>NC_072424.2:142425000-143675000 GCF_028878055.3 Symphalangus syndactylus | reverse complement strand
GAGGAAGATTTTGAAGATCCTGTAAGTGTTAGTAATAGCAACGCTGCTACGGAGTGCAAGGAACGATGGCAGCTGGGGTTGGAGCTCCTGCTGGGCTTGGGGGAGAGAGCCTGGCTGCGCTTTTCAGAATGCCTGTGTTGACGTTTATTCTCGTTTCAGTTTGTTTTGCTTTGTTTGTTTTACCTGCAGGCCTGTCGAGCCCTCTTGTAAATAATTCTCCAGTGTCTGCCGTTGAAGGTATCCAGGAGCTAACTTCAGGACTCTGTCATCCCCTCTTCATTTGGGGGAATTTCCTCTACTTACTTGAAACATTCAGATTTTCCACTGTCAGTTTTGGGTGAATGAATTATGCTTATTACTTTTAATAAAAGTCTTCAAGATCTCATCAGTGCCATGTCTTTTTCTTAGGCCTTGAAAATCATTCTTGGTTTATTTTTGAGAAATATTTAGGCCGGGTGTCGTGGCTCATGCCTGTAATCCCAGCACTTTGCGAGGCTGAGGCAGGAGGATTACTTGAGGCCAGCCTGGGCCACATATCGAGATTCCGTCTCTACAAAAACTAAAAAATTAGCCAGATGTCATGGTGCATACCTGTAGTCCCAGCTACTTGGGAGACTGAGGCAGAAGGATGACTTGAGCCCAGGAGCTTGAGGCTGCAGTGAGCTGCGATAATGCCACTTCACTGCAGCCTGGGCAACACAGTGAGACCCTGTCTCAAAAAAAAACACCAAAATTAATTTAAAAAAATTCAAATAGTCATGAAAATCGTTCTTGATTTCAGTTTTAGAGTGCTGCTTATTATTTTGAAAGACTTAATCTTAAATTGTATGTTCTGTTTCCAAATTTCTCCTTACTTGTCACTTAAAATTGATGTCTCCTTTATATATTGAAATGTCGTTTCTGAGATATTTCAATCGTGAGATTTTTTCCAGTTTGGTGCTATTCTGGTGTCTAATAATAATCACTTAGGAAAAAACACAAAGATAATTTCCCAGGCTTAAGTGTTTTTTTTTCTTTAGTAGATTCAATGTACCTTTAATTTTACTAAATACATATTGAGAGATTCGCTTCCCATTTTTACACAGAGCCTGTCATAATGTCCTAATTTATAAGTGTGCTCCATATACTTGGGACTAAAAGAACAGAAAATTTTCCTGTTTGGATAAAAATCCTGATGCTCATGTTTGACAGCGATACATGCTATTTTGGGGAATTTAACAGGATGAAGCGATGCCTAGTGACCAGGGGCTGCATTTTTTTCTGCCTTGTTTGATGCACACACCCCCTCTTGTTCCCATACCGGCCTTCCCCCCAGCAGCCGCATGTCCGCTGTGCATTTTGTGTTTGTCGTGTGCCTGTGCAAATCCCATGTTGTTCCGTCTGCATGTTCTTGTCTCCTCTGTTCCTTTTTTCCATTCAGCGCCTCCTGGTCTCTGTCTGTCTCGAATCTGCTGCTTCTCAGCACTGCACCATCATCTGTGGTGAGGCTTTCACTCCATTTTCCTTATCTGTTGTCCCTGGGTGGCTTAGATTTGTGAAAGGGGCATTAAAGAGAGGTCAGAGTACCCAACTGTGGTAGCATCAGATGGAAGAGTGGCCCAGGCCAGGGAGACCCCGTGCAAAACCTCAGGTGGGAGTAAGCCTGCCGCTTGCAGAGAACAGAAGTCAGGCTGGCCTAACTGGCACCGAGGGCATGGCTATAGGAGGAGGCATGGAGGTAGACGGGCCAAATTAGGCAGCCAGCCTCCCTGAAAAGGGACTCCTGAGAAATTGAAAGGCAGAAATGGTCAATTCTCTTTAACCAGCTAAAGCGTATGAAATTCCCACTATGTGCCAAGTTTTCTGCAGACTGTCTTCATCCTTACAGTGGATTAAGTGTTGTGGTCCTTACTGTATTGACGAGGCTTAGGAGGCTCTGAGCTGTCACTTATCACAGTCACAGGTAAAGAGCTGGCCTGGGATTTCCATCCAGAACAACTCCACTCGCCCATACAGGCATCCGTGCATCTCCACGGTGCAACAGACTGCAAGGCCCTGCTGTCCTGAGTGATGGTGAGTTGAGCCAGCCATGAAGGACCTCTGGGTTTTCTCTCAGAGATGACTGAAGGAAAAGAGTATGGGCAAATCTGAGAGGAGATGAAGAACGGAAATCCCCAGGCCAGGCACGGTGACTCGCCTGTAATCCCAGGCACTTTGGGAGGCTGAGGTGGGTGGATCACTTGAGGTCAGGAGTTCAAGACCAGCCTGGCCAACATGACGAAACCCCATCTCTACTAAAAATACAAAAAAATTAGCCGGGCGTGCTGGCACGCACCTGTAATCCCAGCTACGTGCGAGGCTGAGGCAGGAGAATCGCTTAAACCTGGGAGGTGGACGTTGCAGTGAGCAGAGATCACGCCATTGCACTCCAGCCTGAACGACAAAGCAAGACTCTGTATCCAAAAAAAAAAAAAAGAACAGAAGCCGGCTAGGGAAGCAATGGGGCCACGCCTCACAGCTGGGACTGGGAGCTCTCACTGACACTTGGTTTCTGGCCACTCCGGCTGCACTCGGAATCTTAGCCTTGAAGTCCAGTGGGGACCTTGCACCTTCTCTCTGGATGGGCCCCAATAGTGCAAAACAATAGGGTATGTTTTCTACTTTTAAAATTGTAGTGAAAAATTGGAGGAACACACTTGGCTGATAGAATGAATAAAGCGTGGTAATGAAGAATATTTGTAAAAAGATCTGTCTCATTTCCCTCTAAAGGCCTTCTTTCTTGACTCATAGAGGAAAAAAAGTGTCAACAGTGAGAAACTGCAGAAAAACCTCCCAAAGGACAGGGAGGGTGAGCTGCTCGGGGCTCCCCAATCATTTCCGCAGGGTCTCTGTGGCTCCATTCCTTCCTCCCCCACCCACAGGGTCTTTAGACGCCCTGACTGATGGAGCCGCTGTGAGCCTGAGAGAAGGCCCGAGGTGTTGGAATTTCAGAGTGAAACTCAGAAGAATCGACAGTGGAGAAGAAAAGAAAGGAAGCAGATCCCGCTTTCTTCATCGTGGTAATAGTAGTGGAGCCCGGCTGAGGCACTGGGTGAATGTTAGTAAAAGCCAGGAGTGATCTTTACTAACCTGAAAAACAAGTCACAAAGCCAGCTGTGCCTGGTTTCATCTTCCAAGAGCATGTCAGGGATCAGTGTGTCACCTTATTAATATTGGAGCATCTTAGGGTCCGTGCGAATTCCTGAAACTCATGGAATTTAATGGACAGATCTTCCTCCAGGGACTTACTGTCCTGGATTACGAAAACTACAACTGGACTTGGCTTACTTTATTAATCAGGCTCTAGGTGACCCATGGAGGCTGCAGAATTCTCCCACCGTTAAATGTGTACTCATAAACACAGGGATATACCAACTTAAACAGCACACAGCTCTTCAGTGGACAAGGAGGGAGTTTGACAAGATGCTCTTGGTAGGGACTCATTTTGACCATAAAATTCTATAAACATAAGTATTTAGAAATCTAGGGACCAGGTTACAACCACCACTCTAACTGGATTAACTGGAAACACACACACACACACACACACAGACGCACACGGAGGCATTTCATCGATGAAACAAATCCTGTCATATAACTAATACAGTCTAGCTTTAAATCCTATTCACCAAGCAAAGAATCCGATGGTAAATTGGGTGCATGTTTTGGGGCTGTCTGTAAGATATCCCAGTCTCTGTTTATTTCCAGTTGCTCTTCCCAACCCATACTCCACTATAGAGTGTCCCTCAAATGGGCTACACCATAGCAATCACCTGCGCACTTGAGAAAAACACACAGCGCCCAGGGCTTTCCCCTAAGATTTTGATTTAGGGGGTCCGGTTGGGACGCAGAAGCCTGTATTTTTATCACACTTCTCATGTCATTCCTTTGATTCTGATGATTAGGTGAGTCTGGGAAATCCTGACTTAAGTAACCTGCCCACGACTATTGGTGGCCCAGTTACATCTCGTTTAAGTGAAATTACTTCTGGCTTAAATGAAAAGATGGTTCCTGATCATAGGACTGATCCTTTGCAGCACCAAATGAGAACGCATTTGGATTTATCTATAATGGTTTCCTCATCACAGACCTTGGGGTGGTCTCAGAATTTTCTGCTACACAATCATTCTCTTAGCCCTTTCATTTTTTTTCCTTTTTTATTGAGACAGGGTCTCACTCTGTCACCGAGGCCAGAGTGCAGTAGTGTGATCTTGGCTCACTGCAACCTTTGCCTCCCAGGCTCAAGTGATCCTCCCACCTCAGCCTCCCAAGTAGCTGGGACTACAGATGCGTGCCACAAATGCCTAGCTAATTGTTTGCATTTTTTATGGAGATGGGGTTTTGCCATGTTGCCCGGGCTTGTCTTGAACTCCTGGGCTCAAGCAATCCTCCTGCCTCAGTCTCCCAAAGTGCTGGGATCACAGGCGTGAGCCACCACTCCAGTTTGCCCTTTCATTTTCCCTTAGTTTTATATTCCTAGTTGTTTCCTGGTTAACTTTCATCTGTTTGAAATTTTCTCTAACCTAACACTCTATTACTTGGAATGCAATTGGGTTTTATTTTCGCTTTTAAGCTACCTTTATGTATTTTAAAATTATTTTCTCCTCATTTTTAAAATTTAGAATGACATAATTTATGGCACTATTTTTGAATCTTTAAAATATTATTTTAAATACTGTACATAATACCATCTTTCATTGTGTTATGCTAAGACAACATCCATCTCTTTTTTACCAGTCTTAGCTTAGGTATCTAGTGCTCTATCTGACATCTTGATTTCCAGTGGTGGGAGCTTTACCTTCTTGACCAATTGACACTGGAAAGTCAAGGCAGAGGTCAAGTCAAAGCATCATAAATGTCAGCTGGGGAGAATACGTGCTAAATGTCATCATCATGGAAAATTTTACAGTATGCACCTACTGTACAATTGCAATACATGCATTTGCACGTTGGCAATATAAAGAGGTTAAAATTCTCATCCTTGGCAATCTTAAATTCTAGCTGCAGAGGTTAAGATATGAATGTAAAACATTTTTCAAAAAGCAGAGGTTAAGATAGGAACGTAAAACATTTTTTATATTAAATATTTCTTTCAGAACAAGATTATTTGTAAATCAGATGAGAAAGATTCCCAAAGCAAAATCAATCTTTGATGCTTATATCAGATGTGTTCTATCTCCTTGTAATATGGAATTCTTCAGAAGGTAAGTTCCTTTCTAAAACATATCTTTTTTTTTTTTTTTTTTTTTGTGAGATGGAGTCTTGCTCTGTTGCCAGGCTGGAGTGCAGTGGCACGATCTCTTTGGTTGAAGCAATTCTCTTGCCTTAGCCTCCCGAGTAGCTGGGACTACAGGCACATGCTACAATGCCCAGTTAATTGTTGTATTTTTAGTAGAGATGGGGTTTCGCCATGTTGGCCAGGATGGTCTCGATCTCTTGACCTTGTGATCCACCAGCCTCAGCCTCCCAAAGTGCTGGGATTACAGGTGTGTGCCACCACGCCCAGCTCTAAAACATATCTTAATCTTTTTTTTATATTGTTATTTTTTTTTTGAGATGGAGTTTCACTCTTGTTGCCCAAACTGGAGTGCAATGGCGTGATCTCAGCTCACTGCAACCTCCACCTCCCGGGTTCAAGCGATCCTCCTGCCTCAGCCTCCTGAGTAGCTGGGATTACAGGTGCCTACCACCATGCCTGGTTAATATTTGTATTTTTAGTAGAGACAGGGTTTTGCCATGTTGACCAGGCTGGTCCTGAACTCCTGACCTCAGGTGATCTGCCTGCCTCGGCCTCCCAAAGTGCTGGGATTACGGGCGTGAGCCACCGTGCCTAGCTCTTAATCTATTTTAAATACAACTTTGTATAGTCATATTCACAGTCTTTCATATTAGATATATTAAGGAAATGCTATTCTATAAAATGGTATTAAAACTACTTCCCAGTAAAGGAAGGACATATGTCTAATCAATAGGAAAGAACCAGGCATAATGTAAATGTAAAAAGTAAACAACAGTAACCCCTGCCCTTTGAGACTGTCAAGGAATTTAGGAAGCAGAAAGTAGAGGTGAGAGAAAAGGGGACATCATCTTTGAGAATCAAGAACAATTCCCTCAGGACTAGAAACCGACAAATTATATTACTCATGTCAACTGAAAATTAGCATTGCCCCTACCAAATATGCATGTACTGACAGACTAGAAATAACTCTCAGGAATGCACCTGCCAACAGAGCGTGGACTGTATCACTCCCTGAGCAGTGACACTGCATTTCCAATACCACACTGGGCTGGGCTGTAGGTGCAGAGTCAATAATGAGCGCAATTGCATAATTGGTAGATAAGAAAAATCCAAAACTTAACATTAGAAAGACATACTGTAATAATGGCAAAAGAGAGGAATAGAGATTGAGGAGAGACATTTCAAAACCTCTCCACTGTCTACCCTAACGGCACGCCTACGGGAGCTCCATCCACTAATCTTGGGCACACCAGGCATGGTCCCTGCTGCCTTATACATAGTATACTTGTATACCGTCTAACACTCAGCAAAACCTCACAAGATAGGTACTGTTACTTTTGCAATGTTACAGAGAAGGAAGTTCAGGCTCAGCATGGGATGTAGTCTGGTCAGAGTCAGGATGGTGAAGGAGGTAAAATTCACCCTCTGGCCTGCTGACTCCAAATCCCATATAGTCTGTGTATACCTTTACTGCAGCTGTGTGAACACTGGCCTCCCTATTCCCCTGATACTGAACAGGTCCACAGTGTACCCAGGTGGACAGAGCCCAGTACTTGGCCAGAGGTCACTCCCTACATGGGAGAGTTCGGACTCGAACTTCCTTCATCTGGCCCCAAGCCCACTTGCATGAGCTGGGGGTTGGTGAAGCAAGCCAGGGAGTGGGGATCTGGTCAGTGGCGGGCGGGACCCACCCACCAGGTAGAAGGACTGTGGGGTACAAAGGGAGGTGTGGAGATGGGGTGGTAAGGAGCTGAGAAACCACATTCTGTCTTTAGAGCCATTTTGAAATTAGGATGAGTTGAGATGGTGGCAACCAGCTCTAAAACTGGGGCCTTTTTCCTCAACAAAGAATTTGAAAACTGTGCCAGATCTGCTGGAATGTCCGCTTGGCTCTGCAACAAGGGAGATGGGTGGTTCCTAGCTCCTCCAGAGTCAGCCCTGGCCAGATAGAAGGCATTCTTCTCCAGAAATCAACCAGCCCACCGCGAGGATGCTTCCCATGGAGCAATTTAACAGAACGTCCAACTGGGAGAATCCTGCAGATTCTCGCTGCAAAGGAGTGGCTTTGTGGTCATTTGCAGGGAGAGGTGTCTCTCTCATTTAGTGACCAATTCAGGCCCCGGCTATTAGCATTTGAATCAGGCAGCCGTGCGGTTTTGGTTGAAAAGAGAAACCAAGCCTTTGTTCTTGCAATTTAAGGGCTTAAGTAATTTTCTAGCATCCTTTAATCAGCTTGAATAGTTGGGGAAATGGCAACATATAGGAAAAGTGTGTTCTGGCCTCGGAAATGCAAATGCCGCCCCTGGTCCTGAGGCTTTCCCACGGGAGCCTGGATCCTGCGTGTGGCAGCTCCTGGGGATCCTGCGTGTGGCAGCTCCTGGGGATCGGAGAGTCTCTCTTGGCCAGCCATCCTTTCCATCAGAATTTCACTGAGCATCTTCAAAATATTCTCTTTGTTTGGATTAAACCAATCCAAGTAATTACAGAAACACAGCAGGACTGGATCGAAATGCTGATGGTCTAGGTCTTCTTTTCCTTCAGCCAATCCATATATATTTCTCACACACGAAAGGAGACGACAGGTGGAACGTATGTGGCCAGTCCAAGGATAATCTCCAAGTAGCTTAGTGCTTAACCTTCAGTGAAGGTAAGGCTCCTTCCAGGTGGCATGGAGTTATTTGAAGTAGTTTATGGCATTTAATTTACATGATTAGGAAACATCCTATTTAGTTTTGTAGCTAATAAAAATTACAAATTTTAAGTTTAAAAAGATGGAAGAACAAGTTTTCAAAAATCCTGTTTGCTCTTTTCCCTTTAGTTTGTATTGCATTTTTTTAATTGTACTTTTTATTAATATTTGACAAATAATAGTTATACGTATTCATGGGGTACATGGCGATGTTTCGATACATACATAGTGATCAGTGCTGTCTGTGGCTGTAGGATGGCTACAGTTAACAATAATATAGAATATAGCGTCAAACAGCTTAACAGAGGACGCTGAATGTCTCCAACACAAAGAAATGACAGATGTTTGAGATGATGGATGTGCATTGCGTTTTCTTCTTTATAAATTATATTTTGTAATTGAAAAATAATAATTGTACTTATTCACCATGGGGTACATGGTGATGTTTCAATACATATAATGTATAGTGATCAGCGCTCTCTGCTGCTGTAGGATGACTGTAGTTAATGATAATGCATTGTATAGTATCAAACAGCTAAACAGATGATATTGAATGTCTCCAAAGCAAGGAAATGACAAATGTGTGAGACGATGGATGCACATTACATTTTCTTACAGTGTGTGTATAGAGACACGAAGATCTAGGATTCTCAGACATGGAGATGACCGAGAAAAACTCTTTTGGAAAACAAAGTGTCTTCAGAACAGTTGACATGTCTGCAGCCAACCTCAGAATTTATACAGGTCTGTTTATTTTGCAGACTGAGGGGTGAACAGAAGCCTTGAAACCTGTGGATGCTCCTCTCCGCACAGTGAGGGGCTTCAATTCCTGGACCAAACAGACAGTGACCGGGCTGACCCTGAACCTCCCTGCTGAGCGTCCGAGGACAGGGGTCTGCAAAGCTCTCGGGGGTCACTGCAAGCCCACCAGGCCTGGCCAGTGGGGAGTTGCCAGGGCCCCTTGCCTTTGGAAGAGCCTGGCTTTGGGGCTCCCTGCTAGGGAGGACCTGAGAAGGCAGCCACTCTGAGAGGTTCAGAGATAGCAAACAGGGAAAAGTCCTCCTTCCTGCTGGGCCAGGCCAGGCTCACAACCATGCCAAAGCACTCATGGCATGAAGACACCATTTCAGAAGGCCTCCGTGCACACCAGACTGCATTCCCTCTACTATTCCAGCTAAAATCTGTGCTCGCTTCCTTTCCCCACTTCACTTCCCCTCAAATAAGACAGGCAACTTGGCTCAACTAGGTCTGGCCCACTCCCTTTACTTCCCCTTCCTCTTTTCTGCTACCCCATCACTTCCTCCAGGAAGCCTTCCTGGATCTCTGGCCTTCACTCACCAACTCCTGCAGAAACTGGGGCTGAAATTACCTTCCTTGAATTACATTCTTTAGCTGTTTGAGAACTAGAAGTGCCTCGGCGGTAGGTACCATTTCCTCTGATTACTGCGTCTCCTCCTATAGGCCTGAGTGCTTTCCCAGGAAAAGCAATTTGTCAGCGGCTGTTCCTAGGAGCTGATAAGATGACTGTGTGTTTGTTTCTGCCTTGGTGCTTGCTGTGTGGTGTGTACAGAGACAAATGGCCTGCAGGGCTGCGGGGCACCTGTCTTGCCCCCACATGATGGGGAATCAGCCCCGACCTGCTGCTCTGTGGCCCTTTGGGCACCTCACAGCCCTCCTCAGAGTCCCTGATGGCTCTGCTGTCAGCCCAGCTGGGGAGCGTCAGACATTCATTTATTGGCTCTAGAGCCTGTAGCCTCAAAAGTGAACCAGCAAGGACAAGAATGACTTCATGTCCACACAGAGCTGTCGTGAGAACCAAGTGAGGGAGTGCAGGGAAGCTGTCACTGCAGTGTTAGCAGAGAGACCTCCTTGTGACTGTCACCAGAGGGCAATAATTCGACCTGGGACAAGGCCCACCGGTAACCTGCACTCCCCTGGCCTCCAGAGCTGGATGAGATCTGAAGGGAATTCCCTGTGGGGCACAGCCTCCTGGCCTCTGTCCCCACGATGTAGGTGGGGGAGGGGAGGGGACACTGTGCACTGAAGTTGTATCTTTTATTAGCATTAAGAGAACTAGGCACTACTGAGTGCCTGTGTGTTCCAGGCAAGCTGCGAACTTCTACATAAAAGTGATGTCACTTCACCTTTAGCCCTGTGAGTAACTAATCATTGTCACATATTGCAGATCAGAAAACTGAGGCTCAGAGAGGCTAGGGAGGCACATTCATGCTCACAGTTCGTGAGCAGCAGAGCGGGCACTGAAACCTTAACCTGGTCCGGGAGGCATCTGCTTCCACAGAGGGTGCTCCTTCAGCTCCCGGCTTCTTGGGTTTAGACCCGTTAGATGCCAGGCTTTATTTGTAATTCTCTTCCAGAGTAAAAGGAAAATACAGTTTCTGTGGCTCTAATAATAGGTGGGTTTTAATGTGCCTCGTACTTGATCCATACAAGGCACACGTGCAAGAACGCACGCGGCCTGCGATGCGGGGGGATTTGTTCATTCTCCTTCTCTCAAGATGAATCCCTGCCCAAGGATTCCAGCAAGAAAAAATATTGAGGACATTATAACAACAGCCACTGTGTATTCAAGGAGTGCTGAGCCCGACAGCTTTCTCCTGTGTTTGCTTTTCTCTGTTTGGTGCTACCCCCAGCCAACTGCGGAGGGGAGCGGCTGGTTTGCAGATGTGGATGAAGAGGGCAGAGCTGGAGGTCTGGCCAGAGTCCGGTGGGTCAGGAGCAGCACAAGTGAGGCCTTGTCCTTCCTTAGATCTAGATTTGGGGCATGGGGGATGTGGAGTCGGAGAGCTGGAATTGTGAGTGTCTGGCGTTTCCCCACTAGGTAGCACTGGACTTTATAACCTGAGTTTCTATGGAGACAGAAAAGCCATCAGTAGACAGTGGCTACCACGTAGGATTCAGAAAGGTCCAGTCCATTTGCACTCAACTGGATCTTGATGTGGAGGTGATTTAATTCTGGATCTTGACGTGGAGGTGGCCAGAGGACAGAGAAGTCAGTTTTGGTTTTAGAGAAATAAAGATCTAACATTGAATCTGCCTTAAAGACAGAACAAAACCAGAACCACCACCACCTTTCTGTGCCTGGGTTCCCTCCCTTTATCCTCGGTCTCCATGGTGGGTGTCACCTGGCAAAGCCACCCCACGATCGGCATCCAAGGGGGATGAACTCACAGACACGATCATAGGGGGTCTAACTGGTATTTCTTGGCAATAAGGTACTATTTTCCAAAATAGCAAATAATTTTATGTATAAATACACATTTTAATAATCATCACTAGTCCAACTTTACCACATTTTGTTTTAAAAATTAATTTTCATATTCTGAATATAACGAAAACAACAAATGTGAAAGTAGCCTTTGCTTCCCAAAGCTGCAGTGCACATCCCACGCCAACACTGGCAGGGTGCAGTCCAGCCCAGGGAGACAGGGACAGAAGCCCGGCTGCCCACAGCCTCCAGCACTGCTTCCCCTCAACTTCTTTTTTTTTTTTTTTTGAGACGGAGTCTTGCTGTGTCACCCAGGCTGGAGTCCAGTGGCATGATCTCGGCTCACTGCAACCTCTGCCTTCTGGGTTCAAGTGATTCTCCTGCCTCAGCCTCCCGAGTAGCTGGGATTACAGGCATGCGCCGCCATGTCCAGCTGATTTTTGTATTTTTAGTGATATGGGGTTTCACTATGTTGGCCAGGCTGGTCTTGAACTCCTGGCCTCAAGTGATCCGCCCACCTTGGCCTCCCAAAGTGCTGGGATTATATACAGGCATGAGCCACCATGCCCAACCCCTCGACTTCTTACAATTCAAGAGCCTGGCCAGGAAAACAGAGATTCTCATCAGAAGACAAGAAGACACAAAGAGGCCCTATGTGGCATGTGAGTAGTAAAAAAAAAAAAAGAAAGAAAGAAATGAGAAATACTTGCAAAACAACAACAACAACAAACCCTCACACTACAGTGTTTGAGAAGAATTTAGCAGGGGAAAGGTAGAAAGAGTTGGGAACTAAGAAACCTGAATTCCAGATTTGGTCTGGCAGTTTCCATCTGCAGGCCTCAGCCAGCCCCACACCACCTTCTGCAACCCTTTCTGGATGCCCGTAGGGGAGGGGATGTCAGCTCTGGGCTCCCCGAGGCCGTTCATGTCCCCATCACATTTTCCTTCCCTGGTGGCACTGAATATGGCTGCTCATCTACTCTGTCACCACCACCCTCTGCCCATGTTGGGAGCCCTGGGAGGGCCAAGGGCTGTGCTGCTCCCCACGGTATCACCTGCTTCTAGCTCAGGTTTTCTTCCACGAGATAAATCCCGCTCCTCCTCTTCTCACAGTGAATCAGAGGAGCATTCTAGCTTCTCTGGTCAGCATGCCTGGCCTGCAGCATCCGCTTTCCTGACGGCCTGCGTGCCTCAGCCCAGCTTGGCCTCAGTCTTCTCCTTTGTGTGGTGGATACAGTGATACCTGCTCCTGGGCTTGCTGGGAGGATTACATTCAGTAATGTGAGTAAGGTGCTTGACAGAACGCCTGGCCTGGTACGGGCTCTTGGAATGTTGAGTTCTTTGCACAAAGTAAGTTACATCCATTTAGGTAGCAGTTGTTAAGTAGCGTACTTATGACAGAGCACCTGTGCCAGGCACCTCACATTTGTGACCAATAACTCCATAGAGAAGGGGAGATGGAGGCTGCAGGCCCCAGCGGGTCCTCGGCTGAGTTGGGCATCACACAGGCTTGGCACTGAAGCCCACGCTCCCTCTGTGACCACCACGGCCTCCCTGTGTTCTGGACACAAAATCACACGGAGTATCCAATTCAGGGTTTGCAAACTCACATTCAAGAAGTAGATGTCATTTGTCATCTAGTGCTGAAATTGACCCAAAGCTGCATCATTTGGTGTGCCTGCCTCCAGCTAGGGGGAGATCCAGATGCAGCCTGTTCTCTGGTCACATGCAAAGTGAGTTTGTGGACAGCCATGTTTAGCATTAGCCCAGTTTGATGTGGCATAGTAAAAACACCAGGGTTCAGGCTTGTCAGCACCTGCTTTTCTATTTGGAGTCCTTTCCAGGTTGAGTGAAATGAACAGTTAATGTTTTTATTTATTTATTTATTTAGTTTTTAGACAGTGTCTCACTCTGTCACCCAGGCTGGAGTGCAGTGGTGCGATCTTGGATCACTGCAACCTCTGTCTCCTGGGTTCAAGCGATTCTCCTGCCTCAGCCTCCCAAGTAGCTAGGATTACAGGTGCGCACCACCACACTTGGCTAATTTTTGTATTTTTAGTAGAGATGATATTTCACCATGTCGGCCATGCTGGTCTCGAACTCCTGATGTCAAGTGATCTACCTGCCTCGGCCTCCCAAAGTGCAAGGATTACAGGCCTAAGCCGGCCAAGTTAATAGTTTAATTAAATTATCTTGCATCTTAAAATGTACCTCTCATAGTCTCTGCTCATAAATATGCAGTGCACGGCAGGTGACCTTTACAAAGCCCAGGAAAACTGGGTTCTGGAGCGGCCTGCAGAGACCCCATGTTCGCTGCTGGCCATGACTAGTAAGGGGTTGGAAGCTCTTCTCCATCTCAGGGCAGCACTGACTTCTGCCCTCTGGAAATGGGATGGATGTTGTTCGTCCGGGCACGCTGATGTGGCTCCAAAGCTGAAGGCAGAACTCCGCCTGAATTTTGTCCAGGGAATTGCTGCATAGCTCCTGTTTCCAGGATAGCCCCCAATTCTATCAATTTATAATGTTTTATAGACATTAACTTTAAGCCAACCCATACAGCCTATGTAAATGCATCAGTCACTATTCTGGATTGTCATGCAAGTTGCAAGAGAGATTGTTTTTATCCTACCCGCACACACATACAGACACACATCTTTGTTAACAAGGATGTGTTTTCATTTATCTCATAACTGATTTTGGTGTAGATTAGTGTCTCTTGCCAGAAGCAGAGGCTCTTTTCTTTAGCCAATATCTGTGATCTCAAGATATCCTCCAGAACAGAATTATTGAGTATAAAATGCTCATCAAAATTGTATATACTCTATTTTCAAAATCTCAAAAAATGTTTCCATAATTTCGCCAGTGTTCACAAGTTCCAGTTTGAGTTAAAATAGCCTTGTGGGCCAGGCACAGTGGCTCACGCTGTAATCCTAGCACTTTGGGAGGCCGAGGCGGGCAGATCACCTGAGGTCGGGAGTTCGAGACCAGCCTGGTCAACATGGTGAAACCCTGCCTCTACTAAAAATACAAAATTAACCCAGTATGGTGGCACATGCCTGTAATCCCAGCTACTCGGGAGGCTGAGGCAGGAGAATAACTTGAACTCGGGAGAAGGAGGTTGCAGTGAGTTGAGATCGCGCCATTGCACTCCAGCCTGGGCAACAAGAGCGAAACTCCATTTCAAAAAAAAAAAAAAAAAAAAAAGAAAAAAAAATAGCCTTGTGGAGTCACATGATCAGGAAAGGAGGTAGGAATATTGCTAAATGTAAATGTAAGCTCCGTGAAAAAGTTACAAGTAAAAGTCTTCAGAGAGCCCACTGAATGTGGTACCTGTTGGCAAAGTTATAATAGATCGGGGTGCTTAAGATTCATGAAGTTGAGGGGTAAACCCCTTAAAATATGTTGTCTACAATTATGTACACGTGATTTTATTGGAGAGGGACTCCCTGGTGTGTTTTTTTTTTTTTTTTGAGACGGAGTCTCCGCTCTGTCGCCCAGGCTGGAGTGCAGTGGCGTGACCTCGGCTCACTGCAAGCTCCGCTTCCCGGATTCACGCCATTCTCCTGCCTCAGCCTCCCGAGTAGCTGGGACTACAGGCGCCCGCCACCACGCCCGGCTAATTTTTTGTATTTTTAGTAGAGACGGGGTTTCACCGTGTTAGCCAGGATGGTCTGGATCTCCTGACCTTGTGATCCACCCGTCTCGGCCTCCCAAAGTGCTGGGGTTACAGGCGTGAGCCACCGCGCCCGGCCCCTGGTGTGTTTTTTAAAGTTAAATTCTTAAGGAGATCTGTAATCCAAAAAAGGTTAATGCCGCGAAGTTGAATGAAGTGGACAAACCTTATATTTGCAGAAAAAAATGAATTGATATTAACATCCTTGTACGATGTTAGAAAAGAATAGAAAAAAAAAAAACTTAAATACAATCTTGAAGAGAAGCCTCTCTCTTTTTGTAGATCACAGGAGGGGTGAACCTCCTTCTCCTGGGATGACTGCAGCTCCCCTGTCCCTGGAACAAGCAGTTCTGACACTTCGTGTTGTGGATGGCTCCTGCCTTTTCTCTGCCCAGAGGGATGGAGGATGTGGAACTCCCTGAGATCAAAGAACAAATTCAAGTGGGAGAAGTGCGGCAGGGTGCTGGCAGGATGGGAGGCTTGGCCAGAGCGGGACACAGAGGGCAGGATTTCTGGCTTGGAGCAGCTGAGTGAGGGAGGTCACTGGGCTTCCGGGCCTTCAGAAGTAGATGGGCCAGCAGCCCAGAGACAGAAATATGGAAATCCAGTGATAATGGCAGGAGTTGGAGGGCTGTGAATTATTTCCTAATTCCCTAGTAAGAGGTAGTGGGTGGTACATCCCCCTGGCACTTTGCCTTATAAACTCTGAAGGTGAAGTGCCAGGGGTAAGTACCACCCACTACTCTTACCAGGGAATTAGTATATATATGTAAAAGGAACACATATATAAGGAATATCTATATATATGTGTGGGTGTATATATATATATATATATTCTTATATATTCTTTTTATTCATTCTAGTAGTCTAAGACAGTAAATCAATATGGAGTCAACTGTGTAGATTAAGAATTCAGCAGGGCACGGTGGCTCACGCCTGTAATCTCAGCACTTTGGGAAGCCAAGGCGGACGAATCACAAGGTCCTAGCTAACACGGTGAAACCCCGTCTCTACTAAAAATACTAGCAAATACTCTACTAAATACTAGTAAACACTCTACTAAAAAATTAGCCAGGCATGGTGGCACGTGCCTGTAGTGACAGCTAGTCGGAGGCTGAGGCAGGAGAATTGCTTGAACCCAGGAGGCAGAGGTTGCAGGGAGTCGAGATTGTGCCACTGCACTCCAGCCTGGGTGACGGAGCAAGACTTTGTCTAAAAAAAAAAAGAATTCAACTATGGTATCGTCACTAGATGAAAAGGATAAGAAAATGCTGAAGTTCCCCCCAAATAATGAAATGGCAGCTTTCTTTCTCTTGAATTGAAAGTTATGATAAGCAATGATGGCATCAAGTAAATAAGTATGTATTAACATGGTACTTCATTGATATTTTTATTATAAATGTGACTTTTCTTCTTGTAGAAACCCAGAACCAAGAGAAATAAGGGTCAGTAAAATCAGACTCACAACGAATTTGGATAATGGAAATTATCAGACACAGAAAATGCAGTAAGTATTATTAATACAGTTAAATAAATTTTAAAATGAAGTTCTAAATTGTAAATATTAGGAAACTATGAAAACGAATCAAGGATGCTTGAAAAAGAATGAAATAGAGCTTTTAGAGTGGAAAAATAAAATAAATGAAAGTAAATATTCAGTGAGTGGGCTGAACAATAGATCAGGCAAACCTGAAGATAGAATCATGATAGAGCAAAAGAAATGATCTGAAATACAGCACCGAGAAACAAGGTGATACCACACACGAGAGGGGTTTAGAGAAAGAGGAGGCAGAGTAGGAAAGCCTAATGTTCTATCAGTTATGAGAATGCTATAACAATAGGCCCGGAAAAGACAAAATGAGTAAATAAAGGGCACACAAGAAGACCCCCACATTTATGGACAAAATTTACAGTAAAAGACAATCTCTTCAATACCTGGGAGATTCTGGGAGAACTGCATACAATTAGGTGAAAAAAATAACACAAATCAATTCTATATGGAGTGTAGATCTAAATGTTAAAAGTAAAATGGTAGAGCTTTCCTTTTTTATTATTACACTTTAAGTTCTAGGGCACATGTGCACAACGTGCTGGTTTGTTACATAGGTATACATGTGCCATGTTGGTTTGCTGCACCCATCGACTCATCATTTACATTAGGTATTTCTCCTAATGCTATCCCTCCCCCCTCCCCCCAACCCCAACAGGCCCTGGTGTGTGATGTTATCCGCCCTGTGTCCATGTGTTCTCTTTGTTCAACTCCCATCTATGAGTGAGAACATGCAGTGTTTTGGCTGGGCATGGTGGCTCACGCATGTAATCCCAGCAATTTGGGAGGCCGAGGCAGGTGGATCACTTGAGGTGAGGAGTTCCAGACCAGCCTGGCCAACATGGTGAAACCCTGTCCCTACTAAAAATACAAAAATTAGCCAGGCATGGTGGTGGGTGCCTGTAATCCCAGTTATTCGGGAGGCTGAGACAGGAGAATCACTTGAGCCCAGGGGGCGGAGGTTGCAGTGAGCAGAGATCGCACCATTGCACTCCAGGCTGGGCGACAGAGCAAGACTCTGTCACAAAAAAAAAAAAAAAAAAAAAAAAAAAAGAGAACATGAAGTGTTTTGTTTTCTGTCCTTGTGACAGTTTGCTGAGAATGATGGTTTCCACCTTCATCCATGTCCCTGCAAAGGATATGAACTCATCTTTTTTATGGCTGCATAGTATTCCATGGTGTATATGTGTCACATTTTCTTAATCCAGTCTATCATTGATGGACATTTGGGTTGGTTCCAAGTCTTTGCTATTGTGAATAGTGCCGCAATAAACATATGTGTGTATTTGTGTTTATAGTACATGATTTATAATCCTTTGGGTATATACCCAGTAATGGGATGGCTAGGTCAAATGGTATTTCTAGTTCTAGATCCTTGAGGAATCACCACATTGTCTTCCACAATGGTTGAGCTAGTTTACACTCCCACCAACAGTGTAAAAGCGTTCCTATTTCTTCACATCCTCTCCAGCATCTGTTGTTTCTGACTGAAAAGTGATCGCCATTCTAACTGTCATGAGATGGTATCTCATTGTGCTTTTGATTTGCATTTCTCTGATGACCAGTGATAATGAGCATTTTTTCATATGTCTGTTGGCTGCATAGATGTCTTATTTTGAGAAGTGTCTGTTCATATCCTTTGCCCACTTTTTGTTGGGGTTTTTTTTCTTGTAAATTTGTTTAAGTTCTTTGTAGATTCTGGATATTAGCCCTTTGTCAGAAGGGTAGATTGCAAAGATTTTCTCTGTAGGTTGCCTGTTCACTCTGATGGTAGTTTCTTTTGCTATGCAGAAGCTCTTTAGTTTAATTAGATCCCATTTTTCTATTTTGACTTTTGTTGCCATTGCTTTTGGTGCTTTAGTCATGAAGTCTTTGCCCATGCCTATGTCCTGAATGGTATTGCCTAGGTTTTCTTCTAGTGTTTTTATGGTGTTAGGTCTTACATTTAAGTCTTTAATCCATCTTGAGTTAATTTTTGTATACGGTGTAAGGAAGAGATCCAGTTTCAGCTTTCTACATATGGCTAGCCAGTTTTCCCAGCACCATTTATTAAATAGGGAATCCTTTACCCATTGCTTCTTTTTGACAGGTTTGTGAAAGATCAGTTGGTTGTAGATGTGTGGTGTTATTTCTGTGGCCTCTGTTCTGTTTCATTCGTCTATACATCTGTTTTGGTACCAGTACCATGCTGTTTTGGTTACTGTAGCCTTGTAGTATAGTTTGAAGTCAGGTAGCATGATGCTTCCAGCTTTGTTCTTTTGGCTTAGGATTGTCTTAGCTATGCAGTCACTTTTTTGGTTCCATATGAACTTTACAGTAGTTATTTCCAATTCTGTGAAGAAAGTCAGTTGTAGCTTGATGGGGATAGCATTGAGTCTATAAATTACCTTGGGCAATATGGTCATTTTCACGATATTGATTCTTCCTATCCATGAGCATGGAATGTTCTTGCATTTGTTTGTGTCCTCTTTTATTTCGTTGAGCAGTGGTTTGTATTCTCCTTGAAGAGGTCCTTCACATCCCTTGTAAGTTGCATTCCTAGGTATTTTATTCTCTTTGAAGCAATTGTGAATGGGAGTTCATTCATGATTTGGCTCTCTGTCTATTATTGGTGTGTAGGAATGCTTGTAATTTTTGCACATTGATTTTGTATCCTGAGACTTTGCTGAAGTTGCTTATCAGCTTAAGGAGATTTTGGGCTGAGACAATGGGATTTTCTAAATATACAATCATGTCATCTGCAAACGGAGACAATTTAACTTCCTCTTTTCCTAATTGAATGATCTTTCTTTCTTTGCCTGATTGCCCTAGGCAGAACTTCCAACACTATGTTGAATAGGAGTGGTGAGAGAGGGCATCCTTGTCTTGTGCCTGTTTTCAAAGGGAATGCTTCAGTTTTTGCCCATTCAGTATGATATTGGCTGTGGGTTTGTCATAAATAGCTCTTATTATTTTGAAAGACATTCTATCAATACCTAGTTTATTGAGAGTTTTTAGCATGAAGGGCTGTTGAATTTTGTCAATGGCCTTTTCTGCATCTATTGAGATGATCATGTGGATTTTGTCAGTGGTTCTGTTTATGTGATGGATTACGTTTATTGATTTGTGTATGTTGAACCAGCCTTACGTCCCAGGGATGAAGCCGACTTGATCCTGGTGGATAAGCTTTTTGACTTGCTGCTGGATTCGGTTTGCCAGTATTTTACTGAGGATTTTCACATCGATGTTCCTCAGGCATATTGGCCTAAAATTCTCTTTTTTTGTTGCTGTGTGTCTAACATGCTTTGGTATCAGGGTGATGCTAGCCTCGTAAAATGAGTTAGGGAGGATTCCCTCTTTTTTTATTGATTGAAATACTTTCAGAAGGAATGGTACCAGCTCCTCTTTTTACCTCTGGTAGAATTTGGCTGTGAATCCATCTGGTCCTGGGCCATTTTTGGTTGGTAGGATATTAATTATTGCCTCAATTTCAGAACCTGTTATTGGTCTATTCAGAGTTTCAGCTTCTTCCTGGTTTAGTGTTGGAAGTCTTTCCTTTTTTTGTTTTTGAGATGGAGTCTTACTCTGTCGCCCAGGCTGGAGTGCAATGGCACAATCTCGGCTCACTGCAACCTCCACCTCCCTGGTTCAAGTGATTCTCCTGCCTCGGCCTCCCAAGTAGCTGGGATTACAGGCACTCACCACCAAGCCCAGGTAATTTTTGTATTTTTGTGGAGACAGAGTTTCACTATGTTGGGCAGGCTGGTCTTGAACTCCTGACCTCTGGTGATCTGCCTACCTTGGCCTCCGAAAGGGTAGAGCTTTTAAAATATAATATAGGAAATAACTTTATTCTGCCAATATAGAGAAAGAGTTCATAAACCGGGAACAACAATCATTTAGCATTAAGAAAAATATTAATACATTAGACTACATTAAATTAAAACTACTTTTTTGTCAAAAGACATCTCCGAGTTAATTAAAAGGTAAGACAGAGCAGGATAAAATAAATACAACATTTATAGCTGACAACTGGCTTGTATCCAAAATACAAAAGAACTCCTACAAAAAATAATATGAAGAAACAACTCAATAGAGAAAAGCAAAGGAGGTTTGAACAGGAAGTGTGGAAAGGGAGATGACTAAACGGCCAATGAACCTGCAGATGTGCTCAGCTGCTTTATTTACCAGAAGCGCAAACAAAATCCCGATGACATATCATCATACTGACCAGAATGTCTAAAATGAAAAAAGATGGACAATACCAAGCGCTTCAAGGGATGTAGGGCAACTGGAATTCTCAAACACCGCAGGTGTAAATTAGCATCATTGCTTTGGAAAGCCATTGGCATTATCTCCTAATGGGGCATAGAACAGCCTGGAATGCTGCAATTCCACCCTAGGCACATCCCTTGCAGGCTTCTATATGCACCAAGAGACAACTAACATTCAGAGCAGCACTGTTTATTACAGTCACACTCTGGAACCCATCCAGTGTCCATCAACAGCAGAATGGATAAGTTATGGAAATTTCAGATAATAAAACCCTATACGGCAATGAAAGTGAATGAAGATGCCAATGACTCTCACATACCTCACAATCATAATGTTGAATAGAATGACATGGACCCAAAAGAATGCAACCTGTGATCTTAATGAAAGTTCAAAAAGAAGCAAAATTGAATGATTTATCTTATGGATGTCAGCTTGTAAAACAATACAGAAAAGCAAGGAAGTAACTGTCATAATTTCCTGGAAAATGGTTAACTTTGAAAGGGTTTGTGATTGGGAAGGGAACTTCCGGAGTGTTGGGAATGTGCTGTTTCTTGACCTGGGTTGTGGTTACCTACATACGTTTGCTGTACAATGAAATTTTATAAAAGTGTTTACATAAACATTACAAAAAAGTTATAGTTTTTAAAAAGTTGCGATTTATTTATTGTAAAACCCAAAACTATAAAAATCCTAGAAGACAACCTAGGCAATACTATTCCGGACATAGGAACTGACAAAGATTTCATGATGAAGACACCAAAAGCAATTGCAACAAAAGCAAATATTGACAAATGGGATCTAATTTAACTAAAGAGCTTCTGCACAGCAAAGGAGTAAACAACTTACATAATAAGAGAAAATTTTTGCAAACTATGCATCTGACAAAGGTCTAATATCCAGCATCTATAAGAAACTTAAACAAATTTACAAGAAAAAAACAAACAACCATATTAAAAAGTGGGCAGAAGACATGAACAGACACTTTTCAAAGGAACACATACATGCAGCCAACAAGCATATGAAAAAAAAGTTCAATATCAGTGATCATTAGAGAGATGCAAATCAAAGCCACGATGAGATGCCATTTCACACCAGTCAGAATGGCTATTACTAAAAAGTCAAAAAATGCCAGGCAATGTCACTCACGCTTGTAATCCCAGCACTTTGGGAGGCTGAGGGGGGCAGATCCTGAGGTCAGGAGATGGAGACCATCCTGGTCAACATGGTGAAACCCCATCTCTACTAAAAATACAAAAATTAGCTGGGCGTGGTGGCACGTGCCTGTAGTCCCAGCAACTTGGGAGGCTGAGGCAGGAGAATCACATGAACCAGGGAGGAGGAGGTTGCAGTGAGCAGAGATCATGCCACTGCATTCCAGCCTGGTGACAGACTGAGACTCTGTCTCCAAAAAAAAAAAAAAAAAAGTCAAAGAACAACAGATGCTGACAAGGTTGCAGAGAAAAGGTCACGCTTATACAGTGGTGGTAGGAGTGTAAATTAGTTCAGCCATTGTGGAAAGTAGGGTGGTGATTCCTCAAAGAGCTAAAAAGAGAACTACCATGTAACCTAGCTATCCCAATACTGGGTATATACCCAAAGGAATATAAATCATTCTACCATAGACACATCCACATGTATGTTCACTGAAGCACTATTCATAATAGCAAAGACATGGAATCAAACTAGATGCCCATCAGTGACAGATTGGATAAAGAAAGCATAGTACATGTACACCATAGAGTACTATGCAGCCACAAAAAAGAATGATATCATGTCCTTCGTAGGAACATAGATGGAGCTGGAGGTCATTATCCTTAGCAAACTAATGCAGAAACAGAAAGCCAAACGGTGTACGCTCTTACTTATAAGTGGGAGCTAAATGATGAGAACTCTGGACGCAAAGAGAGGAACAGACACTGGGGTCTACTTGAGAGTGGAGGGTAGGAAGAAGGAGAGGAACAGATAAAAATAATCTGTACAGCAAACCCCGATGACATAGTTTTATTTATTTATTTATTTATTTATTTATTTATTTATTTATTTATTTATTTATTGTTTTGAGACACCGTTTTGCTCTTGTTACCCAGGCAATGGTGTGATCTCAGCTCACTGCAACCTCTGCCTCCCGGATTCAAGCGATTCTCTTGCCTCAGCCTCCCAAGTAGCTGGGATTATAGGCGCCCACCACCAAGTCCAGCTAATTTTTGTATTTTTAGTATAGATGGGGTTTCACCATGTTGGCCAGGCTGGTTTTGAACTCCTGACCTCAGGTGACCCACCAGCCCCAGCCTCCCAAAGGGGGTTGGGATTACAGGCATGAGCCACTGTGCCCAGCCCCCATGACATAAGTTAACTTATGTAACAAACCTGCACATGTACCCCTGAACCTAAAATAAAAGTTTTTAAAAATAATACAAATAAATAAATATTTTTCTGAGGGAAAATAAAAAGCTTTCACTTAAAAAGTTGTCATTTGGCCAGGTGTGGTGGCTCATGCCTGTAATCCCAGCACTTTGGGAGGCCAAGGCGGGTGGATCACGAGGTCAGGAGTTCGAGACCAGCCTGACCAACATGGTGAAACCCCATCTATACTAAAAATACAAAAAAATTAGCCAGGCGTGGTGGTGTGTGCCTGTAATCCCAGCTACTCAGGAGGCTGAGGCAAGAAAAATCCCTTGAACCTGGGAGGCAGAGGTTGCAGTGAGCCGAGATTCTGCCACTGCACTCTGGCCTAGGCGACAGTGTGATACTCCACTTCAAAAAAAAAAGTTGCCATTCGGCCGGGTGCGGTGGCTCACGCCTGTAATCCCAACACTTTGGGAGGTCAAGGCGGGTGGATCACTTGAGGTCAGCAGTTCGAGACCAGCCTAGTCAACATGGTGAAACCCCATCTCTACTAAAAATACAAAAAATTAGTCAGGTGTGGCGGCAGGAGCCTGTAATCCCAGCTACTTGGTTGGCTGAGGCAGGAGAATCGCTTGAACCCAGGAGGCAGAGGTTGCAGTGAGCTGAGATCGCACCATTGCACTCCAGCTTGGGCAACAGAGCAAGACTCCTTGGGAAAAAGAAAAGTTTCAATTTATGGTAGCAATAAAAATTATCTAGGAATAAATTTGGAAAAATGTTTGCAAGCCCTTCATGGAGAAAGTTATTAAGCATTATTAAGAGACATTTTTAAAAAGACCCAAATAAGCAGAGGTGCCACCTTCATGGGTAGAAATCCTATATGTTGAAAAGGTGTCAGTTCTCCAGTATGATCTTGAGATTTAATGCAATTTTAATAATTTTTCATGGAACGTGACAAGTGAATTCTTAAATTTACATAGAAGAGCAAAGATCTGTAATAGATAAGACATGATAGTAAGTGGTGATATCCTACATGATATCAAGCCCTAATTTAAAGCTATATAGCACTCAAAATGGGACAGAAAAAAGTATCAATGAATTAGAATAGGAAGCCCAGAATCAGATAGCCCAGAATCGGATGCGGAAATGATTTATGTCAGATTTATTGCTGATCTTTGGTGAAGCAATGGATGATTCAATCAGTGATGCAGAGTTGACTGGTTTTCTCTACTGAAATTGGATCTCTATCTCGTCTTAGGCACGGAAGTCAATGCTAGGTGGACTAGAGTCTGAAACGTATACATGTAGAGCTATACCATATTAAGAATATGGAAGACTATCCTGGGGGTGGAAATGGCTCTTTCAGATAAAGTCACAAAGAGCATAAAATGGAAAGGAAAACTGTGATAAATGTGATCATATTACATTGTGAATCTCTGGTCACAAAGGACATCATCAAGGAAGTGAAAAGACCAGTCACAAAGTAGGAGAATGTTTTTCTACTCATAAAACTGACAAATGATTAGTATTGGCATTGTAGAAAAACTCCTGTAATTTTTTAAAAAAATTCCATGGCATACTCAAAAAGATTTTGTTGGAAAATTGGAAAAATGTGATTTAAAACCATGACATCCTTTTTTATATGCCTCACACTGGAACACCTCTTAAAATCTGACAATGTCGAGTATTGGCTAGGATGCAAAGCCAGGGGATCCCTTCCTCAATGTTACTAGAATATAAAATTAGTGCAATCTCTTTGGAAAACAATTCAGCATATTCTAAAAATACTGAAGATGGACACTACCTAGAAATTTTCCTTCTAGGTTTATATTCACCTACAGGAACTTTTGCACATGGACATCAGAAGATATAATAATTTTCTCATGAATCTATGAGACAAATAGGAAAATTTGGACACTGGCTAGTTTTTGATGACATTAAGGAGGTCTTGTTTATTATTTTTAGGTGTGATAATGGTATTATGGTTATGTTTAACCAAAAATAATCCTAGGTTTTAGGGATACATAATAATCCTAGGTTTTAGGGATACTGCAGTGCTTCCTTTATAGATTGAGAGATGTCCAGGAATCCCTCTAAAGTCATCTGGGGGTGGGGATGATTAAGGTGGGGAGACAGATGGAGCAATATTGTCCATGTGTTCATTACACTATTTTCTAACCATCACCCTCTGGTCTGGTCTACATGCCCATGCCTTTCGCAGGGAAGGCTCGTGCAGCCGAGAGCCAGAAAGTGCGGATGGTGCAGAAATGAGGAAGTGAGGACCTTCCACGCAGGTGTGCTGACCGGCCCCACCTCTGTTCCTTTGCTGCTCACTATGTGGTTTAAATGGATACAGTAAACTTTGTGATTTGAGGATCTCAGTTCGGCTGGTGAGCTATTCTGTTTTGTGAGCTCTGTGACAGCTTTCCTGGGGGTGAACTGGAAGGCTACCTTTGCATCAAATTTCACTTCCCAGGAGCCTGTCACAGCCCCGCTTTCAGTAACCGCATCCTCAGTCACAGTACCATGCTCACTCCCTTCTAGCATCGGAAGAGAATGGTGAGGCCAGTTACTCATTTGCCTTATTTCTTAAACAAACTCCTTTAATAGCATATAAATATGTTTTTAATTTTCAAATAACATGTCTAATATGTTACATGTATGACAATCAGTTGAGGGGGGACCCACATAATGATGCCCTCACACAGTGTGGGAAGAGGTGCCATGGGTGTGATGGGGGAGGATGGAAATTAGTTTTGGGAATGGGAGTCTGGATGAGTAGGCACTAATAAGTAGTCAGTTAATTAAAGACTAATTTAATTTTATTAGGACTTCAGCTTCCCTACACAATGTTGATCTCAGATCAAGACTTGGGTGGCAAGACCCCCTTGACTGTCCAATTAGAATCAACAGATTGGGGCAAAAATCATTTTGGTTAAGAAAGGGGGAACAAAGGATGTCTGAAAAGACATGATGCCTCTAATAATTGTTAACTGTTAATAACTGGTAAATATCTACTAATTCGGACCACTGTTAATTTCAATCTAATCTCTAAATTTTAGTACTCTCCACCAAGAAAATGTGAGGCTATTGTTCAAAAATGATGGCTTATTACAGTAATAAGGGCCATAGAGCTCATATGAATTCAACTCAGGTGAGTTCAACTCAGGTGAATTCAACTATAAATAACTCAGGTGAATTCAACTATAAATGTTTAGCCAGAAACAAAACAAAAATATATAAACTTTTTACCAAAATGCAAGTCAACAACTTCATCTAGTGCAAGGTAAAAGCTAGAGGAAAGCTTAGTTGTACTGGGTTTATTACAAAATGCCATGCACAAAAACATATTTTCTTTGTAAGCAAATACAATTTTAAAGATATTTGAGCCACATACTTCAATTCAACCTTAAAACCTGCCCCTTTTAGATAAGATTCTGGTCTCTTCTCAATATATCCAGGGGAGGAAAGAGCAGGCCCCAAGTTTCCAGCTGGCCAGACAGGCTGTGGGTTACATTTCATTCCCTGGTAACATGGGAAGAAGTGAAGCAGCCAGTGCCTTGGTTTCCTCATCTCTAAACAAGCCATCAGATCACCGCATGAGAAGGTTGTGAAAGTCCTTGATGACTGGGATAATTTTCTTAACGCGCTCGAACCCAGGCCCTTCCAGCTTCCCCTCCTCCTACTCTGCCTTCCTTGAGGATCTGAGTTACATCCCCCTGGTTTACCTCCAGTGCTGCTGAGAGGTGACAGCATGCTGGCAGTCCTCACAGCCCTCGCTCGCTCTCGGGGCCTCCTCTACCTGGGCTCCCACTTTGGCGGCACTTGAGGAGCCCTTCAGCCCGCCGCTGCACTGTGGGAGCCCCTTTTCTGGGCTGGCCAAGGCCGGAGCCGGCTCCCTCAGCTTGCAGGGAGGTGTGGAGGGGGAGGCGTCAGCGGGAACCGGGGCTGCGCGCGGCGCTTGCGGGCCAGCTGGAGTTCCGGGTGGGCGTGGGCTTGGCGGGCCCCGCACTCGGAGCAGCCGGCCGGCCCTGCAGGCCCCGGGCAGTGAGGGGCTTAGCACCCTGGCCAGCGGCTGCGGAGGGTGTACTGGGTCCCCCAGCAGTGCCAGCCCACCAGCGCTGCGCTCGATTTATCACGGGACCTTAGCTGCCTTCCCACGGGGCAGGGCTCGGGACCTGCAGCCCGCCATGCCTGAGCCTCCCACCCCCTCCGTGGGCTCCTGTGCGGCCCGAGCCTCCCCGATGAGCGCCACCCCCTGCTCCACGGCGCCGCCCAGTCCCATCGACCACCCAAGGGCTGAGGAGTGCGAGCGCACGGCACGGGACTAGCAGGCAGCTCCACCTGCAGCCCCCGTGCGGTATCCACTGAGTGAAGCCAGCTGGGCTCCTGAGTCTGGTGGAGATGTGGAGAACCTTTATGTCTAGCTCAGGGATTGTAAATACACCAATCAGCACCCTGTGTCTAGCTCAGGGTCTGTGAATGCACCAATCGACACTCTGTATCTAGCTGCCCTGGTGGGGCCTTGGAGAAACTTTATGTCTAGCTTAGGGATTGTAGATACACCAATCGGCACTCTGTATCTAGCTCAGGGTTTGTGGACACACCAATCAGCACCCTGTGTCTAGCTCAGGGTCTGTGAATGCACCAATCGACACTCTGTATCTAGCTGCTCTGGTGGGGCCTTGGAGAACCTTTGTATCGACTCTGTATCTAGTTAATCTAGTGGGGACGTGGAGAACCTTTGTGTCTAGCTCAGGGATTGTACACGCACCAATCAGCGCCCTGTCAAAACAGATCACTGGGCTCTACCAATCAGCAGGACGTGGGTGGGGGCCAGATAAGAGAATAAAAGCAGCTGCCCGAGCCAGCAGTAGCAACCTGCTCGGGTCCCCTTCCACACTGTGGAAGCTTTGTTCTTTCACTCTTTGCAATAAATCTTGCTACTGCTCACTGTTTGGGTCCACGCTGTTTTTATGAGCTGTAACACTCACCGTGAAGGTCTGCAGCTTCACTCCTGAAGCCAGCGAGACCACGAGCCCACCGGGAGGAATGAACAACTCCAGACGCGCCACCTTAAGAGCTGTAACACTCACCGCGAAGGTCTGCAGCTTCACTCCTGAGCCAGCGAGACCGCGAACCCACCAGAAGGAAGAAACTCCGAACACATCTGAAGATCAGAAGGAACAAACTCCAGACGTGCCACCTTAAGAGCTGTAACACTCACCGCGAGGGTCCGCGGCTTCATTCTTGAAGTCAGTGAGACCAAGAACCCACCAATTCCGGCCACACTACTACCTGGTTATGACCAGTCAAGGCTCTAGATTTCCACAGGAAGAAATTCTGGCTCCCAGGTTTATGATCCTTATTTCTTTTAATTTAATTTTATTATTTTTTTTTATTTTTGAATCTCGCTCTGTTGCCCAGGCTGGAGTGCAGTGGCCTGATCTCAGCTCACTGCAACATCCACCTCTCAGGTTCAAGTGATTCTCGTGCCTCAGCCTCCTGGGTAGCTGGGATTACAGGCACGCACCACCACACCTAGCTAATTTTTGTATTTTTAATAGAGATGGGGTTTCACCACGTTGGCCAGGCTGGTCTCGAACGCCTGACCTCATGACCCACCTGCCTTGGCCTTCCAAAGTGCTAGGATTATAGGCGTGAGCCACCGCACCCAGCCCTATGATCCTTATTTCTAAAGTAGGCCGAGGTGATTTTTGGACAACCTTAAAAGCTCTGTAGGCTCACATTAGACCTGTGACTGGAAATGCAGGTGTGAGCCCTCCGCTGGTGAGCTCACCCAGTTCCATGACTCCATACCACTCCTGTCCTGCCAACTCCTGAATGTATCAACAGCTCGGACCTCAACCCTGAGTGCCAGGAGATCCCACGGCCTAATGGGCCCCTCCACGTGGCTATGGCTCTCAACCCTCCATATCCAACCTGTCCAGCAAACCCTGTGGGCTCCACCTTTGAAGTTTACCTAGGGTTCGACCCCTTCTCCCTGCCCACCTCACTGGGCCAAGGAGATGACATGTCTTACTCTAATTGCTGCAGCGGCCCAGTTAGGTTTCCTACCTCCAGTCTTGTCCCTGTCATTCTCAACACAGCAGCCAGAATAAATCCCCTCCTGCATCAAATCACAACAAAAATTGAATTGTAATCTTCAATATTACATATTCCTGTGGACTGAATTGTAAGGGCACTTGGGAAAATTAAAAAGTTAATGAGCTATGGGGACGGAGCTAGGAGTCACTAAAAATTTAGTCATGTATTCTTCCATTCCATTGGCAATTACTAAATGCCTACTGTGACACCTGGTGGGTTATTGCTATCATAGGCATGTATTTTTTTTTTAAAAAGAAAAGGTTGTTACTTTTCCTCCTCCCCATGTGATCAGAAGACGAGAAAAGACTTAAGAAAATAGCCTAAGTAGAATATAATCCTTTGACAATATTTTGAACTCCCAGAGAGATATACATACATTAATGTTTTCAAAAGAACACAGAAAATTTTTCAAACCTATTTATAATGAAAGAACAAATGGAGATGGAAGCCAAAATACTTATAAAGAATTTTCTTGCCTGGGTGCAGCGGTTCACCCCTGTAATCCCAGCACTTTGAGAGGCTGAGGCAGGAGGATCACTTGAGCCCAGGGGTTCAAGATGAGCCTGGGCAACATAGCGAGAGCCTGTTTCTACAAAAAATAAAAAATTAGCCAGATATAGCGGTCCTAGCAACTTGGGAGGCTGAGGCAGGAGCATCGCTTGAGCCCTGGAGGCTGAGGCTGCAGTGAGCTATGACTGGGCTACAGCACTCCAGCTCCAGCCTTGGTAGCAAAGTGAGATGTGATCTCAAATAAAAAGAAAATAATTTTCTAGACTGGACATAGGTTTTGAAGCTAAGGATGATGGAAATAGCTGAGCGCTCATCATTCAGTGCACCTTTCTCAGGGAAGGTGTTCCCGGAAGCACACTTTGAGAGTGAAGAAGATACTGATGACCTCCATCCTCTGCAGGTCTGTTAATTGAAGCACCTTCTTATAAAAGACTCAAAAAATAAGCCTGCGGTTCTATGCCAGGCAGGCAGTGAACCAATGTATTTTAGGGGGACCATTCCTTACTTCAGGATATAGCTGAAAACAACACTCAGAACTAATTTTTTAACCTTCACAAATCTTTGTATGGAGCCAACACTCCTACCTTATAAATTGTGAAAGAAACTCGGGCTAAAGATATCACAGGGTTTTCACATTTTAAGGGCACGATTTACCTGATCTTTAGTCCTGCACTCTAGCCAACCAGCCAACTGATGTTTCACTATATGTATTTCCTGTTGTAATAATAAAATTCTCACATTTTTAAGTTTCAAGGTTTCAATTAGGTTTGGTCATCTTAACACAATTTTGCTTTCCCACAAACATGAGAAATATGTGAAAATATGTGCTGTGCATTCAAACCTCTCCAGGCAGCACTGCACAAAGTTCCTATGGCACCCCCCTGTTTTCCTTTCTTTGCCTCTCATCTTAATCCCTCTAACACTCAAGTGAAGCACTGTAGTGATAACCTTGATACGGGTTTCTTTCTAAATCCAGCTCCTGAAGTCAGCCATGTTCGAATGTTATACATGAGCTGGTAATCATACAAGGAGTTAATCCTTGTCTTCCTACTCTTGTTTTGGAATTACCATAGTCCATTAGCGTAACTTGGAATTCTAGTTCCACACTAACTGTAACCTTGGGCAAACTTCTTCACCTCTCTGATGTACATTTCCTTTTATTATGACCTTTTTTTTTTTAAGGAGGGGATAACAGTACTGACTTCACGGGGTTCTTTGGAAACTCAGGATAATGTGTTTAGGCTTAAGCATTGTTTGGCATCTGTTTTTCTCTCTGGTTTCCATACCTGTGGTTATAGTTCAGCATCTCAGCCTGGATTAGAAGTTATTTACGTGGTGGGATTTTCTTCCCCAGCTCCTATTATTGTCTTTCAGATGACTAAACTTTTTTTTAGATTTCAAAAGTAGTGTAGTTAAAGTCAACTAGTTTCCCCACCACCTCCCTTTTCCAAACACTCACACTTGAGTGCAAGCACACCAGATTCCTTTCATACGTGGTTGTATGAATATGGTGGGTGAAAGAAAAAACCTTGTTTCTACTTTTCACATACTTTGCTTCTACTTCTCACATATTTAACCTAGTCTAGTGGAAATAACCTGTGTTTAATAAGACAAATCAGAAATCAAAATGCTACTCCATTTTTTTACTCCTTTCTCTGGGTTGCCTTGTATATACAAGAGGGAATACTACCTCCCGTCAATGCCTAAATGATAGTGTGTGCACAATTCCTCGCACATAATAGGCGCCAGTGAATGTCAGCTCCTTCTAGGGTTCTGGGGCTGGGACAGGTTGTCACCTTGGAGCTGTGAGTGTCGGTCGTAGAACGTGCTAATTCTAATTTCCAAATGGGCTTTTCTGCTCTGAGGTGTGCGAGTCCCTGTGGTGGGAACCACTGATTCTGAATCTGTTCTCACAGGTGTGCTAAGTCCTTCCCCTTTGTCCCATTTTTACTATCAGTCTGGTACTTGATCTGTAGGGAGGACAGCCCTTTACTCCCCGCCCCCATGGCAGCCTCAGCCCTAGCTTCCCATTGAGCTTCTGTCTCTCACCCTGGTCCTCCCATTACCTCCAGGCTGCAGCCTCCTCCCCTCTCTCCCGCCACTGACAGGTCCTTCTGCAGATTTCAGCTCTGTTCTGCCCTTGTCTTCCATTTTTTCCACTAGCCTTCAACAGTCCTTTCAAAGTATTCTTATAATTCAATCACATTTTTTTGGTTCATTGTCTTTGCCTACAGTATTGATGGGAATTTCTATAGGAACCCTCTAAAGTGCTCCATTTCCAGAATTATTGCAAGTCTCTTCTAGAATTCCTCCTGCCTGTTCCCTTGAGGGTATTGCAATCCCATCCATTTCCGCCCCTGTTTGATCTCATCTCCTTCTAGTTTATGTTCCCTCACCACATACTCAGCACTTGGTCTCACCTAACATTTCCTGCCAGGCCTCACCCCTCCTGCCATGACATCCCACTTGTTATTATTACGTAGGCGATTGTGACTTTTGAGTCTCTACTGTCATTCAGATGAGACTGTCTTTCTCTCAGTTTATTGATCTCAAGTTTGCTCCAGATTCAGACACTTTATAAACCTTGTAGTCTCTCCTTCCTCATGTGCCCAGGGGCTCTGTAGGTCCTGCAGCGCCACTGGGCCTTCCTGAGTACCCTTGTTCTTCAACAGGAAGAGCTACCTCCCTGGACTGTCTGGGGCCAAGCCCCACCCCTCTCCTCTCCCCAGCCGCCTCTGGGGAGCTCCTGCTGGTTCCTCCCATCCCTGCTTCCTCTGGCAAGTGTCAGGCCCTGGTGCAGAGCTCAGAGCCTGCCTGCCCTGGGGATCCCTTCAAAAAAGTGAGCACAGCATGTTCTGATTAGGGACATCATGTCAACCTTTCCTGCTAAATGGTGATTATGGAAGTTGGAGCTGGTCCAGCCAGAGTACGTGTGTCTGTACATCTACCCGCATTTATTTCCAACATTCTTTTCTGCCAGATATTTTATTCAGGGCCAAAATAGGATTTTTCAGAATTAGTTGTAGAGGAGGGAGAAAGAATATTTCCAGTAGTATGACATACACAGGTACATAAATATGAATTAAACGATTGCATGGGGGTCCCCAGTCATGATTACTGGAGTCATTTTCAGCCTGCAAGCATGTTCCTGCCCCCTCATCTTCAAGCCTCCCTAGGAATAGCTCACTTGTAGTAATTCTTAAGGTCTCATTTAATACACAATTTTCACAGGAAACCCTTCCTTTACTCTCTCCAAAACACCTGACTATTTGAATCAATGAGCAGGTTACTAGAGAAAGGCCCTTGGAGGTTCAGAGGCATCCTGCATTTTAGTAAAAGTGAAGGATTGATGTTTTGTTCATGATGAAAGTGCTCAGCAGCATATATGTCCAGTGGATCTGAGTACAGTGCTACTGCTTCTTTTTAGATAGACATGTTACTGCATTTCCATGTTGCCAACGCAGCCGCTCAGCAAAGGCCTGCTGAGTCTCTGCCAGGAGTCAAGGGCTGGTTTCACCCTGAATAAGGCAGGCTCCACACCTCTGTCTTCCCAAGGTGGCCACGAAAGGGGCATCCCTCCAGAGCCCCTGAGAGTGCAGCCCTGCAGAAGGCATGCTGGGCAGTCACTTCTATGTAAGAGGGGGAGGAAGGAAAAGAAAAGACGGTGGAGACTCCCAGAAAAGGCTGAAAGGGAAGTGAGGAGAGCGATTATTCAGAAGACACATGGGAAAAAATAAACCATGAGCACCAGAAGATGCAGAGAACCGTGGCCTCTAAGAAACAGAAACAGGACATTAAGGAGCAAAAAGTCTGCTCTAGAAAGAAGGCCATGGAATAAGATGACAAGGGATGTGGAGGAAATAAGGATTACCAGAAAACTGAGGCTACAACAGAGAAATAAAATCTGCATTGGAGGCAGTAAAAACCAAAAGTGACATGGAGGGAAATTGACAGAGTGGTGTCGAAAAAACATTTCACAAGCCATTTAATATATGCAGAAAGATCTAAGAGCTGAAACAACACAGGGGGAGGAGGAGGGAGAATAGGCAAGGATCCTCAGATTTGGAAGTACAGATAACTCCTGAAGTGGAAACAGTACTCACCATCACACCAATCAGAACTAAAGAGACTTGTTGAGTTGGAAAGGGCTTTTCCTGCATGCCAAGCAAAATCAGCAGATTCCCACTGAAACATATCGCCAAGAAACTTATCATCCACAAGGGACTGAAAAAATTAAGTTTCCGGGCAGAAAAACTCAAGCTACCCTTCTCTACCGAGGAAGAGATCAAAATCCAGCAGCCCACCGATTACTCCTCTAGAACCTTGAATTCCAAAGAGATAGGAGCTGAAGCCTAGAGTTTTAAGGAGAAATGTCTGTGATTGTCACATTCCCAAACATTCAACTGGGCAGGTTGGTTTGTTGTTAATGTGTGAACTCCTGTCACTAAAACAACCACACACTGTCATGTGTGACAAAGCCCACTGACTCCGAAAAAATAGCTTGGATGGGATCTGGTTTTGAGATGCAGCCTGAGGCCGACAGTAGTCCCTGTGTCCACCCCACATGGCCGCTGCCTCCCTGCAGATCAGGGAGCACATTACAAAGCCTTCTCGCTAGAGCAGCAGGGAGGGGCCGGCTGTGCACAGGGTGGGATCCTAGTCCTGAGAGGAAGACTTTAAAAAACCAAGTCTCTGCTCTTTCCCACAAAACCACAACAACCCCAAACAACCCAATGGGCTTTAAATATTTTTCAATGGTAAAGACTCTGAAGAATTATGTTACACACTTTTGAAAGCAATAACAAAAGCCACTGGGTTTCTTTTAATGAGAGAGACAAATAAACCAATTGGTGGCAGAATTATTGGCCATGAAACACGGCTGTTATCTCTAATGTAGAACTTGTGACTGTTTGCATTCAGTCCACTTAGTCAGTGTGGGAGAAGGAGCTCATGAGAAGAACAAAATGAAAAAAAGACACGGAACACACCCCAAAATATGAACATTGCTTAGTCCTTGAGGTTAGCATTTATATACATAGAGAGAGATAAACATACAGCCAGCCCTCCGGAGCCACAGGTTCCATATCCGCGGTTGGTTGAATTGACAGAAAACATTCCAAACTCCCTCTCCCCAAGAATCAAAGAATAAAAATTATACAAATAAAAAACAATACAGTATAACTACTATTTGCATAGCGTTTACATTGTATTAGGTATTATAAGTAATCCAGAAGTGATTTATAGTTCATGGAGGAAGTCCATAGGTTATATGCAAATACCATGCCAAGGGACTAGGGCATCCCTGGATTCTGCCATCTTTGTAGGTCCTGGAACCAATCCCCCACAGATACTGTGGGTGACTGTTCTACATATATATGAAGACAGATACATATATAATCAGAAAAGAAATTCATTTTTTTTCTTGCAGAAAGAAAGGGACTAGAGTGTGGGGTAAGAGTCACGCGAGGCTGTCCTCCACCCCTCCTTGAGCCTGTTACAGCTTCATTGTTGCCTGCTCCTAAAGATAAATGGCTTTCCTTTTTCAGAACGGATTGGGCCCAGGAAAACTGCCTCTCTGGGAGTCGAGTGGGGTGTGTGTGTGTGTTTTCTTATAAACTGTTTCAAGCACGTTTTCGATGGGACAGTTGCATCCTGAGGCCCAGCCATAAGGCTTTGTCTTGTTTTTCTCTGAATTGTGGGCTTCCCAAGGAGAGATAGACCCTGGGAGCGAAACAGCTGGCGGCGCCTCAGCCCCTCTTTCCTCCCAAGGAAGCGCATTGTTATTAACTGGGAATTCTTTATAGCCGGGCTGGAGGAAGTTTTTGGCTGTAAACTGTCATGCACTGCAGCCTTCGCTGAAAAGGCGGAGGGAGTGGGCCTGGTCCTGGGAACCGAGGAACAAAGATCAGAAAATCAGCCACAGAAAGGGGAGGAAAAATAAACGTTAGAAAGTGAAGACAGGTGACACTACACAAGTGCTGGCCAAAGTCGGTGACTTCCAACCTCTACCTCCTCCGACTTGGGTGGCTCAATTCCTGGGTCGTACTCTTCAATGCTTCAGACATTCTCTCTGGAGAGTAGAAATTTTATTACGCATGTTAGAAACGGAATATTCTTTCCTGCTGAAGTTGTATTCTTATTTGGCAGTGCCCCTCCTGTTTGGAACAGTTTTAGAGCGATCTGTTAAACCCTCCGGTCTCCTTTGGCGCTTCCCGACTGTGGGAAAAGCGGCGACGCCGTCCGGGCGCAGGGGAGGGATCCGGCCTTCTGGACTCCTTTGCCCTGAAGCCGCAGGAGAGGTTTCGCTCTCGCGCCTGGGGTTCCGGGGCCCTCAACTGCCTGGGACCCACCCTCGCTCCTCCTTCACCTCCCCTCCACTTTTCCCTTTTATCCTATCCTCGGGAGGCCTTGGGCCAAAGCGATGAACCCTTAGACATTTTAATACCCGGAGTAAGGAGAGTGACACGCACCACGCTCTCCCCCAAAGCCCAGGGCCCGATGGGCCAGTGAAGGCTTGTCAGGAGCGTCCGGCGTCGGGAGCAAATGAGGTCCTTTTGGTGCCTCTTTCCAGAAGGAAACTTCCCCCCTCGGGTCAGCCCCCTGGGAATATCCATGCATCCCAGACATCAAAAGACACTGAGAAATGCCGACCCGGACAAGACGCCCCGGCTTCCTGACTCGTCGGCGTAAGTTGGAGAAGGGAGAGAAGGAGCCCTGTCCCCCACGGGCGGCAGGCACCCTTCCCCGGGACTGGCTCCTGGAAGCCCTCCGCATACCGCGAGGCGGGTCGATCCCTCGAGTCCTGGGCGGGGATCCCTCCGGCGGATTCCCCAGCAATTCCCGACCCTGGAGCGATCCCGGCTGGGCGAGGGGCAGGGGGCAGGGGGCAGGGGAGACAGCGCAGGGCGCAGATACTATGTCCGCGGGAAAGCCCGCTTGCTAGGGCGCAAGACTCCTCTGAACCCGCTGCCCCACCCGATGCGCTGGCTTTCTCTAGAGGGGCTGGGGCTGGGGCTGGGGTGCCCGCTCAGGAGACCGGGAAACAGAGGCTGCTACCCCAGGCCCTCGTCCAGCGAACGGGCGAGGTGTGCAGAAGCGCAAAGCCAGGCCTTGGAAGGGGGAGCTTCTGCCTCCTTCCCCCTTCCTGGGCTCCCGTTTTAGGAGGAATGTTACTGTTTAAAGAGACCCCACTGAACTATTTCCTGCTCATTGTCACCTCTCCTTCGCTCTCCTCGCGGAAGTTCTCACCGAAAGGTAATAAAACAACCGCTGCCGACACCGCTTGGCGCTGGGCCGGGCGGGTAAAGAGCCCCGAGTCCCTCTAGCCGGGACCACCCCGCCAGCCCCGACCCTCTCCCACCTTCCGCGAAAGCAATGACACAGCAGAAACCAGGCACACGCCTGGCACACTCGATGCGCGCGCAGACCTCGGCATCAAGTCCTGTTTTTATGAGAGCGAGGAGGACACTTCCCAGAAGGGGTCGTTTTGCTTTTGCTTATTTCCGTCCATTTCCCTCTCTGCGCGCGGACCTTCCTTTTCCAGATGATGAGAGCCGCGGGGACACCCGACGCCGGGGCGGGCTGATCCACGATCCTGGGTGTTCGTGACGCCGTCTGGGGCTCCGTGGGCGAGGGACGTGTGGGGACAGGTGCACCGGAAGCTGCCAGACTGGAGAGTTGAGGCATCGGAGGCGCGAGAACAGCACTAGTGCGGCGAGACGAGCGCGGCGCATCCAAGCCTGGCCAAATGCACTGGTCTCTGAAAGGGGAGGGAGGCGCGCCCGGAGGGGGGACAGGTGAGGCCGCGCGAACGTTCCAGGCTGGCGCGGCTGCGGGATCCGGGCGCGCTAGAAAAGCGAGCAGGACCCCGCGCGCGGGAATCAGGGAGCATCGCAGGCTGCCGGGCCGCCCCTCGCGCAAGTGCGGGCTGGGGCCTGCTGGGGCGTCCAGCTTACCTTCCTCCGGGGCTTGCCCCTCCGCTTTGATGGAGGTGCAAACATTTGGGGAAGGGCGGGGGTGTAGGGGCTGGGCCGGGGCTCGCAGGGCTGGGGCCCAGGATTTACATGAAACAGGCGTGCGGGAGCCCACTGTTGGCCCCCGGCCTCCCAGACCCGCCCGGCTGGGTCTGATATGGCCGCTCTCCGCCAATGGGCGGCTGCTCGGCACTTCAAAGCGTGAGCGGCCCAATCCGCCGAGCCCCCCAGCGCTGCCGCCGCGGCTCTATTTATGGGGAGGGCGCCGAATTTCGGTCCCCAGAGACCTACACTAGTAGAGCCTTGGGGAGTTCAAGTGGAATAACTTCTCCCCACCCCTCTGCCCCCGTCCCCTCCCCCCAAGTCTTGGTCCGCGCCCTCCTCCCGGGTCTGTGCCGGGACCCGGGAGCCGTCGCAGGTCTCGGTCCAAGGGGCCCCTTTTCTCGGAAGGGCGGCGGCCAAGAGCGGGGAAGGTGGATCTCAGGTAGCGAGTCTGGGCTTCGGGGACGGCGGGGAGGGGAGCCGGACGGGAGGATGAGCTCCCCCAGCACCGAGAGCGCGGGAAAGAGCCTGCAGTACCGAGTGGACCACCTGCTGAGCGCCGTGGAGAGCGAGCTGCAGGCGGGCAGCGAGAAGGGCGACCCCACCGAGCGCGAACTGCGCGTGGGCCTGGAGGAGAGCGAGCTGTGGCTGCGCTTCAAGGAGCTCACCAACGAGATGATCGTGACCAAGAACGGCAGGTGGGTGCGCGTCCGGAGCCGGCGCGCGCCGCGCTCTCCAGCGCCTGGGCAGCGTGGGGTCCTGGCAAGTTCCCGGAGGTCGAACCCTTTTTCTCCTGGAGGAGGGCTTTGTGTTTGTTCCCGCTCTGGTTAACTCCCTCGAGTGCATTTCCACAAGCCCCTCTTCTGGGGCTTTCTCCGCGGAAGCTTGGGGAGGAGGAACGCGCTCCCCGGGGTCCCGACCACGGAGACATCCCGGGACCCGCGAGGCGCGCCCTGGTCCCCGCCTGTCCCCGCGGGATGTGGCCTCCAGCACTGAAACTCTTCGCCAGGTCCTCTCCTCCCCTGCCTCCCGAGGCCATGGAGATGGTGAGGAGGCCCCCCTGGACCTGGTAGGGCTCAGGGAAGGGGGAGCTTGGGAGTCACCCTCGGACGTTCCCCAGGGGGCTCCTCTGTGCCCCGAAATAACTGAGGCCTCTGTGCCCAGCTTCTGCCTCCGGCCAACCTGGTCAGTGTCGGGGTCTTCCTGCGCCCGCCCCGTGTTTTCCAGGAGGATGTTTCCGGTACTGAAGGTGAACGTGTCTGGCCTGGACCCCAACGCCATGTACTCCTTCCTGCTGGACTTCGTGGCGGCGGACAATCATCGCTGGAAGTACGTGAACGGGGAATGGGTGCCGGGGGGCAAGCCGGAGCCGCAGGCCCCCAGCTGCGTCTACATCCACCCGGACTCGCCCAACTTCGGGGCCCACTGGATGAAGGCTCCCGTCTCCTTCAGCAAAGTCAAGCTCACCAACAAGCTCAACGGAGGGGGCCAGGTAGGTGTGCGGAGGCTGCCAGGTCTGGGACCAGCGAGGAGGGGCCGCGCTGCGCCTAATGCACGGGGGTTGTGGGAAGGGACGCTGCTTGAACGGGAGGCGAAGTCCGCCCTGGAGAAACTGCCACAGCCTTCTCTAATAAGGCCTTTAGCGCTGTTTATACTAAGCTGGTAACATCCACGCATGGCGAACGGGGAGCGGGAGCACTCCCCTTTGAAGGTCTGGAGCTTTGGGGGAACTTCCGTGTCTAGCCCTAAACTCTCCTAGGGGTGGAAAAGATATCAGCCTTGATGGCAAAGTCGCATTTAAATTTAAACATGCTCCACAGTACTTACTGCGTGGAGTCGGAACAAACTTGCAAAATCGTGCTTTTCTAAAGAACATTCTTTAGTCGGGGATTGTTCCTGGCAGACCCCAGGTTAGGCAAACTGCAAACAAGCTCAGGCTTTTAAAAATGTCTATAGCCTTCCTGAAAGCCTTAGTACTTTATTCCACCAGGTGAAAGGATTTTGTGATGAGCATTCATTGCTTTTAATGGTGTGTAGCATCTCACATCCCTTTTCCAAACAAGCTGTGGGAATAGCACATAGAAACCGCGGAGAAGCCTCCCCTGGTGGAACCCCACTTCCCTCAACAGCAGAGACACTTTCTTGGGATCCAGAGGACTTTCTGCATCCTGGAGAAATGGATGTTTTGCTGTTTTAACGCAGGCCTTTCAGTGCCACCAATCCTGTATCTGTCTCCCTCAGATCATGCTGAACTCCTTGCATAAGTATGAGCCTCGAATCCACATAGTGAGAGTTGGGGGTCCACAGCGCATGATCACCAGCCACTGCTTCCCTGAGACCCAGTTCATAGCGGTGACTGCTTATCAGAACGAGGAGGTGAGAAGGACAGAGGGGGATTGCTTTCCCAGTGTGCTGCGGTGTGGTGTGCTGCTCCGTGGAGATTCTGGAGGAGCGGGGAGACGCGCTAACCCGCACTGAGAGGAAGGCTTCTTGCCCTTTCAAATAATATTCCGGAACTTGAAATGGAAGCACAGGAGAGAACTGTTTAAAATAAGTCCCCATTCAAACATTTTCCCCTTAAATTCTCCATAAAAGTGTTTAAAACTAGAAACAACTTCTCAGTGCTCAAAATGAAAAGATCCAAAAAGCATTCAGGTTAAATGGTGTGAGAATTTCTTGAGAACAACACATGAGTGAGAGACGGGCATGTCCTTCCTTGGAAGTCTTCCCCAAAGGGTGGGGGGCAACCCCTCAAATCTCTGCAGTGTGAAGACTCAACTAGATACAAGCTACTGCATAGGTGTCTGTAAATATGCCTAAGCCCAACCCCAAAGTACTGCAAATTGGAGATTAGTTGGATACATTGTTGGTGTTGACGTTGACCAAAAACTAGAACTTCCAGGTCTCTATTTCCTAGGCAGCCTCAGCTTGTGTTTTCAGCCATTTCTGATTTATACACATGGAACATTGTTAGTAGTAGGTTAAATTTATTGTGCATCCCACTCAGAACATTGACATTGAAAATTTGTCATAAGCGTGCTACTCTGTACAATTACTCAGCTATTTTCAGTTCCAAGTAGAAAACTATATGTGGAAAGAAGTCTGATTATATTTGAATATTTAAAAGTGGTACTGGCATTTCTCAATTTCTTGGTGCCAAATTAACTCCCCTGGCTAATAGGGAATATGCTAGTAAATGCAATTTCTTGTTTTTCAGATCACAGCTCTTAAAATTAAGTACAATCCATTTGCAAAAGCTTTCCTTGATGCAAAGGAAAGGTGAGAGAATTCTAACTATAAATATCCTTGGGCAAAGAAGTATGCAGAAAGATGAAATATTGCTGCACATACTCTTTTCTGAATTTCCTTATTTTTGAAAATTCTATATACCTTTTGTTGTTTTTTGATAGAAGTGATCACAAAGAGATGATGGAGGAACCCGGAGACAGCCAGCAACCTGGGTACTCCCAATGTACGGTTTGTTGCACTCTGTCATGTCATTCTGCGTCATCAGGACTAGACTTGCTGAGAGCTGGGAAGTGGAGATGGAGAAGACAAGGGCATTTCTGGGTGTGCCTGGGATGTAAGATTGCCTTTTTGCCGTGCAAGGCTCTTGGCCCTGTGATGTTGAAGCTGTGTTGCCCATCTAACCTCTGCTCTAATCGGGGCTGTGGATACTCTCCTGGGTGCTTTTGTTTTGCTCTGAGGCAGCTGCCACCATGCCTGGGGTGGATCATTGAGACCTGGCTGGGTGTTTGAACTCTCCTGTATTAGGCAACAGGAGAATCTAGCTCATTACATCCTCTTTGAGGCTTTTGTTAATGGCTGAAGAGCCATCTTTCCAATGATGCTTAGGAACAAAATTTTTCCTTAGCCCTTTGGTTCTAGGAATGTCTCACTAGCTCCTGTGGCTCTGAGGATGAGAGAGTTGGATTTAAGTCTAGCTCCCTCTAGGAGTTCCAGGAGTTAGAGTGCAGCATAGAGGATTATATGGCAGCATCTGTTGGGAGAAATGCTCTGTCTCACCCTAGTGCGTCCTCTCCAGCCGGGGAAGGGACTTGGAGATGTTAAACAATGAACGCAGTAGCGATGGCTGGTCAAGAGGCTGGATGAATCAACAGGGCACACTCCTCCTTACACAGGGATTTTCTATTCTGTAGATTTTTCATCATTTCCTAGGCTGATTGAACAACCAGAAGGGCAGTCACTTGAGTAGAGTAAGCCACTGCTCTGGCCAGGGCCGGCTGGGCAGCGAGGGCACGTCTGCACCCTTCCTTTCAGTGCTGCCTGGAGAATTGTTAGTAGTTTGGAAATGGAAGCCACAGTAGTTGTCCCACTAGGGATTGCTTTTTCTCAATCAAAACAACAAAGCTTAAAGAGTGTAGAAGAGGACGGGCACGGTGGCTCATGCCTGTAATCCCAGCACTTTGGGAGGCCAAGTTGGATGGATCATTTGAGGTCAGGGAGTTAGAGACCAGCATGGACAATATGGTGAAACCCCATCTCTAATAAAAATACAAAAATTTTCAGGCATGGTGGTGGGCGACTGTAATCCCAGCTACTTGGGAGGCTGAGGCAGGAGAATCGCTTGAACCTGAGAGGCGGAGATTGCAATGAGCCAAGATGACACCACTGCACTCCAGCCTGGGTGACAGAATGAAACTCCCAGTCTCAGAGGAGAAAAAAATGAGTGGAGAAGAAATTGTAGTTTTAGAGGAAGGAAGGGGAGTCTTGGAAGCACTTTCTGATTCTCCTGGGGAGAATGGAGGGAGCTTAAACCAGGAGAGTGAGCAGTAAAGGGGTCTACCCCCAGCTAGGAAGGCAGCTCCCAAATCTCTGTGGGTGGCAGGAGGAGAAGGGGAGGGCACCCTTGTCTAAGCACCACCCCACCTCTCTCAGCGTCTCTCACTTGTTCTCTGCCTGTGGTTACATTGTATTCATGCTCAGTGGAGGAAAGCTGACCTGCCTTGGGGAATAGTAGATCTCAAAGCAATCCAGAGGATTCTCAGGAGGAAACAGCTTAGGTTGCCTGAGGCCAGGCTCCTGGGTTTACTCAGGTACACATAGGATTGGAAGCCTTGGGTTACCTGTGGTAGTGAGTGTGGGGCTGATGGCCTCAGATGTCTGGTGAGGCAGACTGTGTCCTAAGTATGGGACACTCAGGGTGCTTCCTCCATCAGGGGCCCCTGAGGGGAAGGTGGGAAGTCCCTGGCCTGGGCTCTGCTCTCTGGAGTGACGGAGGGAGAGTCCCTGGCCTGGGCTCTGCTCTCTGGAGTGACGGAGGGAGCACTAATGCAGGTTACTCAGCACTCTCTTTTCTCACAGCAGGGGGGTGGCTTCTTCCTGGTACCAGCACCCTGTGTCCACCTGCAAATCCTCATCCTCAGTTTGGAGGTGCCCTCTCCCTCCCCTCCACGCACGGCTGTGACAGGTACCCAGCCCTGAGGAGCCACCGGTCCTCACCCTACCCCAGCCCCTATGCTCATCGGAACAATTCTCCAAGTGAGTCCTAAGCCTCATTCTGCCAGGGGTTGGTGGGTGGCTGCAAGACCACTTTGGGAAAGGCATTCTGCAGGGGTCTAGAATCTAAAAAAAAAAAAGAGACGGTTTTCTGGAATCCACACCCAAGCCCAGTTTTTTAGTAGCTCAAGAGAAGATCTTCGATTTATGTCTACGCCACTGCCGCCGCTGGTGGAGCAACCACGGAGACCCAGATCAGAGGCTTGCATCCTTGCACGGGCCTTAGAGCTGGTGCTCCAGGTTTTGAAAATGACAGATTCCTGGGCCTCTCCACAGAACCGTGGTCGATCCTTAGAAGGAGAGCCCAGGTTTGAGTGTTTTATGAACCTCTCTAAAGTGACAATGATGGGGCAGCCAGCCTCAAGAATTCCTGACTACACCAGTGATTCTCCAAATGCGGTGCCCAGGCCAGAGCCTCAGCACCAGCCGAGAGTGGGCACGGCCTCAGGCCCCACTCCAGACTGACAGGCAGCAGCTCTCAGTGGGACCCAGCAATGTGTGCTTTTTTTTTTTTTTTTTTTTTGAGACGGAGTCTCGCTCTGTCGCCCATGCTCCAGTGCAGTGGCGCGATCTGGGCTCACTGCAAGCTCCGCCTCTCGGGTTCACGCCATTCTCCTGCCTCAGCCTCCCAAGGAACTGGGACTACAGGCGCCCGCCACCACGCCCGGCTAATTTTTTTGTATTTTTAGTAGAGATGGGGTTTCACCGTGTTAGCCAGGATGGTCTCAATCTCCTGACCTCGTGATCCGCCCGCCTCGGCCTCCTAAAGTGCTGGGATTGCAGGCGTGAGCCACCGCGCCCGGCCGGTGTGCTTTAAAAAGCCCTCCAGGCCATTCCGATGCATGCTCCAATATTAGGAACAGTGGGATAGACCATAAAGATCCCCTGGCCTAATTCTCTCTATAACACTGTATATGTCTAGACTTAATTTTGTCTGGCTCCAAAAGAAGGAAAATAGCTAAAGAACACCATAAAACAATTAAGCAATTAAAGCTGATTTGAAATGAAAGGACCTTATTGGGTTAGGAAGTCACTGGGACTTGTTCAACCAGAGGCTAGACTCCGAGGCAGGAAGATCTTATTTCTAATTTTGCCTGGAGTAATGGTTTCTATCGCCCATTCTTGTGAAGTAATCACTGGAAAAAAGGCAGGGTAAAGTTATATTTATTTTTAAAGATAAGTAATTCCAAGCCAGTGATTGTAAGATTCAGTGTCTACAGGGCATCTACTGATATGATGATAAGGGAAAAAGCTTGGGTTTACCAGGGTGTGTTTTCAAATACATACATTTGGCAATAAATCTTGCCCCTGATAACCACGTAAGTAGACGAATGGATTGTTTTCTACAGTTAATATCCCATGTACATTTTGTTTTCAGTGTTACGTAGCTTCAGTTACTGGTGATATTTCACTGTACTTTGTTGTTCTTGGAAGACACCATCTATAATTGCACTTTCTTACCTTCCCCCCTTAGCCTATTCTGACAACTCACCTGCATGTTTATCCATGCTGCAATCCCATGACAATTGGTCCAGCCTTGGAATGCCTGCCCATCCCAGCATGCTCCCCGTGAGCCACAATGCCAGCCCACCTACCAGCTCCAGGTAATGTATGTCTAGGACGTGGTGCAAAGCATCCTGGGAGCTCTGCCTGTGACTCATGCTGTTTCCATTCCTATGGGCCCTTAGTCCTTATTCTCCTCGGTCCCTGTGGGTGGTTGGGTCTTTATTTAGAATTCTTTATTATCCAGCTATGCCCAGGGATTGCAGGTGACATGACTGCCGAGTTCCTGTTTGCAGTCTGTTCGCTGGAAGAACTGGGCTCCTTTACAACCCAGGTGTGGAATGGGAGCTGCGCTATCCCATCCCTGAATGAAACCAGGGTCCCCATCCTGGTTCTGCCACTTACTGGTTCACGTGATGGACAGGTCTCTTAGCCTCTCTGAGCCTCAGTTTCCTCACATATAAAAGGAAGGTAGTAAAAAAAAAAACCCAGCCTCGGCCCGTCTCCTACAGGGTTGTTGGGGTCAGTAGGTAGAGCTTAAAGAGATCGTTTCGGAACCTGGAAATGAATTTATTGGCTTTTCTATGGATACAGGCTGGAAGTCTTTAATATATATGCCAGGTAACTGGTAAACAATGATGACTATTTTGTTATGCAGAGGGAAAAAGGCTTACAAATCAAGCAGGCTGGTAAATGTCTTACATTTCTTCATAGGATGAATATAAAAACCTAAAATACCAAAGCTAGAAGTCAACGCTCATTTTCCAGGGAGGAAGGAGGGCCACAGATATTAAATGATTGGACCAGCTCACAGCAGAGCGAGCCTGGAATTCAGTGATCTTGACCTCAAAGGCAGTGCACTTCATTTTCTAGAATACCAAAATATGCCTGCGATCTTAATTCTTGTCTAGAAAACAGTTCCTTCGTAATGAGAATTCAGTTGCCTGCAGTTAGAAACAGAGCAACGATGCGTAAACAAGTGAAGCTTTCATGGCCTCCAGGAGCATCGCCCCAGAAGCCTGCACCCGATCAGATGACCCGCACACTGCGAGCTGCTGACAGAGGCCCCACCCAAGGGTCTCAGTGTGGCTCTAATTGGGCATCTTAGAACCTGAAGCTTTCATTTGTAAAATGGCGTAAAAATCTGCCTCGATTAACTGAGACTTGTTTAAAACAGTATGTTGATACCACAGAAGGTCTCATTATTCACTTATAGAAAGACAAGGTTATTTCCCAAAATAAAATCTTACCATAATTGAATACTATCCACTTCCATGTGCTTAGACTGGAGAATTCAATAGTCATTTCCACCTTCCTCATTTTATGCCTTGAGAAACACAGCCTATAAGTAGTCTCGGGCAAAGTGTATTGTGATACAGCTAGGTAAAGGCGGAACTGGGAATGGCTTCCTAGTCTGACTGCCAGGTGCTTTTCTTGCTGCCAGGCACCATGCAAGCACACCTATGTACTGAACAGGACAAAGTGCAGGGAATTGTGTCTGTACTGGAGTTACTCTAAGCAATGTCTGCTGCTTAGTGTTTGAGGAAAGGCTGGTGGTCTTCATCATGAGATTACTGCAGTGGTGGGGGTGGGGTGTGCTAGATAAAAACATGTGTACTTAAGCCCATCCTCAGTAACTTTTGATTGAGAATATCTGAAAAGTTTTATTCTGAATGAGAGTGCAAAACTACTGGTCTGAGTCTTTCTTTTCTGTTTTGTTTGTTTGTTTGACGGAGTTTCGCTCTTCTTGCCCAGACTGGAGTGCAATGGTGCAATCCCAGCTCACTGCAACATCTGCCTCCTGGGTTCAAGCGATTCTCCTGCCTCAGCCTCCCAAGTAGCTGGGATTACAGGCATGCGCCACCATGCCCAGTCAATTTTTTGTATTTAGTAGAGACGGGGTTTCACCATGTTGGTCAGGCTGGTCTTGAACTCCTGACCTCAGGTGATCCACCTGCCTTGGCCTCCCAGAGTACTGGGATTACAGGCGTCACCCACTGCGGCTGGCCTGGTCTGAGTCTTTCGTAGTGAAACTTAACAGCACTCTTTCATGAGCTCTGAATATGTGAATAATCTTTCCAGTCATCTTCCTGATGATTTTGTTTCTTATTAATAGATACAACAATAACTTCTATACATCACAGAATGCGCTTGTGAGTCCTTTAATAATTTGGAGAAAATGACCTGTTTGAAAGAAAAAAACTGTCATATTACAGTCACTCCGAATGGGATTTCCGGTGTGTTTTTCCGTCCTTAGCTGGCCTGCAGCCCCTGCCCAGGCCCTGCTCACTGGTGTCTTTCTGTTGCAGTCAGTACCCCAGCCTGTGGTCTGTGAGCAACGGCGCTGTCACCCCGGGCTCCCAGGCAGCAGCCGCATCCAACGGGCTGGGGGCCCAGTTCTTCCGGGGCTCCCCCGCGCACTACGCACCCCTCACCCATCCGGTCTCGGCGCCCTCTTCCTCGGGATCCCCACTGTACGAAGGGGCGGCCGCGGCCACAGACATCGTGGACAGCCAGTACGACGCTGCAGCCCAAGGCCGCCTCATAGCCTCATGGACACCTGTGTCGCCGCCTTCCATGTGAAGCAGCAAGGCCCAGGTCCCGAAAGATACAGTGACTTTTTGTCGTGGCAGCCAGTGGTGACTGGATTGACCTACTAGGTACCCAGTGGCAGTCTCACGGGTTAAGGAAGGAAATGCAGCCTCAGTAACTTCCTTTTCAAAGCAGTGGAGGAACACAACGGCGCTGTACCCCAGAGCCCCAGCATCCCTTGCTCACACCTGCAGTAGCGGTGCTGTCCCAAGTGGCTTACAGGTGAACCCACCTGTGGAGATGATGCAGTTGGCCCAACCTGATTGACAGTGAAAAAATGTTTGCCAGGGTCCAGAAACTTCTTTTGGTTTATTTCTCATACAGTGTATTGGCAACTTTGGCACACCAGAATTTGTAAACTCCACCGGTCCTACTTTAGTGAGATAAAAAGCACACTCTTCATCTTCCTTGTTGCTTTCAAGTAGTTAGAGTTGAGCTGTTAAGGACAGAATAAAATCATAGTTGAGGACAGCAGGTTTTAGCTGAATTGAAAATTTGACTGCTCTGCCCGCTAGAATGTGTGTATTTTAAGCATATGTAGCTAATCTCGTGTGTTAAACTATAACTGTTTCATATTTTTCTTTTGACAAAGTAGCCAAAGACAATCAGCAGAAAGCATTTTCTGCAAAATAAATGCAATATGCAAACTGTGATTGGTCCAGTTATTAGTCAAGCCCCTCCTTTTGTGAGTATTTACTGTTTATTTTAGCTGGTGTAAAGACCTTATCCCCAAAACGCATTTTAATCTATTAAGAACTTTAATATTGTATCTAATCAGTTGCAAACCTGGAAGTGAAATTTGCACAGACTTAATGCTAATTGCCACAGCAATTTACAAGATGTTGAGGAATTTTTAAGAGATTTACTCAACATTGATTCATGGATGATGTGGGTAAAGACAAAACCTAGAACATACTGATGTCATCAAGATGAATATGGGATGTCCACCCTATTCAAGCTAAAGTACTGTACATAAAATAAACGGATAAAAAGTTATCATTTGTCAATGTAAAGTGTGGTTACCATAGCACTTTGAACAAAATGGCATTTATAAATATCTTTCCCGCTGCTTTTTCTCAAAAGCAAAACACAACTGCAATGGCACTAGATTGGGACAATTTCTCCATCTAGTGGCAGAGTCCTTAATGTTGACCCTACTTCCAGCTTAGTATTCCAAACTTTGTATTCCTTAGTTTTCCAAGTACACCTTAGTATTCCTTAGTATTCCAAGTTACAGGTGGCCAGTAGGTTAGAGCTGGGTTAGTAATGCAGGCGTGTCAAAGCGGCATTGTGAATATACTAGCAACATAGACATTAATGGTTCAGCTAAAAGGCTTGGGGGGTTGAAATTGTCCACAGGCGTAGCAAACGTTGTTTTCTCCAGGTCAGCGTTGCTAACTTTACCACTTGTCCAACTCTGACTTCTTTAGACTCCACTTAACAGTTCTAGGACAAACTGGTGTTTTGTTTGTTTGTTTGCTTTTGCTTTATTGAGTATAAACCCAGAACTGAAGTGTAAATAGCTAGCTTTTTAGCATCATTTGTGCCTGCTTTCCAAGCGGGATGTGCTTATTGTAAATAATCATTTAAAAGTTTTTCTTGGTTTTACTACTACTCATTTGGCAATACCCTCAAATCGGGAGACTGATTGATGTATTTTGGGAGAACATACTGAGTAAACACACTGTCCAGGTAGTGTTGGGAAGTAGAACTAGTTCCAGCCATCTGGACTGTGGCTTCTAATTGCATAGGTGCTGGTTCTGCTGGAGGAGGGCTGGGGGACATTTGGGAAGGGGTTAAGGGCAGGCCGTGCCACCCTGTGATCCCAGTGTCCGGTGATTCCCTCTGCACAATCCACCACCTCACTGAACCTTTGTCCATCTCCATGACCCTGACTGCCTGGGTTTTGTATTTTCAGGGTCTGTTCCAGTGCTGGCCCCTTTGTGGACGTCAGTGATGCTAATAGTGTGGGAATAAGAGGAAAACGTTGTCGACTGAACTTGGGCAGCTGAAGCGTACAACTGAGGAACATGGCCCCACTGTGGGGGCTGTGGGGAGACTGAATCACATGCCCCTCCCCTGGGACCTTAAGCTCTGAGGTTGGGGGGAAGACCATTTTCACATGTGGAAGATAGATGACAACTTGAGAGTTTGAGTTTCTAAAGGTGTCCCAGAGTTCAAATTCTAGGAATTAACATTTTAATAATTCAAACAGGGTCTTTCTGGTTATGCAATGTGGGCAGTGGCAGCTGTATACTGGAAAGAGCCTGGAATTTGGTATAAACGGCCTGGATTTTGGTGTTCATTTGGCTGACTTGCTGTGAGACCGTAGGAAAGTTATCTACTCCCAAACTTCAATTTTCTGAACTGTAAAAATGGAGGAAGAAAATGCTTAACCATCAGGGTGGTTATAAGAAATAAATAATTGCCAGGCGCGGTGGCTCATGCCTGTAATCCTAGCACTTTGGGAGGCCAAGGCAGGCAGATCACCTGAGGTTGGGAGTTCGAGACCAGTCTGATCAACATGGAGAAAACTGTCTACTAAAAATACAAACTTAGCTGGGAGTGGTGGCGCATGCCTGTAATCCCAGCTACTTGGGAGGCTGAGGCAGGAGAATCACTTGAACCTGGGAGGTGGAGGTTGCAGTGAGCCAAGAACGCGCCATTGCACTCCAGCCTGGGCAACAAGAGAAAAAACTCCATCTAGAAAAAAGGAAAAAAAAAAAAACAAAGATACAATCTTAGAGAGTTAGACATCACAGTTAAGATTCTGAGCCCATAAGGCTCCTCGTAAACCCAGCTCTGTTTATGAAGCCCTTACAATAAATAACAAGATGCTGCTGCACATGAGAAACTCATGTCAGCTCTCAGGCCACCTGCCCCAATTTGGAATGCACATCTCTCAAGCCTGTTGGGAAATTCCTCTGAATTATCCTAACATTCAAGTAAGTGCTGAACTACCCATGACCAAAAAATATTTAGTTCACTCTTTAACATGGAATTATACAATCTGAGCACCAAGTGTTTGGCGTTTCAGTGGAATTGACCAATATGTAAGGTGGGAGTGATCTTTAAGCCTGCAACTATTTTAACATCTGTGACCTCATCCTTTTTTTTTTTTTTTTTTTATTGTTTTTGTGACCGGGTCTCGTTCTGTTCCCAAGGCTGGAGTGCAGAGGCCTGATCATAGTTCACTGCATCCTAGAGCTCCTGGGTTCAAGCGATCCTCCCACTTCAGCTTTCCAAGTAGCTGGGACTATGGGTACCACCACCATATCTGGTTAATTTTTTTTTTTTTTTTTTTGTAGAGATGGGGGCCTCACCATGTTGCTCAGGCTGGTCTCGAACTCCTATGCTTAAGTTATGCTACCGCCTCGGACTTCCAAAGTGCTTGGGATTATAGGTGTGAGCCACTGATCCTGGCCTCTGATCCTTTTATTATATGTATTTTCCTCTGAGAAGAGATAGTAGTGATATATAGGAATTATGCTTTCTAGAAAGACTATTTTTTTTTTTTTTTGAGACAGAGTCTTACTCCAGTCACCTAGGCTGGAGGGCCGTGGTGTGATCTTGGCTCACTGCAGCCTCCACTTCCCAGGCTCAAGCGATCCTCCCACCTCAGCCTCCAGAATAGCTTGGACTACAGGCGCGCACCACCATGCCCAGCTGATTTTTGTATTTTTTTGTAGAGATGGGGTTTCACTATATTGCCCAGGCTTGTCTTGAACTCCTGAGCTCAAGTGATGCACCTGCCTCAGCCTCCCAAAGGGCTGGAGTTACAGGTGTGAGCCACCTCACCCAGCCAAGAAAAAAAAAATTTGAATCGTGCATTTAAAAGGTGAATTTTGAAGAATATATTCTTAGTTAGGAATATGGGCAAATCAATATATGGCATCTGTACAAAGATTAAGACAGTTTACTTATAATCAGGTTTAAAACAGCCTAATCATTAAAACTAGAAGCTAATAGGAAGTTAAAGAGATCCACGACTGTGTTAGGGTTCTTCAGAAAAACAGAACAAATAGGAGATAGATACTATATATTTGTACTTATGTTCATATTTCTACATATGGAGAGGTTTATGATGAGAATTGGCTCATGCAATTATGGAGGCCAGTAAGTCCCACCATCTGCTGTCTGCAAGCTGGGCAGCCAGGAAAGCTGTCAGCATGATGAGTCCAAGCTGAAAGGCCTGAGAAGCAGGTGTGCAGTGTCTGAGTGCGGGCAAAGACAACGGCTCCGCTCAGGCAGAGACAGCGAACTCAGCCGTCCTCTGCCCTTTTGTGCTAAATGGCCCTCAATAGACTGGAAGCTGCTCACCCACACTAGTGAAGGGGATGTTCACTCTGTATACAAATTCAGTACTAACCTCTTCCAGAAATGCCCTCACAGACACCTAGAAATACTCTCTTACCAATTATCTGGGCATTTTTTAGGCCAGTCAACTTGACACATAAACTTAACCATTGTAAAACCCCAAATCTATTTTCTAGCATACTATTATATTTTAGAAAGTCTTGTATATTACTAAACAGGAAAATTATGGTGCTGTATAATATAGATACTTCACTTATTATGACAACCTACCGAGAAATATGAGTGATTTGATATTAAAGCTCCTCCACAATTTCCAAAGCACTAGTTTTGAGAATAAAAGCTTATTTTTCTTATATTTATGCTTATTATTCTAATATCTTTCTTATCATTAAAAAGAAGAGGCTAAGCTGGGCATGGAGGCACACACCTTTATTCCCAGCACTTTGGGAAGCCGAGGTGGGAGGATTGCTTGAGCCCAGGAGTTTGAGACCAGACTGAGCAACATGGCAAGACCTCAGCTCTACAATATATATATATATTTAATTAGCCAGGTGTGATAGGACATCTGTGGTCCCAGTTACTCAGAGACTGAGGTGAGAGGACCACTTGAGCCTAGGAGGTCCAGGCAGCAGTGCCATGATTGTGCCACTGAACTCCAGCCTGGGTGACAGGCGTCTCAAAAAAAAAAAAAACCAAAAAAAACAGTAATTCCAAAGAAATGAATAGTTATACAATTATCATATAATGAGACTGCAAAAATTTAATATTTCTCAGTTTGGGAATTTTCTTCCTTGATATGTATTCATGTAAGCCAATTATTGGTAAATCAACTTTCTAAACTCAAATCCTTTAAAAGTGATTGTGTTTCATCTTTGTAACAATGAGGCATTGTAGGATATAGAACTGAAAATACAGAGATGACATCCTTTTATCCCTTTAGAGACTTGTACAATAAACAAAATGTCAAGTTTTGTCTGTAAGATTTAAATTTCCTATACTTTCTTTTAGGAAACCCTCTAAACGTATCATTACCCCCTAAAGGTATCATTATATAAAACAGTACTTGAGGCTATGCATATTTAACGTAAAGGTGAGTCTACCATTGAGGTTAGCCATTATCTAAATACCTGGAGGGTAAAGCCAACCCATTATTTGCACACACATCAGCAAAATAAAAGCTTACTATTATATGCCACTCAGTTATTGTGGTTCTCTGGTCAATTGCCGTCTTCCAGGAAAGCCTGTTCATCAAACAAAGCTAATTTTATTAGACAGGAAAGGATAACATCGCTCTATCGTTATAGTTGTGTCTAAAACAAGGGAAAACAGGAAAAGGTTTTTACAGGTTTGACCTAGGTGATACAATTTAATCAGATACTGCAAGGCGGAGAATCAGTTGGTATTTGGTGGAGTTTAGGACATCAGCTCTGGAGTGGAGGCTACAGTGGGTGGGGTCCTGGGGTGAGTCTTGATGAGAAGCTATTTCAGCTGGCCCAGTTTCAGCTGCCAGGTGCAAAGTATGTCCTGCAGCAAGCAGCTATTTTTTTTAATGCATGATTTCAGTATTTAACATAAACAGGGAAAATCAATCCTAGTTTCATACTGCTTAAAACAGGGACAGAAAATTCTGTTGGTTTTAGTTTCCATTATACAGAAAAGCTAATTGCTACAGATGGTCACACAAAAGACAACTGCAATGTTAACTCTTGGCATTCATTAGTAGTTTAATCGTCATAAACAACAACACTTGTTACTTTGGACTTATACATATGTCAGTAGACAAAACAAATAAGTATAAGAGCTCTTACAGTAATAACATCCAAGTGTTTTGGTAAAATAGTTTATGTTCACTACAATTAAGAATAACTTGATTAACACTTGAGAGTGAATTCCTACAAAATAATGGGTGTATAATGATGATTTTGCACAATTGCATGGGTTTTGAGTTTATCCTAGACAGAAATAGACAGTATGTACCCTCATGGATAATATTGCAGTTTATCTAAAAATTTTCCAGGCAAACTAAAAGGCTAAGTCATCAAATTATATCAGAACAAAGGTTGAGACTTTTGCTCCCATGATAGTTTATTGAAAGGAATAAAAAGACAAATGGCATAGATATTATTATTTCCTCTCAAGTACCAACAATGGTGACGAAACATCCCTTCAATTCTGTCATCAAAGAAATATAAAGAAGTTCATGAAGGCAAACTTTTGGGCAAGCAATACATAACATCCATGCATCAAGTTAAACAGGAAGAGGGATTGGGGGGACATGAAGAAACTAATTAACCTTCGACATAAGCACCAGAGAAAGGAATTGGAAAATGCTTTTTTTATTCTTTAAATCTCTCTAAAAAATAATTGACTGTTCAGCAAAAATAATGACGATGCATTGTGGGTTTATGACATGTGTTTAAGCAAATATATAGTAGAAATAGCTGTAGGGTTGGGGAGAAATGAAACGATGATATTGTAAGGTATTACACTCTACATTACACTATATGTATTATATCATACGTCAAGTGGTATAATGTGACTTGAAGGTAGACTGTGATAAGTTAAAGATGTCTGCTATAATCTCTAAAGCAACAATTAAAATAACAAAGACAACAAAGGAGATAAAATACAATCATAAAAAATATTCAGTTCGAAGAAGGCAGAATAAGAGGAAAAAGCAAATAAAAAGATGGGACAATTGGAAAACAAATAGCAAGATGGTAATTTTAAACTTAGCCATGGCTGGGCATCGTGGCTCATGCCTGAAATCCCGGCACTTTGGGAGGCTGAGGCAGGAGAATCGCTTGAAGCCAAGAGTTTGAGACCAGCCCGGGGAATAAAGCAAGACTGTCTCTAAAAAATACTGAAAGAATAAAAAACAAACAGGCTGGGCATGGTGGCTCATGCCTGTAATCCCAGCACTTTGGGAGGCCGAGGTGGGCAGATCACGAGGTCAGGAGTTCGAGACGATCCTGACTAACACAGTGAAACCCCGTCTCTACTAAAAATACAAAAAAGTAGCCTGACATGGTGGCGGGTGCCTGTAGTCCCAGCTACTCGGGAGGCTGAGGCAGGAGAATGGCGTGAACCTGGGAGGCGGAGCTTGCAGTGAGCCGAGATCGGCCACTGCACTCCAGCATGGGTGATAGAGCGAGACTCCGTCTCAAAAACAAACAAACAAAAAACAAACAAACAAAAATTTAGTCATATCAATAATCACAGTAAGTGTAAATGGTCTAAACATTCCAAATAAAAGATATAGATGGTCAGATATAATTTTTTTTTAAAAAAAGATCCAATTATATGCTCCTTACAACAAATGCAGTTTAAATCTTACAAAAGCACAGGGCTGAGCATGGTAGCTCACTCCAGTAATCCCAGCACTTTGGGAGGCTGACACAGGAGGATCACTTGAGCTCTGGAGTTCAAGACCAGCCTGGGCAACACAGGGAGACCCTGTCTCTACAAAAAAAAAAAAAAAAAAATTAGCATGCCTGTGGTCTCAGCTACGCAGGAGGCTGAGGTGGCAGGATTGCTTGAACCAAGGAGGTCAAGGGTGCAGTAGGCAGTGATTGCCTCACTACACTCTAGCCTGGGCAGCTGAGTGAGACCCTGTCTTAAAATAAAATGAAATAAATAAATAACCACAGGTGGGGTGCAATGGCTCACACCTGTAATCCCAGCACTTTGGGAGGCTGAGGTGGGCCGATCACCTAAGGTCAGGGGTTTGAGACCAGCCTGGCCAATATGGCGAAACCATGTCTCCACTAAAAATACAAAAATTAGCTGGGTGTGGTGGCGCATGCCAGTAATCCCAGCTACTTGGGAGGCTGAGGCAGGAGAATCGCTTGAACCCGGGAGGTGAAGTTTGCAGTGAGCTGAAACCGTGCCACTGCACTCCAGCCTGGGCGACAGAGTGAGACTCTGTATCAAAAAAAAAAAAAAAAAAAAAAAAATATATATATATATATATATATATATAGAGAGAGAGAGAGAGAGAGAGAACCACAAATAGATTAAAAGTAAGATGATGGAAAAAGATGTGCCATGCTAACAGCAGTCAAAAGAAAGCCAGAGTATCTATGTTAATAACAGAAAAACTAGATTTCAGGGCACAGAATGCAGCCAGGAGCAAAGCAGGTCAAGCAGGAACAATGGGTTTGGGAGCCAAATGCCGGGATGCTGAACCTAGGCTTAGGTGAGGCAGGTTCCTACCTCCAGAGCAGGGGGCCTGGCAACATCTGCCCAGTGGGGTTGGTAACTGTGAGGCATCTCCGGTTCTCTCACTTTTCAGATGGGAGTGATCACTGGCTTTTTATGTTAGGTGTTGGGGGCAGAACAGGCCTCTGGATCAAAAGGAGCTTCACCCAGGCCTGATATAGATCATGAGATCCTGGATTTTAAGCCCAATGCTGTAATTAATTGTTTCCGAGAGTGAATACCGTGACGGCTGGCACTATTGGCCCTCATTCTTTGCTCTTTCCTGTATCCATGCCCTTTACCGTGTAACTGTTCAGTTTCTCCCTCAAAAAACAGAGCCTGCTTTTCCACTTCTTCACTTCTCCTGGTTTGCCATGTGACCTGGTTTGGCCATTAGAACGTTAGCAAAAGTGGACAATGTGCTAGTTCTGAGACTAGGTTTAAAAGGCCTTCCGTGTCCTCCCTGCCCCTTGCTTCTATGGCCTTCATGAGACCCTCCCCAGGAGTGAATGTCCTTTCATTCTGGGCCCAGAGGGTACACACGTGGAGTGGAGGCATCGAAGCAGAACCACAGTGCAACACCACTTCCCAGACACCTGCAGCCCCAGGAACACTGTTTTATGCCACTAAGATTTTATGGTGGTTTGTTATGCAGCAAAAGCAAACTGTTACAGAAATTGGTACCTGTAAGTGGAGCAAGAACGCAGCCAAAACCGAAAACAAGTGGCATTGGCTTTGGGATATCTGATGCGAGGCAAGGGAACTGGTTTAAATCTAAGAGAATGGCCACCCATATGAACCATATGAGAAAGCTGTTTACCTGCAGTAACCGGGAGGAGAGGGGAAGTGTACATCATGAACTTGCCAACTTAGGCGAGGTGCTCCCATGCAGAGCACTGCGAGTGCAACCAGGCTCTGCTCAGCTGCATAAGGCAAAGACCTACAAGATAGACATGAGCTCAGGAAGGAAGTGTCAATATTGAGAGGGAATTTAGAGATTCCAGAACCTGCTGGGAAAACAAAACAATTTCCTGTCTTCAGTCTGTATAGACAGGGGACAAAGATCAAATCTAGAGAACTGCCAGAATGATGTGGTTTCAGGATAAAGACAAAATAAAGATTGAGACGGAAACAACCTTTGCCAAGACCTCTGATGTTTTATGGTGGTTTATTGAAAACCCTTCCAGCTGGACAAAAGTCTCCTAAAAATCGTGTGGACGTGATCCCACCACTGCCCACCCAGGCAACCATGGGGCCTGAGAGTCCCATCAGCTGTTGGGTGTTTTCTGAGCTACCCATGTTAGGGGGTGTGCAGTAAGCATCTACCCTCATATGGAAACAGGAGTTTTCTCAATTCTCAACATTGCCTCAGCTGAGCTTGTGATGAAAGTGGGCAGGAAGGCAGAAGAGAGGCAGGAGCTGGAGCTGCCGCTCCTCACCCCAATGCAAGAATTACTTGGAATCTCAACATTTCCCCCAAAGAGAGAATCATTACCTATCACAGACCAAAGTTGAGGTTATGCAAGCGGGTGAGCCAGGTGGGTATTACTGGCCGAGTCTCAGACTGGCTTTTTACTGCTTGGTCACCCAGATTTAGCAGAGATGATGCCAGGTTCCGGTCAGGAGCTGGGAACTGTTAGAAAATGTATCTGCTTTGCTCAGAATAAGCACTTTTCAGTGGAGCGATTTGTCTCATTGGCTACTGCTAGGCCAAATGAAAAATGCTGTAAAATCTATTTAGTAAGACGGTGTATCTGTACATCCTGACCTGTGGGATGTCAGCTTTAACATTAGCCTGCATCAGGGCCTTCCTGCCACTGCATATTAGGGTGATCATGCGTTCATTCTCTTCCTCCTGCACAGTTACTTCCCTTCATGGAATCCCCTTCAAAGCCAAGGTTTCTTGAGCACTTTCTCTTCCATGAGGTCTTGTGTGTTGGACTGTTGGTGTTTTAGAATTTGCTTTCTATTCCCGCTCGCTATTGTCCATGTTGTTCCACAGCTGGGCATTGATCAGGATGCATTTGAATGACGTTAGCAAGATCCCACTGTCCTTAGCCCCTTTCTGTTTTATTTATTTTTGAATATTTCCAATGATCCAAATCAAAGTGAATAAAAAGAGCTACTTTATTGTTAAAAAAAGAAGGTGCATCTTTTCAATAATTCACCCGAAATTTTGATCAACAGTGGACAAAGAAAAAGAAGATTGTATCATACCAGAAGAAGAAAGGGCCACCAGAGAACACAGAAGTAGATATTGTGAGAATGAAAGTGTTTGAAGAGGATTTCAAAATGTTGGAAACAGCCCTACCTTCAACTCCATGTTATATTAGAGACTCCAGAAGATGGCCTCAAAATAGAGAAGAGCCATTGAGACTGAAACCACCTGATGTTAAAGGTTAGAATATTAACAAAACATAGAATAAATAAAAAAGCTACGAGGGATCTAGAAATTAAAGATGATTCTGATGACTCTCAAGTTTGAGCTTGTCTTTGGATGCAAGGCACAGGACTTGAAGAAAACATTCTGAAACTCTTGAAAATGTGCTGGCCTTTGAATGTAAGATTCAATAGCTAATAAAGATGCCACCATGCTGGAAAGCCAGAAATATACAGACATGTTATGAGTCTACAAAGAATTATTTAAAACTAAATAATTTTAGTAGGTTGGGTGCAGTGGCTCACGCCTGTAATCCCAGCACTTTGGGAGGCCAAGGCAGGTGGATCACGAGGTCAGGAGATCAAGATGATCCTGGCCAACGTGGTGAAACCCTGTCTCTACTAAAAATACAAAAATTAGCCGGGTGTGGTGGCGTGCACCTGTAGTCCCAGCTGCTCGGGAGGCTGAGGCAAAAGAATCACTTGAATCTGGGAGGAGGAGGTTGCAGTGAACCAAGATCGTGCTACTGCACTTCAGCCTGGGTGACAGAGCAAGACTCCGTCTCAAAAAAAAAAAAAAAAAAGAAAAAACTAAAGAAGTAAAAGTATCTTAATGAATTCAAAGAAAGGATGTTCAAATTATCAACTCCTCTGGGCATAAAGGCAATGACAGATTGCAAAGGGCAGTTGCTACTAAGAGCAGAAGGCTGGGTGAGCTCCATACAGAGCTAAAACACGGAGCAGATGCTATCAGGTGACTTAGGAAGATGCAGAAGATTTCACTTACACTGGGAGTGAAAACGGATTGTGACCAATTTTGATTCTCAGGGCAGGAACATAACTAATAAAAAACAAGCAAGCAATGGAATATATTAGCAGTGGAGAGCCAGCTGATCACTGGAATGAGAAAATAAAAGTTGGAGAAGAAAAAGTAACAAATATTTTCTAGCTCAACCTGTATTAACAACACATGCTAAGAAAATGTGTAAACAAAGCCAAGTGAGGAAAGGATTCAGTTAGGCAAAAGCAATGTGAACCTTGTTCGGAGTTGTATTAGTCGGGGTTGTATTAGTCAGGTTTCCCTGGAGGGACAGGATGCATAGGATAGATGTATACGTGAAAGGGAGTTTATTAAGGAGAATTGACTCACACCATCACAATGTGAAGTCCCACAACAGACTGTCTGCAAGCTGAGGAGCAAGGAAGCCAGTCCAAGTCCCAAAACTTCAAAAGTAGGGAAGCTGACAGTGCAGCCTTCAGTCTGTGGCCAAAGGTCCAAGAGCCCCTGGCAAACCACTGGTGTAGGTCCAAGAGTCTGAAAGCTGAAGAACTTGGGGTCTGATGTTCAAGGGCAGGAAGCATCCAGTATGGGAGAAAGATGAAGGCCAGGAGACTCAGCCAGTCTGCTCTTTCCATTCCTGTTTTTATGCTGGCAGCTGATTAGATGGTGCCCACTCAGATTGAGAGTGGGTCAGCCTCTCCCAGTTCACTGACTCAAATGTTAATCTCCTTTGGCAACACCCTCACAGACGCACCCAGGAACAATACTTTGCATCCTTCAATCCAATCAAGTTGACACTTAATATTAACCACTACATGGGTCAATTGATAAAAGCTCACCTGGAGAGTGCATGGCAACACCTGTACCTGAAAAATGAGTTTCCCAATGAATTCTATGAGCAGATGGTGCTGCCTCTGAAAAAGCAGCTGAGTATCCAGGTTGCGAGTGGAAGAGGAAGAGCAGAAGCTTGTAAGAGATAGACAGAAATAAAAAATGTGTCTCCAACACATTTCATAAAAGGGACTTTAAAAAATCAGGTACTTATTTTAATAAGAGCTTATGATTACTAGTCTGTGGCTCATGCTGCAAGAAAGAGTTAGTGCGGGGCAGAGGAAGCCAGAAACCAATTGAGAAATTACTCAAGCCAGAAATTAATCCAGTCAAGAGACAGCAATATTTCAGAGACCAGAGACTGAAAACCAATTTGGAAAGATCTGATCATCAAATTGTTCCTTTGAGAGGTCTTCTAATGCAAGACGCACATCATGTTCTTAAGTGTAGGGACACACAGCTCACCACTGTGGATGGACACAATCATCACAAGTCTTCTCACCTTCAGTCAAAAGCCAATTATGGAGTGAACCTGTTGACTGGCCTCTGCCTGGTTCGAGGTGGCTCTTAGATAGACAATCATCTGCCTCTGTTCAAGGTCCCAGTTCTACCTCATTGAATAATAGTAACTAAAATGCTTCTTTTGATCTACCTGGTGTGAGTGATGAGGGCACTCCATCTTCCACTGACATACACGAATACATTGTCTCTTTCTTTAAATCCAAAAGATGCACCAATAAGTGGCCCCTGTGGAGACAGCTAAGATACTCGATCCAGCCCTGGGCCGGTTCTGTTACCTGTGAGTCATCAAGTCTTCTGTGTCTCATTCAATGTAATTTTGAGATTTTCTTTTTTTGGTCTTCATTTACTTAGGTTTGGGGTTATGGGGAGCCTCCATGTCTCAACAGCAGATAACTTTTGGACCTAGAAGACCATACCAATCTGTTCAGAGCCTTATCTCAGGAAGAACTTTACTCTGATATTTCTTGTCTCCTTCTCAGAAGGAGCAAATAATCCACCCCTAAGGAATGAGGAAATCACTTTGGTGGATACCCTCTTTCACTCTGCTTCTAAGAACAGAGCCTGAACTTGCACTTGAGTAGGGGGATGGTGTCCCCTGATGCTAGTATGCCATATTTGACATCTTGTACAAACACTTGTCTCTTATTGAGCCTCTATGTACCCCCTATCACTGACAATGACTCTACAGGGAGAGTATTTCATTTAGATAAATAATTCATGTGCCTCTGAATTTCTAGTGAGTTTTATATTGCTTACAGTTTCCTAGCTTTGTAAAACCAAATTCTACCCTTAAGCTGTGTTGACTGGTTTTCATTAGGATAATGCTGGGTAACAAACAACCTCTAAATCTCTAGAGCAGAGGTGTCCAATCTTGTGGCTTCCCTGGGCCACATTGTAAGAAGAAGAATTGTCTTGGGCCACACATGAAATACACTAACACTAATGATAGCTGATGAGCTAAAAAAAAAAAAAAAAAAAAAAAGTCCATGCATAAATCTCATAACGTTTTAAGAAAGTTTACAAATTTGTGTTGGGCTGCATTCAAAGCTGTCCTGGGCCACATGCAACCTGCAGGTCGCAGGTTGGACAAGCTTGCTCTAGAGCTTATGAAAAAAATATTTCTCTCTCCCTCACATGGCATGGCAGTGGCTACAGGTTGTGGTCTGTGGCTCTGCTCCAAGCAGGGTGGGTCTACATATTCATCTATTCTCACGTTGCTAATAAAGACATACCTGAGACAGGGTAATTTATAAAGGAAAGAAGTTTAGTTGACTCACAGATTCACATGGCTGGGGAAGCCTCTCAATCATGGCAGAAGGCGAAGGAGGAGCAAAATCATGTCTTACATGGCTGCAGGCAGGAGAGCTTGTGCAGGGGAACTCCCCTTTATAAAACAATCAGATCTTGTGAGACTGATCCACTACCATGAGAACACTATGGGGGAAACTGCCCCTACAATTCAATTACCTCCACCTGGCTCCTCCCTTGACATGTGGGGATTATTACAATTCAAGGTAAGATTTAGGTGGGGACACAGCCAAACCATATCAGTCTAAGTTCAGGCTATGGGTCTTTTCACCGGAGCCCCAGGCTTCCCGACCACACTAATCTGGGCACAGCTCTCAGGGTGGAAGGTGGGGGCTGTGGAGCTGGCAGGAACTCACCGAGCTTCTTAGACCTGGCAGGCTTCCACTTTTGTTTTCACTCTTGTTCTGTTAGCCAAAGAAAGTCACGTGGCCCAGCCCTACATCAATGGGACAAGAATTACACTCCTCTTATGGAATTCAGTGAGAATATTTGGAGTTAATTGTTTAGAAATGATAATACCATTTACCTTAAACTGTGTAACTTTGAGTCAAATAATTCATTTCCAAGTACAATAGTAATTTTTACCCATCACAAATGAATACCCTTAGGTGAAGTGATATCTTCATATAGCTGTTGATGTGTATAATTTAAAAATATTGTGTTTAAGTTCTAATTAGTGCAAGTCATGTATTTGATAAAAGATTTCAAATGTAATTAAAATATACTATATAAAATTTAAAAAGTACAAAGCAATACAAGAACAATTTTGAGCAGATGGAGATGTTTAATACCTTGATTTGGTGATGGTATCATGGATGTAGGCATATGTCCAAACTCATTGAAATGTAGACATTAAACATGTGCCATTATTTGTATATCAATTACACCTCAATGAAACATTTAAAAAGCACTTATAAAAGGAAAACCTATCCTTCATTTATTCTTTCTTTCATTTCAACCTGCAATTACTGTACACTACTGATTATAGAGGACTTGTGTTAATAAACATTATTATTAAAATAAAACTTCCTTCTAAAAACAAGGAGGAAAAATTTTGAATTACAAAGATATTTATTAATGTGGATAGAAAAATCCCTTAGAAAACAAACAACGCAAACAAAACAGAACAAAACTTAAAGCTTGATGCTGTTATGTGAGGAGCCAGGATGTCTCTTGCGCATTTGAATGAGAAGGGGGTCCTAGCATTATGTTTTATCCCTGAGAGAAGAACTAGAATAGGGGACACACACCCATTTTTCTCTGCAGAGTGGCTTTCTCTGGTGAATGGCTTTTTTTTGTTTTTTGTTTTTTGTTTTTGTTTTTTTCTTTTGAGATGGAGCCTCGCCCTCCTGCCCAGGCTGGAGTGCAGTGGCAGGATCTCAGCTCACTGCAGTCTCTGCCTCCTGGGTTCAAGTGATTCTCCTGCTTCTGCCTTCCAAGTAACTGGGATTATGGGTGCGTGCCACCACGCCTGGCTAATTTTTGTAGTTTTAGTGGAGACAGGGTTTTGCTATGTTGGCCAGGCTGGTCTTGAACTCCTGACTTCAGGTTGTCTGCCAGCCTCTCAAAGTGCTGGGATTATAGACATGAGCCACCACACCCAGCTGAAAGTTTTAATGAGAAAACATTTTTCCAAATCCTCAACTTCCACGTATATTCTTTCCTAAAGTTGATCTGCCCGAGAAGGTTCTTGGGGTGGAAGTTCTCCCATCCCACCCCATCATGGTTGCCGTCTTCCACTTAAGAGAGAAAGGGTTCCTGCTGGCTCACTGGGACTTGCATTGGCCCAGGTGCTAAAACCTCCAGATGCCCAACAAAAGGACAATTGGACAATTCCAAAGCATCGTAAAGGTCCCAACACTTCCCTCCAATAAATCCCATGAAGAATCACCATGGTAGAAGGTGCTCACTTCTCAGAGCTCAAACGTGTATCACTGGTTCTAGTCACCTGCAGAAACAAACTGTTTGATCTGAATGCCAGGTTAAATTCCTGGGACACAAAACCAGTTATCATTTTGGCTACTTATTATTTCTGTGTCACTGTTCTAAGTGCCTTACATATGTGAATTCAACCTCTTCAGAAACCTATCCCATATCTATGGAAAAGAACCTGGAGGTGTGGAGAAGTGAGCTGTCCTGTGCAAAGTCCTGTGTACACTTGTCAGTGGAGCAGGCTGAGCGCAAAGCCCACACTCAGGTGCACTTCCTGATCTCACCATGGAGGGTCTGAGCAGGTACAGATGTGGCTCTGCAATTCTACGAGGAAGAAGATCTCTGTGAGCTGGTAAACTCTCGAGGGGCAGCCAGCATACCTGGTAACAGAGGAAGAATGGCTTAGCCTAGCCTTACAAAACCCAGGACCGGATGCCAAGTGGGAGGTGGTGGCTGGAGGAAGAGGCAGGTGGTGGGGGTGAGGGTGACTTGTGTTGATGTCATGTGGCAGATGCAAAATGCTGTAGGTCTGCATGGGGAATAGAGGCACGAGAGCAGCATGTAGGCCCCGCAGAGCACCAGCTGCAAATGCGTTCACCCCCCAAACCTTCACGTGCTGCTGCTGTCACTGTCCCTCCCTCCCCCGCTTTCACGAGCACGTACTGAACACTCATTATGTGCTTGGATTGGCATTAGGCGTGCGGTGGTGAGGAACACGGATGGGTGAAACCTCATTGCGTCGTCTTGGCACTTGCTCTTTAGCGGAGGTAACCCACACTCAACAGAAAAAAGTTTTTAAAAGGAGATACATTCAGATTATGATAAGTGTTACCCCGAAAATAAGCAATGTCTTGGGAAAAAGAGCAACTTGGATGGGGAGCACTTGAATGAATGTTGTCAGAAAATGCTTTCCTGGGGAGTCGACCTTGAAGCCAAAACATGAAGGTCAGAAAGAGCCAGAAACCTGAAGACCTGTGCAAGCATCTCCAGGGCATGGACTGCACACGGAAGGACTTCGAAAGGAGGAATCACTTGTTGTACTCAAGGAATCAGAAGGCTAACATGGACAGAGCGCGGAGAGTAAAAAGGGGGAGATGGAGGAGAAGTGGGGGGTGAGAAGAGTGGCCCTGCGCACCCTCGCAGGCCCGTCGAGCGTTTGCATTTTGCACTGCATGCACTAACACCATGTTCCAGGGGAGACGAAATTGGATTTGCCTTCCCCTCCCCTGCAAAACAGACTGTGTTTTAAGAGTGTCTTGTTGTAGGGGAGCAGCAGCAGGGGACAGAGCCAGGAGGCTACCGCCATCTTTTATGTGAGGTACGATGATGCTCTAGACCTAGGGCTGAGGTGTATTTCTGCTTGCCTGCCACTTCAAATAATTTTTTAAATTTTATGCTTTCTTGGACATTTGTTAAATTGGCTGGTAAGATTTTGATAATAAGTTTTTATAGTTGTAAAGGTTGCAATTTCTGCACAGACCTAAGTACTAACATTTTAGAATAAAGAGGTTATAAAATGCCTTCAGGCCGGGCATGGTGGCTCACACCTATAATTCCAGCACTTTGGGAGGCCGAGACAGGAGGATTGCCTGAGCTCAGGAGTTTGAGACCAGCCTGGGCAACACAGTGAAACCCTGTCTCTACTAAAATACAGAAGAAATTAGCCCAGCATGGCGGCATGGGCCTGTAGTCCCAGCTACTCGGGAGGCTGAGACAGGAGAATTGCTTGAAACCAGGAAGTGGAAGTTGCAGTGAGCTGAGATCATGCCACTGCACTGCAGCCTGGGTGACACAGTGAGACTCTGTCTGAAAAAAAAAAAAATGCCTTCCTTCAAATAAAAAAATTCATACTTAATATTCATTCATTAGCATACATACAGCTAAAATAATTAGGGATTTTATTTTATTATTATTTTATTTTTTTATTTCCATAGGTTATTGGGGAGCAGGTGGTGTTTGGTTACACAAGTTCTTTAGCATTGATCTGTGAGATTTTGGTGCACCTATCACCCAAGCAGTGTACACTGCACCCTATTTGTAGTCTTTTATCCCTCACTCCCCTCCTACAGCTTCCCTGGCATCCCCAGAGTCCATTGTGTCATTCTTATGCCTTTGCATCCTCATAGCTTAGTTCCCACTTAAAAGTGAGAACATACGGTGTTTGGTTTTCCATTCCTGAGTTACCTCACTTAGAATGATAGTCTCCAATTCTATCCATTTCACTGTGAATGCCATTAACTCATTCCTCTTTATGGCTGAATAGTATTCAATCATATATATATACCACAGTTTCTTTATCCACTTGTTGCTTGATGGGCATTTGGGTTGGTTCCACGTTTTTGCAATTGTGAATTGTGCTGCTATAAATATGTGTGTGCAAGTATCTTTTTTGTATAATGACTTCTTTTTCTCTGGGTAGATACCCAGTAGTGGGAATTCTTTTATCAGTTCTAGGAGCTTTCTGGAGGAGTCTTTAGGGTTTTCTAGGTAAACGATCATATTGTCAGCAAACAGCCAGTTTGACTTCCTCTTTACCGATTTGGATGCCCTTTATTTCTTTCTCTTGTCTGATTGCTCTGGCTAGGACTTCGAGTTCTATGTTGAAGAGGAGTGGGCATCCTTGTCTTGTTCCAGTTCTCAGAGGGAATGCTTTTAACTTTTCCCCATTCAGTATTATGTTGGCTGTGGGTCTGTCATAGATAGCCTTTATTATATTGAAGTATGTCCCTTGTATGCCGATTTTGTTGAGAGTTTTAATCATAAAGCGATGCTGAATTTTGTCAAATGCTTTTTCTGCATCTATTGAGATGATCATGTGATTTTTGTTTTTAATTCTGTTTATGTGGTGTATCACATTTATTGATTTGCATATGTTAAACCATCCCTGCATCCCTGGTATAAAACCCACTTGATCATGGTGGATTATCTTTTTGATATGTTGTTGAATTCAGCTAGCTAGTATTTTGTTAATCAGGGATATTGATTTGTAGTTTTTTTTTGGTTATGTCCTTTCCTGGTTTTAGTATTAGGGTGATACTGGCTTCATTGAATGATTTAGGGAGGGTTCCCTCTTTATCTTGTGGAATAGTATCAATAGAATTGGTACCAATTATTTGAATATCTGGTAGAATTCTTCTGTGAATCCATCTGGTCTTGGACTTTTTTTTTCTTTTTTTTTTGAGACAAGGTCTCATATTTATTTTGTTGATTCTTAAAAATCTGATAATGGACATTTATTTAAAAACCCACATCTAACATTATATTTAACTTTGAAACACTAAATGCTTTGCCCCTATGGTCAGTAAAAAGACAAGGATGTCTCTTCTTACCACTTTTATTCATCATTACACTGGAAATTCTAGCTACAGCAGTCAAACAAGGAGAAGAAATAAAGTGCATCCAGAATGAAAGGGAAGGAGTAAAACTCTCTATATTCACAGATAACATGACCTTGTATATAGAAAATCATAAGGAATTCACACACATAAAAAACTATCAGAACTAATATATTCAGCAAGTTGTGGGTTATGAGATCAAAATATAGAAATCCTTTTTTCTATACACCAGCAGTGAACAATTTGAAAATGAAATCAAGGAAAAAATTCTATTTACAATAGCATTAAAAACAATAAACATCGAGGAATACAGTCTTAAAAACAAGTGTAAAACTTGTCCTCTGAGGCTATAAAACATCCTTCAAGGAAATTAAAAAAGACCTAAATAAATGGAAAGACATTTAATGTTCACGGATTAGAAGACAATATTGTTAAGATGGCAATACTTCCTAAAGTGATCTAAAGATCAATTCAATCCCCATAAAAATCCCAGCTGGCTCTTTCAAAAAATGCATAAGCTGATTGTAAAATTCATATGAATATGCAAGGAAACCAGAAAAACCAAAGTATTCTTGAAAAAGTACAAAGTTGAAGGACTCACACTTCCTGATTCCAAAACTTAGAACAAAGCTACAATAATCAAGACAGTATCTTATTGAAGTGAGGATATAAATATAGATCTATGGAACACAATTGAAAGTCCAGAAGTGAAACACATACTTTCATGGCCAATTGATGTAAGAAAATGGTGCCAAAGCATATCAATGGAGAAAAATCATTTTTTCAACAAATGGTGCTCAGTATCCACCTGCAAAATTATGATGCTGGACCCCTTCCTTACAGCACACACACAAGAAAAACAGAGAATATGCTCAGAATTATTTCAAATATTTGATACTTGCTGAGACTTTTTATGACCCGTCATATGATTGATCTTCACGAAAGTTTTATGTACACTTGGAAAGGACTTGTCTTCTGCAGCTATTGGGAGGAGGACTCTATATGTGCCAATTACTTCAAGTTCGTCTACAGTGTTGAAATCTTCCAAAGCAATACTGATTTTATGTATATTTGTTACATTAATTACAGGAAAAGAAACATTAAAATTTATAACTCTAACAATTAATTTGTTTATTTCTCCTTTTAGTTCTGTTTATATTTTGTCCTATGACTTTTGAAGCTCTGTTTTTAGGTGCATACGTACTTTGCATATTTTTGTCTTTTTGATACATCGATCCTTTTAACATTATAAACTGTGTTGCTGAATCTCTAGTAGGATTCCTTGTCCTGAAGTTTACTTTTTTTCTGATAGTAAAATAACCACACCACTTTATTATGCATAATTTGCATGATACATCTTTTTTTAAGACCTTTTACTTTCAACCAGTGTCTTAACAATTAAAATACATTTTTTATAAAGAGTTTGAAGTTGAGTCTTGCTACTTTACCTGCCTGAGAATCACTGTCATTTACCTGGAGTGTCTAGTCCATTTATAATTCGTGTTGTTATTGACATGGTACGTTTTATGTCTTCTGTGCTGGGATATAATTTTATTTATCCCTCTCATTCTTTCTCCCAGTTTCTTTCCTTTTCTGTCTTTTTTAAACAATTGAACAAGTCAAATACTTTTTAGTATGCCATTTTTTATCTGTTACATATACTTTTTAGTCATACCTCTTTGGGTTATTATTTATTGGCTGCTCTGTGTTTATTATATTTATATTTAAGTCATTATATTTACCTTCAAATAGAATTATACTACTTCACAAATGACCTGTGGATCCTACAACAGTATAATTCTATTTATTCTCATCATGGCTCCTTGTGTCTTTCTGTCTTATATTTTACATTTACATATGATATAAACACACATATATGAGTGTGTGTATATATATGTAGGATATATATATATATATATCCTACAAAATTGTAATTATTTTTGGTTTAAACAATCAATGCATGATATAATATTATATTTACCCTTTATGGTAATTTTATTTTCCCTCAGATCTGGTATTCCATTTGAAAACTTTCTTTTAGTATTTCTCGTAGGATGGATTTGCCGGAGATTAATTCTCTTAGCCGTTGTCCAGTCATTATTTTTATTTCTCTTTCAATTTTGTATAATATTCCCTTTGAGTGTGGAACTCTGTGTTTTGGTCATTCTCTCGTCTTCTGGCATCCATTGTTGCTGGTAAGAAGTCAGGCATCATTCACATTGCTACTGCCCTAGATACAATAGACCTAGGGAAGTAGATGTATTGTAGATATCTTTTTCTATGATGGCTTTTAAGATCTGTTATTCATCTTTTGGTTTTTAGCAGATTTACAATGATGTTGTTAGATTTATTTTTCTTGTTTATTTTTCTTCTAATTATTCTGCTCAGTGTTTGCTGGGGATTTTATATCCAGGGCTTAGCGTTTTTCACCAATTTTGGAAAGTTCTTAGTCACTACCCCTTGATACATTTCCCCTGGTGCATTACATCTCTCCTCTTCCTCCAGGATACTCTCAATTCAAGTTAGACTATTTGATATATTTTCCCCCAAAATGTGGGTACTCTTGTATCATTCTCCTCCACTCTTTTTATTCCATTTGAATAATTTTCATTGCCTGTCTTTATCAATTCTTTTCTTGGCAGCATCCAACTTGCTCTTAAGTGCGTGCATGAATTATTACTGACACCATAGTTTCAGTCTCTGGCATTTCTAGTTAGTTCTAATTTCTAGCGTTCATCTGCGTGTTCAATGTTGCTGTTTCTTTACACACTATCTACTTTTTTCCACTGGATACTTCGCATTTTTATCGGAGTCCTTTCAGAGTCTCCGAGTCCTTACAATTTCTGAGTCCCCTTCTTTTGCCTGTTTCCTATTTTACATGGGTCACATTGCCTTGCTTTTTCATGTTTCATCACGTTTGATTTTTGTTGGGTATTCTTGTAGAAAGGAATAGTTAAGAGTGAAGTAGATGATACTTTCCTGCAGAGAGGGGTGAGCTGGATTTTGCCAGGCTGCAGAAGGGCGGGTCCATCACCCTGATTTGCAGTGAGTGGGGTCTGGATTTGCTGCAGAGAGGGGTGAGCTGGATTCTGCCAGGCTGCAGAAGGGCAGGTCTATTGCCCTGATCCACAGGTGAATGGGGTCTGGGTTTGCTGCAGTTGTAGCTTGGCTCAGTTCACCATGTGCTGAAATATTTTGACGGACAATCAGCAGAGCCAAGGGTGTTGACACAGGCATGGTTCCAGGCCCTGTCTGTGTTTCCGAGCCGTTGCCTGGCATTGTCTGGAGGCCTAGGAGGGGCTCCACTCGGGCTTCCACTCTGTCTCCTGTTTTCTGAGACTGGTTCTCTGCACCTGCGTGAGACTCAGCAGGGCTCTGGGGAATGCATCCTGTCTCCCAGGCCCTGCTCCCAGCTTTATCCCTCAGTCCTCAGTGAAGGGCTCCACAGAGGCCTCTGGGAAATGCTTGAAGGCTGGGTGCAGCATTGCCGGTGACTCCAGCCACAGGGAAGCCAGCTGGTCACCCACTTACCTGCATATGCAAACATGTGGCCAGTTTCTCCTGGCCTCCAGCCATTTCATTTTTGTCATTCTGCTGTGGATAAGAGTGTGCCTGTGGTCTTCACTCCTGTGAATGGCTTGTCACTTTCTGGAGTTTGGTTTATTTATGTATCTTTTATCCTCAGAAATCTGATGGGCTGCCAAAAACATTATCATCTTATAGCTTATCTCTTTCTTTTTCTTGGTAGTTTAAAATCAATAGTTTTGAGCAACTTGATTTTTTATTAAAACCAGAAGAAAAAATCTTATGCGCTACTCCTCTATCAAATTATATCCTGAGCTGGTTACTTTTTCACTGCTCATCTTTAAACGAAGTGAGTTTTTTTGTTTTTTTTTTTTTTTTCCCTGACCGGTGATTGTAAGAAGGAGACAAGGCCGTGCTTCACACTGGCAGGACTTGCTCTCCAGCTGTCTGTGCACATGTGTCTGCGCCTGTGCGTCTCCTCTGCAGATGGGGAGATGGACAGTGGCTCGTGGTGCTGTGTCATCCCATGCCTCTGTGCACACTTGTTCTTTCCAAGATGGTTCTTTTGTGTATGTCCTCATTTGTAATAGCACATCTTGATTTTTAAAGTTCTGATAATCACTTTTTTTCCTGAAACTCGGTAGGACTTCTTCCTGAAATATATAATTTAGCATGTGGCCTGCACACAGCAGCCCGCATGCCAGCCTGGCTTTCTTGTGCTTTGCTGACTGTGCAGCCTGAGTTTCTGGGGTTCCTCAGAGCCATCACCCAGAGAACACCAATGCTCATTCTCAGGGTTTATGTCGGATTCCAGCCTCACAGTTTCTCTATCGTATTTTTGCAAGTTCTCTGGGCAGTGTCCTTTCACCATGGACAGATGTCTCTGGGCCTGCCTTTACCCTGGAGGGAACCGTTGTCGTCATAGAAGGAGGATGTGCTCTGGAAGGACGCATCAGGCAGGATGGGCGGTGAGGCGCGCGCTGGACTCCAGGCCTCACCCGTTCCCTCTGGGCGCACATAGGCAGGTGCAGCCTGTGGTGATACACAGAACATGAACACCTGAAGACCTCTGGGATTTTTCAGTCACAAAAACCTGAGGGAGCTGCCTTTTCTGCCGAGTGTGACATCCATAGTGTCTTCCGGCTGCACTGGAGCTGCTCACTGCAGCTGCCCCGGCCTGGGGCCACCACTGTGCTAAAGAGAAAGTGGCCAGCACGTTCGGGGAAAGCTGCCTCTGTCACTGTGTCTCATACTCTGTAAGAGGAGCTCCAAAACATTTCTGTTGGCCCCTTTGGATTAATAGCATTTTTAGTGATATGTCTTTTTCTACATTAAAAAACTGTTATAACTGTTCTCCCCTTCAGGTGCAGACATTGGATGATGTGGGTATGGAGAGAGGCATCTGCTACAGCATATAAAAAATTAACCCCCCCCGACAATTAGCACCTTGTCCCTGGTCAAGCCCACACTACCTGGCCCTTCAGCCCTTGGAGAAGTCAGCTTGTATGGGATCGTCAGTTATGTTTTAGTAGGTAGCTAGTCAGGCATGAGCAGGGCAGAAGACCCCCCCTGCCAACACCAGGAATGTCAGGAGAGCATCAGGGGATGGTCAGGTCATTGTTAACTGTCTCTCTAAAGCAATAATTGGTCATAGCCGGCACCAGCGAAAGGCCGACTCCCAATAGAAAATACCTGAAGCCAGTGATCAGCAGCTTCCCGATAAGATCTCAGGACTTGGGCCAGTGGGCTCAAGCATGCGCACTAAGAAGCAAAATGATGAAGTTTAACAGGCATATGATCTTCCTCTAGGAACACTCGACTGGTAAGAGAAAAATGCCTCAAGTGAGCATGTGTACAACTCCAGTAAACACACTGTGCATGCGGCCCCTTCCCAGGAGCTGGCAGCCACTGCACAGGCAGACAGCCCACCCCAAGGGAAGAATCAGGGGAGAAGGGATGCAAGACCCCGGAAGCATGCCAGCCTATAAAATCCCCATGTCAAAGGTCAAACCGGGCACTTGATCTCTCAAGTTGCCCACCTGGTCCTCTTCCAAGTGTACTTTACTTTTGTTCCTGCCCTAAAATGTTGTAATAAGTGTTCATTTCTGCTCTAAAACTTGCCTCGGTGGTCTCTCCCTCTGCCCTGTGCCCCTCGGTCAAATTCTTTCTTCCAAGGAGGCAGAAATCGAGGTTGCTGCAGACTCATACAGATTTACCACCACTAACCATGAAAGGGTCAATCCACCAAAAGGATAGAGCAATCCTAAATGTGCATGTACCAAAAAAACAGAGCTTCAATGAACATGAAGCAAGGATGGAAAGAACTGAAAGGAAAAATAGAAAAGCAGACAAAAATGGCTTGAAAGTTAATTACTTGAACTGTAGAGATAGATTTCTTTAATGACCCTGCTCTCAAAATAATTTCCTGCAGCCCCTATAGGGCTTTTAGAGAAGGGGTCCGCAACCCCTGGGCCACAGACCAGTACTGGTCCGCGGCCTGTTAGGAACCAGGCGGCACAGCAGAAGGTGAGTGGCAGGCGAGTGAGTGAAGCTTCATCCCTATTTACAGCCACTCCTCATTACTCACATTACTGCCTGAGCTCCGCCTCCTGTCAGATCAACGGTGGCACTAGATTCTCACATGAGCGCAAATCCTATTGTGAACTGCACATGCGAGGGATCTAGGTTGCACGCTCCTTATGAGAATCTAACTAATGCCTGATGACCTGAGGTGGAGCTGAGGCAGTAATGCTAGTGCTGGAGTGGCTGCAAATACAGATTAACATTAGCAGAGAGGTTTCCCTGCACAGAGACCATAATACGTCAATTGCAAGACTCATATCCCTATTGGTGAGTGGTAAGTGACTATTAAGCTGCCTCTGGTCACAGGCTTTACAGTGGCAAGTGAGCTGATGCACTTCAATTGCACAGCTGCATCTGGTGGCAGCTTTAAATCAGAATCTGACACTTATTTTAGTCTGTGCATGGCTTGCCTATTACTTTATTGACCATTTCTGTTCCTGCCTCTTTCCCACACTGCACACTTGTCTCAGTCACAGTTTTGGTAAGCCCACAAGCTAACCCTAGCCAAAATGAGTAAAAAATAAATGTCACTAGAGAGCTTCTTTGAAAAGGAAGAAAGACCCAATGATGAGACAGCAGAAGACTCTAAGACTGCCAACAAAAAGAAAGCTGCATTTCAAAGAAAATACCAAGAGTCCTACTTAAATTACAGGTTCATTGCAACAGGTGATTCACATTCTCCGAGTCTACTTTTTATAATATATGGCGACTGGCTATCCAATAAAGCCATGAAACCTTCAAAACTGCTTCACCACATGGAGACCAAGTATCCTGCATTAAAAGACAAGTCTTTGGAGTTTTCAAAAGAAGAAAATGTGAACACAAAAAACAGAAGCAATTATTGAAGGCCATCACTTCATCAAATGTGTCTGCACTGAGAGCATCACTCTTAGTGGCTAACCACAATGCTGAAGCTAAGAAGCCCTTTACTGCTGGTGAAGAGTTGATCCTGCCTGCTGCTAAGGACATTTGTTGTGAACTTTTAGGAAAGGCTGCAGTTCAAAAGGTGGCAAGTGTTCCTCTTTCGTCTAGCACTGTAACTAGAGGAATTGATGAAATAGCAGAAGATATTGAGGCACAATTGTTAGAGAGGAGTCATGAGTCACCGTGGGACACAATCCAGGTTGATGAGTACCGATGTTGACGGCAAGGCAATAATCCTTGTTTATGTGTGATATATTTTTCAAAAGGATGTGCATGAGGATACGTTATGTGCTCTTTTGTTGCCAATCAACACCCCAGCTGCAGAACTACTCAAGTGTTTGAATGATTACATATCGGGAAAACTAAATGGGTCATTTTGTGTCAGTATATGCATGGATGGAGTGGCTGCCATCACTGGACGGCTTTCTGGTTTCACTACTTGGGTCAAAGGAGTTGCTTCTGAATGTGAGTCTACACACTGTGTCAGCCACAGAGAAATGCTGGCTAGCCAAAAAACGCCCCCTGAACTTAACAACATTTTGCATGATGTGATTAAAATTGTCAACCACATTAAAGTACATGCCCTTAACTCATGTCTGTTCATGCAGCTCTGTGAGTAGATCGATGCAGAGCACACACACTTTCTCATACACAGAAGTGAGATGCTTTCTAAAGGTAGATTGCTGGCCATAGTTTTTGAATTAGGAGATTCTTTTAGAATCCAGAGATTTCTTTTAGAAAAACAGTCACCACTGGCAGCACATTTCAGTGACACAGAATGGGTTTCAAAACTTGCTTACTTGTGTGACCTATTTAACCTGTTCAATGAAATCAATCTGTCACTTCAGGGGAGAATGACAGCTGTGTTCAAGTCGGCAGATAAAACAGCTGCATTCAAAGCCAAAGTGGAATTACGGGGGTGACAAGTGAACACTGGGATTTCTGACATGTTTCAAACATTAGCAGAGATTGTGAAAGAGATGGAGCCAGGGCCTTCTTTCCCGCAGCTGACACATGATCACCTACCCAATACTACCAACCACAAAAGAACCCCAAACTGGGAAGGAACGGATCCGCGACTCATTTGTGAATAAGCCCGGTAACCTGACTGTCTGTGCTAGAAGAGGATCAACTGCTTGAGATGGTAAATGACAGTGGCTTTAAAAATATGTTTGAGACAACTTCAAATCTCCATGTGTTCTGGATGAAAGTCCAGGTGGAACATCCTGAAGTTGCCACAAAAGCACTGAAAAGTCTGCTTCCATGTCCAACAACCTGTCTTTGTGAAGCAGGGTTTTCCGCAGTGACAGCGACCACAACGAGATTACAGAGTAGCCTGGACATAAGTGACACACTTCAGGTGTCACTGTCTCCCGTCACCCCACACGGGACTGTCTAGTTGCAGGAAAACAAGCTCAGGGCTCGCATTGATTCTACATCACTGATACACATCACCATTGTATAGTTATTTTATTATATATTATAATGTAATAATAATAGAAATGAAGCACACACACCTGTACTCCCAGCACTTCGGGAGGCCGAGGCAGGCAGATCACTTTGAAGTCAGGAGTTCGAGACCAGCCTGGCCAATATGATGAAACCCTGTCTCTACTAAAAATACAAAAATTAGCCAGCCTTGGTGGTGCATACCTGCAGTCTCAGCTACTCAGGAGGCTAAGTCAGGAGACTCGTGTGAACCCGGGAGGAGGAGGTTGCAGTGAGCGGAGATCGCATCACTGTGGTCCAGCCTGGGCAACAGAAGGAAATGCTGTCTTAAAAAAATAAAAATAAATAAATAAATAAAGTGCACAATAAGTGTAATGCCCTTGAATCATCCTGAAACCATCCCCTCCTCCCCAGTCTGTGGAAAAGTTGTCAGCCACGGAACTAGTCCCTGATGCCAAAAAGGTTGAGGACCGCGGTTCTAGAGTATTCCTGACTATATGACATTCGATCAGGCAATTTCCCTTACAGCAAGCACGTAAGATTTCTCTGGAAATATTTGGTCATGCTACTTTCCTGTTAAAGATCAGGGTTTTGCTAACATTGTTTTTGCAGGCTTGTATGACAGAGACAAGAAAGCACTGCCCCAAACACAGAGTGAAGACCTCCCTCTGGTACGAATCAAGAGTTGCCCTAGAGCGAGCACACGCTGGGCCTCATTTGGCTCTGACTTCTTTGAGGGGTGCTTTTGCTTTGCTCCCTGACTGCAGGCGGAGTCCCCTTCCATGCTGGTTGCTGTGTGCTCTGTTCTTAGAGGCCAAGTGCTGGAAATACACGCCATTCCTCACCTATGTGGGAGAATGTGCTCACCAGGACAACACAGCATTCAGACGGCACTGAGGAAAATTCCTTGGGTCTGAGTGATGGATGGAAGATGGAATGAGAAACGGGAGGTCATGTGTATTCTAATTAAAAGGTACATGTTTTTAAAGAAAGTGGCACATCTTAATAGTCTCTTGAGGATTTATTTTTGACATGGATAATTAACTACAGTTTGAGCCAACTTATGTGTGATTTCTTTGTAGAATGTCTCCTATAGAAATACAACTGCTGTTCATGCGACTTGGCCTAACTTTACTTTCACACTGGGGAAAATGGTTTGAGAACTTTGCATATTCTCAAAACCATATCCAAAAAGCAATATTTTGTGAACTAAATTGCATAGGATATGATTGCATATTGTTATTCAATATATTGAGATTAAATTAAAGAACATACAGATTATTTTAGTTAGAAATAACCTGGTTTTGTCTTTTTCAAAAGAGCACAACTATATTGAAAGTATTAAAAAGCAAGAAGTTGCATTAAAAAGTCTTGCATTAAGAACATTGTAAGCACTCATGAAATGCTAAGTATTTATTATAATTTTTAGTTTACTGTACGATCAGAAGTCAAATTGTATGCTTAACTGTGTGCTTCAGTTTTTGGTTTGAAAACATGGCCACTGTGTGTATATAAGTTTTGTAAGAAATTTATTAGCGTGATGGCCTGAGTCTTAATGAGTTGTTTCGTATACCATGTTTCATTTTTGCATTAGCACTATAATGGATAAGTACATTAAATGTGCTCATATAAGTTCTGCTTTTTTTTTTTTTTTTTTTTTTTTTTTTTTGAGACAGGGTCGCCCTCTGTCTACCAGGCTAGAGTGCCATGGTGAGATCACGGCTCACTGCAGCTTTGATTCCTGGGTTCAGGCGATCCTCTCACCTCACGTTCCTGAGTAGCTGGGGCTACAGGCACGCATTACCATGCCCAGATAATTTTTAAATTTTCATTTTGTAGCAACAAGGTTTCACCATGTTGCCCAAGCTAGTCTCAAACTCCTGAACTCAAGTGATCCTCCCTCCTCGGCCTCCCAAAGTGCTGAAGGTGTGAGCCACTGCCCCGGGCACGTTCCTCCCGTGCTCTCTATGCCTTGCTCCTATTTAGTTCAGTTTCTTTTCATAAAATGAATATTTTCCCCTTTGTTTCTCCCTTACTAACTTATCTCCTGTATCTTTCCAAATTTTTCTGCCACATCTTCATATTCTATTTCTGTTATAGATATGGACTCTTTAAAAAATCTGCCAGGACCTTGACCAAGCATGATGATCATAGCCAGCATCGAAAGGCTCAGTCTATGCCGGGGATTGTCTCTAATAATGCATTCTTACTTTATCTCTTCAGCAACCCATTGAGACAGGTGCTGTTACTATGTGCATTTTTATAGAGCAGAAACAGTGGGGCCTCTAGGAGACAGCATATCCCAAAATTCCAGATGTGAACTTCAGAAAAGTAGGGAGGAAAGAGGAAAATCAACAGATTGATTTTATGCCATGAAATGTCTTCCCATAGCTATTTTTCACCACAACAACCTTGATGGGATAGGTGTTGGAAGCTCTACGTTCATGGTCAGCCTGGAGCTTAAGGTTTCGGATGCCTGTCTCACTTACATAACCAGCGGAATGTGGAAATTAAGGCCCAGGCAACTCTGTTTCAAAAGTCCATGGATGTTCCTGTGCGTCATGCCCAGGATATTCACAGCTAGTTACTGCCTACCATGGTCTCTCACCACTAGTGTGACCAAATCAAAGTTACATTGTTGGGTTCATCTGGATTATTTTAGCATCATTTCTACACTATTCTTAAACAATACCACTCCTTACAATGTGACAATATATGTTTCAGACAGCATGACACCTGACTCCACTGCTTAAAACTTAACACACATCTAGGTTTAAAATACTATTCTGAAAAGACATCATTTCTTCATCATCATAAATTAATGTCATGGGTAACACATTTGAAAACAATTTCCGGTGGATGACATTGAACTTCACTGAAAAGATTTTAAGTATTCTGAAGATGTGATAGAATCATATTTCCTGGAGAACTTTCCAACTTCATGTAGGTGTAGCCACAGGATTTTGACCGCTGGTTTCTCTGTGAGTGTTCAGCCCAGGTGCCAGCACCATAGGGGTAGTTCTGCCGCCCAGCGCTGTAGGCTGGGCTGTGTTCTGTTTATGAGATGTGAGGCCAAAGTCCCCCAGTGCTCACATAGTGCTTTCTGTCTGGCTAATTGAAAGTTGGGTGGATATAAGATTCTCTCATCAGAACAAATCTGGCATTGGTGTGAATATTTTGCCCCATGTCATGGTGACATTTCATAAAGAGTTTGGATGGAACTTTCAGAAAGAAAATGCAGCTAGTTAGTGGTCATTAAGATGAGTTTTCCATATGTTTCCAGAGCAGCTCTTAGGTCCCACTACTTTTAATTAGATGCAACTGGCAGTTTTAATCATTGTGCTGGGGTTGTGGGGTGGCCTTAGATCAAGAATGTCAAGGCGAGGGTGATATATGAATCTTCCTTATTGCAGTCCTAACTCTGAGCACATTCCCTCCTGATGAGGCAAACAGGCAGTGTGTGTGTTCTTGCAGGCTTGGCTATTCATGAAGTTCATGGGTCTGACCTGAGGGCACCTAAGGCAAATAGATGGTTCCATGGCTTGCAAAGGTAACTATCCACAAGCAAATAGTGGTTCTCCTGTTCTGCCACCTTATTTTGGATGCTGTATCAGATTAAAGAAAAACCTTCCCAAAAATTGAATTGATGGAGAGCGAATGTAAAGACATAGTGAGGGCGGATGAGGTAGGGCACAGGGCATGGAGAGGGGATGCCTGACCAGCACCTGGGCTGAAGCCTTTCCTCCAGCCTGAATTCTATGGCAACTATGAATGGCATATATGAAGTTCTAAAAATACACACCACAATATAGATGTATTGCCCTCAATAGTTCCCATATCTTCATATATTTGGGAGAAGCCAAACAGCTTATTTGTTATGAGCTAACAATTAAGCTGTGTTCTGTCTGCAGCCATTGGTTGGAGGTTGAATTTGGCTGCAATGGTTGCAGTCATTGCTTGGGGTTGAATTTGCACTCACCTGAATCCAAAGTGTGATGATTGTCCATGACATGATGATTGCCTATGACATGTTTTTCTAAGTATAAAGTGCAGTGGCAGCTGCAGAGTTAATGATAGGAAGCTCTCACTGTAATAGGATGGACACACATTGAATTTCAACAACCAGGATGCAAGGCCCTGCTGCTCTATCTGCCTCCACTATCCTTGGCTGCCCACCTCTACCCATTCTTCACAGCCCTTTCTTGTCCTAGTTCCTCCAAAAACCTTCACATGGCCTTGGGAATTCACAGCCCACACTACTACAACGGCACTTGACTTCCTTTGCCTCCTATGTGAAAACTTTTTTCTTTTAAGTAACAACATCAGGATTAGAAACTCTTGCCCTGTGTTTCTGACCTGCAAAAATATTGGGTTTCATCACACTGTGTTTTAAAAATAATTTGAATTTAAACCCCTTTCCCAGATAGGCCCCACTAATGCCTGGGAGTATCTTCCTGGTCGTGAAAACATAAAAATTAAGATCTTTTAATATATAGTATAATTTGTGGGGCAAAAAATTCTTGTCTCATTTCAAACTGTGATCCTATTCTTCAGTTGAAACTCCTGTTACCAGTTTCTCAGGTATGTTCTATTTTAAGCATTTCTTAAGAAATTGCACATATATGGTTTTGCCTTTTGATCCAGTTTGAGAGACTTTCTTTGAAATATGAGATTAGTTCAATTGCATTTATTGTTGTGAAAGATATTCTTAGTATTCATTTTTTCATGACTTTTACTTACATTTACTATTTTTATTGCTTATTTACAACTTGTTTTTCACTAGACTAATCTCTGTTTTTATTGTTTTATGTGTATAGGCTTAGTAAACTGGACATTTGTATTTTCTTTAGGCCATTACTTTTATTACTATCTATTACTATCTGTTTATACTTTATATTTTATCCCTTTACACTTAAACAACAATTTAGCTGAACAGAAAAATTCACTGGCTGCATGCTGAATTTTCTTCCTCTTTGAGAATCTGTAGACATTGCTCAGCTGACGTGTGGAAAGGAATGCTGCTAGGAATCATCCCGGGGCCACAGGTATTCTTCTCTTACAGGTGACTTAGCCTGTTTTGTCTGGATGTCAAAAGGTTTTTTTCTTTGCCATTGCTTCTCAGTAACTTCTCTCAGTAATTTGTGGATTGTTCCCTGTCAATTTTTAAATGGTTACAGTGGACTTTTCTATCTAAAGAACAAGCATTTGTTTCTTTATTTATAACTTGCAGCTTATTTCTTTACAATTTATAGCTTGATGTTCTGTTCTGTGATCTTCGTTCTCCCTTTGGGAATATCCATTCTGCATCTGTTGGAGCTTCTTGGCATGTCAGTTGAATGCATCCCTTTTACCTTTACTTCTTTAAATGATTATTCTTTCCCACTTTGCTTGCTTTTCTTAATTGAGTTCTAAACTTCTCCCACTGTGTTTTAAGCAGTTTTCCTCCCACCCATCACCCTCTTCTGAATTTCTGTCTGTATTGTGGATGAATTGATAATAGTTTGAGCAGTGTCTTTGACCATGAATGGAAGTCATATGGTCAGGTTGACAGACAAGAAATACAGAAGGACCTGGGCCCCTGACACCATCATGGATCTTTCATATAAGCCTTGAACTGTCTCCTTCAAGACTTCTACATCAGAGAAAATCAAAATTCAATCTGTTTAATCTGCTGTAATTTGGGTTTTCCATTTTACCTAGTAATATATGTCTCTCACCTGATATAACATCATGCATTATAATTTATATTACTTACTTGTGGGCACTTATCTTATTTGTAATATCTTGCTGCAAAGCATTCCTAAGAAAAGTAAAAGAAGATTTAGATACATGAAGAGATGTATTATGTTTATTAATTAGAAGACAATATTATTAAGATGTCATTTCCCTTCAAATTGATCTATAGATTCAAGTCTACTCCAATCAAATCCCAGCAGTCTTTTTTTGACAGATGTTAAGAAGCTAATTCTAAAACCTAATTGGAAATGCAAACAACCTAATATAGCCAAAATAACTTTGAAAAAGAATAAAGTTGGAAAACCTGTCCTGTATGATTTCAAGACATATTTTATTATTGTCATTATTATTTTGTTTAGAGATGGATTCTCGCTATGTTGCCCAGGCTGGAGTGCAGCATCTATTCAGAGGTGCTGTCATAGCCCACTGTAGTTTTGAACTCCTGGGCTGAAGTGATTCTCCTTCCTGTAGCTGAAACTACAGGCATGTACCACCATGCCCAGCTATATTTTAGAACTACATTAATCAAAGCGGTGTGGTGTTGGCATAAAGATAGAAAAAGAGATCAACTAACTAGAAAGTGCAGAAATAGATCCACACGCCTATGCTCTATTGATTTTTGACAAAGTGATCAAAGCAACTCAAGAATAATCTCATCGACAAATGGTTTTGGGACAATTGGATAGCCAAATGAAAAACAGACTGACCCAAAACATAGACCCTTACCTCTCACCATTTAAAACATCAACTGGAAATAGGTCATAGGCCAAAATGTAATAGAAAAGCTATAAAACTTCCAGAAGAAAACAGAGAAGAAAATCTTAGTGAGATTGGATTTGGCAAGTATATTTTTTAAAGGACCTCCAAGCCACAACTATAGAATCCAAAAAACTCAATAAATTTGACTTCCTTAAAATTAAAACTTTTGCTTTTTAAAACACACTGTTATGAACATAAAAAGGCAAGCAACAGACTAGGAGAAAATATTTATAAAATATATATACAACAAAGGGCTTGTACCTACACACAATATGTAGGAAACTCTCACTACTAAATTTTAAGAAAACAATCAAAATATGGTAAAAGATTTTAACACACTTCACAAGATATACTAGATAACAAGAAAATGAAAATATGCTCAACATAATTAATAATATGAAAATGCAAACTGAAACTACAATGAGAAACCACTAAACACCTACCATAATAGCTAAAATTAAAAAGACTAATCATACTAAGTGTTGGCAAAGTGTGGAGCACCAGTCTCACATACTGGCAGTAGCAATGTAAAATTGTCCATCTACTTTGGAAAAGGTTTGGTATTTTTCGAAAAAAATTAGAGATATCTATCATATGGCCCAGGCTTTCCATGCCTAGATATTTACTCAAGAGAAATGAAAATTTTATTACATAGAAATGTTGGCACACAAATGTTCAAAGAGGCTTTGTCATAGCCACAACTGAAAATAGCCCAAATGTTTCTCAGCAGGTGAAAGGGTAAGTATCTTTTGGTATATCCACACAATGGAATACTGCTCAGTAATAAAAAGAAGCAAACTATTGATACATGCCACCACACTGAATAATCTCACAATAATTATGCTAAGTATAAGAAGCCAGACAGTAAAAAGTACAGTGTATTATTATAATTATATAAAATTATGTAAAATACAAACTAATATTCAGTTAAGAAACCACATCTGAAATCACTTGCAGGATGAGAGGCTGGGAGGGAGAGATGCATTGAGGGGTACGAGGAAATGCTAGGTGTGATGGGTGTGTTCATTTTCTGGATTTGTGATGACAACTTCACAGGAGTACACATACATCAGACTAAAATTGTGCAATTTAAATATATTCACTTTGTTCTATGTTACTTACACTACAATAAAACTTTTATTAAAAATTTCTTTAAAAGTTTTATTAAAAATTTATTCAAAAGTACTTATTATACACATGTATACATAGACACATTTGTATATGTATACATGCACAATATACATTGACATTTATATATATATACTCACGATTCACATACATACTATACATATTCACATACATATGTTCACACATATTTTTAATTCCTATTACAACCTTGTCAAGTGCAGATGTGCAGTGGAAGAGTTTGAGAGGGTGGTAAATAGGGTCAGATCGGGAAACGCATGGAACAATTAGAGATGAGGGTCTAGGTGGTGATGACCTGGGATGACCTGGGATTACCAAGTGGACTGGGGTGTGTGGAGGAGAGGATGAGTTATGATCATCCACAGGGTAGGTGGGTAGTCAGTTCACACTGGGCCACTCGGGCACCCTGGCAGCTCTCCTTCTCCACAGAGGTTAGCATGCTCATTACTGGATGCTGAAGCCTCCTCAGGGCCTAATGTCTCAGGGAGGGGCTCTGGGAGAGCCGTCTGTGCCTGCAGGGCTGTGGGTGATGGGTTTGGCTGTCTGGAGAAGGGGATGAAGATGTGGTCATGTGATGGTCACTTGACATATACACATCATTACATGTATGCACATACATACATGTTCATATATGTATGCCCATATACATATTCACAAATACACAAATACACTTACACATTTATATACGTATACACATATACACACAAACACATACATATATGTATTCATGTACATATACATACAAACATATACACATTTATATACATATACATAGGTGTACATATTCATATATGTATACACACATTTACATATCAGTAGAGGTATACATGCACACATACATATTCATATATATGCACACATTTGTGTATTTATGTATATATACACAATACATCTACTCATATACATACATATAAACACATATAAATACACCATACATGTACACACACATACATACTCATTTATGTATATATACAGACATACATATTAATATATTATATATGTAGAAAGCACTATATATACACATATACACATTTATATACACACATACATACACACATATACAAGTAAGTACAGACACACAATATACATATGCATTCTAATAGACATATACATACACATATATATAGACACATTTATATGTGTATACATGCACAATATACATCGACATATCGATATATATATACTCACGATTCACATACATACTATACATATTCAGGTACATATGTTCACACATATTTTTAATTCCTATTACAACCTTGTCAAGGGCTTCCTAAACCATTTTGCCAATGAGGAAAACACCTTTCTCAGAATTTGCTCACTAGAGGGGCATAATTAATATTAATTAACAGATAATTAATATCTGTCATCCTGATCTCCCACTTCTATAAGTCTAGAGTTCCCCTTCAGAAGATATTGATTCAGCAGCGTGTCTGAACATTCTGGTGACACAAGGGCTTGGTCCCTGAGCCCCTAGGAGTGCAGCCTGGCACAGCCCCTCATGCTGGCAGACCCTGGAGACCCACGAAGTCCCCTTCCTGAAGGGCTCCTGAGGCTGAGAGTCCGGCCTGCTTCTTGGCTGCCCTGCCCTGTGGCCTCCTTTCTCTCCCTTCAGACTTGGCAGGTGTCACGTCCCACTGCTTCCTAGCCAGGACTCAGCTGCCTGACTTCCAGTTCTGTGCCCCACAGTGTCCCTTGGAATTTTGGGGAAAACCTTGCCGGTTCATGCCATGTCCTCTTCCTGCAACATTCTTCCTCCCACAGACAGTCCAAGGAGCTGTTTCACGGAGACATCATGCAAATAAATCTTTATGTTTTATTTCTAAATGGTTTACCCTCCTTCATTCCTATTAGAAATGTGGGGGATTAGACATGAAGTCATGAGAAGACTGACTTGACTCAGCTGTTTCAGGAAGGTGGCACTTTTCACACAGCTGTGACTCTGGCAAGACTTCCTACCTAAGGGGAGGAGGTGGAAAATGGATGGAAGTAACTAGAGAAACAACTGCAGCATGGGCTCCCGAGGCCTGCCGCCTTGAGGAAAGCACTGGAGGTGCTGAGCTCAGGGATAACACAGGTCCATGGCTCTTGGAATCCCCACTTGCCCCAAGAATTGCCCCTGGCTCCCTCAGCAGCTCTCCGGCATGAAGCCCTCTGCACTTCCTACTGCAAATGTGCAAATGTCCCGCAGCTCAGGGACAGCCATTTCTCTGCAGCCCCAGTGACCTGGAGGTATCGCTGCCATGGAGGCAGCTGTGGCTCTCTGTTCTCCTTGGTAAAGTGACACTGGCGGCTCCACCTCCAGCTGAACTCTTTGTTCAGGATACTCAGGAAGCGAAGCTCCTTCTGCCTGCCGTGGGGCCAGACACTCCAGCAGAGGGGCGCCGCTGCAAAAAAGGAACAAGATATGAGAGGGATGAGGAGAGGGACGACGTGGGGTGTGAAGAATGACACCATGTCTGTTGGGAGCAAGGAGGGAGATGGAGGCACCAGTCGCCGAGAGAGAGAACGCGAGAGGAGAACATATTTGGGGCTAGAACGAGACAATTTTAGATGTGTGAAGTTGGATGTAGCTGTGTGATTTTCAGATGGATTTGTAAAGTAATCACTTAAAGAGGCCTGAGTTGGATATACACATTCGGGAATCACTGAGACATAAATGGGCCATAAAGTCAAAGAATGGGTGAATCTCTTAGGCGGAATCTGAGGCTGTGCAGTAAAGAGGGCTCACGTTTGCAGATCAGAGAGAGGAAAGGAGCCGCCGGCACAGGAGAGAAAGGGAAAGGCCATTGGAAGGGAAAAAGTAGTTGATAAACTGAGACGAGAGAGAGGACGTCAACAGGAGAGAGGAATCCGCTGTGTGCAAAATGCTCATCTTGAGGCGAGGACTGACGTGTGTGTGGCAGCGAATCAGTGAGGATCATTGTTAAAGAACACTGGCTGGAAAAGCCTCCACTTTCTCCCGTTTATTCTCATTCATCTGCAAATCGGCTGTTCCTAGCCATCGCGCTCCCTCACAGGGTTTTACTGCCAGATCAGTATCAGCATCGAGAACCAGGAGGCCACATTCACCTGAGGCTGCTTGGCCCACCACCAGTTCCCATCCTTTGGAGACCAAAAAGCAGTTCATAAAAGCTGGCTGGACACTAAGGATATTCCTGGTACATTTTCCCTTAAGGTAAGCGGTCTGGCTATTTCCAGTACCTGGGTCCACCACGGTTTATTTGCTGTTATTCTGGTTCAGTCCATATACACCCATGGTGTGGAAGAGCTGTGTAGATTTCTGTCTTATGTCACACAAAGAGTGAAGCAAGAAGAAAATAACAGTCTCCATAGGAGTGCAGAGAAATTGGAAATGTCTGGGAAAAAGACGATGTGCGGTTGCTAGGGACAGGCTACTGTTTTCCGTGTAAGCTATGAGTCACCCGTGCTGACAAAATGTTCGCGGTGGTGTGCAGAGCCCAAGGAGAGAGTCTCACCACTCATTCCTGAATGGGCAGATGGCGTCTCCCTGTAAAAATGAGAATGGCTCTAGTCACGGAACACACAGTCGTTGAAGGATTTTCTTTCTTTCTCTACACTCTCAGACTCCCTTGCCTTCCATCCAGTGACAGAACAGCATCCTAGCAGGAATATTTTCCCCTTTGGATCCATCAGCAGTGAAGTAAAATGTGCGTTTGTGCAGCAAATGAAGGTACTAACACTGCCAAGTTTTTCAAAGCAGCAGCTTTAATCATGGGACCTTAGATGGATTCCAGGTATTCGCAGACTCACGACATTGGTTGCAACAATTTTTATTGCCTTTTGTGTGTGTGGGTACTTTCCTTTTGTATGAAAATTTCAAAGAATTATGTAACAAACACCTGACTATATATGATGAAGTTTAAAAAGTGAAATATTGCAAGTATAGCTGAAATCACTACTGTACACCTCTCTCATTCTATTCTCCCCACTCAGGATGGGCAGGAAACCATTCTCTTGAATTGGATGCTCGTTTTCATTCAAATAGCTGTATTTTCACAACATACATATTTTTACCAAAGTTATTATGGTATTTTAGCTTTATATTGCATAATCTTAGATATACAAAAATAGCAGAGTTCCCATATATCCTTCACCAGCTTACCTTCATATTAACAACTCATACAATCATGCGATAGCAATCAAAATCTGGAAATTAACATTGGAAAAGTATTATAGACCTTATTCAAAAATTAGAATAAGATCTATTGTATAGACTTTATTCAAATATTTACAGCCCAATAAAATATCTTATAGATCATTTTATATTAACACATGAAGATCTACCAAATCTTTACTGTGTACATATATGAATTTTACTAGTAGAATATTTTCCTAGAATTTGAAATTCTGGGCCAAAGGGTATATGCATATTACACTTAAAAAAAAACTACAAAATTGACCCTGAAAGAGGTTGTACCAATTTGCACAACCCATTTCAGCATACAGAATACCTTCTTACTCACACTCTCATCAGCACCACCACTAGACATTATCATTCCGATAGGTGAAAAATAACTGCTTTATTGAGATAATATTCACATACAATACATTAACCCTCTTTACATGTTCAATTCAATGGTTTTTAGTATATTCAAGGTTGTGCACCCAGCACTGCTATCTAATGCTAGCTAGGATATTTTCATCACTTCATACACACTAGCAATCACTCCCCATTCCATCTTCCCTTATCCCCTGGAAACCACAAACCTGTCTTCTATGTTTATAGAGTTGTCTATTCTGGACATTTTAAATAAATGGAATCTTACAGTGTGTGGTACTTTGTCATTGGCTTTTCTCACTTAACGTAATGTTTTCAAAATTCATCCAAGTTGCAGTGCGTATGAGTATTTCATTCCTTTTTGTTTTCCATTTCACTGTATGGATTCCAGGTTTTCTTTTCCCATTCACCCTCCAATGGACATTTTGGTTGTTTCTACCTTTTGGCTTTTTGGAATAATGCTGCTATAAACATTTGCACACAACTTTTTATGTAGATGTTTATTTTCATTTCTCTTGAATATATTCTTAAGAGAAGAATTACTGGGTCATATAGTGACTGCATATTTAATGTTTTGAAGAACTGCCAAAATGCTTCCAAAGTTGCTGCATCATTTTACAATCCCTTCAGCAATGCATGAGGGTTTTAATTTATCTATATCCTCACCAACAATTGTTATTGTCTTAAAAACTTTTTTAGTCATCCTAGCAGATGTGAAGCAGTATATAATTATGGTTTTGTTTGCACATCCTTATTGATTAATTTTGCATATGCTCATTGGCTGTTTCTATATTTTATTTGGAGAAATGCCTGTTAAAATCCTTTGGCCACTTAAAAAAATGGGTTACCTTTTGTTGTTGAGTTGTTAGAGTTCTTCATATATTCTAGATACAAATTTCTTATGCAGTATATGATTTGCAAATGTTTCTCCCATTTTATAGGTTGTCTTTCCATGTTTTTGGTGATGTCTTTGGATGCCTAATGTTTTAAATTTTAATGAAGTACAATTTATTTATTTATTTATTTTTTGCTGTTGTTACTTGTGCTTTTGGTGCCATATCTAAGAAAACATTGCCCAACTCAAGGTCATGAAGAGTTATTCCTATAGTTTCTTCTAAGAGTTTTATATGTTTGCCTCTTACATGTTGATTTTAGATACATTTTGAGTTGATTTTTGTGTGTGGTGTGAGGAAGTTTCCAACTTCATTCTTTTAGATGCTGGTATCTTATTTTCTCAGCATCATCTGTGGAAAAGATACATTTTTCCCCATTTTATTGCCTTGACATCCTTGTTAAAATTAATCAGAAAATGTACTTAATTTCATGTAGTTTCCTCAACTTTTTACTCCCCTTCACAATTCACCTGATTTTGTGACTTTTCAGAGTCCGTAAGTAGTTACCTTTTGTGTTTTGTCCAGAGGCTTAATTTTAAAACTTGACAGGAAAATAGTTACACAGTCATGCGTAGGAACCTTGCCCCTCTCTGCTCCACAAAACGTCCACACAACAACCTGCCCACAAATGCTTAGAGCCCCATTTTTAAAATAATTGCCAAAGTTTGGAAGCAACCAAGAGAGTTGTAAACGTCTAGTCCATCAGGCAGCTCCGTGGAAAAGACCCATTCACAGAACTTACCTTTAATTGCTCTGATGCAGAGCTTTCTCAGTGGTGATAACCCTATCCTCAGAGCATTTGTCAAAACAATAAATACAATTGTTTAATATCATAGTTGTCCGAGATGGCAATACCAGTTTGGACAAAAAAGCCAAAGAAGGGGATTTCTAACGTTGCTTTTGAACTTAGACAATCTTGTTGTTAGGTCTTAGCTGTGAATGGCAGAACAGATCCAAAGAAGCATAACAAAATATTTGAGAATGAAACTGAGATTAGAAACTCTGCCCGTAAGTAAACAAGACTAAAGACTAAGTTTGTGGTCAGAATCTAACTGGGCTAAATGCCTATTAAAATAAAAGCATCAATGTTCTTCAGAGGATTGTAATGGGACTCAGAATCAATGTATCATTCAAATATCTATTAAACAATCCAAAATTTTATACACAGAATTAGAAAAAAATGTGACTAATTTTCAAGTAAAAAAACAATAAACAGATGTCAACCCCAAGATGTACAGATGTTAACATTATTAGACCAGGACTTTATAGCAACTATTGTCACTATGCTTTATAAAGTAATGGTAAATACAACTGGAATAATCAGAATGATAGGAGTGAGCACAGGAAAAAATAGAAATTATTAAAAAGAGCCAAAATAAAAACTTAGACCTGAAAAACAAATAAACCAAAGTTAAAAATACACTGGATGAGTTCAATGGCAGAATGGAGAAAACAGAATAAAGTGTCAGAGAATCTAAAGGTAAAACAATAAAAATAATCCAATCTGAAGGACAAAGAGAAACATTATTGAAAAAAATGACAAAATGCAGGAAACAATAAGCAAATGTCAAAAGATCTAAAATATGTGTCACTGAAGTTCTCGAGGATCAGAAAAAGAGATTGGTGCAGGAAAAACATTTGAAGAAATAATGGCTAAAAATGTTCCCAATTTGGTGAAAGATATACTCAAGGAAAACAATTATAATCAAATTGTTGAAAGCCAAATATAAAGAAAAATTCTTTAAAGCAACTAGAGAAAAATGGCACATCCAGGGAGATAATAATTTGAATGATTAGATGTCACATTAGGAACTGTGAAGACCAGAAGATGTTAAAACAACATATTTACTGAACGAAAACAGCTGTCAATCCAGAATTCTATATTGAGCAAAAATATCCTTCAGGGACAAGCATGGTGGCTCATGCTTTGGGAATGTTTTCTTAGATATGGCACCAAAAGCACAAGTAACAACAGCAAAAAATAAAATAAAATAAATTGTACTTCATTAAAATTTAAAACATTAGGCATCCAAAGACATCACCAAAAACACGGAAAAATGGGAGAAACATCTGCAAATCATGTACTGCATAAGAGATTTGTATCTAAAATATATGAAGAACTCTAACAACTCAACAATAAAAGGTAGCCCATTTTTTTAAGTGGCCAAAGGATTTTAACAGCACTTTGGGAGGCTGAGGCAGGTGGATCACTTGAGGCTAGGAGTTTGAGACCAGTCTGGCCACCATGGCAAAACCCCGTCTCTACTAAAAATACAAAAATGAGCCAGGTGTGTTGGTGCACACTTGTAATCCCAGCTACTTGGGAGGCTGAGGCATGAGAATCACTTGAACCTGGGAGGCAGAGGTTGCAGTGAGCCGAGATTGTGCCACTGCACTCCAGCCTGGGCAACAGAGTGAGACTCTTTCTCATTCTCTCTCTCTCTCTCTCTCTCTCTATGGAATTCAGGAATAAAGCAATGTCAAGATATTCTCAGATGAAAGAAAATAAGAAAACATCACCTGAAGACCCACTCTACAAGAAATGCAAAATGAAGTTCTTCATGCTGCAGAAAAATGACACTTGAGAGAAACTTGGCTTTTGAGTAATAAAGGGAAGTCAATGATAAATAGCTAGGATAATATTTTTTTTCCTCTGAACTTCTCTCAAATACTTATGACTATTAAAAGCAAAAATTATAATACTGCCTGGTGGGGTTTTCAATGTGTGTAGACATAATCTATGACATCTATAGCACACAGATCAATGTGGGTGGTAGTGGTAGAGGGTCCAGTATGTCTGCAAGTTTTCTTTGTTTTACTTAAAGTGAGACAAGTTAACTCTAAGTCAAATGTGAAAAATTAGGTATGTATATTTTAACCTACAGAGCAAACACTAAAACATGTATAGGATGTAGCTGAAAAGCCCATAGATGAATTAAAATGAAATACTAAAAAAATTAAATTATCCAAAAGGAAGGAGGAAATGGGGATCCAAGAAACAAAAACAGAGGGAACAAATGGAAAATAAGTAATAAAATGGAAGACTTAAACCAACCACATTCGTACTTACAGTAAATGTTAATAGTCTAAACATGCTAATCAAAAGCCAGAGATTGTTGGTAGGGATAAAAAACAATAGCATACTATATGCTGACTACAAGAGACAAGCTTTAGGCCGGGTGCAGTGGCTCACACCTGTAATCCCAGCACTTTGGGAGGCCAAGGCTGGTGGATCATCTGAGGTCAGGAGTTCAAGACCAGCCTGAGCAAAGTGGTAAAACCCCATCTCTACTAAAAATACAAAAATTAGCTGGGCCTGGTGGCAGGTGCCTGTAATCCCAGCTACTTGGGAGGCTGAAACAGGAGAATGAGAATCACTTGAACCCTGGAGGCAGAGGTTGCAGTGAGTGCTGGGCAACAGAGTGAGACTCCGTCTCAAAAAAAGAAAGAAAGAAAAAAGAAAGAAAGAAAAAGACATGCTTTAAATATAAAGACAAAGGTAGGTTCAAAAAGAAATGGACCAGAAAAGACATACCATGAGCAAATGACATGGATAAAAAAGGCTGAGTGGCAAATGTAGTATCAGAGCATTACTAGAGACATTTCATTATCATAATCATAAAGTGACAATTCATCAAGAAGATTTAGCAATTAACTATTGTTAATTGCTGTGTATGTGCTTAATACACAGCCTTAGATACACAAAGCAAAATGAAAAGAACTAGAAAATACTGACAACTTCACAATTATAGCTAAGAATTTTTTAATATATCTCTTTCTGCAATTGATAGAACAAATTGACAAAAAGTCAGTAAAGACAGGGATGATCTGAACAACACAACCAACCACTTGTATCTCATTGCTATGTATGGAACGCTACATTCAGCAACTGCAGAATATACATTTTTTTTCCAATGCACATAATACATTTGCTAACACAGACAAGCGGGTGGACATAAAACAAGTCTCATTAAAAGCACTGAAGTCCTGCAAAGTATATTTTCTGAACACAACGGAATTTATTTAGAAATTAGTTAACAAGATATCTAGAAAAACCCTTTAAATATCTGACAATTAAAGAACACACTTCTAAATAGTTCATAGGCCAAAAATGAAATCAAAGGGAAAGTAGCAAATATTTTGATATGCATGACAACAAAAATCCAACATATTAAAATCTGTGGGATGCAGCTGAAGCAGTGTTTAGAGAGCTTTGTCACTTTAAATGCTGATATGAGGAATGTGAACTTAGGGATTGAGATTTGGAATTAGTAGTCATTTGCAGCCAGGTGTAATGGATCAACAAATACTTCACAATGAGAAAAGCAGAAGCCAAACGTGCACCTCGAGAAACATCAGTTCTAATGAGAGCACAAGGATAGCAAGATAGGTACAAGAGAAGCAGGTGAGTGCAGTAAATCCTATCAGCCTCTGACTTCATCCCACCTGCAAACGAGGCAAACCGGTATTACCCTAAAGGTATAAATACAGCCATGAGCCTGTAGCTGCAATAGTCAAAAAGGCCACACGATGGCGTAACAACACCAGCAAAGCTGCTTATGCCTTTGCATTTTTAATTTCGCTGTGTTAGTGCACCCTCCTGTGTGTGTGCACAGAATATATCAATTTATTAAACCGCTGACAGGCCCAACCAATACTCACTGAGCTGCTACTACATGCCAGGTACTGTGCTACTACTGTGAACAAGACAATTGCCTTCCCAGGAGTGGCCTTGGGGTATAGAAAAAAAAAAAAAGGAAGTCAAAAGGGATAATTTCAGAGTGTGGTAAAGGGTTTGAGAAAAACAGATGGAGAAGCAGAGACCTGGACCAAGACATGGCACAACCACGTGGTCAGGACGACAAGAAGTGACTGCCCCTCACATCTTACTCATAACTGCAGTGGGACAAACTCCACGCCCATGTGGGGCACCCAGGTTCAAACTCACATTTACTGCTTCTGGTCAGCTTTCTGCACACTTCAGTAAACAACTTATTTTGCCTATCTGTGATTCTGACATTGTTTCTTATGTATGAATCCATTCTATCTATATATCTATCTACCTATCTATATATCCATCCCCCCATCCATCCATCCATCCATCCATCCATATCTATCCATCCATCTATCCATATCCATCCATCCATCTACCCATATCCATCCATCCATCCATCTATCCATATCCATCCATCCATCCATCTATCCATATCCATCCATCCATGCATCTATCCATCCATCCATCCATATCTATCCATCCATATTTATCCATCCATCCAGCCAGCCTTCCAGTCAGCCACCTAAGCAGTCAGTCAGCCAGCCAGCCGGCCATCAGTTTGTCATCATCGATCTATTCTATGTTAGGTAGAACACTACTTTTCCGCATTAGCTACCCAATAACTTAGCTCCTGGGACCTCATTCCAGCTGAGGACCCACCTCCACCTGTGTCTGCTCCAGAACTGGAGTGGTGAGCACTCTGCTGTATTGTGTGCAGATTCTTTGAGGCAAGCAAAATTCCGAGTTTACGGATGGGTAAATTGGAATGGGTGCAGTGACAGGAAAGTGGAGAAAAAGAAAGCATATTTACTGAATTTCAGGTGAAGAAACTGGGCTGTTATCTGGAGAGAGGAAACCTCAGGGTTGTAGGGGGAGATCAGGGAGAGGTGAGAGCCTTCAGAGTCTGGGGTGATGGTGCAGGGGCCAGGGAGGGTCTCACAGGGCAGAGTAAAAGGAGCCGTGGGAAGGCAGTGTGGATGGAATGAATGGGCGCTCCCCGACATCGGCAGCCACATAAAGGTGCGCTGATGGGCATACGGGGCAGGGAGAGCCCCCCGCCAGCACTGCAGGGCCTAGAGTGGCACCAGCCAGAGATACTGGTGGCAGTGGAGGAGACAGTGGATCGCTATTGAACCAGATAACTTTTTAGATTTCTTATGATTCTGCAATTCTCTGATTTCTTAAAAGAAATTGAGCCAGTCTGGAGAGAGTAGGAAGAAGAGTCAAGAAAAGAAAGCAAACAAGTTGGCAAAGCTGGAGTGAGGCAGGAAGGCAAGAAATGGAGTCACGAAGCCCAGGGCAGCAGGCTTGGGGGTGCTTAGAGGTTCTTGGTGATGTCAAGGTTGACAAACAGAAGACAGAGCAATGCCTCAGCTATAGCAATGGTCACCGGACCCCTGGGTTTCCACACAAAGGAAGGTTAGAGCCAGGCTGCGAGGGCTGAAGAGAGAGAGGATGGTGCAGGGGGTAGACAGGGGCCTGCTCTTCGTTAACTTGTGCATGCGGCAAAGGAACAAGATAGACCTGGATGATGAGCTGGCAGGAAGGTGCAAAGGTGTGTTTATCTGCATATTTGTTTGTTTGTTGTTTAAGTATTTTGCAAGCAATGTACTTAGCAGAGTAGATTGTCAGGGAGATGTAAGTGACTACTGGAGACATGGAAACATTCAATCTCTCAAGGAAGAAGCCTGGGGATAGCATGGGGTATTATGTCAACATCAGATCTTGGCAAAGCAAAGGTCTGTCTGGGACGTTACTATGGCAAGATCGAGGGAAAAGGAAGCTGAGAAGTGAGTGAAGAAGGGACTTGGAATTTAAAACAGAGCTGAGCCTGGATTTCAGCCCTGGCTCAACTTCTTCCAATTGTGGGATCTTGGACAAGTCACATAAGGAAAGGAATCTATGTTTCTCGCTTGTCAGATAATCAAATGATTGCTGCTATTTATTGTTTATTAAGTCTCAGCCCTACACGAAGTAAGTGCTTTTTATGTATCAGCTCAGGAATTCTTCTATTAACAACTCTATGGAGCTGGTGAAAGGATTTCCCAAGGTCACAAAGCTGAGGGATGCCTGTTCCTCTAACAACTAGGATTCAGGGCCCCCTTAGTTATTTGCCTTTCACAGTTGTTGCAAAAATTAAGAAATAACAAATATTCAAAGTTGCGATTCTTATAGAGGGATCATGACCTTCCATAATCTGACCAACATGCCTCTATTAATGCAGCCCAACATTTTCAGTAATTATGCTTTCTAGTAAACAACCATTACACTTCAAGGGCATTTGGTTGATTTTAAAAAAATCTATGCAACAAGTTTCTTGTAAATCACTTAAAAAAGAAAGGAAATGGAATTATTCATTATTAATGTGTGTGATGCCCTCTCACATTTTAAGCAGACTCTGAATAAAGTGCCCTTAGTGGAAAAGAGAATTTTACTACTGCTGACCTGAAACCTTACCTCATCCTCCACCATTTTTTAAAAAATTTGTTTTTAAACCAAAGTTTCAGGGTTTCAGATAGAGAGACTTACTTGTCTTACCTTTTCTCACAAAAGTTTCAGGGTTTCAAATAGAGAGACTTGTCTTACCTTTTCTCACAATCAACCATCCCTGTATGGGCTCTGGTGTTTCCTCCAATGTCTACAGTATCTTTGAGGAATAAAGAAAATGAAATAACAGTCAAGGAAAAATTATGAGGCATTTCTTTTTTCAAAATATGCAATTAAAGCAAAAAGTACAAAATGCAATTTTCAGATCGGTAAGGTAATTTGTGTTTCCACAGTCCAAGTGTTATAATTATTTTTAAGCTCATACTGCAGTGCTTTTTTACTCAAACTTGTTCTGAGCCCCTAATATGTGTCAGCCACCAAGGATTAAATTATTAGCAAAAACTAAATAAAAATAAAAATAGCTGGGCATGGTGGCTCATGCCTATAATCTTAGCACTATGGGAGGCCAAGACAGGTGGATCATTTGATGAAACACTGTCTCTACAGAAAATACAAAAATCAGCTAGGAATGGTGACCCTCACCTGTAGTCCCAGCTCCTCAGGAGGCTGAGGTGGATGGATCACCTGAATCCGGGAGGTGGAGGTTGCAGTGAGCCAAGATTGTGCCACTGCACTGCAGCCTGGCCGATAGAGTGAGACTCTGTCTCGAAAAAAAGGAAATGATGCATGTGTTCACGAAGCTCACAATCAAATGGGTGAGGCCAATTGTTAGTCAAATAATCTTTTAAAGAAAGCTCACCTTGTAACTGCGACAAGAACAGAGCACTGGCCTAGGTCAGTGGTGACTTATCACAGTAGAAGTGGTGGCCACTCAAGGAACTGATGAAGAAACTGAAATACGATGGATGAGCATAGCTGAGCCTTTGTTTTCCCCCAAAGTCTCAGTATAATTTTGGAACTCACATCAACTTTGGATTCAGCTAATACATGCCACGACATCATTGACCACTGATCCTTTTAGAACCTTTGCACCTCACTTTGGGCTCAGTTTTCCTGGTTTATTTCCCATGCATCTTTTCTGCAGATTACTAGTAGCTGTTTTGAAGGAAGATAAATAAAAACCAGAATCCATCTAGTTCCCCGTATTTCCCTAAAACGACTAACCATCCCTAGAGTTTTCAGCAGAACTTTTCCCTACAATTGCACTTAGAGAATACTTTATAACGATGGTACTGTCTTTATTTTAAAGTAATGAGAACAACTTTACTTCCAATTACAAAAATCAGGGATCCCCAACCCCCAGGTGACAGACTGGTACTGGTCTGTGGCCTGTTAGGAACTGGGCTGCACAGCAGGAGGTGAGTGGTGGGGCAAGTGAGCGAAGCTGAGCTCCACCTCCTGTCAGACCAGTGGCAGCATCAGATTCTCATAGGAGCCTGAACCCTATTGTGAACTGGGCATGCAAGGGATCTAGCTTGCATGCTCCTTGTGAGAATCTAATGATAAACATAATGTGCTTGAGTCATCCTGAAATCGTCCCTCCCACTCCTGGTCCATGGAAAAATTGTCTTTCACGAAAACTGTCCTGGTGCCCAAAAGGTTGGGGACTGCTGACATAGATGATGCATATCTATGGGGAAAATCCCAGCCTAACAGAAACTTAAAAAAAGAAATTAAAATCACTTCAAAACTTGTAACCCATTGTTAACACTTCAGTAAACTTCCTTTCCCAAATTTCCCTTTGCACAGGTACAGACACATCAACGTCAATCGCATCTCACTTTGTGGGGCAGCTTTCTTCATGATGCAATACGCCATTGAGGTCTTGCCACGCCAGGGCCATCAGTGAACATCATTCTCTCCATGGTTGGGTCATTTCCCTCCAGGGATGTAACCCACCGGCAGGTGGCCAGCCCCACGCTGATGGACATGAATTGACTTCCAATTTTCTGTTATTTCAAATAAAGCTAAGATTCAAATCTTTGCACATACACCTTTGTTTTCTTGTTTGATTATCTTTTATGGGCAAATGACTAGATTCTTTTAATACTTAAACACATGCAAAGGAGGCAATGGGTAGGCCTCACTTCAAGTCAGCCTAGTGAGACATTTCCGCCCTCTCTGCCTTCGCCGGCTGCCATCTATGATCCTGGGAGTACGTCCAGTGAAACTGAGCCATTAGTGAGGGCTGCGTTTCAGATGCTGATAAGTACGAGACACATTCTCACCCCTTGAGAAGATTAAACATCGAGCGGCTCCAGGGCCTTCTTGTTAGTGGATCACTAGTTTTTCTTGTTCCTCCTCTCTTTCTGTGTTGTAGCAGATATGGAATTTCATTTAGAGGAATGTTAGGAGAAAAAGAGGAGTTCCAGGAAGATGAGGACATTTGGAGTGGTGATACCTGGATATTCCAACAGGATGAGGACGTCTCTGGCCCAGGAATTCTGCAGGCTGCCAGGCCACGGATACCCACACAGGGGTGTATTCGCGTGGCTTCTCGCTGGGCTATGGAGATTCTTGATCCAGCCTCTCTGACCACCAGGCCTATGGGAGAAGTTGTGTTGTCTCATTCCCTGCAAGGAGTCAATTCGTAGGTGAAATCTTAGGATCAGTTACTTTATGCCACCATTTTTCTTGCAACTCTCTCTGTCCATGGCGCTTAGCTAGATCATTTACCACATCTAAGGCAGGTTCCTGCTGGCTTCTGCTGGTTTGAGACTGTGTAGCTTGGAGGTCCGCACAATCCCGGAGCAGCCATCCGGAGCAGCCATCCGGAGCAGCCGCCAGACGGAGCCCCGACTTGCCTGGGAAGTCTTGGTGTACGCTGCGAACAGCCTTAAGGTTCTACAGAATATATTCACCAGAGCAAGCAACTTCCCTGGCTTTTTCCAAAGTTTAACATGAAGCCACCACATTATTATTATTTTTTAGTTGCAAAATTGAATTGGAAACTTCTATTTTTCAATTGTCGTAAAAGTGTTTGTTTTGGCCGGGCGCGGTGGCTCATGCCTGTAATCCCAGCACCTCGGGAGGCCGAGGTGGGTGGATCACGAGGTCAGGAGTTAAACAGCAGCCTGGCCAAGATGGTGAAACCCCGTCTCGGCCGAAAATACAAAAATTAGCCGGGCGTGGTGGTGCGTCACTGTAATCCCAGCTGGTCGGGAGGCGGAGGTAGGGAATTGCTTGAACTTGGGAGGCGGAGGTTGCAGTGAGCCGAGATGGCGCCACTGCACTCCAGCTTGGGCGACAGGGGGATACTCTGTCTCAAAAAAAAAAAAAAAAAAAAAAAGAAAGAAAAGAAAAAAAAGAAAAAAGAAAGTATTTGTTTTACAGAAAGGAGTTGCAGACATAATTCGGTTTTAAAATGTGTGATGAAGATAGGCGGAGTTTGTTGAACTGTACTCTGTTAAGTATGTGATGTGACTGTTTCTCAAATTCCCTAACATTTTAGTAGAAAAGCTTATCCAGTATTTTCTAGTGGGATTGCATGAGAATTCTAGTGCTGACTCTGTGCAGACCTTGGTCAGAATAACTGGGGATATTTTCGTTATGTTATTGGTTAAGAGCAGCCCTACAGCTGTTGTTATTTAATAGTTTGGTTTCAGATTTATAAACAACCACCCTTCTGGGAGTGACAATGCATGTTCTGCCTATCTTCTTAATCTCTGCCTCCATGGGGCAGTTGTGATCTCCACTGCACAATGCGATCCCTTGGGTGCAGAGGTGAGAGTAACACACGGTCTTCCGCACGACGAGAGGTTAGTGGATCATAACGGTCTGATAAAGCCTCCAGATTTGGCCTCATTTCTGTTGCTTCCAGTTTGGAGTAATTATGAATAATGTTGCCATAAACACGCATGTCCAGGTTTTTCAGTTAAAGATAAGCTTTTCATTTCTCTCGGACAGATATGTAGAAATGGGGTCCCTAGAAGGCTAGAACTTACATAAGCAAATATTCACCTCCATAAGAAATCATCTGCCTCCAAGACAAGAAATAACCAAAATCAGAGGTGAACTGAAAGAAATTGGGACAAGAAAAACCACTCGAAAGATCAATAAATCCAGGAGCTGTTTTTTTTTTAAATTAATAAAGTGGATAGATCACTAGCTAGGTTAATAAAGAAGAAAAGAGAGAAGATTTAAATAAACATAATCAGAAACAAGAGGGATATTACCACTGACCTTACAGAAATACAAAAATAACAGTCAAAGAATATTATGAACACCTCTATGCACATAAACTAAAAAATCCAGAAGAAATAGATAAATTCCTGGACACATACACCTCCCAAGAAGAACCAGGAAGAAACTGAATCCCTGAACAGACCAATAATAAGGTCTGAAATTGATTGGTGACAAATAGCCTGCCAACCAAGAAAAGCCCAGGACCAGATGGATTCACAGCTGAATTCTACCAGATGTACAAAGAAGAGCTGGTGCCATTCCTGCAGAAACTATTCTAAAAGAACTGAGCAGGAGGGATTCATCCCTAAATCATTCTATGGGCCAGCATTATCCTGATACCAAAATCTGGCAGAGACACAACAAAGAAAAGAAAACTTCAGGCTAATATCCTTGATGAACATTGATGCAAAAATCTTCAACAAAATACTGGTAAACCAAACCCAGTAGCACATCAAAAAGTTTATCCACCATGATCAACTAGGCTTTATCCCTGGGATGCAAGATTGCAGTGTTCAACATAGGCAAATCAAGAAATGTGATTCATCACATAAACACAACTAAAGACAAAAAACACATGATTACCTCAATACATGCAGAAAAGGCTTTCAAAAAAATTCAACACCCCTTCATGTTAAAAACTCTCAATAAACTATGTATTGAAGGAACAAACCTCAAAATAATAAGAGTCATCTATGACAAACCCACAACCAACATCATACTGAATGGACAAAAGCTGGAAGCATTCCCGTTGAAAACTGGCACAAGGCAAAGATGCCTTCTTTTACCACTCCTATTCAACATAGTATTAGAAGTGTTAGCCAGGGCAATCAGGCAAGAGAAAGAAGTAAATTACACCCAAAAAGGAAGAGAGAAAGCCAAACTATCCCTGTTTGCAGACGACATGATCTTTATCTATAAAACCCCCATAGTCTTGGCCCAAAAGCTCCTACAGCTGATAAACAACTTCAGCAAATTCTCAGGATACAAAATTCATGTGCAAAAATCACTAACATTTCTATACACCAACAACAGTCAAGCTGAGAGCCAAATCAGGAGCAAACTCCCATTCACAACTGCCACACACACACAAAATAAAATACCTAGGAATACAACTAACCAGGAAGGTGAAAGATCTCTACAAGGACAACTACAAAACACTGCTCAAAGAAATCAGAGATGACACAAATGGAAAAACATTCCATGCTCATGGATGGGAAGAATCAATATCGTTAAAATGGCCATACTGCCCAAAGCAGTATAAATCATTCTATTGTAAAGACACATGCACATATATATTCACTGCAGCACTACTCACAATAGCAAAAGCATGGAATCAACGTAACTGTGCATCATTAGTAGACTGGATACAGAGAATATGCTATATATACATCATAGACTGCTATGCAGCCATACAAAAGAATGAGATCATGTCCTTTTCAGGAACATGGATGGAGCTGCAGGGCATTATCCTTAGCAAACTAATGCAGGAACAGAAAACCAAATACTGCATGTTCTTACCTGTAAGAGGGAGCTAAATGATGAGAAAACATGGACACATGGAGGGGAACAACACACACTGGGGCCTATTGTAGGGTGGAGGGTGGAAGGAGGGAAAGATCAGGAAAACTAACTATTGGATACTAGGCTTAATACCTGGGTGAGGAAATAATCTGTACAAAAAATCCCCTATGAGACAAATTTACCTCTATAACACATGTACCCCCGAACTTAAAATAAAAGCTAAATTAAAAACAGAAAGAAATCATTTGCCTTCTTTAACCACATTCCATTCTTTAGCAGTACTCTTTCCTTAGGTGACTTCATTCATTCCCGGAGCTATAAATGTCATTTGCAAATTGAGGACTCCAACTATATCCCTAACTCAGATATTTCTTTTGAAATGAAGTCTGAATATTACATCATCTTAGGAACACCTCTTACTGGACGTTTCACAGGCAACTCAAATGTAACCTGTCTAAAATGGAACTCCTGATTCCTCCTCCCAAACTGCTTCCTCCCCATCTCAGTAAGTGGCATCACCAATCAAAAACCCAGTTTCTCAAACTAGATGGTCAGCCCTGACTCCTCCCTTTTCCCGTCACCCTATTCTCAGTCAGTTTTGTGGTTTCAAGCTTTAAAAGATATCTTAAAACTCTCAATTTCCCCTATATGCATTGCCACCACCTTCGTCTGTACCATCAGCCAAGAGCGGGCTCAGAGGAGCCTGAGGCAAGGAGAGTCTTTGTCTAAGGATAGCAGAGTGCAGAGATATGTCCATCCAAGACCCTGAGCCTCAGATGAGCTCTCTGAGGGACCGTGTTTACCAACCCTGCAGTACACCTACCTCTGGCATTCTTGTTATGTGAGATTATAAAGCCCCTTATTATTTTAGACTTTAAGTCGGCTTGAGTCAAGTTGTTATTGTTGTTGCTTTGATGGTAGTTTTTTTGTTACTTACAGACAAAAGCATTCCAACTGGCAAAACACAGCTTACCAGAACGTAAATAGATATAATTTTAGATAAATAAAAACATGCTCCCATATTAATGATATTAGCACTTAAAGTTAACTTGCTGAAGAGGATTTTTAAAAAATATACATATGTGCTCCTTTAAAAACTATCAATGGCCTTTATGGATATCACATATATTGAAATGTACCAATATATATGCATAGTAGGTAAAATGTTAATATCTTTTACTTTAATTGTATTACAATTACAAAGTATTTTCCAATAACATGTTCTGTTTGATTTTCCTTACCCTATGAAGTAGGCAGTGCAAGTTTTATTATTAAATATAATAATTTTTATCTACTCTTCAAATATTTATTAAGGACCTACTATGTGTCAGGCATTGTGCTAGGTGCTGGGCACAATGTTAAACAAGACAGACTGAGCCCAACGCTAACAGAACTTGCTCTAGAGCAAAGAAACAAGGCTGTCATTATAGAATGTGGGAGATAGAACTAACTTCATAGAGTGTGATGTTTTCTTAGACACAAAGCATGAAAAAGGCTAGTCATACAAATTGTTTGGATAAGAGAAATCCAGACAGAGGAAACAGCTTGTATGAAGAACCCTTCAGTTAAAAAAAAAAAATGTAGCATATGTGGCATATTCTAGGAACCATCTAAATGTCATGTGAGTGAGTTGAGGGAAAGGGTAGATTATGATGAGGTTAGAGAGGTAAGACAGGTAAAAACCTGTAAGACATGTAGGGTCGTAAAGGTCATGATAAGAAATTTGGGAAATCATTGAGTGATTTTCAGGAAAGAAAAAGAGGTTAACTGAAGGGGCTAAGACGCAGTAGTAGGTACGGAAAGACCTGTTGGGTGTTGGCATTCATCTCCATGAAAGATGAGAGGACACGTTGGACACCTGGAGACAGAACCAGGAGGATTGGGATCATTCAGGAAGTTGATTGACCAGGTTTGCTTGGAATTGGATGTGAACCTGAAAACAAAGGGGGAATTCGTGTGCAATGGCTAGGTTTAACTGAATGAATGGTGCCCTGTGGACTGAGGAGGGGTCTGGGTACTGGCTGTACATTTCAAAGAGTTTCTTTTCAGAAATGTTGAGTTTGAGATGGCTGTGATATCACATCAGTTGGATATAAAAGTTTGAAGCTTGGAAGGAAGTCTGGGCTAGAGATTAACATTAGAGTTCACGGCATAAAGATGATAATTAAATTCCTAGGAAAAATGAGAAAGCTTAGGATCACAAAATATTTAGGGTTCAAAAAGGGAGGAGAATCTCACCAAGAAGACAGAGGAGGATAACTATCCAGGTGAAAGGAAACCCAGAATAGAGCAAAATGGCAGAAGCCAGAAAGGATGGTGTTTTTAGGATGGAGTCTCAGCTATGAAGACTGCTACCTGAGGTAAGATCAGGACAGAAATTTGATAAAATGGAGGTTATGCATGACAAGTGGCATATTGGGGGTGAAAGCTAAACTAAAGGATGAAGAGAAATGAATCAGTGGTAAAAATGAAGGCAGCATTTGTAGATAAATCTTTGAAAAGCTGTGCTATGGTTTGAATGTATTCCCCAAATTTCATGTGTTGAAAATGTAATCTCCAAATTCATGTGTTGATTGCAGGTGGGGCCTTTGGGAGGTAATTAGGATTAGATGAGGTCATCAGGGTGGAGCCCCTATGATGGGATTAATGGCTTTTTAAGGAAGGGAGGCCTGAGCTAACAGTCACCCTCTTCCCCTTTTGCCTTGTGATGGCCTCTGCCGTGTTACGATGTAGCAAGAGGCTCTCACAAGATGCCAGTGCCATGCTCTTAGACTTCCCAGCCTCCAGAACTGTGAGAAGTACAGTTCTTTTGCTTTTAAACTATTGTGGTGGTCTGTGGTATTCTGTTATAGCAATGCAAAATGGACTAAGATAGTTTGTCTATGAAGAAAACAGAAACGGGGGGTAAAATCAAGGTACAGAGTTTTAAACAGAGATATACTGGAGATTGACTTTGTCTTGACGGGAATCATTCATTAGAAACAGAGAAATTTCTGGCCAGATGCAGTGGTTCATGCCTGTAATCCCAGCACTTTGGGAGGCCAAGGCAGATGGATTGCCCAAGGTCAGGAGTTCAAGACCGGTCTGACCAACATGGTGAAACCCGATCTCTACTAAAAATACAAAAGAATTAGCTGGGCGTAGTGGCGTGTGCCTGTAATCCCAGCTACTTGGGAGGGTGAGGCAGGGGAATTGCTTGAACCAGGGAGGTGGAGGTTGCATTGAGCCGAGATCGCACCCCTGCACTCCAGCCTGGGCAACAGAGCAAGACTCTGTCTAAAAAAACAACAACAAAAAAAGAAATATAGAAATTTCTAATGCAGTAGAGGGCCAGGGTGATCACAGAGCCGCTGTCCTTGAGAATGTGTCTGTGATGGGACATAATACATGGATGCAATTGATTATCTGCTGTTGACAACCAGCTCGCTAAATCTCAATGCAATGCTGAATGAACTGTGATAATGCCCCTTTTACCAATTAAGAAACTGAGTTTTAAAGAGGTTAAATAACTTGCCCAAAGTTGTAACTTGGAAAGCAGGATTCAGAGCCAGTTTCTTCAACTCCAGTATTTTTTCCTCATCTTCCACACAGGGGCCTGCCCTATAAATGTGAGAGCATTTTATGAACATTTGGGATGGGCACATCCCTACAAGTTTTCTCAGCAATGGTGGTGGCAGGGAAGAAGGAGAAACACCCTAGTCTTGCTTATGCTTCACCCTCTGCTCCCCCAGCAGAGTGCACTGGGGCTGGGTGCTGCTGCTACCGTGTGCGACAGGAGTGAGAAAGATCAGAGTAAAGGAGAGACAGGCACACTTGGGTTCATACTGTTTTCCAGGCCACTGACTGAAGGAGCTTCTGCAGACTTCAGTGGAAGACTGTGGTGGAAACTAGAGGACCTGAAATAGAACCTTCAGCAGACTGAAAGTCCTTTGGTTATTTGAGATGGGAATGTATGGCAAGTTTTAAAGTGGAATAGCTTCAAATATACTAACAAAAGTTTGAGGTGAATGCATTTTAAATTTCCCCTTGAATACTTTTCCAAGTCTACAGTGACTCTGACTTAATTCTAAGGTACTTTATACATAAACCCATGATTAGGGTTGCGTGTGTGTCATTTTTGGGTGCCCTTTAGAAAACATATCTGTACTCCCAATTCCTCTCACCCTCCGTGCCTCCCTTTCCTCCTTCTTTCTCTGGCAAACAAAAGAACTGCAACTGGGTACTTTTTATCTTTTTAATCTATACCACTCTCTTGACCCATCAATTTTTTCTAGGCCTGTCTTTGTTATGAAGAGACATTCAAATTAAAAAAGGATAATTCCAAATATTTGTCAAACAAAAATATGCAAATCTGAGAGCTACATCTCAGGGTGGTCTGTGCTTCCCCTCAGCTGTTAGAGAGTGGGGAAGGCCCCCTGGGCAGGTAGCTCTGTGGTGACAAAGGAACAAAGCCACGTACCTCAGATGGAGGCTGCCAGGTCTTTTGACTGCTCCTAGGTTTCCATGTGGTGTCTGTTTGTGGTCAAACCATTTTCTAAATTTTGGATGTTACCTGAGATTTTCCAAAAAGAGGCTGACTTTCCTTGGGATATAAATTTGATTTCTACAATGAGGACTTTCCCTCCGTCCACTGGTTGAATTCCTTCAAACTCAGAGACAAAATCATCATTAGCCTGCCCACGTACTTTTTTAGAGCAAGCCTTTAGTTTCACACACAAAACCACACAGACTGAAAACATCATTAGAATCAGTTTCACCTTAAAACCTAAGCAGATGGTGGGAACCCTGTGGGAGGCACAGACCAGTCACTGTCACTTACATTTGACCCGAAAGCCATGTCATGTAAGTTGGTGCTAAAGGAACACATCTGTGACAAAGATTCTCTTTGGAGAACCTTTAGCTCTCTTGGGCCAAATCCATTCCAGCTCTAGCCACGTGGCCTTCCAGGAGCTACAACAGTCCATGGGTGAGGCTCAGGAGGCGGTTTGAACAATACTCAGCCAGGTAGAGATGATCTACCAAACTACAAAACAACAACAACAACAACAACAAAACAACCCATTTTGTTGTCATCAACCAATTTTTCCATATGGCTACATTTTCTGCATTTAGAGTTTGAAAAATAATTGAGCCTTGATGGTTAAGAGTCTTCTCTGAGTGTAACATATACATTAACTGTGACCACCCTCTCCTGCCATTCCCGGACACACACACACAACCACACACACCCCCACACACGACCACACACACCCACACACAACCACACACACCCCCACACACAACCACACACACAACCACACACACACACAACCACACACACAAACCACACACACATCCCATACACAACCACACACCACAACACACAACACACACACATCCCATACCCAACCACACACCATCACATACAACACACACACACAAACCACACACAACACAAACACTCCACATACAACGACACCCCTCCACATGACACACACCCCCCGCACACAAACACAACCCCCCACACAACCACACACATCACACACACCACACACAGAACCACACACCCTGCACACAACCACACTCCCCCACACAATACACACACAACCACACTCACCCCCCACCCCCCCCACACACACCCCTGGGGGCAGTCTAGTTGGGCCCTGGGTAATGATTCCTTCCTCATCAAGAAGCGGAGTGTTTTCATCAGGCATGGATGGAGTGGAATGGGCCTTGGGGAATATTCAGATTCCTAAGGTCTGAGCTGCACCTGAGACTCCCTATATCTGCAGACTGTCCTGTACTCCCCTTCCTGGGCCTCACTCGTGGGCTGCTCTAGTTCCTGAGAGGCCTTTCAGCTGTGGTGGGAATGCATTTGGTCTGAGGGAGCTAACGGTTCTCCAAAGACCCCCTTTCCCTGAGCAGGAGATGGGTCCCAAGGCCCAGCTTAGAGCCTGTCTCGAGCTCATGTTCCACTGCCGTCCCTTCCCTTCCCTGTTGGGACTCACTCTTCAAGTCCAGTGTGTTCTTCATTGTTCAGAGAGTTAATAATCCACCTAGTGCTAACTGGGCAGCTGGGCAGAGAGAATGCTGTTTCCTTCCCTCCTGGCCCTGTGTCTGGCTCTGCGTGCCTGCAGTCAGGGGAGTCATGGAGCTGGGCTCCCACCAGGAGACAAGGCAATGTCTGACACTTTCAGGCCTGGTCTCTAAAACATCACCCAAATGCAGAGGACCCAAGGAACTTGAGACTGTAGGGAACAGCAGAGCCACTAGAAAGAAGAGAGCTGGGCCCTGAAGGACAGTGTGTAGCCCCAACTCGACACCAGCCAGCATAAGACAAACTGTAGCTGTTAGAGCAGTGAGACAGCCTAAACTAACATAGTGGTCATGTTTTCTGAACCAAAACTAAGGATTTATGATCCGATAGAATGTGCTAAAAGGAGCGATGAGGCAGAAATTTAAAATGAGGGCTGTGCTCGACAATGCGGGGCACAGCATCTAAATAGGTGTGAATAACACACCTCTGCTTAGTCCTTACTAGATGAACTGAGCCAGGAGGAATGAGCTGGATGTCGGTCATCAGGAAACACATTGAAAGTAGACTGGAAACAATTACTCGAGTCTTCCCATTGTTCTATCTTGTTTCTAATAAAATATTTTAATGCACTTTGCCTTTTGATAGTCCTTTTGGCATTTGGATTATATTTCACCGTAAAGTTCTTTTTCTTCAATTTATCTGTCTAGGCAACCCTAGGAAGCCTAACACACCATGCTGCCTAGGAATAGCGTTCTCCTCTATCTCCCTGCTGCTCACCATGTGATCCCCAGAATACAGCGTCAGCATCATCAGGGCGCTGGTTAGAGGAGCAGAATATCTGATCTCACCCCAGACCTGCTGAATCAGAACCTACTTTTCAACAAGACACTCAGGTGATTTGTAAGACAATTAAATTTGAATTTTTAATTTTTTTCTGTCTTACAACACCTTATAACATCATGGTATCTTGTCACCCATTTCATGGACTAAGAAATTGAGGCACTGGGAAAATATATTTCCTCCCAAGATCATGAGCTTATCCCTAGACATAAAGTACTTTAATTTTATTATTTTTTAATAAAACACAGCTCCTGCTTTATTAGATTATATGGTTGACATAGATTTACATCAATCTTCATCATGTGTTCACATAGAAAAGCAATGGCCATAAACAATACCCAGGCAGTATGCAAGCTGGTAAGTGAGCGCACGCCCAGCTGTGGCACCGCTGGAAGTCCTGCCATCACCTCATTGCCTTTCTCTGGCTCTTGGAAGCGTATCTTTGACTGGCTCGAATCCACAGTGAGTTGGTTTGTGTTTCTTTTTGTGAGAGCACAGAACAGTCTGGAAACCGCCAGTGAGCCCCTGATTCCCTGAAATGTGGCTGTTGGATGACCTGTTTTGCGTGCTCCCTGTTGGCAGCTGTGGCAGGCATGGGGTCCTCCTAAAGAGCCTGCCCTGAGCATGGCATCCCACCTGAGCTTGGGACAGAGCAGCTTTCTCTGCCTTAATTCTCCTTAAAAGAAAAAGCAATCAAATGGTTTGAACAATCGCAGGTTTTCACCTCTAAATTGGCCCTGAATATGTATTTGGAGTCTTGTAAAAATAGCCAGTTATATGAAATGATTGGTTTAGGGGGATGCTGGAGGTATTTACTTTTCCAAGTGGAAATTCCACCTACATTTACGAAAAAATCTAATGGCTGTGTCTCTTAAAACATACGGCCTTCTTTCTTCCACAAAAAAGGTGTGAGTCAGCACTTTATCAACCATAATAGCTATGGGCCAGCTTACAAAGTTTTGGAAAGGTACTGCGTTTTAAAATATTGATTCTAAAACTCAGATTTTTTCAAATCTGTCTCAACAGTCAATAAAATTGGTCAGAGGAGCCTGCTAAGCAGCCCAGCAGAATTCTTAAAGAGATGTAAGGCTTTCATCATCTGTTAGAAACAGATGCAGACGAGAAAGAAAAAGAGAAAAATAGAAGGTTCGGGAAGACATATTAGTGGAGGCTCTTCGATTTAGGATAGGACGTGGAAAGGACTTTGAGGTAATAGAAGTCCCATAACAAACATGACATCAATTTTCCAGGACTAGCATTTATAATAAAATGCCTGTGTTTGTAAATACCCTTAAAATTTAGAAATTGCTCACATATTCATTATTGTTTCTAACCCTTATTCTGGAAGTCAGCACTTGCTATTCTAAATTTACAGATGCATAAACAAATTTATGTAGGATAAGTGGCTTGCCTGTCTAATTCATAAGCAGCAGGTCTGTAGAATCACTTGTTTTTAAAGTGTATGTTTTGAATGATCTGTCACTTTCCTGTCAGCTATAGAATCTGCCCATTTATGAATATGAGGTATGGCTGAAAAATGTAAGGGCAGAATATATTGCATGTTTAATAGCAGTTAGATTTTTAAAAAAATGCTTGATACAGGTAAAAACGCCATCTTAAAAAAATCAGATGGGTGTGTTACTCCATTGCTACTAAGCAGTATTAAATCTAATTCCCCCTTTCAATACAGAGAATGTGGCATGACTGAAAACAAAATTCTATCTATTGACTTTGGAAGTCTGAGAATAAATGTGTCTGTATCTGCATATGTATACTTACATAGCATACGTACAATTACACTGGATATGCATATGTACATGCAAACATATGTGTATGTTGTATATATGCAGTCATCCCTCAGTATCTGCAGGGGACTGGCTTCAGCACTCCTTGCAGATACCAAAATCCACAGGTGCTCAAGGTCCTGATACAAAGTCATGTAGCATTTGCATGTAACCTATGTACATCCTCTTGTATATTTTAAATAATCTCTAGATTACTTATAATAGCTAACACAATGTGAGTGCTATGTAAATAGTTTTTACGTTGTATTGTTTTTTAAATTCACATTATTTCTTATTGTTGCATTGTTATTATTAATTTTTTTGATCTGCACATCCAAATTCATGGATGTGGAAACTTTGAATACAGAGGGCTGACTGTATATGTACATTGTGTACATATATGCACATGTATATGTATGTTGTATGTTTATATGTACATGTGTATTATACATGCATAGGAAACAGCAACTCATGAACTTTTTAAATTTTGTCTATTTTCTTAATCGGCAAATAGTAATTGTACATATTCATGGGTACACAGTCATGCTTTGATGTATAATATAAAGGGATCAGATCAGGGTAATTGGCATATCCATCATCTCAAACATTTATCATTTCTTCATGTTGGGAACATTCGACATCCTCTTCCAGCTATTTGAAGCTATGACTGTTAACTCTGGTCATCCTGCAGTGGCATAGAACACTCGGACTTATTCCTCCTGTCTAGCTATGATTTTGTGTCCTTTAACAAATCTCCCCCACCCTTCCTCCCTCCATTCTTCCCAGCCTCTAGCATCCTCTGTTCTACTTTTTGCTTCTGTGAGAGGCACTTTTTTTTTTTGGCTTCCACATATGAGTGAGAACATGTGGTGTTTAATCTTCCGTTCCCCGCTTATTTCATTTAACATAATGCCCTTCAGGCTCATCCATGTTGCTCCAAATCACAGGATTTTATTGTTTGTTATGGCTCAATAGTATCCCATTGTGGATATATGCCACATTTTCTTTATCCATTCATCTGTTGATGGACACCTAGGTCAGTTCCATATCTCGGCTATTGAATAGTGCTGTAATAAACATGAGGGTGCAGATAGCTCTTCAATATACTGATTTTCTTTCCTTTGGGCAAATGCCCAGTAGTGGGATTGCTAGATCATAAGGTTGTTTTATTTGTAGTTTGTTGAGAAACCTCCATACTGTTCTCCATAGGGGTTGCACTGGTTTACATTTTCATCAACAGTGTATGAGAGTTTTCTTTGCTTCGCATTCTTGCCAGCATTTGCTGTTTTTTGTCTTTTTGATAACAGCCATCCTAACTGGGGTGAGATGATATCTCATTGTGGTTTTGATTTGCATTTCCATGATGATTACTGATGTTGAACATTTTAAAATACATTTGTTGGCTATCTGTATGTCTTCTTTTGAGAAATGTTTGTTCAGCTCATTTGCCCACTTTTAAATTGGATTAATTGTTTTATTACTGTTGAGATGCTTGAGCTCCTTGTATATTCTGGATATTAACCCCCTGTCTGGATATTAACCCCCTGTTGGATGTGTAAATTCCAAATATTTTCTCCCATACTGTAGGCTGTGTTTTCAGTCTGTTGATTGCAGGATACAAAATGAATATACAAAAATCAGAAGTGTTGCTATACATGAACAATAAGCTAGCTGAAAAAGAAATCAAGGCTGGGCGTGGTGGCTCATGCCTGTAATCCCAGCACTTTGGGAGGCCAAGGTGGGTGAATCATGAGGTCAGGAGATCGAGACCATCCTGACCAACATGGTGAAAGCCTGTTTCTACTAAAAATACAAAAAAAAATTAGCCAGGCATGGTGGTGGCCACCTGTAGTCCCAGTTACTCAGGAGGCTGAGATAGGAGAATCGCTTGAACCCAGGAGGCGGAGGTTGCAGTGAGCCGAGATTGCACCACTGCACTCCAGGGAGACTCTGTCTCAAAACAAACAAACAAACAAACAAAAAATCAAGAAGGTAATCCTATTTAAAATAGCTATAAAAAATAAAATCCCTAGGAACAAATTAACCAAGGAGGTGAAAATGACCTCTACAAGGAAAACTACAAAACACTGACGAAAGAAATTCAAAAGGATACAAATGGAAAGACATCCCATGCTCTTGAATTGGAGGCATTAATATTATCAAAAAGACAATACTACCCAAAGCAATCTGCAGAGTTAGTGCAATCCTTATCAGAATAACAATGGCATACTTCACAGAAATAGAAAAAAAAATCTAAAATTTGAATGGAACCACAAAAAAAGCCTGAAGAGCCAAAGCAATCCTAAGCAAAAAGAACAAAGCTGGAAGCATCACACTACCTGACTTCAAAATATACTACAAAGCTGTAGAAACCAAAATAGCATGGTACTGGCCTAAAAACAGACACATAGACCAATGGAACAGAATAAAGAACCAAGAAGTTAATCCATGTGTCTATAGCCAACTGATTTTTGACAAAGGTTCCAAGAATACTCATTGAGGAAAGGACAGTCTTTTCATTAAATGCCAGGTAAACCTGCATACCCACATGCAGGAGAATGAAACTAGACCCCCATCTCTCACCCTGTACAAAAACTAACTCAAAATGGATCAAAGGCCTAAATGTAAGACCTGAAACTAAAACCACTGGAAGAATACATAGGTAAAATGCTTCAGAAAATTGGACTGGGAAAATATTTTATGAATAAGATGTCAAAAGCACTGTCAACAAAAGCAAAAATGAGCAAATGGGATGATATGAAACTATAAAGCTTCTGCACAGCAAAGGAAACTCATGCACTTTTTTTTTTTTTTTTTTTTGTGACAGTCTCCCTCTATCCCCCAGGCTGGCGTGCAGTGGCATGATCTTGGCTCACTGCAACCTCCACCTCCTGGGTTCAAGTGATTCTCATGCCTCAGCCTCCAGTGTAGGTTGAGGCATGAGGCCTCAGGGATTACAGGCGCCTGCCACTACGCCCAGCAAATTTTTGTATTTTTAGTAGAGATGAGGTTTTGCCATGTTGGCTAGGCTGGTCTTGAACTCCTGAGCTCAGATGATCTACCTGCCTCGGCCTCCCAAAGTGCTGGGATTACAGGCATGAGCCACGGTGCCCGGCGGAAACTCACGCACTTTTGTAAGGATACAAGCAGCAGGACCCTTTGCCATGGTAGCACTCTGAAAATTTGAAATCCTTATATTAATCTTTACTATTTTAGAGATTAACTTATACAGAATTTAAAAATATAATTCAAGTGGGTAATGTAACTACTTGGTGAAGAATTCTAAGCCTAAGGAGCTTGTTTGGTATATTTGCCATGGCTTCATTTTTAGTTGGTGCCTTAAAATCTGCACTGTCCATTACTCTAAACAAGTGTGTAAGTTTCAGCAAACTATGCGGTATGGGCATTGACTTATTGGGCTGTTTAAAAACTAACAAACCACACTGCAAACTCCACTTATGGCAATGTGGCATGAAGGAAACTTTTGATGTTTTCTAAGATAATTGAAGCATGGAGTTCACGTAGTATGTGTGTTTCAGGACTCCAGACTATCTCCAGGTAGAAGAGCTAGTCAAAAGTTAATTTTTCTTCTTTTCATGTCTTCACATTTTTTTCCTATATTTTGCTCGTTTTTCTATTTAAATATCTTGATCCTTTTAGTTCAGAGATATCAGTCCTGTGACACCTTCCTCCCCAAATTTAGAGGGCTGCATTTTAAATGCATTGTTAAGATTCCAAACTGTGAAATAGTATTAAAGAAAAGGTCTATGCTTCTAAAATGTTCGTGTTTCTTAAAATTGATAAGACCATGTTGTTAATATTAATTGGTTTATGAATTCAAAATATATTGAGTCCTACCACATGCTGGGAGCTGTTCTGGGGGATGTTCGCACAGGATGAATATGCAGTCTGCTTATAGCGACTAATACTCTAGTGGGAGACTGACTTGCAAACAAGGCGTTGGCTGTGGACAGTGTTGCATTGGGGTGTGCAAGGAGCATCTTGGACACTACTGAGCCGCGGTCACATCTACCGGCAGCTGACTCGCTGCTCAGGGAGAGAAAGGATGTGGTAGCTCCATGCATGCGTGCCACGTGTGATGTCTTTTACTCCACGTGAGGCACTTGAAACTTCAAGACCTAATTTGAGTCTCAACAGTCTTGACAATTAGATGATATTTTCATCCGTTTTTATAGATATGGGCCAAGATGATAGTGATGTCATACAAGTCACTTAGCCAGTCAATGTGAAGTTGGTATTCAAGTCCTGGCCTAAAATGCCAAAGTCAAAATTCTTCTTCCTAATTTTTATTTTTGGTGTTTATTTTTTCTGTTATAGAAGTGTTGATTTAGAAATTCAGAAAAATATGAGGAAGGAAAAAAGATACAAATTTCTACTAAATAGTCTTTTCTTACAGAATTTTAATGTGTCTATATTTTATGTTCATAACTTTTTAATTCTGGTGCCCATGTGGGCCACTTGCATTTATAGAAGTACAATCTAGTAACCAAAAATAATTTGAAAGGAAAGGAAATCCAGCATCTAATAGCTTTTCTTGAAATACTCTAAAAGAGATAAAATTCATAGCCTGTGGCCACACTGATCCCTCCCACAACACTTTGGAGTCTTATTTGTTAAATGCGGTTATGGTGCACGTGCTGGGTCCCCTAAGGGTGCGTTAAACATTCAAACCCTGTATTTGTGCATGGCCTGGGGCAGCCTCAAAGCTTCTGTATTCATCCATTTTCTCCTCTTTCAGAGGAGCCTAATGATGCCTAATAAGATAATGTATGAATCATGCTTGACAGTGGGGACTCAATACATGTTGTTCTATTCCTGGTTTCCTTTCACTCCTCTCAAAATGTTTCATGTCAAAAAATACTTACTGTATAATACATTGACAAAAAAAATGTAGGTCACAGCCCCTCAGGAACATTCTAATTAGGGAGAAAATTACACACATTACACACAAGAGAGTCGAACAGCAAACCTTAAATATCTCTGATCATGAAAGGAGGGTCAGGGTCATCCCTCGATTCATGTAAGGTCCAGACATCGTCCTCTCCATTGCAGCAATTCACTGAACTCTCAGGCTCCAATGGGGTGGTTGTATGCTGAAAAAGTCCAAGCACCTGCACTTGCAATTGAAGATTGTACTGGTTTCAAAAGTATCCCTCAAAAATTCATGTTCACCATGACCCTTAGAATGAGACCTTATTTGAAATAGGGTTTTTGAGGTATAATCAGTCAAGATATGGTGAGGTCATACTGGATTAGGGTGGGTCCTGATCCAGTGACTGGTGTTCTTGTAAGAAGAGGGAGATGAGACACAGACATACAGAGGGGCACCCCAGGCAAAGACACAGAAACATACTGGGAGAGCACATTTGGCAGTGGGGGCAGAGGTTGGAGAGATGCAGCTACACACCAAGAATCACCAAGGATTTCCAGCAACACCAGAAGCTGGAAGAGGCAGGAAGGATCCTCCCCTGGAGCCTCCAGAAAGAGCATGACCCTGCGGACACCTTGATTTTGAACTTCCGGCCTCTAGAGCAGTGAGACAATACATTTCTCTTGTTCAAGCCATTCAGGTTGTGATAGTTTGTTACAGTGGCTCTAGAAACAGCTACAGAGGTGTTGTTCTCTGCCACAGTTCCAACCATGCCTCCAGCCCTGTTACTCTGTCCTCCACAAGGCTACATTGTCCTGGAGCATGGACACTTCCAGGTAGCTCCAGGCCTTGTTCATGATGCTTTTTATACCTAGACAGAACTTCTCTTCCCATACTCTCTTCCACCCACACTTCTAGCTTTTTGATTTATTTAGGGGCTCTACACAAAACCCAGGAGAAGGAATTAAGAGCAATTTTTTCAAAAGCAAGACTCTCATTTTTGGTGGATGTATATGTTTTGTTGGGGATGTTTTGTACAGTTGTTGGAAGCACTTTTTGATCCTGTTAGCCATAAATAACCATGATGTTCTTTAGCGTTTAACCAATTGAGAGGTAATAGCCTATATAATCCTTTGATTTATTTAGTCAATCAGGAAGAAATGATGCTCCATATGAGGTGTTTTATTGCTTTTTATGGACTTTGGGGGAGGGGGAGTCTTAGAAGGTGTTTGAATGCATGTGTTTTAAATTTTTCCCAAGTGTGGAGCTATTTTAGTAATGTAATGCTATTTGGCAAACTAGCCCATAACTCAGTGCTGAAAGCAATAACCATTGGTCACGTTCTGTGGTATGGATGGGGCTCAGCTGGACAGTTCTGTTCACTTCACTTGGTGTTACTCATGTGGTTGTGAGATGACTTCACTCACATATTTGGTGCTTCTGTTGGAATGGCTGTCATTGCTGACAGCTGGCCAAATATTTTTTCTCCACGTGGTCTCTCCATCAGCCTAGACACTCCTCTTTACATGGTGTCAGACTTCAGCTGCTTCTTAGTGAGCAACTAAAGAGGGATTAGGAATGCACTCATCCACACAGTTGTATTCTTGGCCGGTCATGAATTCTCTGCACTGCTCATTTGTTGGTCTGGTAGGAAGGCCAGTGCAAGCAACCTTGAACCAAATCTCCATTCTAGCTGGTCTTGGAACCCAAACTGGGCTTTGTGAGTTTGTCCAGTTTACTAAGCTAAAATCACCTTGGCCATTCTCTGTGTTGTAATCAATCCAGAATTACTTTCTGAGGAAAACTTTGAATCTGTCTTTGGATACTGCCCCTGAACTCCTTCCTGGGAAAGAGAAATGCCTTGGGTTGCATTAATTTGACCCCAAATAGAATTTAATTTACTAAAATGTGTTTTGGTTATTGAGCTTTAAATTGACAGTAAAGGGCACCATTTTCCATACAAGCTTTTCTTACAGTGCTAATGTTGTTATGTACCTTGTTTACTATGCCACAGGGGATCATCGCTATGTTCTGGAGAAATATATGTCAGGGCTTAGTTAAATTAATCTGTGCTTCTCTGGAACAACCAGTGTTTTTAAAAAAAAAACTTTTTTTTTCTTTTGCATTGCCAGTTGGGTAATAGATTGTTTTTCCTCTTTTCTTCGGCTGGTTGCAAGTACAGTGCCCAGTTTCCAAGTCTTCGGAAATATATGATATATATTTTGAGTACTGGCTGCATTCTTTTATTTTATGTTTTCTCTCCTATTGTCTGATGTCCTTACATTCCTATTAGTCATTTCCAATGATATGTGTATCTTTTCTTTGTCCTTTTGTTCTTATAACTCCTTGTGTAATTTCTTAGACATGGTAAATGCTTTATTATACATGTTCCTTGCCTATTAACTGTTTAATGTCTTCAACTGTCCTAGGGTGTGCTTTAAAAGTCACTTTTGTGCCAGAGATGTTCTCCTCTTGCTTGGCCACCTAGAAATGTTTAATTGCTTTTCAAGTAACAGTTCAAAGATGGTGGAGAACCTTCGTGAAGTTTTTGTAACTCTAAGAAAGAGACAGGTACTCCTTCTCCTGTGCTCCCTGTTTTCATTCCTCACCTCTCAACCTAAATGCTTGACTCATAATTATTGCGTAAGAAATATTGTAGTGATGGCAGTGGTGGCCTGTCTCGAGCAGTGGTAGCTGGTCTTGAGCAGCTGCTACCATCACACTGGCTGCAGCAGAGAGGCCTGGCCAGGGCTGCACACTCTGTAGAGCTGGCAGGAGCCAGAGACAAGTGGGAACCCCACCCCTTCCAAGTTGGTGGGGCAGGAGCTCCTTGGGTGCAGCTGCCGCCACCCAAATCCTGGCTGCAGACTCGGGCCTCTGGTTCCACAGAGCCAGCTCCATGCCTCCTCAGCCCCCTTGGCATTTAGGGTGCCAATGAGCATAGGAGAGAAGCTGAGGGAATGTGGAGGGCAGCTTGGCACTGGCCTACAGGTGCCCCTTGGCACCTACAGCCTGGGTGCCATGAAAGGCAGCAAGAGGCAGACAAGTTCTTGGGTAGAAGGGGACAGGTCCCTGGTGAAGCACCACCTTCAGGCCAGGGAGAGACTGAAGACTGGAGGCTGGGCTGCTGGTCCTGCAGACTGGAGTGGGAACTTTGTACTGCTTTTCCCACACCACGCATGGCTGTCCATGGACCAATCAGCAAGTACTTCCACCCCTGAGGCCCATAAAAGCTCCAGGCTCAGCCACAACTGAGCAAACATGGGAATGACCAGCTGCAGAGAGGAGCTACCCTCTCCAGGGTTTCTTCTGAGCTATTCTGTCACTCAATAAAGCTCTTCTTCACCTTGCTCACCTTCCACCTGTTTGCATACCTAGTTCTTCCTGGATGCAGAACAAGAACTTTGGACCAGCTGAATGGCAGGGCTGAAAGAGCTATAACACAAACAGGGCTGAAACACACCCTTTGCTCGCCATGTTGTGGGTGAAGAAAAGAAAAGAAGAGCTGTGGCCCTTCAGGGAGCCCAGACTTGGGAGCTCCTTAAACCAGGGCTGTGACTCCCTCTTTGGGGCCCTGTGGTCTCCAGGCTTCTGGGCACCACTGCATTCCCTAGTGGCACCTGTGGAAGCTGCTTGTGGTGCACCTAGTCCAGCTGCAGCCTTGCAGAGAGCTGGCACCCATGCCAGCACATGAAGCTGCCCACTCTGCTGCAGCAGCCAGAGTGCCTGACTGTGCCCCATGGGCAGACCCCATGCTTGATTGCTCACACACCCCTCACTGCTCCATGCCTGGCTTGCCCTTGGCAGGTGTGGGACCCAGGCTGGTAGTGTGAGCTGAGCACAGCCTGCCAGGCCGAGTGGGCCTCAGCAAAACTCAGGCAAAGGTGCCACCAGCCACAGAGGTTTCCAGTCAAAAAAGCAACACCCCAAGCATCCCATAACAGTAGGATGACCGACTGAGTGATTGTAGTTTTTGCTGAATGTAGTTTACACATGATCTATCTCTCACATCGCTAAGAAGTGTGAGTGTTCTTTTTCCACTACTAATAGCAGCTGTTGGCTTCTTGTCTATCACTCTGCCACATCTTTTTTTTTTTTTTTTTTTTTTTTTTTTTTTTGAGACAGAGTCTCACTCTGTCGCCCAGGCTGGAGTGCAGTGGCGCGATCTCGGCTCACTGCAAGCTCCGCCTCCCGGGTTCACGCCATTCTCCTGCCTCAGCCTCTCTGAGTAGCTGGGACTACAGGCGCCCGCCATCACGCCCGGCTAATTTTTTTTTTTGTATTTTTTAGTAGAGACGGGGTTTCACCGTGGTCTCGATCTCCTGACCTCGTGATCCGCCCGCCTCAGCCTCCCAAAGTGCTGGGATTACAAGCGTGAGCCACCGCGCCTGGCCCACTCTGCCACATCTTGTAGCAGCTCCACCTAGACTATCCCAGGGAAATTCCATACTACGTCCATATCTATGTTGACACAGAAAAAGTCGGGTCTTCTGCCTAACCAAAAATCCAACAGTGGTAGTATGTTATTTGCTTTGCACACCACTGAAACTGTGAGCCAAATCACCAAAAAAGCCTTTAAAATGTATCTATTATCATTGGGATTTATAATACAGTTTTATAAACAGCCTCTGGATTTCTGGTTCAGTAAATTGTTCTTGGCTGTGTGGATGCTTTCCATGCAATAAATTACTCAACAGACAAGAGTTTCCCAAGAGCTTCAATAGTTAGTTCCGATCCCTTTACATGTGCAAATGCTGAAATTGTAGAATGTGTAATATTTGTTAAGCTAGTTATTTCCATATGGTTCTGAAATATATAATACTCAGGTTAAATTCCGTAAGCTGAGACGATTTGTATGCCTGCCACATTCAGCATTTTCGTGTGTTCTCATAAAGAGTTGGTTCTCAAATACCAGAGGAGAAGAAATCCAGGAAATTGGAGATGTTTACAAAATTTGGAAATACATGCGATTCTGGTTATTTCAGCTACAGATGTTTTGCTTAGAAAAATTTGTGAGAAAAAGTGCTTGGTGACTGAAATTTTTAGCTTTCACAAACTTATGTATTTATGATTTTAATAAATATCCTCAGTTTGACAGTACTTCATAGTACCACATAGATGCATTTAGAAATTGCTTAAGAATGCATATCTGAGATTGCTTTTTAGGTAAAGAGGAAAAAACAAAGAAATGGCTTATTTTTAAAATAATGGTTTTGTTGAAATTTTTAGTTTGTGTCAAAATCCTAAAAATTTTGTAGATATGAAGCACTTCTAGAAAACTGCATAAAGCAGGCATGTAGATGGCCACTATTTTATAGCGAAAAAATGTGGAAAAATTACAGAAGGGTTTTATTTTTATGTCTTGGTAGAAAGAGAACCAGGCAAGCATTTGGGGACATGAGGTTAGCCTGAGCTGTGGCCTCCCAGACCCCGTCCTTCCAGAGGCAGCCATGCTCTCTGAGTTCATTTTAAATTCAGAAGTTGATTGGACATTTGTTCAGCTTTGGCACTGATACCAATGGTTCTTGCTTAACAAAGAAAGGTGCAAGAAGAGACTGAGGCCCTCTACCGGTCCTCAGGCGTCCTTACCACAGTGAACCCCAGCACTCAAGCCCATAAATTCTGGATCACTTAGGACATGTCCAGAGCAGTTTCAGGACTCGAGGGGAATTACGCCTCTTAGCCCCAGATAGTGGTTCTTGCTCATGTTCCGTGTCAGTTTGATAAACAAGTTAGTTCCTGAATGAAAGGAAGCTGCACTTGTTCTGGGGTTTAAAAATGTCACCAGGCTAACAGCAGATATTTCTCAATTTCTAGAAAAAGATACGGAAGAAGATGAAAACTTAAAGTAAGAATTTGGGAAACTCTTGGTCAGATTCCTTTCTGGAGACTTGTTTATGAACCCCCTAATTGATGGCTTTGTTTTCCTCTCTTCGGAAATCACATGAAATTAAAAAACTATATCCATACATCTCACTATGCTTTCTGTGATAACTCACCCACGACACCCACAGTGTTTCTGCTGGAGGACACCAGGGCCTCCTGGCACCTCAGACGCTGTGGGACTCGTGAGTGGAAATCGCCCCAGCCATCGCTTCTGCCTCAGGGGACGCCGTTTCCTGCGTCGGAAGCCCAGTGGTCTCCCGGGTGTCAGCTGAGCACCTGGAAGAATGGCTCCTCCACCTGTCCCTGGTTAGCCAAAGGCATCATAGCCTGAATGGAGGATGGAAAACAGAGCAGGAAAGAGGCGAGTAGTGAATGAATATGGCCTAACATCCCTCCATGGGGGTCCCAGAAAGGCATGCAAGTGACTCTCACAAGCCCAGCCCCGCTCTGTGACAAGTGTGAGGGCACTGGCCCAGGTGACAGCTAGCAGATGACCTATACTTAGTGTCGGTGAGAAATCTTGAATAATTGCCAAGTAGATGGAAGTCAATTAAGAAGCCTTACTTCGGCCGGGAGCGGTGCCTCAAGCCTGTAATCCCAGCTCTTCGGGAGGCTGAGGTGGGTGGTTCACGGCGTCAGGAGATCGAGACCATCCTGGCTAACATGATGAAATCCCGTCTCTACTAAAAATACCAAAAAATTAGCCGGGCGTGGTAGCGGGCTCCTGTAGTTCCAGCTACACGGGAGGCTGAGGCAGGAGAATGGCGTGAACCCGGGAGGCGGAGCTTGCAGTGAGCTGAGATCGCGCCACTGCACTCCAGCCTGGGAGACAAAGCGAGACTCCGTCAAAAAAAAAAAAAAAGAAAAAAAAAGAAAAGAAAGATGCCACTTGAAAAGGAATGAAGATGCTGGGTTCTGTCACCACATCTGCTCCTGATGACCCCTCCAGTCGGCGGTGAAGAGAGCACACGGGGCGTGTGTTCTCAAGGTGCCCCTGGTGCAGCCTCCCAGGACTGCGTGAGTGGGAGCAGCAGGGCTGCACCAGGTGACGTGGGAAGAAGCCAGGCGTTGGCTCTGCACAGTCACCTGCCTGCTGGGTGTGCAGAGGGAAGGTGATTTCGCTGGCAACAGGATTCAGGAGTGTGTGTGTGTGTGTGTGTGTGTGTGTGTGTGTGTGTGGCTGAAGGGTAAAGTGTAGACATATCTAAAAATGATGTACTCAAGATTCAACAGAGATATTTTAAAAGTTTTGTATTGTATATAGGAGAAGACAAATCCCATTTGAGTCAAGAGCAAGAAAGTTTTTGGAAAGAACAAATTTAGTTAAAAAGAAAGACAATGAGGTAAAAATAAAATATCAGATTTTACAATCTGCAATGAACTCCCAAGAAAGGGTTACAGCAGTTGAAAGCACAATCACATTCTTGCAACGCATGATAGAAGCAGGGAGGAGACTGACACTGTGGGGCAGCTAGTAGGGACTGCGGAGGACGCCCTTGGAAAGCTCGTGGAAATCCGGGGGAAGTGGAAAGAAAGATGAGAGCTTAGTTAATAAACATGGGCATAGAGAGAGAAGAACCAACTTAATGAAGAAAACAAAATCAAATGAATCTGAGGTAATTGTAAGAAGAGTTTCTGGAAAAGAAGTTGAATGTGCATTGAGAGGGCTCACTCACGAAGACAGAACAAGAGGAAACAAACTGGAGTGTGGTGGTACATTTGGCACTCCTCCCAAACTCTGGGAGACAGAGATAAACTAACTGATTGAGGGTCTAAATACTGTGACTAATAAGGATGATGATGTAGATACACACATATACAGTGGAGATTTGTACCCTCAAAGTGACTACATCCATGGAAATATTTCAGCATTCAAGAAACAGATGTTTTTAGCATCTGATACACTAGAAAGAAAAGTGCAATAAATACACAAACACATTGGAAAGCGCACAAGAGGCACCGCCCTGTTTTCTGCATCCCTGGTGCAGACCCTGTGTGCACGACTGCAAGTTGAGGGAGTCTCACAGTGAAGGAGCTCCTGGGGAGAGTCCCATGATGAGTGGGGTGGGAACTAAGCCAAAGGAGGGAGGTAGGATGGAAAACCATGATACTGTTTACTTGAAGGTAGTGGGCAAGATGCTTTTATGGTGGGATTGACTATAAAGAGAATGTGCCGCAAAAGAAATCAAGGAGCCTGAAGAAGAATCAATTATGTTAGATCAAATTCCAGTAGGATCAAACCAGCAATTCCAGGAAACAGCACATGTGGAAACAGAGAATGCAGATAAGATTACTACACTCCATGCTAGTCAAAGGTGTCTAGTAAAAACCCAAAGCACCACAACACAAGCAAATGAACAACTTGCTATTTTTTTCAGAGCTAGGTGTGCATGGAGAGTAGTATATCCACTGATGGGAGAGCGTGAGTTGGTTGCACCATCTTCTGACTGTTTTTTTTCTAGTCTTTGATTATCCCCCAACACCTATCCCATTCCTCTATTAAACATAAAGTAACGGGTGTGCATGTGTTCAGGTATAAAATTTTCTTTTATCTTCTAAGTTGTCAACTGTATGTTTTGATCAACATCAAATAAAAAGGAGCTGAGAAGAAAAATTTGTTCTTAGAAAATACAATTTTTTCTTCATAGTGACATGCTTACTCAGATTTTTATGTTGCTATTTCAGGAAGTTATTTTGATCCGAATGTTTAACAGTAAATAAAGCAAACAAAAATAAAAACCTTGCATTTTTTATTGTATAATTTTAATATTTTCCTTTTATCATTTTTATTTGTGCCTGTCGTTTGTAGGGCCTTCTCTGTCTTTCAATAGGAGTGAATGGTTCTAACGAAACTGATCCTAGGTAAATTCTCCTTCAAGTCCAGCACGTTGTTTAAGAAGCGTCTTTTGAAAAACTGTATAGGCCATACACTTTTTTTTTATTATACTTTAGGTTTTAGGGTACATGTGCACAATGTGCAGGTTTGTTACATATGTATCCATGTGCCATGTTGATTTCCTGCACCCATTAACTCGTCATTTAGCATTAGGTATATCTCCTAATGCTGTCCCTCCCCCCCCTCCCCCGCACCACCCGGCAACAGTCCCCGGAGTGTGATGTTCCCCTTCCTGTGTCCATGAGTTCTCATTGTTCAATTCCCACCTATGAGTGAGAACATGCGGTGTTTTTTTTTTTTTGTCTTTGCGATAGTTTACTGAGAATGATGTTTTCCAGTTTCATCCATGTCCCTACAAAGGACATGAACTCATCATTTTTTATGGCTGCATAGTATTCCATGGTGTATATGTGCCACATTTTCTTAATCCAGTCTATCGTTGTTGGACATTTGGGTTGGTTCCAACTCTTTGCTATTGTGAATAGTGCCGCAATAAACATACGTGTGCATGTGTCTTTATAGCAGCATAATTTATAGTCCTTTGGGTATATACCCAGTAATGGAATGGCTGGGTCAAATGGTATTTCTAGTTCTAGATCCCTGAGGAATCGCCACACTGACTTCCACAATGGTTGAACTAGTTTACAGTCCCACCAACAGTGTACAAGTGTTCCTATTTCTCCACATCCTCTCCAGCACCTGTTGTTTCCTGATTTTTTAATGATGGCCATTCTAACTGGTGTGAGATGGTATCTCACTGTGGTTTTGATTTGCATTTCTCTGATGGCCAGTGATGATGAGCATTTCTTCATGTGTTTTTTGGCTGCATAAATGTCTTCTTTTGAGAAGTGTCTGTTCATGTCCTTTGCCCACTTTTTGATGGGGTTGTTTGTTTTTTTCTTGTAACTTTGTTTGAGTTCATTGTAGATTCTGGATATTAGCCCTTTGTCAGATGAGTAGGTTGCAAAAATTTTCTCCCATTCTGTAGGTGGCCTGTTCACTCTGATGGTAGTTTCTTTTGCTGTGCAGAAGCTCTTTAGTTTAATTAGATCCCATTTGTCAATTTTGGCTTTTGTTTCATTGCTTTTGGTGTTTTAGACATGAAGTCCTTGCCCACGCCTATGTCCTGAATGGTATTGCCTAGGTTTTCTTGTAGGATTTTAATGGTTTTAGGTCTAACATTTAAGTCTTTAATCCATCTTGAATTAATTTTTGTATAAGGTGTAAGGAAGGGATCCAGTTTCAGCTTTCTACATATGGCTAGCCAGTTTTCCAAGCACCATTTATTAAATAGGGAATCCTTTCCCCATTGCTTGTTTTTGTCAGGTTTGTCAAAGATCAGATAGTTGTAGATATGCGGCATCATTTCTGAGGGCTCTGTTCTGTCCCATTGATCTATGTCTCTGTCGTGGTACCAGTACCATGCTGTTTTGGTTACTGTAGCCTTGTAGTATAGTTTGAAGTCAGGTAGCGTGATGCCTCCAGCTTTGTTCTTTTGGCTTAGGATTGACTTGGTGATGCGGGCTCTTTTTTGGTTCCATATGAACTTTAAAGTAGTTTTTTCCAATTCTGTGAAGAAAGTCATTGGTAGCTTGATGGGGATGGCATTGAATCTATAAATTACCTTGGGCAGTATAGCCATTTTCATGATATTGATTCTTCCAACCCATGAGCATGGAATGTTCTTCCATTTGTTTGTATCCTCTTTCATTTCATTGAGCAGTGGTTTGTAGTTCTCCTTGAAGAGGTCCTTCACATCCCTTGTAAGTTGGATTCCTAGGTATTTTATTCTCTTTGAAGCAATTGTGAATGGGAATTCACTCATGATTTGGCTCTCTGTTTGTCTGTGATTGGTGTACAAGAATGCTTGTGATTTTTGGCCATACACTCTTTAAAAAATCAAGGTTGTGAAAGACAAAGACCAAGGAGATGTTTCCAATTAATAGAGGCTGACGAAACAAGACAGCCAGGCACAGCATGAGATCCTGGTCTGCAGCCTGGACTGGAAGCCTGCCTGTTGTTAGTTTCCCTATAGAGAGAGTTAGTGGAACACCTGGCAACATTTGGAAAAGGTCTGTCGATTAGATACCAGTACTCTATCAAGGTTCGTTCTTGATTTTAATAATTGGACTGTGGTTACATAAGATAATGTACTTGCTTTTAGAAAATGCACACTGAAGTATTTATGGGTAAAATGGCATTACATCTGTGTCATTATGTATGCAATTGTGGCAGGCAGAATTCTAAAGGCAAAGACAATCAAGGAAATAAGAAAGGCTCAAGTACATTATGTTAGGATTAGGGACGGCTATATAAGCAAAGGTAGAGAAGAGATTGGAAAATTATAAGCATATATTCTGCACAACTCCCTAATAAGAAAATTAGAAAATTATGTCAAATTGTCAAATCAGACTTATAAAAAAATCATAAATTGTACCCTTATGAAGCTTTGCTAGTGATTCAAAAGGCACAGATAATCACAAGGCTCTGTTGAAGCAAGAATACTAAGACCACCAGTGTGATCACAAGTTCTTAATTGCCAAGATTTATCATGTAAAGCTCTAGTCACATGCTGGGCATTGCTTTCACAAAGAAAGGATTTCAATCATGAATACATCTCCATTTTATACTATGATAATTACACATTCGACATTAACATTTTCCAGGGGCCCCATTGCAATATAAATCTATAAATCCTGTGCTTACTTACCTAGGTAGACCAGGGACAGCCTGCTAAAAGCATTCTATAGTTGAGGATGCTCCATTATCTTTCCATAAGTAAATATGAAGAAATCTGATTCATATCTTTACAAGGAGATTTGACCAGGTGGTTTCTTCAATGTTTCTTTATCTTCCGTGGGTCTCTGAGAGAAAGAACAGGTTGCAGAGCAGCAGCTAACCCTTTTCTTGCCAAAATCCACAATATCCCCTGGTTTGTCTAGGAGTATATTGTTTTATATCTGTTTTCTTTGCATCCACCTGGTTAGCATTCATTTTTACCCTCAAAACTGCTCCACTTCAGAAAACACCTTGCCTGGTCTTTGTACTTGTAATCAATCATAGAAGAAATTTTCAAAATTCACCAATACTAGGTAGTTTTATGCAAATAATTTCAAAAATGTAAAGAAAATTATTGTGCCCTATATATTATTTCAGAGAATAGTAGATACGATGAAAAGCTTTCCAATAGTTTGCTTTATAACAGAAATAGTCCTAAGACTATTACAGTACAAGGAATGCACAAATAAAAATTAGTACAGATCAATCTATGTTTACTGGCTTTTGTAGCATGACTGGACATAAGAAGCAATTGTTCAAACAAAAAAATCCATCTCTGGTTCTGTTATTTATGTCTGATTTTCCTCTGTGCTGGCTTCTTCCCAGGGCAGGCACTGTATTAGTCTGTTCTCACGCTGCTATAAAGAACTGCCCAAGACTGGGGAATTTATAAAAGAAAAAGGTTTAGTTGACTCACAGTTCTGCATGGCTGGGGAGATCTCAGGAAACTTATAATCACAGTAGAAGGGGAAGCAAACATGTCCTTCTTCACGTGGTGGCAGGAGAGAGAAGTGCCAAGCAAAGGTGGGGAAAGCCTCTTATGAAATCATCAGATCTCATGAGAACTCACTCACTATCATGAGAACAGCATGGGGGAACCACCCCCATGATCTCTCTAATCACCTCCCACAGGTCCCTCTGCCAACAAGTGGGGATTACAATTCAGATTACCATTCAAGATGAGATTTGGGTGGCAACACAGAGCCAGACCCTATTAGGCACTCCTCATGTGTATATCAGTTACCTAGTACATACGAGTAAGATAAGTATTTATGCTGAAAACCATCCATATCAATGTTGTCTCTCACGTTAATAATAAAACTTTAGTTTGAACCTTCTTTAGTCTGCTCATTGATCACAACAAATATCTAATGGGTGGTAAAGACAAAGGAAAAGCCAACAGCCCCTCTGAAATCTTGGTCAATCAAAAGTTTCAATTGCAGCAATTCTCATTAAAACAAGACAGAAAGGTGAATTATAAGGAGCTTAGAAAAGGACTTTTTTCCTGAATAAAGGCAGATTTATATAAGAATATTCACATGACTATCCACATTTAAATATTTTGTTCATGCCTCTATTATATTCCACACTACTTGTCATCATGGAAATTTTGTAGAAGGCTGTCTGCTGTACTGCATTTTTAGCTGTTTGAAAAGTTTAATAAAACTCGTTAACTGGAAATAGAAAGGAACTTCTTCAATTTCTTAAAGTTGTCTACTCTAAAAGTGATGTTAAACGTTACACAGATTAGGGGCATTTTAAATATTTTCCCTGAAATTGTAAATGATGTAAAGATGCCCACCATCACTCCTATTAATGTTTGTATGTAAGCTAGTGACCAATTCTATAAGGAAAAAAGAATAAGTAGGAGAGGTAAGACTTGAAAGGAGATAAAACTGTTATTATTTGCAGATAATATAATCATCTGTCCAAAAAGACTTCCAACTATTAGAACTAATAAGAGAATTGAACAAAATTTTTAGATAAGAACAACTTAAGAAATCTTGATATCTTCTACACTGACAATACAAACTAGGAATAATAATAAAATATTATTCCAAATACCAGTCAAAACTAGAATATTTAAGAATTAATCATTAATCCATAGAAACTTTATAGAAAAAAAATTTATTTATTTTTTTGGCTGAGCACAGAGGACTTTATTGATGGTACAAGACAAGGTGGGCCTCCCTAGGCCCCTCCCTCTTCAGGGGGTCTGCATGGAAACTGTGAGGAGGGGAGATTCCCACTGTGGTGGGGGACTGAGTCTGGCAGGGACTCCGCAGCAGTGAGGGCCTCTCTTTTCCTCTTGTGCTGTCACTGGGGCTGGTGGTTCAGGGGTCTTACTCCTTGGAGGCCTTGTGGGCCATGAGGTCCACCACCCTGTTGCTGTAGCCAAATTCATTGTCATACCAGGAAATCAGCTTGACAAAGTCATTGTTGACGGCAATGCCGGCCCCAACATCAAAGATGGAAGAATGGGTGTCGCTGTTGAAGTCAAAGGAGACAACCTGGTGCTTGGTGTTGTAGCCCACGATGCCCTAGAGGGGGCCCTCTGATGCCTCCTTCACCACCTTCTTGATGCCATCATATTTGGTAGGTTTTTCCAGATGGTAGGTCAGGTCCATGACTGACACGTTGGCAGTGGGGACACAGAAGGCCATGCCAGTGAGCTTCCCGTTCAGCTCAGGGATGACCTTGCCCACAGCCTTGTCAGTGCCACTAGAGGCAGGGATGATGTTCTGGAGAGTCCCACCATCGTCATGCCACAGTTTCCCAGAGGGGCCATCCACAGTCTTCTGGGTGGCAGTGATGGCGTGGACTGTGGTCATGAGTCCTTCCACGATACCAAAGTTGTCATGGAGGACCCTGGCCAGGGGCGCTAAGCAGTTGGTGGTACAGGAGGCATTGCTGGCGATCTTGAGGCTGTTGTCATACTTCTCATGGTTCACGCCCATTATGAACATGGGGGCATCAGCAGAGGGGGCAGAGATGATGACCCATTTGGCTCATCCCTGCAAGTGAGCCCCAGCCTTCTCCATGGTGGTAAAGATGCCAGTGGGCTCCATGATGTACTCAGCACCAGCATTGCCCCATTTGATTTTGGAGGGATCTTGCTCCTGGAAGATGGTGATGGGATTTCCACTGATGACAAGCTTCCTGTTCTCAGCCTTGATGGTGCCATGGAATTTGCCATGGGTGGAATCATACTGGAACATGTAGACCATGTAATTAAGATCAATGAAGGGGTCACTGATGGTGATAATATCCACTTTACCAGAGTTAAAAGTAGCCCTGCTGACCAGGCACCCAATACGACCAAATCCGTTGACTCCGACCTTCACCTTCACCATGGTGTCTCAGGGATGTGGCTGGCTATGCGAGAGAAGATGTGGCTGTCTGCTGAATTGGAGGAGGAAAGAGCTGAAAAAAAAGTTAATGAGTGACACAGAAAGTTCAATAGAGAGACAACCCATGCTCTTAGATGGGACATATTTGTATTATAAAGATGCTGGTTTTTCCCAAATCAAAGTATGACTTAAACGCAATTCAATACAAATTCCAGTTGAATTTTTTTGAGGAAGGAAAATATGTTACCATAATATTAATATGAAAGCTTACAGGTCCACATAAAAGTAAGTACAATTTGAAATAGAAGCACCAATAGATGAGACCTGCCCTACCAGTCTATGAAGACATACTATAGTGTTAAGATTTTAAAGAATTTGTATTTTACCAAGAGCAGATAAATAATCCAGTGGAATAATATATTAAGGACAGATTCCTGTATTTATACAGGCATTTAGTATATAATAAACCTGGCAACCCAAGTGAACAAAAGTAGATTATTCAGTAGACGGTGTTTGGAAAATTGGCTCACTATATGGAGAAAAATATGAGAGAATTTCTACTTAATACCATACTCAAAAGTGCGCTTCAACTGGATTAAATACATAAATGTGCCAGACTAAACTCTAAAGTTCATACAAGATAATGTAGAGGATTATGTTAGGCTGTTCTTGCATTGCTATCAAGAAACTTGAGACTGGGAAATTTATAAAGAAAAGAGGTTTAATTGGCTCACAGTTCTGTAGGCTGTACAGGAAGCTTGGTGCTGGCATCTGCTCAGCTTCTAGGGAGGCCTTAGGAAGTTTACAATCATGGCAGAGGGTAAAGAGGGAGCAGGAACATCACATGGCAAAAGCAGGAGCAAGTGAGAGAGACAGTGGGCGGAGGTGCCACATGTTTTTACATGACCAGATCTCATTAGAACTCACCATCAGGAAGACAGCACCAAGCCACAAGGGCCTGCCCCTATGACCTGACCACCTCCTGCCAGGCCCCACCTCCAGCACTGGAGGTTATAATTCAGCATGAGATTTGAGTGGGGACAAATATCCAAACTATATCAAGGATTATCTTTGTGACGTAGAGCTGGGGACAAATTTCTTAAATCAAATCTCAAAAACACAATCTTTAGGCAAAAAAATTGATGAATTTATTACATTCTAATGGTGTTACAGTCAAAGTTGACAGATCAGAAGGAAGATGTTTGTAATATCCAAAACCCTCAGTATCTGGCATAGATAGGATTTCCTTCAACTGATCAAGGAGGCAATGATAGAAGTTGCTGTCATGTAAACGTTTGTTCCCTTCAAAACTCTTGTTAAAATTTAGTTGCCTTTGTAACAGTATTAAGATGTGGAACCTTTAAGACAAGACTATTTGTAACAGTATTAAGATGTGAAAACTTTAAGACATTACTAGGCCACGAAGGCTCCCTAGTAATTGGTGGAATTGTTGTTTTTATAAAAGAATGAGAAGTTTAGCCCCCCTTTGATCTTCCTTGCCATCTTGCATTCCCCCAGGTGATGAAACAGCAAGAAGGCCCTTGCCTGCATCTTGATACTGGACTTACCAGTCTCCAAATCTGTGAGCCAATAAATTTCTGTTCATTATAAATTACCCAGTCCCAGCTGTTCTGTTACAGCAGCACAGAGTGGACTAAGACAGAAATTGGTATAGAGACTGGGACTGTTTCTATAACAAACACTTGAAAATGGGGAAGTAGCTTTGGAACTGGATAATGGGCAGAGGCTGGAAGAATTTGGAGCAGCAGATTAGAAAAAGACTGTATTGCTGAAAATGAGCATCAAGAATGATTCTGGTGAGGGCTTAAAAGATGAGAGCTGTAGGGAAAGTCTGAAACTTCCTAGAGATTACTTAGATAATCTCTAAATAGATGTGATCAGAATGTTGGTAGAAATATGAATGGTAACGGCAATTCTGATGAAGTCTCAGATGGAAATAAAGAACAAGGTATTGAAAACTAGAGAAAAGGCCATCCTTGTTATAAAGTGACAAAAAACTTGGTTGAATTGTGGTCATGTCCTAGGACTTCATGAAAGGCAGAAGTAGAGGGTGATGAATTAGGATGTCTGGCAGAAGAAATATCTACTCAGTAAAATACTCATAATATTTCATGGCTTCCTTTAACTGTATGTGGGAAAATACGAGAAGAAAGAAATGATTTAATGATAGAATTTATAATTAAAAGGGAAACAGAATTTAGAGATCTGAAGGATTCTCAGCTTGATCCTAATAGAGAATGAAAGAACATTTTCAGGTGAGGAAATCAAGGCTGTGGCCAAGTGGCCATTTGATAAGGAGATTAGTATGAACAGAATGAAGCCAAGGCTATTCATCAGGACAATGGAAGAATGACCCCAAAGGTACTTCAGAGACCACCAGTACTGACCCTCTTATCCCAGGTCCAGAGTGCCAAAACCCGGGGCAAGGAAAATGGCAAAAGAGAGGCCTAGAGTGCCTTCAGGAACTTGAAGTTCCCAACCGAAGGTCACCTTAAGTCTCTACTTTTGGCATTCAGGAACAGTGCTCTTTAGCGATTCAAGCTGTTGGTAAAGCAGGCCCAGATGTAGCTTGGGCCACAGCTGCAGAGCGTGCACCAGTAAACCTTGGCCATGGCCACATGGTGCTAGTTTTGCAGATTCATAGAATGCATGAGCTGTGGCAGCATGGCTTCCACCAGCTAGAATTCAAAGAATGTTGCAAACAGGCTTGGGGACCAGACAGAGATGTCGCAGGGATGGAACAACCACAGACAGCCCCCACTAGAGCAATGACCAGAGGAACTGTTGGGCCTAAGCTGCCACAGAGAGTCCTCACTAGGACAATGCCTAGTGGAGCTGTGGGGTCAGAGCCACCCCTGAGACTCTAGACCTGTAGAGCTACCATTGTGAAACACCAGCATAGGAGAGTGAAAGACACAAGACTCCAACCTGTGAGAGCTGCAGGGTGGACTGAGCCCAACAAAGCTGTTAGAATAAGGCTAAAGTGCTGGGGCCCAATCCCAAACCTCCCCACCATCACTGAGTCCAGATAGCAGGACACAGAATCAAACAAAGATTATTCTCAAGCCTTGAGATGTAGTATTGTTTGCCCTAATGGATTTTGAACATGCTTACGAACTGCTACTCTTTTCTTCTTTCCTATTTCTCATGTTTGAAATGGGAATGTCCCCCTTGAAAACCAGCACAAGACAAGGATGCCCTGCCTCACCACTCCTGTTCAACATAGTATTGGAAGTTCTGGCCAGTGCAATCAGGCAAGAAAAAGAAATAAAGGTATTTGAATAGGAAAAGAAGAGGTCAAACTGTCTCTGTTTGCAGATGACATGATCCTATATCTAGAAAAACCCCATCATGTCAGCAAAAATCTTCTTAAGCTGATCAGCAACTTCAGCAAAGTCTCAGGATACAGAATCAATGTGCAAAAATTGCAAGCATTGCTGCATACCAACAACAGACAAGCAGAGAGCCAAATCATGAATGAACTCCCATTCACAATTGCTACAAAGAGACTAAAATAACTAGGAATACAGCTAACAAGGGAAGCGAAGGACCTCTTCAAAGAGAACTACAAACCACTGCTCAAGGAAATTAGCACACAAACAAGTGGAAAAACATTCTATGCTCATGGACAGGAAGAATCAATATCATGAAAATGGCCACACTGCCCAAAGTAATTTATAGATTCAATGCTATTCCCATTAAATTACCATTGACATTCTTCATATAATTAGAAAAAACTACTTTACAATTCATATGGAACCAAAAAAGCCCATATAGCCCAGACACTTGTAAGCAAAAAGAACAAATCTGGAGGCATCACACTACCTGACTTCAAACTATACCACAAGGCTACAGTAACCAAACCAGCATTGTACTGGTACAAAAACAGACACATATATCAATGGAACAGAATAAAGAACTCAGAAATAAGACCACACATCTACAAACATCTGATCTTTGACAAATCTGACAAAAACAAGCAATGGGGAAAGGAGTCTCTGTTTAATAAATAGTGCTGGGAGAACTGGCTAGCCATATGCAGAAAATTGAAACAGAACCCTTTCCTCATACCTTATACAAAAATTAACTCAAGATGGATTAAAGACTTAAGTGTAAAACCCAAACCTATACAAACCCTAGAAGAAAATCTAGGCGATACCAGCACAAAGATATCATGGTGAAAATATCAAAAGCAACTGCAACAAAAGCAAAAATTGACAACTGGGATCTAATTCAACTATAGAGCTTCTGCACAACAAAAGAAACTATCATCAGAGTGAAGAGACAACCTACAGAATGGGAGAAAATGTTTGCAATCTATCCATCTGACAAAAGTCTAATATCCAGAATCTACAAGAAGCTTAAACAAATTTACAAGAATAAAACAAACAACACCATTAAAAACTGGGCAAAGGACATGAACACACACTTCTCAAAAGAAGATGTTTATGAGGCCAACAAACATTTAAAAAAAAGTTCAACAACACGGATCATTAGAGAAATGGAAATCCAAACCAAACGCAATACCATCTCACACCAGTCAGAATGGTGATTATTAAAAAGTCAAGAAACAACAGATGCTGGTGAGGCTGTGGAGAAACAGGAACTCTTTTACACTGTTGGCAGGAATATAAATTATTTCAAACATTGTGGAAGACAGTGTGGCGATTCCAGCATCAGGCTGTACTGACACTGGAGATAAAAGCCTATTCCTTTTACTACATTAAAATCCTTAATTATTTGAAGACAGCATTAAGCTGAACATCACCAGCTTCTTTAACCTTTCCCTCATCCTGTTTGCTCACACCTGGACCTATGAGTTGGCCAATGCCCTCCGACAGTGAGCCAACAGACCCTGCCACAGTTCTGGGTGAGTATGTTGGAATTAACATATCCCTTGCTTCTTGAACTTCTTTTAATGTGGTCCAAGAGCAGACTCACTTAGGTTTTTGCTCAGTGGATTATGCTAGAAATTCCTGGGAAATTTCAAAGTCTCTAAATTACAAAATCCTTTAGTTATAAAGCACTGTTAAGTACTGGTATTGGACTTAGACCATCATTTCAGACTGCTGAGGCTTGGGTTTTTGTTGTTGTTGTTTGCTTGTTTTTAATTCAACCTACATTTTTACTGTCTATCAGAGTTTTCTGTCTGAATGAATGTGACCAGCAGACCATTATCTTTCAACACTCATTTCTAAGACTATATTGGAAACTCTGTGGCATTCCACTAGAGACCACCTTCCACGCAGTATTGTTCCATCAATTAGTATTCTGACCTCATGGATACACCCAGTCATACAAATATCCACCCTATATAGACATGGTTTCCATTCATAGACAAGAATTGTAAATTTTAAAATATCAAATGTACTAACAGGTAAATTTTATGATTGTTAATATAATTTTTACTATACCTTCATGTACTTTTTCTTTCCATAGGAGTGCATGTTTGAAATGAAAATGGAAATTAGGCCAGGCACGGTGGCTCATGCCTATAATCCCAACACTCTGGGAAGCTGAGGCGGGTGGATCATTTAAGGTGAGGAATTTGAGACCAGCCTGCCCAGCATGGTGAAACCTCGTCTCTACTAAAAACACAAAAATTAGCCGGGTGTGGTGGCAGGTGCCTGTAATCCCAGTTACTTGAGAGGCTGAAAGGAGAATCACTTGAGCCCAGGAGGTGGAGGCTGCAGTGAGGCGAGATTGTGTCACTGCACTCCAGCCTGGCCAATAGAGCAACTCCTCTCAAAAAGAAAAAAAATAAAAAAGAAAGAAAGGAAGAAAAAAAAAGAAAATGAAAATTAATGGGAAAATGTGGCTGTGTATAAACTTTCACTGACAGACACATTTTCTGACAGAGCCACGTGGTGATGTGCAGACACGATTTGGATGAAGAGAAGCTGCTGGAAGCTGTGGAGTTGTTTCTGTGAAAAATGTTTCAGTGAGTCAGAATTTCTAGAGCTCAAGAGAGAGCGGGAGGAATTAGAAACAGAAGGTGCATTCATCAGGTTTGAGATGATAACAGAGGGGCCTGGCTGACTACTCTGCACTCTGTGAGCCTAATAAATACCATTCAAATTAATGCTCTAAGAATTGTATGCGCTCCAGTTCCTTTTCCAACCGGATATAACTGGGGAGTGGATAAATGTGAGAGAATTGAGGTCAGTATTTTTTTAAAGGAATGCAGAAGGGAGGAACGAGAGAGAGGCTGATTTAAGTCAGAGACTTCAAAGAAATGAAGGTTTGATGCAAGTGTCCTTGCAGGCTGAGAACCAAACGGGGCTGAATAAGCACAGAGGGGAGGTGAGGTCCAGGGGAAGCCCCTAATCACCTGCTGTATTTACAGGAGAGAAGACGACAGGAGAAGTTAGGGAAGATATTAATTGTATATCCAAGTTAAAAATTAGTAAATATCTGTCAAATTCCAAGAATAGAGTGAGCATGAGGGAATATGAGGAAATTGAAGGAGAAATTGAAAGGTGTCAAGTTGTCATTTAGAATATGGGCAAAATACTTCCTACAGGTGGGATATTCCATACTTTAGCAGCACAGAAAGGCTGAGAACGTAAGGACTCAGAACTCGGCCTGGTCAGCAATGTGGTTTTTCGCTCTTCCTTTTTCTGCTTCTATTTTTGGAGATGTAGAATGGCTCTCATATCCTATCATTACATTAGATCGCCAACAAAACAGGAGAAATTTCAGATTACAGTAAATGCTAGCATAAATGAGATTTTTTATTTGCAGAAAACATTTTCTATTTATATCATGAATTGTACTCATTTTGTTTTTTCCACCCAATTGTATACAAAAATACCACTAGTTTTGTTACGGAATTTTTCTATTTGATTTACTTGCACACTATAGTGGCAAAGAGGTGTACTGTTTAATGAGCCTAACTGAGGTAATGATTCATCTTCACACACAAACTGCAAAACAAAAGATTAATTCACAGACCTTGGCATGCAAGTAAAGAGAATTGGTAAATCAATTGTCACCATGTCTGTAATCAATTGCTTTGTACTGCTTGGGCAGCTCTTCTGTGCAAACATCTTCATCTTCCTTTTGGATAAAGAAATGTAAAACCATAACAGAGTCCATTCAGACATTTACAGAAATTAACATTAATATATTGAGAAATAAAAATATAACTAAAAGTATCAATTAGAATAATTCACACTTAATTCCTATATTTTCTGTTGGTATGGTTATAGGTTGAGAATAACATGACCAAAGACTCTGTAAAGGCCACAGATTTCTTTATGGAGAAAATTGTGGAAGATGAATTTGAATACTGAGAAGGAAAAGTGAGTTGATAACACTGGATGGAAGAGAGAGGAGCGTGTGGGAGTAGGCTGACTGGGAGCTCCTTCCAGACTGGGCTCTGCCAATTGACGTCAGCCTGCCATGAGCCTCCCCCAGATTCTGCAGACCAGCTGGGCCGGCCAACTGTGCAGGCTGTGGAATTGGTGTTAAAATATTTGGATATGGCCATGGGGAGTGAATTGACTCTTAGAATCACAGACTGTTTTCAGTGCTAGCAGAAGCCTTGGAGATTAAACTCCTATGAGAAAGGATAGTTTCCTGAATTCATTTTTGTCATTTATGTAAGCCAGAAGAATTTATAATTGTAAATCAGATTTGAATTTAGTAATCAGATAAATGAGTTAACAGCTTTTGAAAATAAATTATTTTGTAAGTTCATATCGTAGGGCTCAAGAATATGACACTCAGTATATGGAGCAGAATCAGGAGATTTTTTAAAACTGGGAATAACATTTGGAGAAAGGGGAACTTAAAGCTCAGCCACCTAGACTCGAAGTCAGTCATCGATGGATCCAGCCAATAATTATTGGGCGCTTTCTGTGGGCCAGGCCATGTTCTAGGCACTGGAACAAACTCAGTGCCACAAAAGAAAACAAACAGAACTCCTTGCACCCATGGGACTGATAGCCTAGTAGAGGAGACAGGAAATAAGAAAATAGACATAAATAAGTAAAATTGTTTAGTCTAAGATGGGAACAGTGTTTTAAAAAAAGCAGTGTGAGAGTATTTGGAAGAGGTGTTGGGGGGCTGGGAGACAGGTGGCAATTTTAACAGAATGGTATAGAGTATTGGTCTCCTTGGGAGATAGTTATTTGGGCAACGACTTGAAGAAGGTGAAGGACTGAGCTGAGCAGACATTCGAAGGAAGAGCTCTCCAGCAGGGGAGCAGCTGCTGCAAATGCCCCATGGCTGAACCACACTCAGGGGATTCAACAGTGAAGGGCAGTGTTGCTGTAGCAGGGAGCCAGGGCAGAAAAGCGGGAGACGGGATCAGGGAGAGCGCTGAGAAAACCCATCAGAACCTGAGGCCATTGTAAAGCCTTATCCTTTACTCAGAATAAAATGGAGAACGATCAGAGAGTTTTAAGCAGAGAAGCCAGAGTGGGGTGATCCGATTTACAGGGCAGCAGCAGAGAAGGGAAAGAAGGTCCAGACTCTGAATATATTGCATCTTGAAGGTGGCATCAACTGGACAAGGTGAAGGAAAGAATGTGAGATGTGAGAGAAAAAGATGTGTTAAGCATAACCTGATGTTTTTGGCCGGAGTTACTAGAGAGATGTTTCCATCAGCAGAAGTAGGGATTAAAGGCTTATTCTGTCACCTACTGTGTGCTAAGCCCAGGGCCAGGAGCTAAATCCCTAAGCATGAACTAAGCAGTATTTTTTCATCTCCAGGTCATGACCAATTTGGTTTTTACAAGTTAGTGATTCTTAACTAGAATTTTAAAAAATCAAATGGAATAATGTTGTGGATACTTCGGTGCTGCACCAAGACCACTGAAGTGCTGCTGGGAATATCTGTTGCTGCTGGCTCATGGCTGCACTTTTCATTGGCTATCACCCATGACCACAGCGAACCACTTGCCTTAAGGAGAAGCACAGCCAGTGCCTGACTGATGTGGGTACAAGTTCGAACCTCTTGAGTTCAGTTTGGTAAGTATCAGGAGAATCAACCCAGTTCCAGGGCTCACCAGAGGATGGGCTGAGGCCTCAGCAATGAAAAGCTTCATCTTCTTCTTCTGGGAATGAGGCAAATATCAAGGGCCAAATCCTATTGAAGTCATGATGACGTGCTGAGCTTGCCAAAACAATAGAGGCAATGTGTGCACAAAGAGGAGCAACAAGATCAAGAAAATACCTTCTGGTGGGTCCTGTGGCCTGTGCAAACCAGGGAAGGGTCTGCTAGGTCAAATGAGTCTCCTCAGGTCACATTTCCATGTGGTGCTGGCCAGAGTAGTAGGTGAGGCCTCTGAGTGAGGTGAGGGTTATTTCACACAACAGGAGGCATTGGATGTTAGGAAATATCTCCATTTTATACCCAGATAGATAGTTGCATGGCTTATGTGACATTTTTCAAGGAACTATGCACCATAAATCCATAGCTTCTAGGTTTATGTTAAGCCAACATCCTTCAATAGATGAGGACTCTTCTGGAAAATGTAATTATCAGGAGGTCCATTTATAAATATGTTCAAAAAGCGATCAGATACAGTCGCCTACCTATTTTCTTTCCCATGAGTGTCTCCCTGCTAATCTTATACTTTCGCAGGAGCTCTTTCCCCCTAGACAAAATTTAATACCCTGGCAAGAACTCTGGAAGATAATGCAAACATAAAGCCAGGCTGACTTGGGACTTTGGAGGTGATTGCTTTTTCTATTAAGTGAAATAGGAATCCCAGAACTTCCATGGTAGATGGTGAAGGGAGAGATCTTAGAAAAGTGGTCACAAGTGAATATACACCCTAAGTCCAGAAAACCCACAAACTGACTATGTTTTGAGGAATGCCCATAGGACACCCTATTTACTCTATTAATATAGAATGTGCAAGGAACTTCCACTTCTAGCCCAGATAAAGTAACAGGGACTGCATTTATCCTTCTACTTTAATAACTATAAGAACAGATAAAATACATAAAACCATGGTTTACAGACACTGGACCACAGGCAGGGTAGGAATGAGATCCCAGAAAGAAGGGAGACAAATGAAGTGAGCTCTGTGATTGCCTCAGCACATGGTCTGGAGGCAGTTCCCAGACTGCAAGGCAGGGAGGAAAAACCAATGAGAGCCTGGAGTCATACCAACTTTAGGAGACATATATTGAACTTCAGGAAGATCAAGGAGGCTAGAATGTGCATGTGCAAAATATAAGAAATGATGGAATTACAGAGAGAAAGTAAGAGTTTCAGAGATTTGCAGAGGGGTTCCCCTGGGTCATTGAGTGAATACCGATCTGTACATACATGAAAGGCAATTACCTATGGCCAAAATCAGAACAATGGCCAATAAAAAGAGTACATACTACAATTTTTGTAGCTCTCACAGGACTTGGACTAGTTAATGTACCCACTAACGAGACTGAAAGACCTCTTAATACATGAGGCATCAGACAGATCTTCATAAGGGCCCCACTTTAATACTGGGGCTATATTTCAGCCCTAGATTAAAGACTGTTCTGGACTTACTCTAATTCAGCTTTAAAGATAGCGTCAAAAGGATACAACTAATTGTAATTTTATAAATGAAAAAAATTCAACAGTTTTTAGAAAAATAGAATAAAATCCAGAAAACAACAATTTAAAATGGATGATATCCAGGAGATAATATAAAGCTAACTGGTAGGCAAAAAACAGGAAAATATGAGTCATAATCAGGAAAACAAATAAATAGAAACAGAACTAGAAGTAAAAAGAGATGGAACTATCAGAAAAGGAGACTTAAAAGATATTACAAATATACTGCATACAACCATGAAGGTGGAGGTCAATATGAACATGATGTAGAAATAGAAGATATTAAAAAAATCAAAACTGAACTCTAGAGGTAAAAATTCAATATATGAAATTCATTATATATTGGATGGGATTAATGCTACATCCTGCTGGTATTAAAAAACAGTAAACTTGAGAACACAGCAATAGAAACTATTTAAACTGAAACACACAGAGAATTAAAAAGCTGAAAAATGATGAGCAGAGCATCACCGGCCAATGAAAAATATCAAGCAGTTTAGGCAGGGAGGGAGAATAAAAAGTATTTAAAAAAATAATGGCAAAACAATTTACAAATTTAAGAAAAACTTTAAACCTACAAATTCCAGAAATCCAGTGAGCTCGAAGCAACCAAGAAAGAAAACAAAAAGTAAGAAGAAAAGAAAACCAAACAAAGCCATGGCAAGATATGTTATTATTAAATTGCTAAAAACCAGAGGTAAGGAGAAAATCTTACCAGTAGCCAGAAAAATAAAACATTGCACACAGGAGAATTATGTTAAGGATGACATCAGACTTCTTATCAGAAACTATGCAAGCCAGAAAACAATGGAATTGTGAAAATAATTTAAAACTATTAAAATAAAGTTAAAATAATTAGAAAAAATTAAGAGTAAAAGTAATTTTTCAAAAATTAAAGTTAAAAACTTTTTTTTCAGAGAAACAAGATGATAGAATTTATAATAAGCAGAGCAGAAATTCAAGAAATCTTAAAAGAAAATTTTCAAGCAAAAGAAAAATAGTTCCAGATACAGAGTTGATCTAAACAAAGAAATAAAGAGTATCCCAAATGGTAAATAGGTAAACATATGTAAACTTTTTCTTATTTTTATTTCTTTAAAATATAATTGATGGCTTAAAGCAAAACTAACAATAATACATTGAAGGATGTATAACATATGGAGAAGTAAAATGTATGAAAAGAATGGCCCAAAGAACAGAAGGATTTAATGTAAGTAGACTGTTGTTGGGTTCTTATGTAGTCCATAAGGTAAGATAATGTTATTTGAACGTAGATTGTGAGTTCAATGCATATGTTGTAAATCCTAGAGCAACTACAAAAAAAAAAAACACAGAAAAGTATAGCTAACAAGCCAATAGTGAAAATAAAATGAAATTATTAACAAAACTCATTTAATCTGAAAGGAACAGAGAGGAGATAGGACAGATAGAAAATAGACAGCAAAGTGGTCATTTTCAATCTATCCATGTTGATAATTACATGAAATAAAAATGGCCTAAATGCTAAAATTAAATGTCAGAGACTGTCAGACTGGATATAAAAGCAAGATATAACTATAGGCTGTCTATAAGAAACCCATTTTAGATATAAAACCACAAATTAAAAGGAAAAGGATGAAAATAATATCTCATGAAAACACTAATCAAAAGAAAGTTTGAATGGCTATCTTAATGACAGTCAAAGTAAATATCAGGACAAGTAATATTATCGGAGACAAAAATCAACATTTTACAACAAGGAAAGGAGAAATTCATCAAGAGAACATGATAGTCTAAAATGTGTTAACAGGGGTACAAATAACAAAGGTACAAAATACATAAAGCAAGAACAAATAGAACTGGAAGGAAGAAAAGAACCCACATCTAAAGTTTTAGTTGGAAACATCTACATTTCTCCCTCAGTAATGAAATAAATATGAGTCAGGATGTAGATGATTTGAACAACATTATTGTGCTAGTTTCCCATGGCTGCTATAACAAATCACTACAAACTTGGCCATTTAAAACACGGCAAATTAGTTTCATCAGCTGTCACAAGTGTGCCACTCTGGCGGGGGATGTTGATAATGCAGGAGGCTATACATGTGTGGGGCAGGGAAAATATGGGAACTCTCTGTATCTTCATTTCAATTTTTCTGTGAACCTAAAACTGCCCTAAAAAATAAAGTATTAAAAAAATCAATTGGCCAAGAGATGGTCAACAAGTTAGTGACTGCCGGGGTTAGGGATGGTGGGGGGTTTGGGAGGGTAGGAAGAAGGGGATGGATGTGACCATAAGGGGCAGTATAAGGAAGATCTTTGTGGCGATTCATGGAATAATTGTGTATCTTTTTTTAAATCTTCTTCTTTATTTTTATTTTTACTTTTTGAGACAGGGTCTTGCCCTTTTACTCAGGCTAGACTGTGGTAGTAGGAACATCGCTCACTGCAGCCTCGGATTCCTGGATTCAAGCCATCCTCCTGCTTCAGTCTCCAGGACAGCTGGGACTTACAGGCACGTGCCACCATGCCTAGCTACTTTTAAATTTTTATTCATTTATTTATTTTTGTAGAGATAAGAGTCTTGCTATGTTGCCTAGACTGGCCTCATAGTTCTGTATCTTGGATGTGGTGGTGGTGGTTATGTGAATCTACACATGTGGTAAAATGACACAGAAATAAAACTATACGTGTGCCAATTTCCTGGTTTTGCTATTGTACTGTATTCTATAAGACATATTGTATATTGTATTGTATTACACAATTGCTATTGTATTACATTATTCAAGACATAACCACTGGGGGAAGCTGGGGAAGTATACAAATGATCTCTGTACTATCTTTCCAATTTCCTTTGAACCTATAATGATTTCCAAATAAATAGTTTTTAAAAATTATTGTCTTAGATTTCTGGAGGTCAGAATTCTGAAATGAGTTTCACTAGGCTGAGACCAAGGTGTTAGCAGGACTACCTCCCTCGGAGGCTCTAGGGAGCATTCATTTCCTTGCCTTTTCCACTTTCTAAAGCTGCATTCTTTGCATTCCTTGGCTCAGTATTCCTTTCTTCATCTTCAAGACTAGCAGGGTATCATCTTCACATCTCTCTCTGCTGTCTTCATATAGCCTTTTCCTTCTGTTTGCCAATCTCTCTGTTCCTGACTCTTACAAGGATTCCTATGATTACATTTAGGGCTCAGATAATCCAAGATAATCTCCTTATGTCAAAGTCCTTAATTTAACCATGTCTTCAAAGTTCCTGATATTCTATAAGGGAACATTCATAGGTTCCAGGGATTAGGACCTGGATATGGTTATGAGCTGTTATTCAGCCTGCTACAACTATCATACAACTTGCTGTAATTGACATTTTAACACACTCATCCAATACAGCAGACAACACATTATTTTCAAGTACAAATATTTATCAAGATAGATTATATTCTGGGCTGTAAAGGAAATCCGCTAAATCAACTTAAGAGGCCTGAAAGCATAAATATATATTCTTCCTTCACAACTAGAAATCAGGCCAGGCTCAGTGGCTCACACCTGTAATCCCAGCACTTTGGGAGGCCGAGGCCGGTGGATCACCTGAGGTCGAGAGTTCAAAACCAGCCTGATGAACATGGTGAAACGCTGTCTCTACTAAAAGTAAAAAAATTAGCCAGGCATGGTGGTGCATGCCTGTAATCCCAGTTACTTGGGAGGCTGAGATGAGAATCACTTGAACCCAGGAGGCTGAGGCTGCAGTGAGGCGATATTGCGCCACTGCACTCTAGCTTAGGCGACAGAATGAAAAGAAAGGAAGAAAGAAAAAAGAAAGAAAGAAAGAATAAATTAAACCTTTGCAAGATGAAGGAAAAAATATTAAAAATAAATAAATCAATGAAATAGAAAACAGAAAAACCAGTAAAGAAAAATCAATAAATCAGAACTGTGTTATTTGAAAAAGTCAATAAAATTAATGAACTATAATCAGACTGATCAGAGTAAAATTGGAAAGACAAAATTTACCAAAGTCAGATAAAAGAGAGGACCATCACTACAGATTGTTAGCATTGAGAGGATAATAAGCAAATATTATGGACCACTTTATTTCACAGAAATGAATATGTTAGTGTAGATGAAATAGATGTATTCATTAAAGACATGAACTAGCAAACTTAAGAAGAAATGAATAATCCAAATAGCACTATATCAACAAAGCAATTGAATTCTAATTAAAATGTTCCAACAAACAAATGAAACCCTCCAGGCTCAGATAACTTCATTGGTGAAGTCTATCATACACTTAGGGAAGAAATAGTACCGATTGTACATAAACCCTTTCAGGAAAAAAAAAGATGTAATACTTCCCAACTCAATTTATGAGGTCATATGACCATAATATCAAAAGTAGATTAATATATCTCATTATCAGAGATGTGAATATCTATAAGAAAATATTTATAGAACAAATCCTGCCTAATATAAAAAATAATACATCATAAATACGTGGGTATAATCTAATGATAATAAGGGTTGATTTAACATTTGAAAACTAACCAAAGTAATTGACCACATCAACAGACCGAAAGGGAATCACCATAAGATCATCTCAACAGATACAGGAAAGACATTGGACAAAATTCAGCATTCATTTTTGATAAGTTCTTGGAAAACAAGGCATATAAATAAATTTTATCAACAGGATAAAGTACATCATTAAAAAGCCTACAGCCAACATTATATGTAGTGTCAAAAGACTGCATGCTTTCCCCCTTAAGATCTGAAACCAGGCAAGAATGTTCACTTTTGTCACTTCTATTCAAGGTCATATTAGAGATCCTACACAATGCCACAAGGCAAGGAAAAGAAATAAAAGCATACAGATTGAAAAGGCAAAATTAAAGTTGAACTTATCCACATACTACATGTTGTCTACATAGAAAAATTCCTAGGAATTTATGTAAAACTACTAGAACTGTTAAATGATTTTAGCAAGCTGGCAGGTCCATAATCAATACACAGAATTCACATATTTCTATGTACTAGCAGTGATTGATTGGAAATTAAAATTTAAGCAATACCATTTACAAGAGCATCAAAAACATGGAATATTGGGGATAAATTTAACAAAATACATTGAAGAAGTCTATACCGTAAACTAAAAAAAAACAAACCAACATTATTGAAAATGATCGAAGACCAAATAAATGTAGAGAGATACCATACTCATGGAATAGAGAAATCAATACTATCAGGATGTTTCCTTGCTCCAAACTGACGTATATCTTCAATGCAATCCCAATAAAAATCCCAGCAGGCATTTTTATAGAAATCGACAAGCTGATTTTAAACTGTATTTGCAAATGCAAAGGACCTAGAACATCCAAGACAGTTTTGAAAATTTATGACAAAGCTGAAGGAATTGTGCTACCTAATTTCAGGGTTATTATAAATAAATTGTGGCAAATGCATGTCACAGAATACTATCAGGGAGTAAAAAGGAGCATGTCACATATTGTGTGATATACACAACAATATGGCTGAATCTCAAAGCAGTATGCAAAGTCAAATAAGCCAAATATGAAAGATGGCATACTGTATGATTCTTTTTTTGTGAAATTCTAGGAGAAGCTAAACTGTAGGGACAGAGATCAGATTAATGGTTGCCATGGCCCAGGTTTGTGGGAGTGCACAGAATGAAAAGTGATATGAGGGAACCTTTTGAGGTAATAAAATTCTGTGCCATGATAACACTCAATTTTACACTTAAACTGCTGAATTTTATTGCATGTAAACTACATGCAATTATTTTTTGATTTAAAAAAATAAAAAATGCAATGGTAAGAGAAGCATCATTATTACTGACAGTCTCTGCCTTAATCAATAACTGTTATGTGGTGCTATGTTTCCAAGTGTGATATATGGGTCTAGGAAACAAGGGGGTGGAAGAGAACGAAGTGTTGCCTCACATCACCACAGAGAACCCAATGAATGTCCCAATCAATCACCCAAGGATGATGTGTGCTTTCAACTTTAGGTTTTGCAATTCTAGAGGTCCTGGTTCTCAGAGGGCAAATGTTTCCATATTTCCATGTGGAGACACAATAAGAGTCCCATTAGATTTCAGGCTATGGCTCTTGCCCAGTCAGTTCAGGATCCTTGTGTCAAGAGACCAGCAGGCAAGGAAAGAGGACTCATGTTGGCTTGGGCAATGGACTGACTTTCAGAAGAGCTGGGCCTGTCACTTTACATGGGGGAAGAAAAAAAGAATATGTTTGTTGCTCAGGTGACCCACTAGTGGTCTTATGCTTGACTTCTAAATTGAAAAAAATGGAATAATCTCAAACTCACAAATAAGTTGCAACTAAGAAAATACAAAGGATTTTTTTCAGTTGAATCTCTTGAGAGTAATTTGCCAAAATGATGTTCTGTTTCCCACTAACACTTCAGTGTGTATTTTTAAAATATGGGTAAATTGTCCTACATAACCACAAAGGAACCATTAGCACCAAGAAATGAAATGACACTGCTATCTAATCTGCAGACAGCATTCAAGTTCTGCCAATGGAAGCTGTGCAGCTGTGTCAACATTGTTGGTGACAGTTTCAGCCCTTGGTATGGTGGCATTTCAGTGGCACATCCAGAACCAACTGTGACAGCATCTCCAACAATGCAGGGCAGTCGTGGGCTCGGGGACTCCATCCCAGGGGCATTAGCTTTGTGGCCTCTGGGAATCACTTGTTCATTTATATCTTCCAACCTTCTCCTCCCTTTTCCTCTTTCAGTTCTTCCAACACTGTATCACTAATCAATTTCCTCTAGAGCTGAAGTACTTAATTTCTGTTTTCTGGACTGGATCCTGGCTGATACACAGAACACAGCGGAGGACAGAGCAAAGGCTTCACTGTGACTGTTGGTGATACTCTTGAGGCCCTACAATGTCTGTCTAGGCCTAGACGGATATCTTCATTTGCTCTGGGCTTCTCATCAGATTGATTCATGAATATTCCAGTTCTCCTCTCTTGCCAGGTACAGTAGGTGGAGCTGCACTTTCCACCCACTTTGAAGTTAAGAATAACCATGTGGCTTGCTTGGCTAAGAGACACCTCAAGGAGGAAGTCTTAAAAACCAGGGCACAATCCCTCCCTTGGCTATGGTGGAAGCACATCTTCATGGGAGCCCTCAGTCTGGTTCTTAAAAGACCACAATGAATAAAGACTTTCTACCCACAATGAACATGAAGCATGAGCAGGAAATTAATACTGTTCTTTCCAGCCACTTAGCTATGGGAGCTCGTTGTCACATTAGCATGACCAAAGCTAACCTGACTCATACACTAACAATGGACTTGAAACTTCCTAAGGATTGCTCATCTCCGGAGCTGCAGTGTGTTTGGACTAGGCTGCAGAAATCACTTTCTTATATAAACATGCTATTTCTGTAAAGTTAACACATACTTGCTTCCTGCCCTTCCAACTTGGCTCACAGGAGGTGGATTTTTTTGGGACCCATTATATGCATAGTGTTTGCATTTCTTAAAGACACGCAGAAGTTCAAGCTGTCGACATTGGGAATAGCAAGTGACCATCTCCAAGGCAGTTGCTTCTCCCTGTGTCATCACATCAGAGGGTTGTGTGAGATAATCTTTTTATTTATAAGATGAAATTCATAACTTTCAGAGGTCTGCCTCTTTCTTCTTTGCATTCCTGGCCTGCACACTGGCATCAAAAAAATCCCTGCACATTTGAGGACAACTTCAGGAGAGTGATTGATTTCACTGAGGCCAGAGTTTAGAGGCCTTTCATGGGAAATTGCAGACACACGGCTTTCCTCATCATTTGGAGAGATTTTATTACTTATTTCAGGGGATTTTTGATTATTAATTTTTTTTTTAAACTCAGAATTTAGGAATGCATCATGCCATGAAATAATCAATGATCCATAATCCCAGTCTTCATTTAATTACACATGTTTACTCTGGCTTTGTACATATGACAAGTTTAACTTGTCAAGTCAGCAAATTGGCTCTAGTTAAAATCATTTATAAAACATATAGACAAGAATGCAGTCATGTTGAACGCATCAAGCTCCCTCCTCCCCCAGGTTTCTGAGTACAGTGAATTATCTGGGACACTATTTCTCCTGTTTTTCTTCTGGCTAACTCCTATATAGATAAAATCTCCTCTCTCAGAGAACTTAATGACCCAACATCCAATGTAGGTTCTCTTATTGTATTCTGTATTTTTGTTCTTAATCTTACTTAACAAATTGGTAATTGTATACTTTATTTCATAGTTCTATGTTGATGTCTGCATCTCTGCTAGATCATAGGCACCAAGAGGATAAGGACCACTATAGAAGAAGACAGCTCACCATCATATTGCATCATCTAGAACACTTCTTGGCACAAAATAATGACTCAACTTATATTTTGTTGAATGAGCTAACTGGTTAATAAAAAGGCAGAACATACTCATCCCCTGTGCCTTGTGCCTTTGCTCATCACTTAACCTTGCAGTACCAACTTAATAGCTGTGCGGCCTTGGATAAATTACAGAACATCTCTGAGCCTAGATTTCCTCATCTCTAACATGTGAATAAAAATAGTACCTACATGTAATCAACTTAGTCTATTTTTCCCCTGCCCAGGACATGAATCCTGTTGGAGACCAATGTCTCATAGTGGGAGGCTTGATGGAAGGTGACCCACCTCCCACTGGAGGGAAGCCCAAGGTGACAAATCAACCTTCTCCCTGCAGCCCCAGCAGCTAAGACATGAGAGTATGACTGAAGTTTAACTAATCAGCTGACCTTCCAGGACATTGATCCCAAGGGAGTGTTATAAAGAAGAGAGGAGAGTTGGGAGGTTGTTGGACGTGGCTGGGGCAGCTTAGGCAGTGTAGAGTCAGTAGCGGGGAGTCCTAACCAGATGGCTCTTGGAGATGACTGTGAGCTGTGCCCTATAACTTAACTTCCCTCTCCTCATTGCCTGAGCCTTGTCCTCTAATCCTCTAACACCAATTTTATAGGATGCATGAGAGGCATCCAAAATATTCCATTTCTATGCACTAGCCTTTGGTCCCTGTGAGTAGCCACTAGGAACCCTACCTATATAAAATGTTTATGAGGATTAAATGAAATAATGCATTTCAAGAGCACTAGAACTTGGTGCTTGAAAAATGCTCAATGAGCTTTCATTTTTGTGCTGTGTTCATGTGCTTCTGCCTATTTACCCTTTCCGGATATAAATAAATGAAGAGGATAATATTGTATATATTGTCTAATGTTCAATTATATAAATAAAATAAAATAATATGACTGAGACACAACAGGTTCTCTGTATAGCTCCAGAGCTACAATAAACATTCAATTATCTGTTCATTTAGTTAAACTGTCATTCAACAAATATTTACAGGACAACTTCTATCTGTGGCACTCCGTGCTAGACATTAGAAATACTGAGCCCTGGACATCCCATGAACTAAATAGAAAATCAAGACAAGAAGAAAAGATAAAAAGAAGAAAAGTAAGACAAAAAGCTGCAGGGAAATTGAGGAAACAACTAACTACATGTCCTGGGAGGGGCCTGTATTGCCCCAGTGGATTCTAGCCACACCTACCCAGTGGCAACTGCCTCATTACTTGATGACATTTGGTCTGGGGAACAAAGCCCCGGACTGGGAAGCATGTCTTGAGTCTGGTCCTAGATCACCACCACCTTGGGCCCCACTTCCTTCCTTTACATCTGTAGAATGTAATCACCTAGCCCATTTCCCCACAGGGATTTGATGAGAAAACATTAAGATAATAAATAGATAATTACTTGAAAATTCTCAAGTTATTGAGACTTCTGTTAGGTCAGCCATGATTATCATTGTTACTAATACCATAACTAGTGATTTACACTCCTTACATTTCAAAATTTGACATTTTTGTTTTAGCCTCAAGTTGCACAGTTCTAACGTTCTGACAAATGCTGAAGAAAAAGTTTCTTCCCCTTCCAAACAAAATTTAATGGACATGAAACATACCTTGCCATTTTATGGTGGATTTTAAGAATTTCTATTAAAAGCCTTTTGCTTTTGGGAAAATCGAGGATGAAGGAGAATATGTTTAGGTTGTTTTCTGTCCTGAGAAAAGGAAGATCCTTACAGGCAGCCTCCAGTTCAGATTTCAGCATTTTACTGAATCCCCATGAAAAGACACCCAATATCTCTCCAAGTTTCACTGCCCAGGACTTCAGATTCTTGGTGTGGTAGATGATGCCCAGTGTCTTAGACCTGGTTACCAAAACGGTAATTCACCGTGACACAACAGCATGGGCTTACTTTAGCTTAATCTAAAACAAAGAGGAAATGCAATCTTAAAGGAGGAAAGAATCTTCAACATGATAGGGTCCAGCAGCTTCATTTTACAGACCACGTAAACAAAGTCTAAAGAAAACAAGCAGCTCCTCCAAGTACCAGTCATGGCAGCCCCCTCCTCTCCTCACTTCTCTTCACTCCCTCCCTCCCCAGCCTCTCCACCCCTCCTCATCTCCCTGACTTTTACTCCTGTTATTTAGATTTCTTTCCCTCTCAGTGGAACCAAGTTGCATCACAGGAAACGCCCTGTGGAAAACACGTAGGATTTTAGGGTTTATCATGCGTGAGTTTCGTTCGACTCATTCCTTTCCTCACCATTCCTTTTATTTTTTATTTATTTTATTTTTGAGAAGGCGCCTCACTCTGTCACCCAGGCTGGAGTGGAGTGGTGCAATATCGGCTCAATGCAACCTCCACCTCCCAGGTTCAAGCGATTCTCCTGTCTCAGCCTCCAGAGTAGCTGGGACTACAGGTACGTGCCACCATACCCGGGTAATTTCTGTATTTTAGTAGAGACGGGGTTTCACCATATTAGTCAGGCTTGTCTGCAACTCCTGACCTCAGGTGATCCACCTGCCTCCGCCTCCCAAAGTGCTGGGATTACAGACGTGAGCCACAGCGCTCAGCCCTCACCATTCCTTTTATAACAGGTAGGCATTAGTCTTTATATTGCTACCACAGTGCCCTAAGTCCTTCTCAATTTTAAATATCAAATCCGCTTCCCTGGTCTTTTTTGGGGGCGGCTGGTGGGAAACGCATGTACCAAGACATGCGGATGGATCCGAGACTCTCCGGCTGTCCCTTTTGTACTTTCAGTTCTGCCGCTGACCTACGAGGGTAGAACATCTCTAGCATTAGACACGGAAAAGGACCTATCAGACCCATTGCTTAATTGACCCTTACTTCTAAAACAATGCAAGCGTTCTCATATCTGTAGTTGTTTTAGAAAAACAGTTTCTGCAGTCATCAATCTTCTTAAAGTAATTTAATGAGAAAGAATTTGAGAAAGACTGCCTCAAACATGTCTGATATACAGGAGATGGAAGACAAGTCCTTATTGGGGACCTTACTGGGGACCTAGGAAAAGGAAATTCTCTATGCAGTTCACCAGGAAAAAGAAAAAAAGAATTTCTCCGCTAAACCCTTTATTGTCAGCACTTTTTCCAGTTTCTCTTGAGTCTTTTTCCTTAGATGCTAAGCTTCTTTTTAGACTGAACAGTCACTTCTCCGGGCTCTCCCAGGACAGTGTCCTCTGTGTATACCAGAAAACAAGGGTCCCCTCACATGTTGTTGAGGGAGCAAGAAAAATAACTTTGATAAGTTTTCAGTTAAAGGTGTTATTACTGGGGAAAGAATACACATAGACATTCAAATTATGAGGTTTTTTTCTGCCTATGAAAACTATGCATGTCATGTGACCCAGTTTTTCCACTTTTAGATATCTGTCCTAGAAACACGTTTCCACACAGGAGGTAGAAAGTTGTAAAGATTGCCATTCTCACCTTAGTAATAAGAAGAACCTGGATAATCTGCAGAATCATAACTTCTCTTGAGCTTATTGTCAAGCTGACAGCTATCTTTGCAAGGTTGCCAAGTAATCCAGATTCCAAAGACTGACAAAGTGCTCCCAGGAGAGGTGGAGTGTTTCCCTTTAGCGTAGCACAGGAGAAAGAGTTGTTCACAAAAAGTATAAGGAGAAATCACCAAAATTTCATCAAATTATTAAAGCATGGGCTAGTGGGTCCTTTTGGAATGGCTGGAGGGGTCTCTAGCACAAAAGAAGTCTACTCTTTCATACAGTGTCCAGTATTCAGTTTTGACATAAGACAATTTTCTTTAAGAAGATTATGAAATACAAAATAGAGCAAGTTTAATATTTTTCAAGAGATACAGCAATCAACAAAACTGGACTCAGATAACCCAGAAGAGGAAACTGTTAAACAACCAAACTGGATCTCCTCACCTGGTGCAGTAAAACCAGATATCCACACAGAGGTTTTGCAGAGGCAGAGAGGAAATCATTTATCTGCAGGGCACCAAACAGGGAGGACCAAGTGGCTAATGCTCATATCCCACCTTCCCCAATGGCTTGCAGGTTAGGACTTTTAAAGGCATGCGTAAAGTTCAGGAAGGAAGAAGCTACAGGCAAAATTGTAAATTGATACATGGAGGGTATACATTGGTTTTGGCCTAAGAGGGGCAAGATGTCTTGAAGTAGGGGCTTATAGGTCTTGGGTCGATTCAAATATTTTCTGATTTGCAATTGGTTAAGAAAGAGAAGCTTTGTTTAAAAATGTGGGGTCACTAGAAAAGAACCTCAGCTCTGGCTTATGGGTCCCTCAGGACGAAATTTAGAACAAAGAGCAGTGGTCAGAGTTCAGTCTTCAGTTCCCTCTTATCTGAGGTCTATGTGCCAGTGGGTGGGCAGGGGGTCCTTGGTAGGGATCCGGGTTTCTGAAAGACAACTCAAGGACATATGTTAAGATGCTATCTTCAGTTTCCATAGGGAAAGCAAACATCTCTAGAGTCTAACTTCCTTGACTATTGTTTTAGGCTACCTTGCTTATCAAGTTACTTCCTTACTTCTCAGGGCTAGCTAGATACCTGGAATTTCCCTTGAAGGAACTCAGGGTTTTCCTTCGTTTTCATGCTTGGGGGCCTGCTAGACAACCTTAAGGTAACTATTTATTAATGTGTTAAATGCTGTGATGGAAAAGGTGGATGGCATACATGAAGTTTATATCAAACCAATGGGTAAGGGTTGATTATTCAGCATATATTGCTGGAAAAATTCTTTATTCAAAAAACTTTTTAGAGCTGTATCTCACTAAGTGTATCAAAATTAATATAATCTGGATTAAAGAAATTAAGTATAAAAATAATTGATGTAAACTAGAAAAGTAACAGAATATTTTAAACTATTGGATAAGGAAGGACATTTTAAACAGAAAACAATGAAAGAAATAAAATATTTTTTATGTAATAACATAAAATGTACAACTTTTATTCCTCAAATAACATCATAAGTACTATTATAAGCAAGTAAATTGAGAACCTCTGCTGCAATGTGGTGCAGTCTTCTGTCTTCAGGAGACTCACTTAACACATAAGGCCTCACAACGTACTTAAAGTAAAGGGGTGAGAAAAGATGTTCCATGCAAATGGACACCAAAAGTGAGCAGGAGTAGCTATTCTTATATCAGGCAAAACAAACTTTAAAGCAACAGTAGTTAAAAAAGACAAAGAGCAACATTAATGATAAAAGAACTACTCCAACAGGAAAATATCAAAATTCTAAATACAAATGCACCCAACACCAGAACTCCCACATTTACAAAACAATTACTACTAGACCTAAGAAATGAGATAGACAGCAACACAATAATAGTGGGGGACTTCAATACTCCACTGACAGCACTAGGCAGGTCATCAAGACAGGAAATCAACAAAGAAACAATAGACTTAAACTACACCCTACAAAAAAATGGACTTAACATAATTACAGAACATTCTACCCAAAAACTGCAGAATATACATTCTATTCATCAGCACATAGAACCTACTCCAAGATAGACTATGTAATGGGCCACAAAACAAGTCAGTAAATTTAAGAAAATCAAAATTATATCAAGTACTCTGTCAGACCACAGTGTAATAAAATTGGAAATCAACTCCAAAAAAAATCCCTCAAAACCATGCAGAATACATGGAAATTAAATAACCTGCTACTGATGATTGTTGGGTTAACAATGAAATCTAGATGGAAATTAAAAAATTCTTTTTAAAAATTCTTCTAAACTGAATGATAATAGCGACATAGCCTATCAGAACCTCTGGGATACAGCAAAAGTGGTGCTAAGAGGAAAGTTCATAGCATTAAATGCCTACATCAAAAAGTCTAAAAGAGCTCAAATAGACAACTTAAGGTCACACCTCATGGAACTGGAGAAACAAAATACATTCAAATCCAAACCTAGCAGAAGAAAAGATATAACAAAGATCAGAGCAGAACTAAATTAAATTGAAACAAGAAAAAACATTACAAAAGATAAATGAAACAAAAAACTGGTTATTTGAAAAGATAAATAAAATTGATAGACCATTTGCACGATTAACCAGGAAGAGAGAAGATTCAAACAAGCTCAATTAGAAATGAAACAGGAGATATTACAACTGATAACACAGAAATACAAAAGATTATTTAAGGCTACTATGAACACCTTTATGCGTATAAGCTAGAAAACTTAGAGGAGATGGATAAATTCCTGGAAATATACAACCCTCCTAGATTAAGCCAGGAAGATTAGAAACTCTGAACAGATCAATAACAAGCAGCAAGATTGAAATGGTAATTTAAAAAATTACCAACAAAAAAAAGTCTGGACCAGATGGATTCACAGCTGAATTCTATCAGACATTCAAAGAAGAATTAGTACCAATATGATTGACACTATTCCAAAAGATAGAGAAAGAGGGAATCCTCCCTAAATCATTCTATGAAGTCAGTATCACCCTAATACCAAAACCAGGGAAGGACATAAGAAAAAAAGAAACCTATAGACCAAAATCCCTGATGAACGTAGATGCAAAAATCCTCCACAAAATACTAGTAAACCAAATCCAACAGCATATCAAAAAGATAATCCACCATGATCAAATGGGTTTGCATACCGGGGAAGCAGGAATGGTTTAACATACACAAGTCAATAAATGTGATACACCACATAAACAGAATAAAAAAAAATTACATGATTATCTCAATAGATGTGGAAAAAGCATTTGCCAAAATCCAGCATCACTTTATAATTAAAACCGTTAGCAAAATTGGCATAGAAAGAACATACCTGAAGATAATAAAAGCCAACTATGACAAACCCACAGCCAACATTATACTGAACAGGGGAAAGTTGAAAGCATTCTCCCTGAGAAATGGAACAAGACAAAGATGCCCGCTTTCACCACTTCTATTCAACATAATACTGGAAGTCCTAGCCATAGCAATCAGACAAGAGAAAAAAATAAAGGGTGTCCAAATTGGTAGAGGAAGCCCAACTCCTGCTGTTTGCTGATGATATGATTGTATACCTAGAAAACCCTAAAGACCCCTCCAAAAAGCTCCCAGAACTGGTAAATGAATTCAGCAAAGTTTCAGGATACAAAATTAATGTACACAAATCAGTAGCCGTTCTATACACCAACAGTGACCAAGCTAAGAATCAAATCAAGAACTCAACCCCTTTTACAATAGCTGCTAAAAAATAAAATACTTACAAATATACCTAACCAAAAAGATGAAAGACCTCTACAAAACACTGCTGAAAGAAATCACAGAAGACACAAACAAATGGAAACACATCCCATGCTCATGGATGGGTAGAATCAATATTGTGAAACTGACCATACTGCCAAAAACAATCTGCAAATTCAATGCAACTCCCATCAAATATGAACTCAAACAAATCAACAAGAAAAAAAATAGACAATACCATCAAAAAGTGGGCTAAGGACATGAATAGACAGTTCTCATAGGAAGAAACACAAATGGCCAATGAGCATATGAAAAAATGCTCAACATCACTAATAATCAGGGAAACGCAAATCAAAACCACAATGTGATACCACCCTACTCTTGCAAGAATGGCCATAATAAAAAAAAATAGATCTTGGTGTGGATGTGGTGAAAAGGGAACACTTTTACACTGTTGGTGGGAATGTATACTATTACAACCACTATGGAAAACAATGTGGAGATTCCTTTAACAACTAAAGGTAGATCTACTGTTTGATCCAGCAATCCTACTACTTGCTATCCACCCAGAAGACAAGAGGTCATTATACAAAAAAGATATTTGTACATGCATGTTTACAGCAGCACAATTTGCAATTGCAAAAATATGGAACAAGCCCAAATGCCCATCAATCAATGAGTGGATAAAGAAAATATAGTATATATATATACCATGGAATACTACTCAGCCATAAAAAGGAATGAAATAATGGCATTCACAGCCACCTGGATGTAATTGAAGACTATTATTCTATGAGACGTAACTCAGGAATGAAAAGCTAAACATTGTATGTTCTCACTCATAAGTGGGAGCTAAGCTATGAGGACACAAAGGCATAAGAATGATACATCGGAATTTGGGGACTCGGGGGAAAAGGGTGAGAGTGGAGTGAGGGATAAAAGACTACACATTGGGTATAATGTACATTGCTCATGTGATGGGTGCATCAAAGTCTCATAAATCACCACTAAAGAACTTATTCATGCAACCAAACACCATCTGCTCCCTAAACAACCTATTGAAATAAAAAATAAATTAATAACATAAAACATACTACACATATTTTATTCATTTTCATCCTTCCAGACCTTGGCGTTGTGAGTTGAACTGTGGCCCTCCAAAAGATATGTCGAAGTCCTAACATCAAGTACCTCAAAAGATTACCTTATTTGGAAATAGGGTTGCTGCAGATGTAATTACTTAAGATGAAGTCCCCTGGAGTCAGATGGGCCCTTAACCCAATATATCTGGTGTCCTTTTAAGAGAGATGGCATGTGAAGACACAGAGACACACAGGGAGAGGACAGCCATATAATGCTGGGAGCAGAAGTTAGGGTGATGCTTCTACAGGCTAAGAAACACCAAAGGTTGCCAGCAAACCCCAGAAGCTGGAAGAGATAAGAAAGAATTCTCCCTAAAAATTAAACAGAAACAACATAGTAAGTACTCAATAAGTTGAGAAGGTTTCAGAAGGAGCATAGTAGATACTCAATAAATAGTTATTAGATAAATGACTAGATGTTCTCTCACATCCAAAAGTTATTTTCAGAACCTATGCCACAGGAAGCTTTTAATATAAACTTAATTCGCACAAGCAATATAACTCTCAAACATAAAAGTGAGACATCTGAGAATGGTATGGTGCTTTCGAGTTTTCTATTACTAGTTTTTGGTTGAAATGTTAGTGAATACGTTGGTTTATCTCAGACCACAAAGAATGGAAGAAACATAGACAAATGGGAGTAATGTCTATTTTATTCAAGGACAGAAATATAACCAGCAATGACTCTGCTACTGTTCTTAATTGGCTCATAAAACAAGCTTAGGACACTCAAGTTAGTTCTCTAGAAACAAGGCTCTGAGATACTGAAAGCAGAACATCCACAGCTGCTGGGTCTATGAAGGAAGCCAGGACCCTGCCTACCACGCAGACCCCCAATGGTAGGTGCCCATTCCTTTGCACCATGTAGCCCTGGTCTCTCTGATGTCTTTCCTGCTTTGAATCCTTGTTCCTCAATAGCTGGTTTTTCCAAAACTGGTTTAAACTGTGAAATATAGAAGGACCAAATAATCTGAAGAAGTAGAAGGAAGCTTGTCTCGATCACAGCAAATCCTTAGCATTCAAAACTCTTTCAAGACAATAAAACATCCTAAGGAGAAAGTGTTATGGGGGATAAGAAGCTGAGACTGCATAGACTTTTCTATGGGGCAAAACTTTTCCAGTGAATGTAGGTTTTTCTTTTTCTTTTCTTTTCTTTCTTTCTCTGTCTCTCTCTCTTTTTTTGGTGACAGGGTCTCTCTCTGTCACCCAGGCTGGAGTGAAGTGGTGCAGTCACAGCTTATGAAGCCTCTTGACCTCCCACACTCAAGTGATTCTCCTACCTCAGCTTCCCAAGTAGCTGGGACTATAGGCACGTACCACTGTGCCCGGCTATTTTTATTTTTTGTAGAGACAGGGTCTCACTATGTTACCCAGGCCGATGTTGAGCTCATAGCCTTAAGCAATCCTCCTACCTTAGTCTCTCAAAGTGCTGGGATCAGAGATGTGAGCCACTGCACCCTGCCCTGTAGGTTTTTTCCTCATCTCTTACAAAAATAAATACTTTCTGTATTTGCACAATTCTGTGAAGGACAGTAGGGATATAAAAGACAATGACATATTTGTTTTAAAAAATATTGATGTCTTTGTGCTCCAAATATTCTCTCCATGTCTAGAGGGGAAACAGAGTTTTTGGCAATCAAGAGTTGCTAATTTGTATAAAGTTTAATTCTTAAAATTATATTTTTAACCAAAATTTGAATAATTTTGAGATTCATTTTAAGGTTAAGTTTTTCATTTATTTTAAGAAACCATAGTTTTGTATTTAATAAATAATTTAATTGAGAGTCTAGAAAGATATGTATTTCTATTAGTCCATACTCATGCTACTATAAGGACATACCTGAGACCGGGTAATTTATAAAGGAAAGAGATTTAATTGACTCACAGTTCCACAGGGCTGAGGAGGCCTCAGGAAACTTACAATCATGGCAGAAGGGGAAGCAAACACATCCTTCTTCACATAGTGGCAGGAAGGAGAAGAATGAGAGCAGAGGAAAGCGGGGAGCCACTTAAAAACCATCAGCTCTCATGAGAACTTACTCACTATCATGAGAGTAGCATGGGGGAAACTGCCCCCATAATTCAATTACTTTACCAGCTCCCTGCCACCACACATAGGGATTATGGGAACTATAATTCTAGATGAGATTTGGGTGGCGACACAGCCAAACCATATCAGTATCTGCATGTTAACTTTCAATGTAACTGGGACAATTAGTTGTTGATATGGAAGAAAAATGAAATTTGATCCATACCTTACACCATAAACAAAAATCTACTCCAGAGGGATTAAGAACTTAAATGTTAAAAGCAAGACTTTAATTCTCTGTCCCAGTCCCTTGCCTGTTTTCTCTCAGATCAGTTCCCTCCTCTTTCCAAGTTCTGCTCTGTAGCTCAGAGGGATGACACTGGAAACTAATTTCCCAGGCTCCCTGATCTCTGACTTCCACGTAAGTTGAGCCAATAGAAGGCACCGGCAGACACTTGAAGGGAAAAAGAGAATCCAGTGCATTTCCTCCTTTCTCAGCTTCTAGTGGTGTCTGGGGAAGGGCTGTGTATCCTCCAAGGTGTCACTTTTGCAGGAGATCCTCTGCAGGTGCTCCTGATTCCTGGGCTTTGGTAACATCATACCCTCCTTTGTTCCCCAGGCCTGGGGATATTGGTGGACTTCCACGTTGCTGACCTCTGGGTTGTCCTGCCATCCTCATGGTCTTTTTAGCTCTTCGAACCCTTTGTAACAAGTTCCCCTCTTAAACCTCTCTCTGCAGAACCACCTCTTGTGCATTGTTTTTTTTTACTAACTCCACCTGACTGACACAACCTCTAAAAAGAAAAAATAAGAGAATATCATTATGTTAAAATTAAGAAAGTGAAGATGAACCCAAAACTGGGAGAATCTATTTGTAAAGTGTAACCGATAAGGAATTGATATGAAGAGCATTTAAAACTCATGCTAACGAATAAGATTTGAAATTATTAAAAAGTATCAAATAGAAATTCTGGAGTTGAAAAATATAGCTGTTGATGGCTTTTTACCTCGAGTATGGATCAAATTTTACTGTTTCCTTGTTTGTTCCATAATTTTCTGGTTGAAAACTGTGCAGTTTAAAAAATACGATAGACTTATCCAATATTTAGATAAATAAATGTATATATTCATATATATAATTTAGCAACTATGAATTCTGATTGTTCTCCTTGTAGGTTATACAGCTGTTGCTATTTTTTGTTTGTTTAGTACTTGTGTAGAGTAAATTTATGAGGTCTGTTTCCCCTATAGTGTGTGACCACTGATGTCTCTGCTCAGTTTTTAAATTCTTGTTTTCATTTTTAAGTATGGTTTCTAGGGGTCACCCGTGTGTCTGCATAGCTTAGTGTTCAGCCAATGATTGATTGCCAAGAGGCTATGCTCAAACAGCCTGAGCCAATGGGTCAGTATGTGGTTCGGGGAGTGTTCCAAGTTCAGGCAACTTCCAAGTCTGTCCTGGCTTGATCTTTCAGCCGGGCCCTGCTGCATCTCCTCTGTGTATGTATCTGTGCAGGCTCATGGCCAGCCAGTGGGCAGCTCAGGCTCTCTCCAGTCTCTCCATGTGGCTGATCAATGGTATCTAAGCAGTCTCATTTCCTGGACATGGTTAATTTTCTGGCTAGTCTGCTGCTCTGTTTCTTGTCCCAATCAGGACTGCAACCTCATCTTCCTCAGTGTTTGCCACTGAGATGGCTGCTGTTACTGACAATGTCACTGGGGGTAGGATTTTGTTGTTTGTTTGTTTTGCATTCTACTCCAAATCAAGTTAGCTCCCTCTGGCAGCAAAGTTTACTGGTTTCTAGGACGAGCCCCAAACTGGTAGAACCACCCCACCAACAGAACTAGGAAGGGATGGGGTCAGGCGCAGGCAGAAATCCTAGGGTCTTCCACTGTCTGACCTGAAGTTCCACAAGTTTTCATGAATCACATCTTCTAAATTTGTTGTGTGCTTCAGGCCAATTTCCAGGGCCCTGAAATTAGTGTTTTTTTTTTTTTCTTTTTAAATAGTTACATACAATGTCACTGGGGTTTTTTGGCGGGGGAAGGGGATTTGTTGAGCTTCTCTCTCTCCCCTACCAGAAGCCCTAACCCATTACTTAGTTTTCTTAATATATAAGTTTCAGTAGTTGATTAGAAACATTTTTTTTTTCTACTATAAGCATTTGATGTTATAAATTTTCCTTTAAGCACTGTTTTAGCTGCATCTCACACATTTTGATATGCTGTTTTTATATTTTTATCATAATCAAAATACTTCTTAATTTCCCTTTTGATTTCATATGCAGAGAAATTAGAATTTAGAAGAGTATTATTCAATTTCCAACTATTTGGAGGATTTACCACATAATATATTTCTGTTACTGACTTCTAATTTAATTCCATTTTGTTCAGAGAATATGATTTGTATAATTTCATCTCTCCTAAATTATGGACACTTATTTTTCTGGCCCTGGGTGTGCTCTGTCTTGGTAAATGTTCCATATGGACTTGAAATAAATGTGTAGTTTGCAACTGGGGGTGGTTTTCCCGATACCAATGAAGACGAGTCGACATTTAGTGCTTCTCAAGTCTTCTAACTTTATTACTCTTTTGCCTCTTTGTTCTATTAATTATTGAGAGAGATGAGTTGCAAGCTCCATTTATACTTGGAATTTATATACTTTTTTGTTTTATCAGTTTTTGCCTCAAGAAGTTTGAAAACCGGTTAAGTGCATACCAATTTAGCATTATTATGTTTTTATGATGAATTGACTCCTATATCATTAAAAAATGATCTGTATTCACAGTAAAATTCTTTGCTCTGAAATCTACTTTGTCTAATGTTAACCTTGCCACTTCAGCATTCTTTTGATTGGTGTTCTAATAATGCATGTTTTTTTCCCAATATTTTACTATTAGCCTCTCAGTGTCTTTATTTACATATCACTATCTCTCCAGCTAGATAGATGTTTTGATTTGCTTTTTGACTACACTATTTAGACTAGAACTCGGCAAACTATGGCCCCTGGGCCACATCCTGCCACCTGGTTGCATAAATAAGTTTTATGAAAACATAGACTTGTCTATTCCTTTGTGAAATGTCTATAACTGATATATTTACAACAGCACAATTATATTGTTATATAATTATATTATATAAATATATTTTATAATACATTTACATATATTTACATATATTTATTATTAAATATATTTAATAAATGTATTTATATATTAAATTATATATTTACATATATTTATGTTATGTAATATATTTATTTATATTTATAGTTATATATTTAATTTTATATACATATATTTATATAATATATAAAGATATAAATATATACAATATATAAATATACATTATAAGTATATTTATATAAATATATTTATAATATATATTTATGAATATATATTATAAATATATTTATAACTATAACTGACTTTTTATAACAGCAGAATTATATATTTATATTTAATTCTAATATATAATTATATATTTAATATATTATGTATAATTTATAACTAATATAAACTTATAATGTATATTATATATAATTATTATATATCATACATACATATTTATATAAATTATATTATATATTTTTCTGTATATAAATATGATATATGATGATATAAATATATTTAAATATATCATAAATATAATACATAATATATTTATACATAATATAAATATATAAATATCATATATTATGTATTTCTATTATATATAACATAAATATATTCATATATTATTAATATGTTTATATATTAATAAGATATTTATATATTATGTGATATATTTATATATTATGATATATTAATATCACATAATATATAAATATATTATGTGATATATGAATATAACAATATATAAATATATTATGTGATATATTAATATTAATATATTTATATATTATGTGATATTAATATAATATATAAATATATTACGTGATATATTAATATCACGTAATATATAAATATATTATGTGATATATTAATATAACCATATATAAATATATTATGTAATATATTAATATAACATAATATATAAATATATGGTTATATTAATATATCACATAATATATAAATATATTGTTATATTAATACAACATACTATATAAATATGTAATATATTTATATTACATTATATCAAAATATATTATATATTATATATTTATATTACATTATATCAAAATATTATATGTATATATGCATGTGTATATATTATATGTAATATATGAATATTACATAATATATTTATATATTATGTAATATATTAATATTACATAATATATAATTATATAAGTAATATACAAATAATATATAATTAATATAACATAAATATATTATGTTATATTAATATTACATATTATATAATATATTATGTAATAATATATTACATATAATATATACACATACATATATACATATAATATTTTGATATAATGTAATATAAATATATAATATATAATATATAAATATATTATAAGTATATATTTTGATTAGAAATATATTTATAAATACATATTAATAAATAACATTTATAAATTATATAACATATATTATAAATATGTATTATATATTATATATAAATTATATATTATAAATATGTATTATATATTGCTGCTATTGCAGCAGCACAGGTTACATTGCATGCAAGCATAACTGTTTATACTATCTGACCCTTGGTAGAAATAACTGATGTAGACCATTTACATTTACTCTGGTTATCAATATGTTTGGGTTTAAATCTACTATCTTGTTATTTATTCTTCATTTGTTCCATCTGTTATTTCACTATTCCTCTCTTTTCCTGTCTTCTTTTACCTTGACTTGTTTTTAAGAATTTAATTATATTGCCATAATTGGTTTATTAGCCATATAGCTTTTGTGTATATGCACAGTTGCTCTGAGAGCACCTATTATATCTTATTTATCTTAAATTTACCAAATCTACCTTGCAATAGCATCAAGTATGTTATAGTATGTTGTTATGACAGTATGATATTAGGCATATGGAAGAAACTTAAAGTAATTTACTCTCATTTTCTCTCTCTTTGTCCTTTTTGCTTGTATTCTGAGATATTTTCCTTTTTCATAAGTTGTTAACTTCACAATATATTGTATTATTTTTGCTTTAAGCAATCAACAGCTTTTAAACTCATTTTTAAATGAGAAATGTACGTTTTTCAACTTTTTAGTTTTCTAGGTTGAAGGGTAAATCTAGTCTCTTTTTCCCAGTGTGATCATTAATATAAATTTTTATGACATTTCAAATTCAAAGTCCACAAATGAAAATGGGGTGACTGTAATATCCAGGTGCCATCTGGGTGTTCCCACGTGTGACATCACAGGCAAAGCTCCTATGAGGACGATACCATTATCTATATTTTATAAATCAGGAGGTGAAGGATCAAAGTGTTAAACAACATACAGCATCAGTCTCACAAGGGCACTGCGATTTGAAAACTTATGAGGAAAAGGAAACCTATGAATCATTATGGCTGTAATTTCAGTGATTCCCAGAGGTGTGCTGTGAAAATTCAACTTTCAGTCAAGAAGGGTGAAGGGTCTGGGACTTTCCCTACTTGCAGGCTCACAAACCAGCCTGCGCATTTCCACGGATGCTCGCTGAGGAATGACAGTTTCTTACAGCATTCTAGGTAGCCAGCAGCTCATCCCCCACAACTCAAATCCCAGAAACCAAGACAAGAGAATTAACTTGCCATTATTTGCAATACAGGAGCAGAACCCTGATTTAGGAAATGTCACGCGTTTACAATGGGCATGCGTGTCATTTGCCCCGAGGGGGACTCTATTACAGTGGGCAGTAGGCATGCCTACCCATCGCCCAGGAAGGAGTTTCTACACAAACATCCTTGAAAAGGTAGTTCAGAACCAAGGCTGTCAGTGTCTCGTGTGCAAGACATTCAGAAACCCAAAAGACCACTGCAGAATTGTCTCTCGGCATCCAGCTCAGTATAAATTTAAGGTCCTGCAGGGATTACATTTTTTTCATTATTCTAACTTTAGGATTCTTTTCTATGTGTAAATGTTGGATTGTTTACACATTGCAGGCATCTGTTTTAGGGTTTAAGGAAAGGATCTAGATCTAGATGAGTCAGATATTATATTTTATTTCCACATTTGTTACAGTTGCCTGCTTTTTTTAAATAAAACTCTGACCTTTTTAGTTGAATTTTATTTTCTATTTTCCATCAATAAAGAAATAACATTCTCAAGATAAGAGTGGGATTTTAGAAGTGGGAAGGGGACTCGGTTTGTTGTAATCCACACCTTCAACCATGATGTGACGTACACGGAAGCCCACAGCTGGTGAGCGATAGAGGGAAGATGCCATCCCCAGTCAGCCCTCTTAGCCACGTCCTCCTTCCCTGATACTCTACTGCCTCTTTTCTGTCTATCCGTGGGGGATAATTTGTTGTTATCTAAGAACACTCCCTGGGCTTTTTATCTCCAGCAAGAAGTGGCAGAAGAATATTATTAGCCATCAGATTTGGGATCAGAGAAGACAGCTAAACTACAAATTCTCAATTTCTTAAAATCTTACACATCCAACTTGGTGTCTGCAATGACAAGATTAATAGGGTAAGAGTTAAATCTGCACTTCTTATCTTGTTACTCAGACCTGCTTATAAAATCCACCTGTGAAAAACAGACCTGCACTTTGAGTTACTGCAGATGAAGTAACCAGCATTAAACCCAACCCGAGCATTTTATAGGAATTTGGAAAATGCCTGAAACCAATTCCTGCTCTGCTTTTCTGATCTTCCCACTGAGAATTTCAGGAGAAACCACATGTAGCTTGTGGGATATTCAACAGTATAATAAACAGATAATTCCTATCAGACAAGACATTTCATTTTAGGGGAATAATGATCAATGTAGAGATGATGTCTTAACAGCTCACACGAAGCCCTGAGGTTTTCATTATGCTTGTTTTCTATAGCAAATGTAGCAGGCTGAATGCAGGAAAACATTTTTACAAGACCTCTCAGTGCCCAAGCTCTTAATTTTTCATTCACACGTGGAAAGGTTTCAAAGAGGAGTGTTCACGAGACTTAACTCACACGCCCCTCAGTATGGACGCCAAGAAATATTTGGCTTCTGCCTCTTTTCGCCCACCTTGCGATTAGAAACCATCTCTACTGCCCACTCTACAAACCATCTCGATGTGCCCACTGCCTGCAGAGATAGAAGCTCACTTTCTTTCATTGTAGACAATTTGGAGCATATAAAGATGTATAAAGTAAAAAGCACACATGCGCCTGCACGCGCGCGTGCACACACACACACACACACAATCTTCCTGTCCTAAAGCAACCATGACTAACACTCGATGTGTTATAGGAAGTTGTTCTTTCTGGAGAAAAGTATGAGAGGGAGGAAGATGAGGGATTTACTCATGGTCACCTCCTGAACCCAGGAAAGGAACAGAATCAATTTCTTTGACTTTCTCACCGAAGCTTGAGGATCCACATCTATCTGGGGATGTCTGAGGACCCAGCCTGGAGGCTGCCAGGAATTTATTTGCATGAGGAGCCTCCCTAGAGAGACTGACCTGGTGCTAAGACCTTACATCGCAGGAGGTGTGGGAAATGCTGAGAACATTGTCACTTGGATAAATGCGCCCCCTTACCTCTCCAGGATCACATCTGCCTTTGTCTGATAAAGACCCCAAAAGATGTTTCACTAAAACTGCACCATTTAGGCTCACACAATCTCTGCTTTACAAAATGTATTACAAAGGGGAGAGACGGTCTCCATGCAACCAAAAACTCTGGCTCTCGGGTTCTCGGGGGCATTGGGAATGTGGCTCCAGCACCCAGCTATGACAGGGATGTGCGATGGTGGGCAGCACCCCACTGAAGGCAACAGTGTGGAGTGGAGCCTGCATGCTCCACCTGGTAGCTAGCCTGGGCATGGCAGAGCAAGGGGTGGTGAGAAACACCATGCAGACACTCATTCGTGGGCAAGAGTCAGAGCCCGTGAAACACCAGCTAAAATTTAGTGCATCTCAAACTTCACTGCAATTGGAACCCCGGGGAAGCGCCTAGAAATTACCTTTGCCTTGGGGGTGGTTCCTGGGAATCTGTAGCGGTAGAAGGTCCGTACTTGGTGTGGCGGCCATCTAAGAACTGGCTTTAGGAACCAGAGCTCTCCTCACAGTGTGGTCTTCACATCTGCAGCTCTGGGGAGTAGGCGCTGTGGGTGTTCACGTCCCCTTTACTAGCCCAGGGCACCTGTGAGTGACCATGTGAATGGCTTAGAGCTGCACTTCTGGGGAGAATTGCCCAGCGGGGTCTGAGAGCTCTCAGACTCTGCCTCCAGGCAGGACCAGCCTTGAGGTGGGTTGCTGGTTCCAAGCCTCCCCTTGAGCCAGGCCAGAGCGAATCTCCAGCTGCTCTCACATCTTGACTTCACTCCCCTCCTGGCCTTTCCTGCTCCCTACTCCCTGGCAGCTTCCCCTGGGAGCCCTTCCTCAGTTAAGTAAGTGAGAAGCCAGGGGGAGGCAGGAGCTCAGCCTGGAGGCAGGAGTCTGCCTGGAAGGAGCCCAGCCTAAGACCACAGCACTGCCGGGGCACTGGTTAGAAAGCAGAGCCTTGGACTCTTCCTTTGCATGCAGTGGGTCCCCAGCCGTCTGTCTACGCTGGGAGCAGGGGCTGAGGCTGCTCATCAGCACAGGTGTGTGCAGCCAGGGCTGGAGAACACGCCCCCCCCCCACACCTCCGCCCACGCCCCACAGCTCTCTGGCTCTCTTCACAGGAGCTTCGTTTCAATGAAGTCGAAGCTTTCAAAAAAAAAAAAAAAAAAAAAAAAAAGGCTAAGCAGGCAGCCAGAGGCCTGTATGTGGCAAGGAAAGACCATTTTCCATTTTCCAGATGAGGCATGGTCGGTAGAGAAGCTCTGCTATCCCTGAGTTTTTGAGGTTTTTAGGAACCTACATTGGAAAAAAAGTTGGTTCTAATTTGTGGGTGGGAAAACTTGAAATAAATAAATGTTTAACTAAATTACCACAAAATATAACATGGCAATTGGTTATGTGCAATTTAACTCAACCCATATATATTTAATTGTATTTAATGTGGGCTGTGGCAAAGTTTGAATATGTTTGCTCTTTAGTGGCTTGAGGTCTTTATGACTCTACCCAATGCTATGATGAAAGAGAAGGGATATGGAAGCAGGGGCAGCTGGGCCAGCTTAGCCTCAGAGGGGATGCTGGGCTGGCAGAGCACGGAACGGGTAGACTCCTTACCAGCCTCTGGGGCTCACAGCTGGGAGGGGTCCCCAAGCAAGGGGCAGACTCCGGTGTGCGGCTGAGGGATGGGGAGAAACAGGCCCCACACCAATGCTTTGCTCTCCATGGCCTTTCTATTTCATTTCTCCTAAAATCTGCATAGTGCCAAGTAGAAGGCATAGGACAGAGAACTAGGATGAGGACGGGGTCCTCTGGCTGCCAGCTAACTGGTGTCTCCCTTCTCTTTTATTGGAGAATGATTTCAGTGTGACCTGGAAGAGCCTGCAATGTTTTCTTTCAAGCACTTCCAGTTGAAGTACCCAGTACTAGGCTGCCCTGGCCTTGGGCCAGCCCTCCCAGAAGCATGCCCTTACTGGCCCGAAGGCATGCCACCTGGCACGTTACTTAGAGCCTGGCTTCGTGACTCAGGCTGTTTACCATCACTTATTTTCTTTTCAAAATAAGTCCATCAACTTGAGTTTAACTTTGGGAAAATATAATTTGCACACATGGAAACACGCCCCACTGAAGTGTATATTTGAATTAGTTTTGACGAAAGTCTACTTCAGTGTAACTGAGAGGTGACAGCATGCTGGCAGTCCTCACAGCCCTCGCTCGCTCTCGGCACCTCCTCTGCCTGGGCTCCCACTTTGGCGGCACTTGAGGAGCCCTTCAGCCCGCCGCTGCCCTGTGAGAGCCCCTTTTCTGGGCTGGCCAAGGCCGGAGCCGGCTCCCTCAGCTTGCAGGGAGGTGTGGAGGGGGAGGCGTCAGCGGGAACCGGGGCTGCGCGGTGCTTGCGGGCCAGCTGGAGTTCCGGGTGGGCGTGGGCTTGGCGGGCCCAGCACTCGGAGCAGCCGGCCGGCCCTGCCGGCCCCGGGCAGTGAGGGGCTTAGCACCCGGGCCAGCGGCTGCGGAGGGTGTACTGGGTCCCCCAGCAGTGCCAGCCCACCAGCGCTGCGCTCGATTTCTCGCGGGGCCTTAGCTGCCTTCCCTCGTGGCAGGGCTCGGGACCTGCAGCCCGCCATGCCTGAGCCTCCTACCTCCTCCATGGGCTCCTGTGCGGCCCGAGCCTCCTGGACGACCGCCACCCCCTGCTCCACGGCGCCGCCCAGTCCCATCGACCACCCAAGGGCTGAGGAGTGCGAGCGCACGGCACGGGACTAGCACGCAGCTCCACCTGCAGCCCCCGTGCGGTATCCACTGAGTGAAGCCAGCTGGGCTCCTGAGTCTGGTGGAGATGTGGAGAAACTTTATGTCTAGCTAAGGGATTGTAAATACACCAATCAGCTCCCTGTGTCTAGCTCAGGGTCTGTGAATGCACCAATCGACACTCTGTATCTGGCTGCTCTGGTGGGGCCTTGGAGAACCTTTATGTCCACACTCTGTATCTAGTTAATCTAGTGGGGCCGTGGAGAACCTTTGCGTCTAGCTCAGCGATTGTAAATGCACCAATCAGCGCCCTGTCAAACCAGACCACTGGGCTCTACCAATCAGCAGGAAGGGGGTGGGGGGGGCAGATAAGAGAATAAAAGCAGCTGCCCGAGCCAGCAGTAGCAACTCGCTCGGGTCCCCTTCCACACTGTGGATGCTTTGTTCTTTCGCTCTTTGCAATAAATCTTGCTACTGCTCACTCTTTGGGTCCATACTGCCTTTATGAGCTGTAACACTCACCTCCGAGGTCTGCAACTTCACTCCTGAAGCCAGCGAGACCAGGAGCCCACCGGGAGGAACGAACAACTCCAGACGCGCTGCCTTAAAAGCTCACTCACCGCGAAGGTCTGCAGCTTCACTCCTGAGCCAGCGAGACCGCGGACCCACCAGAAGGAAGAAACTCCGAACACATCCGAACATCAGAAGGAACAAACTCCAGACGTGCCACCTTAAGAGCTGTAACACTCACCGCGAGGGTCCGCGGCTTCATTTTTGAAGTCAGTGAGACCAAGAACCCACCAATTCCGGACACATAACCACACCAAAATCCAGTTATAGAATATCCTGGCCCCAGAAAGTTCCACTCCAATCAGCTCTCCACTTCGGGTGAGGATGGGTCGGCTTTTGGTGGGTGGAATGCGCCTCTCTAGCATTTTTGATAATGGAATCATACACTTTGGACTTTGTTGGGTCAGGCTTCTGTGGCAACACGGAATGTTTTTGAGATTTATCCATTGCTATGGCCTGATTATGTCTCCCTCAACATCTCGATATTGAATTTACCAATCCAAGAACATACATATAAAGGAGGTATTCTTTGAGTCCTCTCAAAAGTAGTCTGTAATTTTCAGTGTTCAAGTCTTGCACATTTTTGCATGCTTTTTTTTTGCTATTGTAATCATGGATTTTAAAAAATTTCATTTTCCAAATGTTCAGTTAGTATACAAAAATGCATTTGATTTCTTATATTGACCAGATTGTAATGAATTCTTACAATTTTTATGTTTCCTTGGCATCCATTTTGAATGCAAATTTAACTTTCTCATCCAGAGGAAGGACTCAGCTAACCCTGGCACAGTTTCCGTTCTATACCACACCCAAATGGCTTAAGCCGGTGGCTGGAGATGAGAACTTAGAGGCATCTCTCCAGCCTAGCAGACTGGGCTCCCACTTTCCCGCTGTTTGCTTTAAACAAACTAATCAGGCATTTGCCGGTAATCTTAAAGTGATCCACACCCTATTCCCTTATAGATACTGCTGATTGCCACAGGCTTTCCTTTCTCTCTGCCTGGCCCTCCATTCCTTCCTGGCATGACCTGGGGATGGAGGACTGCACTCTTGACTCATTACATCCTCCCTGCCCAGGATCTGTAAGTAAAATCTTTGAACTTGTTTCTTATTGTGGTGGTGAATTGAGTTTGCACCTTCCATCTGAAGAAAGAACTCGGGGCTGCCCCAGGCTGGGATTTTCCCTGGACACCGGGGAGAACAGAAGGTTAGGCTTCCAGCACCAGAGCAACTGGACACTAATCAGACAAGAGCCCAGGGCAGGCATAAACTGGACACTGGTCAGACAAGAGCCACAGGGCGTTTGCCAGAATAAACAAGCTTCCCATGTGAGGGATCCCGTTAGTAACGGGCAGAACGGCTGGACATTAGGCTCTCTGCCAGGTAACAGGGCCGTGTGAAAGGCACCCTGAAAACACTGTCCAGTTCCCCTTCATTTCCCATTAGGGCACAGTTTCCAGATGCCCTGGAACCCCAATTTAGCTGGGGACTCTCAAAATACAAGTAACCTACAGCTTTGAAATAGTTACTTATTAGGTCCAGAAGATTTTTTTGTCAACATCGTAGAATTTTCTAAGTATACAATCATGTTTTCTGAGAATAAAGGGTTCTTTTTAAAAATCTGTATAACTTTAATTTACTTGCCTGAGTGCATTGGCTTGGACCTCCGGCAAAATGTTAAGTAGAAATGGTTAGAAAGAGCATTCTTGCTTTTCCCTGCCCTGGGTAGAAAGCATTCGGGTGCGATATTCATTGTGATGACCTGGTGGGTCCCCTGGAGATAAAACTCACAAAAGTGTGAAGGCCCTCTATGACTGGCGCCCCTGGAGTTCTTAACTCTCAAACTTGTCCACAGTGAGCCTCCAGCATCTCATTCATAATACAGTTTTTCTTAACAGCACTAGTTCCCATGAAGTTTCTGCTCTAGTAAGTTGTGATTTCTGTATGCATTTGTCTATCTCTCCAAACTGTGGGGAAGCAAACTGCCCTGCAATTTCACTTAAATTCTCTGATGGACCTAAGAAGAATTGTTGATTTTTCAATTTGTTCAGTTCTTTATTTGTTGGTAGGATTTCTAAGCTACTTACACATCGGACCAGAAATTGGAAGTGCTTATTATTTTTAAAGGATTTTGCACCTATAGTGCAAATATACTAATATTTAGTATATGAGAGTGTTTGAGTGTTTGTGTTTGAGTGTGAAAGTCGGAGAGAAGAGAGAGAACACACACTATTGATATTAGAAGTGTTCCTTTCTCTTCAGTTTTATACAAGAGCTATATAAGAGTGGTATTATTTCTTTCTTAATTGTTTGATAGAATCAATGATGAAGCCATTCAGAATCAGAGTTTTCTTTGTGGAAAGATTTTAAATAATTAATTCAACTTACATGTTATAGATCTATTCAAATCTTCTACTTCATGTAGAATCAAATTTATTTTGCTTAATTTTTAGTTCATTTATTTGAGAACTTGAAATTCTCACAAGTGGTCCTTTTATTTTGTTATTTTTACCTGGAAATCGTTCCTGACATGTCACAGAATAAATCTGTTAGTGTCAACTTTGATTATTTATGTCTTTCAAAGAATTTTTCTATTTTATAAAAATCATCAAATTTGTTGGTGTAGGGTTGTTTATAATATGCCTTTGTCATCCTTTTAATGTCTGTAGAATCTGTAGTGGTACTCCTTTTTCATTTCTGGTATTGATAATATCTTAATTATTTTCCTTTTCTTTCATCAGTTTAGGTAAATGTTTATCAATTTCACGTGATTTTTTTTCAAAGAACCAGTTTGGCTAAATTGACTTCCACTCCTGTTTGTATATTTTATAATCTCTAATAATAGTCCTAGTTTTATATTCTGTATTGTCTGGCTTTAATGTCATTCCAGCTTTCTTAGGCTTACTGTTTACATAGTGTGTCTTTTTCTACTCTCTGTGTGTGTATGTGTGTGTTTAAATTTGAAGTGCATCTCTTGTAGAACACATACAATTGGATCTTCCTATTATATCCAGTCTGATAATCTCTGCCATTTGACTAGAGTATTTAGGCCATTTACATTCAATGCAAGAATTAATATGTTTGTATTTAGATCTGCCACTTTTCTGTTTGTTTTTGGTCTATCTCATTTAGTTTTGCTTTTCCTGTTTTTGTGTGTGTGTTAAACATCATTTGTAATATATAATCTTAATACATTTATTGAAATTTTTCTATATTTTGTGTTATTATTTTAGTACTTTTTCTAGGGATTAAAATATGCAATTTGCATAAATCAAATAGCCTGTAATTTCACATTGACCTTGCTCTAGTAAAATATAGAAACTTCGTGCCAATATAGTAGAATCCCTACTATCTCCTTTGTGCTAATATTGTCATATATAAAGCCTCTATCCACTTTATAACCTTAACAATACAGTGATTAACTGCTTTTTAAATATATGTCTTTCAAAGAAATGAAGAGAAACACATGCTCTTAAACACACACACCATTCTTATCTTTTATATTTACTAAATAATTATCATCTGGTGTTATTTTAGCCTGAGTAATTTATTCTAGAATTTGTTACACCATTGGTATTCTATTAGCAGATTCTCTCAGTTTTTATTTAGAAATGTCTTTTTTTCACCTTCATGTTTGATGGAGAGTTTCGTTATATATGCAATTCTTAGTAGTCTGTATTTTATTTCGACCCTTAGAATAAGTTATTCCAATGTCTTCTGGCCTCCCTTGTTTCTGATGAGAAGTTAGTCATTGACTGTATTATTTTCCCACTGTACGTGATGGGTTATTTACCCTTGCTAATTTAATATTTTCTCTTTGGCTTTTTCTTTCAGCCGTTTGACTATGACATGTCTTTGTGAGTTGCGTTTGTCTTACTTGGGGTTTGGTGTGCTTCTTGGATGTACGATTTAATATTTTGTTTTTCTTTCTCAAATCTAAGAAGTTTTTGGCTATTATATTTTCCAGTAATTTTTTTAACCGTTTTGTATTTGTCTGTTTTTTCTGGGAATACAATCACACCTATGTACATTTGATTTTGTCCCAGAAATCCGTGGGACTTTATCCATTTATCTTCAGTCTTTTATGACTGTTCTTCAGGTTGGATAATTTCTAATGATTTTTCTTTAAATTCATTGGGGTTTTTTTCCTGTCATTTCTCATGTGCTGTTTTGATTTTGTTTTAGTTATCATTCTTGTCAGTCCTAGGATTTCCGTTGTTAATAGTTTCCATTTCTGTGTTGAGATTGTCTGTTACTTCACTGATTTTACATTTTGTTTTAATTCCGTGAACTTGTTTACAATGCTTGCGTTGAAGTTTTTCTCTGCTCTGTTCAACACATCATCAAAACCAGATATAGATAATATGTTCCTTCAGCTCTGGATTCTGTTTTGCTTTTCTGAAGGTTATTGGGTTCTTTAAGTAGGCAATTAACTTACCTGGAATTGAACTGTGAAATATGTCACTCATGCATTGTGCAGTCCCTAATATCTCTGATAAGTTATTTTTTAGCCTGGCTTCCTAGTTGTGAACTAATCAGGTGCAATAGAAACATGTACTGTGTATGGTATTTTAAGGTTAATCAGTCAACAGCAACTAAATAGTATATAAAAATCTAAGAATATTTGAGCATTTATTTTCTCTTATAACTTTTATTTTTACAATGACTTTAATCTTAATTGTATTAGTCAGGGTTCTCTAGAGGCGCAGAACTAATAGAACATATGTATATGGGAAAGGGAGTTTATTAAGAAGAATTGACTCACACCATCATAAGGTAAAGTCCCACTGTAGGCCATCTGCAAGTTGAGGAGTAAGGAAGCCAGTGGTGGATCAGTCCGAGTCCCAAAACCTCAAAAGTAGGGAAGACCACAGTGCAGCCTTCAGTCTGTGGCCAAAGGCTCAAGGGCCCCTGGCAAACCACTTGTGTAAGTCCTAGAGTCCAACAGCTGAAGAACTTGGAGTCTGATGTTCGAGGGCAGGAAGCGTCCAGCACCGGAGAAAGATGAAGGCTGGAAGACTCAGCCAGTCAGCTTTATTCTAGCCATGCTGGCTCCAATAGATTGAGAGTGGGTCTGCCTTTCTCAGTCCACTTATTCAAATGTTAATCTCCTTTGGCAGCTGGCAGCAGACACACTCAGGAACAATAGTTTGCATCCTTCAATTCAATCAAGTTGACACTCAATATTAACCATCACATTAACCAAGCCAAATTTTTAAATTTATACTTTATATTATTATCTAGATTAGAGAAGTAAAATTCGTATTTCTTTTTTTTCCCCAATGTATTGATGGTAGAATCAGGTTTGCTAGCCTTTTGTTTTTGTTGTTTGTTAGTTATCAAGTCCAGTGAATCTTTCCTAAATGTGGTAGTATAGTGTAAATGTAACGATATTGAGGAAAGTGGTTCTAAAGAAATTAAGGCCAAAAGTTTCACCAGCTTTATTTGGAAGTATGATCTTTTCATATGCTGTCATCAGTTTTGTAGCCAAATCAGTGGTAAAATGCTAAAGTCAGAGAATGTTATTTGCAGAGATGCACTAGGTAATACAGCAATGAAATCACCAAAACTCTGGTGGTGGCATCTATATATAAAACAAAAAGTTAAGTTTAAAAAGGCCAAACAGAATTCTCTGAAGAGTTACTGAAAGAAAAGCCCAACAGAAGCAGATGTTCAGTATTTTACAAATAAACATTGGCACATTATGGGGCTTCTTATAAAGGAGCAATCTAGGTGCATAAGACTACAATATCATACACAACTACTGAGATACTGGGGAAAGACTGCATCAAGGATGATTGCTGGAAATGTGGGAGGAGTCTGTACTAAACAAGGTAGCTCGTGTCCCACTTCCCAATGATAACATCGTCCCATGTACTGTGGAACTGGCCAATGCCGTCAAAACCCAACTACAGAAAAAAAATCATTCTAAACAAGATTTTTTATTGCAACTTGACAACAGCATCCTTTAGTCTGAGAGTAGTTAAGGATGCATGGAGTAATATTTAAATAATACCTCTGGGTGGATGCCTTTGAAAGCAAATTGAAAGTATCCATATTTCCCACTTAAAGGTTTCCACCTTCAAGTGTTCCTTATGATAAAACAGAATGCATCCATATCTAATCATACCCTTATGCTAATCAATAGCTTTATCCTTGCCCAGACACTCAAATGGACCTTAACGATACTTTTAATTTCATTTACCCTGATCTCAACTTGCATAGTATTATCTTGATGAGTTTTAATGCTGTATTTTAAACTCAAAATACATTATTGTTTTTGTACTATAAAGTGAAAGTTAGCTTAGACATACTCATATATTTCTTTATTTGCTTTACCTTCCAGCATCTTTGCCTCTCATCTAGGGTCCTTTTCCTTTGCTAAGGTGGAAATCTGGGGGGAATCTGTACCAAACAAGGTAGCTCAGGCACCACATTCCAATGATAACATAGTCCCATTTTCTAGAAGGTCCCTTAGTGTGAGTCTGTGATGATAAACCATTTCAGTCACTGTTTGAATGACAATGTCTTTCTTTCACTTCATTATTGAGTATTGGCCATTATTTCAGCACCTTCTTTGACGATGTCCATCCTCTGTCTTCAGGCTTCCTTTCTCATTTTTTGAGAATTTGTCAGTCAGTGTTTTCTTCGTTGGAGATAGTTAATTTTTTTCAACTCTGCCTACTCTCTTTTTGTATGATGTGTTTAGGTCAGGATATCTTTTTATTTATCCTGCTAAACATTCAGCGGGCTTTCTGAATCTGTGAGTTGATTTTTCATCAGTTCTGGGAAATTATTAGCCGTTATCTCTTCAATTGTTGCCTCTATCTTATTTGATAATTTCAGTCTTACTGGCATTTTTAGTAAACCAATTTAGACCCTTTTAATATCTCTTATGTTTTGTGATATTCCCCATATTTGGTCACGATGTGTTCTAGTCTGAGTAGTTTATCCTGATGCACTTTCTTGTTGAATAATTTCTCTTTCACTGTGTCTGCGCATTGGCTTTAAACTTTAGACTCATCCACTGGCTTCTTACTTTTGATTATGGCATTTTCCAAATCTAGAATAGACTTTTGGTTCATTTTCAAATTAACGTGTTACTGTTAAAATTATTTATTTATTATTTTAGAGACAGGGTCTGGCTCTGTCATCCAGGCTGGGGTGCAGTGGCACAATCATAGCTCACTGCAACCTTGATCCTGGGCTCCAGAGATCCTCCCGCCTCAGCCTCCGGAGTAGCTGGGACCACAGGCACACACCACCATGTCCAGCTAATTTTTAAGAAAAATTTTTGTAGACACAGGATCTGTAATATTGCCTAGGCTAGTCTCAAACTCCTGCCTTCAAGTGATCCTCCTGCTTCAGCCTCCCAAAGCACAGGGATTACAGACGTCAGTCATTGTGTCCAGCAGTGTGTTACTTTTCATATTGTTCAGTTCCTTGCTAAAATGTTTGCTATGGTCTGAATGTATGTGGCCCTCTCAAATTCATATGTTGAAATCCTAACCCTCAAAGTGATGGTATTAAGTGGTTGGGACTTGGCGAGGTGCTTATAATCGGGTTAGTGCCCTTAGAAAGAGGCTTGAGAGAGCCTGTTTTTCCCTTCCATTTCATCTGCCATGTGAGGACAGAGCAACAGGCACCATCTATGAAGCAAAGAGGCCCTACCAGACCTCGAACCTGCTGGTGCCTTGATCATAGACTTCTCAGTCTCCAGAACTGTGAGCAATATCTGTTGTTTATAAATTACCCGCTCTAAAGTATTTGTTGTAGCTGCCCAAACGGACTAGAAAAATGTTCAAGCTTAGCTTTCATTTCTTCAAAGTCATTCCCGACTCCTCTATTTCGTGATGCCCTATAAGACATCCCATTAGCTTCATATTCAAAATAGACTCAGAATATGACATCATTTTACCATTCCCATTGCTACTGCCTTGCTCTGAGCAAACATCATGCCTCACTTGGATTCCTGCAGTAGCCTCCTCCTGGGTCTCCCTGCTTCCTACCTGCCCCTCCAGTCCATTTTCTTCCCTGTGGTCAGAGATATCCTTCTATAATGTGTGTCATACCATGTCACGCTTTGCACCACCAAGGAATGGCTGGCCCTCCTTTTCACTCAGAGTAAAATCCAAAATCCTTGCAAGCACCTGCAGGGCTTGCTATTTGCCTCGGCTGCTGGCCTCTACTTCTTGCCCCCTGTGTCTCGGCCTCTCTGGCCTCCTTGCCGTTTCTCCAACACGCTGGGCATACTCTCACCATCAAGCCATCACAGCAGCTCATCCCTGGGCCCAGAACCTTCTTTACACAGACACCACATTACGAACTCCTTCACCAGTTCCAACTCTTGCTGAATGCCTCGTCTCCATGGAGCCTGCCCTCATAGCCCACCATCCTGCTGTGTTTGCTTTTTCTCAGAGCCAGAGGTCACCTTCTATCATTGTAGTACCTATTTTTCTCATTTATTGTCATTAATTCTATGCTGCTCACCCAATAGAATGGTAGTTCCACGCTTGCAGGAATTACTATTAATTTCTTTTGTGGGTATATATATCCTAGTAGTACCTGAAGCACAGGGTCTACATTTTTTTTTTTTTTTTTTTTTTTGAGATAGTATCTTGCTCTGTCACCCAGGCTAGAGTGCAGTGGCGCAATCTCAGCTCACTGCAACCTCTGCCTCCCAGGTTCAAGCAATTCTCCTGCCTCAGCCTACCTAGTAGCTCGGATTACAGGCGTGCACTACAACACCTGGTTAATTTTTTGTATTTTTAGTAGAGATGGGGTTTCACCATGTTGGCCAGGCTGGTCTCGAACTCCTGACCTCAGGTGACCCACCCACCTCGGCCTCCCAAATAGCTGGGATTACAGGCGTGAGCCACTGTGCCCGGCCCACGTATTTGTTGAATTGATAAATGTATTATTTAATGTGTTCAATCCTTTCCCCAAATGAAACTCCTTACAAAATTCAGAATTGAAAAAGACGAAGTGTTTATTTTTGACAGTGTTCCCTCAGTTTTGTAATATTTTGGTTTGAGCGCTAGGATCCTGGGGAATACAGCTGGAAATCACTGGCCTGGCTGTGCTTTAACTGTGAGTTATTATTATAAGCTAACACCCATCGTAGCTACCTGTGAAGTCCCGACACGATGCATCACACATAGGGCTGAAATGAAAGATTCGGTAAATCCACAATCCCTTCCATTAATTTGGTGCTTCATTATGTGGACCTCCATTCTTGCTTCCCCAGATCTCGTCACTGAAGAAGGACAGGAGAAACGGGTACAAGAAAAGCAGTGGGCTGGGGTCCCCATCTGGGGGAACACTAGGCCCTAAGGATCCACAACATCCCTTCCTTCCCCTGGCATGGGCCCTGCAGCTCCTAGTGTTTTTCTTGGCGGCCCGAGAGCCACCCTCACCACTGCAGATCTGCCCTGTCGACGCCCCTCCGGTCTGGCTCCCGTCAGCTTTCCCTCCAGCTGCTAATGCTGAGCTGTTAATGCCATCAGCCATGGAACACTGTAAGGCTAGACGGTGTGGAAACTCTGGCCCAGTTCCCTCTGTTACTCTTCATCACCTCTTTTGAGAAACTCAGGACAAGTTCCTCATTGACTGAGGCAGAGGTACAATCCCAAAACATCTGTTGTGGGTCCTATTGTGTCCTTTGAAAAGATGGGCATCTGTCCATATGACCTTATTTATAAAATAAGGTCTCTGCAGATGTATCAAGTTAAGATGAGGTCATCTGGGCAGGTCCCAATCCAATATAACTGGTGTCCCCTTAAGAAGAGGACAAGAGTCAGAGAGACACTCAGGAAGAAGACAGCCTTGACAGCAGAGGCAGGGATTAGTGATGAGCTGCGAGCCAAGGAACGCCAGGATGGCTGGCCAGGACCAGGAGCTGGAAGAAGCTGGAGGGAATCCACCCAGGGTCTCAGAGGGAGCCTGGCCCTGCTGACACCTTCATTTCAGATTTCCAGGCTTCAGAGTGTAAGAGAAGATGTTTCTTTTGTTTTGAGCCTCCCAGCTTTGTAGGACTTTGTTAGGGCAACCCTAGCAAACTGTCATAACATCCACTCCCTGTCAGGTGCTAATGCTGTCTCAAGATAGAACCCCACCATTTTCCTTCTACAGTGGTTTCCCCATGTTGGCATTGCCACCCCCAAACCCTCCTTGAGGTCCCAGGACATTCTGCTGCTTCTACTCATGCAAGAGCATTAATGTTGGGATACCCAGGCCCAGTGACAAGTTCTCAAAGTGGAATCTACAGTTACTTCTAGGCCTGCCCGGTGCCCCTGCAGGGTGACCCTGGCAGCTTGCCAGCAAATCAGCACTCTAGGGGGCTGCCTGCCAACCTGTGAGAACTATGTAAATATTAATTATGGTTCACTTGTAACGATCTTCCTGCCTCATTCATCTCTCCCATGACCTCAACACAAGACAATACACTAAAAAGCAAATGTCATCACACTGAAAGTGATGAGGCCCTGCAAAAATAATTGAGAGGGATGAAATCTAAGAATTGACATCACATTATTTTTTCCTCAAATTTTTAAACAGTAATAATATACAAAGAGAAGTAGAACAATCAAAAGATTTATGTCTTCTGGAAAAGAAATACGACGCAATTTCACAGAACTGAATTTGGCTGTTCATTTAGTAAAAGCATCAGCATCTGCAGTTATGAAGTCTCTATTCGTACTGTCTCAACCTTCCATCTGGAAAAATAAGCATTTAAAAATTTGTAAAATCTTTTCATGTTTCCTTTGCATTCTTTTCCTTCCTTAGTCCTTCCTTTCAATTAATAAAATTAAAATACATCGACTAGCTAGCTAGAGTCACGGTATGGCTGAGGATTTTCCTAACCAGCAGTGCACATATATTACAGCAAAGCTGCAGTGATCATGCCATCAGTCTGATGTATTGCAGCAGAGCCAAGCGCGGAGGTGCAGACGTCAGTGGCGCTCGAGCGGAGGCTTCCTAATGCACAAATTACATCTTCCGAGCCTGCGTTCCGCGCCTGCGTTCCCTCCCTGCACACACCCAGAAGTCTGATAAAAATGAAGCACGCAGAGGACACCGAAATATCTAGAAGGCACAGAGACAGTCAAGAAAAATGACGGGCAGTACATGTTTTCTAGACTCATAATTTTTATACAGGATTACCGTATGTTTCTGTGAGTTTCTATGTACCGGGGGTGTGCTTACGTATGTGCGCGTGCCACAAACACACACACGCACGCATATACGCACACACACATGCACACACACATACACACATGCACACACAGACACACACATGAGCGCGCGCGCGCACTCACACACACACACATACACACACACTGTGCAGTCCTCCTTAAGGAGACGAAGGGAGTGCGCATACTGAGCTTCCCTCTTGGAGAACGCACACAGCACAACCTCCGATGGCTTTTCCTCTCCTGGGGGCAGCGCTACGCGGGACGCGGACGGTCACTGCTCTGTCCCGGGACCCGCCCGGCAGGCTTCCCGGGCTCTCCACTGGAGCAGCCCCTGTCTGCACGGCTCCCTCGTGTCTCTCCACCAGGTGGACCTCTCAGAGTCCGGCTCCTGGGCGCGAGGGTGGGCTGGTGGCTCCCCGGGCCAGGATCCGCCGCTGCGCTGATGACGCGCACCCCTGAGAGGCAGGGGCGGAGTCGGCCACCGGCAGGCGCCCACCCCATCCTGTCCTTGGTGAATGTCAGCGGCGCGACCCGCTCCTCCGCCCCCTCCTGGGCGCGTCTCCTCTCCTCAAAACGGGACCTGGCCTCTCGTTTCTCCCCACTGACATCGACGTCCATCCACTTCTCTTATTTGTACAAATTTCCACAGTGTATCATTTCACCTCCTTGGATGTAAAAAGTGAGCTAATTTTCTAGCAGCATTCCTTATGTCAGCCTCTCTAATTTTGTATAAAAAATCATTTTGCAATGGGACCAATGTTAACTCATTTATGCAATATATCGGTTGCTAAAATGAAATATTCCACTGAAGTCCATCAATCAACATGGGAATACAGGTCTTATATTTGTTGCACCTAATCTACTTTTGCTTAGCATAGTTATTACTCATATCAAAATATGGGTCTAGACGTGAATGACGGAAGTTATATTTGAAATCGTGTCTTAAAGTCAGATATGCTCATGCCAATTTCTTTTTCATTGCGCACCCCAAAATTGCCAGTACCATGACCATGTTCAGTATAAAATGCATCATCCTTTGCACCCACGGGTCACCCCAAATGAGGCACACAAGTGAAGATGCAAATATTCGTCTTTTTTCTCACGGATCCTCCCGGCCCCCCCAACCCCTTCCCGCTTGCAGTGCCTTCCTGGCTCCTTCTTTGCTGGGGTGGAAGAATATGGGGGTGGGGGGGGGCGGGTTTGATGCTTCTTAAAAACACATAGGCTGCCTCTCTCATCTGGCAATCATTGACTTATTAACTCTTATTTAAAAAGTTCACACAAATCCAGAGAACTTGTCCTGCTATAAGAATGCAGTGAGAACTAGATGAGGCGTGGAAGCTGTCCAACTGCGCAGGGCAGTGATCCTAGGCGGTGGCTACAGGCAGACAGGTGTGCCCCCGCGGCAGCTCCCAGCCTGGGTCTGCAGCTCCAAGAGCTGCTATTTTCACTGGACCCTGAGAAAACCATGACTCAAGACCAGAAAGGTCTGGAATTAGAAAGAACAGACCCAACAACTCTGCTCCCGGGCATCATATATGTCCTTTGAAGACATCTGGGGAAATGCAGGACACAGGCTGGGAAGAGGAAATTAAAATGATCATGAATATATGCAAAATATCAGGCCACTCTCCTTGTAGCCACTTTACCCTAAAGCGGTAGCCCTCTGCCCACCTGACATGTGGTCCAGGCTTTTAATTGAAGACCATGTCTTGAGCTCTGTGAAGTTTTGATCTGAGCCAGCAGAGGCTGTCCCAAAGGTTCCGGGAACACTCCCCCATCACAGGCAGGACAATTTCATCAGGGAAGCTCTGGAGACCTGGCTTCAGAGTGACCAGATGACGGGCTTGCAGACCCTTCACAGTCCCCTGTAGTTGACCCCCTAAATATATATGGCTGTGCACAAGAGGCAATTCCCAAGAGGTGGAACATATTTTTCTGTGTCCAACTCTGGAAGCTGGGACCTCCCTCTCCAAGGGTCCTTGCCCCAACGCCTTAGTCCCTGGACCCCCTTTGACTTTGCTCCGCTTCCACACTCTGGTTGAGTCTCTGACCAAAATGAGGAAGGGGCTGCACTGAGATTCCTTTGGAGGTTAACCTGGCTTCCCACCTCCCATGGCTAATAAGTGCTATCCCGTGGCTTGTTGGAGGACAACCATTAATTAGATACACCAGTGCCGATTTATCTTATTAGATATCTGCACGCAAGTAGCCATGAGAATGCAGAAGCTTTCAGGATTCCTAGCGCTCCAGATCGCCTTAGTTGCTGACGTCTTTGCTCCTTGATTTGCATTCATAGCTGGGGTTTTGTTTTGTGTCAGTAGCACAAGCATCAGGGCAGGGCTGCTCCAAAGTCTGTGCCCACAACCCCCTCTGATACAATGTTTAATCGATTTGTGTTGCAGTAGCTTGAAATATCTGTGGGTTCCCTCTAACCAACCGATTTGCCTGCAAACCCCATTTTTTACTCTTTTATTGTTTGCAAAACCAACAACTTTGCAAAACCATTTCCAAGGAACGGGAGGACCAGCTCTGCATCCCTGTAGAGCTGCACCAGCCACAGCAAGCCGAGCTCTGTGCATTACTGCGATTTTCAAAATATAAAGATAAAATATTTGAAGGTTTTCTTGAAAAGGGGAAAACGCAGCTCTAGCCCTCTCCGTTTGCCGCGGGGGGTGGGGGTGTTGTCCACGTGCCAGACTTGACGGCCTAACGGTTTGATTTATGAGTCTGATAATAAAAATCCCATTAGGCTCCTCTCATTGAGAAAAAGGAGCAGAAGAAAAAAAGCTGTGTGTGTCACCCAGCAGCATTGACGCAGGCAGCTCTGACGGCAGCAGCCGCGGGCGGGCTGGCGGCCCAGGGGGCCCGCGAGGGGCGCGCGAGGGCCGGCAGCTCCGGCGCAGGGTCCCCTAGCCACCCCCGCGCCTTTTCAGCTCCCGCCCCCGCTGTCGCCATCCCCGCGACCCCCACGCACCACTGCACTCGCCCCCGCACGGCTCCTGCCACTCCTCGAGTCCCCCAGGCACCCCAGCCCCCGCTACTGCAACCCTGCACCCCTCTGTAGTGACGGTGCCACCTTATGTGATCCCCCTGCCCGTGTGGACCCTTAGTCCTCCTAGGGGAGAGTGAAAGAGGGAGGGACCTGGGAGGGGGCAGTTCACAGCCCCCTAGGAAGGGGGTCACAGCCCTCCCTTCCCTCCAAGGAAGGAGGTAGGGCTGGGAGCCTGGGGTCCTGTGTTCCGAGCCCCCGGGGAGTTGCAGTCACTGGAACCTCCCCACAGGCCCAAGCTGCCTGCAGACAGGACCCGCTGCCGCCCCTTGTCCAGCAAGTACCCATTGTTCACGGGCTGAGAACATGCTAGAGTCAGGGTTATTTTTCTATTTAAAAAGTCATCTGGGCAGGAAAAAAAGAGTAATGCGCTGTGCTCGGAGTGCGCAAGTGTGATCCAAGGCCCCGTGCCTGCACCCACGCGTGGTTCTCCGTGGACAGAGCCAAGCCTCACCCTGGAGCTGCGGCCACTGCTCCCGGGCAGTAGGAGGACCTGGGCCCCGGGCCAGCCCCGAAGATGGTGCAGGGACACATGCCACTGCTGGGCCCGCGCACAAATGCTGCTTCTGATATCCAGGCAAAACAAGCCAAGGACTGCATAGAACATCTGGGGTTCCAGACCAGTGGTTTTCTCACAGTCTCAGAGCAGAATGACTGGCAAGATGTCCTCCTAAGGACACTAGAAAAGTAATTGTATCGGCTAGGCCTGATTCAGCCCTCCAGCATTTTACACGTCTACTCGAAATGTAGCGAGATCAAGAAGGAATTAGAGAGACTGATAAACAAAAAACAGGCCTTAAAATACCACTACTAATTATCAAAAAAACTAAAAAACGCAAGTACGTCCAACCCCGCAATTCCAAGTCCATAAGTCATTCTATAAACGTTTTAATCAGCCAGTGCCTAAACTTCCCCCATCAATCCCGCTACGCTACATCCACTTGGGGAGGGAGATGTGCCATTCATAATTTCCCAGGGACATGGAGCTTTCAACCCCTCTGGGGCAGAAGGCACCCCATGTCCCTGGAACTAAAAACGGGAATGTCTGATGCTTGCGCACCAGTATTCACCATAGCCCAGACGAGGGGCCAGCCCAGTGCCCCTCAACCGATGAATGAATACACAAAACATGGTGCATCCATGCAATGGAGCATTAGCCTTAAGGAAGGGAGCACTGACCCGTGCCGAAACATGGATAAGAACATTGTGCTCAGTGAAACAAGCCAGTCACAGAAGGACAAACCCTGCAGCATTCCACTTACATGAAGTCCCTGGAGTAGACAAATTCATAGAGACAGGAAGTAGAGTGGTGGTCGTAAGGAGCTGGGGGAGGGGTGTCGGGAGTTATCCTTGAATAGGTAGAATATTGTTCTGTTGGGGATGACGAAAAGTGTTGGAAATAGATCATGGTGCTCATATCACAACATCATGAATTTAATCAATGCCACTGAATTGTATCCTTAAAGATGGCGACAATGGAAAATTTATATGATATATATTTTATATATATACATATATATGTGTGTATACACACACGTGCACACACACACACACACATATATATAACCACAACAAAACAAAGAAACAAACATGAATGTCTGTTAGCACAGATACTTCACTCAGGTTTCCTCTTCAAATTGCCTTCTGGGAATAGCACCCCCAGGCATGGTGTTAGCACCCTCAGGCACCCCCAGCTTGAAATGGACCCTCTGCCTCCTTAAAAACAAAGTGAGATAAGATACCAAAACCCACTAGGGCTCTCTTGCTCATTTACATTTTTTTTTCTTGTTTTTTTTTGTTTTTTTTTTTTGAGACAGAGTCTCGCTGTCGCCCAGGCTGGAGTGCAGTGGCGTGATCTCGGCTCACTGCAGGCTCCACCCACCGGGGGTTCATGCCATTCTCCTGCCTCAGCCTCCCCGGTAGCTGGGACTACAGGCGCCCGCCACCTCGTCCGGCTAATTTTTTGTATTTTTAGTAGAAACGGGGTTTCACTGTGTTAGCCAGGATGGTCTCGATCTCCTGACCTCGTGATCCGCCCACCTCGGCCTCCCAAAGTGCTGGGATTACAGGCATAAGCCACCGCGCCAGGCTGCTCATTTACATTTTTAAAAAGATCACCCTGTCTATTTGAGAATTTGGGGGAGCAGACTACATTCTTACATCATTTGGCTTTTCCCTTCGATAGTGCCTCACCACGTGCACTGCCGAACATAGAATGGATTTTGTGAAGAAAAGTAATTTCAGTGTTTTTGGTTACTGCTAACCAAAGTGTATTAGTTTTCTATTGCTGCTGTAATAAATTACGACAAATGTGGTAGCTTAGAACTGCAAAAATCTATGATTTATGATCTTACAATTCTGCAGGTCAGAAGTGTAAACTGAAATGAAGGTGTGGGCAGGCTCTGTTCTCCCGGAGGCTCTCGGAGAATCCCTCTCCTGGCCCCTGCCTGCATTCCTCTGCTTATAGCCCCTTCCTCCATGGTCAGAGCCTGCCAGGCTCCCTCTCCCTCTGAACAGCTGAGGGAGGAACTCCTCTTTTCAGGATTCACAAGATTAAATTGGGCAGGCTCACCTGGATCATTTAGGTTGGCCTCTCCGTCTCAAGCTCCATGCCCTTGACATCCGCAAAAATCCCCTTTGCAATGTCAGGTGACAGTCACAGGCTGTGGGGATTAGGACATGGACATCCTGGGGCCATCTTTCTGTCTACCACACTAAGGAACCTGTTCTAGTTTATGATTTTATATTAAGGAATAGTGCTTATGGGAACTCAGAGTCATTTAAGCCAGTTTGCGCACAATTTATAAATATTCAGGGTAGAAATTAAGGCTCTCCTGTGTGACTTTTTCTTCTTCTTTTTTTTTTTTTTTTTTTTTTTTTTTAGTGGCTTTGATCCCCTCCTAGAGTCCTGGGGAGGTTGCTCTGCTATCTCCCTTTTCCCCTGAGTGAGTTATGCTTTTTGAAGGAGGGTTTTTGGTCCCTCCTGTCATACTGGTGATGCTCCTCCAATGAGTGTGAACCTCGATTCAGGGCTCCTCTTTGCAGCTGAGGCCATGGACATTCACAGGCTCCTGGGTGCAGCCTGCTGGGGGATGGGGCAGCTGCACAGGCAGGAGCTCATTGTTTCAGGATAGCAGGGGGTGGGACAGGCCTGTGTCCTGGGCCTTGGCCTGTGTGGTCTCTTAGGAACTTTCACTCAGTAGTGTCTCGGGCTTGTCACCTTTTTGAAATTCTGAATTGTTTTTGAATAAGGGGCCCTGCATTTTCATTTTGCACTGGGCCCTGCAAATCACATAGCCAGCCCTGGGTGAATGAGATGTGCTCCCCAGCTGGGGGGTCTCTGCAGCCGGGCTCTCCATCCCGAGCATCACTCACCACCAGGAGCCCTGCCCTGAGCACACTTGAGCCTAGACACAGTGGTTATTCCAGGTTCCTGCCATGAAGGCACCACTGGGGGTGAGGAGGATGCAGGCCTGGCTGCTCCTCTGCTCTCATTAGTCAGCAAGAAAGGCTCTGCTGCTGTAACGAGTGACCCCACAAAAAAATGACTCAATGACAAAGGGAGTTGTTGCCTGTGTTACAGTCCTGAGTCCTGGGAGCCCGGGTTTCCAAGGCTGCACTTGTCCTGGCTTACCAGGCTGCAAAGAGAGGAAGGAGGGTACAAGCCTAGTTGGGCTTGGGCAGGGGCCAAGCAACTTCACTCCCATTATTCAAGCAAAGGCAACCCATGCTGGCCACATCTAACTGCAAAGGAGCCTGGGAAATACATGGCCTGTGTTGGGCTCTAATTGTTTGGGCGCAGAGGGGAAGGTGGGTTTTGTGAAGGATCTCCACCACACCAACAGCTTCCCTATTGGTCTCCCTTCACCCCCTCCAACTCCCCCATTCTTCCCCATCCTCTGATTCCCTTCTCATTCCCACTGGCTTGGCCTCTCCAGAGTCCTCACTGTCTCCCACTTTGAGTGCAGCCATAATTAAACATTGTTTTAAAAATGTGTTTTCTCATTTTCTAGATTTTGGTGCAGGGCCAGGAGACAGCCATGCATTCTCAGTTTACTGTCCTTCTAAAAGCCTGCAATGTGGGATGGATTGCATGGCTAGGGGAGAAGGGAAACTGCTGGCCTTTTGCAAAAGAGAGAGCAAATTGTCCCCTTCTTGCTTAAAACTCTTTGATGACCACCCACTGCCTTAGGATAAACCCAAGTCTGAGTGTCGATCCCAAGGCCCCATGTTATCTGCTCCTTTCCTTCCCTTGCTGCCTTGTGCACCTCCCTGTCTCTCAGTCTCCAGAAGGCTCTTTCTGTCCTGAGCAACCTCACATGCTGCTCCCTCCACCTAGGTCCTCCTTCCCCTCACCTCCCTCCTGGCTGCGGCTCATACTGTTCTGAGGCTCTACCAGAAACGTTACTTCAAAGAAACCTTCTCTTCCTATTTTCCATCCCAACCCCAAACACACAGCTTTATTGTGATCTGATTACATGGTGTAATTTTCCTTCCCAGCACATATTACGACTTGTAGTTATGTATTGACTTATATATTATTCCCTTCGCTCTGTCCCTGTCTTCCCAGCCCCCAACCCTGCAAACTCTGGCGGGCACTGGCTGTGCTGTTTGCTTTCAGGTGCCCAGCACGTGGGCAATGCTCAGGAAGTGTGCTTTCTATAACTCAACAATGACAGAAAGGGATCCTAGGCCCTTAGGCTGAGCTACACCAGGCAACAGGAGAGCGCTTACTTGTAGGTCCGAATTCAGATTCCCACTCTTTATTCCCAGTGATGGCTACTACGAAGCTGAGGACTAGGACCAGGGTTGACCCTACAGTCTTGTCCTATGGGCTGCTGCAATAACTGGCCACACTTCTGATTTTCTTTCTGCTTCTTCATTTTTCAACCCATATGCAGCATGTTTCCCATTTTCTATCATCTATGAACACTGCTAATTATGTCGTTTCCTTTTACAATTACTTGCTGTTGAAATATTTTATTAGCTATTCTCAGAATGTATTTAAGATAATTGGGTCTCAAGATATAAAAGACAATTGTTAGATGCAAGCAATTTTTTTTTAAACAGAGACTTAGCGACGTTGAAATAAATTAAAGATGTTCATTGCAACCCTTCCTCGATTTGTATACCATTTCCTCAGATACACGGTTATATAAGATTTTCCATCTTTGATCTTTGTTCAAGCTGAACATGTGCACATATATGCCATAATAATTCTCTTACAGCATTCATTGTATATGTTTATGTTTTTTTTTAATATTGCTATGGCTACCAAAAGAAGTAATCAAAAAAAATTTTGGATCAAAGATCAAATTATAAATGGGTTGCATGCCGTGCCAGCATGTTCTTTTACTTGTACATTAGTCAAAATCTTAGCATTTCTCTATGGAAAATTCCAGATTTGCAAGAGAATCCCTACAATTTAAAGTCTTAGTGTATTGAGAAATGCCTCAAATCTGAGAGAAGAAACTTCACAACTTTCATTGCGATATTATTTATTTTTCACATAAGGAAACCCTCGTGTTCATTGTCACAGATAGCACGGGGGAGGAAGAGTTGGAGGACGAACACTTGATAAGAAACAGCAGCGAAGCACGTTCCCAAACAGCTCCGATTTTCAGTGCAGCTCACTAGTATGTGCTGCCTACATATAAAAAAAATTTATTCCCAAAGCGTACATAGTTGAACATAGGCTGTCCAATTTAACTTTGAGCAAAATTCTGCATTTTGTAATTTATAAGAAGACACTTTTTTATGTTGGCATTTAGTTGGGCCTAGCAATTCTTTTACCTTTTTTTTTTTTTTTTTTTTTTAACAACTCTTGTGTGTTCCTTAAAGACATTTGGCCTCTAATAGATCAGTGCTGTCTCTGTTACTGCATATCAGTTACTATTCTAAAGTCAAGATGTTTCGATATATAATAGCTCTTTTTTTCACAAATTGGCCCAAATCTGTAGTCACTAATGGGGGACAAGAGTGAAATCTCACAAGAAAATGGAAGTAGTTGAACAAAATACTTTATACCAAATCAAAACATGTTCAGTATGACGAGCACAGCACCTACTGTATTTATTCATGTTATTCATGCTAAGGCAGATGAAAACTTAAGTGATAACCCAGAAGCCCCCTTGACTTCTGCCTGATTTTGATTTGTGAGCCAGGAGCCTGCCAAATGCTGGAGATTGACAGCAGGGAGGGACATTGACCTGTAGTGGGGTTCAGGGAGAAAGCTGAGTGATGGCATTTCCAAGTTCCGTTCTCCCTTCTCCTTTCTAACAGATCCCTGGTTCTGTTGGCGGGGGGCTGCATGCTTTGCCCACATGACACAGTCACATTAACCTTCTGCTCTTGTGGGCAGAGGTGGTCTGTGACGCAGTCCCGGCCGATGAGGTGTGAGCCGTCTGCTGGAGGTTTGTGGAAAAGGTTTTATTTTTCCTGACGACCTCAGCAACGATGTCGGTTGATGTCAACCTCTCTTCCCTCATTTTCATGCCTTGGACACAAAATGGCACCTGGATCTCCACAGGGAATCTTGTCCATGAAAGGAACAGTGGGAGGAAGAGGGCCAATGGCACTGCCAAAGGGCCGGCTCTGGCGTTGCTGGGCCTCTGACTGGCAGCAGCAACCACCTCCTTTCAGAACGCACTGTTCTGTGAGAACAAGAGGCTAGGGTTTCTGTTCTAGATCACATCTCTTACCACACACAGGCACACGCAGGCACCACACACACACCCCCCGACTGCCATAATACAATCGGATAAAGTGTGCCCTGGCATAGGTTATTCTGAGGAGCTATCCAGCTTCCTCCTAAGGTGGAGGACAGAGGGTGAGAGCTTCCAGGAGCAAGTGGAGTGGAGCACCGCCAAGGGAGCACAGCCAGCCCGGCAGACCTTGGCCTGGGAAAGGAGCCCAGGCAGGATGTCCTGGCAGAGGACTGAGCATCAGTGAAAGAGAGAAGCATGAAGGAGCTGGCATGCTGGGAGCTCCAGGTGTTTGTGTGACTGGAGAAGAAGGAGGCCATGGCTAGTGGAGGAGGACAGAGCTGGAAGAGCAGGCAGGGGCCCGTCCTGAAGGGCTCCCTGGGCTCACCTGGACTGGGGCTGTGTCCTGAGGAGAGTTTCTGGATGCTGTTAAGCTGCTCATATTTCCATTTCATACAGTTATAATGAAAGCTGGGACAGAGGGAAAACTGAGGAAGGGGACATGTCAGGTGGCCTCCGTGGGGTCTCAGTGGAAGAAAATGAGACGGGCCTAATGCCAGCCACTGGCAGTGGAGAGAAGGAGGGCTCGAGTGATGCCTGGCTGAGGACAGTGATGCAGCATCTGCAAAGGAATGGAGGCAGGTGGAAGACAAAGGCACACTCGACCTTGGTGGCTTCCAGGGTGGGGAAAGGGTGGGAAGCACAAGGAGGCTTTCACAGGAGCCCCTGGAACAACGAATGAGAAAGCAGGATGGCATCGGGGCCTGGCTGGGGTTGGAGATTGTGTCAGTCCTACATCCCAGGGGCTGTGAGTGAAATACCGCAGGGGCCTTAAAGCAAGAGACCGGGCACTACCTCACCCAGGGAACAGTGACATGGACTCGACAGACTTGGCCAGCATAGCCAGGCCGATCCTCTTCCAGGAGACAAAGCCCTTTTAGAATCAGAGCTTCAAAGTCCTTGATGGAGGTAAATTTTATAAAGTACACATCAGCCGTATTGATACATTCTCTTTCCTTTCCACCTGCACTCTTCATTTCCCTCCTACCAGGGGGAGGATTCCCTTTTATTTCCTGGTCGCTGAGTTGAGCATAGAACATGTTAGGAGTGGACATATGTAATATCCTCTCCTCTTCTTTCTCCCTCCTTCCTTCCTTCTTTGCTTTCTCTCTCTCCCTTTCTCTCTTTCTTTTCTGTCTCTTTCTCTCTTTCTCTCTCTCTCTCCCTTTCTTTCTTTTTCTTTCTCTCTCTTTTATCTTCCTTTCTTCTTTCTTTCTTCCTTTTTCTTCTCCTCTCCCACCCTTCTTTCCTCCCTCCCTTCCTTTCTTCCTTTTCAGCCTCTGTTTGTTAGCCAACTACACCCAAAATTCAAAATGTCGAGATTCCAAACTCAAAAATTACACTAAAAAATTCGAGATCTTATGGAAATGCAAGAAAAAAATCTAAATACTTTCCACTGAATCAAAGGTGGCTGGTCTCACACCTCCTAGATGGAAAACATGATCTTCAAAATGACTTTAGGGAGCTGTACTAGTTCTCTTTTTTTAGTTTCATTTTTAAATAATTTATTTCTTACTGAGGATCTTCAAACAGGGGGAGTGAAATTCTTTTCCCCTCTCTTAGTGCACTCACCACCAACCTAACATAGGTTACATGAAGAATCAAAATGTTATAGGACCATAAAGAATCTTACAGATCAATCAGTTTAGCCTTTTCATTTTATAGATGTAGAAGATTCAGAAAGGTGAAATAACATTTCTAGAATTAAACAGTGAGTTTACAGTGGTTAGGATAAAAATGAACAAAAAAACCCAGGCTTCCTAAATTTCGGTTAAATTTTTTTATCTTCTCACTATCTTGAAAGGGAGATGTTTCAAAGAATATAGACATACGGAGATATGGATAGATGACAGATAGATAGATAGATAGATAGAACTTTGTGATTATGCCTATAAATGACACACACTTGATTCTTAAACTCATTATGTAATTATGAAAATTATTATTTTCCGCCCTTTTACAGACAAGGAAACAGAGGCTTAGTAGCATTAAATGACTTTCCCAAATTCACCGAACAAGAACATGTCAGAATTGAGAACAGAAATCACATTTGGTTCTAATCAATTTATTTCATAGATAGATAGATCAATAGATAGATAGATGAAATCTCGCTCTGTTTCCCAGGCTGGAGTACAGTGGCACAATCTCTGCTCTCTGCAACTTCCACCTCTCGCATTCAAGTGATTTTCTTGCCTCAGCCTCGCTAGTAGCTGGGATCGCAGGAACACACTACCATACCTGGCTAATTTTTGTATTTTTAGTACAGACTGGGTTTCATCATGTTGGCCAGGCTGGTCTCGAACTTCTCACCTCAGGTGATCTGCCTGCCTTGGCCTCCCCAAGTGTTGGGATTACAGGCATGAGCCACTGCACCCGGGCTATTTCTAGTATATTTTATTATATAATATGGAGGATACCAGATGGAAAATGTATATGCTGAGTTTAGTAGACCAGTATTATAGAAACGCGCTTTTGTATTCTATACTCTCAAGTTCACCAGAGCCCAAATTGCCTGAGGGTAAAGTAGGCCTTAGATCCTAACCATTCCAGCTGGGAGAACCAAATTACTTCCTTAAAATGCATTAAATATTTTTAAATTAATGCAGATTGATAGGGTTTGGCTCCGTATTCCCACCCAAATCTCCTGTTGAATGGTAATCTTCAGTGTTGGAGGAGGGGCCTGAGGGGGGGTAATTGGATCATGGGGGCCGACTTCCCCGTTGCTGTTCTAGTGATAGTGAGTGAGTTCTCACAAGATCTACTTTTGTAAAAGTATGTAGTACTCCCCCCTTTGCTCTCTCTCTCCTGCTCCACCATGTGAGGATGTGCCTGCTTCCCCTTCACCTTCTGCCATGATCGTTAAGTTTCCTGAGGCCTCCCCAGTCATGCTTCCTGTTCAGCCTGTGGAACACTGAGTCAATTAAACTTCTTTTCTGCATAAATTATCCAGTCTCAGGTAGTTCCACACAGCAATAGGAGAACAGACTAATATACAGATCTATCACCCTTTGGAAGTTTTATTTATTGTTCTTTAAAAAAGAAAATGATTGGTAAATTAGAAACTGGTACAAAACCTTTGAAGAATAATTTCACAGTATCTAATAAAACTGTTTGCAGTTACCTGTGCTCCAGCAAACCTGCTTCTAGGTCTATACCATGAAGTTATACCTGTCATAGAATAAACATCTACATGTGTAAAGTAACTCATTGCAGCATTATTTGTAATTGTGAAATATTAGAAATTACCTAAATATAAGTGTGCAAAGTAACTAATTGCAGTGTTATTTGTAACTGTAGAATATTGGAAATTAGCTAAATGGTCAAGCACAGGATACTGGCTGAATGAACTGTGGTACATACACACTGTAGAGTTCTACACAGCTGTTGAAAAAAGGATGAGAATGATACTGATAAACTGATATGGAGTGATTTCTAGAAAATATTATTAGGTGAAAGCAGCAAATTGCAAAAGAGCATATATAGTACACTGAGTTGTATGAAGCAAAAAGAGAAAATAAGAAAATAAGTTTTTACTTGCTCACCTTTACAACAGGAGACGAAATTCAGATAAACCTGAATACAATGAAATTTGCTTCCTACAGAGTCTGGGGGTGGGAGGGAGATGGAGTGGAAGGAATACAGCGGGAAGGACTCTTCTGCCTGTATTTCTTAAAGTGTAGTTTTGGCTTTTGAAGGCATATTCAAAAAATATTCAAACAATAAAATTAAATCAGTAAGAATGGAAAGAGAGAAAAGCCCTAAAACTGAAAGGAAATTTAAACAAATGAGCTCAACCATGTTGCCAGTGAAGGGCAATAAAAGGGAAATCGACTAGAAAGGACAAATACAAATAATGATGAACACAGAGTTTAGCTATAGATCCTCCAGATTCTGTGCTGAGTGGTGAAAGAAATTAGGGGGAGGAGTTGCGAACACATCCTGACCTTTATTTAGTAGTGTGTTTTGTTGTGGTGGCATGGGCAAGCAATTAGGAAACTATTTTAGATGCACTATAGGATTCAGCAAGTGAGTAAATACATTGCTGTTTTGGGGAACCAGGGATTTCACTGTGATGAAAGAGACATAGACAAATTAATGGCTCCTGATTTCTAAAATAAGTACATGTATGTATATGTGCACATGTATGTGTTTGTGTGTGTATGTGTGCATGCATGTACATGCACTTATTGCTTAGATCTGTCTGCTGCAAGGGCCAGGAGGAAAAGATGTCCCAGCAGCAATGAGCACACGTAGTACCTGTGTCTTGGTCTATAATTCCGTTAAAAGGAACCAGTGTTCTTTTGAGAAATGGCTGACCCCAGGGTCTGGAACAAAGTAGGTACAAATGAGCCCAAAGCATCTTATTAAGCCAGAAAGTAAGGAAGTATTTAGAAGTGATGGGGGCATGCCATCAGGATGCAGGAGCCAGGTTGAGGGGACTCTCATTGGCCCTTTTAATGGATCAAATATGAACATCAAAATAACATATAAAGGAATGAATTATGAGCGATTAAATATGGGAATTCATGAGTCCAAGATACTTGTGCTATGAATAAATAGGTACAGACGTTAGTCACTGAGGCATAAGGAAGTGTTTTTGCCTGCCCGACGGCTGATGTGGAAGAAGTACTGAGCTTGAACATCACCAAGGCAGGAGTAGACCAAGCAGGAGTCAGGAGTGGGTGCTGAGTTAGGGAACTGAGTTGAGGAGCAGGATACTCGCCTTTTCTTCTCGGCTGCTCAAAGGCTGCTTATTGGTTGTACCTGAAACAAAAAGAGTAATCATACAATGGGAAAGTCAGATCATGCCTCAATGAGAATTCACATCACCCATGGGACATAAGTGCCTCCAGATATGAAATTCTGAAACAGACACCAGCACACCTCCATAGCAGTCCAGCTGAGATGGCAGAACCTAACCCATGCTGAGAAATGTTTTATTAAAAATAGAAGGAAGATGCCAGGCATGGTGGTTCATGCCTATAATCCCAGCACTTTGGGAGCCTGAGGTGGGAGGATTGCTTGAGCTCAGGAGTTCAAGACCAGCCTGGGCAACATGGCAAAACCCCAGATCTACCAAAAAGTAAAAAAAAAATTAGCTGGGCATGGTGGCACAGGGCTGTCGTCCCAGCTACTTGGCAGGCTGAGTTTGAAGGATCCCTTGAGCCATGCAGGTTGAAGATGCAGTGAGCTGAGATTGCACCGCTGCACTCCAGCTTGAGTGACACAGCGAGACCGTGTCTCAAAAAAAAAAACAATGAGAGGAGGTTCTGTATTCTTCAAAATTGTCTATGTCATAAAAGACAAAGAAAAATTCCAGAAATTCTCCAGATTGAAGGGCTATAAGAAATAGGGCAGATAAATGCCATCCTTGAGCCCTAGACTGTATGCTCTGTGGGACAGGAGGATGGGGAGAACATCATAAAAGACATTATTGCATCAATTGACAAAACTGGGATATGGGTGATAGATTAGATAAAAGCATTGTAGTAATGATGTTAATTTAGTACTGTTGAAACCAGTACTGTATCTATATAAGAAATTCTCTTATAGGAAGTATGCACTGAAGCCTTTGGGGGTCAAGGACCTACAGATACATAAGTCACCTTTAGCTTCTTTATAAAGCAAAGGATGAGGGTGCACGTGATAGACTAAGTGGGATAAGATGCTAACAAGAGGTGAATCTGGGTAACAGGTGTTATGGGTGTTTTGGGTATTATTTTTATTCTTGCAACTTTTCTGTAAATTTGGAATTATTTCCAAATAAAAGAATAAAACTGTGGGTGATGGAATTTAAATAAATGAACATATATAGAATAACTAAACTATGCCACTTATGGAAGAAGAACAGATATGACATAATATTTCTGCAATTATATGATTAGTTTAAAAACCAAGCATAATGTATAGCTATAATGTCCTTCTTCCCAAAAAAGTTACTTCAAGGCCTGCAACAAATGTTCTATGTCATATTATTTGCCCTCCTTTTCCTCATTTATAACAGAGTATTTGGGGGCTGGAGAATTAGCCTTCTTAGGTAACTTACTGTTTCTTGTAGCTCTAAAAATCAATGATTACATTCTGAATGTTTTTAGCTCTAACCCATTTGCAACTTTAAGTAAGCTTCTTCCAGACTTTCTGTGTTTCCTGTACTTATTTTAAAATAGTTTCCCATAAGTTAGAAATTTTTTTACGTATAGAAATTGTTGTGCTCATTTGGTCAATGTAATGGGGTGTCTTAGTCTGTTTTGTGCTGCTATAACAGAATACCTCAGACTGAGTAATTTATAAAGCACAGAAATGTATTTCTCATGGTTAGGGAGGCTGGGAAGTCCAAGATCAAGTTGTTGCCAGCCTCTGGTGAGGGCTTTCTTGCTCCTCACCACATGGCAGAAGGAGGCAGAATGGATTAACCCTCTCCTTAAGCCCTTTTTATAGTGCTGTCCATTTGTTAATGAAGGCAGAGCCATCAGGACCTAAACCTCTCACTAGGCCCCACCTTCCAACGTTGTTGAGACAGGGATTAAGTTTCAAACACATGAGTTTTGGTTGGCACATTCAGACTACAGCATGAGGGAAGTATCAGTTTGTCTAATGGTGAGTTCTTGTAGTCTGTAAGCTACTTTGGTTTTGCTCATTTTTTCTGCACTGTTCCTTGGAAGTGGACAGAATTAACACTCTATTTATCTGAAGGTCTCTCTTCTTCTCAGAATGAGAAGAACCTAAAAATGCCCTTCCAAGAAAAGGGAAAATGAAAAGGTCTGACTATGCGAAGCAGCTCTCACACTAAAGCTAAGGCTGTCCACAGGTCAGAAGTGCTGAAGCCTTGCACAGGGCATTTTTGTTCTTAAAGAACTCCTTAAGGTCTTATGGGGTCATTGTGGAAGCAGTAACACAGGGATGAGGAAGCAAGGCCACTGACGGTCAAGTGGACACCTGCATGGAATGAATTGGGGAAGCATCCTTAGAGAATTGCACTGCATTTCCTAGGCTCACATGACAAATGTATTACCCTTACCATAGCTTAGATGAAATTTGCCCTGTAATTTGATCAGTTATAACTTTGATATGGGTAGAGGTGGCCAGAGGAAAGGAAAAGCGTATTCTAGTGCTCGCAAAGACTAATTGCCCACTGTAGAGTAACAAGGTGGCTTCTGGCTTCTACATCAATCTCTCATGAGTCTTCATCTAAGCTCCTTTGACATTGATCTGTTCAGGTTAAGTTGGTGACATGGAATTTCCAGATGTGCAGGATAGGTGACAGATTATAAACTGCACTCATACCACCAATTGGTGCCCAGCTAAGAGGGCTGGCATGAAGCAGCATCTGCCCCCTCGACACCAATGACCCTGTAATCCTTAGCAAAGTCTAACTTATTTTCAGGTCCTTCTGCAGAAGGCGGGCAGTTACACGTGCACTGGAAGTGTGGGCCTCCACATCCTCTCTCCCCACATGGCCAACTCATCTCCTTTAGCGCCTTACCCTGGAATAGCCTTTTGTAGCTGTTCCTCCTGCCTCTGATTTCACCTCCTTCTGATCACCTCATCAACTTTCCGACTCAAACATGTAGGACATCATTTTATCTCTTTCATAAAGCCCTTCAGGATGCAGGCTCAACTCTTCAGCATAGGCTGAAGGCACTTCATTGTCTGTTCACCCTCCATCCTGGCACTGGCACCCAAACCACCCTGATGCCCAGCGTTCCAACCATCCCACTCACTCCTGCCTCTGGGGCTTGCACAGCTGCCTCCACTGTGGAGCTCCCCCAAGGCCTGCAAACCCATCTCGGATGCAGCTCCCCCTGTGGTCCTCTCTCCCACCTTTCCAGTGACCTGGGCTCCAGGAACTCCTGCACTGGCTGCCTTCATCAGTGCCCTCGTCGCACTGGCTGACTGCCTCCACCAGCGCCCTCGCGCACTGGCTGCCTCCACCAGCGCCCTCGCGCACTGGCTGCCTTCACCAGAGCCCTCATCGTGCTGGCTGCCTTCATCAGCGCCCTCGTCGCACTGGCTACCTTCATCAATGCCCTCGTCAGCACCTTGACGCCTTGATAGTGTGCCTGCCCCCTCCTCTGCTGGATTAGGACAGCCTTGAGGGGAGATCCCAGGACTTCATTCTGGAGCCCTAGAGCTCAGCAGTTATTAAATGACTCAAATGTTTGACATCTAATTTGGGTACTCCAAAGCTCCAGAAACAGGGATATATTTACTTGCTGATGAGAAGGGATGTGAATGCATTGAAACAGGATGGATGGGAAGGAGCAGGTGGCTTTGAGAACACAGGTAAGCCTGAAGGTCCCCTTTACTTCCGTGGTGGCCAAGGGCTAGGTGGGCATGCCCCTTGGTGCCCATGGGAGGCTTAAGGCAGAAAAGAAAAGAAGACTAATGGAGAGAAAAGAAAGAAAAAGGGGAAGGCAAAGAAAGGATTGAACAAGAAAGTGAGGAAGGTAGAGAGATTGCATTTCTCAGGAATCACCAGAGATGTGACAGTCGTCTTGGGCAGATACCCACACACACACACAAGCACACACACACATATTTAATGTGAGAGATCACTATGGCAGAGAAATGGCCTTTGCCAACCTCCAAGCTCACTTTCTTTTATGTTCTAAGAGATGAATCAGGCAACTCCTGAATGTGTGGTGAGAGATAAAGAAAGTTTGATGAGGTTATGTAGTTTTTATGCAATTATAAGCAAAGGCAAAATTCCTGCCATTAGGAAGCTGACATTTTACTGGGAAAATAGACTAAACAAGGCAGATAAGTCAACCACAAGCAATGCATGGAGGAAGTAAAGCAAAGAAAGGCGGGAATAAGTGCTGGGAGAGGTGGTGTAGCAGTGCGTGGTGGGGTGGACTCTGGAGGCTTCTTGAAGAGGTGCAAGAGGAAAAAATGTGAGAGGAAGAGAATGTGCCCTGCAGATATTCAGGACATTGGGCGGAGGAGTTCCTGGAGAGGAATCAGCAGCTGCAAAGGCTCTGAGTTGGGAGGGTGCCTGGTGGGTTCTAGGAAGGCCCATGTGGCTGAGAATAGAGTGAAGGAGGCGTGGGCAGAGTGAGAGCTGAGGGAGGTGGCAACAGCTATAACCCAGACATGATGGGTGTGGGCTTTCCATTCACCAAGGTGGAAAAACTGTGGGAAGAGTGGGTTTGTGATGGGGGTAAAACCGACAGCTCAGTAATAGCCATGTTAGGTTTCAGATATCTTCTAGATGCCCCAGTGGAGCTGGTAGCTAGACACATGTATCTAGAGTTTAGGAGAGGGGTCTGGGCTAAATATATATGTGCAAGCGTCATTAGTATTCAGATTTAAACCCACGAGGCTGAGCGAGATCACCAAGGGAGCAGGGAGTGATGGAAAATAAAAGGTCCACGGATGAGCCTTGGGACACTGCAACATGAAGACAGTGGGGAGATGAGGAGTTCAGCAAATGTGACTAAGGGGGAATGTCCAGAAAGGTGGGACACAAATCAGCAGAGTAGAGTGTCTGGAAAGCCGAGTCAAGGTTGTGTTCTAAGGAGGCAGGAATGAAGAATTCTCTCCACTGCAGTAGGTAAGTCATCTAAGATGTCTAAGAATGGACTCTTGGATAGAGAGTTTTGGGTTGAATGGTGACCTCAGTAAAAGTGAGATATTGCAGGACAGCAGAAGTAGAACTCTTAAGAAAGTGTTTTGGAACCATTCAACACCCAGAGAAAGGAGAGAGACCAGAGCCACCATCTAGACAGCTGCATTCTGTTGTAAAGGGAAACAGAGAACCTGGGTAGAGATGGAGGGAGAAGGTGGAGAGTCAAGAAAGTTCTTATTTATTTTTCCACGGAGAAATGACATTATGTGTGTGCATAATGGGAAGGACCCAGGAGACGATTTAGGGGGGAGTGCCCACGCAGTTATGCAGACTTCCCTCTCATGGCACAAGGGGTTGGGATCTAGTGCCCCAGGGCCTTTTCTGGGGCATGAGCACTAGGGGAGAAAGCTAAGACAGTGGCATCTTCTTGCAACCTTCTCGGACAGGTTGAACCACCAGGGGCTCTGCACAGGTGTCACCACACTCCCAGGCGTCTGTTGTCACCTGGCCCGGAGCCCGGGTCTTGGGGGTCTTGGGGTAGCAAACTTCCTTAGGTTCACTTCAGCGACAGCTGTGCCGTCTGTCCATGGAAGCTTTTGGGTGCATTTATGAAGCTGCGCCCTGTGCCTGGTGCCTCAGAACTCAGTCCTTTAAGTTCCTCCCACCCAGGGTCGGGAACGGGCCTCACCATCTGGCGGCTCCTGCAGCAGCTCTTTCTGGCGAGTGCAAGCCCACGGATTCCCCACGAGCCGGGTTCGGGTGGGGAATCCGCGCAGCAGTCCCCTGCACACACCCTCCCGCCGTGCCCTCCTTCCCTGCGCAGTGCATCCCTGGGTGCTCAGGAAGGGAGAGCGCGAGGTCCTGGGCCGCCAGCGGACTCAGGGGGAGGCGACAGGCTTGGCTTCAGCCACAGCGTTGCGCCACGTGGGCGCTCCCCTCTCTGTTGCTACCGTCCGTGCTGCGGGATGGCCCTGGTCTCGGTCCCCATCTGGACTCTTCATGGTGCGGAGACTGAGCGCAGTTCCCTACGTTTTGCGTCCCAACTTCTCCGGGGCAGAAAAGACCCCTGGTGTGTGTTGGGGAGAAGGGGGAGAGCAGGCCTTTGGCCTCTTAAGGGTCTTTTGGGGTCCCCCCACACTGCGCCTAGGCGAGGGCGCCTATCCCCATGCGGGAGGAGCGCCCCTAGCGCCGGCGACATCTCTGCAGACCTGGTGGTCCCAGCGCGCGGGGCATCCATCCATTCATTGCGACTCCGGGCGCGGCGGCCCTGGGACTCCAACCGAAATCTATGAATGGGAAGAGGAACGAGAACCAATGTCTGTTTGCACTCCCTGCTTCCCCGCACCCCAGCCTCCCTCCAGGCAGAGCGAGCCCCACACGTAGTGACAAGGGGCGGGGGTCGGGTTGGGGGGACTGCGGGGGCGTGCAAGGCTGGGAGAGAGTCTGGCTGGAGACTGCACTATTTATATACTCCGGTGCTCCAGGACAAAGAGGGCAGATCCGACTCATCCCCCTCCCCCAGCCCCAGCACCTCCCCGGCCCCCTCCTCTGGTGGCTTTGATTTCGTGACCACCCCCCGGGGGGGGCGGGTTGGCAGGTGCGGGGGTGGGAGCCGTCTCCGCGGGAGCAGCCTTGCCAAAGGTCCGGCTGCTGACGTCCGAGCGCCCGCTCCTGTCAATGAACGGCAGCGGCAGCCTGGGGACTGTTCTGGCAACGAGGCTACAGACGTCATCGCCTCCTGTTGGACGCGGGGGGGGGTGTCCGAGCAGCATCTCCGGCTTAAAGGGAAACTCTCTAAGTTCCGGGCAGCTGGGAGAGTCGTTCCTGAGAGCACATGCACCCCCAAATGTCAAGTGCACTCGGACACACACACACACACACACACACACACACACGCGCACACACAAGCACTCATGTTCTAGACAGAGAGGTCTGAGTCCGAAGTTGCTGCGGCTGGGAGCTTGAGCTGAGATGGATTGGTCTTCATGGGCGCCCAAGGCGCTGGGTGCAGCTTTCCCCGAGACCCCCAGATGGAAAGGAGGGAAGGAGGAACCCCACACACTCGCCTTTTGCGAGAAGATCGGCGCGCACCGCAGAGTGCCCCAAGCCTTTGGAATATGCCTGCTGAGCGGAGCGCGCGAGCGTGGTGGACAGGTCCCGAACTTGGCCAGCGGGCTTTCTTGGCAACTTGTTTTGCGCAGTTCTCCATGGAACCCTGGACCCACTGTGCTCCCGGCGCCTTGCCTTTTTTTTTTTTTTCTTTTTCTTTCTCTCACTCTCTTTTTTGAATTTATGAACTCGAAATGAAGCGGAAAGCAGATATGCGCGTCAGCATACTTTGGCGGGTAAGTTGACAGTTCCTTTTACCTATTATTTAACCCTTGAGAGTCCAGAAAAACTTAGTCCCGATCTTTGTGTGTGTGTGTGCCTGTACTTAAAAAAACTTCCTGTCCTTTCCCTCTACCCTTTTTGGCAATAAGAAAACGTGTGCGCGTGTGTGGTGTGTTGTGTTTGTGGACGTGACTGTTTGGGGGAAAGGGTGATGAGTGGACTCCAGAAAGAAGAAAAGGGAGTTTATAAAGCCGAAGACTCACGGGTTTGCAGAGGAGGGGAGAGACTGCCGCCCGCCCCAGCGCCAACTGACAGCCTGGGGGCTAACGCTTGATCCGAGGAGTTTGAGAGCTCCAAGTTCCCAGCGAGGGCTGCGCGCCAGCTGCAAACCGCAGCGGCTGCCGCGCCAGACCCGCAGGTGCCTCCCGAGGCGGCCTGGAGAAGGGATGGTGTGTACACCGCAACTTCCTTCCTCCCGAGCCAGCCGCCCTTCTCCAGTTCTCAGTGGGGACAGGACCCCCTGCTGTTTTGATCCTGCCTCTGCCGCCACTCTCTTCTCTCCCCCCACCTCCCCCAGTCTCTTTTGCAAAAGATCCTGTGATGTCATAGGGGAGGAGGGGGTCCGGAGTCCCCAGCACCTGAAAGCATCACTAGATTGCATTCTGCAGCATTTTATTTTCTTCATCCCACCCAATTTTCCTTGCAACCCATTGAAATCGCATCCTCAACAAACACTGCAAACACTGTCCCGCCCCCCTCCCCCCAAGCCAAGCCCAGCCCAGCCATAAGACACCACTCCTTCGTAGCTAGACAGGACCAGGAGTCCTCACAGCACCCCACCCCATCGCCCCCCAAATGGGGAAGAAATCCGCTGAGGCACCCAAGGAGCCTCTCCTTTCTGGTTTGATCTCTCCTCCCCTCTCGGCCTACCCTTCTAGTTGAAGGAAAAGGAGGAAGGAGGAAGGAGAGAGAGAGAGGAAGAGAGACTGAGAGAGGGAGAGGCAGAGAGAGAGAGAGAGAGAGAGGCGCAACACCAGCAAACAGTCTCCTAGACGTAGGGCTACATTGATGGACCGGATTGTAGAATTTCTGCACTGAGTCCCTGCCCCTCTGCCTTTCCTGCCACCCCAAGTCCCTTCCCCTCCTGAAGCAGCAATCTCTGCCATCTCCCTCTCTGGTCTCTTCTCCCCACCCCTTTCCTCTGCACCTAACCCCCTCCCCTCCATCTAACCCCACCTTCACTCTCCTCTCCGAGGGGGGAGGGCCAGGGGGTGGGGAAAGCAAACCCCCAAATCCCCAGCCCTGGGCAGAGATGTCGAAGAAACGCAAAGCCCTCGAGGGTGGAGGAGGTGGCGGAGAACCCCAGCTCCCAGAGGAGGAACCCACTGCCTGGTTTGGGGACAGCAGCGAGGAGCAAGGTAGGGGGCGGGGAGGGGGAGGAGAAAAAGGAACAGGAGCACATGCAGGAAGACGTTTGGGAGTTGAGATCCCTCCGCAGGAATGCCCTCGCCACGCTTCATCAGAGCTCCCTATAGCAAGACAACTTGAGTAGACTTTTCCCCCACAGATGGGATTTTACGTGTTTCTTCAGGATACGGGGAGTGGGGTGGGAGTGAGCCGATTAGATAATGCTGGAGACCCAGATCTGCGTGGACCTGAAGCTGTGTGGGGAAGAAGGGAGGGTGGGGTGGGAAGAGAAGAGGCCAAGAGGTATTGATTGGGGACAGCTGACTATTTTCCCTCATGCCTGCCTGGCTGTCATGTGCATTGGTGTGGACACACTGTACTGGGGATGGAGAGCCTACATGAATGTCTGTGTGCAGGACACCTGTGTCCAGAGGGCGGGGGTGCCGGTGAGATCCCCCTCGGGCTCGTTGCTGATGAGGGACAGCAGGGAGGGACGTTTACTTCTTCCATGCTTCTCCAGTCCAGGGATGCTTAGGGCTGCGTCATGTGAAATCTTCATCCTCTGCACAGGCAGGGCCCTGTGCCGCCTCCTGAAGTTGGAGGTGAGGTTTTTGAAGCAAATGGGGTGATGTGCTGTGATTTCAAGGAGAGACGTGGTGGTGAAAGCAGTTGGGTACTTCTTTGCCTAGAATAACACCAATGAAAAACTGAAGATGGAAAATTTCCTATGGAAACACAAGTGATACTTGGATATCTGATTTCCACATAAAAGAAACCCAGGCAGACACCTTTTATTTCCCTTAAAGCTTTCTGGATTTGGTTTAAAGTAGGCCCCAATGAACTAGTCAGGCTTTTTCTGGGCTGCAGTTAAAATGCAAAGGAAAAATGAACCAGATGGAGATGTTTTGTTGTTGGCTAAGCTGTGGAAAATTAGGTGAACAGGCATGTTGGGGGGAATCTGAATCTGGATAGGTAGGCAGCTAGGTAGAGGGGTTGTTTGTGTGACCGATTCCTTCCTGCAGCCCAGCTCTGTGGCCTGGGCTGTGGCAGGGGCCGAGCTGGGCAGAGTATCCAGAGAGACTGGCTTGGGCTCCTGTCTCCAAAATGGAGGCAGTGGCTCTTCTCCTTTGACGTCACAAGAAACTCCAAGTCACAGAAGTCCTTCCACCCAGAAAACAGGAGTCTTTGTGTGCACTGGGAACCTTCGGCATGGCTCGCGTCCGTTTCCAAACAAAGGACGGGTTCCGGCCATGCCTGGAAAGTGCATTTTGGTTACACTGGAAGGAGTTGAGAAGAATCCCACCGCTTACCTCAAAAGGGGTATTTCAGTAACTGCAGGCTTTGACTTTCTCTGCTCAGTTATGATTTTAGAGCAAAGCTAGGGCATTTCTTAAGTTACTTTTACTGAAAAAAAAATGGCATTTGGTAAGAAATTCAAGTACTGCAGGTGACTTTATTTGTATGGTTGTATTTTTCCATCTTTGGGGGAAATAATTCAGTATCACCATGAGTGTCTGGCAAATTCATCAGCTCCGTACGCGGTATTTGGTGTTGACCTCGGGTCGCTCTGTAAAGGTACATAGGCTTTTCTTTTGGTTAAGAGCAGATGAAGTCTATCGGAACTGAAACCATTATTATGATAAATAACAACCCCAATATTTTTAATGCTATTTTAATAATTAATAAATGTATGACTGCCAGCTATGAAAAGAAATAAGAATTGTATTTCAGCAAACATTTTTCATCTTTTTGATGGAAATATTTGGTATTAGGATTTTAAAAAATCTATGGAAGTCTGTACTACCAGTAGCAAGTAATTCCCACATTCCCCAGGTAATATGAGTCTACAGAGAATATTTTGCAAGTCAAACTAGTTAACAGTAAGTACCTATATCCATAGTACTCAGAGATTATCATAATTTCAAAAAGATTTATTGTACAATTTTGTTTAGCATAAAAATGTCTAAAGATTTTATTGTATCCTTTGTATTTGGCAACTAAAAATGCTACTTGGTAATTGTCTGAGAATATATAACTGTAGAAACCATTGAGGGGTGAACACTCCACTACCATGGAGTTGGGAATATATTTCTTTGGGAAATGGAAACCACGGCCCATGCCTGCAGTGGCGGGAGCACATCTGTGCATTTCTGGTGGATGTCTGTGGTATATGGCTATATGAATACACGGCTGTGCACGCTTTCGCAATGGGAAACCGGGAGGCCAGGTAGCTGGCAGTGTTTGAGTGACAGCTGTTCATGACACATAACCCCTTACCCGTGATTAAGAAACTGCATTTTCTCTGCCTGTCAAAGTCAGTGCTGTTGGTTTTTACCCCTTTGGGCCTCTAAGCCAAATTTGACTGTACACACACTGCAAAACAGAGAAAAGTATATATATTGGTGTTGCTGACCTGGATGGAACATCAGAGGGGTCATCTTTTAAGTTCCAACAACTTGGAAGGTTCATGTGTTTGCTCATTTCAACCATTGAGAGTATATTATAGCACGTATGAAATGAAGGCAACTGGAAATTAACTTTCAGTGGTAGTCAATGATTTTAAGATGGCCTGTTGGCAGGCTGGTTTGACTTGAAGTTTTAAATAGCTGATAGGCATATAGGCTGCCTAGAGAGGAGTATGGTGGGAACTTTGAACATGAGAACTAAAGCCCTTTGGTCCTGTTCACGTCCTTCCCTACCACCAATCCATGCCAGAGTGCTCGTGGTCTCTGGCCACAACTGCTAAGTGCTCATTTCAGGTCCTGTGCTGATACTTCCTGGCTATTGTGCTGTGTGGCCCCTGTATTGTTAATAGTTTCTCTTTAGAAGATTCCTTATACTGATGAATGTAGGATAGTAAATGGGTCATTGTGTACACACTCAGATGGTTTTGGTTTCCTCCCTGACCTTAGTAGATCCAGCCTGCTTAATTTGACTAGCTAAAATGAAAGATGAAGTACAATATCCTAGCTTAGACTGAATGTTTCTTTGGATGTCCATTGAAGTTATTTGACACGTGTACTCGTGTGTGTGTGTGTGTGTCTGTGTGTGTGTGTGTGTGTGTGTCTGTAAAATTGTGATTAGGATACATTCCTCTTATGGGCAGCAGCTGGCTCCGTGTCCAACATGTGTGCAGTCTATACTGAGGAAGATATTAACATAAAATGTTAAACTTATAAACATTTTTCCTTTGTAACTTAAAGAAAATTGGTGTACAAATGGACCATGCCAATGACAATTTTTGTTTTGTTTTGTTTTGTTTCTTGTTTTCTTAATTGCTTTGAACTTGGACATAAGATTGTGTTACAATGTTTGGTTGATTATAACTGAATGGACATGTGGAAAGCTGTCTGGGAGGACTCTTTGATGAAAACCCTGAATAATTGTATTTATTGATCTTATAACTAATAAGAAAGCACTTCAAAATTTTTTTCGTTCTCTTCACATTCTTTTTATATTAGTCTGTTTTCAAAGAATTAGTATTTACTTAAAGAGTTTGGTTTAATCACAAGATATCTTATTAGTTACTATACAATGAGGAAGTAATACTAACTCTATTTTTCCAGTTATGCTGTAGTTAGAAACCTGTTCTCCTAGTACCTATAGGTTCTCTGAAATCCATCTCTTTTCTCCCCTCTCCCCAATGTCACCCTAATTGGACTATCTTGCTTTGTCTTCTAGTTTTAACCTCCATGTCTTTCAAGATGGTTTTAGATTAGGGAATTACGTAAGTGGTATATTATTACATTACATTAATCTCACGAGTGTTTTAAAAGTAAGTCGTTTCTGTTTTGGATGAAATTGGTTAGGATCCTCCCCAGCCCAGTTTTCTGGGTTCTTGCCTTGGTGGTGCTTAAAACCACCCAAAGGGGAGACTCTGGGACTGAATGAATCTAGGGGACATTTGGGCAAGACCGACTCACGCATTCCTTGAATTTCTTGAGCCATAGTGAAATACGGGTAGCTATTATGTGGTCAGATGAATCAGTGACTGAGTGAACATATGGTTTTCAATCACCACATACCTCTACCTCTCTGATATTACAATAACACCGGGATTTTGTAGCTTTCCTGTATTAATAATGGGTAGTTAGCATTGGGAGAGCCTGAAGCTGGGCATAGGAAGTAGCATCAATTTTATGTCTCTAAAACTAGTTAAAAGTGAATGTGTATGTTGTTAACTGACCTATATCTACCTAACCCCCACCATCAGCTGGATTGATCTTTCCAACAGACTAATGTTTCTAATAGAATTGCTCAGATTGCCTATTTCTAAAATAGCTTACAAAAATATCTCTCAAAGGGTGATTTACATCATTGATATTAAAAAATGGGCATGACCCTCGGAAGAGGAAATCAATGTTAAAGACAAACAAACAGTCATACAAGCATGCATTTTTACAGAAGTTTGATGGCAAAGGCGGTTATCGTTTAGACATTTTTTAAAGTTCTTGTGTTAGTTTCTTTGGCTTCAAACCAAAAAGGCCATTACCATGCAGTGGGCCAAAGAAGGTGAAGGAGGGGACTTTGAGGAGAAAAGGAGCTCAAGAATGAAGCCTGCAGAATGGAATAGAGGCCTTAGTCCTCACTCATCTTTGGACCTGCCCCTGCCTTTTTGATTCAAGTGGGAAAGAAAATGACCGATATCTGAAAGACAAAGTCACCCCTATGTGCCTCTCTCCTCCCCTCAGGTTGAATTAGATGGCCTTGGTGGTCCAATTTCTGTGACTTTGATTATGACTTTGGGAAGAAATGAACTTAAACCATAACTGGACTCCAATCTAAATGATAACTCACAAAGGAACCAAATGAGGAGTAGTTATTAATCTGAAAGGGTGGGGAGAGGAAGTTACCTAAAAACTGCATTATTTGAGAAGCCACTAACTGGGAGGATACTCTCTTTTTAGAACTGGCAAAAGCTCTGAGCAACACAGTTCAATAATGTAGAGCACCTTTTGATCTAGAGTACAGCAGGGACTCTTCTTTATGTTGTAAATGGCCTATATTTACCTACATTTATATTCCTGTTTGCCAACTCTTCCTCCCCAACAAACATGCACCTGCCCCTCCCCTCCAGGGGAAAACAGAATTGCAAATAAACAGAGGCGAAAGTTATGTAACAATGCCACCTCCTGTCACTTCTATGGCTAGCTTAAATAATACAGATGGAACAAATGTTTCTCAGGCAAGCAGGAATTATCTTCACCTGTTAGCAGGAGGAGCACTTTTAATAAAAAGAACTGCTCAACCGTGACATGAAATTCTTAAGAGCTCTTTGACTTTCCCTTTCCTTCCTTGATGAATACAAGGTAGCAATCACAATGACCAATATCTTGATATGATATATTGCATATATCATATAGGTACATGCATATATATTATACACACATGGCAACAGTAGTCAATGGTCATGAGAAGATGTACTGTAAGTCCTCCTCCAACCCCAAATGTCACCTACGTGACCCTGGTTCTTATGAAGCCAACCAGAAATTTCCTGAGCACATACAGAATGATATATGTAACATCCCTTTCATATACAGACACAAGTATCCTGTTAAACTGTTCTCCTTATACTTTCCTTTATCCACTTACCTGTATCTTGGAAATGTATCAGCATACATAAAACTACCTTCGTTGCCTGTATAATATTCCGTGGTACAATGTGCCGTAATTGATTTAACTAAACTCTATTGAATGACATTCAAAATACTAGTCTCTTGCTTTTATAAATAAATAAAGCTTTCATAAGCAACCACACAGTACTTTTTCAACACATGTATACGTGTATATGTTGGTAAATTCCTAGATATGGAAGTTGAGTCAAAGAAATGATAACGGTTTCGACTCTACCGAAGGCTATTTGCCCATACCTGCTGTAATTTTCTTATGCAGTTTGATCTGTCATGAGTACAGACACTACATTTTGAAAATCCCAAGTTGGGATATTTGGTAAATATAAGCATATTCCTCAAAACGGTGGGATAGAGCATTTGAAATGTAGAAAGTCCCAGATGTAGGGTGATTACACCTACGATGGATTTTAGGATTTATAAGACAACTTTCTTTCTTCTCCTGCTCTCTGCTTAAGGTGGATGTTGGGATGAGCAGTGTTGCATTACATCCATCTCAGCAACAATACATAGGCGCAGGTTTGTGATTTTGCTGTAGAATAAACATTGAGGAATTTAAGTAATGACAGAGAATGAATTGTGTTATTTTAAAATGGGTATTATTTTAAAATAGGACACGAATGTTCTTTCTGAAGAGATTTATGAAAACTATAATTGGTATATGTATTACTCTTGAATTCTCAGATAACCACAATGGTAACTCTGAGTGTTGTGACTTTCGCACATTTTATGTATTTAGAGATTCCTAAATTTGTCAGTCAGAATGTTGGCTCTCAAAGAGTGCGAGTGGTGGTGTCTTAACTGTGACATTTCACCATGTGGGAGCTGATAACCCCTGCCTTGTCCCCTGTTTTGTCCCTGCCCCTACCAGTGTGCCTGGCACCTAATGGGCATGCCAGCATTTCTTGTTGAGTGAAATCATGAATGTTTTTGTAAGTGAGGCAATTTGAATTAACAAGTATCTTATTTAATAGAAACTATAGTATTTCTACTTGTAAATGACTATATTTATATTGAGTTGTATAAGTTTTTTATTCATGAAATAAAATCTGCTATGAGATTAAACAGGCCACAGCAGCACATATTTGTAAAAGCATTTTTCCTCGGGACATAATTTTAAGGTGCTCATGCCTGGTCTGGATGGGGGAGAGAGAAGTAGAAACATGTTCCCCTTCCCCTTCTGCCTCGTACCTGGGCCACCTGGGGAGAAAGCCCACATGCTCCTTCCCTTGGTGCTAATGGGGAGTTCAGCCCACAGAAACCTTGGCCAATGAACAAGAACCCTTACCCAGCTCCAGCTGCCAACCACAGCAGGCCCCAAGCCTGTATCCCTGCTTTCAAGCCTTTTTCAGACACACTGGGAGCTGGCCCTCCTCTGCATAGAAAGCCTCACGCTGAGCAGTAAACCGTTTCATGTCCTCTTGGTGCGTGTGTCATCAGAGTTGACATCTGAATGAAAGTTTGGGTGGGAGGTCCATCTCACTCTCATGGAATACCCATCACAAACATTTTGCGACATTTTCTTTTTCTCCTCCTCCACCTCCTCCTCCTTTTCTTATTCTTCTCTGGCACACATAATTATTATTATTCTTCGCTGAAGTACTTCAGAGTTATTTATAAACATTTTGATAATCTAAATACTTTAGATTTATTTTCTAAGACAAGATATTCCTGTACATGACCACAATTCAACACCCATACTAAGAATGCTTAACATTGATATAATGTTATTATCTAGTGGGAGCACATATTCAAATGTCCCCAATAATAGCCTGGCTAGTTTCTCAATCCAGGATCCAATCGGGAATCACACATACGTTGAATTGTCATTTTTTTAAATCTAAAAAAACTCCATGACATTGACATTTTTGAAGCATCTAGGCCACTTATCTTTCAGAAATCCCAAATTTGGATTCATATGATGCTTCTTAGTGATTAGACTCAAGTTAAATATTTTGGACAAAGATACCACACAGGTGGCACTGTGCCATTCTCCATGCATCCCATTAGAAAGCACCTGATGTCAGCAGGTCCTGTCGTGGTGACATTAAGTTTGATTGCTTGGTTAAGAAAATTTCTGCCAGACATCTCCACTGTAAAGAGAAATAGCAATAAACTCTGCTTATTCTTCCCTTATGCCATGGCAAAATGTCTGCCTAAAGGTGCAAAATGTTGACAACCAAAATCCTTAATTTAATATCAATTCATAATTATATAAATTTGGATTTTGTTTACATGCCAATATTTTTCTTTTTCATTGAGGTGTAATGATTTTAGAAAGGGCCCTTTCTGAGCTCAACAGCTTAGGTGAATTTTACGGGAAGAGCTCAGTGGATTTTAACATAAATAAACACCAAGATTAAGCCATTTCCAGCATTCCAGAAGGCTTCCTGTGCCCCTTGCCTCATCAGGTCCCTTCCCACAGGTAACCATTGTTCACCGTTCTGACCTCTGTCATCAATTCGTTTGCCTGCTCTGGGACTCTACTGTAGGAATGGAAAAGCACATCTTCGTTACCTGGGTTCTTTTAGTCAAACTTCAGTCTGTGGGATTCAGCTTCATTGTTGCAGTAGCTTGCTCTTTTTAAGTGCTAAGTAATATTCTGTTGTATCACTATTCCACAATTTACTTGTTTTTTCTACTATTGATGGACATTTGAGTAGTTTCAACTTTGGGGCTACTGCAAATAAAACTGCTATGCAACATTTTTATACGTGCCTTTAGTGGACATAGACCCTCATTTATTTGAGGCACAAATCCTATAGACCACTTTTTATTTTAATAATTTGTTTAATGTTCTTTATTAGTCATTGGAACTCATCAATGAAGGTGTTTGATTTTCTATAAATACATCTGAATATCACAAACCTTATATTCATAAAAAATTCAGGTGCCTTCATGGGAACACTTAAAATTCAGATATAGAATCTTGATAAATGAACTAGATTTTACCCATAATAGAAGTCTGTGCTTAATTTTGACTCACAAATATAATTATCCCTCTCTACCATGGATGTTGAATTTGGTGCTTGTTCATTTAAGTGGTGTATTGTGCTTGCTTTGAGGACCCTGAAGGAGACGGTATTAAGAAGAAAGATGGACCGTCACCAAGTTATACCATCTCCTGAGGTACAGTTTGCTGGTAGTGTGGATTTCTTTACTTCTGTTTGAGAAAGGCTTACCAGATTGAGGAATCTCTGCCTAGGAAAGTCCGTAAGTTCAGCTCAAGAAGAGAAGGAATCTGCTATCTTTCCCAAACTGCTTTTTCGTGCTATTGTGATTTTGATTTCCCACCTTCTTTATTTTTCTGCATCAATGTGGCATAATGACATCCACTTGCTGGTCTTATCTGGGGCTGGCCCAGACTAACTGTGAAGTAGAAAGGGACAAGTGCAACTTTATGTCATCTTCTTGCCACAGAATAATAAATCTCATTTTAAAGTAACAGGTTCTGTAACAAGATAGAGAACTTTCAGTTATCTTCACATTTGGCTCCAGCCTATCTCTCACCAAGGGAACTATCTGTTTAGGACAACACTTCGATGTGTGCTGACAGCAGCGGGTGCGATTCCAAGGCTTCCGGTGCACAGGGTTTGGTTGCTCCAGGAGAGCGTGTGGGGAAGGTGGGGACAGGAGGATGGCGTGGCACACAGCCCGAGGAGGGCCCTGCTGCAGGGTGGCTGGTGGGGACTGCAGAGCCCAGGAACAGCTGTCAGTTATTGTGAGCTGGTGTGGTGTGTGGTGGAAGACGTGACTCTCTGTGTGAGTCTAGTGCTCTGTGAAGTTTACCAAATTCTTGAGTGATTCAGAGAGGCTTTGTAAATGAAAAACCCATGAAGGGTCTGAGTTTCACATATGGGCTTTGGTGGCATAAACCAGAGTGAGTGAGTGTGAAGTGGTAGCCAGAGTTGGGTGAGTCCAGGAAGACTCAGGTTCTGGAATATTCTTTGAAACATTGGCAAAGGCTCTGGTGTCTCCAGGTAGGAATATGCTGCGATTCAAGGCAAATCACCCTACCCCCAAGGGTTAGCAAACTCTTGGCTTTGAGCTATATTGAAGCCATTTTTTTCTTAACTTGAAGTGAATTGGAACATTTTGATTGTAGCCACAGCCTAGTCTCCTGTTTTCAATGTGGTATCACCTGTGGCTTGAGATTTAGGTAAAGATTACAAAGATGGTGAGAGGCCTGGTTTTACTCAGGGCCCAACAGATTTTAGTGATTCAGCCTAAAATCACTGGGGCTGAGTCAACATCAGCTGTTATCTTACATGATAATAATAATAATTAACATATCCACATAACAGTAACTTAAAAGGAGTCTTTTTTAGCTTCATTATGAATGTCAAAATGTATATAGAGAAGATAAGTTTGTCATGGCATACAAGAAAAATCTATAACTAACTGACAACATGCTAATTTTATCCATATCCCTCTATGCTTAATAGCAGGTTCTTTATTTGCCCTACTTACTCCCATTTTTGTTGTTCAGTCTCTGATTCTAAGATTTGTAAGATCATCATTATTTGATTGTCTAAAATACAATGCAAAAGAATTACAACATGGAAGTGAAATGTTGTCAATTACAAGATTTCATTAAATCCAAGAGAGGTGCTGGGAACAGCTCTACCCACATGCAATGTCGTTAAAAAACAAGTTAGACTTTGAACTGAAAAAGGAAAATCAATGAGGGTTATCCTGTGTCCCTACTACCAAATATTTCTATTCCATTCTATTCTAGGCATCAAAAATGTGCCAAGTATCCACGAAGCTAAGTGCTGGGCACATGGTGTCTCAAGAACAGGCATAGGCTTGCTAGTCATAGTGACGGTGTTTTGTTTAACTCATACAACAAAGTGTCATCTGATGATTTCTTATTTTGCTCACTTTTATTGTCTGCCTCTCCCCATGAAAATATATTCTCATTAAAGTTGGAAACTTCTTTGTGCTTTCTTCCTGTGTACCTCTAGCAATTGGACTAAAGCCTGGCAAATGTTAAGTGCTCTTAAACTTTGTTGAATGAATGTGTGACTAAATGATTGAGTTCCCCTTTAAAAAATTTTTTTAGTAGAGATGAGATCTCGCTATGTTTCCCAGGCTGGTCTCGAACTCTTGAGCCCAACTAATCACCCACTTCTGTCTCCCAAAATGCTGGGATTACAGGCATGAGCCACTGCATCTGGAATAAATTGTCTTTTTAATGGAACTTTTCTCTTGAGTTAGGGTGAATCAAATGCTTTATAGAAAAAGGCTAAGGGGGACTTTTAGAAGAGCTCCCCAGATAGCCTGAATGCCTCCCGGCTCTCAGTCAGTCTCAGTTGCAAGTGGCAACAGGCAAAGAGAATAAAGTTAAGTGAAAGGCGGTGGTTTATCAGCAAGTCCTGGGGAGAGGCCACGGCAGAGGAGTATACGGAAAGCAGCCACCTCCAGGGTCTGGACCCGGGCTCCTTCTCCCGCCTCCATTGTTCTCCCAGATAATGAGAGGAAGGGCAGCTCAAGGTCACACCCTCACAATCCCTGCACAGCCAGGAAAGAATACCTTGTCCCGGTTAACCCAGCCAAAATATCCCAAAGGCAGACACTCCCATTTCTATAGATAGGGCAGGTGTGTTCCTAGAAGAAAGTTCAAGAGAAAACTGTGCATCGAGGCATGACAGTCACCCTCTGTTTCTCCTGCCAGATCCCTCTCATTGCTGTCCTTGCTGGCTGTAGGGAACTTGCCAATGTTTCTTTAATTGTCTAGTAAAATTTAGTACAAATGTTCTCCTTCAGCAATAGAATCTAGCATACTGTGGTCCCAGCGAAGGTACCAATGAGATGTAAAATAGATGTGCAATGCTCTATCAACTGGTAAAGTCTTAATATCTTATGTCCATCAGATTCTGCACTCTTTATCATTCAGCAAAATTGATACTTACTTTTAATTATTGCTTATGATATCTTCTCTTCCAGAACTCCCATTCTCCACTATCTCTTTGTGTAGGCCTTAAGCATCCTTGGAGGCCCTTGTGAATTTCTACCTTCTCCAGGAAGCATGGCCATCTCCACGAGGGGCAGACAGGTTTTTTTCCTCCAGGACTCCAGGGCTCTGGGTGGTGTGCCAGGCGCTTACTATACCCCCTGGTGCATGAGGATTGTTCCAGTCATTTTTAGATCCTTCTTTCTCCCATTAGCCTGAAGAATTATAGAGAAGAGATTTGTTTCATGCACATTCTTGCAGTTGTTGGAGTCACTATTTGTGTAGAAGGCCCATGACCATTTTCTGATGGAATAGAGACATACATTTGTGAAAGTTGCCACTTGTCAAAAAAGTATGGATGAAAGAGGAGGAAAGATGTAAAGAAATAAAACTCTACATATCTGCATTGATAAGAAGCTCTCCTCTAGCTACTAGTGATATCAGTATACAGTATGAGAAGGCAATTTCAAACTTGCAATTGATATGTTTAGCATTATTTAACATGTATTTAATAATTTAATGGACTGATTCAAGTAGTACTTTGTAGACGATAGAAAATATAAGGATAAAACTATCTTGCTTCAGACAATGACTGGTGCACAAGGTGGGTGATTTTTATGCAAAATGCTTTAGTTTTGTTACGAAATTCTACATGTTATTGAAGAAAGAAATTGCCCAAGTATCAAAGAAGATGAATTGTGATAAAGGAATAATAAAACTTTACATGCAAAGCCATGTTACTATATTCATAAGTGAACACTGCTGCCGTCCAACCATTTCACATCTGTCTGGATACTCCTGCGAAGTCCTGACCTCACCCCTTGTTCGGGATGGGCCAGTCTGGGGCCCACGCTGCGGTGCTTCTCATCTGTCTGCCTCTTCCCTGGGGCCTCTTCAGTGATCACAGGCATCTTCAGACTGCCAGGAACAACTGAGTCTTCAGAACTTTTTTTTTTTTTTCATAAAAAAGACTTTAAGCTTTTGTTAATGTAATACATTCCTTAGTCAATCTCAACTAACTTCAATAAAACTTCCTTTTATCTTTCACTCACAAAACATATGCAGGGATCCTAAGAGACCTCAATTCCATAACTTTTTAATTTTATTTTCATTTTTTCATTTTTTTTTGAGGCGGAATTTCACTCTTTTCACCCAGGCTGGAGTGCAATGACGCAGTCTTGGCTCACTGCCACCTCCACCTCCTGGGTTCAAGTGGTTCTCCTGCCTCCCAAGTAGCTGGGATTACAGGCATCTGCCACCACGCCTGGCTAATTTTTACATTTTTATCAGAGGCAGGGTTTTGCCTTGTTGGCCAGGCTGGTCTCGAACTCCTGACCTCATGTGATCTCGGCCTTCTAAAATGCTGGGATTACAGGCATGAACCACCATGCCCAGCCTCCATCACATTTTGGATTGGGCTCAACCAGTGTTTTCTGAATTATGGCTAGCAACCTATTTGTGAGCCATGAAATCTATTTATTTTTAGGGAGCCCTAACTATGTTTTTAAGCAGCTGAACGGAATGGAAGAGAAGGGGAGGGAGAGGGGGAGGGGAAGGGGAGAAGAGAGAAGGAGAGAGGGTGGGAATGGAGGGGAGAGGGGAATGAGCTGGTGGTGTACAGGGACTTGTGTGTGTATTTGGTACTCTTGTCAAACACATTTTTTATTGTGAGTGAAAACAGTAATAAAATCCCTGGCCGAGACCATATTTTACAGGTATCTTGGTCACAATAAACAGAGCACCAGTGCCAGAATTGTTCTGGCCTCTTGGCGAAAAATAATAAATTATTTAGTTAATTGAAGCCAGTTGCTTTGGATGAAGGGTTGTCCCTTAAAGGGCTCTCAGCCGCCTTTGTTCACTGAAGGGGCACGCACCCCCATCTCAGCACCCGAGCCTCAGTGCCACTGGAGCCTCCTGTCATCACTGTCCCTGCTGGCTGACATTGTCTAAAGGTGCTTGTGTGCATCTTGGCTCCCCAGCTGGATTGAACACGTTTTAAGGGCACAACCAAGTCTTTGTCTCAGTTATTCTTCAGGGAACAAGTAGAGTAGGTGTTTCACAAATAATTTTTTTTCGTGACAGAGACTGGGACACATCTCAGCCATAGGTCATACCACCTGGCAGGGTGGGGTGAGAGGAGAGGAAGACAAGAGAGCCATACTGGGTGCCCGTGGCCGGCAGAGAGTGTGGAGGACCCAGGGGCAGAATCCCTGTCCACCTGCGCAGGTGGCCGCCCTGCTGGTACTGGAAGTTCTCACTTCCCAGCAGCTCCATCCCGGCCAGCAGAACAGAATGTTCCCCACCTTCTACCACAGAGTGAAAGGTGCACTCTCCTTTCTAAAATCATTTTTATGCTCTTAAAACTTTTCACACCTAATTCTCAATCCTTATTCCAATGCGCTTGGGGAGTAATTATGTATTTTCTTTAAGTGAGATTCTTTCAGGCTTCCTTTGTTACAGCGTGTACCTTTTCTTTCACCCCCTCACACCCCAGGAGGCTGGACTGCAGCCTCTGTTATTTTTGCCGTGATTGCTACTGTGTCAGGTATCACTCCTTATTCTATACTTTAACAGGTTTAAAGTTAAGCCCAAGTCAACACCATGGGTACATACAGTTCTTTATTTTCTCCTTCAAGAGTGAAATCTGGGTGGTCTAGATTTGATAGGTGTAGAGGTAAAAATAATAAAATAAATAAATAAAAGCTCTGTGGCTGCCAAAATGCCAGTTTTCAAAATTAATGCCAAGTTATCTTTGGAAATGTCTGGAATGGTTGTGGTTTGCAGTACTGCTTCCAATCCCAGGCCTGAAGATTTAAACTTTTCCATTCTCTTTTTAAAAATCAGAAGCAGTAAATTACTATTGTTTTGCTTCTTCTTTTTCTCCCATCTTCAGTAAAATACATACGTAAAACTTGATTCTTCATTGGAAAGGCACTTTTGGAAGTCTGGGCCTGAGTCTGGACCAAGAGAGAAATGAAAATGAAACGTAGAGTCACACAGTCACATGTTTCCTGTGTGCAAACACCCGGAGAGTGGCAATGGGTGATGGGCACGAGTTTATTTTCCCAGCCCTGAAGGAATTTTCAGTCTTATAGGAAGGTAAGAATGTGTGGCATGAGCCCTTAAGTGAGGTCGTCCAGTGTGTTGCAGAGGTTTCTGGAAGGGAGTGAATCATTTCTCCTAAGCTTGACTGAATTGAATCATGGATGGCCTCGAACTTCCAGCTTGAGGTGCTCACGAGTCAATGAGGGGTCACCATCATGTTCAATCATGTATTTAACAATCAGAATCCATTTCTGTGCCGTTTAAAAAAAAAACTTAACAGCGATTTCTTTATAACAACTTCTACTAGGTTCAAAAAGCAAATTGGAAGTTTCTTTTTTTTTTTGTCTCCCTCTGTTGCCTAGGCTGGAGTGCAATGGTGCAATCTAGGCTCACTGCAACCTCTGCCTCCCAGGTTCAAGAGATTCTCCTGCCTCAGCCTCCCGAGTAATTGGGATTACAGGTGCCAGCCACCACACCCATCTAATTTTTGTATTTTTTTTTTTTTTTTTTTTTTTTGAGACGGAGTCTCGCTCTGTCGCCCAGGCTGGAGTGCAGTGGCGCAATCTCGGCTCACTGCAACCTCCTCCTCCCGGGTTCACGCCATTCTCCTGCCTCAGCCTCTCCAAGTAGCTGGGACTACAGGCGCCCGCCACCACGCCCGGCTAATTTTTTGTATTTTTAGTAGAGACGGGGTTTCACCGTGGTCTCGATCTCCTGACCTCGTGATCCGCCCACCTCGGCCTCCCAAAGTGCTGGGATTACAAGCGTGAGCCACCGCGCCCGGCCTAATTTTTGTATTTTTAGTAGAGACGGGGCTTTGCCATGTTGGCCAGTCTGGGTCTCGAATTCCTGATCTCAGGTAATCCACCTGCCTTGGCCTCCCAAAGTGCTGGGATTACAGGCGTGAGTTACTGTGCCAGGCTGAAAAAATTTTTTTTCATTATCAAAATAATAGGGTCCAATTCATGTTCTGATAATGCTTTCTCCAATGCACTGTTTTTGTTGTTGTAATTCTATTCATTTATTCTAAAATAAAAAATAAATGCAATTGGCAAAAATTCAAAAGACAAAAAGATATATAATAAGAAATAAATCTTTTGTTTAATTCAGTAGTGTTTCAAAGTTTTCTTCATCTAGATATGGCTTCTTTCCTCTAAGTTTATTTTTAGCTATGTTTACCTTTTTACTGAACTTATAAATGGAGTCATTTCTTCTATTAAATATTTTAAATGGTTTTTTTTTGTATACGATAACCATTATGGATATTTTTAAAAACAGATATTTAAATATTGAAATGATCTCAAACTTACAGAAAAGCTGCATGTACAGTAGAAATATTTTTTTTCTGAACCATTACCCCCAATAATTTAGTGTGCGTTTTCTACACACCAAGACATTCTCTTACATTGATCACCTTACAACTACCAAAATCAGGAAAATAATCGTGATACATCTCTACCATCTAATCTTCAAATCCCGTTCAGGTTTTGTCAGTTGTTCTAATAACATCTTCGATAGCAAAAAGATCTGTTCCAGAACCACACATAGCATTTGTCTCTTTGGTTTCCTTCAGTCTGGAGCAACTTCTCAGTCTTTCGTGGGCTTCCATGACTTGTGTTTTTGAAGATTTTGAGCAAATGATTTAAAGATTGTCTCTTGGTTTGAGTCTGTTTTGGTATATACTCATGGTTAGATCGAAGTGATGCCTGCTGGGGGAAATATCATAAAAATGATGCTGTGTCCATTTGTCCTATTACTGACGGTGTTTACTCTGACCACTTGGTCACTAGCTAAATTAGTGTCTTCCAACAGTCTCCACTGTAAAATTACACTCTTTTCCTTTGTCATTATGAAGGAATTTGGGAGTAGCTACTCTGAAATCATGTAAACATTTTCTTTTTCTCCAAACTTCTTCAATTATTCACTTGCTGATTTACATGAGTATGGACCTATGGTTTCCTATTTTATTCAGTGGTTTATAACACATTATTTAATTTATTTTCAAGCTTAAATTGTCCCAGGTTTGGGCAGTGGGAGCTCCTTCAGGGTGGCTTCTGTGTCTTTCGATGTATACATCTCTATCTCGATCTGTCTCTGTTTAGAGATGAGACATATATACATACACAAATGCATTTATAGCTGTATTTTTTTCTGTATTTAATCTATTAGGTTGGTGCAAAAGTAATTGTGGTTTTTGCCAAAAACCACAATTACTTTTGCACCAACTTAATATATTCAAAACCAGGAATTCATATCAACACCTTCATTTCAGCCAGTACCACTGGGCTACTTCTAGTTTCTCCTTGTTAGTATTTGTACCTCTCTTCTCCTCCATCGCTATAGCTACAGCTGTGTCTTATTTGAACAATTGTCTGGGTGTAGCCAATATCCCATAACCGCTGCCACCCCCTCCCCAGTGAGGACACTGTCCCTACCCTCTCCAGGCTGTGACACCTGAGCCACCACCACCCTCCTCTATCCTTGGCAGAGCTGCTTATCTTGTCAGGGGAAGAGGAAGAAGAAGAGGAAGTTTGGAAGCTAATCTGTACTCCACCATCTTATTGATTCCTGTTACTTACATTTATTCTTCATATTATTTTCTCAGGTACCTCAGGTAGTTGTTCATAACATGATTTGCAGGAGGGTAATTTTACTTTCCTTTTCCAAACATTACACCTCATATCTTTCTCATCTGATGGCATTGTCAAATGCTTCCAGAATGTCATTAAATGAGGACAATGATGAAGACTTTATGGGAATGCTTCTTTTGTTTTTCACTCATCATAGTGCTGGCTCTGGGTAGAGACAGGGAGGTTTCATCAGGGTGATGATTCTTAAGTGCAAACCTGGTACCAACAGAGTCCTGAATTCAACCTTAAGATGGATTCCCATTGACCACAGGGTGCAGGTTCAAGCCCACAGCGTGGTCAGTGGGGCCCTACAGGCTCTGCCTTCTGCCTTCTCTGTCTTTGCCTCAGGACTTTACTGATCATTTTCCTTTAAATCAAGAGTAGATGTTAGAGATAAAAATTTATCACATGTCTTTTTTGCTCATAGATATAATCTTACATTTTCCTTTTTGATCTATTAATCATCTTCAAAACATTTTAAAATCCCTTGTTTACAAGTAAGCCCCAGTTAGACACAACTGAAGTTTTCCATGTCACTTGGTCAGGGTAGGTCACTTAAAGAATCACATGAAATCTCTCTCTCTCTCTGAGTCATGATGCCTCACATGGTGAACGTTTTGGAGCTGCATGTCTGATTTTGTTCCTCCTTGGTCAAAAGAAAATCAGCATGTTGAAAATGTTTGGCCCATTTTCTAGAAATCCATGTGGGTAAGAGACCCCCATTGTGATAGTGGGTGGTAGTGGTGGCTTCACGGTGACATTGTTTTAAAATGGCACTAAGGCGAGCTGCTTGTCTTATAGCAAATGTGAGTGACACCATCCACCACAGTCCGATGGGGTTGATGTCAATACTGTGTAGAATACAATGACCTGCGTTGGTTTCATTTAAACCTGACATTTTGCATCGGCATGCTGGTGAATCCTGCACAATACCCCTCGCTAATATCATGCCTCTTGATGAATCATCTTCTCCTGGTTTCTCCAATACTCTCCTAAGAGCAGGCGTCTCTGTCATTCCCTGACGGAGGAGGGGCACTGCCACCAACCAACTCACCTAATACCAACCTTTCTGTGCCACTTCCCTACATATTTTGTACGACGATCAGTGTCTTTCACCCACATTGTCTCCTAACCTTGGACATCTTTCTGTGCGATGCTTCACGGCTCAGCATCGACACCAGAACTGCTCTGTGTGTGTTTAATATTAACAGAGGTGTGATGTCTTACAGGAAGTTTAGCAGAGTGCAATTTTGGGGAGTGCTATTGTGAAACCCAAGAGGAAGCAGAGTTTGTGGTGAAAACACCTACCCATCTATTTACACATCAAATGAAACATGGGAATCACTTCTCCTATGTATAAATTCATGAAAGTTGATTAGAGACTGGGAAAATAGTCATAGAGCAATCACGGGGCTATCTCAAAAGCATGATTGAAGCCCATGTCTAAGAATTAAAAGATAGATGTGTACTGCCCAAGGAAAATGCCTGAGACACTTCTCTATTTTCTGTCCTGCATCTCTCATGTACAGATGCTATTTCTTTATTCAAATCATCTTTTCCTTATGCAGTATTTGTTTTTGAAATGATTTTCGATCGTTTAGGAAAAAACGATTGATACGAATGGTGTTCAAAATTTCTGACAGTTAAACAAATTTTTTTTGAGACAGAGTTTTGTGCTCCTGTTGCCCAGGCTGGAGTGCAGTGGCACAGTCTTGGCTCACTGCAACCTTTGCCTCTGGTTTCAAGTGATTCTCTTGCCTCAGCCTCCCAAGGAGCTGGGATTACAGGCATGCATCACCACAGCTGGCTTATGTTTGTATTTTTGGTAGAGATGGGGTTTCACCATGATGGCCAGGCTGGTCTGGAACTCCTGAGGTCAGGTGATCCACCTGCCTCGGCCTCCCAAAGTTAAGATTACAGGTGTGAACCACTGTGCCTGGCCAATAATTTGTATTTATTTGTTTAGAGTCAAGATTCCCTTTTTCTGAAATATTGCAGGGTCTGACACAGGCATAGGGGTGAGAATCAAAGTCCAGGGCATCTCTAGGAATCAGTTGTACCCTTCCATATATGGTGAGCACTTGGTACCCCAGATAATTGTAGTTCCCTCTTCTCGCTCATTTCTAGAAGCTTAGCGTCAAATTTCTGCCTCTTCTTTAAAAAATTTAGAGGATCTTATGGCAACGACTTAGTGTATTACCCTCATTTCCAATTTCATCTTGTTTTTCCTCCCTCTTTCTCCTTTGTGTAGATGTTTTCATCTATTTATTTTATATTTTATTTTCTCTTCACTTATTGTGTGCAGTTTTGTAAGCTACCTGAAATCTCTTTTGGCATAAAATCAGAATATAAACACATGAATAACCACAATGAAACAAATACATGCATTATTATTTGGGGAAAAGCTTCACCTCCTTTACTTAGTTCATACACTGTGAGGCCAGGGACAATGCTTGTTTATTCTCTTTGCATCTTGCCATGAGAACAAGGCTTTGCAAAAATTGTACCAAGGACTCAATGGATGCTTGTTAAATTGTGAAGAGTTGTTTCTGAGTCCATGAGGCAAAGGAGTGGACTCAATATTCACTGCATGATGACAAAAAAGCAAGTGGGCTTCCCACCCAGTTATTTTTTAAGCATCTTCCATGAGCTGGGCTGCGAGGCCTGGAACACTGTGTGTTGTCCCTCACGTCCAGGGCCCACAGTCGAGTAATGGTCACAGACATAAGAACATGCAGTAGGCTACAGCGAGACACATGGTCAGCAGGCAAAATGCAATGCAAAAATGAGCGTGAATTTACACTGGGCTGGAAAAGGCTCACCTCCGAATCTGAACGCTCTCTCTGTGAAGAGCATAGGAAACAAGGGGTCTACAGCCTTTAAAAGTAACTCACAGTGACCTGACTTTCCTAAGCTCCATTATGAGCCCTGTGGGGAGGCCACTTTTCCACTGTTTCTGCAGACATTGCATCTCTCCATCCCCACTGCTTCCTCAACCACTTGGTTTTCGAGGAGGCATTATCGAAATTCAAATGTGTTAGATTACAATCACTTGGAAGATGCAGTCCCAACTTTGTAGTTCTCTGATCTGAAGGAAGATGTGTGTGGAGGTGTTTAGTGATGTTTTCCGATGATGGTGATTACCCCTAAATCTATGTATTAAATACAATGGAACAGGATTCACAGTTCACCCCCGATAATACAGTTTACTGAATGTTTTATGTAGCTATGACCAAACCCCACAAAAGGATCAGAAGCCTCCGTAACATCCACCGTGGCTCATTCCAGTTTACTCAGCAGCTCCTGGGCTGTCTTCGGTGCTGTTGGCTACAATCAGGCAGAGCCCCAGCTACATATTACCTTGTGGAGAGTGTTGAAAAGTCAGCACATGGCTCTGTATTAGTATTTATGATCAAACTCAGACTCGCGTAGGCCCAGACGTTTCTAAATGTAGACACAGTTTTTTGGTTGCAAGGATAAACCCAAAGCCACTATAGAATTTTATATTTCCCGAGCAGCATAATGGCCAGCAGTGTGCTGAGTGACAAAGAAATACAAGGGTAAGGATTCCAGTATTAGGGCAGGAGTGTGAAGTTGTAGGATATCAAATCCCAGGAAAACCTTAGGATCTAGATTGGAATTCAGTCTCACCTTCATTTTGACAGAACTGTGGTGCTTTTCACTCCGGAGTTATCTTCAGCTGCATATTCCCGTGTTCAGTGCCCTGTTGTACGCCTGCCCCTACCCCCGATTTATACCCCAGACTCATCAAGAGCACAGTTCACCTTGTGTCTGCCCCACCAGTGTCTCCTCTGTATCGGGAGATGGCCACACCATTCAGAATGCTACCCAACCCGGAAACTTGGGGCCATCACTTTTCTGGACAGTTGCGCAAATCCCATCTCCTCACCATCCCTCTCCTTGGGGCACCTACCTCTTCCCCGCTGTGGTTGCCTTAATTCCAGTCCTCACCATCTCTCACTTGGACAACTCTGGTTTCCCCTTGTATGATCACATGTTTAAAATATAATCTCTCTATTGCTTCTTCTAAAATATATCACATCCATATTGTGCCCTGTAAGGCACCTGGATGGCCGTCAGGGTCAAGTTTGGCCAAAGGCCCCTTTATTTGCCCCGACCCCATCACCTGGCCATTTGCCACTCCCACCCAACTGCAGGCTTGATGCCTCTCTCCTCTGGTATCCTTCCTTCTCCTGTCTGCCTGCTGAGCTTCTCCTCCTCCTTTAACAAGCATGGTCGTGTCTTCTTTATAAAGTGCTCCTTGATTTTCTCACGCAGGGTCTCACTCCCGTCTTTATAGCTCCTTATGCACCTTTCTCATCATTACGTGGGTCCATCTGTGTACCCAGCGCCAAAACAATGTTTAAGGAATATTTTAGCTGTTATTTCATGTACACATCTCTCTAGTAATCTCCAGTAATTATGTATTTACATGGCCATCTCCTTCTAAAGTGGGCACTGCTGGATAACAGGGACCAGGACTTACAAAGTCTGATGCCTGTGTGCCTAGGATGCTTGCTGGCACATAGCAAGCGTTCCATTGCTGATGAAGATGATGAGAGAGATCATGACTCATCTCACGGTAAATTCCACTAGCATCCCTAAGTAGAATTGGCTGGGCACCTTTTAAAAACTGATGACTATTTCAGACCATTACACCCAGATTTCATCTCCACATTTTAAAAACAGTGTGGTAAAGCTGGCAATGACACAAAAGAGAATAGGAGAAAAACAATTATAGTGATAAAAAAATAAGTCCTATGAACAATAAAAGAGTAGTTGAGTGTTTCTTAGCACTCCACACCTCACTTTTGGTGTCTGTGAAATGAGGAGCTGGCGGTTGACCGAGTCTGAGTCCTCTTCTGGCTTGTAAGGAGCCGGATGCTAAGCTGCAGCTGCTTGGCTTAGGGAGGACAAGGGAGCAGGAGTTATTTGGGGTAAACCTTGACAAGTTGCTCCTTGTTGCCTTCAGGCTGATAATGAAGAAGTGGGTTAAATTTTCTAGGGAGAGTGTATACCTAAAATGAATAATTTCTTGGCAATAAAGGAGAGAAAATAATGAGAGAGCTGAGAGAAGCCTTTGCATCCGTACATTTTAAACAAAGAATCACTGTTTTTGATTGCATGGGTATCACCTGCCGGGAAAGCAAAGAGCTTTGATGTTGCCGCTGACACCTTAGCTGACAGATTCTTGCCCTTCCTTCCTTCCAACCTCGATAAGGTGCAGTAGACCAGGGGCTGTGAGTCAGAATTTGGCAGGTGAGAGGGCTGCCTGGCCCAAGCTGGAACAGAGGCCCAAGGAGGGATGGCCACAGCTCAGAGGAGGAGACGGAGCACAGCCCGAGTGGTCAAGAAGGATGTGCCAGCAGGGGGTACCACCTTCCAGCAAGAGGGGACAGATGGTGGGGCCAAGAGAGGAAGGAGCTGGGGCTTTTCTCAGGACAAATGTGGCCGCCCCCATGCTGCTGCCTTCTGTCGGTCACCCAACTTCTCTGGGCCCATTTCTTTATTAATAAAATAACTTGTCCACTTTCAAACACATACTGGGTACTTTCTGAAAAACTCTCACCACAGTCCACTGGGGTAGATGCTGTCCTCCCATTTTAGATGAGGAAATTATGATCCAAAGATATTAGACAACTGTAGCAGGCCACATGGCTAGAAGGCCAAACAGCAGGCATTCCCTCCTGGAACTACTTGCTTCACGCCACTTTTTAAAATATCAGCTCATCTCCTGTAAAGATGAGGATAGCAGCACCTACTAGGCCTGCGTAAGTATCCAGTGAGTGAGTGCTGGAGAAGAGGTTTTGAAAACTGTGAAGCATTATTCAGATGTAAGTCATTAGTAAATAAGACAGATTTGTTTCACAGAGATTTTGAGCTTCCCTGGATGGGAGATTAAAAACATATTTGCTCTTCTCTTGTGTAAGTGTATATATGCGTATGTGATATATATTAGGGCGTGGGGAGATCTAACACAAATCTTGATTCATGTCTTGAAAAATTTTTATTTCAAAGGATGGAAAAATTGCATTCTTCGTTCAACACATTAGTCATACGTTCTTCTGTCTTAACATATGACAAATTTCCATCCCAAATAGGTTGATATTTTTGTAAGACTGGCTAGTTGTCATAGCAATTACAACCATGCACACGTGTGTGTGCACTCACGTATGCATGCTTGCTTCATATGTTAACTCATAAAATAATCAGGTTCAATGTATGGCACCTAAGCCACAGGTTAATCTGCTGACTATTAACCTGTGCATCTGGTGAGGGCACAGAAGTCTGGTCAAAAGCAAATGGACCTTATTCACCCAAGGAGAGTGATTATGGTCCTGCCATTCCTGCCTGGGTGTCTTATTGGTTTTATGAACCAGAATTTATAAAGGTAATAATGAGGACAGTTAATCTCTCGCCTCTACTGGTTAGTTTGGGCCTAGATATGACGTCACCACAGCCCGTCTGGGAGCTTAAATCCTGACTGATGTCCTGAAGACACATTATAAAATGGACCAAGATGTGCATGGCTGACATTCCACAGCACGTTGTCAGAGTCTGGGAAAAACATGAACTTGGACCTTAGCACATCCTGTCCCAGGGCCCCACGGAAACGTATTTCTCCATGACTTTGTCAGAATGTGCATTCTCACCTGAATTCTGCAGCCGAGCGAAGCTGAATGAATAGCCAAATGGTGAAAATGATTCCATGGTGGACGTCTAAGTTCCTGAAGACAAGAAGTGCAACTGCTCAATCAGGCAGCCAGGTTGGACCAGTCCAGTAGCCGCTCACCTTTGGGTCCATCATCATTCCCACCCACTGGTCACCAAGTAGGTCTGACAGTGAGCAAATGGCCAGCTCCCCCATAGTGTGGCCCCTGAGGTCTCTGAGTCCTGTGATATGGATTAAAGGCCATAACCCAAGCAATATATAGATATCTGGTCAGTTTTCTTTGTGATATGCACCACGTACAGAGGCAGTGTTGCCCATGGGGGTAAATAAACTGGGTTCCAATCTCAGCAGCATCATATGAGCCAGGCAACCTTGGGCAATTTACTTTCTGAGCCTCGATTTCCTCGTGTTTCTATCTACCTAGGACTATCAAGGGAATAATACTAGACCCTAGAGCTGTAAGGATTTGAAATTACACATGCAAAGTGCCTAGGTAGGGATTGGCAAATAATGCTCAGTAAAAGTCACACCAGTTGGTGACTTGGGTTGATGTCCTTCCTTCATTGCCCACAAACCACATTTTACTGCAGGTTGTGCCCAGATAGAGGAGTGGATCTTGGCTAAGAAGAATATTATGGATTTCTGGAAAGGAGAAATCACTGAGGGGCTCTGAGGTTTTGCTCTGAAGTGGGCACGTCTTCCCTAAGAATCGTGGTGTTGTTCTGGGGCTCTGAAGAGCCTGAGATGACACCATACCGTACAGTCTGGGAAACTTCCATCAAGTCGGAGGCAGCAGTTTGGAGGGGCCATGAGTTCTGCAGGTGACCTGTCACTGTGATGGCACAGCTTTCCAAGCTTGTGGAGGGAACTTGCAAACCAAACAAGGGGTAAGTGGAGGCTCATTGGTTGTGGAGCCCTCGCTGACATCATGGGTAAAGCATTTTAATCTCATGGGTAGCCAACAGTGATCCCGCCCTCACCGCATCCACTGTCTATGATGCCATTCACCACCGCATGGTAATGAAACCCACTAAGGCGGGCTTAGCATTTCCACGTGATCACATTTCATCCTGGCTTCCTTCTGAAGTAGGACAGGACTGTAGGAAGCATTATCCCATTCTACAGAGAAGAAAGGTTAACAACTTGCTTGAAGTTGCCCAGCTTGTGATCTCAGCACGAGGACTTGAAGCAAGGCCATCATGCTATGTGGTGCCATCCTATTTGTTTTGTGGGACTGAAATTCAGAGGGTGTAAAGCTTTTAAGTGACAGCTTTTAAAGAGAGAACTAAGCTTTAGGGCTCTCAGCAACTGCATCCACAGCAAGGTCCTCTGCACCCCGCCCCCACCCTCCCACCACAAGCCTGGCCTCGGACTGGAGATGGACAGGCTGGGAGGGGATCAGTGACCCCATGCTCCTGGCCCAGAGCTGAACATGGCCTGACCCAGCCCAGGTCCCCTTATGCGTTCTGCCACACTCTCCGGCAATGCTTCCTCCCCTCTTGCTTCTGCCCAAGGACACATCACAAGCAATGGAGGCTGCAGTGTTAGCTCTGGCCCCACTCCTGGGGGCCAGCGCAGAGCTGCCTCCCTCACTCCCTGCCCATCTGTCTTCTCGGCCATCAGACACTCACTCACATTATTACTGGTGCTCCTCTGCCTTCCCACCCCCCTCCCTGCCTGAGGATCGGGTCTGTCTCTGCTCTATGCTCAGCTTCTCCATCTCCTCAATGCCCCTGGGTCATTGGCGATTCCAGCGCCCTCATATCTGCATTTTCTTTCAAGTTACTGACTCACGTTCCTTGCTGTACAGGTCTGCGCTAACTGCTGACATCCTCACAAATTCTCTGGATTCTGCAACCCTTTCTAGCTGTCCCCTGCTCTCCTCCTTTCAAGACAACGGGCTTGTCTTTGTCCTTGATGTACTAAAATTTAATGACAACACGTCTAGGGGTAGCCTTCCAACCTTAGTGTATTTGGAATTCAGTGGAGCTTTCCTCAGTTCTGGGAAGACATGATGCCATCTGTGAATGTGCTGTGTTCCATCCTGTCTCTTTCCTCGGCCTGGAATCCCGTGGATGAGGGTCGGATCGGGCCTCCACGTGCTTCTGCATGTCTTCACGCTTTTTCCACGTCTTTACCGGGTGTTCTTTGACAACTTTGTGCTGTGTTCCAGGAAAATTCCTTTGTAACAACTATCACCACATTAATTTGCTCTTTCTATGCTACTCAGCCTTCACTATTTTTTATTTTCAGAATTCTAGTTTTCTTTACTATGGTCTTTATCGATTCTCATTGATTTTATCTGTTCTTGCTCCTTAACCTCCTTAATGGCTTTTGAGGTACAGCAGCTCATGTTCTCTCTAGGTGGACCATGTTTAATTGTATCAAATCCCCATTTTAATTTTGGATGGCTGTACCTTGGTTCTATGTGTTGGGTTTGCTGTCTGTCTTTCATCCCAGTGGCTAACCTTTTGCTGGATTGTCCCTTGCTGTGGCTGGTGCAGCCAACTGTAGATAAAGGGAGGCAGGGAGAGCTGCAGGAAGTCGCCTCTGGGTGTGTTCCCCTCACTGATTTCAGTGGAAGTGGGGAGAGGTCATGGTGTTTGGTGCCTGAGCTTTTGAGCTGGCAGCTCTCCAGGGTGACCCTCCTAAGTTGCCCCTCCCCAGGTGAGGTCTCTCTGCCAGGAAGCAGGCACCTGGGAAGCAGGAGAGTGGGAGAGAGGGCCCTCTGCAGACCCCACTTGGGAGGTCTCACCAAGCAGAAGAGCCTCCCCTGGGGGTCAGGCTCAAGTCTTCTCTCACCCGCAGCTTTAACTACTCCCTTCCTGCTATTTTCTCCAGAAACAGAGGGTGTGGATGGAACATTATCCAGGGAAACAATTTTTAAGCTGACTTCCACAAATATTCCAAAGATATCCAGTCTCCTGAAATGAATGCAGAAACTAGATGATCATGTATCTCTGATTCAATCCATATATAATTGGTATATAATACTTGTCATAGGGAGGGCAGTGGATAAATGGCTCACTGTTTTTTACAGCCAAACTCCATGACTTTTCCTATATGTTCACAAAAGCATTAGCGCAAGAAATAAAAGCCAGGACTTTGCAATGACCTCTCTTCTTTCCTCCCCATTTGCCCTCCCTCGCTTGCCTCCTCGCATCTCCACCCCATCCAGCTCAAAGAGGAAATCGCCTCTTGCTGCCAATATGGAAACCATTGCTTGGAAATGAGGAGCTGAACATTTTTTAGGAATGGCCTCACCTTGGCTTCCACATCCACAGGACATATTGCAGACTTTTCACTCTAATATACATGTACAATGTTTGCCAAGAACAGCCTGGGGCTGAAGTGTTGAGCTTCAAACTCGGCTATGTTCAGAAGGAAACTGAGCCCCATTACCACCCAATCTTGCTGCTGGTCCAGTTCTCAGCCTGGTTAGAAGGACCCTGACGCTGAAGCTGTGCATTTTCTGCCTTTTCTGTAGCTGGCCCTCAAGCACTATGGCCTCCAGTTTTCCAGGGCAACTGGAATATTGAAAGTGATGAGCTAACACGGCAGCTTCCATTGCTTTCCATGTGTCTTTTGGGCAGAAGCAAGAGGGGAGGAAGCATTGCCGGAGGGTGTGGAATATTGAAAGTGATGAGTGATGTTGAAAGCCCTCCAGACATGAGTTGGGAGGCATGGCTGGCTTGCTTTCTTCTTTCTTTCTTTCTCTTTCTTTCTTTCTTTCTTTCTTTCTTTCTTTCTTTCTTTCTTTCTTTCTTTCTTTCTCTCTCTCTCTCTTTCCTTCCTTCCTTCCTTCCTTCCTTCCTTCCTTCCTTCCTTCCTTCCTTCTTTCCTTCTTTCCCTTCCTTTCCTTTCATTTCCTTCCTTCTTTCCTTCCTTCCTTCCTTCCTTCCTTCCTTCCTTCCTTCCTTCCTTCCTTCCTTCCTTCTTTCCTTCTTTCCCTTCCTTTCCTTTCATTTCCTTCCTTCTTTCCTTCCTTCCTTCCTTCCTTCCTTCCTTCCTTCCTTCCTTCCTTCTTTCCTTCCTCCCTCCCTCCCTCCCTCTCTCTCCCCCTCTTCCTTCTTTCTTTCTTTCTTTCTTTCTTTCTTTCTTTCTTTCTTTCTTTCTTTCTTTCTTCCTTTCTTTCTTTCGTTCATTTTCTCTCTTTGTTGCCCAGGCTAGAGTGCAATGGCGTGATCTCAGCTCACTGCAACCTCCACCTCCTGGGTTCAAGTGATTCTCCGACTTTCTTTTGAAATTGTAGGCCAAGTGGTAATTATTTGTAACTGCTGGTTTTGGCTTTTCTTTCCCATTCGGGTCATTTTGTATTTTGCTCCTGGGCACCTGCATGTTCAGCCCTCCTGCCTGGCGGGCTTTGCTGTCTTTTGTGGGTGGAGGAGCCCAGGACATTGAAGCTTGGAAGGTCCTGCTCACAGACTGTGGCAGATTGTTCCTCGAGACGCTGGGTCTCTACTCATTAAACCAGTGGATCCCATGTTTTGTCTCTCTTGCTAAGTGGGAGACCATCTGTGTGAGTTCTCATTCTGGGAAGGATCAGAAATATGTCTCAATAATTTTCTCCTGGAATGGAAGCTGAGAAAGATCTTTAAGATCATGCTTGAGATCAAACCCACTGCCCACTGCTGGGGAACCACCACTTGCTCTCCAGCCCTGAGAGGTGTAGAATTGAAAGAAGGAGGTGGATTTTCAGCCAGGGCCTCCATGGAGGCATGGACCTCATTCAGACTCCCCCAAACATAATTGTTTCAAATTGAGATAGAACAACTCTATTTTAAAGGTGGTTCTTTCTTAGTATTATTATTCATGTCTGAACATTTCTGCCTCCTTCCAAATATTTTAAGCTTTTAGAGGCTGGGGGTTATTTCTTACACATGGGACATATTTTGTCTTCATGATGCCCAAGCACAGCACCTTCATTAATAAGGAGGCTATTGAGCAAAGTGGTTTGGAGCTGGACTCCCATGGGCTCTGCAGTCAAATTGCACAAATAAAGTCATTCTTGTGAAGAACTTAGCACAACGGCTGGCAGAGGGAGAGGTCAGAAAACGTTAGTTGTAATTACTATTAATCATATATATTTTTTGGTTTTGGGATTTTTGTTTTCTGTATTTTTTTAGAGATAGGTCCCTCTGTTGCCCAGGCTGGAGTGCAGCTGCACAATCACAGCTTACTGTCATCTTGAACTCTTGGGGTCAAGCGATTCTCTCACCTTAGCCTCCCAAGTAGCTGGGACTACAGACATGTGCCACCAAGCCTGACTAATTTTTTAAATTTTTGTAGAGATGGGGTCTCAATACGTTGCCCAGGCTGGTCTCAAACTCCTGGTCTCAAGTGATCCTTCCACTTTGGCCTTCCAAAGTGCTGGGATTATAGTCATGAGCCTACTGGGCTGGGCCCTGTGCTCTTTGAATGAGTCTGTTAAGTGGCTTTTAGGTGAAGGTGTTAGGAAGAATTTCTCACCCCCACCCTCATATCTGGCACAGGTCTCCTGCACTAATAGCCAGGAGGTCATTTTTCTGGCTTTGCAAATGCTCCTCCCCCAAAGCCTGGCCAGCAGCTGTAGGGTGTGCTCCTGGCCCACCTCCTGTGCTGATTATGACTTATCCATGAACCCCTGGGCTGGCCCCACTCCTTCAAATGCTCTGAGAGGGTGGAGGTGGAATTGTGACCCATGCAGTTAATAGCTCCTTAAGTAAAGGTTTATTTGGAAATACACCATCATCTGCCTATGGCCAGGTCTTAAGATCCCACTTGCCTTTCAATTCTATGACACGATTCGGATTCCATACCATGGTAGACACATCTGTTCCTGTGCTCCACATGTCAGAGACATGTCAGAGAGAAATCCCGCAGCTCACCAGCTCCTTGTATTAATAGTTATGCTTTTAAAATGAGAACCATAGGAAAAGGCAGGATCTGGTAAATCTTGTCACAAGTTTAACTAAAAAGACCTGAGTATTTCTCACATTTGTTTGAAGAATAACTTTTCTTACTGACAGAAATTAAAAGAAAATTTGGATCCTGCAGGTGAATTTTATGGGATTTTGCAAGTCAACCAAGTTGAATTTCTGTATTAATTTGCTTTTCTTATGTGACTTTCATCATTCCTGTTCAGTTTTTAGAGATACTAGTAGATTAAACACTGTTAGACCCACTTGGAAGAATTAAACCATAAGAAACCACAAAAATCAAGTCACCTAAATAGGGTTTTAGAAAAGGATTCAACAAGATGAAGAGAAATTGCCACAGGCATTGATTCCTTCTCTTGAACTCTTAAAAAAAGTGGAGAAATAAATAATAGTATTTGGGTTATTTCTCATGCTAATAGGGTACCCTGCTCTCCGGGCTCTACATTTGCACAATGTAGATTAGTTAAGAGTTAAGTAGAAATTGCTGAAAATAAGATGCTACTATTATGACATGAATTTTACTAATTCATGTAATGCACTGTTTTATTTTTTAAAAATCGAATAGTATCAGACATTTTAAAGTTGAAAGGACCCTTGACAATTTTCCCAGTCTATCTCCCAGTCTTCTGTTCAGGCAGTTTACAGATGTGCCCATTTTATAGACGTGCCAGTTGAGGCATCAATGTTAAGAATATGCTCAGAAATTGTAGCAAAACAAAACACACAATATGCATCTTCTGTATAGCTTTAGGAATTTTTATATGAATCAAATGTATATTTTTATGTTTTATGTTGTTTTACCTTTGGTAGTTATGTTATACTTCCAAAATATAGGTGCAGGTATTGGCAGCTTTTAACTTCTCATTTGTCATAGTATCCTGTTTGCACTACTAGTTAACACGTTACTAGAATTTAAGTTCTTTAAATTCTCTGGTCTTGCATAGTTGTTTTTTTTTTTTGTCAATAATTTCTAAAGTATGAAGAAATAACTTCTGTACTTGCATTTAAAATACTTCCATATGTGTCCCATATTAAGATTTTCCAATGTGGATTAGTATCTGGCTTTGTGAATTTCCTGAATTGAAATGGTGGGCTTTGTAAGAAGAAGATTATGGGTAATGGGAACAGCAGAATGGTAACAGGCAGATGGTAGAGGTAGATGCTAAGCTCCCATGTTAGGCTTTACGGGAGGTGGCAAAGGTTTGTGAGCAAATAAGGGACCAGTCACTTCCACGTTTCAGGAAGCCTCATCTGGAAGTTGTTGGAGAAACACTGTATACAGGGAGACTGAAGAAGAGACAGTTTGGAAGTTACCGCAAAGATCCAAGTGAGAGATAATGATTAAAGTAATGGAGTGGAAAATAAAAGAGGGATGCCATTAAAATGAACTTTGCCTTCTCTATCCTCTGTGCACCTCCAAGCCTATACACCGAGCACGACCTTGACCCTCAGGCTATGGGGAGAACTTGGGGATTGTAGCCCCAGGGTGAGTGCGAGCTCTCTTGGGCTCCTTTCTACTCGCGTGGAGCAGTGGTGGCATAGAGGCCGTGATGGCAGCAGAGGAGCTGTCACAGAAACAGTGACCATTCTCAAAGTCCTTAATGGCCAGGTCCCAACGTGGGCAGGGAGGAGATCATTGTGGAGGTGTAAGGCAGGTTGGAATGGGCCAGGCTGGAGCTACGTTGAGTTTGTTGAGTTTTTTGCTTACTGCTGTTAATTCCCTGCAATAACAAAGCCTGTTGCTTTAGCTAATTCAACAATCCTTCTTCATGACCTTCTCCCTTGCTTGTCTCTGCCTGTGAACTTTGAAGAAAGAAATGCTGGCCTGTTCAGCCTCCCCTGCACACAGAGGTGGCCATGGGACAGGGCCCAGCTAGTGAGATAGAAAGCCAAGGCTGTATAGAAGCTTCCAGAAACCCTGAGCCTTCTTGTAAGGCCTCCTGGTGTGACCCCTGGTGGGCTGCTTGGCCTACCTGCTGCTGTGCCCACCTTGCAACTGAGACGCAGCCAAGATGAAGCTGGAGTCGGCACAGGTGGTGGGGAGGGAGGACAGAGAGACCCTGTGCCTTTGATGACAATGCTGGCAGCTGCCTCTGTCCTTTCTTGTTATCTTAGCAAAACAAACCCTAACCCTGTTTTAGGCTCTGCTAGTTGAGTTTTGTGTTCCTAACTGATGGACTTCAGGAAGCTGAGGGCTTCCTATCTGTAGGTAGATGTTAAACTGTGAATGTCTGGAACCAAACCAAGTGTCCATGTGAGTGTGTGTGATCTTGAAGACATGCGGCAGTTATTATGCAGCCACCACATTTATATTCAGGTCTGACAACTTAATCTTAGCAATATCAGTACCTCACAAGAGTGGTAATGTCAGAAGCACCATCTACTATAATATTTTCTTTTAAAAATTGTTAAAAATTTTCATCTTTCCATACAAAAATCTTCAAAATTATGTTTATAGCAGCTTTATTTATAATTGCCCCAAACTGAAAGCAACCAGGATACGCTTGGTTAGGTGAATGGATAAACAAACTGGTCGTTCCACACAGTGGAATATTATCCAGTATTACAAAGAAATGAGCTATCGTCAGGAAAAGACAGCAGGAAACCCCAAATACACATTACTTAGTGAAAGAAGCAATCTGGAAAGGCCATGATTCCAGCTATATTGGTTTCTGGAAAAGACGAAACTATGGAGACGTTAAAAAGATCAGTGGCTGCCAGAGGCTCGGGAGGATGGAGAGATGAATAGGTGGGGCACGGGGGAATTTGAGGACAATGCAACAATTTTGCATGTTACTCGAATGGTGGATACAGGTCACTATGTACTGGGTAAAGTGCATAGAACTACTGTAGAACTATACAACACAAGGAACCAACTCTGATATAAGCTACGCACTTTAGTAAATAACAATGTGTCAGTATTGGTGCATCACTTGTAACAGATGTGCCACACTAGTGCAAGACGCAGATAGCAGAGGATACCGGGGATGGGAGGACTCTGTACTGTCTGCTCAATGTTCTGTAAACTTAAAACTTCTCTAAAAAATAGAAATCTATTTTTTTTTTTTTTTTTTGAGACGAAGTCTCGTTCTGTCACCCAGGCTGGAGCGCAGTGGCACAATCTCGTCTTGGTGCAACCTCCACTTCCTGGGTTCAAGCAATTCTCCTGCCTCAGCTTCCCGAGTAGCTGGGATTATAGGTGTGCGCCATCAGACCCGGCTAATTTTTGTATTTTTAGTAGAGATGGGGTTTCACCATGTTGGTCAGGTTAGTCTTGAACTCCTGACCTCAGGTAATTCGCCTGCCTCGGCCTCCCAAAATGCTGGGATTACAGGTGTGAGCCACTGTGCCTGGCCAAATTTTTAAAAGAAATATTAAACAGCCCTCAAATTTCTTTTATTTCTTTCGGTAATAAATATTACTATTTTAGAAAACAATATTTAATTCCTCAGATATTGGAAGGGGTAGGAAGGGAGTGCTATTAACTAGATGGTTTGAAAGTGCCTCTGTAAGAACAGAGGCAGTGAGGTCCCAAGTCATAGAGCAAGTCCTAAGTGCAAACTCTAATGCAGAGAAGTTTATCAGCAAGCGTCAAAAGACACAAAAAGGGAGCTCAGCAGCAAGCTCAAACACGGATTTTCATTTTACGAGTCTCCCTGCTTCACTTCAGAATTTCCTCTAATGCTGGACTTAAAACATAATTTTCAGGTAGGACCTGAGGGAGGCCGCTGGGCAGTTTCACACTCATGAGAGGATGGAAAACCCATAACTACTTTTGGTTAGGAATGCACTGTGGCCTTTGTTTTTCTCTTGTAAAAATAGTAAGTGGCTGAGGAAATATCTGTGAAAGATTTACTTAAGCAGAGTGGATGGAGCCCAGTGTGAAGGACGATGAAGCCCATGTGAGCCGTGGTGGTTGGAGGATGTGGAGGATTCTGGGCCTGGGCCGTGAGGCCAGGCTGGTCAGGGCAGCTGTGCTTTCCATCCCGTGCGGAGCCCTTTCTCTCTGCCCAGGCGGGGAGTTGAAGGGGTGTGGTTTCCTGCCTCTCCCAGATTTCTTAGTTCTCCCATGAGTTTTCTCCATTTCTTAAAAGAAGAAAAGTAAATGTTGACATTTTTATTTCAGCAGTCATATTTAAGAATCAACACTAATAGAGTCTGCACGTTTTAGAATTGAATTTGCAAATGTGTGTGTGTACAACTAAGGAACGGTGTCATTTTCTGGTGTTTTTCCCACAGACCATGCAACATATCAAGTTCCTGTGGTGGCTTCATTATCGGGTTCAAACACCTGATTTTGGCAAAAGCTAACCAAGATAATATGCAATGTACACATGGTTTCTTTAGGAGCTGTATAGTTATGCTCCGTGAGAGATGTGGGCTCTAGTAAAGTTGGGGAGTGAAGACAGGCACAGGTGAAGGAATCAAGTCCCTGGCATGGTTTCTGGCAGAGGCCATGGGGGCTGCTGGTGGGTGCACAGCAGCTTGCTGGCTGAGACACGTTCTGGAACCAGAATGCTGACATTGAATCCTAGCTGGGCAAGTATTAGATGCACAACCTGGGAAAGTCATTTAATGTCTCTGCCTCGTTACTTTGCGTGAGGACTTGAGGATAATAACAGCACCTATTTCAGGAGGCTATTGCAAGCACGAGATGCACATGTTGGGAAGTACTTACCTCCCCTGGCATAGTAATTTCATGATGAATGTCAACTATTTATTATAAATGACCAGAGCAAGTGTATGATAAAATGCCAGTTGAAGAGTTTTGGCTAGTTTTTAGCTAGAACAGGGCTGGGCCCTTTGTAGGGTCCCAGTAAAAGCTTGTTGAATGAATAAATGGAAGAAGGACCATGTATTAAAAGAGCCAGGTTACCACTTGCATGGAGAAGATGTACCTGCACCTGGATTTGGGGAATTGAGGGCAGTGGGAGAGGAGACTAAATAATTAAACTAGAAGAAACGGCAGGCAGACAGTGCTGGAGAACGGAGAACAGATGCATCTAAATGGGGGAGTCAGTGTTAGGAGACCGAGTGAGAAAGGAAGGTTGGAGCCAGATGGAAGAGGACCTTGCGCATAAGGGTCTAGTTGGAAATTCACCCTACGTCATGAGTGGTGCGGAAGAAGCTGGATGTAGCTCTGCTTCAGGACCAGTGGGAGGGGCAATCGACTGTAGGTAGGGAAATCAACCAAGCAGCTGTGGCAATTCAACTGAAGGATGCTGGACACGGAAAGGAGGGCTTTTAGCTGATAGATCAGAAAATACCACCAGGAAGGGATCTCAGGTTGGGCAGAACAAAGCTTGACAGAGCAGATCAACCTGAACTGAAGTTCTACAAGGCTCAAAAATGAACAAAAGGATGCACAGATAATACTCAAGTAGAAGACGTAAAACAATGTTGGAGATGATGTTTAATATACTGACGTGAGTGTGTCTGTTGACTGTGATCTAATGTGTTGCTTTACAGAACTGGCAAATCTAATGTGACTTTTTATCAGTTTGGAGGTAGTTTTTCAGATCCCCCCCGCAGCCAACATCCTTAAACCGTGTGGCTTATTTCAACCTTGAGAAAGACCTCCATGGCCTTTGCCAATCCCACAAACTGATTTCTAGAGCTTAAAGTTGGCATAAAATGATACAATATGTAAGAACCAAGATAACCCACATTTTTATCATTCCAAACAATGTAGGAAAGTGTAATGTCCAAAGATATCAGGATCTTTTCAAAGAGGACACAGGTTCTTTATTAAATCAGGATGAGAGATCAGATCCCCCAACATGTACTCTAGTTTTACATTATTTTATTAATTTTTCACATGACTTTTGTTTGTGTGTAGCCCTGGTTCATGTCTGGGGATTCAGCCAGCTCAGGATACACACCATCCTCTAAGCAGATCTCCCTTTTTTTAGTGCTTTAGATTTCCAAGGCTCAGCTGAAGACTGCTGTAACTTAAATTGGTCCTCCTCATCCATGGGGACCCACTCCTGGGCTGGCGGCTGCTGTTCTCCTGACTGGAAGGCCGCCTTCTGCATCCGAGCGGACCTGGTCTGCACAGGTATTTGGAGTCTCCTGTGAACGCCCACTTGCAGAAAGCACTCTGTGTGCGAGGAAGAAGGTTCTAAGCAGAGCTGGCAAAGCCTTCTGTGCTGGAGCTCCCGCCCGGTGTCCTTCCTAGGGAACAGGTGCATCACTCTCACACCCTATGCAGGGTTCCAGGGAAGCAAGCTCCTCTCTCATTCTTTTGATAGAAATCAGAAGCTAAAAATTCCAGAAGCTCTCAGTGTGCAAATAGAAAATGCTAAATGCTGCTCTAGACCATGTTACTGTGAGTGAATCTTGTTGGATAAAAAAGTTATGGCTATCAAGCTATAAAAGCCCGTTAAAACATTTAACAAAGACTGTACTTTTGTGTATGCCAGAAGGATAAATATTGTATTATTTTTTGGGATCTCCTATTCAGGTCACAGGATACATTCAAATTTATTTTAGACATTTGAAATATATAAAAGAAATAGGCCATATTTTCAAGTCAATCTGACTTCATCTTCTAAGGGAGATAACCTAACAATGGTAAAGCAGTCAGCTTAATCAGGACAAAGCAAAAACAAGAGGCTGGACTAAACCCATGCAAAATAATAATTATTTTTAAAAGATGCCTCTTATATCAATATTCTTGTTCCTCCTCATGCTTTAGCTCTTATTATAATTAAATAAAATTTTAGTTTTTTATTTTCTCATTTTTCCCCCGGGGTCATTTTACTTCCTATCATCAACAAAAATAGCCAGAATGATATTGAAACTCATGCGATAACTACAGATGATCATTTTATTCATCTTTGGATGTGTTCATTTTTCCATTTTTTGGTGAATTTCTGGACACTGATGATAAACCATGACAGAATACTTTTATGTACTATGCCTCCTCCTAAACATTTTTCAGACACCTCATTATGTAACCTGCAGCTCATAATGAATGCATAACATGTATATGATATTAATAGAGTTCTAAAGAGATCTCCTACGTTTTTATTTTCAAGTAGTTCTTCATGTGGGGGATGGTCAATGGGAGATGGCACTCCATAAGGTCTGCGGTGGTCTACCCAGTCATCATCCAACGTGTTGCACAAGTTTGTGTTGCTGTTTGAGCCATGCTGCCGACCCCTTCCAGGGCATCTGCCATGGGCACCTCCTCCAGCCCGTGCACTAAGACTCAAGAGAGTTGAAGAACCAGGAAATCGTAATAACAAGCATTCTGAATTGCATCGTACTGTGTACTAGGTGGGTTTAAAAGATAACTCGTCTCAAATGGGTTAGCGTGACCAATATGGCTTAATCATGATGTTTAACTGATTTCATCTTGCCATGGAGCCTATATTCCCATTGATGGTGGAAGAAAAAATAACATTTTTCTTAGTTAAAGGTAACAACCTTTTCTGGACTGAAACTATTTCTTTTTGAAAAATGGAGTTTCTGAATCCATCACCTCAAAACTCAGTTATTTACTAGGGCCATTTCCTGTTTGCTCCTTCTTCCAAAGTAGGTGTCCGGTGGCAAGACAGATGCGATGGCTTCCTGGAGTCAGGACCAGGGACCACACATAATCGAGGCTGTCACGTTCTGTTGCATGTACCTGACCTCATGTGGTGGCATCGCTTCTCTCACCAGGACTCTGGGCCAAGGCCTCAGTTCTCCCTGTACCTACTGCTGTGGGGCCAGCTTAGCCACTCCCCTAGGCATGGCCAAGGCGGAAGTCCCCTCTGTAGCTTGCTTTGTCCCACCTTGGCATTTATGTAGGATTCAAGCAAGTCCCTCACCTGGCCCCTGGCTTAGACTGTCCATCCACAGCAATCTTGGCTCTGAAATCACCTTGTTTCTCACCTTGATGGTTCCTTGATGGGCCTCAGCTCTCAGCTACCTTTGTCAGCAGGAGTATTCGGGAACTTCTGTTGCTGGAAACACAGGAGAGCATTCTGCCTGAAGGCCACACTGCCATTTCTCCTTTGAGGTAGAACATCACCTTGGTGCAGAGCACTCCATGAGGTCTCCTCCCAGAGCCTTCCCGGTGGGAGGTAGGTGCACGCGCCTCTGTTCTCTGACTTAGTTCTGCCTCCATCCCCGCCACACCCACTACTGAGAGGTGGAACCTCTTCCCCAGGAAGGGAGAATCAAGAACTCTTTCTCCTGGCGGTGTACTCTTCTCTTGTTCTCTGTTGACAGAGCTTTATACTTTCTTTGCCTGATGGTGGGAACTTTTTCTACCTATCCTGAGGTCTCTCCACGTGCACTTGATAATAAAAATCTTGGTTCAGGTCTCAAGGTCTTATTTTGGTCTTACTTTTATTAAGTGGAAGAAGACTTTGTAATTTAGATATCTCTTGTCTATTGACAGACACACACACAGACTCTCTCTCTCTCTCTCTCTCTCTCTCTCTCTATATATATATATATATATATATATATATATATATATATATATGATTCTTTGCATCAGAAAAGTCCATTGTCAAGATTCAGGTCGAATTCTGATTTGGCAAAGTTTTCTCCTAGTCCCTGTAATTTATATATAATATTCTGAAAATAAAGTAGAAACTTACGCCTTTCCAGTCTGTTTGATAGGACATTACCTAATGCTGCCCTTCCAAAAGGCCGTACTTAATTGGTGAGATGGATGATTCCAGGTCGGGGGTAAGTGATGTCTTGCTGTGTCAGGAAGCAAGGAAGCTGTCAAAAACTAATACGATTGTGCAAAGAGAAGCCCCTTCCCATTGGCCAAAAGTATGACAATTTCGACATCAAAAGTAGCAGTGGTTATAGCGTATTAATGCACATTGAATCAATAAAAATACATGAGTCCAAAATGAAACTCAAAAAGCAAAAGCTAGGAAAATAAGTTTATGCCACAACTTGGGATGACTACTAAACCAACTCATTACATTAAGAATTTGACACTGGAGGGCAATAATTATTTACCTTCTCTTTCCAATATGAACTGCACTGGGGATAATGAGACAGCTGAGTTGATGAGAGAAAGCTCTATTTTAAAAGAAAAAAAGGCCATCAATAATATAGAATAAATGATAGAATTAGAAAAATCAACATTAGATACGTAGTTAATGCAGATCTAGACATTGATCTAAGGGAGAAAAAGTAGCTGTACAATGGAAGGATTATATGTTCCATCTCTTAACCCACGGTCAACTTTAGCATCAGCAATGGCCGGTCAACCAGGCTTTATGTACACAGCATCACTTAAGATGTAATCTAATCCCAAGTGTCTAATTTGAATTTATAAACCTTTAGATCTGACTCTCAGCTTACAGGAAATATGGGAGATAGAGGAAAAGACAAAGTGACTCCATGAGAAAATACCCAGACATGCTTCCAGAAGATGAAATATGGTCTTCATCAATGACTGCATGTCATTGATAAAGAAGCTGTGGTAGATTAGGAGCAACTTAAGGAAGGCAACAAGGTACAACAAATGGCCCTTGACTGGGTCCTGAATGGTTAAGCCAGCTAAAGAAAATGTTTGGAGCAAACGAGTAAATTTGAACATGGACTAGGTATTATATAAGATGAAGATTCATTGAAATGGAAACCTAGAGTTTATTAACTCAAAAAAAAGGTTATAAAATTATACGTAAAAAATAATTTCATTTTAGGTATGCATATGTATATATAGATAGAAAATATCTGAATTATATTCAATAATGTGTTTACTGCACTAATTTCCAGATGGTAGAGACATGGTATTTTAATTATTAAATTTCTGATCATATGAAGGTCATGTAGTAAGGCCTGAATGATATATTTATTAGTTTTTTTAAATGCCCAGGTAGTTTTATGTATTTATTATGTGCAACATGATGTTTTGAAATATATATACATTGTGGAATGGCTAAATCAAGCTAATTAACATGCATAACTGCACAGAGTTGTCATTTTGTGGTGAGAACACTTAAAATCTACTCTCTTAGCATTTTTTAAGAAGACAATATATTCTTTTTTTTTTTTTTTGAGATGGATTCTTGCTCTGTCACCCCAGGCTGGAGTGCAGTGGCACGATGTCGGCTCACTGCAAGCTCTGCCTCCCGGGTTCACGCCATTCTCCTGCCTCAGCCACCCTAGTAGCTAGGACTACAGGCGCGTGCCAGCACACCCGGCTAATGTTTGTTATTTTTAGTAGAGAGGGAGTTTCACTGTGTTAGCCAAGATGGTCTCGATCTCCTGACCTCGTGATCCACCCGCGTCAGTCTCCCAAAGTGCTGGGATTACAGGTGTGAGCCACTGAGCCTGGCCGACAATGTATTCTTATTAACTATAGTCACCATGTTTTGCAATAGCTCTCTTTAGCTTATTCCTTCTGTCTCATTGAACCTTCCTAACCTGTGACCAATGTAGGGGAAAAGCTGTATGACATTGGTCTAGGCAATGATTTTTTTTGGTTATGACCCCAAAAGCACAGGCAACAAAAGCAAAAATAGACAAATGGGATTACTTCAAACTAAAAAGCTTCTGCACAGCAAAGGAAACAATCAACTAAACGACATTATGGCTACATGGCATTTTTACAGTTGCCAAAATGCAATCACACACATTTCCCCACTTGCTTTAATTATCTATGAAGTAGACAGAGCGAGCATTATTGTACCTGTTTGCCATATGTATATAGAGAACTAGATGGCTTAGTGACTCTATTAGTTATCTATTGCTCCATAGCAAATGTCTTAGTCTAGTCAGGCTGCTATAGTCAAATACTATAAACAACAGAAATCTATTTCTCAGAGTCCTGCAGGCTGGGAAGTCCAAGATCAAGGTGCTGGCAGTTTCTCTTCCTGGTTTGTAGATGGCACCTCCCTACTGTGTTTTCATATGGTGGAATGGGCAAACAAGCTCAATGGGGTTTCTTTTATAAGGCCACCAATCTTATTCATGAAGGCTATACCCTCGTGACCTAATCACCCCCCAAAAGACCCCACCTCCTAATACTATCACCTTGGAGTTTAAGATTTAAGCATATAAATTGGGGTGGGGGGACACAAGGACGAAGACCATAGCAACAAATTACCCCAAAATTTACTGGCTTACACAAACAAGCATATATTGTTTCTCATAGTTTCTGAGGGTTAGGAAGTCAAGAGTGGCTTAGCTGTGTGGCTGTGTCTCAGAGTCTCTTACGAGATTCCAGTCCAGACGCTGGCTGTTGTTACATCATATGAAGTTTTACTGGCACTGGAGGAACTGCTTCTAAGGTGGCTCATGGCACATGGCTGTTGTCAGGAGACCCACACAATGTGGAGGCTAGCCCTCCCCAAAGCAGGTGGCCCAAGGAGCAAACAAGCAACCAAGTCAGAAGCTGCAATGTCTTTAGAGCCTGGTCTCAAAGTGACACACTCTCACTTCTACTGTGTTCTGTTGGTCACACAGACCAAACGCCACGTGCAACATGAAGGGTGTGAACACCAAGAAATGGGGGTCACAGGGGCCAACATGAGTTGGCTCCCACACCCAAGGTCACTGCCACACTCAAGGTCATACCAGCTGGCAAAACTAGAAAGTGAAGCCCTCTGAGCACAGAAGATTTTCACTTCACACAGACTTTTCATAAAAGGACCGTGTCCTCTTTAAGTATAGAAGATTTTTTTTCAAAAATTTTCTTTGCACAGTGACATCTTTACTGCAGTATTTATATGACATCACTAAACACAGAGTTGGGAATCCAACCAGCTCTTTCAAGCAAGAGTATGTGAATGTGAGCGGGCCCCAGCATACCACAGGCAGTTAGTTCTGCTCTAATGTAATGTATGTATTTCTACATTAAAAACTGTAGGGCTTATGGGAAAATGGGGTTAGAGACACAACATTCAAAAACTTTATTAGTGACAAATAATAAAAGGTGAGGAACCGAATAAAAATGGTAGCACACATAGTTATACATTTTGACTCATTAAGAAATCCTTAAATACTGCAGTAAAGACGTCACTTTGAAAAGATCACCTTGAGAAAGACCTGAAGTTTGCTTGTAGAAATGAGTGTCCCATGTCTGGGGGCCTACCATGTCCACCTCCCTGTCTGCAAGAGGAAGGGAACCAAAGAGTTCCCAAGAGAAAAAGAACAGAAAACCAGAGGAAAAATACAAAATAGCTGAGATTCAAGAGGGCAAATTAAAGAGAAGGTGATATGGTTTGGCTGTGTCCCCACCCAAGTCTCATCTTGAATAATCTCCATGTGTCCTGGGAGGGAGCCAGTGGGAGATAATTGAATTATGGAGGTGGTTACCTTCATGCTGTTCTCCCACTAGTGAGTGAGTTCTCATGAAATCTGATGGTTTTAAGAGGGGATTTCTCCCCTTTTTGTTAAGCACTTATTCTTGCTGCTGCCATGTGAAGAAGGAAGCATTTGCTTCCCCTTTCACCATGATTGTAAGTTTCCTGAGGCTTCCCCAACCATGCAGAACTGTGAGTCAATTAAACCTATTTCCTTTATAAATTACCCAGTCTTGGGTATGTCTTTATTAGCAGTGTGAGAACAGACTAATACAGAAGGGAAGGCACAGAGCTATGCAGCCAGTTGGTGGCAGGAAGGGCTGTAGCTCATGTTGTTTTGAACTGCTGGTAGGAGTATGTGATGGATAATTTTAGGTGTCATCTTGACTGGGTTAGATGGTGCCCAGATTGCTGGAAAATTACTATTTCTGGGTGCGTCTGTGAGGATGTTTCCAGAAGAGATTAGCATTTGAATTTAAACACTGAGTAAAGAAGATCCTTCTTCACCAACATGGCAGGCGTCACCTGACTCACTGAAGTCTCCAATAGACTGAAAAGGTGGAGGAAGGGTGAATTTGAGTGAATTATCTTTGTATGATCTGAGACATTCATCTTCTCCAGCCCTGAAACACCAGGTTCTCTAGGTTTTCAGACCTTTGGACTCTGTACTTATGCCAGTGGCTTCCCAGGTTCTCAGGCCTTTGACCTCAGACTTAAGAGTTTTACACCACCGACTCTCTGGTTCTCAGGCCTTTGGACTCAGACTGAGTCACAGCATCAGTTCTCCAGTGTGTAGGCAACAGATCATGGGACTTGCTAGCCTCCGTAATTGCATGAGCCATTCCCATCATAAATATCGTGTTCAATAGATCTATATACTCCTTTCTTTCTTCTTTCTTTCTTTCTTTCTTTCTTTCTTTCTTTCTTTCTTTCTTTCTTTCTTTCCTTTCTTTCTTTCTTTCCTTTCTTTCTTTCTTTCTTTTTCTTTCTTTCTATTTCTTTCTTTGTTTCCTTCCTTCCTTCCTTCCTTCCTTCCTTCCTTCCTTCCTTCCTTCCTTCCTTCTTTCCTCTCTCTCTCTCCTCTCTTGCCTCCCCTGCCCCACTGCCCCATTTCCCTTCCTCTTCCTGGGTTCTGTTTCTCCCCAGGCTTCTGGAGCACGCTGACTAATACAAGAGTTATCTAAAATCCTACAGAGGGTTGAGATAGCAGGTGTGAGTGGGTGTGGCTCCTTGTCCTGATGAAATGCATGTGTGTGAGATCCATCCTTCCTACTGCATTCACCTGGCTTCTGAGCAACAAAATGGTGCCTGAGCAAACCGACATTGACATGACACTCAAATTGTTCCCTAATTTACCAATCACAGTGGAACAAATCCTCATTTTCAGAGGAAATGTTCTAGCAGACTGGGCTGTAGTTACACCGTGGAATTGGCAAACACCATAAACCAGGGCTTTCCTCCTGGGGGGCCTTGTTGTAAATACCTACCGGCACACTGTCGAGGTTAAAGCAATTTATGTAGGTTGGTATATAATAGTGCCTAATAAATGATCAGAATTAGCAGTACTTTTCCCAAGAAGAGGTCCAGTGGGATTTGCATGGAATAAGCTGAAACTGGGAGCAGACAAAGCAAGGGAAGGTGAGCAGGGGCCTGAGAGTGAGGGCAGAGCAGGGGCAGAGCAGCGAGCCCCAGCAGGCACACATGGCAGGGCCCACTGTCCACAGTGGGTGGCAGCGAGCACAGGTGGGCACACACCGAACACATCTCCCTCGACAGCCTCCTTATGTGGGTGCAAAAAGGCACTAAAGATGATGTGTCACAAATTATTAACATCCTTAGTAACAATCTTCAAGGCAGACACAAAACAGGGAACAATAACAAGCTTCAGGGAGTCTTTATTTTGTGAAAGGGTGTGTGTGTGTGTATGTGTGCACATATATATATTTATATATATATATATACATACATATATAAAATCATAAACTGGCATTTTTAATTCCCCTACTACCCCAGCACACATATGATATACTACAGCGTGGCTGTTGGCAGCCCTAGCCGGAATATTTAATAAATGAGGCAGTAACGGACATTTATTGAAAAAAGTTTTTATGAGAAAACCCCAAATGTGCACGTTTTGAAGGTGCTTGCCAATCATGCCTGAGGGGCAGAGTCACATCCAGGAATCACTGTCCAGATGACATCATGAGATGATGGCTATGTGGATAGGAACAATGACTGAAGCCAGGTGCAACCCAGGTGGCTTCTGCCCCTGAAGTGCCCAGGGAAGACCTTGGTGATGGGGAATCTTTGGGTCTGCTCTTAAAGAAATGGTGAAATGGCAGGAGATGGGGGATGGCTCTGCAGGTGAAAGGTGGTGCATTAGGCCATTCTTCCATTGCTATAAAGAAACACTTGAGACTGGGAAATTTATAAAGAAAAGAGGTTTAATTGACTCACAACTCTGCATGCTGTACAGGAAGCATGGTGCTGGCATCTGTTCAGTTTTTAGGGAGGCCTCAGGAAGCTTACAATCATGGCAGAAGGCAAAGGGAGAGCAGGCATATCACATGGCAAAAGCAGGAGCAAGACAGAGTCAGGGAGGGAGGTGCTACACACTTTTAAGTGACCAAATCTCGTGAGAATTCTGTCAGGAAGATAGCACCAAGCCATGAGGGATCCACCTCCATGATCCCAACATCCCCCACTGGGCCCCACCTCCAACATTGCAGATTAAAATTCAACATGAGATTTGGGTGGGGACGAATATCCAAATGATGTCAGGTGGGCTCTGTGGGAAGGCCAAGAGGCAGGGAGTGTTTTCAAATGACTGGAGTCTGTCTGGTTTAGACAGAGAGTTCATGGAGGGAGTCTCTGCACCTCTTTAAGACAAGGTCTTAACAGCCACAGAAACAGATTTTTATTGATTTCAGAAAGGCCCGAGTCAATTTTTTCTCCTCGGATGTAGTATCAATGAATTGCTAAGCACTCCCATCTGCCAGCCATCGTTCTAAGTATTCTACTGGTATCATCTGGTCTAATCCTTTCAACAACCCTATGGGGTGTGTAAATGTTACTGTACCCCATTTATTCAAGGAAATGGAACCTAGAAGTATCAATAACTTGCCTAAGGTCAGAGTAACAAGTGTGAGATGTGAGCACAAATCCCGGACAGACTTCAGAGTCTGAGCTCTTATCTCTCTGTATTGCCTCCCCTACTGTGCTCTACACCAAGAAGTGTTGAAGTGTGCGTGCAGCCGTCCTGAAGTTGTTGGTGGGTTATGTTTCTTCTAAAGGCACTATGCAGATGAAACAATTTAAGTTCTATCAGTGTTTTTCATAGAAACACGGCTACTATAGCACCAAAAGTTGGAGAAAATTACCTTTATTTCTGGATTTCATCAGTGATAAAGGCTGCTGCATTGTGCATATCATTGGTTCATTTCGCACAACTAATCACATTTCACTTTATTCAAGACCTTTTAAAAATGGAACTGTCGGCTGCGGTTGGATGGCGCAGGCAGGCGCCCTGGAGAGGCGCCCTGGAGAGGGAGGCACAGGACAGAACGCTCCCAGGAAAGAGGAAGCACCCCCAGAAAGGAGTGCTCTATGGGCTCCAGGCAGCCGAGGACACGCGAACGTGAGCACCGTGATTGCACTTCCACGTGCACCAACGCTGCCCGTGTGAACAGAAGCGGAGACCGCAGAGCGCCAGGCTGCGCCGGGAGATGCATCACGATGAAAAACTGCGCCCGAGCATGGCGGGAACTTTCCGAGAGGGCATGTTGTTTCCAGGCGGTTCCACCTTCTAACATGAAACAGTGTTGGGTGATTTTCCTTGATACTACTTTATGCTCGGCCTGGTTGTTGGCAAGTTGCTGCCCGTGTCTGTATGCGCCCTTGATTAGTTTCCACTGCATGTGTTTTAACACAGTGTTCCTTTTTTCCACGTTTATTTGAGCCAACCCTGTCTGCAAAGATCCAGTTTAATACAAATTTGAGTCTACGTGCTATAGCCTGGAAATGTACTGAAGACACTACAACATATTGCTGAAAGAATCTTTATTCTGAATTCAAAGCAGACACCTAGTAAAAAATTCTGGAATAATAAAGCAAGGCTCATGTGCTCAGTTTTGGGGACGCTCCAATTTAAAGGCTTAGTCATTGCCACGGTGTAAGGTTTACCCATTGCCCCCATCACACAGATGTGGGATTGTTGACAGCTGAGAGCCCTATGACCTCTTCTGCTGCCCAAGAACTTGGGGTGGGTGGTAACTGGAGAAATCAAAGTGATCAGCTGCAAAGAATGCTTCCGTTGCTGGAGCTTGGTTGTGCGGGATTCTCCACGGAGGTCTTAAGGCAGAGACAAAAACAAGGACTTTGGGAGGCTCCAGTGAGTAGCCAAAAGGGTTTGGAGTCAGGCAGCCTCAGGTTACAAATCCAGTCCTGCAGGCTAGGAGTTGTGTAAGCTTAAAAAAGTGACTGCACTTCTAGGAACATCATTTCCTTACCTGCACCTCCTTTTGACGGGTTTTCTGAGGACAATGCAATCCACACCCTGTGTCGAACACTTTTCTAATTAACGATGTGCAGACACTGTTTATTTTACAGGAATAAAAATGTCAGAAGAACCCAAGTCATATTCATTTAAAGCAGGGTGACAAGTACACCAAAATCTGAAAAATCATCACTAAAGAACTTGTCCATGTAACCAAAAACCATTGAAATAAAAGTAAACTATTGAAACGAAATTTACAAATAATGAAATGTAAAAGTCCAAAAAATTTATAGCAGTTCACCTGTTTCATTTCTTCCTTTATAAAATTGTATTTAGAAATTTGTTATATGTGTCTATGCAAACATTTTAAAAAATGTAAAAATGTGGAATTGCATAATGCTGCTTACTGATTTACAGACATAAATGCATCGACATAGACTTGCACACACGCAGGTACCCCTCGCCCTATACAATTTCACCATCTGCACTTGCTATCTGAATGCAAGAACAAGAGGTTTTGGAGAGAAAAGGATACTTGTTAACATGTATGTATACATAGATTTTGGGTTATGGTTTGTCTTACAAAAGAAGGATATTATACATATTTCCTGTATCTTGGATTAATCAATAGCACTTCCTAGAAATCTCACTGAGTCAACTGGTATATTCTAATTAATTCTTTGTGCTGGCTGCATAATATTCTGCGGTGTAGAGGTGTAGCAACACTATATTTTATTCAGCCATTCTCCTATTGATGGGCACTTATGTTATTTCCAGTTTTTTGATGCTATAAACAGTGCTGCAAAAAATATTGTTGCCCATATGTCCAATTTACTAAAGATTTTATTTCTCCAAATAGAATTTTATTTCTAGTCTCCAAATAGAATTTTATTATCTGCAATTTCATTTAACCTGCCCTTCCAAACACATATTGAGGTCATCAACCTGATTATATGTAGTGTGTGTGTGTGTGTGTGTGTGTGTGTTGTTTCGTTTTTGTTTTAGTTTTGATGTTGTTGGTCACTGGACTCCTCACTACAGGACTTCTTTAAATCGATTTCTTGAGTAAGCACTTGAAAAGTGCCCAGGGCGCAGTGTTTGCGAAGACATCAGCCAGGGCCCCCTCACTGAAGGAAGCCCCGAGTGGGTTTTCTGGGGTTCACATGGGGACCTGACTTGAATCCCAAGGATAAGGGCCCCGTTGTCCAGTGAGCACAGGGGCCCTTGGCACCCTCAGCTGAAACTCATCCAAGATTAGTACCATTCCAGCCAAATTCTTGTTTTATTGCATGATTTCATTTAAAAATTGCATGTATAACATGGATAGGCTATAAACAGAATGAAAACAACAAGAGATATGAGTGGATGTTGCCTTTATTCTAGTTGGAGACAACCATATTTACACAACTTATTCAGAGACGCTCACAGTTGTCAATGGACTCCACGCTACGGCTTTGTGAAGCAGTGTTTGCCTCGGGTGACAGAGCTGCTCTGGTTGCCCACAAGCTGCTCTGTTGGTGAACTGTTTCACAAGGTTGTTTTACCTTGAGTTACTGCTGTGTTCACAGTTGTGCTTCGAGAATGCCAAAGCTCATTGCTCTGTTTGCAAAGCTGTTTGGCTTGCTGGGGAGGGTAAAATGCAATATATTTAGACTTTTGATATTGACAGTCCAGCTTTTGGCTTCTGAAGTCTTTGCAGAGGAAAGGAAGTGGGAGAGATTTTCAGAAGACCCTCCTGTGATGTGGGGTCTGTGCTGATATCTGGATTTTTGTTAACATTTATTATCAGGCTTCATACAGGAGGAACTGGTTTGCAGAGCACTGAATTTAGGCTTTGACAGGTAAGAATCTCTGAAATGAACAAGATTAGTTTGGTTAGCATTTATGAGAAGGTCAGTTTGTAGGTCCTTAATTGCCTCCTGTTTATAGAACTGGATAGTGTCTGTGTGTGTTTTGTGTTTAATTGTGATTTGCTGCTCTTGACAGGTTTTGTGAAACTGACAACAGCTCTTTCTCAGCCTGTTTTTCTCTAGTGGCCAAAATGTTCACTGTTAATTTATTCTGTTTACTCTTCATTCATTCAACAAATATTTATTCAGTCCTACTATGTGCCAAGCACTGTCTAGCCTATAAAGATGTCAAGACATGTACCAACTCTTTCAATAAATATTTCTAAGTTGTAAAAATATTCAGTGATATAAAAATAAGAAAGGTTCTATTAAGAACAGGTTGCTTTTTTAAATATGTAAGTTTATGTTGGATGCAATATGAAACTGAATTCCAGTGCAAAGTTGTTTTAAGAGAATGTGAAAATCTCACCATTCACTGACTTAGGAGAAAAGTTACTCCGAGAATTAATAGAAGCTAAATAGAAGAAGATAGTTAAAATCTGTAGGATAGCTAATGTCTTCTTGTCTTGTACTTTGGGGGAAAAAAGTAAACAAAAGTCTTATTAAGTTTCAAGTAGGTGCCACCTGAACCCTTCCATATTCAGGATTAGACAAGTGGCAATGGCACGTGGAGCTTGCTGGCCAGGCCCAGTGGGTTACAGGGCTTGGCTTTCCTCCAGCCCTCAAGGAGTGTCTAAGACCTCTGGGATGCTACATAGGATGCAGGCAGAACTGCCTGTTTGGGGGCAAAAAAATTGTCATGGTCACCCCTGAACTACATAGAGGAAGAACTTAGTCTCAGCGCAAGCAAATGGTCTTCCAAAATTTGTACAAACAAGTTCCCAACAATATAAGCTGCATTTAACCCTAAGCAAACCATCCTCACAGCAAAGGTCTTATTCTACTTGCACATTCCTTCCAAAGCACAAATGCCCTTTCTCAGTTCAACCATGAAAGGACTGATGGGAGATGATCTTAGAAGAGTGGCGATGATTCACACTATTGGGTTAAAAAGAGAGAATATTGGGGAAAAGTGAGGCTCCCCAGTAAGTCTCTACTCATTCTCCATCATTGTTGGCTGCCCTTCATTTGCCAATATGGTCAAATCTTGCTCCTACATTAACATTTAAGAATCACCATCTTCCTGGGTTGTAATCACCTCTCTCTCCTTTCTTTTCACAGGCAAAATTCTCCTTGTCTCCCATTGTTTGCATTCATTCCCATTCCCACCACCCTGCCTGGCAGCTCCCCCCACCACACAATAGACACAGCCAGTGGCAGGGACACAGCTGTCTTCTGGTGCCAGATCTGGCTAACACATGGGTGTAGCATTTGACCTTCATGACCCTCTGTTCTTTCTTCTTCTTCCTTCTCAAAAATATTTCTTGGATTCCTTGAAAACATTTTCTCCTGTTGTCTTTCTCCCTCTCTGCATTCATTATCTTGCTTTATTTCTGCCGATCTTAAATGAGGGTGATATCCACATCCTTTCCTATCTGTTACTGCTTACTCCATATTCTCTCCATGGTTCATCACATTCCTCCCTCTGGCATCAGTAAAATGGATTTCATATCTCCAGCTCAGACGTCACCAGTTCTGCATGAATACATCAGAGGCTCTGTGTACAAGGACTGCTCAAAACTGAACATGTTACCTCCTCTTTCTGATTCCTGCTCTTCCCCACTCCCTGCACTCCCTGACCCATCTGCTTCTTTCCCTCATTATTAAAGTTATTACCATCATCCAACTTTGATGAGTTTAAAATCTGGAATCCATCCAGAATTCTTCCTTACATGCATCACCTATATCCAAACGACAATGGTCTTAGTTTGTTTTGTGCTGCTGTAACAAAATATCATAGACATGGTGATTTATCAACAATAGAAATTATTTGGCTCACAGTTCTGGAGGCTGAGAAGTCCAAGAGTGAGGGGCCATGTCTTGTGAGAACCTTCTTGCTGTGTCATCCCACGGTGGAAGGCATCACATAGCAAGAGCACAAAAGAGACAACAAGAGGGCAAAATTCATCCTTTTTCTCAGGACCCCCTTCCAAAATCACTAACACACCCCTGATATAGTGGCATTAATCTATTCATAAGGGCAGAGCCCTCATGACCTAATAACCTCTTAAAGATTCTGCCTCTCAACACTGTTGCATTGGGATTTAAGTTTCTAGCACATGAACCCTACGTTTGTTCTCCCAGTGAAAGTTCTCTCAAACATATCCCCTCTCCTCCATTCCTGCTATCCTTGCCTTAATTTTAGTCCAGAATCATTTCTTGCCTGGGATTTTGCCCACAATCTCTCTCTTCCTTAGAAATCTATCCTCCTCTCTACTTTCAAAATGTTTTTGAATTCAAATTTGATCCTGTCTTTCCCCTGGTTAAATCCTTTAGTGGCTTACCACTTGCTATAAGACAAAGTCAAAGTCCTCTGTGCCCTTCGTCATCTAGTGCCATCTGCTGTGCACAGACTTCCAGTTCTTTGATTATCTCTGTGCCTTTGCACACACATTTTCTTCCTTGGAATCACTTTGTCCTACTTCTATTTTTCTTTCCTACACTATTTAGAGTCTTCTCATTCTTCAAAGAACCCAAAGATGGCCTCCTTTATAAGGTTTTCCACAGCTCTCTCTTGCTGATAGAGTTTGTTGTGCCTTTTCCTATGCAACTTCCTATGTATCTGGTGGGCCCTTTCCATACTGTATTACACTTGCTGGTTTACAAATCTATATCCAGCACTAGACTGTGAACTTCTTGGGGGAAGGAACTACGTCTGATAACTACATTCTTTGTAACTTCGTGGAAGCAGTGCCTAACACTTAGGAATCTTTTTGAGCCCCAAATTTGCTATTTTTCACATGCTTGGATATGTGTTCTTCGCATTAATAATGGAAATGATAGTACCATTCCTGCCGACCTCACAGTTGACAGTTGACACTAAATGTGAGACTAAATGTGCCAATGTGTATGAAAGTGTTTCTCACACTTACATTTCTATCCAAAAGCAAGATATTATTAGTAGTAGTGTCATCCAATGTGGTGTAAACCACATTGGGAGCCCATCCATGGCATTGCAGAGAGTGGTGGGGTGGAACAAAAGCCACAGATGAAAATTTTGCCATCCTAAGAACTGGGTAAGTATCTGGGAAAGCAGGATACTGGGTAGAGTATGCTTTCTTTGCTTTCAGTTAAGTCTTCGTTTCAGTGACCCCTTGTTTATGGTAGTTTAGAGGTGCCTGCAGTAAAGCAAGATATAATAAATGCAAAATTAGTTTTTTTAATGGGACCGAGGAAAATAAAGATTATAGAGAAAGATGGATCCAGAGGTTTTTTTTTTTTTTTTTGTCACTAGTTTGAAAATTGATGGTGGTGTAGACAAGTTGAAGGATGAAGCCAAACTTTCAGGCAAAATATCAGATTCAAACTCAAGGCAATGACTATTCTATATTTGCCATTTTGGTGCAGCTAAAGATCTCTGAGGAGTAATGTGATGATAGATCTTCAAAAGAGGTGATTGAGGCTGAGTGCAGTAGCTCACACCTGTAATCCCAGCACTTTGGGAGGCCAAGGTGGGCAGATCACTTGAGGTCAGGAGCTCGAGGTCAGGAGCTCAAAATCAGGCTGGCCAACATGGTAAAACCCCTTCTCCACTAAAAATACAAAAAAAAAAAAAAAAAAAAAAAAAAAAAGATCAGCCAGGCATGGTGGTGCATGCCTGTAATCCCAGCTACTCGAGAGGCTGAGGCAGGAGAATTGCTTGAACCTGGGAAGCAGAGGTTGCAGTGAGCTGAGATGGCACCACTACACTCAGCCTGGGCGTCGCAGTGAGACTCCGTCCAAAAAAAAAAAAAAAGGGAATTGATGTTTCAAAATGAAAAATTGCAAACTGGAGCTATGCTTTTGTCCCAGAATTTATGTTCACAAACCCCTATTGCTGTGCTGTGCCTGTGGTTGGCCCCAAGGTGCCCATCAAAGCAGCTGTTTTGGTTCTGACCTGCTCCCAGCTACACTTGGAAGGCAGCCTGAGATGTCTCCCTCTATGTTTCCTTATTCCGGAATGTTGTGTTACATTTTTGTTGTGTATAATTTTTTTTTCCTACACAAATGCTAGCCTAAAAATCCTGTACCAAAAGATCTGTATATTCTATGAAACTTGCGCTGTAAAAACACAGAAGCATTCTGCTGACAATTCTTTAACCAGGGAGAGGTTCCTCAGGGGGAATGCCTTTCATTATGTATATTTGAAAATGAATTTTCAGGTCTCTGCTTCCCATGTGAATTTATATAAATTTATGTAAAAAAATGAGAAGCAATGCTTTTTTAATTTTTTCCTTAGAAGTGGGCATATATTTTTTAGGGCATAATATAAAAGATCGACTGGCTTGAGCTCATTTGTCCTCCCCAAGTCTAAAATGAGAAAAACTAGAATTCCCTGGTAATATCCACATTTATTAATGAATGGATGTGTGCTATACTAGCTACCAGGCAAGGTGCTTAAAAAGAGAAGTAGGTTTTAGTTTCTCTCTCCTGTGGGTCTGTCGAGCTTTTCTCAGCCAATTCTCTTCCCTCTCTGGAAACTGTGACGTTTTACCTTCTCCTCCTTGCCTGGTGCCCGCTGAAAACACAGGGACTGTTTCGGATCTCCTCATGTCTAGACACCCCGTAAAGCCATTTTTCCTTCATCTGCTGCCCAACCACACAGGTAGAGGGGACTTTACCGCAAGACTTGCTGCCTCCTGTGTGCTCCCCAAGGAAGACTCCTAATGTCTTCAGATCCACAAACCTGGGGAGGGGTTTGTCATCTCCGGTAGCCTCCCCAGACCAGGAATCAGCCCAGGGCAGAGGCCTCTCTCAGGAGCCCACTGCTGCCTGGCTCTCTCCCTCCTCTTTGGTCCTGCCTCTTCCCCAGCCCTGGGTGAACTCTGCCTGGTCTCCTTGGAGGGGCTGTGGATGGAAATGCCTGGAGCGGGGCAACCTGCCATCCACCTGCTCTTGCACCAACATCGAGTCTTTAAAGGCTACGCCCCATGGAAACTCAAAACCAGTTATCCCTCAAAAAGTTCAGCTCAGGCCGGGCGCGGTGGCTCATGCCTGTAATCCCAGCACTTTGGGAGGCTGATGCAGGCAGATCACCTGAGATCAGGAGTTTGAGACCAGCCTGACCAACATGGTGAAACACTGTCTCTACTAAAAATACAAAAATTAGGCTGGGTGTGGTGGCTCATGCCTGTAATTTCAGAACTTTGGGAGGCTGAGGCAGGTGGATCACTTGAGGTCAGGAGCTCGAGACCAGCCTGACCAACATGGTGAAACCCTGTCTTTACTAAAAATACAAAAATTAGCTAGGCATGGTGGCACATGCCTGTAATCCCAGCTACTTGGGAGGCTGAGACCGGAAAATTGCTTGAACTCAGGAGGCGGAGGTTGCAGTGAGCTCTGATTGCACCATCGCACTCTAGCCTGGGCAATGAGAGCAAAACTTCATCTTGAAAAAAAAAAATCTAGCTCTCACATGTCAAAAACTTTGGCTGTCCACACTATTATTCTGTTCCAACTTTTAAGAACGCAGATAAAAAATGTAACAAAGTTAAAAAGTCTTATTAACCTTAAGACTTGATGCTGGTGCCATTCCTAGGCTGGTATTTCTCATGAGTCTCCACCAAAGACAGAGGGCAGGAAGATCTGGACTTCCTGGGCTTTGAGGACTACTTCAGTGGGCAGTATATGGTTCCCTGTGTGGAGCTGCATTTCCTGTGACCGGCACTAGCTTGATGGTTTCTGCTTTTGTGACTGTTCACCTGCACTTGCCAAGGCTGTGCTGTGCCTCCACTCACCTGCCTCATGAGCGGACTCTAACCTTTCTGTCATCTACCACATGCCATTGATGAGAGCCACAGGGTGTGGCCTCCTGGTGGTCCAGCTCAACCTCTGTTCTCTCTCATTCCTGCTTCTCAACAACCTCCTGGAGCTTTTTCCTCTGGGTGTAGGAGGAGGGCCCCACACAAGGGATCACAGCCACGCTTTGAAAGGAGGAGAAGTGACTGTTGGGGAGACAGCCCCTAGGAGACCTGGGTCTTTGTTTTATTTTGTTTCTTTACAATACAGCCATTTCATGTATAACCTTTTCCACATAGACCCTTGCCTTCTCCCAGAGGTATGAGACAAGGAATACAAATGTCAGCTGCGACTCTGGAAGGCTGCAAGGAACTGGTGCTGCCCATAGAAAAGCACTTCAAAACCTTAAACGCCAGCACTATTTCTCCCACCTTCTTTCATGTTCACATCTGCAAATAATAGGCACTCAATACAATTTTATGGCAAATCACAGAATTAGTTCTGCCTCGAATCCTTTGTGGAATGAAGTGTGAGTATAGGACAAGTGTGCAAACAAGCACAAACACTAGGGTCCATTCACTCTGGTGCAGTCCATGGCCCCTTTATTCCTTTTTGTCTTTCAATAAATATGTGTTGAACACCTATTATACACCAGTTACTATTGTAGACAGACGTGGTATGTATTCTTGTGAACAGACACTGAGGAGGTACATGAATAAATAGGATGTCAAATAATAATGAGTGCAGCCAAGGAACAGAGCAAGGGCTCATGAGTGCCAGTCAGAGCTTCTTCCCTAGCTAGGCTGGCAAGAAAGACTCCTGAAGTGGTCGCACTTGAGCAGAGGCCTGAAGGATGGAAGGAGACCACCGTGGGAAAGTGGATGGAAGAGGAGATGAACCAATCATTTTCTACAATCAAGTCATATTTGAAATGCGCGAGGTCCCCATCTGATATTGCAGAGGTGCAGGGGCATGGGAAGGTTCCTAACAGGCATCACCAATGCTTCGTGCTGTCTCACCATATTTCACGGGGCTGGCTGGTTCTCCCTGCGGTTCCCTCAGTTTCATCAGCACCACGGTGGCTTCCCATGTTCCAGGCTGCGCCAGGCTGAAATGCCAGTTCCTGATCCTGCAAAGAGCCATGGTGATGCTCCCTGTGTGTCAGTGAGCCAGGAACCTTCCCCGCAGCTCCAGCCCTCACAGCCTCGGCCCTCGTTAACATGGGCAATTAAAGTGCTCAGGATTTTTCACTTGAAATGTTCTGAATGCAAGTAAGTTGCTTTATGGAAGAATAGGAATCTTTCTTTCTGCCACTTCCTTCCATGCACAGCCAGCGTTTTCATCAGCAGCCTTTGGGCAAGGCGTGCGTGGCGTGGCTTATTGGAATGTTGATGAAGGCAGACCTTGAGTATCTTTTGAAGAAAACAAAACTTAAGGAAAAAGTCTGACTTGTGAAACTCGAGGCAACTCTGTGGACTGTGAGTTCAGCAGGGAAACAACACATTGTTGATTTTCTCTCCTTATTTCTCTGTTTTCTCCTCTGATCCAGTTGGTCACGTCCACAGACCCAAAGAACACATGCAGAGGAAGGAAATTCAAGTGTTTCCTTCCTGTCTGCTTGGTGGCCACCCACACCCTCTCTCTTCTCTTGGGCCACTTGTCCCTAACTTCTTTTATTCATGAAGACCCCTGCTGGCATCCTTGGCAGCTCCATGGAGGTGAAAAGGGCTATGAATGCTCTTCCTCCTCATAACTCTCTAGGCTTCCTGGTGAACATGGAGAAGAAACCATTTTCTTCATTCATCAGTGGCTCAGGGATCTGTGAACCTTCTCACCTGCCGCCCTCACGCCTGCAGTGATGTTGCCTGGTCATTAGGGAGCATTCTTTTCCCACCTGCCACCTTCACACCTGGAGTTATATGTGCCTGGTCATTAGGGAGCACTCTCTTCCCACCTGCTGCCCTCACGCCTGGAGTGATGTTGCCTGGTCATTAGGGAGCACTCTCTTCCCACCTAGGCGACAGCAGCTCTGACCCAGCCCGGTGCTAGGTGATGGGCAACTGCAGTGCCCATGCCACAAGCTGGGTCAGATTTTCCTGTGCAGACGCGGTCATGGGATGTTGCTAGGGACAGTGAAGTTGGCTCTGTTTATCCAAATATGGTAGGAATGGATCCTTCTGAGAAAATATGCTTTTGACTTCATGATTTTCCAGCAGCGCTGAAGGCGCTGCACACAAGGGGCTGCTAGCTGGGGCATGGGACACATAGGATGTCGCGGCTTCCAGCCCCACACAGTGGTCACTCCAGGTCCCGTGGGCAGCCTGGCCCAACCTGAGTGGTTATAATGTTTCTGACGGCCTTCACAGCAATGTTGTATCATTCCATCACATGTATGGAACGAGTCCAGAACGCCAGGGCAAGAGAAATAATATTCCCTGCCTAGGTATCCACTCTGCCTTTCTCAGCAGCAAACAAACACATCTGAGGAGAGAAAAAGCACAACCCCATGTTCGATCCTTCCCCACGTCCAGCCACCTCCCACACCATCCTCAGATCTGACCTGCATTCGAGGACTCCTGCGTGCTTTACAAGCATCTCGTTTTAGTTCTTTTGTTTTCTGCACCAACCACGTCATTCACAGTTTACTGAATGCCCACCACATGTGAGGCTGTGGACTGAATTAATTTCTTGGTGAGTGCTATTGTATGCCTGGCCATGAGTTTTGTCCTCCAAACAACCCTCTGTGCAGGAGGTCTCATTTTAGAGACGAGGAGTCAGAAGCTCCAAGAGGCTGATTGACTTGCCCAAGGACACACAGCTTCTGGGGGAAGAGCTCAGATAGAAAGGAGACCCACATGGCTCTAACATGCACCACGATTTAGTTCTTTGTTTCTCATCCCAGCAAGACTGCACTGGAAACTTCTCAACCAAAGGATCCTGTCTCATTCTCATTCATTTCCGTGAGTACATTTCAGGGACACACAGTGGAGTTGGGGCTGAGCAATTGCTTGTTGAGAAAAAATTGCATTCTTCTCTGAGCTCCTAGAGCCCACCATAGGTCCCAGCACTCAGAAGGAGGCACTAAGTGATGTGTGCTGGGTTGAGAGGGGATGTGAGGGAGTCAGAAGTGCTCCAGACGTCAGCCACCAGCAGCCGGGATGTTGGCACCACCAGGTTTCAAATATGAAGACAGCTTTGACTTTTATTTCCTGTAGAGTGGATGCTTTTCAGGAAATGTCTCCTTTTTCTCTGCCATGGCCTTTTGAGAACACACTATTTTTTCATTCCAGACGAATAGCAAGGTTGGAGGACCAGATCAAGTCGAGCATGAGGGGCTGAGCAGCTCACACCACATGCCTGGCGGTTAAACAGTGGGTGTCTGAGCATGTGCTGACCTGAGGGCTCCCTGGGATCCTGGAGTGGGTCCAGCAGGTTGTGCAGAAACCATGTAGGACTGACTCTTCCCTCGGCCTCATGTGGGTTTCATGAACCCCCTTTTATTCTCATCCTCTGGTCAATCCACTCACAGTGCAAATAAGAATGATTCTTATACAGGGTAACTTTAAGTTCTCATCGCCAACTCCAGGGAATACCTCTAAAGAGGTACCTTTGAGGACGCCCATGCAGGACCCATGTTTTCCCCCTTTTTACCTACTTCTGAGTGTGATGAAGCTAGGGCTTTAACATACTTACTTTAAATGTATATAGTGTATACATAGCATATATATAATTATATATAAATATTACATATAAATATTAAATATGTTTAATTACATATAAACAGTACATATGAAATTATATATAAAATAACATAATTTAAAAATATATATCATTCTCAGCCTGGCGTGGTGGCTCATGCCTGTAATCCCATCACTTTGGGAGGCGAGGGCAGGCAGATCACTTAAGGTTAGGAGTTCAAGACCAGCCTAGCCAATATGGTGAAACCCCGTCTCTACTAAAAATATAAAAATTAGCCGGGCATGGTGGCACACACCTATAGTCCCAGATACTTGGGGGGCTTAGGCAGAATTGCTTGAACCCAAGAGGTGGAGGCTACAGTTAGCCGAGATGGTGCCACTGCACTCCAGCCTGGGCAACAGAGCGAGACTCCTCTGTCTCAAAAACAAACAAACAAAAAACTATATGTATATATATATCATTCTCATATTAATAATATTCATGAAAGAAAAATGAGAAAATACAGACATATAAGCAAGAGAAAATACAAGACTTCCCCAATTCTACCCACAGACCAACACATAAAATACCTTTGTGTATATTCTTCGAACTTTCTGCATAGTCATTTATACATTTATATTATTTCCATAAATAATGTTCGGTTGTTAAAAAACTGCCTTTTAAAAATCTTACTTTATTGTGATTATCTTTCCATATCAATTTAATAGTTTTATATGATCATTCTGATATATAATTGTAAATAATTTAACCAATCTGTTGTTGGCTTTTAGGCTGTTTCTAACAGCAGTGTAACTAATATCCTTATGGCTAAATCCTGATAGCCACACTTCACTATTTTCTCAGGATGAATTCCAGGTAGTTTAAGGGCTAGCATGTGCTTTTTTAAAATTATACTTTACTTTCTGGGGTACATGTGCAGGATGTGCAGGTTTGTTACTTGGGCCATGGTGGTTTGCTGCATGCAGCAACCTGTCATCTACCTCAGGTATTTCTCCTAATACTATCCCTCCCCTAGCCCCCCACCCCCCAACAGGCCCCAGTGTGTGATGTTACCTTCCCTGTGTCCATGTGTATTCATTGTTCAACTCACACTTATAAGTGAGAACATAGCATGTGCTTTTTAATGAATCTTAACATGCTTCCATAAGTTTGTTTCTATAGTAAGTAAACTCCAAGAAACCCCTCTCCCGCCCAGCCCAAGTCTTTTAAATGCAACTGCAAAATCTATAGAAATGCAACATATTTCCATTAGAAAACGACACTCTTTTTGAAGTAAAGTACAACATCTTCATTATAAAACAGAATTACCTTTGGTAGCTCTGAGGCTTAAAGATCTTTGCAGTGACCCATGAAGTCATCCAAGGATAGTGGAGCCCAGCCTGTCTGACACGTCTTTGATGCTGAGCATTGGGTGGGATTGGGTGGAAAGTCTGATTTTTCTCAGGTTGGATGCTGTGCTCTAATTGCCGGTGGCTGGAAGCCTGGCTTGTTTTTCTCTTCCTGTCATCCAGTGCAGGGACACACAGGGAGAGTGTGAACATAGGGTGTGTCCAATCTAACCGCTAGGGTTTCCAAATTAACTGTAAACTCTAAGTCTTTAAAGGTCAATCGAACATTTTGTTCTTTTGTTTGACTTTTCCATTTAAAATAGAACTTTTGCCTCTGAGAATTTAGACATGGACACAAATACTATGGAAAAAGCCAAAACAGGAGAGTTTTCTCAACATTAAAGGACACATACATATTTAGTTCTAGATTAATTGGCTAAAGGGTGTTTGTTGCCAGGAAAGAAGGGGTGGTTTACAGCTCCAAGCAAGGATGGATGGCTTCTTACTAGAACTGGCTTTATCAGTGAACATCTCAGGTCCTGCCTTGGCTTGGGGCCTCACCTGCAGAAGAAATCAAAGATGTCACCATCAGCCACTATTGCTGGTCCTTCATTCACCTCACCTTGCCAGGGTTGCTCCAGGCAGAAAACAGCTGGAAAACTGGGGTCCCAGAGAGAGAAACAAGTACACTGCATATTTTCTGTTGAATAAGATTTTTTAAAATTTTATTTTAAGAAAATTGAAGATTTTTATGCAATTGTAAAAAATAATACACAGCCTCATATACCCTTCATGCAGTTCCCCCCAATGGCAGCATCTTGTGTAACTAGTCTGATATGACAATCAACATATTGGCATTGATACAATCCATCCACCATATTCAGATTTCCCAAATGTTTCTTGCACTCATTTGTGTGTATTTAGTTCTATGTGGTTTTATCAGACATGAAGCATTGTTTGACTACCACTGGCATAGTCAATATACAACACAATTCTATCACTAGTCTCCATCCTGCTGACCTCAAACAGCCACAGCCAATGCTTTTATCTCCCATCATGATCCTCTGACAACCACTAATCTGTTTTTTAATTCTCCCTCTCAATAGTTTGTTATTTCAAGAATGTTATTAAAATGATCATACACTATGTAGTCTTTTGAGATTTGCTTTCTATATTCAGCATAATTCTCTGGAGAGTAATCCAAGCTGTGTGTTTGTCACTGAGTAGTATTTAATGGTGTGGACATACCAGTTTGTTTAGCCATTCACCCATTGAAAGATACTTGGTTTATTTCCAGTGTTTTTTATTATTACAAGAAACGCTTCTATGAACATTTGTGTACAGGTTTCTGTGTAAACATAAGCCTTTATTTCTCTGGCATAGCTGTCCAGGGGTGGAATTACTGAGTCTTAGGGTAAGTGCATGGTTTGTTTCGTAAGAAACTATTTTCCAGAGTGGCTGTATCATTTTACATTCCCACCAGCAATGTACGAGTGATCTAGTTTCTCTTCACCCCACCACCATTTGGTGTTATTGCTAGTGTTTTTTATTTTTTCTCTTGTGACAGGTGTATAGTGATATCTCATTGAGGTTTTAATCTGCATTTTCTAATGGCTGATGGTGTTAAAGTTCTTCTAATGTGCTTATTTGCCATTTGTCCTCTTCAACAAAGCAGCTATTTATGTCTTTGGCCCATTTCATTTTTCCTATTAAATTTTGAGAATTCATTATAGGGTCTAGATTCAAGAGCGTGGTGGATATGGGGTGTGCCAACATTTCCTCTGTCTGTAGCTTGCCTCTTCAATCTCTTCAGAGACTTTTGCACAGCACATGTTTTTAATTTTGATACGGTCCAGCTTATCAATTTTCTCTTTAATGAGTCATGCCTTTGATGTCCAATCTAAGAACTGTGCCTGGCCCTAGGTCCCAAAGATCTTCTCCTATGCTTTCTTCTAAATGTTTTCTAATAACTTTTATGTTTTACATTTAAGTTTGTGATCCATTTTGGGTTAATTTCCATATAAGGTGTGAGGATTTGGTTGAGGTCCTTTTTGCATAAGGTTGCTCGGATAGGGTTTTTGTTTCAGGAGAATCTTTGCCTCTTTACTACAGGATGCTGGCCCACCCCTGCCCCCACCACTAGTATTCTCTGGTGCTCGTCGTGCTGTGGGAGATCTTCTATGCAACATGGAAACCATGAATTGTACCACAGAGGGAGATCTTCTATCCACATGGAAACCATGAATTGTACCACAGAAGCAGATGTTCTATCCAACATGGAAACCATGAATTGTACAGACAGAGGGAGATATTCCATCCAACATAGAAACCATGAACTGTACATACAGAGGGAGATCTTCTATCCAACATGGAGACCATGAATTCTACCACAGAGGCAGATGTTCTATCCAAAACGGAAACCATGAGTTGTACGCCTAGAGGGAGATCTTCTATCCAATATGTAAGCCACGAGTTGGACACACAGAGAGAGATCTTTTATCCAACTTGGAAACCATGAATTGTACACACAGACAGAGATCTTCTATCCAACATGGAAACAATGAGTTATACCCACAGAGGGAGATCTTCTATCCAATTCAGATGTTCCTTATGTGATAGCATACTCTGTATCTACAACTAGCTAAAGTTTTGTTATGTCATTATTGTTATTGTTGTTGTAGAAGTGAGGTCTCGCTATGTTGCCCAGGCTGGTCTTGAATCCCTGGCCTCCAGCAATCCTCCTGCCTTTGTTTCCCAACATGTTGGGATTACAGGCAAAAGCTGGTCTTATTCTTTCTAAAGCTGAAGTTTGAGAACTAAAAATCACTTTCAAGGGTAGAATGCATTTTATATTTTCTCTGAAAAATGAATTGACACAAATTTCCAGTTAAATTTGTGCAATTTTCTTTAAAAAAAAACACAGTTAATTTTAAAGTGGTAATAGTTATATATTAGGAGTTTAATCCCAAATTGTGTAACTGTTTCCTGAGCCTCTTCCCATGTTCATTGAGATAATCTTGTAAACGCATCCTAACCAGCAATGGGTCCTCTTGTTAAGAAGGCTGCCAGTACGAACTCTCTTTATGAAGGACTCACATGCTCTGACTATTCCGTCACCTCCCAACCACAGCCAGGAGCCTTCTCTGGCTGCCACAGAACTAAGGAGGGGGCACCGCTGCAGCCCAGCCTGTCTTGGCATTGTTCAGGGCCCTGTTCCAAAATATTTGTGAGCTAATGTATCTACATATCGACAGTGCTATCAATGGTACACATATCATTCTAGCAGGACTTTGCCACCTGCCATGATGTGGTCACTGCTCTGAATACCTGGAATAGGCCTTGTTCTCTTTCTAGCAGACATGCACAGAGTTTTGTCTTAAGAAATTGTCTGTACTTTGAAAGTCTATTTCCCAGGGATAGTTATGCTTAACATTGGTCAGTAACTATGTTGATAAAAGCAAGCCCTTTGCTTTTGTAATACTTTTGTCTAACCATGTAAAAAGACACATCATGTTTGTGACTTCCTAATTAGGAGCGAAGGCCATTTTTGTTTGCATTGTTCATCTCTGCTCCCATCTCACCAAGCTTTAGCAGAGCATCTTGGTTTCCTTTCTCCACCTTAGAGTGCTTTGTGAATAGTACCCATTTCAGTGGGCTGGGGTGTTTTCCTATTTTGTTGTCTGGAAGGTGTCTACTTTGACCTACGTTAATCTCAGGGCTTGGAGGTAGAGTCATCCTCTGTGTAGACTTTGGAATTCGCTGGGATCCTCATTTCACAATGTGGACTCATGGAGGGGGGGATCCCCCGGAAGGTGGCCTAGGCTATCTTTGCATGCAACCCTGACAGAACCCTTTTCTTAGCCACTCAGTGGACTCAGCCGAATGTTTCCAAGATTGAGAAAACATCTGTGAGCAGATCTATCTACAAATGGACAGCGCTATCTGCGGGGCACTTTTCTTTCCGACTCTGACTCACGTGTGGAGCTCATGGGACTGGTCTGGGTTACTTAAGGTTAACCTTTACATTCTCATAACCTCCCACATGCTTTTTCAGAATGCCACCCTGAGGAGTTTTACTATTATTAAAAAAGGAGGTCATTGTTTGACCAGTTCTAGAGCAAACAGATTGTCCTAGGTTTTTTGAAAAAAGGAAATGAGTCACTTTCCATATGAATATCTGAACTATGAAAACATTAAACATCCCTTTGTTTATTGTTTTGCTTCTTAACTTTAAGACATGTAACCTCAGCCAAGTAGCACCAGCAAGAGCCATCTGCCGCGTACCTCAGCTGTGCTTGTACCACTTTGTGTAAGAGGAGCGGACAGCAAGGGAAGGTCTGGCTTTGATGGGGTGACCCTGCCCACTCATTAGACTCTGTGTGCAGCCAAGTGGTTGGGCTTGGTCACAGGAGTCCCACTGTCTTGGGGTAATCTGATGGCAATCAAGACCAAACTTACTCAATGATATTGGAAATTGTATATTTTTTTCTTAATCTCAGCCTTCCCATCTCAGTTGATGGAGATTCCATGCTTTCTGTTGCACAGCCCAAAAATCTTGAGGTTGTCTTTGACTCCTTTCTCTCACACGCAATATCTGATCTATTCAGAAAATCCTACTGGCCCAATAATCTTCAAGATATATCTAGAAGCTTCTCACGTCTCACTATTTCCACGTCTACCCAGCCTGATTTATCGCACCGACCTCATGCACCTGGCTTGCTTCTCTCAACTGGCCCCTCAGCTTCTACCCTGCAGTCTAATCCCAGCAGTGGCAGGAGCGATCCATTCGTGACATTAGTTTGATTTCACTCCCCAGCCCAGAGCTCATCAGTGCTCCCTGTCTCTCTCAAAGGGAAAGCCAGTCTCTTTCAAGGGCCCACAAGGCCCTACGTGGTGTAGCCCTGCCCTTCTGCACCCACTTCCTGCAATTCTCCCATGGGCTCACTGTGTTGGCAGCGGGTTTCCATGCTCATGCTGGAATGCACCAAGCCCTCTCTCATCACAGACCATTGCATAGGAGCTCCCTTTGCTTGGAACAACCTCTTGCCAGGTGTCACTGCCGCACCCCTTTCGATCTGTGCCCAAATGTTACCCTTCTTCATAAGCTTAGCTGGCCCAGCCTGTGTAAATGTCAGCCTGTATCCCGAGGACTCCTGATCTTTCTTCTCCTGTTCTTTTATCCATAGCATGGATCATCTTCTAACACACCAAATGATTCTAAAATTTATGATGTTACTGTTTATTATCTGGCCTTACTCTCAGCCTCTAGAAAGTAAGTTCCACAAGGGCAGGGATGATTGTCATTTTTGTTCCCTGATATCCCTACCTATGTATTTGATAAATATTTGCTGAATAAATAAACCACCACCTCCAACAAGAACAGGTTGTTTTCTCTGTGCCCTTCAAACTGGCCATCTAAGATGCACATTCCTCCAAAGTGAAGTCTGTTTCTATGCAGTCTACCGGCAGCTGAAACCTAGTGACCCTGGCTTTGAACTCCCAGTTATTGGAGATAATCCAGAACACAGTCAGGGGTATGGCTGGCACTGGGGAAATTCGTAATCCCACGCTGCTTTGGTACACAGACCTGAAAGTCAGTAGGCGGGTCATTCAGCCCTTCCATCCCTCAACAAGCTCCCCCTATTTCTGGGGCCTGGGTGCACATCAGGAGGATGAGTCAAGACCTTTGGAGCCATGACAAAATGAGCCTTTAGAGTATTTTCACATTTTTGTGAGCACTTAAGATTCTTTCCGCCAAACAAATTTTGGAGGAGATCACACTGAGATCGGAGAGGGTGCTATTTGTGTCATAAGAATGAATTTATTTAACTGCTATTTATTATCTACTGTGGTCCAGGAACATATAATGGAGATACAGTGGTAGAAGATAAAAATCCCTAACCCATGGAATATAGTCTAGTGTGTTATTCAGAGTGAAGCAAGTAAGTGAACAAACAAATAATAGCATTTCAGGAAAAAAATAGAAAGATTGAGGTAGAAAGATACCAGGGAGGTATGGGCACAGAAAGAAGCAGTGAAAACATCAAAATTTTCTTATTAATTTCAAAATAGAAGAGTTAAGTATGGCTCACTGCTGACTTTTATATTTGTCCTGAAATGTATAGTAAGCAGGTATGAGTGTGTGTGTGTGTAAGCCCAGTCTTAGAAGATAAGCATCTTGATTGTCACTCAAAGTATTTATGCCACAGTATAAGACCAATGGTCTCATTCTTAAAGATAACTGGATCATTTTACTACAACCTATTTCTTTCTCCAGATTAACAAAGTGCTACTCATGTAGAAGATGATGGGTTTAAATTTTTGAAAGAAGGAGTAAGGGCAAGAACACCTGAGTGAAGGTAGATAAACTGTAATTTTGCAAAGTGGATAATACACTAAATGTATGTCCTTGATCATGGTTTGTAGTTTTGATCAGGGGTCTGTAAAGGACCAGCAGAAATTTTTTAGTAATTATGGACCATACGGTTCTAATGTAAATACTCAGCTCTGCCATTGTAGAGCAAAAACAACCACAGAAATACGTATCCAAAAAAATTTGTAACCAGATAAGTGTGGCTGCATTTAAATACAACTTTCTTTATGAAACAGGCAGCAAGGAAACAGTAGTTTGCTGACTAGAGTATTGTAGTGATTTAGGGTGACTAGAATATGTCTAACAATATGAAATGGCATAAGCCATACCAAAAAAAAAAATCAGAGACTCTAAGGAATATGAAGGGTGGGCACCAGTGAGGTATCCTCATTAACAAAATGCACCTGAAAATTATCAAGAAGGGCACGTTCTGCTTCCGTCTGACTTCTACTGGAGCTTTGTATTTGCTTTCATGTGCACAATAAAGTTCAGAGAAAATTGGGAGGATCAGAATAAAGAGCAAAGAAATAATTATAGCTCTTAAAACAGGACTGCAAAAGATAAGCTAGAATGGTTTGCTTGGGTTGGCAAACTGCAGACAGCAGGCCCATCCAGGCCACGGCCTATTTCTGCAGAGGCCACAAGCTCAGAATGTTTTTCATATGCTCAAAGGGCTGTAAATAGAAAAAGAAAGGAAAGGAGGGAGAGGAGGAAGAACAAGAACAAGAAGGAGGATACAGCAGACTTTATGTGCCATGTAAAGCCTAAACGTTTCACTACTCGGCCTTAACAGAAAAAGTTTGCTGACTCCAGGCTAGAGAGTGGAAAGATTGGGCTGATAGGAGAAACGTGGTCTGTGGAATACCAAGATCTTGCTGTTAACTAAGCCACAAGGTTATCTCCTAGATGGAGGTGGGCCTGGGGCAGCTCAGCCATGAGTACATATGCTCATGGCATGTAGTGCCCGCATAGCCAGTCCCCATGTGGTGGGCCCAGTGAGGCCACACAGAGTGCCCTGCCCCAATAGACAGTGCATACATTCCTATTTTTGGTGGGTAGACATCATATTTGTAATGGGAAATGGTGACAGAACAAGGACCTAATGATCCACTTGCCATCTTGGAAGAATTCCATGAAGGCATGAAACCAGCTTGACTTGCTGATGAAGCTAAAAGGAAGGGAAAGATTTAATCATTACATGGGTAAGTGTGGAAGATTCAGGACCTCCTTTATCTTCTCTATGTTTATTCAAGAATAGAATCAGCTTCTACGCCCTGACAATGTACTGAGTCTGTGGGTGCAAAGCTCTCCCCAGACAAATGTGATTTGCATTTATGCTTTTGCCATTTGGTGAGAGCAGATTTCCCATCATCTGCCATTAAAAACAGTCCTCTGTAGCTCATCACCAGGTCGCAAACACATCCGCAAAGACAATCTGAAAGTTTGTGTCATTCACTAGTAGTATTAACTTCCCAGGGGTCCACACTGAAACCCCCGTGAGGAGGAGGGCTTCACCTACTCCTGCTCCAGAGGTGAAACCTGTGCAGGAGAAATGAGGTCCGCTTGGGCAATTTTCTTGGAAATGTGTTTCTAATATCTGAAAACATAGCCAAACTGGTTTCAAGAATGTCAACGAATGTGCTTTATGAGCTACTCTAGGCACATATACAAAACGGCAATATCAAAATCTGTTTTTAAAAGGCAATAACTTAAATACAAAAATCAGTTTATCATTCAAGCAATTCTGTGAAAATAGTCGTAAATCTCAGTTGAACTGTTGGCTGCTTAAATAATTATTGTTTGGAGAGAAGGATTTCCACACAACTTTACAATCATTTAAGTACCTATAGCATTAAATCTCAATTCAATATAAATTAAATGGTGGTTTAAGGTATATTCTGGTTTGAAAATAAGGCAAGTATAATGTTAACTTTCTTTAAAGTCTGAAAACGTGTGTTATATTTGTATTACCCATATTTTCAAATACTGTTGGTAATTTCAAAATACACTCTGGAGAGGGAGGGCACATATGAAAACTCGTTGTACTTTCCACTCAATTTTGCTGTGAACCTGGCTCTTAAAAAATAAAGTCTATTAAAACAAAACAAAACAAAACAAAAATACATCCATGTTTGCTGTAACCTACTACAGAATTCTATACATGATGAGACCATTGTGGTTAAAAAATTTCTACCGTTTCTAAATGAGATACCAAATTTACTCTCTTTATTTTTTACATCACTCTGGAATTGTTGAGTTACAGAATTATTTTCACTTCTGGAATACTAAGGCTGATTTTAGTGGACGTCCGGTATTTATCAACCATTTGTGGGGGATAAGACAGCGTGCCAGTGGCTGGAACCACAGGGCAGCAGGAGGAACAGGGAGTCTGGGCCCTGCACTTCGGGCCTCAGCAAGAAAAGAGGGAGTCAGAGGCGATCCAGCATCACCGGCTCAGAGAACCCCCGAGGGGCTCTGGGATGCAGAAGAGTAGGTGGCGGCTAAGCTGGGCCTGTAGGATGAGGTGATGGTGACGCAGGGGGCATTGGGGAAAGCCTAGCCTGGTGTGCTTCCTGGGTCCGGACTCACCACTGCCCAGCCTCCGGTGGGCTCCGCCGCACAAAGCACCTGGCTGCCTTTTTATTCTTCTTTTACTTTATTCAGTTAATGTCGTCTTTTGACCATTTTAGGAAGCTAGATAGCATACTGATCTGCGCTTGTAGAGGCCAACGTTTTTTCCCTAAATTTGCCCCGCTTCTGACTTAGAAGTAAAGCATCCATTTCGGCACCCCTGAGGAGCGGGGCATTTGTGGGGTGCCTGGAGTGCACAATTTCCCCACCGTTTTATCTCCCTGGTTCTTTCCCCTGCAGGATCCCAACCTTGTCCAGATTAGCTCCCATGTGTCCTGGATGATGGAGGTGATGTGTGCCTTCCAGTCCGGGGTTGAGTTCTAGTTGCTTTAAGTCAGCCATGGCCATGCTCTTGGTGCAGTGAGACCACTGTGCGCCTGTGGCTCAGCCCTGGCCTGGGAGCAGGAAGAGATGTCCGCTACGGGCACCTAGGGAAGGGTTTTCTTTAAAATGCAAAGAGGTTCAGGAGCGGTGAACCTCCCTCTTGCTCCCTGGGTCTGCGTGTGGGCGGGAGTGAGTTTGGAGCTGGCAACGACTGCTCCCTGTTGCCATCGTGGAAGGAAATCCAAAGGAATTTCAGAAAAGCTGACCTGGAGCTCTGACATTTTTGAGCTGCTGAGATGACCAATCCTGGAACTACCCAACCCCAACAGGTCTTAGGAGAAACGTGGAATTCCAGCGATCTAAGCCACTTTTCATTGGGTATTCTGCTGCCTCCAACACAGAAAACCCCACTGGCATGGGGCCTGGACGAGGGAGAGAGTGCTACGTATGGTGGAATGGGAGGTGGCCCACAGTGGGGAAACAGACGGCGTGGAGTTTCCTTTGCTCTAATGACAATAAGGGTGGCCCTTATCCCACAGAGCAAGTGTGACTGCCACATAAAAGAGACAGAATTTTTGGTCATTGCTGAAGACCAAAAGGAATCCGTTTTTTGCTTTGTTTTGTTTATTTATTTTTACAATCTTTTGACCCAGAGCCATGCAGCAGCACAATCAATCAATCAATGAAATAAATGAAAGTTTAGTATGCATGTGGAGCTGGCTCCAAGCGGGAGAAGATGGCAAAAGAGAGGAGCAGTGCCATTTTCTTTGCTCCTTTGTCATTAGGTCTTGTCATTTGTCATGCAGTGTTGTCCCGTAAGACACAGCAGCAATAAGGGCTGACCTTACTGCCATCTCATAAATGACCTTCATTTATGATATGACAAACTCACTGAAATATTGGCAGAAGAAAACTGAAATGGGCAAATCTTCCTGCATTTTGGCAATCACTTGGTTTGGGAAAGGAAGAACTGCCCTGGGATGGTTCTGTCCTGAATCTGAGTTCTTACTGATCCAGTTACAGCAGAGAAGAATGTGTGGAACTGAACTTGGAATTAGGTCATGAAGTTTCATGATACTGACAGACATTTTACCTTTCGGTACTGGCAGGTTTTGCAGAAACAAGTTTGGATCAACAGATTTCAAATTAGGAACTGGCATCAGTTCTGACAATTGCTGACAACGTTTTAAAAGAATATTTAAAATGGAATCATTACACATTCTGAAATTAATGTTCCCATAGCAATGTTAACACGGCCACCTCGTGCCAATGCAATTACTCATTGATTGCTGTTGTTTACATCTAAATTTAAAGTGCAGCATCTAGACTTAATGACATGGCTGAAGTTAGTATTTTGAGGGATACCTCCATATCAAATTTCCTTTTCTGGTCGATTCATAACACTTTAGACTCAGACTTTGGTTGTCTCAGAAGCATAACCAAAAGGAAGTAAAAGGAATAATTACCAAAATGCCAAAGTTGGTCCTACATTTGAACCCCAGAGTTGAAGTATCCTGAGTGATGTGTCAGAAAAAGCAGGAAAGTAAAGAAGCCTTGAGGTGTGCACATACACGGCCATGATTTTGTAACCATTCTCTTGGCTCTTTGGAAAGCAAAAGCAGAGGACCCTGGACCAAGGTCAAATGACACGGCCTTGTATGGTTCTGATTTTGTGTGCAATGCCCAGGGGTGCTCACTGGGTCCACTGGGTCTTTACCGGCTCATCTGGTCACTGGAAACAGAGAGCAAGGAAGACAGTAATGCAGAGGCCCAGCTCCTCTCCCAGCAGGGGAGGAGCCTACCCCTTCCCCTGTCCTGTTGTGTTACTGCTTCTCTGGTGCAGAGAGACCGTGGGCTGCATTGTGGCATGTGACAGCAGGTGTAACAGCCACTCCCTCCACACACACTGTGGTCCTCCGTGATCTGTAACTGCTCATTGTAGCATTCGTGTGGAGAACGTGGTCTGTATCAGGTTTTAATATTTTATTTTATTTTTTGGTTTATGCTTAAATTACTTCTGTTCAATTTTTGAAAAATCGTTACAATTTGAGGAAAGGGACCTTGTCACAGCCTTCTGTTGCCTTGCTCCCCAGAATCAGCCTTGAACTTGTCTAATCTCATATTTGGACAGGGCCAATGAGCCAGGTTATCACACTTCTAGTTGTACACAAGCAGTTTGATGACGCATTTTCCATTCATGAAAGAAAATTGGTTTTGAATACACTCTAATTGCACGTTTGCAAGTTAGAGCTCCATGCATGCTATTTGTTGAAAGGCCCCTTTGGGTTAATTACAAAGTGCCTAAATGCTATTTGATGATTTTGGAAGTAAAATGTGCATGGGACAGTGATTCTGTGCCTTGAAACCAGCGGAATAGCATCCCATCTTCTAAATTTCACTTTTGCTTTAGAAACATCCTGTACCGTATCTGCCATTCAAACAGACCAGTTGTAAGAGGAATTGGGAGAGAATACGGGACCGGAATCCCCTTTCCAATTTTAAGTTTCTGGTCTTAAACATACTTTAAGATACCCCACACTTCTGTGACTACCTCTTCCACACATCTTTGCCTGTGTGTGACACCTTCATTTATGAGATGACAAACTCACTGAAATATAGACAGAAGGAAACTGAAACGGGAAAATCTTCCTGCCTTTTGAAAATCACTTGGTTTGGGAAAGGAAGAACTGCCCGAGGATGGTTCATGTTGCTCATCCATTTTTTCTAGTGACCCATTCTATCTGAGTTGGTGACAACATCCCTTGACACTTTCATTTTTCCCTCCCCTCGACACCTTCATACAGCTGTTGCATGTTTCCCCCAAGTGGTTGTGTCTCTGTTTCAGCATCTGTTCCTCAGCTGGGAAAAGTCTCCATAGGATAATGTGAGGGGCAACTTGGTGGATATCCATAAACCTTGTGAAGAGGAATGATGTCATCACAGGCGAACCCCTGGAATTATGTTTATGAGATGTGCTCATAACTCCCAATGAAGCTACACTTTGGTACATTAACCCTATAAGTCTTGGAGGGCAACTTTAAGCTGTGGGTGTACCCAGGAGGAAATGTCTGTCTGTCTTCTAAGTTAGTTTAACTCATTAGTGACATCATAAGATCACCATCACCTAGGCAATGGAACATGTTGCTATGGGAACTGCAAAGCTGTATGATAACACAGCTTCAAAATGTTGACAGTTGGAAATGCCTCCCTTTTTGCTATACTGCAAGCCAAAGGAGGTGTGTATGTAGGGGTGGCTGTTTTGATTAAAATATTAGTATTTAAAGTTTGTTAATGTAAACTATTTGGAGACAAATAATTTGTGACACTTAAGATATTTAGAATATTGAAATTTTTTGGAAAAACATTACCCTTTAGCTGCATTCAAGAAACCCTTATGTCCTGGAACTTGTGCAGGCCGCATGAAGTCAGAGTTGTTAGGAGGAAAAGATAAAATCTCTTTGCAAAACTGCAAGAACCATAGATTTGCTGGATGGCTTGTCTCACACATGTGTGACCTTGACCTTGCAGCACTGATGATTGGTTTATGCACATGTCTTTGCTATAGTTCTTCTAGCCATCACTGGCCATCTCCTGAGAACTCCTGGTTTCACCCCTCAGGTTACAGAATCATGAGAGTCTCCTTTTATGAAACCGTGACCCAAGCCACATGCCATGTCCCCCCATGTGTGTTTCCATGTTCATACATACATAGATGTGTGTGTGAAGTCGGGTCCATAAATGTCAGTCCTGCATCCTTGGATTCAAGCAACCTCGGACTGAGAATATTTCAAAAAAAAATAACAATACAACAATAAAAATAATAAAAAAATTAAAATCTAGTGTAATAATTATTTACATAGCATTTACATTGTGTTAGATATTGTAAGTAATCTAGAGATGATTCAAAGTACACAGGAGGATGTGCGTAGGCCATATGCAAACACTACACCATTTTATATCAGGGACTTGAACATCTGAAGATTTTGGTATCTGTAGGAGGTCCTGGAACTCCCATGAATACTGAGGGATGACTGTGTGTGTGTGTGTGTGTGTGTGTGTGTGTGTGTGTGTACAAGTTGAGTGTCCTTATTCAACACGCTTGGGACCAGAAGTGTCTAGGATTTCGGATTTTTTCAGATTTTAGAATATTTGCATATACATAATGAAATGTCTCGGGGATGGGATCCAAGTCTAAACATAACACTTATTTATGTTTCATATATATTTCCTGCACATAGCCTGAGGTAGTTTTATGTAATAATTCAGATAATCTTGTACACCCATCACATGAGGTCAGGTGTGTAATTCTCTACTTGCAGGCTTGTAACAGCGCTCAAAATGTTTCAGATTTTAGAGCATTTTGAACTTTCAAATTAGAGATGTTCAACACGTATATATATGTGTACACATTTATACAGGCGATTCTTGTTACTTGAGATAGTTGTTTTATAAAGTTGCCATGTACACTGCATTAGCCAATAATAAACAGATGCTTAGCCAATACTAAAGAGTTGATTGTACTGGACATACAGGGTTCACTTCCTGTGACCCTCTGGTCACATTTATCCACTGAGTAATACACAGCCTTACTTTTTGTGTATTTCTATTTAAAGGCATCTTATTTAATTTATGTTATTGGTTCATTAACATCAAACTCACCACCAATAGCCCCAATACTCAAGCATGAACACAATTCCTCTAACATCTGTTTTCTCCATAAGGCACATCACAGCAGTCTCATGACTTGCGACACTAGAAAGCACTTCAGCACTGTGCTTAGGCCATTGTAGGCTGAAAAATCAACCACGAAAGGCAAGAAAATGCAAAAACTGTAGCACTGTGTAGACTGCAGAAAGGACACATTTACAGAATGGGCTGAAACAAGAAGGTGGAGCGTTGCCTTGTCCACCCTCAGCTGGGAACGCTCCCATCAAGACTTGGACTCTTTCCCTCTCCGCACACACTCAGAAACAAGCACAACATTGCGGGTGTTAATGTGGGAGTTACTGATATATTTTGTGAGTAGATGCCTTCACAAATGTGAACCATAACCAGTGAGGTCAACTGAATGCCTGTGTGTATATATGTATGTATGTATATATATGTGTGTGTGTGTGTGTGTGTGTGTAGATAGGTGATCGATAGATGGATAGATGATAGACAGATAGATGATAGAGAAAGAGCGTTAGATAGATAATAGGTTATAGACAAATGACAGATAGATGATAAATAATAGATGATTTATAGATGATAGATGATTGATAGAGATGATAAACAGATAATAGAGATAGAGACAGATAGATGAAAAGAGAGATAGATGGAGAGAAAGATATATATATATATTTAGACTTCCCTCTCTAAAGATTCTTCATATCCACCTGAAGATCTGGTAGTGAACAGAAGGTGAAGGGCAGCCATCTCCCAGAGGAAAACGCACACTTCCTGGCCCTCAAAAGCTTCCTCCTGACAGCGCCTTGGAAATGAATGCCCTCTCCCAGGCCTTTTGGGTGCTGGCTCTGTGCCCCTCTGGTGCATGTCTGCAGGTGCTTCAGTCCCTCTTGGGGGTAGGCCTGAAGGCAAGCTAAGGGTCTTGGACACAGAGATGCCTGGGGGCAGTTCTTGGAACCTGGTGGGCCATCCATACCCACCGAATGACTGAAATGCAGAAATGCTGATGTCAGGGAATGGAAGTGGGGCAAAGCCTCATGTTGAAGGGTGTGCTGCCCTTTTCGGTGGCTTATCCTTCTCTGTTTTAGTGGCTGCCCCAGCGACAGTGTAGATGGGAGTTACTGGATTAGCAGTGAGGAGTTACCCTTCAAGACCTGCCTGTATGACCAGATGGAAGTTGGGATTCAAGTTCCTCATCAATAGAATGACATAAGTACATAGTTTGTTTGGGGGAATTCTATGGCTCTGAAGTTCTTTATTTAAAATTTGTTTTCTAATTTTGTAATTTTGAGAAACTGATTTGGAGTTCTGTAACATCTTTGCCATTTTAGGAATGCTGCCCTTTGGAGAATTATTCACAGAACAATGCAATAAATTGTTTTTAATGTTCTCCATTACTAGTATTAATACAAAGCATTATTTTGGAGAAGAGTTTTTTGATTACTCACGTTGATGTTTTGGGTTTTTTAAGTTATGATAATTTTTGAGTTGTATTATTAGGTTGGTACAAAAGTAATGGCAAAAACCGCCATTACTTTTGCACCAAACTAAAAATAGCATTGTGATTCTTAGAAATTCTGTCCTAGCACCAGGATTAGTCAGGCCGTTTTTGTGTGTGGGGGTTTTTTGTTTGTTTGTCTTTTTTTTTTTTTTTTGAGACGGAGTCTCGCTCTTTCACCCAGGCTGGAGTGCAGTGGCGCAATCTTGGCTCACTGCAGGCTCCGCCCACCGGGGGTTCGCGCCATTCTCCTGCCTCAGCCTCCAGCGTAGCTGGGACTACAGGCGCCCGCCACCTCGCCCGGCTAATTTTTTGTATTTTTAATAGAGACAGGGTTTCACCGTGTTAGCCAGGATGGTCTCGATCTCCTGACCTCGTGATCCGCCTGCCTCGGCCTCCCAAAGTGCTGGGATTACAGGCGTGAGCCACCGCGCCCGGCTGTTTGTTTGTTTGTACCTGAAAAAGTATAGATTGTTAGCTGCCACTTGGGAGCACGGGCTGTGTGCTGGGCACTCTATTAAATACTTACTAGACCAGTCCCAGTGCTTGCCAGTCCCATCATATCTCTGACCGTGCATATCAGGATCCCCATTGATCAGATGCTGAAACCATGGCTTAGAATAGCTGCGATGAAGCTGAGCTGCGATTCAAACCCAGGTGGGCTTGATTCCAAAGTCAACATTCTTTCTCATTGGCTTTGCAAAGTACAACACTCTAAATACACATTAGATTTTATTCACATACTTTGGAAATTTTGTTTGCATTTTTAACTCCAGTTTAGTTATAGGATTTTATAGTATATTGAGGGTGGGGTGGAAATGGAGAAATTGAGGAAGTAAATTCATTTTACTGGGAGCTAAAGCTTTATCCCCTTTGTAGAACTAAATTAGACTTTTAAAAAATCTCTTGCTTTTAACACCCCCAAGATGTTATTAAAAGAAACTTTCAATTATAGTTTTTATTCTGGCAGTATTGTTTTTAAACTGGCACGACACTATATATATGAGTTGCCTTGTGAATCTTCCAAACAGAAAGCACTGTACTTTGCAGATTTGTCAGCAGTTTATTTAGATGCGGTTTGACTATCTGATGAGCCATCACAACATTCCCATCTGTTCGTCAGGGAGGGAGTTGGAATGTAAACAGATCCAGGCACTGTTTTCTGACTGCCTGAGTTTTCTGGCCATCTTGTCTACCTTGTCACTAGCATCCTATTCATTAAAGCCTCAGCACTCTCTTGAGTCCTGCTTAACACTGGTCAGCCCCATCTCTATGTCTCCGCACCCAGATATGATTGCTGCATGTCATCACATTGCATCATTCATGCCACATGTGTTTATTGAGCATTTACTTTATGCCAGGCACTATTCTAGGCACTGGGGATACAACAAAGAACAAACTAGAGTAAAATCCCTGAGCCTTGCATTCTAGAGGAGAAAAGAGAAAATAAACAAGATACATCTATTTTTAAAAATATGTTGAGAGTGATGGGGGCAGGTGTTTGATGTGGGAGCAAGCCTTGTTGAGACTCAGGGAGAGGGCATTGTAGAGAGAAGGAAGGAAGGAAGGAAGGAAGAGCAAAGGAGCCCTTTGGAGGGGAGGTTTGGGTTTGGTGGAACAGCAAGGAGTTGGGTGGTAGGAGAGAAGCGAGTGGGGGGAGATTTGTCAAGGTGGGCTTGGGAGATGAGCACCCACAGGCCATGAAGGCTGGTCTAAGGCATTTGGCTCTGAGCTAAGTGAGAAGCCAGAAGAGGGACAGTTCTCACCCTTGGGAAGCCCTTGTGCAAGGCAAGAGGGGCAGGTGAGAAGCTGCCTGCAGGCCTGGCACCACCCGGGGAGGAGCAATTCGCTTTCTGATGCTTCCGTCTGGAACCAATGGGGCAGCCAGTTACATCCCTCAAACCCTACTATAAATGCCTTGTTTATGTCACTCTCAGCCACCTCTATGACGTATCAGGCCATTGCTTCAATTATTATCCTGCAGCCATAAGATGCGTAAAAACAGGAAGCCATTTTCTATTGTATCTCCTATTTGCCCTAAGCTACGGTGTCCAAGTCCAATGGACAGCAACTAACACAGCGAGCAATATAAAAATGTGCTGTAACTTTTTACAATTTCTTATCTAAGTGGCTCCCATTGCCGGCTCAAGACCTGCCCACAGAGTACTCAAAACCCAAGGTAACTTCGCGGCCTCTCTCTTTCCCTCCTTTCTTCCTTTGTGTGGCACAGCCCCAGCCAGGGGCCCTGGGAGTGTGTAAAGTCAGGCTCTTCAAAGTCTGCAGTGCAGTTCCTTTTCCCTGGACTGATGTGGCGCCTTCAATTCCTCTCAAATCAATTAAACCAAGTTTGACTTTTGCGTTCCAGTTTTTTTTCAACATTTCCATGAATTACCAAGACACGGCTTTCTACAGAGAAGCACCTTTCTCCAGATCTTCATTGCCATTTTGGACACACAACTCCAAACCCAAAATGTGTCCACTGGATCAACCCACAATACAAACAACTGCTTTCTAAGGAAAAGCCGAGTTTCTAGGAGGTGGCCCACTTCTGAGGTGTCCTTAAGTTCACAGGCTGCAGTGGACAGTGTGTGGTGGGTGGAGGAAGATGGCAGGTGAGAAATGCAAGGAGATTCACCACAGAGCAGCTTTCTGGTTTCAGCTGTTCTAGGGTGCCATGGAAAACACACCTCTTGACAAGGCTCCACCCTGGAGATCTACTACTCAGTGAAAAGACACATCCCATTCACTGACTGGGATGCTGGAGTCCCCACGTTCTGGGAAGAGGTCTATCTTGGCAGGCTGCCTTCCCTCTGGAAAAGTGGCATCTGAAGTGCCCCCTCCTCTGAGGATACAACACGGAATTGGCAGGGGGACACCTCCAGCCTTCACTAGACTTGCCTTGGTGTTATTGCACCCAGCCTGTGCATTCAAGGTTCCCGGCCCCCGTGCTGGGTTGGATGTGGATTCTCTTTGGTATCCTCTGCTGCTGTGAATGGAACCCACATTTAGAATAAGCAGCTCCCAGCAAAATTGAGTACTCTGTGATAACTTAAAGCCCCTTTCTCTTTTCTCCATGTTTCTCCAACCCAACGGTAGCCCAAGACATTTTAGACTGCCATTGTGGGTATTGTTTATGGACTGTCTCCTTTGGGAGGCACTTCCTCATTCTCTAAGAAGAAACAAAACAAGACACAAGGCCCAGCCTTCTCGGGTGTGTGAAGTCCTGCGTGGCAGCCCTCGCTGGCTCTCTGCAAACAGGGACAGAGCCCGACTCCGTCCTGTGGCTTCATTTCCATTCCCCTTGCTTCCTCGTAATAATTTTTGTGAAGATTATTCTGGGCTGCAAAACTAGCCTTACTTTTCAAAGTGTTCTTGCTCCTCCTCTCCCAAGCATTTGCTGAAATAAGAGGTTCCTCCGGGTTTTTGGAAACATATTCCTCAGTTCCTGACTTGACTCCAGAACGACACCTGTTTAAAGTCCACCCTCTTCTTCTCTGGGTTTCCAATGTTGTCCTAAGTCTTGAGGTGTAGTTTTTTGTTAGTTCTTTCGTTGGTTTAAGTAGCAATGACTGAAGTCTGTTCTCTCTAAGAGCTGACTACAATTTTCTCTCTGCCTCTGAACAAACTATTTTGCAGAGCCAGAGGTGTCCAGGCATGGCCTCAGCCCTCACCCATGCTGCCCTGGGCATGGCCTCAGCCCTCATCTGTGCTGCTCTGGGCTGTTCCACGGTCCTTTCCGCACTGCTGCAGGGAGGCCCATCACTGGTCTGGGGCGTCCGCTCCTCCTGCAGGGTGCTTTGTTCCTCCTACTTGCTGGATTCCACGAACCACGATGGCACTCAGGTCTGGGCAGCACGCGAACCCCTGACACCTGCCTGAGGAGCAGGATGATGAGGGGGAAAAGAAGCTGAGGCCACGAACTTCAGGGCGGCCAGTGACTCTCAGCCCAAACCTCAGGGCTCCCCTTTGCAGAGTCTGCAGAGAGAGAGTGCGGCTCCCGCTGTGCAGTGCACGGAGAGTGTCTCTGAAGTGACTCGCACCTGATTCCAGTTCCAGCAACGCGAGGCTCCCGGGAAGTGCAACTGCTCTCTCGGAGGGAGGCTCTCACTCACCCCTCACACCTCAGCCTCTAGCATATACTTATGCCCCTGGCCTTCCGCACTGGGAACAGTGTTACCCACCTCTGGGGAAAAAGATGTGGTGATGGCCCGGATCCTGAATCTCTCACCCAGGACCAGTGAATCCTACAACCATGGCCGCAGGCCTGCACTGCACCGGGACTCTGGGCGATGGAGCCTTGTGCCTTGCAGCCAGGGGTTTGGCCTCATCACCATGAATAGTCTCCTGCTACGTATAAGCCAAGAAGGCTGCTTGTCCTGATGAGTTCAAAACCTAGTTGAAAATATGCAGAGGGGTCCTCCTAACACAAGACCCTGCACTGTGATTGCCTGGTCCATAAAGAAAGGGTTGAAGTCCCAAGACAGAGCCCTACCTCACAAGACCTGTCCAGCAAGGACAGGGCTGTGAACACTGCATTCCTTCCTTCTGCAACCCAGGAGCGAAGGCCGTCTTGGATATTAATTTACTTACCTGGACTCCGATATACCATGTGACTTTGGTCACGTTACTTCACCTCTCTTAGCAATAGTCTCTTTACTTTTTGCAACCCCGGGACTGGGCTCCTTCAGTGCTTCTTAGAACTCCTGATCCTAAGGGAAAGGATCTGACCTTTAGGCAGCGTAAGGGTTCTCTTTCCTAAGCACCTCTCCTATTCCAGGCTTTCTCTGTTCCATGGATTCCTTTTCCTCCCCATGTGTGCATTCTTTGGCACCTGCCAGAGGACCCCTTCCCAGATGTTTCTTCCACCTCACCTTCCCATTATTTCCATTCTTTCACCTTGCTTTGTCCTAATCTGACTTTCTGAAGCCATTATCTATTATTTCATTATAAAAAGTCCAGCTTGGGACCCACCAAGTTAATTTCATGGCTGATTATTGGTTTGAGACCTGGAGTTTGAAAAACATTGCCCTACATGACCTTGAAGGCCAAGTGCATCACCCCTGTCATTCGAGTGGCTTTGGCACCATGGGTTCTAGGACAGGTCCTTGCAGAAGGCAAGTGGTGGAGAAGGGAGAAAGGATCCCAGGACGTGAGTTCATAGAAGGCTGGGAAAAGTGTGAAATGGTTTTATGCTGTGAAAGCTAAATGGAGAGCTTCCTCCTTTCCACAGTGCCCTTGGAGCAGTACTGGCCGAAGCACTTTGTGACAAAGAAGGGTCTTATGTGACTTTAAGCTCTTCTCCAGGAGTCCACTATTCCAAGATGACTGGCTTTGCCACCAGTCTCATGTGGGGAAAGAAGGAAGGGGGGAAGGAAGGAAGGAAGAAAAGGAGGAAGGGAGGAAGGAAGGAAGGAAGGAATGAAGGAAAGGGAAGGGAAGGGAACGAGGGAAGGGGGAGGGGAGGGAGGGAGGAAGGAAGGAGTGAAGGAGGGAGGGAAGAAAGGAAGGAGAGAGGGAGGGAAGGAGGAAGGGAGGGAGGGAGGAAGGAAGGGAGGGGATGAAGGGAAAGGAGGGAGGGAGGAAGGAAGGAAGGGAGGAAGGAAGGGAGGAAGGGAGGAAGGGAGGGAAGGAGAAAAAGGGAAGGTAAAAAGAAACAAAGAAAGAAGAAAAAATTGTTTTATAAAATAACACATCTTTTCCGAATTACAAGAACGTATACTATTACTTTTATGATTAGATTTGTGTCTAGAACTAGGTAAGGTTATCACTGCTTTGTTTTTAAACCTGGCGTTTGGAAAACCCCACGTGCTGTCACTGCTGCGTGCAGCCTTTCCAGCTCCAGGCCAGCATCATTAATATTTGGATTTTATGAATCTTCAGCCTCGCAAGTGTTTAATAGTCACTCTCATTCTCTGGAGGCTGTTTGTTTTTTTTTTTTCAGTTAAAAAAGTATTATATGCTTACTGCAGATAATTAGAGAAAAAGAAAGAATTTTTAAAATTACCATGTAAATGGCAATTTAAAATATATAAACCTATGTATTTTTGATCTTTAAATTCATATATGTATATACATATGTGTTTTAGACTCCTTACAAGTATAACCATGCTATCGACAGTTAATAAAAAGTGTTTGTTAGTGAAATTAATAGATATGGACAAGATTCTTAGTGATTATTAAAGAAAGATGAACACATATAAAAGAACGAGATTTTTAAGGGTTGAATGGCTTTTAATTGCATGTATGTAAACTTAGGCTAGGAATAACAATTTAATATTGTCTACTAATTTAAACAATCTGTACATAGACTTTGTAGACATAAATATAATAAAATTTCATTTATTTATAATACAAAATTTCATTTCTCCAATATTTGAAGTAAATTTCCTGAATTGGTTGAAATTAGTAAGGTTTTGGTATGAAAAGATTACTTTTGTAAAGTTAAAGAAATCACTTTATGTAGTTGAATGGCTTTGGCTCTGCATAACGATTCTTTACAAACATCTACGTCTATGGTAGTTTGGAGACTGGAGAGTGGTGATGTTTCCTTGTATACAGTAAATAACAAATTCTATGACACAAAAGCTCATAATTATTAAATAATGAAAGACATGAAATATCTAAAAATGATAAAAGAATTTAGGCAAATATGACACAAGAGCTAAAATAACAAAGAAAACTCAAATCTATTAATTAGTAGACAAATTACTTTTGGTAGACATTGTTCAATGAAAGTCTTTGAATGTGACCAGTTTTATGCTGCTGATAAAAAGAAGTAGAGTTGAATGTGACCAATTTTATGCTGCTGATAAAAAGAAGTAGAGTTGAATGTGACTCACACTGGATTTGAATCTTTCTGAGTAAGATTCCATGGTTATCCACAAATGCAGTACTACGCGAACACAAAAACAGCAAATGAAATTAATGGAAACTGAGACATTCTAACTCAGAGAAATGTCAAATATAAAAAGAACACTTTTCTTACATTTACATTTGTTTGTTTAATATTCTAAAGTATAGGAGATCCTTGCCCTCCAAAAAAACTTGCTGCCTAGAAAACCCTCCTTAGAAGGATTTGACCCAAATGAGGGGAAAATATTGTACCATAAAGAGAGAAAAAATATTGAGTGAGACTTTATTTTGAAAAATTAAAGTTAGTGATTATATTTATAGTCTAAGAAATTAGGTATTAATTTCCTGTATGGGTTGATTCTTAAGTTTCTTTTTACTCTTGGCCAATGACCGCTCTTCATTGTTTATTGCAAAAATAGGATCAATCATAGAGACTTCCTTTTCTCTTTCCCAATGTAGGCCCATCCAGACCCATGGAGGTCTCCACATCTCCCTTCCCCAAAGGCAGATGCGATGGTCTCACCCCAACACAGACCAGCCCCTCCACTGCTGCTTCGGATTCCGTCCCCTCTCTCTTCTCAAAGACTTTGTCTTGAAATTACCCTGCTCTTTACTATACCACCAATTATTCCCTTTATACTTGGCCATTCCCTTCAGCATTAAAAATTCTCTCATATCTTTCATCTTTGGCATAACAACCCTCCTACGTCCTATAATTCTCTCCAGTTACTGCCTTACTCCTCTGTTCCCCTTGAAACCAATGTTTCCATCCCCACTTCCTCAGCTGAGATTCTCTCCTTGGCCCATTGCAACCAGGCTTCCATCTCTCCGCTCCAATGAAGCTATCCTTGTTATGGTCCCCAGGGGCCTCCTTCTTGCTAAATCCAGTGGCCATTTCTCTGCCTTCTTCTTGATGCCCTCTTCTTTTCCATAGGTGACTGCTTCTACCTTAAAGCACCCTCTTCCCTTGGTTCCTAGGATGTCTCATCCTCCTGTTTCCTCCTGGCTATTCTCCATCTTCTCTGTTGCTAAATGTTGGAGTAGTCAGCCTTTTTTTGTATCTACACTTTCTCCCCAGGTGATCTCATCCAAAGTAATGGCTTTAATCACCTTCTTTATGAAAATAATTCCCAAAATGTTACCTCCACCTTTTATCCTTCCAACTTCCAATGAGTAGCTGCCTGTTATACAACAGTTTCCTGGACCTATGCACATGGATGTCTTATTGAAACCTCAAACTCAATGTGTCCAAAGGAGAAATCTTATTTGCCTTCCTCCAATTGTCTTTTCTGTCTCCTAGTCTCAATATGTGGCCCCAAACTCCAACCAAAACTCTCTCATTATTGATCTCTCACTTCCCTTTACCCATCACATTCAAACCCTAAAGAAGTTCTATCAACTTTACTTCCAAAATGAATCCTAAATTCATCTACTTTCCTCCATCTTCGCTAGTACTAAACTAGTTCAACTTCTAAGAAAATTAGCCTTCCTCCTTGTTCCACTACAGTGTAGTCAAAGCAGGCAGAAAAAGTTTTTTAAAAACTGAAACCATATGAAACACCATTAATTAATATTCTCCAATGAGCTCCCAATGCAGAAGAATAAAAATTCGAACTCCTTACAAAATTCTGTAAAAACCGAACCCCACCTAACTTACAAACATCCTATTACTCTCCTTTATCATCCCTCAATTTTAATTAGGAAGTAAAGCAACAGGACTTGAAAAAGAGTTAAATGTAGGAGACGAGGAAAAAAGTGTCAGCAGTGACTTCCGTGTTTCTATCTTGCTCAATTTGTAGTGTTAGTAACAGTAATGCTGGCTGCTGTAACAAATAGGCCACATATAAAAGGCTCAAACACAACAGAAGTTATTTCTGGTTCACATAACAGTATAAAATGTGTGTTCCTGGTCTGGGCAGCTTTCCCTCATGTACCCAAGACCTTTTCTTCTGCAGCCTCGCCTTCTCCAGGGACTCACTGTTATCTGTGTCCAGACTGTGGAAGGATGATGAGTGTGGAGAAGACATATCTGCCCTTCAATCTTGGCCCAGAAACAATGCTGATACCTCCACTTACATTCCACTGGCAAGAACAGCCCGTGGGCCACACCTGGAATGGGAAGGATGGCGAGGAAATATCACTGCTGGTGGGTAGCCACTTCCTAGAACTTCCTTCTTTAGATGGGCTCACAAATTCCAGTGGTCAGCGAGTCAGCGCTGCCACAGATAACCATTCTTTGAAATAAGGAATGCCGAAGAGAGCCAGTTCTGTGAGGGAGTATTGGGAGTTCACACCATATCAAGCAAGAGCAAAGAGAGGAAGTATTTCAGGGTGCACCGCCTATGCATGTGATGCCAAAAGCAACCCACCAACTGGGATAAAAAACAGTCAACTGATCATTTGACCTTGAATCCAGAAACACCAATCAAAGGAAAACACTCACTGCACGGCAACCGGCTTGCTGCTTGCTCATGTTTGCATTACATAAATCCAGCTGAGGAAGCAAAGGTTCAAATCATGGCATCTGTTTGCAGATCTCTGAGAAACAAGGGCTGTGGCCAGAGGAGTGGATGTGCAGTCAGTCAATATGGGGTGGGCTTTTCTGAACAAAGATTCCGAGAAGACCATGAGCTTGTCAGACAGAAATGTAATCTGCATATGTGATCCATGCAGTCCTATGTATAGATTGCATATACATATACAAAATTTGTCTTTGTTTTTATTCAATTTGGAAATAATTATTGACCACGATTTCCTACAGCTCACACAAATGAGGTAGGAACAAAGGTGATCAATAGTTAATAATGGACTGGGACTGTTTGAAAAGCAACTTGGACAATGGAGTGAGTAAATATCTCTGGATACTCTGACCTCAATCGTGCATATCAGATCAGCTAATGTCTGTTGGATAATTTTATGTGACAGGGCTGGGCTTAGTCATGGGGACAAATAAATGAGATGAACAAAGAAAATGAGAAAAATAAAATCTTCTTTTTTTTTTTTTTTTTTTTTTTTTTTTTGAGACGGAGTTTCACTCTTGTTGCCCAGGCTAGTGCAATGGTGCAATCTCAGCTCACCATAACCTCTGCCTCCCAAGTTCAAGTGATTCTCCTGCCTCAGCCTCCTGAGTAGCTGGGATTACAGGCATGTGCCACCACGCCTGGCTAATTTTGTATTTTTAGTAGAGACAGAGTTTCTCCATGTTGGTCAGGCTGGTCTCGAACTCCCGACCTCAGCTGATCTGCCTGCCTCAGCCTCCCAAAGTGCTGGGATTACAGGCATGAACCACCGCGCCCGGCCATGAGGGGCATTTTGTAACAAGGCCTGAGCAGCCAGATGCGAGGCAGGGGAGCAGGGGAGGTAGAGGCAGCCCACGTGAGACCCGGAGCCCTGATGAGGACCTGGGCTTTGTTCTCTGTGCTGCAGGCGCCACTGGCTGTTTTAAAACAGAGGAGAGAATGGTCATTTTTAATACTTTAGGTGAATAACTGTAGAAAGTGAATTGAAGACATACTGGTGTGGAGCTGGGCATAACAGGAGAGGTGCCCCTTTTTGCCGCGTGCCGTGGAAGTTCATTTGTTTAGCTAGCCTTGGGGGAGCACTGAGTTCCTGCCGGGCGTCGAGCCGGGAGCTGGAGACGCCACAGAAACAGGGCCGGGTCCTGATAGATGAGGGGCTTCCAAGTGGGTGAATGCTTCGTTGTGGAATCATCAAAGCCTGTTCGTGGAGAATTCAGTGGATGTGTCCACGTGGAGGCCGAGGTGGAACGTGCTGCTGTCTACAGTGCTTTGTCCCACGCAGCCTGGGCTCTCCCTCTCCTATTACTGGCTGTGCACGTGACCGTGACCTACAACTAGGCCTTTTGCTCATGAAGAGGGTGCCCAGGTCTGGTTTTAAACACAAACTTGCTCCTGGCTTCAGTCAGGGGCCTGTTTTCATTTGTTTGGTTAGTTCAGGGAACATCGTATATTTTGCTGTGTAATTGTCACAGTGGCATCCAGGAACTGTGAGAGTATGTTGGATAGATGTGAAGCCTGCAGTTATCCTTTATAGATTGATTATTGAATTTGGCCTCGAGCTGGAGCCTAGAAGGGAGAAGTAAACTTTGTCTCTGATTTGTCCTGAAATCCTTTCTCTGTTACCAACCAATTATAACCAGTACTCACTGGGTTTGGAAGAAAGGTGTTCAACTACAATCTCTCCTTCTTTACAACTAGGTGTATGTACACATGGGGGTTGGAGACAGACAGACAGAGAAAGAGAGAGACAGAGAGGGACAAAAGAGAGAGAGGGAGATGATGTGTGCCCACTGGTCAGATGTCTTTTATTTTTATTTTTATTTTTAGTTTTTTTGAGACAGAGTCTCGCTCTGTCACTGAGGCTGGAGTGCAGTGGTGTGATCTCAGCTCACTGCAACCTCCACCTCCTGGGTTCAAGCCATTCTCCTGCCTCAGCCTCTGGAGTAGCTGAGATTACTGGCACCTGACATCATGCCCAGCTAATTTTTGTATTTTTAGTAGAGACAGAGTTTCTCCATGTTGGTTAGGATAGTCTTGAACGCCTGACCTCAAGTGATCTGCCTGCCTCGACCTCCCAAAGTGCTGGGATTACAGGCATGAGCCACTGCGCCCCACCCAGATGTCTTTATTTTTGAATGATCTGACTGGACAGACCTCCACGTGTCTCTAGAACAGAGAGCACATCTCCCTGCCCCTCTCTTTCAGCCCCCATCGCCCTCACAGGGCCAGGGGCAGGAAGGCCCACTAGATGTCGCTGAGGCTGTGAGGGCACCAGCGAACCTGTGGGAGCCTCGCTTGCCTCCCCTGGCCTCATGGCCTCCTTGGCTCCTGGCAGCAGGACCCATCAGATATCCCTGGCCAATCAGCCCTCCTCAGTGGATCTCTGAAGGGCCAGTGAAAATCAGTGTATGGGGAGATTCAAAAAGAAAAGGGAAAAAACAGGTTGCTGAGCAACCCAACTCCGTAAGCAGAGGGAGAGGCTATTTTTACACCAAGAAGGTGGCTGCAGTTGATTCTGTAGCAACTCCCAGGAGAGCAGAGCTCTGCCTTAGCCAGGGTAGGAGTTACTGACAGCCCAGGAATGAACCCCAGGACGCAGCACCTGGTACAGCCGGGCCAGCGCACACAGCTTTGGGTCACGGGTGCCAAGGCCCCAGGCACCTCCCTTTAGGGCTCAGATTGAATGTGACTGCTTTAGAAAGGATTCCATGTTCAGTCAGTCGTTCAGCATGCCTGTGCTGCTTCTGCATAGCACTCACCTGAATGTGTAATTATAAGCGTATTTTTGTGATTTTTGCAAAACATCTCTCTGCCCACTAGCCTGGAAGCCAAGGAAGGTAGGCGCAATGACAGTCTCCATTCACCACTGTACATCCCAGCCCCTAGCCCATCCTCTGGCCCAGTGACTCTCAGTCAATACTCAGGGAATATGTGAAAACAATGGCTGAATATTAGTGTGATGGCTCTGATCTTATTAAATGTCAACTCTAGTCAAAGTGTGGGAAAGAGTACTATGATCTCAACAGTTTTTCTTTAACTTGCTACCAGAAGTACCTTTTCTTTAAGTTGCTACCAGAAGTACCTTTTCTTTAAGTTGCTACCAGAAGTACCTTTTCTTTAAGTTGCTACCAGAAGTATCTTTTCTTTAAGTTGCTACCAGAAGTATCTTTCAACAATAAAATACCTAGATTCTGGCAATTACTGAATGAGGATCATCCCCCAAATTAACCAGTATGTTTGCATTCGTACCACAAAAGTTGCTGGTCTCATTGTTATGCCAGACACTCTTCTGGATGCCAGGGAAAGATGCACAAATGAACAAATCCCCTGTCCCCATGGAACTCACATTGCCTCCATGGGAAAAAGACAAAACCAACAAGTGAAGGCAGGAGCTGCCGGGAGGCCTCGATGGGGTCCCCGAAGGCCTTGGGATCAGATGACTTTTGAGAAGAGACCAAAAGAAATGGGGGAATGATGCACGCAGACATCTGGAGGAAGAACCTTCTTGAAAGGCAGAGACCCTGAGGCTGCCGTAGGGACAGCAGCACGTGGCCGAGTGAGGAAGGCAGTGCGTTGGGATGGAGCAGGGAGGAGGCAGCAGCCAGGTCGTGGGAGGCCTTCCAGCCCTGCCATGCCATAAGGAGACAAAGAATGGAGAGGAATGACCTGAGGGCTGAGTCTGGGAGCAGGTGCCGTCCAGTGTTTAGGGGAGGGGAGGTTGGGAGGGTCCCAGGGAGGAGAATGAGAGCGTCCTGAGGTGTAGACGCCCTCAGGGTGTGGGATTCCCAGGAGGTAAGGGACAGCTGTGGCACAAGGCTGGGGGGTGAGGATTGGATTTGACCACATGCTGATCTCCACAGGAGCTGTTTTGATGGTGGGATCACAGCACGGGAGTGACGAGGAAGAGATCCCCAGTCTCCAGGTTTCTTGCTTTGCTCTGTGCCCTGGAGTGGCCTGTTCATCTTGGAGTTCCAATATGGACTTCGAGACCTAAAGGGTGGTGCCTGGCACCTTGGCACCATGACCCGAGGCTGTGCTCGCTCACCAGGCTATACCAGGTGCTGCGTTGTATGTTTCATTCCCAGGCAGTCAGGAGCTCCTATTCTGGTTGAGGTGGAGCTCTGGTGTCCTAGAAGTTGCTACAGAATCTACAGCAGCCACCTTCTCAGTGTAAAAACAGTGAGAGCTTAGTTTATCGCTGTGAAGGAGATAGGAGGCAGCAGGGGGATCTGGGCACAGCACTAAGAAGACTGGACTCCCATTTCTGGCAGATGGCAACTCATGGGGGGTAGAGGGGGAGTAGACCCTCCCAGGGCAAGGTAGGAGGGGGAGACAGAGGGGAGCCCTGGCCTCGATGTGGGAAGCAGCTTGTACAAGGGGGTGAGTGACAGGGGCTGATGGGAGCGGCCGGAAAGGACGGCACGGGGCGCCTGATGGTGGTAGAGCCTGCAGGTTCTACTACTGGGTGGACATGAGGTGAGAGGTAGGAGTTAAGGAAGACTCCAAGGTTTTAGCCTAAGCAGCTGGAGGAAAGCACAGCATTTCTGGAAATGAAGCCCTCCAGTAGCTACTGTGAGGCTTCTGGGGATGTACTGGGAAGCCATTATCCTGCATCTCACTGGGGGAGAAAAGGCACCCACAGGCACATCCTGAGCTCACCTGCAGTGTGTGCCAGGATTCCCAAATGACACGTCGGAACTCCAAGATGAACAGGCCACTCCAGGGCAGGAAGCAAAGCAAGAAGCCTGGAGTTGGGGCAGGAGGGCTGGGGGGCGGGTCTCATCCTTCTCACTCCCCTGCCATGATCCCATCATCGAAACAGCTCCTGCCGAGATCAGCACATGCTCAAATCCAATCCTTACCCCTCAGCAGTGTGCCACAGCCATCCCTTCCCCTCCAGGGACCCCACTCCCTGGGGGCGCCTGCACCTCAAGACGCTATCATTCTCCTCCCTGGGACCCTCCCTAGGACCCTCCCTATCTAACCCACCCCACAAATACTGGATGGCGCCCACTCCCAGACTCTGTCCTCAGGTCATTTCTTTCCAATTCTTTTTCCCCGTATGGCATCCCGCCCCTGGTGTTTCATCCAGCCTCAAGTCTTTAAAGACAGTCTACATACAAGGGCCTCCCCAATTTCTGTGATCATTTAGAAACTCTCCTCTAAACTCCACTGCCAGGACCCTGGCCACGTGGCCACTGTTTCCACCAAAGCACTTCCAAACACTGCAGGTTCACCTTTTCTCCAGGCAGTTTGTTTAGTGCTTGGACACCAGGAAATTCTGTTTGCTTTTCCATATTTTTTTTCAGTTCTACAACCATAAGAATTGCCCATATTTTTGCCCAACAGACTGTTGAGTGCCTCAAGATGGCTATGAAATCTCTTGTTAGCTGTCTCCTCTATAAGGATTCTCATGATTTTCCAGGCACTTAAAATATTTACTAAGGCCAGGTGTGGTGGCTCATGCATGTAATCCCAGCACTTTGAGAGACCGAGATGGGTGGATCACTTGAGGTCTGGAGTTCAAGACCAGCCTGACCAACATAGTGAAACCCCATCTCTACTAAAAATACAAAAATTAGCCACGTGTTGGCTGGGTGTGGTGGCTCACGCATGTAATCCCAGCACTTTGGGAGGCCAAGATAGGTGGATCACGAGGTCAGGAGATCGAGACCATCCTGGCTAACATGGTGAAACCCCGTCTCTACTAAAAATACAAAAAATTAGCCGGGCGTGGTGGCAGGTGCCTGTAGTCTCAGCTACTCGGGAGGCTGAGGCAGGAGAATGGCATGAACCCGGGAGGCGGAACTTGCGGTGAGCCAAGATCGTGCCACTGCACTCCAGCCTGGGCGACAGAGCGAGACTACGTCTCAAAAAAAAGAAAAAAAAATTAGCTGGCATGTTGTGGTGGGCACCTGTAATCCCAGCTGCTTGGGAGGCTGAGGCATGAGAATCACTTGAACCCGGGAGGTGGAGGTTGCAGTGAGCCAAGATCATGCCACTGCACTCCAGCCTAGGCGACAGAGCAAGACCCTATCTCCAAAAAAAAAAAAAAAAAAAAAAAAAATACTGAATATGTATTACATATAAAGCATTGTGCTAGGTGTTTCAGTTACTAAAATGACAGCCATGGAAACTGTCCTCAATATCTCACAGTTTAGTAGGACGAAAAGATCTGTTATATTAGCTGGGACAAGGTGAAATGGCTTCGACAGAGTCCCGACAAGAGGACAGCTCCAGCAAGACGCAGTGCTGGTCCGGGAGGTGTTTGGGTGGGTGCTGGGCTGTGCGCCAGAGGGTTATCAAAGCCCAGTTCCTTCCCGTCCTGTTCTCACCATAGCCCAGGCAGGATGTGGCCTTTGCTTCTGCAGTTGAAGCTGGGTCTCTGCCATGTCGAGGCTCAGCTGGGAGAGTCGAATCCAGCCAGTGGGTGCAGAGGCCTGGGCATGGTGCACACCACGCTTGTTTCTGTTTCTGTGGCAGAAACAGTCAAATCCCTGGAGGTGGGATTGTGCAATCTGCTCGTGTGTCCAGAAGCCAGGACCGGGGGAGGATGGCTCTGGTGGACAATTCATCATCTCCACCATTGACAGGACTGAGGAGCCCGGAATGAAAGTGCTGAGGACACCGAGGCCCTCACAGGCAACACTCTAGCCACCCACGGGAGCAGGAGGTTTTGGTAATTCAGGAAAGACATGCATGAGAGCAGGAACTAGGGGTGGGGTCAGGACTTCGGCACGTGCAGGCTTCGCAAGTCTGAGAGGACTGTGGCAAAGGCCAGGACAGGGAAAGGGATAAGGAAGGCCTTTGTCTTACGGAGTGAGGACTTTATGAAGAGGGTGATTCATTTCCCAGGGCTGCTGTGACAAAGGGCCACAGCCAGGTGGCTTAAAGCAACAGAAACGTTCCCTCTCAGTTATGGAGGCCAGAAGTCTGAGATTGAGGTGGGGGCAGGGCTGTGTTCTCTCCAAAGCCCCCATGGAGGATCCTTCCTCACCTCTCCCAGCTTCTGGTGGCCACAGGCAGTCCTTGACTTGGGGCTTCTCTGCCCACGTCTTCACAGGGTGGCCGTCCTCTGCATCTGTGTCTCTGTATCTCCATGGCCTTCTCCTCATGTCTGTCTCCTCTTCTTATAAGGACACCTGTTGTACCGGACGTATCCCTGATGGAGTATGACCTCATCCTCACATCTGCAAAGACCCTATTTCCAAATAAACTGGCATTCTCAAGCACTGCAGTTAGGAGTTTAACATATCTTTTACAGGGACAAAATTCAACCCTCAACAAGAGGACAGTGGACATTAGGTAGGAAGGATGGTTAAGAGGCAAACCTGTACTGAGCCAGGCTGAGTAGTTCAGACTGTGTTCCTTAGGCCAGTGGCTCTCAGTCCTGGCTATTTATCAGAACTACCTGAAAAGCTTTTGAATATGCAGACATCAGATTCTACCCAAACGTACTGAATCAGTCATTCTAGGATATGAAACGTTTAAAGCTCCATGGGTTTCTAATACTTAACCCGGGTAGAGAGCCACTGCTCTGGCTAATGGGGACCTCTTGAAAGGTTTTTATTTCTTGTGGTATCAGTTTTAGGACAGCTTGCAGCTTTGAACAAATATACTATAAATAATATTATCGCATAATATTATAACATAATATGAACACATATTTATATGCATTTTCTAAGTTTCCATCCTAAAAGGTGACCCTTTGAATTGAGAAGAATCCTCAAGGTGCTATGTGGCCAGCCCTGTGCTTGGTGGGAAGACTGCTTATCTTCTCCATGTGCACATCCTCGGGGAATGTAGTACAGGGTTGTGGTCCTTCTCCAGGAGCCAGAACTGCTCTTGGTTCCCCGTTGAGTTTGTGGTCTATTAAAACTCCCTCCCACATCTTTTGCACACGAAGGGCTATAAATCTAGGTTTTCCCTCTCCACCACTTGTGCAATTGATTTTTTGGAGCCTGAATGCAGGCCTTGACTTATATGTCTGTTTAATTTCATCTTGTGGTTTCAGCCAAGTGTCCTGGCCTGTCGAGGCCTTCTGTAGTTTGAGTCTGTCATTTTTCGCGTTAGCGCCATCTCATAAATTTGTCATCTGCAGATTGGATCAACATATCTTCTCAGGCTTCACCAAATCACTGAAAAACCTGCTACCATGTCACAGGAGAGATGTATGATATTCCTCCACAGACGGCTGTCTTTCGGAAAGCACTCTTTGGGAATGTAGTTCCTAAATCAGCTGTCATATTGAACAAACACTCAATCAAGCCATATTTTATTCTCTGAGCACTCTTTTGAAACTTTAGTCATCCAGGAAATGCTGCAAATGCACCACTGGTCCTTGATGGACATGCCAGGAAGAGCAACGAGGGGAGACAAGGTGCCCAGGGCCATGAACACATCACTTGGTCTGCACTAAGAGAGTTCCAGCCACAGATAAAGAATCTTCATTGCCAACTTTGACCTGAAAGCAATGACTGGGTCAACTAAGCACCCTGTGTTCGTTACTGAGAAATAAATTCAAAGAGCTAACATGGCACCATCTTGGAAGCCAAAAGCTAAAAAAAAAAAAAATGTTGTTGCAATTCAAACTCCACTTAAGTTCTATCAAATACCTGGACTGTTCAATCCCACTAGAAACCTTTACTGAACCCCTGCTATATATTTAGCAGGCTGCTGGGCACTTGAGAATATACGAATATGTGGGTATCTGGGAAAGGAAAGGCATTAGGAATGTGGGATGGGGTGACCAGAGCCCTAGCTGCCCTGCTGTGTAGATGCATGAGTGAGAAGTTCAGCCTCCCTCCCAAGCAGACACATCTGCTTCAAAGGCTAGTGCTGCCGTTTACTGGCTGTGTTTCCTCCGTCAAGTTAATTAACTTCTCTGAGCCTCATTCCAGCCATTAGAGCTATCTTAAACTATATTCACATTCTGGTTAAATGTCGACAATAAATAGAATCCTAACTAACAAGACTGTGAGAACAAAATGAGAAGCATGAAACAGCCTAACTTAGGAGAGTGCCTAACACATAGTAAGTGGTCAAGACAGCAACTTTTCTAGGAAAGCCAAGCAACTAAATTTAATGTGGACCAAAAAAAGGGCATTCGCAGGGCAAGGGGCAAAATCTGAAGAGTGACTATACAGTCATTAAAATTGCTGTAGCGATGCATATTTCCTGATTTTGATAACTGCGCTGTGGTTATGTATTATTTCAGGAGGCTGGGTGAAGGATACATGGGAATGCTTTATATAATTTTTGCAACCTTTTTGTAAATGTGTAACTATTGAAATGAAACATCAACTCCTTTCATGCATGTGTCTATTCCACCCCATAAAAGTTTAAATCCTAACTGGGGAGACAGCAGGTGTGAACATGAGACCATCCCAGAACAACAAGAAGAGGAGGTTGTGCGGTGCCAGTGCTCGCATGGGTCAGAAAGGGTAGGAGCTGAGGGAGCCACAGACCTTCTAGAACTCCCTGCTTAATGCCTCGATTCCCCTCAAGTTCATGGTCAGCCTTCCCTTGGACAGAATGATTGCCCAAGACCCTTTTTACTTGATGGAGACAACAAGTTCATGGTCAGCCTTCCCTTGGACAGAATGATTGCCCAAGACCCTTTTTACTTGATGGAGACAACAGTGCAATTCCCCCCACTATTCCTGGGGAGGGTGAGGCATGACACTCCCAGTGCAAGAGGCTGAGAGACATGCTTCAGAGTGGGCTGCTGAGCAGCAAAGGTGATGGTGAGTCAGGGCAGCGGAGGGAGACACGGCCACTCACAGGGGACAGAGGAGCTGGGAACACAAACATGGAGCTCTAAGCCCTGCAGAAGGGACACCACAGCTGGGAGTCCAAGGAGAGCGCATGTACCCATGCCTTGGGGAGGCTGCCATACCTCCAGCATGCCAGCTGCCATGACACCTCCTGGTAAGGACAGACAGTCACAGGGCTCACACGCGGTGGCCAGGCTCAGCATTCCCTTGGCTTTTCTTGCCACTGAGGGCACTGGGCGGAGCAGCCCTGCGGTGGTCTGATGTGGAAGGTCAGTAGATTCTCTGTGGCCATGTCCACTTTGGTCAGAGAGTGCTGGGGAATGAAGAGGGGTGAGTCCAGCCTTCTCTGGAGTGGTCCCTTGTGGACTGTTGTCCATGACCTCCTCCTGTGTCACTCGAACTCTCACCTCATGGTCCAGGAAGGCTCCTGCTTTGCACCTTCAACTCCCATCTCCCTCCATCACAGTGGTAACAAGAAGTTACCACTGGAATTTTCTTTGGAACTGAAAGTTTCTGTGGGCAAAAGTCCAGCAGCTTCTGTTCAGAACATGTATAAATATTTTTTCCTTCTTCACCTCCCTCATGGATATTTTATGCTTGGATCATGTATGGTCAGTGGGGGAGAATCGAGTTTTACTAGGACTTCCGATGGGTGAATACTGGCAGCTGCAAAACTCCATCACATTAAAAAAAAAAAAAAAAAAAAGTCCAAGGTGTTTTCTCCATACAAGCACAAGAAACCCCATTCAGAGTCTGTGATTACGGGGGTGATCAAGAAGGTTATTAATAACCAGAAATAAGGGTCATGCCTTTTGTTGCCGGAATAGAGATGAGACACGCTGTAACTACTGTTTCAGCTATGTGACCTCTGATTAACTAACCTAGAATTACATTACAGACGCCTTGAATTTTATTTCCAGTCAACGAAGAAGAAAGAAAAATAGGAAGGAACAAGAATAACAATAACAACAACAAGGGATCCCACCAGGATCCCTTGTTCTAGTCTCCTACGGCAGCCTGGAGTAGGACTGTGACCAGGACCTGCAGCCACCTAGTCCCCTGGTGGCAGGGACAGGCAGCACGCTCTTGAGGTCAGGTTGCAGCCAGTGTCCCAGGCTGGACAGGGGCCCCATCAGAGACCCCTGGTGAGGTTACCATGAGGTTTCCAGGACTCTGAGGGGCTGGTTCTCCCTGGCTGAACCTGGGAGGCTGGGAGATCTGACTCTGTAGCAGCAACCACTCGGGGACAACTCACCCCCAAATGCAGGGAAATGGTAACAGGGCTGAGTGACAAAGAACACCTGGGCCCTGGTGACACCTGAGCCTCAGACCAATCCACTGCTGAAGCTTATCAGTTACATGAACTTAACCATTACGTGAGCCAGCAAATCCCAAATGAGATGCAAATACAGAATGATATCATTTACATGTAGAATTGACATAAATGAAAGCTACTTTCCAGATGTTTGGAAAGGCCCTTTGAAAAATCTGCAACACTGGACAGAAATTCCAACCCTTCAAGGAACGCAATGGGTGACAACGTGATCAGAATGCACAGAGGGCTCAAAATCCTCTCTACGGGCTTCAACCACGAGTCTCACAAAATGTTCAGGATCTTTCTGTTTTAAAAAGGCAGTCTACTAGGTTGTAAGGTTGTGGGAAAAATCATTTGTTATCTTGTAGAATTTGAGAGAGTGGAGACCAACCTGGGCAGGGGATAATGAGAAAACCTAAAACACTGCTCAGACCTGTCCTGCGCTGGAACCACAGTACGGATCCCTTTAGTAAGACAGAAATTACAGCCTTTGTTTCTTTTGTAACTTGAAAGTTAGAACAGCTCTTCGCTTCCAGAAGGAGCTCTGTATAAAGTGATAAAGACCTACTGGCCTTATATGGCCGCCAAACCCGTATCTGTTCCTTTAACCCTCTCACCGGGAGCCTGTTCTGTCCTTCACCTTTCTAACGCTGTAATTTCTCAGGGAAAAGCAGGAACGTCTTTGCGCCTACCTGGGACCCACTGAGAAATGTAGGGACACAATGGGGGCTTTCTCTACCTGCCTAGAGGAAGAAGAATGACTTGTAACTCTGGCGGGTAATGTTTTTGTCATAAGGAGAGGGTCAGTGGGTGCTGACAAACTCAGCAGCTTCTAATGAGGTCCACACATACTCAGGAGGATAAAAAATTGAGGATTTAAGGCATGAGTTAAACAGCTAAAGCCACTGTCGCAGAGGGCAGTGATTTATTGTTTGTCATCCTTCTCTCTCTTGACTATCTAGCGAACACTTTCCATCTTAAAAAAGTAAAAGCTATTGACAAGGTCAGGCCACCTTCCTGTCTTCCTCCGCAGTGTGGTCTTTCCAGTGATTGCTGCCATCAAGTGGGAAAGAGAGAAACAGTAGGCTCCGCACGTGGGGAGTTTGGGGGTGACTTTTTATTTGCATGATGACAACACAGAGACCCTAGTTTCTGTCTAAATGACTCTAAATGACATTCAGCTAAAGTTACACAGGATGAGGGAGGAGTGAGGGAGAAAGTGAGGAGTGAGGGAGGAGTGAGGAGTGGGGGGGGGTGAGGGAGGAGTGAGGGAGGAGTCAATGAGGAGTTAGGAATGAGAGAGGGAGGAGTGAGAAGTGAGGGAGGAATGAGGAGTGAGGGAGGGAGGAGGGAAGGAGGGAGGAGGGAGGAGGGAAGAGGGAGAGAGGGAGGAGGAGTGAGGGAGGAGTGAGGAGTGAGGCAGGAGGGAGGAGTGAGGGAGGGAGGAAGGAGGGAGGGAGGAGTGAGGAGTCAGGGAGGAGTGAGGAGTGAGGGATGAAGGAGGGAGGGAGGAGGGAGGAGTGAGGAGTGAGTGAGGGAGGAGGGAGGAGTGAGGAGTGAGTGAGGGAGGAGGGAGGAGTGAGGGAGGGAGGAATGAGAAGTGAGGGAGGGAGGAAGGAGGGAGGGAGGAGGGAGGAGTGAGTGAGGGAGGAGGGAGGAGTGAGTGAGGGAGGAATGAGGAGTGAGGGAGAGAGGAAGGAGGGAGGAGTGAGGAGTGAGGAGTGATGGAGGAGTGAGGAGTGAGGGAGGAGGGAGGAGGGAGTGAGGGAGGAGTGAGTGAGGGAGGAGTGAGAGAGGGAGGAGTGAGGAGTGAGTGAGGGATGAGTGAGGAGTGAGTGAGGGAGGAGTGAGGGAGGAGGGAGGAGTGAGGGAGGAGGAAGGAGGGAGGAGGGAGGAGTGAGGGAGGGAGGAGTGAGGAGTGAGAGAGGGAGGAGGGAGGAGTGAGGGAGGGAGGAAGGAGGGAGGAGGGAGGAAGGAGGGAGGAGGGAGGAATGAGGGAGGAGGGAGGAGTGAGTGAGTGGGGAAATGATTGCTGCAGTCCTCAGCCTCTCGGGTTTCCTGCAGGAAATCTTCCTGTGCTGTGTTAGTCTAGAGGGTCCATAGAGTTTCCGAGTAGAGTCACAGTCCTGTCATGGAGGACACTTGAAGGGCAACAGAAGGAGGATTTCTGAGATTGGTATTTTTTTGCTGCCAAGAACAGGAGAAGCCTAGGGAAGCTCCAGTTTATGCTCATTTTCTAACGTGTGCCTGGATGGAGTTAGCAGCTCTAATATATCCCCTCAATGATGGCAACTCCATCAGAAAGCTTGCTGGGTTCCCTGAGTGCAGATGTAAGCCTGGAGATATTCCCCCGTGAACCCGATGGTGTGGCAGAGCCAATGGCTTTTCTCCTTTGGAAGCTGGCACAGTTCACCAAGAAGACTGAGAACGTCCTTGCTTAGGGAGGTGTTGCGTATGAGAGTGCAGACTGGGAAACAACTAGCAACAGCGCATTTTGTAGAAGTAACAATGTGTGCAAATAATTCATTATCTAACTAAGGCTTTCTCTCCTTCCTGCTGGCACCTGCGGTCCATATTCCTCCATAGGCAGCATGACACCATGATTTACACCATAGAGCCTGCATGATATCAATCCCAAGGGGCAAAAATGTGGTTCTAGGGGTAGCAGCAAAAATATTAGATACTACCACGGTTTGTGGTCCTCTAAAGCTCAATGCTTCCCAACAAAATGTTACTTCTTAGTTTTTAAGTTCTGTCTTTGGATTCTCTTGGGTAACCCATAGGCAGTATTGATACTCAGTTCGTAAAAGATGCACAGAAAGTATGCAAGATCAGGAATTTTAAAAACTAAGGTAAATAGATGGCTGTGATTGCAGGACTTTTGATTGACTGCCTGAGCTCTGCCATGTTCACAGGTGTGGATGTTTGAATTATCTATGTATTTGGCCAAGGTTCATTATATTTTCTAAATCTGAAAACTGATGTCTTTCAAATACTCAACTAGTGAATTCCTATCCTTCTGGAACTCTAATTAAATGTGTGTTCGACCTATCACTTTATCCTCCGTAACTCTCACCATGCTTTTCAATGTTCTGCATTTCTTAGGCTCATGCATTTTTGGAATGATTGCTCTGAGCCGGACACTGTTCAAGGCACTTGGAAAACATCCACAAACACAACAAATAAAAATCCCGGCCTTGATAGAATTTACATTCCCACAGAAGGCAATAGGCAACCGAAAAAAAGCAGGCCAGGTGTGGTGGCTCACACCTGTAATCTCAGCACTTTAGGAGGCTGAGGCGGGTGGAGCATGAGGTCAGGAGATCGACACCACCCTGGCCAACATGGTGAAATCCTGTCTCTACTAAAATACAAAAAACTACCCGGGCGTGTTGGTGCACGTTTGTAGTCCCAGCTACTCAGGAGGCTGAGGCAGGGGAATCGCTTAAACCTGTGAGGCAGAGATTGCAGTGAGCTGAGATCACGCCACTGCACTCCAGGCTGGTGACAAAGTGAGACTCCATAAAAAAAAAAAACAAGAAAAAAAAAAAGAAAAGCAAGCATAGGTAAATGAAATGGAAGATTGGAAGGTAATGAGCTGTACTAAACTGAAAAAGGTAAAGCCAGGTGTGTGGTTTGGGAATGCTGGGATGGAGGGGTGAGCAAAGGTGATCAAGGTAACCTCTTTGAAAAAGTAAGTTGGAGCCAAGACTGTCAGAAGGCGTGTGAATTAGGCATATAAATAACTGGTCTCAGGCAGAGGGAACAGCCAGTGCAAAGACCTTAAGGAGCGAGCATCCCTAGCACGTCTCAGAAACAAAGAGGCCAGCATGACTGAAGGGAAATTGATGAGGAGAGGGAATGGAACAGGGTGAGGTCAGAAATGCAAAGAGGAGGCAGATCAGGTAGGGCCCAGTGAGCCATTGAAAGAGCTTTGTCTTTTCCACTGCTTGTAATTGTTCAGAGAAGTAATGATGTCATTGGCATTTAAAAATGATCACTCTGGCTCCCATTAGTGTAAAGGGCTGAATGTAGGCATGGGAAGGCCAATCAGATAATCAGAGTGAACTTTAATGCTGGCTTGTAAAATAAAGATAAAAGTGAGACTGGTGAGAAAATGTCAGACTCTGGATGTATCTTGAAGGTAGAACCAACATGATTTGATGATGGGTTGGATATGAGTTCAGAATGCAAGAGTTTTTCCAGATAACTCCAAGCATATTGGTCTTAGTCACTGGAAGAGTTACGAGAAGAGAAGGCCTGGGAACGCTGCTGGCTGAGAGGACTGCAGGGGCAATTCTGTCCCCTGTGAAGAACCTGGCTCACCTACAGCATCAAAGTGAAGAAAAGGTTCAGGAGGAAGGTTAATGATGGAAACTTGTCAATCTGTGCATTCTACATTACAAAATGACATGGCTTCAGAAGTTGGGGAGGGCAGAGAAGGACAAAACAGGGAATATGCAGAGGTGATATGGAGAAAGAGCCCAGGGATGAAGGAGAACCCAAGAATCTGGGGGTTCTTCTGGTGACTGGTATAAACACAGATAAGGCAAAATGAGATTGTCCAGATAGATTCAAGGCAGGTAGTGTTAGTAAGGCTGTTGAGTGTGGGGCAGAAATGGGTGGGATTGTAGAACCCTGATGGTGGGAGAAGAAGGTTCATGCTCATCTTTCAGTTCACTAATTTCTCTTCAGCTGTGTCTAACCTGCTGTTTAACTCATTCATTGATTTTTCTTTTCTTTTGTAGATCTTATAAATCTCCCCAATCCTTTAAAATAGTTTCTGTATCTTGATCATGTTTTCATGTTTTTGTCCTCTTACTATAGGAAATTTATTTATTTATTTAAAACTCCATTGTATTCTATATCTGGTATTTCCATTTCCAAAGTATTCCAGTGACAGATTCTCCTGTCTGTTGTTTCCACTTACTGTCACTCAGGTTGGCATCATGCTTCCCAGTGTGAGCTCATGCTTAGTGTGATTTTATCTGTGGAAGTTCCGTGAGATACTAGAGAAAGATACGTTCCTCCAGAGAGGATCTTCATTTGATTTTTTTCAGACACCTCTTGGTGCTACCAGTCTGACAAGACTTAGAACAATGGCCTTGGTTAGTCTGTGCTCACAGAGTAAATCTGAACCCCAAACCAAGCCAACATGTGATACAGATTCTTGATGGGACATATTTTCCCTTCAAAAAAGCAAGGCCAAGAAGTTTCCATTTTGTTTCCTTCTGATTTCTTCTTCTTCAACTCTCACTGAGCATCTTCTGGATTCTGGCTTTGTGTGAGAGTCCTGTTCCTGTACTCACTTTGCACAGGCAGGCCCCAGGCTGTCTTCTGACTTCTGTGTGCTCAGCAAACCCATCAGGAGCAGCAAGCACTTTTGGGCTTCTCCTGGCTTCAGGGCTGCAGGGCTCCAGGGCTTCTGGCTCCAGGGCTTCAGGGTTCCAGGGCTGGAGGATTTCCAGGACTCCAGGGCCCAGGAATCCAGGGCTCCAGGGCTCCAGGACTCCAGGGCTCCAGGGCTCCAGACTCCAGGGCTCCAGGGCTCCAGGGCTCCAGGACTCCAGATTCCAGGGCTCCAGGGCTCCAGGACTCCAGATTCCAGGGCTCCAGGGCTCCAGGGCTCCAGGGCTCCAGGACTCCAGGGCTCCAGGGCTCCCAGGCTCCAGACTCCAGGGCTTCAGGGCTCCAGGGCTCCAGGGCTCCAGACTCCAGGGCTCCAGGGCTCCAGGGCTCCAGGGCTCCAGGGCTCCAGACTCCAGGGCTCCAGGGCTCCAGGGCTCCAGACTCCAGGGCTCCAGGGCTCCAGACTCCAGGGCTCCAGGGCTCCAGACTCCAGGGCTCCAGGGCTCGAGGATTTCCAGGGCTCCAGGGCTCCAGTATTCCAGGATTCCAGGGCTCCAGGGCTCCAGGGTTCCAGGGCTCCAGGGCTCCAGGGTTCCAGGGCTCCAGGGCTCCAGGGCTCCAGGACTCCAGGGCCTGCTGGGATCCACATTCCACTTATAACATCCCTGATAAATTCAGCTATGCCCATAATAGGGTTTCTGAAAAACTTTACCTAACATTTTTAGAATGTTTTGTGGCAAGAGTTTTCATACTACAATGATTCCAAAAATAAATGAAATTTTATGTATGTTTACAGTTTTCTTGGCATAGTGTACAACTTATGATAGACAATATTTATCGAGGAGATGAATACACATACATAGACATCTAAAGTTATATAAGGTATATAAAATCCCATATTTAAACTTACTTATCTGTAAAGTCTCTCTATCTTTAGCCAAAAGAGCATAACAGGTTATTTTATTGAGACTTTCTGTCCTCCCTTCCAACACACACATGTGTACACATGTCTACACATATGCCAGATGTGCAGCTCTAAAAGAGGAACACAGAACATAATTGTTCATTTGGCATTGCCCATGTGTCAAAGGCATCCAATAAAGGCAAACAAGAGTGAAGGACGCGCTGGATCTGCCCAGCAGCTTTAGACAACCAGGACTTCCCTCCCCCACCTTTCAGCCAGCATTGAGCAGAGCTGTCTTCAGTGAGATCCGCACCTCTGTTCATCCGCAGGCCTCCTGCTCACAGGAAGGGGGAGAGCTTCACTTTGCTGCCGTTCCCACCTCATCCTCACCCACTGATATGGTTTGCCTCTGTGTCTCCACCCAAATCTCATCTTGAATTGTAATCCTCCTGTGTCAGGGGAGACACCTGGCGGGAGGTGATTGGATCACGGGGGCAGTTTCCCTGATGCTGTTCTCGTGATAGTGAAGTTCTCATGAGATCTGACGGTTTTAAATTGTGGCGCTTCTCCTTTGCTTCTCTCTCGCTTCTGCCACCTCGTGAAGAAGGTGCCCGCTTCCCGTTTGCCTTCTGCCATGATTGTAAGTTTCCTGAGGCCTCCCCTGCCATGCAGAACTGTGAGTCTTTTCTTTATAAATTACCCAGTCTCCTGTAGTCCTTTAAAGCAGTGTGATAGACTAATACACCTGCGTTTCAAATCGAATTTAAAAAGAGACATAACATGCATTTGGAATCTTAGTCTGAAAGCCACAAAGCACACCCCTGTGGTTCCCAGCCCTGGGTGGGCCGGCTTCCTTACTTGGTCTACGCTGCCACCTGGTGGTAAACGGCGGCAGGGGCGTGCACATGAAGGCCGCACCGCAGTCTAGGCGAAATTCTGTAGTTAAACCCACACAGCCTTGCAATTACGCGCACCGCCACTGCTCCCTTCTTCCCTCCCTCTGTGTTTATTTCCTTCCCCTAAATTATTGCTGTGTTGTGTCCAATTAGCCCTGAAGCCCTCACAGCTGAAGATGTTTATAATTTTCTTAAAGCCTCGCTCATTGCAGTGTTCAATTAATCTGACCCATTATTGTGGTTGTTATCAAAAGGAGATCAATTACACTTGATTTGAGTTCATTTCTGTGTTCCTCTTTGTCTGCAAGGATGTTTTACATAAAATTCATTTCAGTCATATCAGGATTGAATAGTTTATATCAACTTTAAGTTTCTGTGTTTGAGTCGAACAAACCCATGTGATATAAATTGATTGAAATTATGTATGGCTTTAAAAAATAGTATAGTTGGGAGTTTCAGGGGGGAGACAGGTGTGGAAGGTAGGACAGTAAGGGACCCATGGCTTCTGATTTCAACTCTGCCACTCGCGGGTTCTGGGACTTTGAGTGAGTCACTGAACCATCTGTGTCCCAGGAGGGCCTTCCTCCAGCTGCCGTCCAGGACCTGCATTCCTGTGGTTCTTTAAGTAGTAACTAAGATGGGAGTCAAATCTGGGCATCAGACGTCGATGAAAGATGCTTTTATTCAATCACAGTTTTGTAAAGCTTTGGGGAAGGAACACCGTTTTTAAAATGTGTGCCTCTAAACTTCCCTGACTTCCTGTCCCCCACCCTTGCCTTTGCAGTCTCCCAGCAGACACCACGTGTGCCCCAAAGCACAATTTTTATTTCTTGAGACAGTGGCTCTTCCTTCGGTCCCCGATGCCTGTGCCATTGGGACTGTGGGTGACCTCCTGTTTAAACACGCCTCCCTCCTTCTCCTCCCTCCTTCTCCGCACACCCTCCCATCACCTTCCTCCACCTGCTTTGAAATCTGTGCTCGAGGTGGTAGGAGGATGGCTTCAGGCACACAGATGCCCTGGGTGCTGGTGGGCTTTCTCTCCGGAGTCTCCATACCTGGCTTCCCCTCGAGGACCTCCCCTCAAGGACCAAGCTGAGTCCCTGAGACCTAGGTTCCGAGCTTATTTGAGCTTATTGAGCAAGGTGGTGGGGCGTGGCCTGTCATTTAGGCCTGTGTCTCTTTAGCTTGAGTTCTGTATGGGCGGCTTAGAGTAGATCAATGCTGACTGTTCAAAACCGAAGCTGGGATTGCTGGGATCAGACACCTCCTCGTGTTGCTCTCAGGCTCAAAGCATCTCAGTGGGGTGTGCGAGGGTCCCAGCAAGCCCGCCTCCTAGCCAGGCCTCTGCCACTCCTGCTGCTGCCCCCTAGACCCCTCAGCCGGCCTTCCTGCCTGAATGCACATAAGGTTTCCAGAAACTGAAAATCCCCTCACCCTCCTTTGGTGGGGGAGATTTTATTTTTATTTTTATTTTTAATTTTTTTTTTTTCATTTATTTATTATACTTTAGGTTTTAGGGTACATGTGCACAATGTGCAGGTTTGTTACATATGTATCCATGTGCCATGTTGATTTCCTGCACCCATTAACTCGTCATTTAGCATTAGGTATATCTCCTAATGCTGTCCCTCCTCCCTCCCCCCACCCCCCAACAGTCCCCGGAATGTGATGTTCCCCTTCCTGTGTCCATGAGTTCTCATTGTTCAATTCCCACCTATGAGTGAGAACATGCGGTGTTTGGTTTTTTGTCCTTGCGATAGTTTACTGAGAATGATGTTTTCCAGTTTCATCCATGTCCCTACAAAGGACATGAACTCATCATTTTTTATGGCTGCATAGTATTCCATGGTGTATATGTGCCACATTTTCTTAATCCAGTCTATCGTTGTTGGACATTTGGGTTGGTTCCAAGTCTTTGCTATTGTGAATAGTGCCGCAATAAACATACGTGTGCATGTGTCTTTATAGCAGCATGATTTATAGACCTTTGGGTATATACCCAGTAATGGGATGGCTGGGTCAAATGGTATTTCTAGTTCTAGATCCCTGAGGAATCGCCACACTGACTTCCACAATGGTTGAACTAGTTTACAGTCCCACCAACAGTGTAAAAGTGTTCCTATTTCTCCACATCCTCTCCAGCACCTGTTGTTTCCTGATTTTTTAATGATGGCCATTCTAACTGGTGTGAGATGGTATCTCACTGTGGTTTTGATTTGCATTTCTCTGATGGCCAGTGATGATGAGCATTTCTTCATGTGTTTTTTGGCTGCATAAATGTCTTCTTTTGAGAAGTGTCTGTTCATGTCCTTTGCCCACTTTTTGACGGGGTTGTTTGTTTTTTTCTTGTAAATTTGTTTGAGTTCATTGTAGATTCTGGATATTAGCCCTTTGTCAGATGAGTAGGTTGCAAAAATTTTCTCCCATTCTGTAGGTTGCCTGTTCACTCTGATGGTAGTTTCTTTTGCTGTGCAGAAGCTCTTTAGTTTAATTAGATCCCATTTGTCAATTTTGGCTTTTGTTGCCATTGCTTTTGGTGTTTTAGACATGAAGTCCTTGCCCACGCCTATGTCCTGAATGGTATTGCCTAGGTTTTCTTGTAGGATTTTAATGGTTTTAGGTCTAACATTTAAGTCTTTAATCCATCTTGAATTAATTTTTGTATGAGGTGTAAGGAAGGGATCCAGTTTCAGCTTTCTACATATGGCTAGCCAGTTTTCCCAGCACCATTTATTAAATAGGGAATCCTTTCCCCATTTCTTGTTTTTGTCAGGTTTGTCAAAGATCAGATAGTTGTAGACATGCGGCATCATTTCTGAGGGCTCTGTTCTGTTCCATTGATCTATAACTCTGTTATGGTACCAGTACCATGCTGTTTGGTTACTGTGGCCTTGTAGTATAGTTTGAAGTCAGGTAGCGTGATGCCTCCAGCTTTGTTCTTTTGGCTTAGGATTGACTTGGCGATGTGGGCTCTTTTTTGGTTCCATATGAACTTTAAAGTAGTTTTTTCCAATTCTGTGAAGAAAGTCATTGGTAGCTTGATGGGGATGGCATTGAATCTATAAATTACTTTGGGCAGTATGGCCATTTTCACGATATTGATTCTTCCAACCCATGAGCATGGAATGTTCTTCCATTTGTTTGTATCCTCTTTTATTTCATTGAGCAGTGGTTTGTAGTTCTCCTTGAAGAGGTCCTTCACATCCCTTGTAAGTTGGATTCCTAGGTATTTTATTCTCTTTGAAGCAATTGTGAATGGGAGTTCACTCATGATTTGGCTCTCTGTTTGTCTGTGATTGGTGTACAAGAATGCTTGTGATTTTTGTACATTGATTTTGTATCCTGAGACTTTGCTGAAGTTGCTAATCAGCTTAAGGAGATTTTGGGCTGAGACAATGGGATTTTCTAGATATACAATCATGTCATCTGCAAACAGGGACAGTTTGACTTCCTCTTTTCCTAATTGAATACCCTTTATTTCCTTCTCCTGCCTGATTGCCCTGGCCAGAACTTCCAACACTATGTTGAATAGGAGTGGTGAGAGAGGGCATCCCTGTCTTGTGCCAGTTTTCAGAGGGAATGCTTCCAGTTTTTGCCCATTCAGTATGATATTGGCTGTGGGTTTGTCGTAGATAGCTCTTATTATTTTGAGATACATCCCATCAATACCTAATTTATTGAGAGTTTTTAGCATGAAGGGTTGTTGAATTTTGTCAAAGGCCTTTTCTGCATCTATTGAGATAATCATGTGGTTTTTGTCTTTGGTTCTGTTTATATGCTGGATTACATTTATTGATTTGCGTATGTTGAACCAGCCTTGCATCCCAGGGATGAAGCCCACTTGATCATGGTGTATAAGCTTTTTGATGTGCTGCTGGATTCGGTTTGCCAGTATTTTATTGAGGATTTTTGCATCAATGTTCATCAAGGATATTGGTCTAAAATTCTCTTTTTTGGTTGTGTCTCTGCCTGGCTTTGGTATCAGGACGATGCTGGCTTCATAAAATGTGTTAGGGAGGATTCCCTCTTTTTCTATCGATTGGAATAGTTTCAGAAGGAATGGTACCAGTTCCTCCTTGTACCTCTGGTAGAATTCAGCTGTGAATCCATCAGGTCCTGGACTCTTTTTGGTTGGTAAGCTATTGATTATTGCCACAATTTAAGAACCTGTTATTGGTCTATTCAGAGATTCGACTTCTTCCTGATTTAGTCTTGGGAGGGTGTATTTGTTGAGGAATTTATCCATTTCTTCTAGATTTTCTAGTTTATTTGCATAGAGGTGTTTGTAGTATTCTCTGATGGTAGATTGTATTTCTGTGGGATCGGTGGTGATATCCCCTTTTTCGTTTTTTATTGCATCTATTTGATTCTTCTCTCTTTTCTTCTTTATTAGTCTTGCTAGCGGTCCATCAATTTTGTTGATCTTTTCAAAAAACCAGCTCCTGGATTCATTAATTTTTTGAAGGGTTTTTTGTGTCTCTATTTCCTTCAGTTCTGCTCTGATTTTAGTTATTTCTAGCTTTCTGCTAGCTTTTGAATGTGTTTGCTCTTGCTTTTCTAGTTCTTTTAATTGTGATGTTAGGGTGTCAATTTTGGATCTTTCCTGCTTTCTCTTGTGGGCATTTAGTGCTATAAATTTCCCTCTACACACTGCTTTGAATGTGTCCCAGAGATTCTGGTATGTTGTGTCTTTGTTCTCATTGGTTTCAAAGAACATCTTCATTTCTGTCTTCATTTCATTATGTACCCAATAGTCATTCAGGAGCAGGTTGTTCAGTTTCCATGTAGTTGGGCGGTTTTGAGTGAGTTTTTTAATCCTGAGTTCTAGTTTGATTGCACTGTGGTCTGAGAGACAGTTTGTTATAATTTCTGTTCTTTTACATTTGCTGAGGAGAGCTTTACTTCCAACTATGTGGTCAATTTTGGAATAGGTGTGGTGTGGTGCTGAAAAAAATGTATATTCTGTTGATTTGGGGTGGAGAGTTCTGTAGATGTCTATTAGGTCCACTTTTTGCAGAGCTGAGTTCAATTCCTGGATATCCTTGTTAACTTTCTATCTCGTTGATCTGTCTAATGTTGACAGTGGGGTGTTAAAGTCTCCCATTATTATTGTGTGGGAGTCTAAGTCTCTTTGTAGGTCACTCAGGACTTGCTTTATGAATCTGGGTGCTCCTATGTTGGGTGCATATATATTTAGGATAGTTAGCTCTTCTTGTTGAATTGATCCCTTTACCATTATGTAATGGCCTTCTTTGTCTCTTTTGATCTTTATTGGTTTAAAGTCTATTTTATCAGAGACTAGGATTGCAACCCCTGCCTTTTTTTGTTTTCCGTTTGCTTGATAGATCTTCCTCCATCCCTTTATTTTGAGTCTATGTGTGTCTCTGCACGTGAGATGGGTTTCCTGAATACAGCACACTGATGGGTCCTGACTCCTTATCCAGTTTGCCAGTCTGTGTCTTTTAATTGGAGCATTTAGCCCATTTACATTTAACGTTAATATTGTTATGTGTGAATCTGATCCTGTCATTATGATGTTAGTTGGTTATTTTGCTCGTTAGTTGATGAAGTTTCTTCCTAGCCTCGATGGTCTTTACAATTTGGCATGTTTTTGCAGTGGCTGGTACCGATTGTTCCTTTCCATGTTTAGTGCTTCCTTCAGGAGCTCTTTTAGGGCAGGCCTGGTGGTGACAAAATCACTCAGCGTTTGCTTGTCTGTAAAGTATTTTATTTCTCCTTCACTTATGAAGCTTAGTTTGGCTGGATAGGAAATTCTGGGTTGAAAGTTCTTTTCTTTAAGAATGTTGAATATCGGCCCCCACTCTCTTCTGGCTTGTAGAGTTTCTGCTGAGAGATCAGCTGTTAGTCTGATGGGCTTCCCTTTGTGGGTAACCCGACCTTTCTCTCTGGCTGCCCTTAACATTTTTTCCTTCATTTCAACTTTGGTGAATCTGACAATTATGTGTCTTGGAGTTGCTCTTCTCGAGGAGTATCTTTGTGGCGTTCTCTGTATTTCCTGAATCTGAACGTTGGCCTGCCTTGCTAGATTGGGGAAGTTCTCCTGGATAATATCTTGCAGAGTGTTTTCCAATTTGGTTCCATTCTCCCCGTCATTTTCAGGTACACCAATCAGACGTAGGTTTGGTCGTTTCACATAGTCCCAAATTTCTTGGAGGCTTTGTTCATTTCTTTTTATTCTTTTTTCTCTAGACTTCCCTTCTCGCTTCATTTCATTCATTTCATCTTCCATCAGCGATACCCTTTCTTCCAGTTGATCGCATCTGCTACTGAGGCTTCTGCAATCTTCACGTAGTTCTCGAAACTTGGCTTTCAGCTCCATCATCTCCTTTAAGCCCTTCTCTCCATTGGTTATTCTAGTTATCCATTCTTCTAATTTTTTTTCAAAGTTTTTAACTTCTTTGCTATTGTTTTGAATTTCCTCCCGTAGCTCAGAGTAGTTTGATCGTCTGAAGCCTTCTTCTCTCAACTCGTCAAAGTCATCCTCCATCCAGCTTTGTTCCGTTGCTGGTGAGGAACTGCGTTCCTTTGGAGGAGGAGAGGTGCTCTGCTTTTTAGAGTTTCCAGTTTTTCTGCTCTGTTTTTTCCCCATCTTTGCGGTTTTATCTACTTTTGGGCTTTGATGATGGTGATGTACAGATGGGTTTTTGGTGTGGATGTCCTTTCTGTTTGTTAGTTTTCCTTCTACCAGACAGGACCCTTAGCTGCAGGTCTGTTGGAGTTTACTAGAGGTCCACTCCAGACCCTGTTTGGCTGGGTGTCAGCAGCGGTGGCTGCAGAACAGCGGATTTTCGTGAGACCACAAATTCAGCTGTCTGATAGTTGCTCTGGAAGTTTTGTCTCAGAGGAGTGACCGGCCCAGTGAGGTGTCAGTCTTTCCCTACTGGGGGGGTGCCTCCCAGTTAGGCTGCTCAGGGGTGAGGGACCCACTTTAGGAGGCAGTCTGTCCGTTCTCAGATCTCCAGCTGTGTGCTGGGAGAACCACTACTCTCTTCAAAGCTGTCAGTCAGACAGGGACATTTAAGTCTCTGGAGATTCCTGCTGACTTTTTGTTTGTCTGTGCCCTGCCCCCAGAGGTGGAGCCTACAGAGGCAGGCAGGCCTCTTTGAGCTGTGGTGGGCTCCACCCAGTTCGAGCTTCCTGGCTGCTTTGTGTACCTAAGCAAGCCTGGGCAATGGCGGGCGCCCCTCCCCCAGCCTTGCTGCCGCCTTGCAGCTTGATCTCAGGCTGCTGTGCTAGCAACCAGGGAGACTCCGTGGGCATAGGACCCTCCGAGCCAGGTGCGGGATACAATCTCCTAGTGTGCCGTTTTCCAGGCCCGTTGGGAAAGCGCAGTATGAGGGTGGGACTGACCCGATTTTCCAGGTGCCGTCTGTTACCCCTTTCTTTGACTAGGAAAGGGAACTCCCTGACCCCTTGCGCTTCCCGAGTGAGGCAGTGCCTCGCCCTGCTTCGGCTGGCGCACAGTGCGCTTCACCGACTGTCCTGCACCCACTGTTTGGCACTCCCTAGTGAGATGAAACAGGTACCTCAAGCAGAAATGCAGAAATCACCAGTCTTCTGTGTCGCTCGGGCTGGGAGCTGGAGACCGGAGCTGTTCCTATTCGGCCATCTTGGCCCCACCCCTAATTTTTTGTTTTTTGAGACGGAGTCTCAATTTGTCGTCAAGGCTGGAGTGCAGTGGCGTGGTCTCAGCTCACTGCCTCCCACCAACTGGGTTCAAGCAATTCTCCTCCCTCAGCCTCCGAGTAGCTGGAATTACAGGCAGCTGTCACCATTCTGGGCTAATTTTTGTATTCTTAGTAGAGACAAGGTTTTGCCATGTTGGCCAGGCTGGTCTTGAACTCCTGACCTCAAGTGATCTGCCCACCTTAGTCTCCCAAAGTGCTGGGATTTCAGGTGTGAGCCACTGCATCTGACAAATCCTTCTTCTTCTTCTTCTTCTTCTTCTTCTTCTTCTTCTTCTTCTTCTTCTTCTTCTTCTTCTTCTTCTTCTTTTTTTTTTTTTTCGACACAGTCTTGCTCTATCGCCCAATCTGGAGTGCAGTGGCACTACCTTGGCTCACTGCAACCTCTGCTTCCCAGGTTCAAGCAATTCTCCTGCCTCAGCCTCCTGAATAGCTGGGACTACAGGCGGGCGCCACTGCACCCAACTAATTTTTGTATTTTTAGTAGAGATGGGGTTTCACCATTTTGGCCAAGCTAGTCTCAAACTCCTGACCTCAAGCAATCTGCCCACCTCCGCCTCCCAAAGTGCTGGGATTACAGGCGTGAGCCACCACACCCGGCGCGAATCCTTCTTTTAATTTCTAATTGTGATGGGTGAGTTTTCTTTTCTTCTGTAGCTTGGCTTCTGGGGTTGAGAACAGGGATGCGATAAAGCAAAGCACCAAAAAATTCTAGAGGCCCTGGAAACACACTGGGAGACAGTTTCATAGCCACCATCAGAGTTTGCCAGGAGGGAGGCTATTATTATTTTTTTTTTTCTGAGTGATCTTTTCTAGTACTTACTAAGTAGCTAAAAAAGATTTTGGAAGATACATGTGCCATGAATGATAGAAGACCATGTGTACTTCTCAACACACATTTGCTAATACTGTGTGGAAATGCTGCCGTCCTTGTATGATTTTGAAGGTTGTCCTCAGTTTTCAGCAAAACACCATTGAGTCTACAACTCATGGCCATGCTGAACCTAAATAAAAATGCAGGTGGAAACTTAGCAGAAGGTCTTGTTATCCTTTTTAAGCCAGTGGCAGGAATACTTGATATACACCTACCTGAGGTCTAGATCCTTTTAAATTAGACATATTTTATGACTTACTTTTATGCTTGGTTTTATAATACACAATGGTATTAATGATCAATTTTTATTTATTCATTCATACAACACCAATATCATGCTATGATGTGCTAGACACTGCCTTGGACACCAGGTTTAGGAAAGTACAGAGATATCCTTGGGGAACACACAGTCTAGCTGCTCAGACAGACGTATCAACAAGTAAGTCTAATAAAACTGAAGAAGTTCCATGAGAGATGGGTCATGCGAACATGAGAATCAAGGGTTACTCTTCTGACTAGGTCGGGGATGGCCATGGAGTGGAAATCAATCTGCCACGTATTTCAGTTTATTTCACGCTTGAACTTTCACTTAGATCAGTGGTTCTTTGGGCCAGAGGGCCGATTTCTATGTGACTGGTGTCTGATGAAATGAGAGGATGCATGAGAGGAGGTGCTGGTGTGTGGCAGCTGCCATCAGTAATGTCATCAGGCAGCAGGTCATGTGAATCATTCATTAATTCCTTCTGCCTGGGCGGCACACTTTGCATAAGGTACAAATAATGTCATGGGCAATGTTTTTTCAAGTGATTTGTATTTTTGCCACAGTAAGAGAAAAACATATGTATGTTTGATGGGGCAGTTGAATCGTCGGAGTGAGAAGAAATAATCCACTTACAGATTCTTGGATTAGTGCAGTCATTATTTCCTTCACTCTGTGTATTTAGTCAAATGTTACCTGGGGGAGGCTGACCTAAAGAAATTGCTTGGGCTGGGCTCAGTGGCTCACACCTGTGAGCCCAGGACTTTGGGAGTGGGCAGGCGGATCATAAGTTCAAGAGATCGAGACCATCCTGGCCAACATGGTGAAACCCCACCTCTAAAAAAAAAAAAAAAAAAATGAGCTGGGCATGGTGGTGCGCACCTGTAGTCCCAGCTAATCCTCAGGAGGCTGAGGCAGGGGAATCACTTGAACCCAGGAGGTGGAGGCTGCAGTGAGCCGAGATCCCACCATTGCACTCCACCCTGGCGACAGAGCAAGACTCCATCTCAAAAAGAAAAGAAATTGCTTGTTGCTATGTCCTCAGCTAGAAAACTACTTGTAAAGATGTGATTTGTTTATATTTACAGAGTGTTTTACTGTCTCGAAGGATGGAGTTTAGATGTTATTTATTTAAACATTTCTGGTTTTGAAGGGCTGACATTTTGAAATTAATTGAACATTTCCATTCCTATTAGCCAAAGCATTGCCTGGTGTCCTGGTTTAGTAAAGAAGGTGAAACGCATCAGAGAAGCCTAGAACCCATTTCAACTTCTTACGGATTCTGAATATACAACCAGTCTTTTCAAAGTCTGGTTTTGTTTACCATTTTTCTTTTTTGTTCAAAAACGTGGTTTGTGTGGTTTAAAGAACAAAAAGAAAAGCTTATGAAACTACACAGAAGGCTTCTTAACCATCAAAAGCTCTTATGAAATGACAAAATGATGAGTTAAGTGTAAAGGAATGAGAAACATATGGATTAAATTTCCCTTGAAATGCACATGGATTTAACAACTAGGAGGAAAGAGTGCTTGGCAAAAAAGAATGCCTTGGGTTTTCCTGGGCCCAGAAGGTTTGATAAATTACTTGTAGCATTTTGCCAAACTTAACCAGCTGCCAGCTGAGCCTGTTTCCAGTGAAAAGTCTTCACATGGTATGATTTTATGATTGGAAACTAGTAACACTTAATATCAGAGAAAAATGGCATCACAGCACACCAAAGGCCCTGGCCAAGGTTGAGGCAGAAGAACATGGGGATGGAGTAGATGAATAAATAAAGGACTCTATACTTTCAAAAGTGTATAAGGGCTCATTTGGGTAGAAAAATATATGGTCAGAAAAAAGAATCTCATTAAAAACCGGAGGTGTTCAGGGCAAAATGAGAAGACACTTCTCTGCATCCAGCTTCTGGCCCAACATCCTTGCATTTTGAATTCTGAAAGCAAATACAACCTAATCATAAACAGGAACAGATGTCCACATAGATTCAAACCCCACTCCTAGTACCAATTCCCTATCAGTCTGGATCCAATCAGACAGAGAAACTACACAGTAATTTGAACAGGGCAAATTTATACCATGGCAATACTTATAGGAATCTAATTCAAATACATTATTGTTGAGCATAAAACAATGTAGAAAGTTAACTGACTCTACACCTACTTCCAAAGGACTATTAGGAGGCCAAATAGCCCAAAGATGCCATCTGACAGAGTGGTTAGGAGGACTGACCTGACTCAAGCACCTGGGCTCACAGCCCCCAAGTGCTGCACAGGCCTCCTCTTACGAAGAAAAAGAAATGCTTCCCTGGAAACCTCTACAAATTATTCTCTTTCTGGAGCTTTACTTTCCAATAGGTAATAATTTCTGTTTCTTCCACCACTGGCTTTTATGGGCTTCATGGATCATAATGGAGACAAGTTTGTTAGGACAAATTTCCCAACTTTACTGGGTTAAAGAGTGTCCCCGCTCCCGAGAATTCATGTCCACCGAGAAGCTGTAAATGTGACCTAATGTGGAGACATGGTTGGCCCCTTCATATCAGTGATTTTCACATCCACCCATTCTACCAACCACGGATGGAAAAGATTACAAAATTTCTAAAAACTATGACAAAATATCATATAAATAAAATGGTAAGTATAACAACTGCTTTCACAGCATTTACATTAGGTATTAGAATTAGGTATTATGAGTAATCTCAAGACGATTTAAAGTACACAGGAGGATGTGTGTAGGTTGTGCAAACACTACACCATTTTACATCAGCAACTTGAGCATCTGAGGATTTTGATATCTGTAGGGGGTCCTGGAACCAATCCCCTGAAGATAGCAAGGGATGGCTCTAGGGACCTTGCTAATGTAATTAAGTTAAATGAGGTCATATTTGATTGGGGTGGGTCTAATCCAACAGGATGGGTGTCCTCAAAAGAAGGCCATGTGCAGACACAAAGACCCAGAGAGAGGTCAGTCAGGCGACAACAGACGCAGAGGTTGGATGTTGATGGGGTTCTCTGCTGCCAAGTATTTTGCTGGTCCCCCAAAATTGCTCAAACTACAGCAAAGCTAAGATTTTGAAAGTCCAGCAGCTTGAACTCCATTAGCAAATTTGATAAAATCCACCAATTAAAAGATAAAATTCAATTAATACATTGGTGACCATTGTAGGAATATTATACCTTTAAATACCTACAGGAATAATTGTCCGAATTAGTCAAATTATAAACAATGCAATTTTCTGTCCTAATTTAGCAGGTGCCTCTAAACCTGTAAAAGATGCTGGGAGACATTATATCCAGGTCAGTCGCACCCCCAAATTTCAGACTGACATCTGTATCAGTGTCTTTTGCTGCTGTAACAAATCACTATGAACTCAGTCACTTCAAACAGTGTGAATTTATTATTTGGGCAGTTCTAGAGGTCAGCAATCTGAAATGGGTCTTACCGGGCTAAAATCAAGATGTCAGCAGACCATCTTCCTTCTGGTGGTTCCAGGGAGAATCTGTTTTCTTGCCTTTTCTACTTCTCGAGGCTGCCTTCATTCCTTGGCTCATGGCCCCTTCCTCCATCTTCAAAAGCTATCACTCTGACGTCTGCCTCCATTGCTACATCTCCCTTATCTGCCTTGACCAATGTGACTCTTCTTATAAGGGCCCGCCTGGATAATTCAGGATCATCTCCCTGTCTCAGGACTGCTCATCATACCTGCAATGTTCCTGTTTCACTGTAAAGCTCCATATTCACAGGTTCTGAGGATGAAGACGTGGATGTCTTTGGGGAGCCATGATTCTGTCTCCCACAACATCTCTTTAAACCAGAAAATCAAGTGACTGTTTCTTCAAGATGTCTACTTATGTCACATCCACATTTCTTGTCCTTATCATCGAGGCTTCTACACTATTTTAGGAACATCACTTTAAGTGAGGATGATGTTGACTGGATAGTAGGGAAGTGATTGATGCTTCAAAGCTGATGCTTTACTTGTTTACTGACCCTATAAGTAGCAGTGTTTTACTACTGTTACTTACTGTTTACTGACCCTATAAGTAGCAGTGTTAAAAATAATCCCTGATGATAGTTCGTTTTCTGGCGACTTAACGCTTCCTCTTAACACAGTTACATAAATCTAATGACCATGCATGACTTCTGAAGCTACTGCTTCTTGCTGTTCATGTAAGACTAGAGGCATCTATGGTTTGGTTTCCAATCTGATTTTATAAAATGTGGCAGGTTTGGGGTAGTAAACAGGGCAGTGGTGTCTCATGGAGTCTCTCCAACTAGAATTCAAGGTGGACTTTTGTTTCTGCTAAGTATCTTTAAATGAAGTGGTATCTTCAGTTATTTGGCCCCTTGATCGTCAATCTGTTTATCTCTGTGCAGTGGAGGGTGCTGCATAAGTGCATGTGCTTTTCTCTGGAAAGACCCGTGTTTGAGTCCAGGCTCCGTCACTTACTCAGAGTGTGGTTTTAGGAAAATGACTTAGTCTCTCTGAGCCTTTGTTTCCCTTTTTCATAAAATGTAAATAATAATCTCGCCTTCCTCAGAGTGTTGTTTGGTGCAGAATGCTTTTATAAGATATAAAGCATTTAGCTCAGGGATTGGCCAATAGAAAGCTCTTCGAGAATGTTAGTTATTATTATATTTAATTTTGTTACAGTTTTGTGAAGAGGTAGAGTAGGCAGGTTTTCATTTGGGCTCTTTAAAGGATTATAATTTCAAATGTGATTTTTTATTAAAAAATCACATTAAGATAAGATGTTTTTAAGTATCACATTATTTATAAATATGTGAGGTAATGCATATTAGTGAGCTCAATTGAACCATTTCACAATTATGCATATTTCAAAACACCGTGCTGTACACGCATGTAAAAGTTGTGTATATATGTGTATCTATACAATTTTTTGTCAATTAATCAAAAGGATATTTGGAAGTGAGAAGAGAATTTTAGCAACAACTGAATGGGGCAGGCTGACATATAGACCTGTGGCCACTCTCCCATGAAGAATGGCTGTCCCAGAGGAAAGCAGTAGTAATGAGAATGAGGAGAAGGCCAGCTGGGAAAACATTTTAAATGCAGTTGCACTTGGGGAGATAGGAAGGTGAGGAAGGGAAGACTGGCAGGAACCTAAGAGGGCTATGGTGTCCAAATGCATCAAATCCTATGTAGAATTTATCACAAGAGCAAAACCAGAAGAGGAAGAAATGCTTCATTTCTGAAAGGAGACTAAATGATGGGGCTTGTCACTGAGTAAGTTTTGAGACCCACACTTGTGCCAAAACAATTCTTCATTCTAAAAGCGGATAGTGCCTTCAGGAAGAAGCAAAAGTAATAATTACTTTTTTTTTCCCCTCAAACTAAAAACAACAGGCATGCTTGCTACAGAATCCAGGTTATTAGTGCTCTAAATGCAGATGCTTCAAATATAAATTTCGAATCCACAGTATTTGCTTATATACAGCAGGCTGACTTTCAGCGTGACTACTTAGAAATTCTGTGGATGGTGCAGTTCGGTCGGAATTTGTTTTCTTACAGCTGCTCCTCCCTTTGCTGGATTCAGGACTTCGGCTGGATCTGGGAGCAAAGCTAACTCAAACTGTGATTTCCGAATGGCCAGCAGACAGATTGCAGCACCAAGTTTAGTCTCCAAACAATTCTCACTGGGATGTTATGATCGTTTGCAGGCTTTCCGCTCCATGACGCACGGAGGCTTGGCAGCCACTCTTAAAGAGAACTGGGAGGCTGCAGGTTTTTAACCGTTGAAGGTCCCCAACAAGTAATATCCCATGCAGTGGTAACTTTGAACTTTGGGGAGAAAAAGAATCTAATAGAAAATATTGAGGAGTAATGTCTTCATTTGTTTTGCTACCAAAACCCTGATTTCTGGGTTTTTCAGTTTCTGCATGGGAATAGTCAGAATGAAAAGCCATTCCAAAGACTCTTTTCCCCATTTTTGTTGATTTCTTCAGGTGCCTAGGAGTTGCACTGTTTGAGACTTTAGTCTAATTCATTACCCTAGGTTTCCTTTAATAAGTAGATTAACTGGTCTTCGGATTAGTATGACACACTTCTTTATTTTAAAAAAGCCAGCATCTGGATTAAGTAAGGTTTAGATTTTCTTTTCTTTCTTCATTTGATAATAGCTATGATGAGTTTATCACAGGCTGGTTTTGCTTTTTTTAATGTAATATTTTCTGAACTCTTTGCTAAGTATACCCCTTTCTTGCTGGTCTTGCAGCCTCAGGAAACCCAGGCTGTTGTTAACGGTCCTAGAAGCCCCAGTGTATGTCCTGACACTTGGCATGGATCAGTCACATCATAAACGTTTGTGGCATTCATTAATTCACAAGTTCCAAAACAATTTTCAAATGTGTAAGACTCATTTTAAATTCTGACTGTGGCTGCCAGATGCATAGACCTGCCTCATGTTATCCATAAAAGCTTCTTTAAAAAGCCACTTTATGCAACTATGATGTAGTAGAAACAGTCATGGGCTTTTTATCAGGAATACCATGCCCTAATCCCTGCTCTGACCTTCACAGCTATTTTCCCATAAACAAGTCAATTAATTTCTCCAAAGTCAAAACCCTATGCTTAAAAACCAATAGAGGAAGAAGGCACAACAATTATCAAACATCTGGTAGGATTAAATATCTCCGTGTTTTTAAACAAACATACACACAAAAAAAACAGTAAAAGAAAATAAGTCATCAGAAATCAAAAATAAAAAAAATCACAGTGAATGTTTTGGTTCAGTGATGACAGGTATAGAAAAGGGAACTAAATGTATACTCTCAAGAAGGTCTGAAAATTAGTGCTTGGGCCAGTTCTGGACTTGAATGTTTCCCTGAGTAAAAACTTATACAATTAATGGTTTTGTCTTGTGTTAATCAATAGGCATTTAAAATTGAAATTATTTTCGGGCTGATAAGTAATTCCCTCTGAAGTGCTTAAAATGTCCCTAATGACTATTAAATGCCCCTGCGTAAAGCTGGGCAGCAATCAAAACTATTGCACACCTACAGTATACCAAGGGTTAGTCTAGCAGAACTGGTCATGAAGATGACCAAGTATGACCAAGGTGGCATTTCCATGAGTTTCCATGGTATTTCATAAGAGATCAGGGTTTTGATGTTCATACTGTAGTCCATTTATGTCAACTATGACAGACGCAGTATAGCCACCTCTCCTGATGTTATCCTCCTGGTAGGAAAAGCACATGCCCAAGTTTGTCCTAAACCAACTCTCTGGGGGAGAATTGAAGGAGACAGATTTATTTACTAGAAGATGAACCCAAGGCAGCTGTCCCCAGCACACATCAACAATCCCCCAAACGTTTCTTAATAACTGCACTCAATCACCTTTTTGTATTAGTCTTTAAAATTGTGCACATTTCTTTGCTTCAAATATATGTTTTTCCACTTTCTGTTCCTCTCTAGGAAACTGACTTCTAGTTCCATATTAACTTAGAACAAATAACTGGGTCCCTACTGACCCAGTGTCCTTTCTCAGATTAAGTTCCTTGTCTTTTTGAGCCCTGGAGAAGTGAGGAAGCAAATAAGGCTATAAATTGCCTTTGGGAATTTGATGTCTGCTACCAGAAGGAATGATGACATTTCAGTGCAGACCCACTACGCCATACTGGATATGGGACACATCGCTGACAATTTGATGGAATTTTTTAGTGGACTTGAAATATATTTTAATTCTTCTTCCACTTCCCAATTTCAGTTGTGAATAATTTGAACTGTGCAGACATTTGCAAAATAATAGGGGAGGACATAGAAAACACATACTATTTAACATTCATCAATAAGCACCATTATTTGTGTAACACTTATTGATTTTAAAACTGTTTTGTAGTCATCTAATGATCATTTCTGATAATATTTTAAACCTAGTTATGTCATTCTTCTTATCTTGCACAGGAAAAGAAATCATAGAATAAATTCATGCCCCACTTAGCGTGTCTCACAAACTGAACCTTAGATCTGAGAATCAAGGTACCCTGCTTACTCTGGCTAAATATTTTTTTTTCTAATGCAAAATAAGTTCTCTTTCTCCATATGAGTGGCAGGCTACCAAGGAAAAATCTGTCCTTTTTTTTTTTTTTTTCCCCCAGAAGCAGGTAGCTCCATTAGTGATGGCTCCCAAATTTGAATCTGTCTCCATATTTGAAAAACAGGGTTTCATGAAGGCAAAACGAGAAAAAGCAATGCTAACTGGGAAACTTGAGATCTGCATGTGAGCTGTAATTAGTGCTACAATTTTTATGGCTTCTTCTCCCCTGTCTCCTGAGCAGTGATCAGTTCTGGCTGTTTTCATCTCCTGACTGCTTTGTCCTTACAATACTAGCATAATGCTTCATTTTCTCACAAAATGTTGTTTGCTGGGACTTGGAGGACAAAGCTTCAGCCTTTGTCCCTTAGAGAAGAGTGGTAATAATAGAAATCTATATTTGTGTTGTGTTTTCCATTTATGGAAGAAGCAGCAGGATTTTTAACAGAGTCTTAAAACGTGTACATACTTTAAATTCTTAAATGATTAATTTTTTAAAAAATCCCAGTAGTAAACAAATAACTTATTTTCAGATATTTGTACATTTTCCTTCCCAGTATGTGTTTTAGTGAGTTGGAGCAAAATAAAAAAGGAATAGCGTATTTTTTCATTCAAATTAAAAAGGGCAATTTTTTTGCATCTAAGTTTTAAAATGCATCCTTCACATCTCTTTTAAAAACATATGCCTTGATAGCAAAAATCTTAGTCAAATTCAAATACTGAGCTTAAACCCAAATAAGTTTTTTTAAGTTAAGAAAAAAATCTTTAAAGGCTATCTGTAATACAAAGCTCAGTTTTTAAAATGAGATCAGCAGGTGTTGCTGTCTCGCAGAGAAAGTCGAATTAAAGAAAACAGTTGCCTTTCAAACTCTGAATTTATAATATGAAATTACAAATTATCACTGTTTTGCAGATGTTCAAAAGAAAACAAGAGAGAGGCTGATGGACCTTCCCTGCAGAGCAAGTTAGCAGGGGAGCCAGGAACCCAGGGAATGACCTCTCTGCATTGCTGTCAGGGTTTTGTTCTGCTTCCCCAAAATGTCCTAGTAGTAGTATTTTTGTTTTTGGATATGTTGAGAACTCGCCATTTAAGGAATTCAAAGCGTTGGTGTTTGAGGGACAGAGATTTTAAACAGAGGAGGTGATTTTGACATCATCTTTCCTGAGTATTGGATTCAAGCTGGAGACTCATGCCTCAGCGCAGGAAGCCTGGAGGTTTGGGGGGATCTGGCTGCTCCCCCGAGCATTCTGGCTTCCCCTGCCAGGAGGCTGAGGCCCAGGAGCAACCTGGCCAAAGAGAGGTTGGAAGTCTCCATTTTTCATCACGTGAAGGATGTGAAGGCATCTGCCTCCCACATTGGCGTTACCCTCAGCAAGCATAGCTTCTCCTTCAGAGCAGAAGCCTGGTGTCACCTGAGACATCTGGCTCCTGGAATCACCTGGATTCAATGCCACAGAGTCCGGGTTTCACTGGGGATGTCCACAAGCACGTAGCGTTCACCTGACTCACGGAGTAGTGTTGGTGGTGGTTACTGATCCCCTATTAGTGTTCTGTGGTCTCAGGATATGGGCTTTTGTCCCAGCAAAGGGCTGCTTTGAGTATTTGTGGGGTTTCAGCTGCACTCATCACTTTCCTAGTGAAATCTCCCATATCAAATAAATTGCTTTTTGTTAAAAAAAAAAAAAAAACAAAAAAACCAAAAAAACCACAAAGCTCCCCTCATCTTTTTGGCCAGAATTCGCTTCCTGTCCTTCTGCCCACCCTGAGCAATCATGGCTGCCAAAGGAACAATTGCACTCATTGTGTTCGGTCAGGAGGGAGCCCACCCCTGCAGCCTGCACAGGGACAATTCCCCCCACACTGCACTGGGGAAAGCCTGGAGTGCTGTCTAGAAGGAAGAGGATAATGCTGAAGGGGCAGCCAAGACACGTCCTCTGGACCCACCAACATGTTCAGTGGGCATCAGCACCTCCACACCCACCACATGTGACAATGGGGGTATATTCAGTCACTAAAAGGGAGGAGTCTCCTTGCTACAAGGTTAATAAAGGCAGTATTTCTCGGTGGGGTTTCTGGCTACTGATTTAGAAACGTTTTATTTCCTTTAATTTATTAAACGCGTGGGATGTAGAATCCTTACAAATAAAATATACATGTTACAAATACAGTAACATTGATAAGACTAACAGGAAAATGACACCAACAGAAACATGTACTAAGTCGTTTCATAAAGGCATGCTCCAACTGGCTCTGTGGCCACCCTCAATTGAGACCTTGCAAAGGCAAAAATGCATCCAATTGAACACAGCGAGTCCCTGATGAGTACAAGGCAACGCTTCTGACACTCAGCACCTCCACAATCTTGGCCCAGCTGAGTTTTCCAGATTTATTGGTCTCCAGTGAAAAGCTTCACTGAGTCAGTCTGTCATTTTCTTGAAAATACCTTGATTTCCACCTTCGATCTTGTCTCCTCTTGCCCTTTCCCAAACGCTCCTGTTTCTCCAGGCTTCACAGGCACAGCATACCCCCACCCCCAGGATCAAAGCACTCCCCTCCAGGCTGCTATCTCCCTTTGCTCCAGCCCACCCTCAGTCATCACCCCTGGGGTTGGCACATGCTGCCCTGAGGTTCTGCCTCTGGGTGTTCTTCCGGGCACTTACCCTGCCTGGGAGTGCATGCAAACCCACCCACTGCCAATTCTCCATAAACTTGACTTTCACCAGACATCTCCCTTTAAAGCACTAGGGTACCTCAAATTCAGCTTCTCCTAAACTAGTCTTACTCTAGATAGTTGCCTCAAAATGTTTCCTGCTGAATGTTTTCTCTTGAAAAAATTGGTGCCACCTAATCAGCCATTTGAAGGACCAGAGTTCCCCTCCATGGAATCCTCTCTCCTGTCCCCCTGCATTCACCTCACCAGGTCACATCGGGAGTGCTGTCTCACCGGGACTCATCCCCACCACTTCATCCCTTCATGTCCAAAACATCTGTAGCTTTTCTTGTTTTTTGTTCTAGTTTAAAAAGTAAAGCACACATTTTTTATTTGTATAAAGCTTTTATTCAGCACAATATTTGCAAGATTCATCCATCCTATATCAATAATTCATTCCTTTTTATCTTTTCTTGATACATAGTAATTGTACATATTTATGGGGTAGATGTGATTTTTCAATACATGTGTACACTGTGTAATGACCAAATCAGGGTATTTAGAATATCCATCACCTCAAACATCTATCATTTCTTTGTGTATCATTTCAAATCTTCTCTTCTAGCTAGTTTGAAATATGCAATAAATTGTTGTTAACTATCGTCACTCTACCACCGAACACTAGAACTTCTTCCTCCTGTGTAACTGCGCATGTGTGCCCATTAGTCAACTTCTCTTCATCTCCCATTGCCACTGCCTTTCCCAGCCTCTGATGACAATCATTCTACTGTGTATCTCCATGAGATCAACATTTTTAGCTCCCACATGAGTGAGAACATGATATTTTGCTTTCTGTGCCTGGCTTGTTTCACTTAATATAATGACCTCCCATTCCATCTGTATTGCTACAAATGGCAAGATTTTGTTTTTTTATGGCTGAATAATATTCCATTGTGTATATATACCACATTTTCTTTTTCCGTTTATCCTCTCATGGGCACTTATATTGATTCCATATCTTGGCTATTGTGAGTTGTGCTGCAGGAAACACAGGGATGCAGGCATCCCTTTGATATACTGATTTCCTTTCCTTCGGATAAATACCCAGTAGTGGAATTGCTGGATAGTATGGTCATTCTATTTTTAGTCTTTTGTGGAACTTCCATATTGTTTTCCAAATGGTTGTACTAATTTGCATTCCTACTAAGAGTGTATGAGAGTTTCCTTTTCTTTGCATCCTCACCAACATTTGTAATTTTTTGTCTTTTTGACAAAAAATTGCAGTTATCTAGTTTATATCGTCAGAAGGGGTTGAATGCTTCTTTCTAGTGACATAAAACCTGTTTTACAGGATTTTGCTCCAAAAATAATTTTTCACGTGGGGCCTCATTTAAGGCTCACAGAATAATAAATGGGGAGTATCCTTCACTTTGCCCCAGTAAACTCAGTATGAGTTTCAGAATCCTGTTTCTTAGAGCAACCCCAAATGAAAGCTAAACGCATAAAAGCCAGAAGACAATGAAATGCAGAACAACCTACACCACCTGGAGCAAAGGTCCTCAAGGTGTGGTCGGCAGCTCCTCCTGAGAGGCCACAAACTGCTCCCAAACACAGTCAGTTTTGATTTCCTGTTATAGGCAATTGGCATGGAATTTTTTGAGTTTAAATATGTATGTGACTGAAAGGCACTGTAGAGATTATTCAGGGTTACTCCAATTCAAGAATTGTAAATCAAAGTTAAAATATGTACAACTGGGCTGGGTGCGGCAGCCCACGCCTATAATCCCAATACTTTGGGAAGCAAAGGGGGGCAGATCACTTGACGCCAGGAGTTCCAGACCAGCCTGGCCAACATGGTAAAATCCCATCTGTACTAAAAATACAAAAAATTAGCTGGGCGTGGTGCTGTATGCCTGTAGTCCCAGCTACTTGAGAGGCTAAGGCAGGAGAATTGCTTGAACCCGGGAGGAGGAGGTTGCAGCGAGCCGAGATGGTGCCACTGCACTCCAGGCTGGGTGACAGAGGAAGACTCTGTCTCAAAAAAAAAAAAAAAAAAGTGAGACTGCCTCTGTTGACGTTCTAACTCAGTGTTCTTTGAATCACTTGCCCTTAGTGCACCTGTTAGTGTGGTCCTGAATTCATCAGGATTCTATTTACTGCTCTTCTGGGTTTTCAGTAGTGAATTTCTGTGACTTCAGCCTCATCATCACCCTTTAGACTGTTAAGCGTGGTTGAGTTGACCAGATGTGGCCATGCACTGGTACATAAGGGCATCCACAGTCTCTTAACTTGTGAACCTATTTTCAAGACAAATGTGTAAATATGTGCTGCATTTCAAATAAGAATTATCCACACTAAGTTTGCAAAGCATCCTATTTATAGTCTTCCTCTCTCCACCTCAAATTGGCTTGGACATGAAACCTTCCCTGGTTTCATGCCACCTGTGAATTTGTGACGTTTAAAACAACTTACAACATATTTACAAGGTAACTGGAGGAAAATCACTGAATTATTTTTACGTGCTTTAGGGAAATTTTTATGATATGAAATCATGTATCTGAGTTAATACTGAAAGATATTACCTCGTTATTCTCTGATTCTTTATCAATCGCAAATTTCTCTTTCCATGGGAATGTGGGAATGGGTGTAGCAGGGGAGCGCAGGGGTCCTGGCCCCATCACAGTGGCCGCTGGAAGGAGACTCAGAGCCACAGACCTCAGGATGTGACTGCACTGCATGTGGGTCACACCACATGGAAGCTTTGGGGAGTCTTTCCTGAGAGTTGCCTGGTCAGAGTCTGAAGGGCAGGAATCTAAGATTTTTCTTAAAGCAGGCAACAACAACCCTTTCTGTCTATTTGAGGTGTGCAATTGATTTTTGTCTGCCTATGGAAATATGCATCTGGAGAGGAGGCACTTGCTCCTGTTTCTGGAGTGGCACATCCTTGTCACCTCTGCCATCAAACTCTATCCCAGATCCCCTAATTTCTCACAGCCCCTCGGCTCCCATGCTGACCCCAGTCACCCCCTTCCCTTGCCTGGAGGACTGCAGTTGCCCCCTCTGGTCTTTCGGTCTCTGCTCCCCTTCCCAGCCAACTCCCGTCTGTCCTCCTGCAACCGCTGTTGGATCACACCATTCTCTGCTTGCTCAGAGCCTTCAGTGGCTCCCCTTCGCTCAGGAAAAGCTGCTGACTGCAGCCTGCCCTAGGAGACCCTACTGGGGCCCTCGTCCCCCATTTATGTCCACACCCTCCTCTCCTGGACCCTGCCTCTCCTCCAGCACCTGACACCACACCCCCTCCATCCCTATCCCCTACTTTGTTGCCTCCATAGCGCCCCCACCAGAGGACAGGCTGTGTGCTTGTTTTACTATCTGTTCATTGCCTTCCCACTGGAATGTCAGCCTTAAGAGGGCAGGAAGGTTTGTCATGCATTCACAGCAGTGTTCCTGGCACCTGGCAATCCCAGACACTCAATAGATGTTGATTGAACTAGCGAATACATTCATCCATCTGTGCACTCCAGCTTTCTCTTCCAGGAGTCAGAGCTGATTAGGTTGAAGAACTCTTGACGTCATCAGCCAAATCAATGCTCTTTCCAGTTGGTGGGTTGCAGTATGGGCCTGATTTCTCTTTGTGGAAACAAAGCCCTGTTAGATGTATTCCGTGTACCCCTTAACTATCCTCAAAGCCCAGTCTATGTTGACCTGTCAACATGTGCTAAGTGAATGAAAAGCAAGCTGGGCAGACAAATGGGTGAATCATCCCTGCCAGGATGGCCCAGGACTCTGACCTGTGATGTGCAAAAGTGAATGTTTTTAAGCTGTTACCATACAGAGGCCCCTGATGTGCCTGCAGCAATGGGTGCAGGAGCCCTTCAGGTCCTCTGTGTGCATTGGTCAGGGACTCGGGTTAGTGCAGACTGACTCCCTTGTGAGTTTGCTCTCAGGTCCAGCACCCATCCTGATTAGGGAACCTCTTCTCAGCAAACAAATCAATACACGGCAGCTCCCTTGTTACTCACAGGTTCTGTATTTGCAAATTCGCCTACTTGCTAAGATGTATTTGTAACCCCAAAATCAACACTGCCATTGCTTTTGCTCTTTTGTGGACATGAGCAAAAACAGGAAACCAGAAGTGAAAACTGTGAGAGTCCTGACCTGAGGTGCAACAGTTGCAGCTCTGCGTCCCTGTTCCAGCTCACACTGTAAACAAGGGCCCTTTGCCCAGGGTATCTCGTGCCATGTCCTCCACGTTTTTGTGTTTGTTTGTTTGTTTTGAGATGGAGTTTCACTCTTGTTGCCCAGGCTGGAGTGCAATGGCATGATCTCGGCTCACCGCAACCTCTGCCTCCCGGGTTCAAGCGATTCTCCTGCCTCAGCCTCCCAAGTAGCTGGGATTACAGGCATACGCCACCACGCCCGGCTAATTTTGCATTTTTAGTAGAGACGGGGTTTCTCCATGTTGGTCAGGCTGATCTCAATCTCCCAACCTCATGTGATCCACTCACCTCAGCCTCCCAAAGTGCTGGGATTACAGGCCTGAGCCACCGCGCCCAGCCACGTTTTTGTGTTTTTATTGGGGATTTAACTGTTTAAATTGGTCCCCAAGGTTTTGGTGCACCGAAGCAGTATACACTGGACCCAGTTTGTAGCCTTTTATCCCTCCGCCCTTTCCCACTCTTTACCCCTGAGTCCCCAAAGTCCGTTGCATCGTTCTTATGCCTTTGCATCCTCATATATATATATATATATATATATATATATATATATATATAGTATTCTTTACCATCAATCAACGAGTGAATAAACAAACTGTTTATCACAGTTTGTTTATTCACTCGTTGATTGATGGTAAAGAACTTACTCATGTAACCAAATACCACCTGTTCCCCCAAAACCTATGGAAATAAAAAAATAGAACATAAAAGAGATAATACATACTATGTAATATGTATTTTACCACAATAAAAACTTGGAGAAAAAAATTTTAAAAAAGCTTCTCTACAAATCCAAAAGGATTGGATTTGGAGAGCTTCCAGGTAGCTGAACACATGGCGGCTCCTGGTGGGTGGCGTGCCCAGAGAAGGCAGGGAAGCACCACACACTTTCCCACTTGCTTGGCCCTCTGCATCTCTCCATCTACACCCTTTGTAATATCCTTTATAATAAACCAGTAAGTGTAAAAAATAAATAAATAAAGTGGCCCCCAAGGGAAGGAGGAGCAGGGACTGTTGTTGAGTGGGGCAGGGTTTCTGATGATAAAGTTCTGCAGGTGGTGATGGATCATGTATGTTAAGCACAACACCAATGTGAATGTACTTCATGGTAAATTTGTGTTATGTATATTTTACCAAAACTTTTCTTTGAAAAAAGCCTCCAATCACAGTGCTGATGCGCTGTCTAGTGTGCTCTGCCCCATGGAAAAAATCCACGTGGTAGAGGACCTTCATCCTGGCGTGAGTTTCAGTGTTCATGAATCAGCACTGGATGGAAAATAAAGTGTCTTTAAACAGAAACACACATAAAATTAAGTTTTGTTTTGATCAGTGAATGAAAATCTTGTGTCCAGAGGCTCCCAGGAACCTAATCTTATATTTCCCCTAAGGTCAATGGTTCAGTATTTGTGAATTCAGTGTTTGCAGTGAGTTTACAGAACAGAACTACCTTGAACAATGAACATCAGCTGTAGTTTGTTTGTTTGTTTTACAGTAGTGATGTTTAAACATCACCGTACTGAAGAAGTGCTTTATTTAAAAGTAAGATTCTACCCTCAAAGAGTATTTCTGGACTGAGACCTGGAATTTTCCATTTCTAAACAAACACTGCAGATGAGCTCAGCCTTCCAGGTCCAGGGAGTACCCCCGGGAAACATGGATTTAAATGGCCACAAGGAGGAGCATCTCCCTTAAGAGCCTTCACTGATGGGAGTCAATGCTGAATTGAATGTCTTCTAGGGCACCACACATGCCTTCAAAAAATCAGCTGAGAATGTATTCCCTGTTGTGAGCAGTCACTCAGGATTGTCCCAGAAGTCCACATCAGATGAGGTGGATACGTTTTCTGGTGTGATTTTATCTGCTGTGGACCTTGGGGGCAATCCTGAGAGATGGGGAGGAGTGATGGAGCACTCACCCCCAGGGATTGTTCATGTCAAGATGAAACCCTTGCTGCAACTCAGTGGTGAAGTCACAGTTGGTTGAAGGCATCAGGTTTAAACTCATGGTTCTCATAATCAAAATGCCAGGAAGCAACTCCCTCCCTACCTGGTTACTGCAGAGCAGAAGGTCTCAGTTCGCAGTGCCTCCCCTCAGGGGCTTCTTAGTCGGGAGCACTCCCTCAAAACAGCACAGGGGACAGACCTGGGCTGAGGGCCTGAGGAAAGCTGGAGGGGGCAGTTTCAGTAGATGATCTAGGAAGAATGTTCTAAGTCTCTTTATGTGTGTTTGTAACTCCCCCCTAAAAATACCAGTGAATGAATGAATGCAATTTAAAATATGAAATATAAAACTCAATTTATTTAAAATTAATAGCACCTACTAAGCAATAAATTGTTTTACTAAACAGTAGTACTCATGGAAGTTTAAGAAATCCTGAGCAAAATGCTTATAAGTAAGATTACTTGCATTCTATGTTCTATCTCCATTCCTATTTCCAAACAAACAGGACAAATATGTTTGCATGTGTGCACAAACAATACAGCTGGAAAAAGAAGTTATCAGTGAAAGTTTTGGCAATGCCGACCCTAGTGTTTTTGTTTGTAATTGTGCATGTTGTGTTTGTTTTTCCAGGCATAAAACAGGGAGGCACCCTAAGATCCCACTGCAGTGATACAGACATCCTCTGTTAGTAAATTGGCAAGAGGTGCTCATGATGCATTGCCCTAATCTGTTTTTGTTGCCCTGAAAAATCATTCTTTACACACACACACACACACACACACACACACACACACACACAGAACTGTTGAAATCACATTGCAAAGGCAAGAACAGGACTCCAAAGAAGGACAATCTCCTTTCAAAGTGCCTTGTCCTCAGCTTCTGCATAAGCCACTCCCTCCTCCAGTATGGGCTTATGCAACCTCAAAGGATGCCGGTGTCCTCAACAGGGGGCAGCTTCCACAATGGGGACCCATTACTAGTGTAGGATTTGCAGTTCTCTGCACTTGGCATGCGCTCAGGAGAGAAAACAGTGGATGAAATGTTGTGCAAGACCTTATAAGAGGTACTCTCCTCTCTCTGACCCCACAGAAGAATCTGAGCATTGTGGAAGGAATGGAAACCTTCAGTGAAATGTTGGCCGGCAGCAGAGGTGGCTGAAAGGTCATGGTTTGCTATAAGAAAGTCCCAGTCCTCCTGGGGTTCAGGTCCGGGTCAAAACTCTCTGGCCAATATGCGTACTCAGCCGACTGAGGTGGAGTCTTAGGTTTCCTGGGACGTTAAAGCCAATTCTCCTGGGATGGCAAACTCAACCCCTTTCAGATGCTAAGCGTTCTCTTGGTGGGTAAGTACTCACTTAGCTCCTGGAAGGCTTAGAACTAAAGAACAAGGTGAGGGACTTAATCAATCCCATCATCTTAACACTTTTGCATTAACTTTAGGGACCAGGTCTGCGCATCTTGGGTGATGAATTTGATAAATTTAGAGACTGATGGAAGAAACCTGTCATTCTTTCAGCTGGGTAATTTATTTTGAATCGTGAGTGTGATTTTTAGTTGGAAGGTCTAAAAAGTTTTTGAGTATTAGCAGAACTTGAGATTCACCACATCCCAGAGTCGAATTCTTTAATCCACTGGAGTGGCTGGAGGTTCTTGGACAGGTACTGCTTCCAGCCTGGGCACTTGAAATGCTTAACAGGAAAACAGAGAAAATTTATGAACGTACCATGAAGTGTCAACGGAAACCTAACTAAGTTTGTACATATGACTGATTGTTTAAGGAAATTCAGTTGACTCAATTTCAATGAGGGGGAACACGAACCAAAGACTTCTTGAATGTTTAACTAACAACGTGTATAATAGTGTAAAAATGTTCTGTAAGTTGATCTTTAAAACTCAGAGTTCCTAAATGTGTCATTTTAATACATTGCATGTATATTTACAGAATGGAAACAGCTACAACTAGTCTTTATCAATCACAAAGCCTTCATGGACAACATCAAAAAGTCACACAGACAGGAATTCCAGGCCAAGTGTAAAGCTTCATTCTCTTGGCTGCTGGAAAGAGAACCAGGACCCAGGGTTGAATGCTAAATGGAGACAGATGCAGCTCCGTGCCAGGGAGAACCTTCTACCAGAAGGGCTGGTGACACCATAGAGTCAGGCGGGGGGTGGTGCGGCCCTGTGATGAAGGCATTATCTAGATGAGGGCTTGAGTTCTTTCCCTGGTCCCAGCTGTGTACAGAAATACCTGGGAGCTTGAAAACAAGGGTTTCCAGGCCCTTTCTTCAGAGATTTAGATCCACTGGGTCTAAGCATCAGTCCTCCTCTCCAGCACAATTTCCACAAGAGCCCAGCCCTCAGGGAGCCCCTGCATCGGAGGCCTTGAGGCTCCTTCCTAGCCAGGGACTCCTAGATGCCCGAGCCTGGCCATCTTGCAAGGCTGAGTCCTGGCCCCTCATCAATCTCTGATGAGTCATGAAGTAAAGAAAGTTTCACATAGAATTTAGTGGAATAAGATACCAATACATATTCCCATTTGAAAGGTCTGCTGGTATTAAATCAGTAGAAACATTTCACACAGAAAATGTGGCGGAAAGAAAGAAAGTGGGGCTTCCTGACACTTCTGATGTTTCCTCCATGCACAGTGGCTGCTGTGCCCATTGGACCTGAAAAGCCGCCCCGATAAGAACAGCCTGACGTGCTCTTATTCATATTTTCACATTGCAAAGGCTCACCCGTGGGGGGCTCCTCGGTGTCCGTTTGGAAGTTTTAGGTGTGTTCATGGCCACCACTTAAGGGATTCGTTGCCAACTTTTATCCTTGGAACTGGGAAGCTGGAATTCCCGGTTTCCAGGAGGCCTTCAGAAATTCTGGTTATTCTTGGTTTCTGTTCCTCTTTCTTGAGGAAAGTGGATGTTAACCTCTGGTGGAACTGTGCCCCAAATACTCTCCACATGAACCAGGGCTGCGTGGGGGTGTGCAGCTGTCAAGCAGAAGAGGCGGCCAATGACTGTTAGGGGGCCGGGGCGATCTCAGGCCGGGCAGACCCGCGTCCACCCTGCAGCCCCGGCCACGTCTGCGCAGACCACAGTCCGCGGCCTGACCGTGGGCGGCCTTCACCCTGGCACCCAAGGCTACCAGGTGATCCACAGGAGGCAGTGCCCATGAGCCCCCCCCCAACCTATGAGTCCCCTTGAAGGCTGGTGCCCTCAGCAGCACCTGCTCCACCCATCCGCATCCGTTCATTCCTTCTGGGTCCCGGGGCTGCCCGGTGAACGTGGCTGCCCTGGGGTAGCTGCTGTGGGCCCCGTGGGCAAGGGTCTCGGCGGGTCTGAGGTTAGTCCTCAGCTTCTCCCAGGACTTGATTTACCTCCCTGGCCATTACCTACTGGGTGTTCAGGGCTGGCCCGTCCTCATTCCCTCTTCATTCATTCATTCATTCATTCATTCATTCATTCCTCTTCCCCCGCGCCTGAACTGGGCCTGCCTCTCCAGGCAGGGGCGCAGCCGACTCACAAACCTTCCCTCATCCCCTGGGACCCGCAGGCCGCTCTTCTGTGTGCTTCTGCGATTTTGTGCCTGACCCAGCCCCGCCAGGAGTGGGCGCCGCCAAGGCCACGGGCCGCCCTGCCCTACCTGGCGCGCCATGCGCTCCTCCAGTCGCTCTGCCCTGGGCCGCCGCCCTCCTCCCGGACCCCGCGTCCCTCCCGGGCTCAGGCCAGGCCTCTGGGGCTTCTGTGGGGCTCGGCTCGGCCTACCCTCCTCAGAGATGGCTGGGGCCAAGCCCGCTCCTGCACCTTCGCCACCGGCTCCCCTCGCCTCCAGCAAGACAAGACCAGAGCTGGGCCAGAGCTGGGGACCCCCGGGCTCCCTCTGCGCCGCCCCTGGGAGCTCAGCGGGGCGGTCCTTGAGGCCGCCCCTCAGGGCTCCTTGCCTGGGCGCGCGAGCCTCCCGGAGGTGGACACCGGGGGACGTCCTGGGGGCTCGCAGCAGAGCCTGAGAACGTCTTGCGCCTCACAGCAGCAATTTCCAAAACGCAACTGGTCTTGCCTTTCCCTCCTTCCGGCCTCACAGGGACACTGCTCGAGTCTCTGGGTCCCTGTGCCAGGCGCTCCCTCCTGCTTCCTGCGGGTCCCTTTCTCCTCCGTCACCCGGCGCAGGGGCGACCCCCGAGCTCCACCCTGACGTCCAGGCAAAGGCTGCTGCAGCCCAGACTGGCTCCCGGGTCTCCGGGTTCATCACCGTCCGCCCGTGCGCCCCGTCGGCCCCAGCCAGCGCTGCGCTGCGCCCTTGGCACGGGAGGGTCTCACCGCCCACGGGCCTCCCACTGCCTGGGCTCTTCCCTGGGACCCCGCGCGTCCGTCTGGGTCCAGCGCAGCCTGCTCACCACCACGCCTCGCATCACGGCCTTGGCTTCCCACCAAAGCCTCTGCCTCCTCTAGTCCCCAGAGCCTCCCCGCCACGGTGGTGGCTCCCAGAGCCATCTGCGACCCAGGAGCAGTCCCTGGTTGCCTTCTCGGCGGTTGGGTGCCTGCGCAGTTTCGGAGGACAGGTAGGAAAGCAGTTTGGGTGCAGACATTTCACTGTTTGACTGAAAGACCTAGTGCCCTATTCACAGAAATTTACTTTCTGAATGATTGCTACGTTCCTAAAAGTTATAGAAGGGTTATCAGAATTACATTCATTGTTTTTTTTCTGCTAAAACGTGGTTGATTGGGGAAGTTCGTTTTTTGTCATTGTGTGTTATGTTCTATCACCCGTTAAATTAGCGAAGTCATTGGCATTGTGGTTTCTTTGTAATCACTAATTCACTGTAAAATGAATTAGTGGCACAAGCATGATTCCTCACAGGTGAAAGCAATCTTGGGATGCATATATGAACTCACTATAATATACAAAATAATATCCTGAATGGAAATCGTGAATGACTCTGATATAAAGATGAATGAGAACCTGCACACAGGATGGTTTTGGACAAGTAGCTGAAAGCAGATGTGTTTTAATAGAAAATATAAATTTTTGAAACTGGATTTTCTTGATGATCCATTAATTCCTAGTCCTTAATGAGACTTTTCATCATCAAATCCTTTATGTAACTGGCATCCAAACACAGTGGCCTTCCAGACAAAGCAAGTGAATGTTTCCAGAACAAACATAGAGGGATGTTTTCCAATGTGAAATGGCTAGCTTTACATGAAAAGAAAAGCAACCGTGAGAACCTGAAAGGCACCACTCAATAGCAGAGGCCTCGTCCTCAGTTGCAGAAGGAGGTACCCGCTCCAGGACTGTGGAGAAGTTGATAAACGCAGACTCCGGGTCGATGGCAGATACTGTGTTCAGAGAAGATGCAAAATGAGCGACTGGAAGAAATCGTCGTCACCTGCCTCTGTTGTGTTTCACACATGCAAACACAAACATGTGGAAAAGCAGGTATGATCATTGGGCATCCACTAGCAGGTATTTGATGAAGTCACAAACGTGCAGAGAATAAACCAGATCACAGGAGGCAGAGTGCGTTACCACGTCTGTTCCTTTGCAACTGCACACCCATGTCTCAGAAGCAGGGGGTTTGAATGCAATGAATGAGCCATGAGCTAGGATGGAGCTCAGAAAAATGTGTTAGATCAGGAGCAGCTCCTGTGCACAGAGGATTTGCCAGGAAGTCAGCAGCTGCAGCTGCATCTCACCCGCATGGAGCAGGGTTCACTGTACAGTGAAGTAATGCCACCAAGGCCATCTCACCATCCCTCTCCATGACAAAACAGGCACCTTGCTCACAGGGTGCTTCTCCACATGGTGGGCCAGCAGTGGGAAAGGCAGTCCTACGACTCTGTTCACAGGAAGATTTAAAAATTGTTCTCATGACACAGATCATGCCAGAAAGGTCCATTTCTATGATTTCAAGTGATTTATCTCAGTAATTCATTCAGCATCTTGAATGGCTTAAGCTTACTAAGGATGAAACAGCAAAAATGTTCACTTTGGGGTTCAATGAATGCATCACAGATTTTTCAATAAGGCCAACCATGAGGCCTGAGATGATTTCCTTACTCACCAGCATTGAGGACATATGATTGGGTGTATTTTGAAACTACGTCCACATGCTGTCATGCACTTTAGATGTACTTTGCAAAGTCAGATAAGGAATCAACTTGCCACTCTCTTCTACATGAAACCATCCAACCTCAAGAACAGGAGCTGCTCATTGGCTGAGCACATGGAGGGCCTCACAGGCCTCTAAGAGAACCTCCCAGCACCAGCTGGCCCCTACCAGAACTCAACCAGAGAGATGGGACTTTCTTCTTTCGGAGAAAAAAGAGGAAGGGGGGAAAAGCCATTGTGAAAACTGGCTTGGATTATGCACCAGCTGTTATTAAGCAGAATGTGGATTCTTGAAGAAATATTGCAGATGTTATTATTCCTCTTATTAATATGAATCTATTTTTCTCAATTCCTGTTATATATCCATATCTATACATATAGCTTTAATTTTGTAGAGGTGGGGTTTCACCATGTTGCCCAAGTTGGTCTTGAACTCTTGGCCTGAAGCAATCCTCCTACCTCAGCCTCCTAAAGTGCTGGGATTACAGGCATGAGCCACTGTGCCCAGCCTGTATTTTTTTAATGTATACTTTATTATTCTCACTTTCAGAATACATCCAGGACATCCCTGACCCAAGGCTTTTTTTCACTTGCTTTTTCAATATAGACTACCCCACTCGCCCATTTCTGCCTGTTACTATCACAACAATCTGCAAGAACTAACTCAAATCTCACTTCCTGCATGATGAAGCTTTCCCCTTCCTGAACCCCCAAAGTAATCTATTCAGAGGACCTACAATAGCCCACCTCATATTGGAACGACTGAGGGATAACTAGATAGTAAAGTTTTATCAGGACTGGAAATACACCTTGTTAACCTTTGGCCCTTTCCAAAGCCTGGCACAGTGTCTAGCACGTAATACGTGCTCAGTTAATGCCTGAGATGGATGCCCATTTGTAAAATATACATAGATGAGTAACTGGGAATGTTAAGGAAGGCTCCAGGTATATTTTTCAAGTGGGCAGAACCATTTGGAGAATATTCAGAATAACAGCTGGTAACTGATGGAATCAAGTCAATTCCAAATCAATACGTATGAAGCAGTTCAATTGCTTTTCTCTATATTGTGATGGGTCATCAATGCAAATTTGTCCAAAACCTGAATAACTCTTTAAAGAATTTGATCACTGGTAAGGCATTTGCATAGCAAGCCCCTGTTTGAATATGTGATCATGATAATTATCTATCCTAGGTAGAGATATAGGCAGAAAGTTGTCTTATGTGTAAGCAGAAAGTTTTCTTTCAGCAGTCTATTTTCTCTTACTCGATTCTACCTGTTCCCTTTCTTTCTCTTCCTACACACGCAGGCAGAGTCTATGCTCTCAAGCACAGTAAGACTGTCTGATCGAACCTCCGGTGGCTGATGAGGATAAACAACATAGATGCTACTTTTGGTTTTTGCTTTTAAGTTACCTAATGAGATGCCTGGATGCACTACAGAAAATTTAATGTCACCAAATATTTTTAATCATATTTCAATCTAAAAATAATCTTGATTCTTTAAAAAACATTTTAATTATTGAAAAGTAAATTATTGAAATTAAATGAATTATGTGGTTGAAAAATCTTGAATATGCTTCTTAAGGGGACTCTATGAAAAGAGCTGGACCATTCACGCCCTGTGTTAAGCTTAGGGAAGTCGGAGCTCTGCCTTCCCAGCCAGCCACTTCCCAGACTGGCCAGCAGGGGGCACCCAGCTGCCAGCGTCGCTCCTCGGTCTCTTGCAAAACAGAATGGATCCCATTCTGAATTTAATTTGAGAACATATTGTATTCATAGGAAAGAGCATATAACTAAAGTTAGTTAACCTTTATATGGTTTCACCGTGTGTGAGGGGTACAATGTACTCCTCAGCTATTGATGATAAAACACCGTTGAAAGAATTATTTAATTTGAGAACATATTGTATTCATAGGAAAGAGCATATAACTAAAGTTAGTTAACCTTTATATGGTTTCACCGTGTGTGAGGGGTACAATGTACTCCTCAGCTATTGATGATAAAACACCGTTGAAAGAATTCCTGGGGAACAAGAGGCTTAGCTTTTCCCTGATTTCTGTTCTACAAATGTGTTCCACGGACCCTGAGAGTCCCACGCACTTTCCGCGGGCTTCGAAGGTCAAAAATCTTTGCATAAAAATGCCAAGACGTTATTTGCCTCTTTTGCTGTGATGATATTTGCACGAATGATCTAAGAGCACATGAGGGCTGAAGCCTTGGCGCCTTCCGGAGTCCAGGTGGCGGCTCCACCGGGCGAGCTGTCAGCGCCTGGCCCAGCAGCCTGTTCTCGTAGGAGACACGGAACAGCAGGGTTTCACACAGGAGTGTCCTTGGGGTAGCAGGAAGAGGATCGATTTTGTTAAACTTCGATGCTCGTGTATCTCTCTTCAAGATTCCATGTGATTAAAAGGGAAGTACCTAGAAAGTACTTCTTATTGAAGCCTTGGGGAAGCAGGAAAATGATTGATTTTGTTAAACTTTGATGCTCATGTGTCTGTCTTCAAGATTCCGTGTGATTAAAAGGGAAGTTCCCAGAAAGTACGTGGGCTGCTTACTGAGTTGCAGAGATTGGGAGGAGAACACTTGTGCAACTTTTGAAGTGCAGGTTGAACCAGCCAATTTTTTTTTTTCCTGAAACACCATTTTTACTTGAAAGAACAACTGACAAACTGTAGTCATTCAGAAAAATCCCCGCCCCATCTGGCCACCGCTAGCTTGATTTGTTCAGAAGCGACCGGCTTCAAGGGCCCTGGGCCCCCGGCTCTCACAGCCTCCCCACTTCCTCTGAGCTCCCTGGCACCGAGATGGTGTGAAGTTGTTTCCTTGGCAGTAGAATTTAGAAGAAGAAATTGAACTGGGTTAGGCAGGGAATGGAATACATGGGGTGTATTTTTCTCAAAATTGCAAAATGCCGAACCAGGAGACCAACATATGTCAGAACAGAAAGGAACATATTTCCCAGCGGAGGGATAATTACTCCCAAGGGGCGGATGCCGCACCTGCCCCCTCACTGTTAACATTTGCCTGGCCTTCTTAGACATTTCAGTTGTAATCCCCGATTCCAACAACCCCCGAAAGCGGGCTGGATGATACCGCAGAGACAGAAAAAGGTGGATTTAAACACGGGTTCGGTAACAGCTATGTTTTTCATAGGCTTAGGGCCTCATAAATAATATTCTTTTAAAATATTGTTTTACTAGTTCCGAATGTGTTATGTCTTTAATAAAATGTCTAAAGACCTCCTGTGTCATTACAACAGTGAAAAACGTCTATTAGATGAAACTCATTGCTAGGAGCGATAACAATAAAATAATAAAAATAGAAAATTTGTGTATTAGAATTTCTAAGTTAAAATCAAAATGTGTTTTTCACGATTCATGATGTGTGCATTGGTCGAAGTGTGGCCTGGATAAAGGCGGTGGTGTTTGTATTCCTCTCCTATTGCAGTGGCAACAAATCGTCACAAACGGACACAGTTATCACCTTACAGTTCTGGAGGTCACAGGGCAGCAGTGCCTTTCACAGGCTGGCTCCTTCCAGAGGTTCTGGGTGAGAATTCCTCACGTCACAGATTCTCTCCTGCTCCACCGTGCCCTCATCAGATCCCGTCGGGCCCCCCTGGGAAAGGCAGGCTGACCCTTCCTCCCTCAGCCCTATCTTGAAGTCGCTGATTAACCAACCTTGATTCCCCCGGCTACTGTTCCTCTGGAACAGCAAGGTGACATCTTCCCTGTTCTGGAAATTAGGACCTGGATACCCTTGGGTGAGGGGGGGGGGCATTGTTCTGCCAACCTCGGGGCCATATGGGCTTGAGGCTTCCAGGAGGAGTGTATAGTGGAGCATCACCACCCTCCCCCCACAACTTTCATGCCAGGGCTGTTCTGTGGGCTGATGTTTCCTGCATGGTGTGTTTATTTCTTAAGCTTGACCCCAAGAAAAAAGGAATCCAATTAATAGCGTATGGAAATTTAATCAGGGGCCAAAGATCTATTGTCCAGAGCCACTTTGTTCGAAGGCTGCCTTCTCTGGAAAACCTTCCCTAACAGCCCGATGTAAAGTAACAAGCCACTCCACGCCTCCTCCGCACGCACAGGCACTCCTGATGCCACTGCCCCGTGGAGCACACCCTCCAAGTTACCCTCTGGTGACTGACTCCCCAAATGGCAGCTGCGTGGGGGACAGGGAATGTGGCCCATGTCGCTCGTCCTCCTGGTCCCAGTGCGCAGAACAGTTCCCGCCACATAGGAGGCGCTCAGTAAATGCTTGTAGAATGAATGCGTCAAGAGCAAGAATGGGCTGCTTCTGTGGGTTGATTTTTCTGTGTGGTGTGTTTATTTTATTTTATTTCCCAAACTTGAACCTGAGAAAAAAGAAATAAAATAGCTAGCATATGGAAATTTAATCAGTGGCTCTGGGCAAAACTCAATGTGGCAATATATGGCAGGCCAGTGGGATAAATAAACAGGATATTTTGCTAACTGGCACTGTACATCCCTTCTGAAAGGTCCCTGAGACAGTAGCACATGTGACCTATGCTATTGAAATGCAAATTTCCATTGAATGCAATAATGTGTAACCCAAAGATCCAGTGAAATGAAAGCAGCATTTAGGTTCAGGGAAATTTGTTTAGGCTCAAAGCAATTCACATCTTAATGGTTCAGATTTAAGTTAATTTTATTCTTATCTCTTTGAGGACTGCAAAAATCATTTAGTTCCCTTAACTGTTGCCAAAAACAAAAACCCAACCAACCCACAAACAAAAAATCTGCTGGCTTACACTGTGGGAGTTGGCTTGCTTCAAAGCAAGACGTTATCAGAAATGACGTCAGAGGCAGGACTGTGCGTTTGCAGAATTCAGCTCATTAGCATATGAGTGTTCTAAACTCTTGTTTAGATGATGGCCCCGTGGCCGGCTCACCAGGTTACCTCCCTGCATGTTCTGTACATGCTTCTATGTTAACATGTTTGTAATCGTCTTGTAGATCGCTGTCATGCAAAGCAGTGAGTTTTGCACACTCTGGGCCGTGGAAGCGTTATCTGTGTCCTGTGTTAAACAATGCAGACAAATGTTCTTATTACACATGTGTAGCTAATAAATCAGAAGCCATCAACTTTCAGTAACGTATAGCCGCTTGCGTGAGCTTAATTACAGCCACCATCAGCTTGCAGAATGTCTCTGCTCTTACAGTCACCCTGATTCTTGTTGAGAGCTCTGCGAAGCTCCGGGTACCCATGGGCGCTTTTCTTCAGTTCCCTGCCCGAGTGTTGCCGCTGCCTCTCTGTAAACCGCAACTCCTCAGGACTAACTCAGCCACGTCCTAGGAGCTGAAGGGTAGCAAGTGAATTTCAGCCTGTCTGGCTCTATCTACTGTGATTAGGTGTGTATGGTAGAAGAGGAACATAATCAGTTACTTGGGAAAATGCTGTCAAAACAAGGGGCACTGGTGTTGGCAAAGTGTCCTGCCACCTTCTGAAAATAAACACGTCCTAACTTAGTGTGTCTTGCAGGAGTCGTCCCACCCAAAGGCCAGAGATTTCTGCCGCGGTATTTTCCCTCTGTACCCAGTTGGAAAAGCTTTCAGAAGTAGAAACACCATGTACGGCACCTAAAAGGAATGCTGAGAACTTCGTGAGAGAAGCTGCAGCCCCTCAAATGAAGAGAACAGCTTTTTCAGGTGTCCGGGTTTCCTTCCCCAGGAAAGGGAGAAACGAAGGGACGCTAGCTCAGCTTCACTCCCACAGGGCTTGCGGCTTTCACTTCTCATCCAGTTTTGCTTTTATTTGGTTTCCAAATTGTTTATGTCAATTGCTCATATTTCCTCCTTCCACAAACCGCTTAAAGGAGAAACAGCTCTCCTTTTTCGGATTCCTCAGAGGATTGTCTGGCCTTCCTTTTTGAATTGAAAGTAGGTTCAGCAAGGGCTTGTGGCCTGATGGTGCACACTGTGATGAGAAGGGCTGAGGGGATGCAAAGAAAAATGAAAGCACGCAGAGCCGCTAACTCTAACATCCTTCCTGGCGCCTGGACCGAGGCTCACGCCTGCCTTCACGCCGGGTCGTGTGGCCGCCCACGCTCTCTAGGACTGCGTGTTTGCCACATGGGAGGATTTCTCTTTTAAGGACAATTTCCTCAGCGACACAACTTTATTTACTCACCGCAACTGCACTGCACCTCGGTACTTCCGATGGAGGGGCTGAAATGATAATTACAGGCTTCTCTGGAAACTTGGCAGGGCTTCCTGGGTCTACAAAGCACAAGGTGTGGCTCATGGCCCCTATTCCACCGGGCACAGCTGTCCCCAGGCTTGTAGGTGAAGTGATCGTATCTACTTTAAATGTCTGATCTGCATGGGGGCATTAACAGCTCTTGACCTGCAAGGCACAAAGAGTCCGTTTCTGGTCGATCCCATAAGCATCGCCAAAAAGATGACAAAAATTGATTGTAGGCTCTCATGCATTCTGTAAACTGCCCTAAAGCAACAACCTGCCCGCCTGCCTACTTCCCAAATTCAGACACCTTTTTTTCTTTCTTTACCCACTCTTAAAATCGCTGCATTATACAGACAAGGCAGTGGGTTTTTTCATTTTGTTTTTTTATCATGGAGACATTCCTATTTAATTAGTGAAAGTTTGGAGGTCTCATACCTAGGCATTGGTCAGATTTACAATCTTATTAAACATACCAAAGAGAATATAATAAATCATGTACATATTTTGCAGATGTTGGCAGATTTATGCACCAAAGGAAGCTGTATGTCAAATGGTACAATTTAATGCTTGTTTCCTATGTTCAGTTGATTCCAGATAGCTTTAATATTTTCCTTATGAGGTTTAACAGCACATAAATAATGTCCCACAAGCAAGCTTTATGCTTAAAGGAGAAACACCACTCTCTCTGGCCTGACCGTAGCTGTTTCAACATATCCTGTAGATTCCAAGAGGACTGATTAGCACTAGCACTATTTTCCCACATAAGTGGGTTTTCCTCTCAATTCTTTCTCACATTTGCTCAAATTTTACCTTCTTTTCCCCTGAGAATGTGGTTTGTGGAGTTCTCTCCTATGAACTGCCCTCATTTAGAATTGCATGAAGGCAGCCATCATAACCTTGACCTTCGACATTTTGCTGTAAATTGTAGAAAAACATGTAAGGATGCTATTTTTTCCTTTCTATTCAGTTAGATTGCCATTTGTGATAATTTTTTAAGTAAAAACACTTGTTGCTAACCCCACATCACATGAATTTTAAATCTGTAACTCCCACTTTCATGTCTGGAGTTCACTGGAAGCTTGGTGGATCAGACCCTGTAATATTGAAACCGTTTTTCATCACATGCCCTGATCTCAGAAGGGAGCTTGGTTTACAGCCCAATGCAATGACTCTCAGATCTCATAGCCCATCAAGTAAACAATAAGAACTCTTTAAATCAGCAGAAGTTTTTATGTTCAGAATTATATCACTTCTTTATGTAGCTCTTAAATAAGCTCCCTTGATGCTAATAAGCATAATAGCGAATACTTCCATAAATACAAAACTGAGAATATACAGCAGTCTGTCCAAAAGTGTGTCCAAGGGTTCATGAGAATCGCTTTTTGTGTTTCTTTTGAAAGGAGCTACTTGGTCACAACACAGGCAGGCAGGGACCTATGAGTTAGTATTTTAACCAGCTCCCAGGCAGGGTTTATACTGAAGGTTAGGACTCCTTCCTCTACCCAATGATGCTGGTATTATCATGCTGTTATTTCTTTAATATAATTCTTTTCAACCTCCTTAAATTATGATTAAAGAGTAAAAATAAGCATCGGGAAAAATAGTGAAAATAGGATAAAGTTTATTAGGTCAAAATGAATAGGTTTAAAAACTATTTCTGTTCTGACTTGGGGTTTTAAAACATATTGAACTTTTAAGTTAACTTTTACATAAAGAACTTAACATTCTAGAATTACAGTAACTCATAAGACATTTCCAAGCTCAGGTTCAATTAGAGGGTGTTAAGTACTGCCTGTTCATTTTTGAAAACAGAGACTGGAGTGACTTAGAACACCTTAGGTGCTCCCTATTAAATTTCACCAATTATCAATTTGCATATTATGCAACACACTTTTCTCTGAAGCCTTCGAGATAAGTTTTCATGAGAAAAGCTTGCTGTGAGTGCGCTTACAGAACTTGAATCTGGACACGGAACAGGTCAGCTTTCCTCTCTCCTTGGTTCTGCTTCTCATCTTTTCAGTATTCTGAGGCCCTCTGACATTAACAGTGACCTTGATGAGAATGACTTCCAACTCTACAGCCCAAACCATGGCCCCCTGCAGTGCTCCAGCCCCAGGGACAAATTTGCTTGTACCCTCCTCCAGGGGGATGATAGTTTCAGAAAATCTCACACTAAAACAAAAGTTGGCTTGGTCCCCTTTTCCAAAGTACATCCCACCTGCCAGGTACCCCACACCCGCCTCCCTTGGGAGGCAGCATTTCAGAACCTGTGCCGTGCTCTGGAGGCCTGTCTGCCACGGCGGGGTCAGAGCTGCCTCTCCCAGAGGTGCTCCTGCTGCTCCAGGTGTGGGCTTCAGGCTTTCAGGTTGGCTCAGTGCCACCCGCACAGGTCTCTCTTTAGGCACCGACTTGAGCCTTTGCTCCTCAGATAAAACCTTCAGTGACTGCCCTGCCCCTCCAGGATAGGCTCAGGCTTCCCTCTCTAGTATGGGCTTATTTTCTCTGCACCTGTCGCGCCAACATTCCCCTCTCTGCTGTGGCCTGAATGTGTCCCCCAAATTCATGTTGAAACCCAGTCCCCATTGTGGTGATAGGAAGAGGTGGGCCTTGGCAGGGTGATGAAGGCATGGGGGCTCTGCCCTCAGGGATGGCGTTGGCATCCCTGGAAAGGAGGCTTCAGGGAGCCTGTCCATCCCTTCTACCATTGAGGACACAGCCAGCAGGCCCCATTTATGAGGAACAGGCCCTCATCAGACAGGCAGGGGCCCTGCTTTTGGACTTGCAGACTCCAGAACTGTCAGCAATACATTTCTGTTGTTTACAAATTACCGAGCCTAGAGTATATCGTTGTAGCCGAGGTGTATCAATTACCGAGCCTAGAGTATATCGTTGTAGCCGAGGTGTATCAATTACCGAGCCTAGGGTATATTGTTGCAGCCGAGGTGATGGACTAAGCCACTCCCTCTTCCTGAAGGGAACTTGGCTCCTGCACTTGGGGAGGCTGGTGCATGCCTGTGTGTGTGTCCGCTCTGGGATGCCCTCCGCTGCGCTTCCACTCTGTCCAGAATCCACTCCACCCTTTCAGGGCCACCTTGTGAGCCTATAGGGCATCTTCACACCCCAGACTGTGTTGCTGTGCAGTCCATTGCACTCACCCAGCACCGCGGCTTGTAGCCTTAGATGGGACCTGCGACCTGGTCTTCTCACCCTTGCTCAAAGGCACTTCCTTCTCAGGGGCTGGGCGCTGGCTGACCCTACGCTCTCAGGTGGGCTGAGCACAGTGGGGCCTCATGGTGTATTTGTGCTACAGCCTTCTTCACCTCTAAGAACAACCCAGATTTGTGCGCCGGATCTTAATTTTCAAAGCTCTCTCCAATCTTCACAGCACTTTCAGGTAGACAAGGCAGATGTTGTGATTCCAGTTTTATTGAAGAAGTGGAATAAACTGCACGAGGCTAGTCCGAGGCTAACTCAGGGTCAGGGCAGGAGCCAGAGAAGGGGGATGCTCTCGTTCCACGTCTGTTTTAACTGCATGGTGTAGCCTGTAACTTCGGAGGCATGACTCTTGCCTCTTCCACCACTAACTTGCTGTGTGATTATCGGCAAGTTATTTCACCTCTCTGTGCTGAGTGAGATAGTGATGAGGATAAAAACGAAATGATCTGGGCACAGTGCTTATGACAGTCCTCGGCCCACAATAATCGCTGATGTATTGCAGCAAACATCACTAAAACGAGCATGGAAAGCATCAGCAGTCCCATACTCCCTTCGAGGAGGAGGCCTGGATGAATTTCCAAAGTGAGCTTGCGTTTGCTCTGTTACTCATTTAACTCACTTGAAAAGTTACAGTCAGTGGGTGCTGGGCTGCCGCAGCACGCAAGGGAGCTGGATTTAAATATGAATGCCTACGTTTCTTTAGCATATGCAAAGGCCTAACTGCCAAGCTCCATATAACAGTAATTACAGAACTGTTGAGGGACTCTAATGGGTACATTTGTGGCACTAAGTGGCTTATTTAATGGAAGTCATGCAGTTTTATCACCAGCCTGGATGAAACTAGAGCGATCAACGCTGTTATCTGTAGCTCTGAATTACCTGGCTTTTGTCTGGTTGATTGATCATGACAATCTTAACATTTAAAAAAATGTATAACATTATCTTTCAAGTTTTTAATATGTCAAAGACAAACCCATTAAGATTTTGTTTAGGTTAAGCTATCAAGTATACATAATTTTAGGGGGAAGAACCATGGTTATATTACACAATTCACCTGGTTAAGCCCATCTATAAAACCTTTTTCCAACTTGTACATATGTATTTTTCCTTTTTTTATTCTATCAGAGTTTTTTTTTCTAAAGGAGCTCTGCAGAAGTGGGGAGTGTTGAGAAACAGCAATATTACTTAGCAGTTCAGGTTGAGCAAAAATCACAATAAAAATGAAAAACTCCTGGCATAATTTACATCATGTTCATAGTTGAGATAACTGAAGCCCCACTCTGCTCTGGCCATTAAAATCTTCACCTGGAGAAGCTAGAGAGGAGTCTTTGAGCTCAAAGTCACTCATTTATTCTGGAGCTGTCCTCTTCCTCTTGTGCAAGACATATGCAGCTTTCTTAGGCCAAGAAGCACTGTCACAATGGACTTCTCCCCCATGGGGTCTTTTTCCTCCACCCCAGAGCCAGGATGACCCTAGCAAGTGCCCACCAACCAGAGTGATGACTTAAGGTTAGGGTTGTTTTGAACCCCCGGGATGGGAGACACAGCCTCCACATGGAACTGTTTCAACTGTTCAGAGAGCAAGCAGCCATCACCTTCTCACGGAGCTGGAGCTAACTTTAAGTGCCCACTGCTCAGAGCCAGCAACAGTGTGTGCGCTGGGAGACAGTGAAGGAGGCGGCTGCATGCCCAAGCTGGCCCCAACTGCAGCATCCACACCAAGAAGCCAGCAGGTCAGAAAAAACCACCCTGGTCAGCAATGGCCACAGGGCCAATCTCCACGGGCCCTTTGGAGCCATCTAGAAACAATGGGTCCATGAAATTTGGTGTGGCGAAGTGGGCACCCAGCAGGAGAAGGTACTTTTGGGAGGGCCTGCCCTGTTCTCAGCTCTGCCCTGAATCAATGTATTGATTTTTACCAGTGAGCTAGACAAACAAGATTAAACTGGGTTTTGCAGTGATGGCACTCCAAAAGTAGATTGAAAGTCAAAAGTAAATTGAAGAGACAACCATTCAAAGTCCTTAAATTAATTGACTGGCACCTATTATTGGCAAAGTACCATGCTGAGAGCTTGTCAACAAAGGTGAATAAAACTTGTTGGTTTTAAATTCAGTTAAAAATAACTGAATTTTGAATCGTCTATTAAGAGACAATGTAGACAGATAATTTCCAAATTCAGTTCTAGAAGGGCCATCTCCAAAATGGGGTGCTGAGCCCCCGGGCGTGTTCACGGACCCTTGCTGGGGAGCGAAAAGAAAATCTGAGAATATCTCTGAACAGTTATTTTTATATTACACTTACATTTCTAATTTTAGTACACATTTTATATTGCATGTAATATATTAGTATGTTGGTCCTTTACTTTGTCTTTTACTAAAAAGTAGACAAAAAATAAGAGTGTGTTAAAATTCCTCTATCAATAGAAATGGACAGTCAAGGTAACCATTTCGAGTGCTGTGTCCTACAGTACACTAGAACGGCAAGTGTGCATCTTAAAGACACACAGAGCTTCTCTGAGTCTTCCCACATTCATCTCCTGCAGTTTTGGTAGCTTGGGAGATGGTGTAATTTGTGAGGTGAGCCAGTGCCTTCAAGTGCCCAGTCATGTGCAACTGCTGTTCTTGAGGGACATCTGCTTTTTCTTATATGTTAATGACTAGAAGTGATTGCTGAGGAAAGGGCAAGTAAGCAACATTTTAGGGAAAAATGGATCAGCTCTAGAATGGAGCAAAAGGAAATTCTTGCTAAGTAAAATTTAAAATGCATGATTTCCAATGCTCTTGTTGCTGAGAGGTGGTTTCTAAGCTCAAGACAAGGAAACCCACTCCAGTATGCCTGGACTGATTGCAGGTACCTGTGTGAGGGAGATAAAGATGGAGCTGGGGATGGAGACAGGAATGTAGATAAGGGTGGAGGTGGGGATGTGGATGCGGATAAAGATGAGGATGGAAATTGGGATGAAGATGAAGATGGGAATGGAGATGAGGATGGAGATGAGCATGGGGATAGAGAGAGTTGGGGATGGGGATGGGGATGGGGAAGAAGGTGGGGATGGAGGTGAAGATGGAGATGGACATGCAGGTGGAGATGGGAATGGGAATAGAGTTGGAATGGGGATGGAGATGGAGACAGAGATGCAGATGGGGATGGAAATGAAGATGAAGAAAGGAATGGAGACAAGGTTGGAGATAGGGCTGGAGATGCAGATGGGGATGGAGAGAGAGATGAAGATGGGGATGGAGATAGAGATGCAGATGAGGATGAAGATGGGAATTGAGTTGGAGATGGGATGAATTGGAGATAGGATGGGGATGAGGATAGGGATGAAGACAGAGATGCAGATGAGGATGGAGATGAAGATAAGAATGGAGATGAGGTTGGAGATGGGGATGGAGCTGGAGATGGTGATGGAGATGGAGACAGGGATGGAGATGATAAGAATAGAGATGAGGTTGGAGATGGGGATGGAGATGGAGATGGAGACAGGGATGGAGATGATAAGAATAGAGATGAGGTTGGAGATGGGGATGGAGATGGAGATGGAGACAGGGATGGAGATGATAAGAATAGAGATGAGGTTGGAGATGGGGATGGAGATGGAGACAGGGATGGAGATGATAAGAATGGAGATGAGGTTGGAGATGGGGATGGAGATGGAGATGCAGATGAGGATGAAGATGGAGATGCAGTTGGAGATAGGGATGGGGATGGAGAGAGATGCAGATGGGGCTGGAGATGGGGATGGAGTTGCGGATGGGAATGGAGATAGAGATGCAGATGAGAATAAAGATGGGAATTGAGTTGGAGATGGGATGGAATTGGAGATGGGGATGGGGATGAAGACAGAGATGTAGATGGGGATGGAAGTGAAGATAAGAATGGAGATGAGGTTGGAGATGGGGATGGAGTTGGATATGGGAATGGGGATGGAGACAGAGGTGCAGATGGGAATGGAGACAGGGATGGAGATGATAAGAATGGAGATGAGATTGGAGATGCGGATGGAGCTGGAGAAGGGGATGGGGATGGAGACAGAGATGCAGATGGGGAGGGAGACAGGGATGAAGATGACAAGAATGAAGATGAGGTTTGAGATGGGGATGGAGATGAGGATGAAGATAGAGATGGGGATGGAGATGGACACGGACATCAGGATGGAAATGGGGATGGCGGTGATGAGGATGGAGCAATTTAGAGAAATAGAGAGAGCCCTTGAACCAGGCTGAGGAAACTATTTCAGTTCCCACTGTGGACTTACATAGAGAGCACTCTCTCATCTTTCAGAATTGTTTATAGGAATTGGGGACTGGAACTCTCCAGAAGTTGTAAAGATGTTGTGTGGTCAGTCAATCTATTGGGAATAGAATTGGGAAAAGAAGAAATCTAATTTACATTTTAATGTAAGTTTCTTTTTACCAATTTTTTAAACTTAAACATCTTGACCACTTGCTGAAGGGAAAATTTACAACTGTAGTCAATTTCTCATTAAAAGTTTGAGATAAATATGATAGTTCTTAAGGAATCTCTTTATAATTTATTGTGCAGCTGTAGTGATTATAATTCTTTGAGCACCTCTGCTGAAAGACACTATTTAAAGCATAAAGTACTTTTGAATATTAACTCATCAATTTTATCAACACCCTTGTGAGGAAGGTGGGTGTCAAAATGACTCATTCAAGGTCACATTAGTAAGTTAGTGATAGAGTTTGGCGTACAGAAAAAGAGTTTCTGGACTTTTTAGAAATATTCCTTTCATTGAACTAGTCCTATCAAACCAGGAAAGGATTACTAACCCAGAAAATCCACAAACATGTGGACAGCCACAAATGTCATATATTTTCATTCATTCCATACACCAGTCACGGTTCCTGATTGCAAATCATAGAAGCCACCTCAGAAGCAGAGAAGGAACTTATTGGAAGGACATCAGCTATCTGACAAGTATCATGGAACGTCCTGGAAACCAGGCCCAGAAAACGGACAAGGGCAGAGGGAGGCTGGCCTTCAGATCACAGGTAGTGCCAGCCACCAATCTAGACTTTGGAAACCCTGGATGGAATGGAACAAATAGCAGACATTCTGCCCTTTGACATTCATCATTTGCAGATGAGGAGAGAGAGGAAGAAAATGTTTCAGTGATTTGCCTGAGATCACACAGGTAGGAAGTCACAGCTGGAATTAATTAGAGCTCAGGTCTTCTAAACCCTCCCATCCAATGCAACAAAAATATTCCCTGAAGAAATGCTTACCAAATTAAAACAAATTGTCTTGAAAGTAGTGGCTGCTCAGGGCTGGGGGAGGAGAAATGGGGAGTGGCTGAAAATGAGTACGGGATTTCTTTTGGAGCTGATGGAAATGTTTTGGAATTAGACAGTGGTTATTGTTGCACAATCTTGAAAATATACTAAAAACCACTGGATTGTACATTTTAAAGGGTCAATTTTGTGGCTTGTAAATTATATCTCAGTTAAAAAGTAGAAAAATATTATGTCAATAAAAAACCTGAATTTGTCTTACATAAAGAAAAACAAAGGTCAAAAAAAATCTTAGAAAACCCTAGTTTATATGTATTATTTCCTGGCTTCACTTCATTTTGGCCAAAAGGAATTTCATTAATATGGGCTTTTCAGTAACTGCAGGAAATGGTGAATGGGATGGTATGATTTTAAAGTGAAAAGTTATTTCCCCAAAGGGTTTACGAGAGGTTATGAGTTGAGGGAAGGGAACGGAATTGTTTTATAATGTTACTCAAACCCTACAATTACAGTAGGTTTATATCATTTGCTCGCCTTTCTAGTTCACAGGCAGAAGGAAGCTTGTACGTTTCTAGTTCTCTAACTTCCTCTCTTTCCTGAGTTACTAGCAAGTCACTGCTTTTAAAAGCAGGAGAGATATAGGTGGCTCACACCTGTAATCCCAGCACTTTGGGAGGCCGAGGCAGGTGGATCACGAGGTCAGGAGATCGAGACCATCCTGGCTAACACGGTGAAACCCCGTCTCTACTAAAAATACAAAAAATTAGCCAGGAGTGGTGACAGGCGCCTGTTGTCCCAGCTACTCAGGAGGCTGAGGCAGGAGAATGGCATGAACCCGGGAGGCGGAGCTTGCAGTGAGCCGAGATCGCGCCACTGCACTCCAGCCTGGGTGACAGAGTGAGACTCTGTTCCCCCACCGCCCCCCCCACAAAAAAAAACAGGGGAGATATAAATCAGCAGATTACTGAGAGGAACTTAGGACTCCTTGAGTTAAACATCATTCATAATTAGTGAGGTGTAACCTAGATGAATCCATTTTTTCTAAAAGAACCTCTGGCAGCTAATGTTTACATACATTTTTAAGCTAAAAACTTGGGCAAAAGATTAAACATAGAGCCAACATAGTTTATGATGCAGCAGGTAAAGGAATGTTTGAAAGCACAGAAAGGAAGAAAATTAATAAATGAAAAGGGAAAAAAACTTAGAGGAAAGAATAGACGATTTTAACTCTGCAGCCATACGTGGCTATGCCAATAATATTGTCTCAGAATTACAGCTTGAAGCATGTTAGTTATGTTCCTAGTAAGCATTATAATCTTGTTCTTTCTTACAGTATTTCATTTCTCTGGGCCTCTAATTTCCTGATTTGGAGTTTGTATTACTCTTAAGCTTTGGGGGAATTCAGAGTTACCATGGGAGGCGAGTTTTCCTCTTCCCCTTCTGACCCCCCACTTTCAGCTCCAGGAGGACAGTGTGCCCTTGAGAGCTAAGCCAGTCTGAACCTGTCATTTCTCAGCTTGGTCCCCGGATATCACTGACCGCAGAGGTCACTGCCCCCAGGCAGGATTCTCTCAATGATCCGTCTGGAAGACAACCTGGTACATAGATAAATGCTAGCATGTGATTAATTATAAAGTAATCAATATTGTAAGAATTAATCAGAAGCAGAAAGAGCACATTGTTTAGAAGAGAAGAGCTGCCTGACCGCTGGAGTATCCGCAGATAGTCATGGAGGCCGAAGGGCTTGCCCCATGGGGTTAGCAGCTCAGAAAGGCCCCTAAGAGGGGCTGTGCCGACATGCGCCAGTCGGAACTTTTCAAAAACAAACATAGTGGGTGCTAGACTCTTGTCACTTGGAAGAAAGGTAGAAGTACCCTCAAATGTTTCAGAAAATAGTTATCTGTTCAATGAGACCTGTGTGTAGGGTTGTGACATCGTAGGAAGAGGCCTGGTGTAGCCTTGGACAATCTACAGTCCACTCTGAGTCTTGCTTCTCACTAGTCAGAACAGTGACAGCAAGCACAGAGCACCCATAGCTCGCCAGGAAACTTGGCTCCTGCCAGCTTGGAAGACGGAGGCTTTGGACAGGCAGAGAAAACAGGGAAAGTGTTTTAGATTGGGCAAAATGTTTGAGCACTGTGACAAGATAGATGTTTTCCCCAATAGAAGGCCATGCTTCAGAAGAAGACAAGTCCAGCTGGGAGACAGCAGCTTGTCCAAACAGGGGAGACATCCTGGGGCGAGGCTGAACTAGAGCAAAGTGCTAATACTGGAAGATTTTCTGACCTACAAAAATGATAATTTCTCATGGCTCAACTTACTCTTCCTGGCTTTGCCCTTCCTCCTGCTCAGCCCGGCCCTGCCCCAGGAAACGCTCCCCTCCTCCTGTACGCTGCTGGCTGTGCCAAGGCCGTTCTGAGCTGGCAGCCCAGCTCCAGGGGCTCCCTGTTCTCCGGGTGCATTGGCGGGAGCTCCAGTCTCTCAGTCCTGCAGGGTCCTCTCACACCAGCCCAGGAAACAGGGTGTAAGGAAACTGCGCCAGCTGCAAAGCCCTCCCTGGAAGGGCTGTGAGACATCAGCCCCAATCCTACAAGGAGGCTTCCCTGGGGCTGTGTGGGCGTCCACGAGCTTAGACCAGCAGGGAGGAAGGAAGCTCGTGCAGCAGAGCCGGCGAGCACAGGGGGCGTGGGCAGTGCTGTCCTCGCCTTGGCCTCAGGAGCAGAATGCACCCTGGATGCCAGTGGCCTGAGGGAGAAAGATCAGGATATAAAGGAAAATTGTTGGACAGTGACCAGCGGAATGGGCCCAGGGCAGCCTGGGCTGGCACATCTGCCAAAGCCCATCCTTTTAAAGGAATATCTCAAGACATTTGAGTGAGAAAGTGAGGCCAGAGCAAAGAAAAATATATTTGTTTTAAAGGCTCAGTTTTGTCATTGCTAAAATATCATAGATTGCAGGTCTCTGGGGCTGGAGGTATGGGAGTTGCCCATCAGGATCCAGCCTTGTGGTGACCTGCAGAGTTTCTGACACATCCGAGGACGGCCCTTCCCCACCTCTCTCTGCACTGTGTCCTTGCCAACTGCCCTCTGTGCACTGCCTCCCCCTGAATGACATCTGCAGCCCACAAGTGCTCCAAAAACTGGACTCTGACTTGGTCAGCATCTGCCGACACCCCCTGGCCCCTGAGCTCCCAAGCCCTGGCTGGGCCTCTCCACCTGGAGCCCTGGCTCGGCCTCTCCACCTGGAGCCCTGGCTCGGCCTCTCCACCTGGAGCCCTGGCTCCTACCCCTGCCGGTGCACTGAGCCGAAGGAAGCTAACTCCTCTCCCTTCTGCATCCCCAGCTCTGCTGTAGGCGTTTGTAGGAACTGGTACTTATCATGGCTCCACATGGCTGCCTTCCCTGCCAGCTGGCACGATGCCTGGCCACTCTTCACACATCCCCTGTTGACTCTGTCTCGCTGTCTAGATGTGAGTCTCGGGATAGCAGCCACTCTCGTTCACCTGGAGTCACTGCCTCCAGGACAGAGCCAAGACCAGCCACCTGGTGCTGAGTAGGGGAGGGATCCATTGTGCTGAGAAGTTTTGTGGCAGAGCGAGGCAAATACTTGCTCTTGGTCCTGTGGCTTGTGGAAAGAAGTTGAGCTGGGATTCCAGATCTGTGCCTTCCAAGCCCCTGCTGCTCTTCACCATTTGAAATGTTTGTTCCACTAAACTGAACACACCTGGGCTCTGATCGTTTCACCCCCTCCCAGGCGGGAAGGATACAAAAGACAGGGGCACCAGCTCAGCCACGCGGCCACTAGCCAGTGTCGCGCCCAGGCTGCACAGACTTAGATTTCTCCTCTGTGCTTGCTTCAGCAGTGCTGTGTAGAGTAGAAAGGGCTGGGACTGCCAGTTTGGAAAGTGTGGCTTCCAGTCCTGGCAATACACTGTGATTGTTAGTCTACCCAGCATCTGGTGAGTCCCACTGCATTTCTGGACCTGAGTGTCACCTGGGTACCTGGCCCCGACTGGTTGAGGTGTCTGCAGGGCAGGTGTTCTGCCTGGGTAACTGGGGAGGGCTCCGTGTGGTCCCAGGTGTTGCCACACCTACACCTGAAGTCCCTAAGCTCCTTCCAGCTCACTCTCTGTGAGCCCCTTGCAAGTGGGACAAAGCACTTATTCCTTTTCTGTTCCGTCGCTCCAGTGGCTACACTGTCCTCTCAGGTATGTGCTGCTGGGGGCACTCACATGACTAGGTCTCCAGCCACTGTCTGCTAGGCAGACTGCAGTGAATTACCTGATCTTAGCAGGAAGACGTTGGAATCAGGTCTCGGCTAGACCTTTTGGCTGATGGCATTTCCTCCACGTGACTTCAGCTCCTAGTTTGGGACCACCTTCTTCTCATGCCTGCACCTTTCCTACCTGATCTTTACCAACTCTTACCTGGAATGGAAGTCAGAACCTTCCCAGGGCTGGTCTTTCCTGCCATTGCCAATCCAGGTGTGCATGATGAAATGGGACAAGAACATCTTTAGTCGAGAAGAATTGCTGCCCGTGGCTGTGCTCAGCCTGGTTGGCAGAGCAGCTGCTCCCTCCAGGAATTTGTGCCTGCCTCATGCGGAAGGAACTGCTTGATGGGCTATGGGGCACTGCCTGCTCCTCCAGCCCGCAGCTGGTTGCCTGCTATGCCCTGGGCCATGCACAGGTGGTGTCGCTTCTTGCTGAATGCAGCACCTGGGAGAAGCTCTTTGCCTGAGGCCCTGGAAGGGCCCATTGTTTTCCATGCCTGCAAAGGGCAGGTGCCTTCTCTGGGCCCTCTCCATATTTCCTACCCAGGGTAGGAGATTAGCCTTCCCACCCCACTACACCTAGAACAGTAGGGAGTTAATGAAGATAAATGTGTTCACGTTTGTATATTGCAGTTTATCCAGGCTGGTGAATCATAATTGAGGCTGGACAAATTGCCTCTTGCTCCTTGTCAAGGACCTCTGAACCCCACACAATAAAGAGAAAAAAACCTCCTGTATTTCTTTCAAAGATCACTTGAATTTCATTGCTTAATGTCCTGAGAAGAGAAGCCACAGGGACATCCATGAATGTCATTTTATAAACTGAAAATCCTATAACCAAATAGGAGAATAAAGATGTTACAGGACTGTAAAAATCAGAATGAGCAGATTATTCGAATCGGTTACGATTCTTGATGGTGTTAATTGTTTTTCCAGCTCAGAATACCTCACACAGGTGATGGGTGCGTGGCACCCTCACTCTGACATTAGACATGGACCAGGCAGGGCTGGGATTGCGCCTTATGAAAGAGTCCTCGCCAACCTCAGTGTTGTGAATTTCAATTCTGCAGGGAGGAGTTAACCCGGAATATGTGAGGGGTGGAGACCGTGTTTTCTCACCATAAAATGTCTCCAACACATTCTGCCAATTAAACTCTATCAAAAGCCTCTTGAAATGTAAATTTCCCACCTTAACCAGAATTGAGTGTGTCAGTCATTGCCAGTTTAACCAGAATTAAGTGTGTCCGTCATTGCCAGTGACATTTTCAAAACTTTGTTCCCGTTTCCTAGCTGGGCTCATCCACACCGAGGAAACGGCTTTGATGAAGAGTGGGTGGGAACGCTGATACTGCGGGTTGTTTAGGGCCACGGAGAAGGCAGCGGAGCTCGAAGTGGGGTTCCTGGGGTTGGCTGAGAAGCCGGAGGCCCGGAGGAGCAGAAGGGCCCTCCTGACAAATGTGCTTCCATTCTGTCTAAAATGAGGTCCCCACTCAATGTGCTTCCAAAAATCCTAAGTAAAAGAAAAACACACACCAATTTTTTTTTTTTAAATCAGAATTCTAAGTCCAGCTCCATAAATAATTTACTTGATAACTTGGACAAGGTAGTTAACCTCTTGGAGTCAAAGTTTCCTCTTGGGTTAAATTAAGAGGTTGAATGAGAGCAGCTGTTTCGTTCCTTCCTCCAGAATGTTCCTCTCCACCTCCCACCACTACTTATATCTCCCGCCGAGGAAGTTGCTGTTGCCTGTGACAGGAACTAAGTATTTTCCATTTGGACTTTAAACATACATATAAGTTATATATAAAATATTTATATGTATACATATATTCTAAAACAAAATACTAGAGACTTTCCTAGGGTATAAACTAAAGATACTGAAAAATACATTCACTTTTGTAACTTCCATGATGTCTCATTGCAATAGTCCTTTGATGTCTCTTCTGACTTCCTATTGGCCCTGTGGTTGGAGGTTTCTGTGTTTTTTGTTTGTTTGTTTGCATTTGTCTTTAAGTAAAAACAAAAACAAACAAAACAATAGGACGTCTGGAGGAGTAGAAGAGGTAAGGGGGAGAATTGAGAAGCACAAAAGAAAGGCAGAATATGAAGTGTTAATAAGTATCCAAGAAAACAGTATTAAAAAGGCGGGGGGGAAGAGGGGGCGGGTGGAGTCTTTTACTAAGGAAATGATTCCTGTGGCCGGGCGCGGTGGTTCACGCCTGTAATCCCAGCACTTTGGGAGGCCGAGGTGGGTGGATCATGAGGTCAGGAGATCAAGACCATCCTGGCTATCATGGTGAAACCCCGTCTCTACTGAAAAATAGAAAAAATTAGCCGGGCGTGGTGGTGGGCGACTGTAGTCCGTAGTCCCAGCTACTCGATGAGGCTGAGGCAGGAGAATGGCATGAACCCGGGAGGCGGAGCTTGCAGTGAGCCGAGATCGCGCCACTGCACTCCAGCCTGGGTGAGAGAGCGAGACTCCGTCTCAAAGAAAAGAAAAGAAAAAAAAAGACTCCTGCAATTTTTAAGAATACAGAAAGATATAAAATATGAAAAGGAAATTTTAGTGTGAATTCTTATCCGGGGCAATCCTTTCTTTTTCTTTTCCTTTTCTTTTCTTTTTTTTTTTTTTTTTTTTGAGTCAGAGTCTCACTCTGTCGCCCAGGCTGGAGTGCAGTGGTGCGATCTCGGCCCACTGCAAGCTCCACCTCCTGGGTTCACACCATTTTCCTGCCTCAGCCTCCCAAGTACCTGGGGCTACAGGCGCCCACCACCACGCCCAGCTAGTTTTTTGTATTTTTAGTAGAGATGGGGTTTCACCATGGTCTTGATCTCCTGACCTCGTGAGCCACCCACCTTGGCCTCCCAAAGTGCTGGGATTACAGGCTTGAGCCACCGCGCCCGGCCTGGCAATCCTTTCTTACCAGAAGGGAGGGATGACTTTGTTGAGACAGGACTCTGTTTAAAAGTTATTTTAAGCTATCTTATGTAGAGAAAATGTCATGTGGTTCCCAGTAGGATCATTGGCCTCTGGGGGTTTTTCAGAGAAAAGTGGAAGTGCTTTCCTATGACTCCTCAAAGTTTAGAGTTGGTTGTTTAGGTCTGATGCAATCATGGATGTTAAAGCTCCAACACCTTTAAAATCAGCTTTTGGATTTCATTGGAATTATCCATTCACATCAGTTTGACTCTGAAAGAGCGTGTGTTATTGGCACAAGAAATGGGGGAGAATTGAAGTTTAATTACCTCTGCATTTATTTGCTTATAGGGGTGTTAGGTGCTTAGATTGTCCCTTCACAAAGGAGACAGAACATCTCCCCTTCATAATCCATGGAAGGACAAGACATAAACACCAACAGGACCTGGAGGCCTAGGTCCCACTTCCTAAGATGCAGCGTTTCAGCGTCTGGTCTCGTGGGTAACTCCAAGTGTGCACGCTGCTCCTGCCGGGGCTGGAGGGCAGGCTGCTCCCCACTCCTTGGCACGTGGCAAACCCATCATCTAAAATCCACCTGAGATCCCCGCTGAGATCCTCATGTGGAGGCAGAGGCTGGAAGCCATTTGAGTTGTTTCGGAAGGGACCAGAAAGCCTGGCTTTGGAATGTATTCTAGAGGAGAATATTAGCGCATCACTGACTGAGGAGGACTGTCACTGTTTGGCTTGGTTCTCCAGTGTTTAGGTAGCGCAGCTCCCACGCAAAGGAAAGCGGTGGGTGGTAGCTGCGCGCCTGTCTGGAGACGGTGCGGGACAGGGGCGCCTTTGTGAGGCCTCCCCTAGGCACTTCATGGAGGAAATGATACAAGCAGTAGGGCACACTGATTCTCCTGTTTTCATTATAGCTTGTCAATAAGTTTTGCTTTTCACCTCCAACCTTGAAACAGCATTTTTGACCCCAGAATTGCTCGCAAGATACTGAATCTTCATGTCTTCATGTTGATACTCATTTGTTCAATAAGATTTCCAGAATATTTGAGGAGCTATCTGAAATTTCAGTTTATTGCCGCTGCCACAGACACAGACCCGAAATTTAATTTCGCCTGTGTACAGTTGTCTGTGCTGTACGTTTCTTCCCTGAATGTGGGTACCTGCTAACGTAGTACAGCTCACCTTTCTTCCGGCGCTGTTGCCTGGCAGCCCTGGTGTTAGGCAGCGCAAGGCTGCTGCTGAGAGGTGGGGGAGAGCCCAGCCGTGTCTGATAAGGGACGTCTTTCATTTGCTGGAGAAACATCTCCTCCATGGCAGATACAAGGTCAGCCAGCGGAGGAAGCATTGGGGAAAAGTAAGAGTTCGGAAACTTGAGAGTAGGATCTCTCAGTTAGATGGGACCGGCAGTTTATCGAGAGATCCGATCACTTTTGCTGGGATGGTCTGCCATTTACCCTCACACAGAGGTACTTGATGGTGGCTGCTGCATGTGTAGGTATCTGACTTTAGGCACCACATTTCACATGTCCAGTTCCTGATGGTGAAAACATGCTCCTCTGCAGGACAGGGGCCTCATCTTAGGACATCCTCATGGAAGGGGATCTGTGAAAGCTTCTCAAGGCTGCCACTGGAACCAATTAAGCTTGACTTACCAGTATTGTTTCCATCAGAGATTGAATTACAGAATGTTTTAAGGTTCTAACTGTGCATCCTGTGGCACAGTGCTTGCCTTATAGTGGGACTGCATGTCTGATGAGATCATGAACCCCTTAATGGTTACCAGGGACAAATGGAGGAAGACTCAGCACTGGGCATCTGAAAATCCAGCAGCCGTGCCCAGGGCAGCTCCACTGGGGGAACAGCGACATCAGGGAGGCAGAGTGGCCTGCACATGGGCTCTGATGCACTGGAGAGCATCCTTAGGGCCTGCCACTATCAAAAGGACACTGGGAGCGCCCCAGCAGCCTGGGAATGAAGCTGGGGCCATTTCTTACCCCCCGTCTTCTCATTCTGTACCTTTTCTCTTTTGGTGGGGACCACAACACTTCATCTTCAGGGTGACCCCTGACCAGCACCAGCCCAATCAAAGTGGAATGGAGGCAGGATCTAAGATAGATGCTATTTTTTACAATACTTTACTGATTAACTAGCTTGACTTCATTAATGCTGCCGTGTTACCTTAAATTAGCCTTTGTTCTTCTTGCACACTGAAAGCTTTCTTCTTTGTTAAATAAATACCAGGCAAGAACAAGTCAGGAGAGGTTTGAGGGCAGGAAGAGAACAGAGAACTCTGATGGAGCATTGAGGGTGGGGGCATAAGGCCTCCACTGCCCGCAGTGGGCTCTGCTTCCCTCGGGATGCTGGTGACGGCTGCTCATGTTTCAGTTCAGGCTTCAGCAAGATCTCCTCAAAAAAGAACAGCTTTAAGGAGACTGTGATCGAATTTTCAAACTGCAGCTTATCCAGCTGTGCAACCTTGCGAATTTTACCTCATTCCTTAGAACTTCAATCTCTTCATAAATGGGAATACTAACATCTACTGTTCAGAGTTAATGCACATATGTGAGTACACGTGAATAAACATTTCTGTCTCAACACCCCTAGATAATACAACTATTTTTCAGATCTAGCTTATTCTCAAATTGGCATTGAATACCTTTTATCCCCTGGACTTTGACATTCTTCTCAGCAAGGAGTTTACTCTTCCTCTGTGTACATTTCATACCTACTGCAGGTCTAGCCTGTAACAGTAGGTGTTTAGTATATTCAGGAATAATTCACAGTTCTAATTACATTGTTACTAACAAAGAACTATGCCTTAGAACCAACCTTTTTCTCTAGAATTATTTCTCTCTTGTTAGGGTTCCACATCTTGGTCCTCATTTTGATCATTTTTCTTCTGCAAATGGGTAATCCAGGAGTAGGCTCCTGGCCTGAGCGTCATTGAGATGACATTTACTCCTCCTGTGCTAGTCTAGAACAGATTCCTTGGTGCCAGCAGTTAATGAAGAGTCAGTTTTTCTTGCTGGATGGAATTGGAGATCATTATTCTAAGTGAAGTAACTCAGGAATGGAAAAGCAAACATTGTATGTTCTCACTTATATGTGGGAGCTAAGCCATGAGGATGCAAAGGCATAAGAATGATACAATGGACTTTGGGGACTCAAAGGAAAATGCGGGAGGGGGGCAAGGGATACAAGACAACATATTGGGTGCAGCGTGCACTGCTTGGGTGACGGGTGACCAAAATCTCAGAAATCACCACTAAATAACTTATAACTTATTCATGTAACCAAACACCACCTGTTCCCAAAAATCTATTGCAATAAAAAATGCATTCAAAAGAAAACAGATTTAAAGCCAAGAATTGAAATACATAATGTATGTTCAGTAGTACCATCCTCTCAATTTTTAACAACCACCAGCATACCAGTGCACTTGCAACCACGTAAGGTATGTTTCTGTAGGTAGGTGGGTTTAGCTTTGGTTTCCTTGGCGTTTTGCGGGAGGCAGCAGTGAGGGACGAGGATACTCGGTTCGTTTTGTTGAATCGGAGAGACCACCAAATTCCCAGGAATTACTGGGAGGAGTTCTTCTGGGAGAGTTCGGGGTGGAGCTTGGCGCCGTCACCGGGCACCTCCTGTCCCCGCACAGGTCTTGAGCTGGACACCGGGTGCCCCCGCCCCGCGTCACCCCTGCACCTCCCTAGCGGGCCGCCGCGAATGGGTGTGGGTTCTGGGGGGGGACGTCAGGGCTTTGACCCTTCCCTGTGTTTTGCTGGGGACCTGGTGGTTCCTGGGTCAGACTGAGCTTGGCCTTCGCGCTCCACCTGAGGGCACAATAGGGGAAGCGTCTAGACTGCGGCGGGCCTGCAGGAAGTCAGGCTCTCCCGGGTGGGCCCCGACATTCCCCGTGCCCTACCCGGCGGGCCACGTCCTGGTCAGGGGACAGCCGAGGCTGTGCGGCCGGTGTCACCCAGGCAAGTTATTGGCCCCTACCTGTCCCCTCCGTGCCCTTCCTGATGTCCCTCTGTCCCCACTTCCTACCTCCCTGCCCCTTCCCCCTGGACTCACCCCTCCTGCGCCCACCCCATGACCCACTTTGTCCTCTCTCTCTCTGTGCCCCTCAGTGCCATCTCCTGTCCCTCCGTGTCCCCAGCACCCCTCCCGTCTCTCCTCCCTGCCCCCCTAGCCTCCCTCTGTGCATCTCCCCTCCCAACCGCACATCCAGCAGAACCAAGAGGACTGGGCTGCGGTTACGTACCTGGGGGCGTGGCGGGAGTGTGGAAGAGAGAGACCGGGACAGAGGGACACAGGGGCAGAGGAACACTGGGACAGGGGGACACAGGGACGGAGGGACGTGGGGACAGAGGGACATGGGGACAGAGAGACACAGGGACAAAGGAACGCAAGGATAGAGGGATACCAGGACAGAGGGACATGGGGACATGAGGACAGAGGGATGCAGGGACAGAGGACACGAGGAGAGAGGGACACAGGGACATGGGGACAGAAGGATGCAGGGACAGAGGGACATGAAGACAGGGACATGGGGACAGAGGGACATCGAGACAGGGGGACATCGTGGCCATCCTGCCACTGTACTCAATTATGAGCCCAGGTCACCTGGAGTCTACAGGGATGAGATTTATTAAGGAAAATAAAAGGCAAGGACATTGTGTCAACTCTGTGATCAAGAAATACAATCCCAGGGACAAGGTTAGGAGAAAAGCTGGAAGTGTCCAAGCTGAGGCTGGGACACAGAAAGCTGTTCTGCCATCCTGGCATGATAAAGAACTGGAACTGAGGTCACAGGGGGTGTCTTAGGAGCTTGAGAAGACTTTTTGGAATGTTTCTTTTTCTTTTGAAACTATTACTAATCAAAATTATGACTGTAATATTTTAGGACTTTTGAGGAAAAAAAGAGAGTTTCTCATTATCATTAATTTGTATGGAAGGTCCTCATAAGAAAACGGGGAAGCCGGGTAAGGAGTGATGGAAAGAAAGTTGGGAGTGGCTGATGCTGCCTGGAAGTTTTGGGTTGAGGATTCACACAGGCTGTGGGCAGAGGCAGGTTCAGACTCTCCCACTCCTACTGCTGAAGGACAGATAACCCCCAGGGGGACTCCCAAGGCACAGGAGCCATGGCTGGAGTCAGGCACTGACCTCCTTGGAAGCTGGGTAACTGCAGTCTTGCTCTCTTCCCCAGGGCCTCCACCCAACCTTTGGGCAGTTGGCTTTTGTTGGTCTTTGTCTTGTGGCCGCCCAGATGGGTGGAGGGGCCCAGAGGGAGCCTTTTGTAGACTCAGCACAAGGGACAAGCTGGAGGACACTCAGCATTAGGGTTTCTTTCCTCAAATGTCAAGGAACCGCAGCAGGACTGGGCCGTATTTCAGGGATCTAAATTGGAGTTTGGGGACCACACAGCTTGAGGCCTGCTAGCATGAGTAATGACTTAATGAGGCCCTCAGATCATGCCATCCTTTATGGTGCAATTAAAAACCACTTTGCCATGAGGAATGAAAAAGACCCACTTGACCACCACAGACCTCGGCTTCCTCATCCGGACACACCCCCGGGCTTGTGTGAGGAAGTTTGAGCAAGGCAGAGCCCTGCTCACATCAGGAACGGGAGCTCACCCCAAACCCTTTAACAAATGCACCCGTTTCTTTTTTTTCTTTCTTTCTTTCTTTTTTTTTTTTTTTTGAGATGGAGTCTTGCTCTGTTGCCCAGGCTGGAGTGCAGTGGTGCAATCTTGGCTTACTGCAACCTCCACCTCCTGGGTTCAAGAAGTTCTCTGTCTCAGCCTCCTGAGTAGCTGAGATTACAGGTGCCCACCACCATGCCCAGCTAATTTTTTGTATTTTTTTTTTTTTTTTTTTAGTAGACATGGAGTTTCACCATGTTGGCCAGGCTGGTCTCAAACTCCTGACCTTAGGTGATCCACCTGCCTCAGCCTCCCAAAGTGCTGGGATTACAGGTGTGAGCCACCACGCCTGGCCAAATGCACTCCTTTCAAATACAATGCAACAGTGTTCAAAAGATTCAGTGGGTGAGAAGGAAATTAAAATGATTTTTTTCCATAAGAAATATACAATAGATTGTCCTGAAAGAAAAACATGACATGAAGCTGCCAAAAAACTTTTTCCAAGAAACATCAAGATGGCACCAACTACCTTGGTGATGCTGCCATGTTAACAAAGGTCTGTGAGCCAGGTTGTCACCTGCAAACACAAATAACAGCACATTCTTTGTTCCAAGGTGAAAACTGAAATAAAGTGATTTCTGCTTCATTGGGATCATAAACGTTTGATAGATTAGATGAATAAGCATTAGAAGATCAGGACAAAGAAGACCAATGGTGAGGTAAACACAGGTTATGAGTAAAATCCATTTGTAGTGTGTGAGTTACGCAGCAATTGTATAATTGTTGCCCAAAGCAAAAGCTACTTGAGTCCACATTACCCCACTCAGAAACTCATTGAAAACTTCAGCATGCTATCTGATATTTGGGGATTGAACTTTTTGATGAATTTTTGTTTTTTTCATCTTTATCAATTTAAACGTGACAATTTTTTTGAAAACTGAATGGCTATTAAGAAGTTTTAGTGAATACAAGTTTTAATGAATATAATTTATTATAGGTGAAGACAGCTGTGATTTACAAACACCTACTATGTGCCAGGCACTCTCTGCATGATGTCTCATGATGCATCCCTACACTCCCATGGAAGAGGCATTTGACTGAGTCACCAGGACATTAAATAACTTTGTAAGGGTCACAAAGCATTTAAGCAGCAGAATCACAGATTTCACCCATGCATGTCTGAATTCAAAACCTTTGGGATTTTTAAACTAGGCAAACCAATGAAACTTTTTTATGTAGCAATAAAAAGTATTGCCCTCTGCAAATTAGGACATACTGAAATACATACATATTTAAAGCATAAATACTGTCACATGTCATACAATGACATTTTGTTCAATGACAGCTGTCCTGTAAGATGATTATGGAGCTGGAAAACTCCTATCACCCAGTGACGTCGCAGTCTTCTTAACGTCACAGCGCAATGTATTACTCGTGTTTGTAGTGATACTGGTGTAAACAAACCAACTGTGATGCCAGCACATCTCAGTCTATACAATGCATAATACTTGATACTGACAATAAATGATTCTGTTACTGATTTGTATTTACTATACTTTAATTGCTAGAGGGTGCTTCTTCTACATACATATTTATATATATTGAATATATGCATAAAGTATACATATATTTATATATAATATTTATAATTAAAGTTCATATATATATATATGTAAAGTTAACTATAAAGCAGCCCCAGGAGGCATCCAGAAGAATGCAAAGCTGTCACAGGAGATGACAGCTCCATGCGTGTCATTGTCCCTGAAGACCTTCCAGTGGGACAGGAGGTGGAGGTAGGAGACAGTGATACGGATCATCCTGACCCTGTGTAGGCCTAGGCTGTGTGTGTGTCTTAGTTTTTCGCAAAAACATTTAATAAGTTTTTTTTTTAAATTAAAAATAGAAAAAAGCTTATAGAATAAAAATACAAAGAAAGAAAATATTTTGGAAAGGCCGGGCGCGGTGGCTCACGCCTGTAATCCCAGCACTTTGGGAGGCCAAGGCGGGCGGATCACGAGGTCAGGAGATCGAGACCACGGTGAAACCCTGTCTCTACTAAAAATACAAAAAAAATTAGCCGGGCGTGGTGGCGGGCGCCTGTAGTCCCAGCTACTCGGGAGGCTGAGGCAGGAGAATGGTGTGAACCCGGGAGGCGGAGCTTGCAGTGAGCCGAGATTGCGCCACTGCACTCCAGCCTGGGCCACAGGGCGAGACTCCGTCTCAAAAAAAAAAAAAAAAGAAAATATTTTGGTACAGCATGCTTGTATTTTAAGCTAAGTGTTTGGACTCTTTTGGACAAGGGCCCAAAAGTTAAAAAAATTATAGGCCAGGTGCAGTGGCTCACTCCTGTAATCCCAGCACTTTGGGAGGCCAAGGCGGGTGGATCACGAGGTCAGGAGATCAAGATCATCCTGGCTAACACGGTGAAACCCCATCTCTAGTAAAAATACAAAAAATTAGCCGGGCGTGGTGGCAGGTGCCTGTAGTCCCAGCTACTCTGGAGGCTGAGGCAGGAGAACGGCGTGAACCTGGGAGGCGGAGCTTGCAGTGAGCCGAGATCGCGCCACTGCACTCCAGCCTGGGAGACAGCAAGACTGCGTCTCAAAAAAATAAAATTATAAAGTTAAAAAGTTACACAGTAAGCTAAGTTTAACTTTTCTTATTGAAGAAAGAAATATTTTAAGTTTCTTGCAGCCTAAGTGTATAATGTTGATAAAGTCCACAGTAGTCCACAGCCGTGTCTGAGGCCTTCACCCTCACTCACCACTCACTCATCACTCACCCAGAGCAACTTGCTCCATTTGTGATAAGTGTCTTTTACCGGTGCACTCTTTTTTTTTTTTTTTTAAGCTTATACCCTATTTTTACTATACCTTTTCTATGTTTAGATACACAAATACCATTGTGTTACAACTGCCTACAGTATTTGGAACAGTATTTAGCTCCTGGGTTTGCAGCCTAGGAGCAATGGGCTACACCATCCAGCCCAGGTGTGTGGTGGGCTGTGCCATCCAGGTGTGTGGTGGGCTGCGCCATCCAGGTGTGTGGTGGGCTGTGCCATCCAGGTGTGTGGTGGGCTGTGCCATCCAGGTGTGTGGTGGGCTGTGCCATCCATGTGTGTGGTGGACTGTGCCATCCATGTGTGTGGTGGGCTGTGCCATCCAGGTGTGTGGTGGGCTGTGCCATCCAGGTGTGTGGTGGGCTGTGCCATCCAGGTGTGTGGTGGGCTGTGCCATCCATGTGTGTGGTGGGCTGTGTTATCCAGGTGTGTGTTGGGCTGTGCCATCCAGGTGTGTGTTGGGCTGTGTCATCCAGGTGTGTGGTGGGCTGTGCCATCCAGGTGTGTGGTGGGCTGTGCCATCCAGGTGTGTGTAAATGCACTCTGTTATGTTCGCACAAGGATACAACCGCCAAAGGACACATTTCTCAGAACATGTCCCTGTTGCTAAGCAACTCACGATTTTATTTAAGTTTGTAGGTGTGAGATTAACAGGAAAAGTGTTTGCCGAGTTCAGAAACTTCAAACTCAGAGCACTGTCAGTCTTCAAGTTGCCCTTTCTGAGGTCATCTTGTTTCAGGGCTGACGATGCCACGACTCATCCTTCTCATCCTTCAGAACAGAAATGTAACCACTTCTAATTACAAGGCAGGGAAAAAAAAACGGCACCTCACTCAATTCAGTTAACTGACCATGGGTCTATTAAAAAATTATAGACAATGCCGAGCATGGTGGCTCACACCTGTAATCCCAGCACTTTGGGAGGCCGAGATGGGCAGATCACTTGAGCCCAGGAGTTTGAGACGAGCCTGGCCAACATGGTGAAACCCTGTATCTACTAAAAATACAAAAACAAAACAAAACCCACAAAACACAGCCAGGCATCTTGGTGCACGCCTGTAATACCAGCTACTTGGGAGGCTGAGACAGGAGAATTGCTTGAACCCAGGAGGCAGAGGTTGCAGTGAGCCGAGATCACACCACTGCACTCCAGCCTGCATGACAGATCAAGACTCTGTCTCAAAATAATAATTATAAACAAGTTGAACACAGGAGCATCATTTAAACTTGTCTCCTACATTTAAATAAATGACATCTCTTATATTCTTCTGCAGTATCATAATTATCAGTAATTAAAATATCAAATGCTTCATCACTGAGGTGATTTCACTGTCTTACTCTGTTGTCACAATCATGATTTTCAGTTTTTGTTCTGAAGGGGGAAAGGGAAGGAAAGGTCAGGTTGTCAACAGGCACTGAGGGAAGTGGAGTGTGAGGGTTTTGAGGCTATTTCTACACTCTTTCAGCACCATCAGCCAGAGTTCTGAATCCAGGCCGGCATCCACTGTGCAGAGCTGCAGCTTCTTAGTCTCTGATCAGTGGCTGCTGCTCCACGTCCTTCCAATTGAGCAGGAGGCAACCGCTGTCTTCTATTTGCCGAACGGTATTAGCTGTGGGCAGCCACTGCCCCACCGCAGCCCTGGTCCCCACGCTATTTCATTACTTTATCAACATGCAATGTATGTTTCCGAGGAAGAGAGAAAGATAGGGAGATGTTTTATGAGTTTGTAAGACGGGTTATAAATTAAGCTGTCTAAATTGACAACTTCGCTTGCTTCTTCAAGTGTTTGTTGAGCACTTACTATCTCTTCCAAATAGGTGTTCCCACTGAGCTGCCAATGATTTGTACCAGGCTAAATACTTCACTTAGAAGGTGTAAAGCTGTGCCCTGTTTGACTTTTCTGAAAGCAAATGAATAAACATGGCAAGAGCCTTCCCCAGTTTTTCATGGGTTTCTTTCGTTTGTTCTCCTGTGGTTTCTGCAATGGAAAAGGAAGTGCATGTCTTCATTCCAGGTATCCTTCTGCCTCTCTGAACAGACTCACTGCAGACTCAAGGCCTGCCTGCAGTGGGGTGGTGGGGAGGCTGATGAAAGGCAGTCTCTAGGTCCTGTTGTCAGTGAAGGAAGGACAATGCCAGTCATCTGAGATTCCCACAGTAGGAAAAGAAACCAAAAACCAGATATTCTGGATGGTTCACTCACTCACCAGTTGCTGGAAGGCTGAATGAAACATCAGATTATTTTCAAAAATAGTTTTCAGTGGTACTGTTTATTCAACAATTTATTGAGCATCTACTTTGTGACTTGCATTGTGCAAGAGCCTGGTGACAAAATGACCAACAATGCCCAAATTCTCCAAAGGGTCTTACAGTCTAGTGGGAGGGGGCACAGGAGAAAGGAAGAGAGGCACTAATCAACAGGAAGGACCTTCCAAGGGGCTCACTGGCACCGTGAGTTACTAATTAACCCAGTACAACAGAATTAGTGGAATAAGAAGTCATTTTTCTGCACCCATTAACTCGTCATTTAGCATTAGGTGTAACAAACCTGCACATTGTGCACATGTACCCTAAAACCTAAATAAATAAAAAAAAGTCATTTTTCAAATGATCTCACTGCAGTTCTGCTAGATGTGGCCAATACTTATGTTTCATATGAGTATGTTTATAATCACCTTGAGGGTGGATGGCTTTATTGTAGAAATTCCTAATTTAATAGGCCTCCTGGAAGTTGGGTGAAAGTTTTAGAAATGATGGGAGCACTGAGGTTTGTTTCCTGGGTCATAATTTCTAACACACATAGTTAGAAATTAAGCATTTTCCCTCCAACACTAATTTCCCCCGCTTAAGAAGCTAGTTCCAAGAGTGTGTTCTGTACAAAAGCCACTTGTTAAACATTTCTTTACACTGCAGGCTTAGAGTGCACTAACATCTGAGGGAATTATATAGTCCTATTACTTTCCAACTGTCGAAAACTTGGGTAGATTTACAAGGCTACCTGTGATACATATTTGGCCTTTATCTGGTTAAGTTGATTAGCACTTAATGAATAGCTTTTGGCCATCTTTGAGTGGTCTCTGAGGTTAAAATGCTGACAGCACAATTCATTTGATTTAAGTTAATGGAATAATATGATAAGGTGTATTGATTCCAAATTATGATAGCCTGTCTTAAATTTATGTCCTCCAATCACCAGATCTTAATATTTACCCAAATTTTAAGGCTATCAAATGTGACTGCAATGGCTATTACGACTAGTAAAGGAATTACTTTGGACAAAATGTAGCCAGCTATGAAAGAATGTTTTCACGGAGAGGTGACCTGAAAATGTGGGCTGGCGAATGAGGGGTATACCTGAGGTTCAGGAGTCTGTCCTTCAGCTTCCTTCATGGTGAGGTAGTTTCTTGTGCATATGAAGCATTTCGGGAAACCCTGCCTGCCTGCAGGAGGACCAGATGCTGGGGGGCCTGGGTTCATGCTGAGTACAGGCTTCTTTCCAGGATGTGCTAAGCCACAGGAATTGTCTTCACCTGATTACAAACCCAAACTTGGATAAAGCAGGAAGATTCAAGGTTCACATTTAATTAGAGATTAAATGATAAAACTCATTTATTGGAATCATGAAGAGAAATATAGAACTCAGAAAGTATAGGGAGAAAGGAGAGGAAACAAATGACTATTTAAGGTGAATTTCTGAAGTGATCCCGCTGATCTGGGGGAGAAACTTAGAAAAGATTCCTATTCTTCTTTTCCTTAGGAATTAATACATATTCACTACAGGAGATTTTTGAAATATGAATAAGCAAAACTGAAAATAAAAACTGCCCTTAGTTCTACATCAGTGATAATAATTCTGTTAGAACCTTTTGCTGTAGATCTGTGCAGTTCATTCATTTGTATCTTTTTCAAACAATCATGGATTCAAATCACATAGGCTCTTATAACCTATATCTTAGTGTATCAGAAACATTTTTCTAAGTCACTTTAAATGGTTGCGTTTGTAGTAACAGACTTACATTTTAGCAAATATAATTTGTAGCATTCAAATATATTTCATTTTTAAAAATTTCTCCCAAATTTTATATTACTAACTTGAGTTTAAGGAGTTTAACAACAGATTTTGAAAAATAGTGCCCTTGTGTTACTGAATTTCATATTAACCACTGATTATTAAATACAAATAGAGCTGAATAACATTCAACAATGTAGTAATTTGATTATTTCAGTCCATCATTCATCCATGTATTCATTTAAAGAAAGCTTTCTTGAGACCCACTGTGTGGCAGGCACTGTTGTAGGCACTGCAGCAGGTTTCAGATCCTGACCTGAAGGTGCTCACAGCGGGAGGGTGGGTGAGGAGGACGTGGTGCAAAGTCAGTGAAATCCAGCACACTGAGAGCCTTGGCAAAGGTTTCGGTCAAACACCACGGAACCCAGGGGAGGAGCAACCAGCTCTACCTGACTGTGTCGGGCAACTCGGGGTGGGGGTCACGGCAGTGGATGAGGCCTGAAGGACAAGTCAATGACCACTCTTCTGCCAGCACCCTGCAGTCAGAGGGCAGCACGTGCAGGGTGCAAGGATGTCTCCGAGAGTAGTGCCGGTGGCCGTCTGGAGGATGGATTGCATGAAATGGAACAGTGCAGGAGGTGGGATAGGCAACTGCATCAGGCAACAGGAGCTGAGGATGAGTGTCTGAATCTCACAGGGGAAGTGGGGATTTTAAAGAAAGGAGAAATACTTAAGAGGCAGAAGTCATGAGGCTTGGCAACTGCTGAAGTGTGGACGGAGAGGGCAGGAGTCAAAAATTATCCCAACGTGTGCTGACTGGGCTCAGGATGCTGGAAGTGCAGGTGAGGGAGCAGATGAGGAAGCAGGTGCAGAGATGAACTCGGTTTTGAAAACTGGTTTTGGAAATACTGAGTTTGAGATGCCTGAAGGATCCAACAGCCAGTGGGCACACAGGACTCAAGCTTAGACGGAGGCTTCATAGACGCACAGAAAGAAAGGTACATATTTTTGGCCACACTTCAAGCTTCATGTTCAACCCCTTACACTTTATATACATTGAATTGATATTTTAGACCTATAAATAAACAAATTAGTTAATTTATCATTCCTAAAGAGTTAAGATTAATTTGAAACCCAACACCTGCTAAACATACTACAGCTGTGTACTGTCTAACACAGCTGAAGTAAGCAGGGTTTAATACTCTTCTATCTACCACTTTGAAGGAAGTTTTCATCATTTGCTATGGGTTTGCTGCAAATAAATTTGTGAGAACATTTATCAATCACCTTTGGAAGCCCTTTAGATTTTGGCACCCATGTGAGATATTCATCAAAAATTGCCTCCATTGTGGCAGCCATTCATAAAATAATGTTCTTGCTTGTATTTTAAGTATTTGAAGTTCATTCTCCCATTTCCCACAGGCAAACTGATTAGGGACTCTCTTCACATCTCTGATCTAAGGGCAAACCACAACTAGTGGATTTGTGAATTTTTTTCTACATAAACCAGCTTGCATTTTGCTTTTAGTATTTGCATGTGCTCAGCCTTCCCCTGGATTGAAGCATGCTTGAATTTAAAGACTGACTTTCCTTACAACTCCCCACAGAGTCGCATTTCATTTCACCGTTGTTACCCACCCACTAACACAGAGGAAGCCAACCTAGGTAGCCAGATTCGCAAACACTTAACATGGTTTTAAGTTTAGTGTCACTGTTCTTCTATTTCTCGGCCTCCTTCATCACTTTGGGAAGGGAGTCAGTGGGGAAAGGTGGGTGAATAAGGAGGAGGAGATGGAATGGGATGAAGATGGGTGCGTGTGACACTGAGAGAGCAGATGAAAGCTTGCAATAAACGAGAGGGACAGTGAGAGCAGGATCTGTGTCCTTTCAACATCTGGGGCAGCCTCATCACAACTGAGCATTCTATCTACACAGTGGGACTTGGCATGCTTTGCTCATAGAGCAGGTATGAGAGCTACATGCCACCGTGTGTGAAGTATGATGTGCAATGTCAGTACCTTGCAACTGATCAACAGCTGGGACATGTTACTTCTAGGACGTGAGGCAGGTAGGGTCAGATAGGCTTGCTCTACCCTTTGTCTTGCAAATATTAACATTCTACCACACTTAAAAATTGGATGCGTAGGACCTTGTTTGCCACCAAATCCCTGTGAGAAAATCAGCAGTGCATATGTTGTTTCACAGGTCAGGAAACTGGAGTTCAGAGTTTGTTATTTTTCTAAACTCATTGACAGTCAAAGCTACAATCCAGTTGTCCTACTTCCAAAGGCAGGGTTTTCCAATTCTGCTCCCCCTGCCACCCTGCTCGGCTCACATGACATGGCAGGGCTTTGTTGCAGAGATCAGCCATCCATGTATGCGTTGACTCATTCTACAGTTTAACTACATCTAGGGTGTAGAAACATGTCAAGACACCTACGGTCGGGGGTACACCACATTGCCTGTCTGATGCTCAACCACCCAACCCAAACTTGTACTCAGCATTCTCTCAGATTATTACATGGGAGGCGTGTGTATGTTGGGGGGTGTCTCTGAATTGGATGCCCTGAACCAACTCTTCTTCTGGGAGCTGTCCTCCCCAACCCTGCGGCCCTCCCCTCGTTGCAAGCCAGGGCTGCTGTAGAAGCTAGGGATGGACACTTGACTCTATGGGGCCAGTGAATGTCTTTCCCAGGACGTTTATTCCCAGGATAGCACTCTTTTGTAGCAGAAGCTGTCGGACTGAGATGCAGAGCTAATAGTAATCCTTATCCCTCTACATAAAGGGCTCTGGCCTGCTGGGAGAAGAAAGATGTGACTGGCAAGCAGAGAGCAGCAGGAGCAGGAGATGGAGAGACACCATGGGTGGCTCTGACTTCCTCATTCCAATTCCCAATGATTCTGACCTTCCTGAGCATGGTCATTGGCTTTTCCCTCTAGGCTTCTGGACATCCTTTTCTTCCCCCTAACACTGGGTGATATTAGGTTCCAACCCTTTGCACCCAGAAGGATTCTAACTATGGCTCCATTGCTTCTCCCAGCCTCTCCTGCTCTTAAGTGCGCCGCACCCATCATCCCCTTAGAGGCTTCCTTCCTGCCTGCACTCCTCCACTGTCACCCTTATGCCCAACGCTTCCCCAGTAAAAAGTTCTACAGTCCCTTCCCCCTCTGGAACCCGTTTCCCAGGGCCATGAGATGTGTCCTCCTCCCTCTTTCCACCGTCTGAGCCCCCAGGGCACTCTGTGGTGGTGTTGGCCTGTAGTCTCAGCTTTATCACTAGATTCTATTGCTTTCATTGTTATTTGACTGCACTATGTGTATTTATTTAGAAAACACTTAATGCAGTGCTTAATATTTGCCAGGCAGTGTTCTAAGAACTTTCCAGGTATTCAATCATTTAATCCTCACATCATTACTAAGAAAACTGAAGCAAGGCCCCCATTCTTATTGGCTGTAAGGGGAGGAGATGGCTTTCAAACCCAAGCAAACCCAGATCCTGCTCCAGAGCACGTGCTCCTAACTACTGCTCTGTGGCCTTTCTCTCAACAGACATCAGGCTTCATAAGCCCAGAGATGGCATGAGTCCCTTTAAATAGAATCCCTTATGGGAACTAGCAGAGTGAGGATGTAGTGAATGATCAATCAATAAATATTAGCCAAATGGTTATTCAAGTTTCTTTATCAGGAGTTGGTTATTATCTGGGGATGGGCAGCTTTAGAAAATATGAGCCTGGGCCAGGCGCGGTGGCTCATGCCTGTAATCCCAGCACTTTGGGAGGCCGAGGCGGGCAGATCACGAGGTCAGGAGATCGAGACCATCCTGGCTAACATGGTGAAACCCCGTCTCCACTAAAAATACAAAAAATTAGCCGGGCATAGTGGCAGGCGCCTGTAGTCCCAGCTACTCCAGAGGCTGAGGCAAGAGAATGGCTTGAACCCAGGAGGCGGAGCTTGTAGTGAGCCGAGATCGCGCCGCTGCACTCCAGCCTGGGAGACAGAGCCAGACTCTGTCTCAAAAAAAAAAAAAAAAAAAAACGAAAAAGAAAAAAAAAAAAGAAAATATGAGCCTGGAGTAGGGGCAAGAAGGGACAATCGTGTCACAAGGCAACTCAGTTGCAGGGACTCAGGTTTCCCTGAACCAACCATCCCTTCCACACCCTGGACCACAGCTGTCCCCCAAATACAGCACAAAAGGGACCAGAATGGGCTAGTGGAAGCAACTATTTAAAAAAGAAAGTACTTCCAATAGTCCATGACCAAGTGCAATGGAACTTTACGTTGGAGAGCCTTCATAGGACTTCCCTCTATGAAGCCATGGGGGGAAAACCAGAAAAAAAGAGATGAGGTCACATGGCTAGGACCTCAGCACCGTCTTTTAGGTTTTCTCTTCCTCATTGGCCATCCACCTTCGCCAACCCCATGCAGTTCTGCCTCTTCATCCGAGCTGAATCCTTTCACAATGTCTGAGTCCTTGAGTGGTATTCAGGTAACTCAGGATTCATGATGTCTCTCCTTCCACCCTTCATTACCCCATCAACACGGGTGACTTTGTTGTCTCTTCTCTCTGGGACCTCTTTTTCTACACCACAGTGTCAAATGATGGGTTAATCAGGAACTAAACTGTTCGTGCTTGACCTCTCCCAACCTGAAACTTGGATTTCCATGAAAATATTTCAAAACCCAGTTGAAATGCCTGCCCCACAAGAAGAAAAACACAGTGAACTCTGCACATTGTACTGGGACAATAGGGAAGAGTTGTGGCGTTTTTTGGCTATTGTCAACTGATTGACTCATTTGGCCAACAGGTATCTATATTGAGCACATTCAGTGTTTAAGGAGCTGGGCCCAGGGCACTGGCGTGCATGATGATGAAAGAGAGCCTCTCTGGCTCCTCTATTTCTGCAAGTAACATTGACCTTGACAGTGTTTATTGCTTTGTTTGAACAGGCAACCGGAATTAAAATCACAGACATTTTTTAAACTCCCCGTCTCCCTTTTCAATAATACATGCACGTAGAGAGTCTGCTTTCATTGTGTGACTCATTCATCTCTCTGGGGCCAAAGATCATCTGGGGATAAATCAGTATTTGGTTTGTCAATTACCATCTGATGCCAGACTCTTGAGGCACAAGCAGAGGAACAGAACTGATGCACAGCTCGCCTGGGCATATGCCGCAGAGTGACGTCTTGAGAACCCAAGGAATTAAAGGCCTTCTCTCTCTCTTTGTGGTAGGCTGAACTATTGTTCATTTGACTATAATAATTTTCCAGATGGGGTTGGCTCTTCTTTGTTTCTTCTTTTGATTATAGAAAATAAGAACACCAAATTGAGGAATGTGACTATACGAAGAGGTTTCTTACAAATTTTACATTCTGATTTCTACTTTATTGTACTTGTATATCAAGGAGTTAGAAATTTTTAAATTGATATTTAGTGAATCAGAATTTCAAGAATATGAAGTCATGGGGGAAATGGCCATGAAATAATTTATCAAAAGTAAATGATTCCTTGTCTTTCTCTGAGTGGAGAAAGAAAGAAAGAAAAAACAATAACTTTAGGATAAAAAATTTCCAAAAATGTATGAATCGTTTTGGAGGTTTGCTTATCTCTAATTTCACGTGATGTTCATAATGGCCTTGTGTGGAGCAAGGAGCTGGGATCGTTTTTGCCCCATGTTACAGGCAGTGGAGGGCGTGGAGTCGTGGAGTGATACGAACAGCCGGGTGCTGAGGCAGGAGCACGGCACTGAGAACCCAGGAAGCCTTACTGCGCGGCTCCTTCCAGCACTGGATCACACATTCCCCCACCTGCAGGTCCACAGCCCCATATCCAGAACTCCCCTGGCCCCATGTGTTTCCAAATTCAGAATGTGCTGCGTTTCGAAATGGTAATTAATATACCATGTATTTCATAACATCCTTGACACCTTTGTATCAACTCAAATCTGTTTGCTTCATCCGCCCTACTCTAGAGATGACAGTTGACGTTGAGATAACAGATGCGGAGAATCCCAGCAATAGCAAAATCTATCAGTTTGGTTAACTCCTTGTTTCCAAATTGTATTTGCCCAAATAATCCTTTTTTCATCTAATGCCTATTAATAGCCTAAGAAATACACTCTAGGAAATGCAGGTTTGCACAACACTGTGGCTCTAGTACTTGTAGGTGACCCATCTCAATGAGTGTCTATGACGGTCAGACTATTTTTTCCTTTTTTTTGTCTGCGATTAGCATCAATCAAGGTTTTATAGAGTTTGGATTTATCTTCTCTTAGGTCTTTGACTTTTGAATCAATTTTGTTGTTTTCCACTGAATAAATTAAAATTACATTTAATGGAGTTTATTTGCTTGCTGTGTTTATTGTGCTATGAACAGGTCAGATTTATATATTACCTTACAGTTTACAGATTGTCTTCACATGCATTGTCATCTTTAAATACTCAAGGAAAACATCACTACTGTGAGTGTGGGCTGAACAGCGATGTCAGAAGTCAGGAAGGGCCTAGGATGTAGGATCGTCAATGTTTTTCTTTCCTCTTTATGACCTGATTTGGAAAACTCACTAGGTCACCTCCAGATGACAGTAGCATACGGTCACATCTCCATGTCTCCATAACATATGGGGTTCCCATGAGGTTCTCAGTAAATGCTCCTTCCGGGTTTCATGTGTCTTTCCCCTCTGCCAGTCTACAGAACTGATTCAAACTTCCTCAAAAATATAAGGTTAGCAGGCTAGCATGAGATTATTTTTAAACACAACCTGCTTAAAATTTTCAAACCATACTCTAGAGAGCAAGGACATCTAGTTTAAAGGCTCATCTAGACCAAGGTCTAGCATGACTCTAAGCTAGCCATTTCCTTAACCTCTCTGAGCCCCAGCTTCTCCCTTCAGACATGAGAGCAGCAAAGGACAAGCATGTATAGAACGCTCAAGTGCACTGCCTACCGCTACTTTGCACTAAGTGAAATAATGGTTTTATTAACTTGATCATCAAGACATTCCTCCAAATTCTAAGCAGACACAGAAACCACTAGGTTTAGAAATTAGGGGTGGGTGCTAGGTTTAGAAATTAGGGGTGGGTGCTTTGCAGAGTACTAGAATAAGCCCAGGATTTCTAGTCCATAAAACCTGATCTAATTCCCCCTCCCTCACCACAGACTCCCAATTTACAGGAGAGCAGTTACTTAAGCTCTCTCGGGGTCAATTTCCTTTTTTGTATGATGAAGATAACTGTACTTACCATTTTTGTAGGTTGTTAGAGAGTAGACATGAAAATAAAGAATCTCTAGGTGATCAATAAGTTGTACCTTAATAAGTGGTAATATCTGGAGAACACACAAAATTTCAAACATTTCTCTTTTTAAAATGTTAGATGTCTAACTTATATTTCACCACACCATGATTAATGATAGTGCTGTTACCTCAAGCTTTACCAAAGCAACTCCAAACTTTTGAGAAAGTCACTACCCGTTCTTAAAATAGCTCCATTGATTGACTGGCTTCAAGCTTATAGTCCATGACTATGCAGTCAGTGTGAAAAAGTCAGTTTTCCTATTCACCTAGAGTTTTAAGATAATGAGAGGACACTTTTTTTTGGCCTCCAAGTTCTTTGATATTCCTTGCTTAACCACTGAGAAATTTTGCTGAAGTTATTAAAACTCATTTTTTGTTTAAACACTGAAACTGGATATTAGAAATAACATTCTTGTCTGGACAATATAATCTTATCCTTTTAAAAATACTCATTTGGTGCCTACTGCAGACGTAATACAATATCTGAGTGGACAGAAAGTAAGAAGATGGCAGGAGTGTGACACACGTCTACCTTCCTACTTTCTGAAAGAACATGAAGTGGTTTATTATAAAGACACTGGCTTGGCTAGGTGGGGTGGCTCACGCCTGTAATCCCAACATTTTGGGAGGCCAAGGTGGGCAGATCATGAGGTCAGGAGATCAAGACCATCCCGGCCAATGTGATGAAACCCCATCTCTACTAAAAATACAAATAATTAGCCGGGCGTGGTGGTGTGTGCCTGTAATCCCAGCTACTCAAGAGGCTAGGTGGGAGAACTGCTTGAACCCGGGAAGCGGAGGTTGCAGTGAGCCAAGATCACACCACTGCACTCCAGCCTGGGGGACAGGGCGAGACTCCGTCTCAAAAAAATAAAAAAATAAAAAGTAAAAGACACTGGCTTGTGGAGACCAGACACACCATCAGCATAAAGCAAAATTAAAAGAAATGAGTCAACAGAAGTGGTGAGGGAGTGATACACCAGATCATTTCAACTCAGAACAAACTTAGCAGCTGAGACAGGATGGAGCCCCCCTCCCCACCTCAGGAGCAGGAGCTAAGCAGAGCCCGTTGGTGAGCCACTACCTCACTGCTCAGCTGCACACTCTCTCACAGGGAGGCCGAAGTCTGTCTTATCCTCCTGGAGTCCAACAGGACCCAGACGGGAAATAGAAACAGTCAGGGAGCAGGAGAGCAGCAGCAATGAGTGGCCCAGGGAAGGGATAGAAAGGACATAAGAAGCACAGTGGGCTTTCTAGAATAATGCTGTTTATCCAGGGGAAAGAGAGAAGGGTGGGGAGCATAGCTCAGGCAAGGGCCTGGGGACAGGACCCGTATTCCCTGAGACTCTGCAGAGGCCAGCTTGGCCTGAATGAAGACTGATAAAGGTGGAAGGGAGGGCTGCAGAGATGATGTAACTACCAGTATCTTCAGTTCCAGTCTAAGCTGTTCAGACACTAGCTTCTAGGAAGCGCTTTTTTTGTATGTTTGTTTTTGTGTTTGCTTTTTTGAGATGGAGTCTTGCTCTGCCACCCAGGCTGGAGTGCAGTGGTGCAATCTCGGCTCACTGCAACCTCTGCCTCCTGGGTTCAAGCGATTCTCCTGCCTCAGCCTCCCAAGTAGCAGGGACTACAGGTACATGCCACCACACCCAGCTAATTTTTGTATTTTTAGTAGAGATGGGGTTTCACCATGTTGGCCAGGCTGGTCTCAAACTCCTAACCTTGTGATCCGCCAGCCTCGGCCTCCCAAAGTGCTAAGATTACAGGTGTGAGCCACCACATCCGGCCTGTTTTCTTTTTTTAATTAGAAAAATGGAAAATACTAAATGAAGAAAACACCTTAGAAAGATTAAACTAGTAGCAGTTCCCAAAGTGGTGTTAGGAAAGACAGACTTGAGCAGAAAGACCAACAGCCATCCCACAGCAATTAGAGTCCACAAGGTAAAGCCCCAAAAAAACAGGGAAGGGGTGGGGGTTTACAGTGAGAGAACTTCCAGAGGGAAGAGACTGAGCTAGCAGAGCACGAGGGCATCCTGGGGAGAGGAAGGCAGGGGAAGAGGAAGCTTATAGGGTAGGCTGAACCTCTGCCAAGTGACTGAAAGAGAAGAAGGGAGTTTGGTGCCAGAGGTGTTCAACCATCCAGCAGAATCCTGCAGAGAGCATAAGTGGCTGGGGACATGGCACATGGCATATGTCTGTGTTAGGAATTATGGACAGGGATGTTACAGTTGGCCCATGAAGCTGAGTGCTCTGAGGATGTGATGGTGAGGTGAACTAAGCAGGGTGAATGCCAGGCTTCCAGAGCATGGGTAACCCAGGAGGAAGAAGAACCAGTGAGGAGGGGAGCCTAGTTCTGGTTTTCTCCTGCAGAAGAGAGGCCACATTTGTGGAATACTCAGAAAGTTACCACACCCCACCATTCAACAGATCAGATTCTACTTTGGACATTTTCTTCAAAGATGAAAGCAGCCCAGTCGGGATGATGACTCCAGACAGCAAGGGCAGACCGAGGGTGGTGCTCTCTCCTCCCCGGCCAGAATGCAGTGTTCTTGAAACAGAGAGCTCCCGGGGGATCAACACCAGTTCACCTCTCCGGAACCACCTGGCTTGCCAAGTCTTTGTCTCAGAAATGTTGATGTGGAAATCCTCATCTTTGGGGTGGTGGTGGTGACGGATGCCCCTGGGTCTCAGAGAGGATCCTCCTGAGAGCCGGGAGGAAGGCCTGCCTGCCAAGCGCTCTGCATATTCCGCCAGCATATTCCATCACATTGCACAGAGCGAATTTATCATGCAAGGAAAGATAGTCAGGTCCGGGCTTTGGGGTTTTGTGTGTTTTGGAAGTGTTTGTGGGCTTTCAGCTAATGTGGGAAATTCATTCCATAGGCTGTGCATTGTGTTGTGAGCCCTGATGCTGCCTGTTCCAGGGCTGATGCTAATATGCCTTCCATGTGCCTTTCACCCGCTAGGAGGGCTGGAAAGGGACCATGCAGTGTGACTTTCTTTTCCTACAAATGTTAACAAGTGGACCTGAAGCATCATTTTTTACTCATTAGGTTTGTTCACTAAGCACTCACTAGGCTTTTTGGAGCCAGAAGTGGAGTGAGGCCCTGCATTGGCCAGTCAGAAAACTCAATGCACTCACCTCCAGGAATTGACAGGCTAGAGGCAAATGGGCAATCAAGCCATCCTTGCAGTGTGGGTAGGGGGGTCATCAAGAAGGAGGTGTGCACAGGCCACTAGGGGTGCCTCAGAGGACACAGCACAGGGCTCCAAAGCATGCTGAGTGGAGGGAAAACAAAGGAGCAGTGTGAGGAGAATGCAAAGCCCAGCAAGGAAGAGCCTTGCTTCCAAATCTTGGGGACTTGAACTTGACCCTGAAGGAGAGTGACATGGTCAAGTTGCACCAGGGAGAAGGACTGACTGGAGAGGGCAGGGACAGGGAACAACCAGAGCCAGGGCAGCCAGGGCTGCACCCAGCTTAGTCTGGGACTGCAGAGGATGAAAGGGGGCACCAGTGTTTCTGCCTCTTAGGGAAGAACAAGCTTAATTTTCTCACTAGCATCGCAGGTCCTAGGGCCTCAGAGAATGTGGTTCTCTGCTACCTGAGCTGTGTACACTTACATTTTAGTCCTGGAGAAAATAATTCATAGGCTGAAACAATGTGTTTCAAAAGTCTATATGTGTTCAAACTTAGGACAATCTACTGACAGGGGTTATTTACCTCCTTAATGGTGCCCAACAGGAGCAAAATGTTTGATGTAGAATTCTCTGATTATATTTACTGTCCACATTGTCAGTAACATGTCAAAGAATAATTAGCAAGGAAAGATCTCTTTTACTTCACATGAGAGAAAAATTCCACCCTGCCATTTTAATACACAGCCTTCATCATTTTAAATTGAGAAGAGCATTTTCAAAGGGATTCAACGTTATGTTCCATTTTGACCCATGCATATGCCATAGAATAAGTCAACTGACTTAAATGATGGCTTCATGTTTTGATTGCCTTTGGCAAGTAAACATTAAACACTCTCTGCTCTGCCAGGGACTTTGAGTTGTGCAGAATAGCAAGTGCCAAAAAATGTAAGCTATGAGATGTGACACGGATAATTCCTCTCCCGCCACAGAGCATAATTCCAGTAAGAGAGAAAACAGGATAGAATCACAAGCTGGAAATGAGAGATCATCTCATCTAACTTTTTGCATTTTCCAGAGAAGACAGCTGGGGCTCAGGACATCGAAAAGACCTCCCTAGAGCTGCCCAGTTAGGGCGGAATTAGGGCTGGGCCCAGGTCACCATGCTCCCTGGCCACCACTCCTCCTGTGACATCACCCGCTGTCTGCATGAATCGCTTCACTCACTCCTTGACTTGTTGAACCAGGGGAGCAGAGAGCCAGTTCAGCAGATGGATGTGACTTCTGGGAGGAGGACCAGAGGGACTGACAACCATTAAAGACATAATTCATCACATTAAAGATCACATGCTCACAAGCTGTGTCCACGCTCGGGACTGACCCTCAGCAAATTGTCCAGGGTGATCTGAGATGAATACTTTCTGAAGGTTTTCCCAGGAAGTATGACTAGAAAGGGAGCCTGGAACAGTCCCACGATGCAACTCCAAAGGAAGGAGGAGAAAGAGAAAACAGAAGCAGAGCACATGAGGCTGTAGAAATTCAGCTGCACACAGCGAGACCCCTGTGCCTTCACTGAAAGGCTTCCCAAAGGGACTGAAATAGGAATCCTTTTTTCACACTGTGTGCTTCTTCCTCTCTATCTTGCAGAAATTCTCAGTTGTCCACACACTAGCACACTGGATTTCATGGTAGAAGAAAACAGACTGTAGCTTTATAGACACATATGGAAACAGGCACAAGGCGTACCTAACTCCAAAAACAATCAAACTCAGGCCAAACTGAAAAAGTTATCGTTGCCGACTTCCAGAGCCCAAGGGTGGTGACCTTTCCGTTAGGTGAACCATTGCCTCCCGCAAGCCAATTTCTTTGGCGTCTTCAGCTTGAATCTGAATTTCTAAGAGGACTTGTGGGAGTTAAAGCATGTTCTTTTCAAATGTTTCTAAAGCTCTAGATAAACAGGAGGTTGACGTTGAACTTGTCCTTTTCTTCTTTCCAATTTATGGTCAACATTTCCATTAGCCACAATTCTCACTTAACCTCACGCCATCCTGGCCCCCAGGCTCTCAACCTTCCCTTTCTACTGCAGGACGAACCTGCTGTCCTCACTGCCTTCCTGTGGGAGCTCGGGTTATAATCCTGGTGTGCTGTGCTGTGCTGTGGGCGGGGCAGAAAGGCTGAACTCAGGAGTGATGCCTGGAGCCCTGCATCTGTTTATTGAGTTGACATCTTAGCTTCATGGAAACGTAAGAGATTGCCTTCTATTTAATGTAGTGAAGATCCCAACAGAGGAATCATCTCCTGATACCATCAATGAGCATTCTACTAGTATCTAAAAAGGAAAATATGCAGGCGTGCCCACATCTGCATATCTGACTTATGAACACTGTGGAGTATTTTTCTCTTTGAGAAAAAGAATCAAAAGCACAAGTTAAAAAATGAGTAGTCCACTGAAGGAATGTGCACTCAGCTCTCCATCTCAGGTCTTCTCTCACATGTAGACAGAGAAATGACTTAAGAAGCAAAATCATACGCTGGTCCAAAAGAACTCCATGTGATGAAGATTGAGAACTTGCACAATATGACATTACCCCTGTTTCTGGCCAGTTGAGAATGGGCCCCACAACAGCCTATGGCACCACACCGATGTGCTCACTGAGTGCAAAGACATAACATGGTAAGGGTATAAGTTAAGCCCTTCAATGTTAAAGATTCCTGCTACTTTATGACCAACCTGCCTTTCAAACTGACGAAATGAACTCCAATACCTGAAGTGGCTGATTCTGGTTCTCCAGATGATCTCTCCTCAGTGTGTGAGGTCCTTGACATCTGTGCCCACACTGTTTAAACACAGGTCCCTGGTTCCCTTGAGAGATTAGGGGAGCAACTCACATTGGCTGCACTGAAGGGGACCCCATCAAAGTCTAAAGAAGAGCCTGGGGGTGGTGCTCAGCAGAGCCATGTGGCATGTGCAGGAAGCAGCTGAAGAGATGCAATAGGAGAGTCCGTGCACAGGAAGCTCCCAGAACAGCACATCCCAGGAGTGAGGCCAGTTCACCAAAGGCAAAAGGAGCCAGAGGCTCAGAAACTGTGGAGACAGGGCACAGGCCGCGCAGCACAGTGTGAAATAGTTGAGGACGGGGAGCTTCAAACAGGGGCCACCAAGGCTAGGACAGGGCCAGGTCCCATTCCTATCTGGTGGCAAAACTAGGGTGAGTCACCTACCCCTGATGGAGCAGCCAGCCCTACATGATGGAGAACGGGGAGCCTTGGACAAACGTGCCACGTGAATAGACAGTGACAGGCGGGTCCCGTGTGGGAGTCATTCTCTGTCGGGGGTTTCCATATTTACACACCCAAGATGAAGAGTTTGCCTTACACAAAAGAGCACAACCACGTTGACTGACTCCTGTAGACGTGTGGCTGTGTCTCTGACGTGGTTTAGAAAACTGCCTGCGTGCCCTCTGGCCTGGAATGTATAGATAGAGAATGAGGTCCAGAAAAAGATGTTCTTAGCTGTTTGATTTTTTTTTTTTAATAGTCAAGCAACTACAAGTCATTTTGCCAGGACTTTGCCTATATAGCAGGGACTGAGGAAGCAGGCGCTTTCTCATTCGCCTCTTTAAGGAGCCTGAGATACACAAGAGGATTCTTCCTTAGAGGTTGGAACTGGCTCAGGGAGATGGCGTCTTGTGTGCACTCTGTGGGGTTCCCAGGAACGGGGCCAGAGCAACCACCCAGATCCATCAGCCCGGCTCCTCCTCGAGCCTGTCCTCATCCACCCGCTTTCTGGCCCCGAACTGGATATGAATCATAGAAAGGCAGCAGTCTTTTACCTCTGAGAGTTCATCTTGATGAACTGAAGACCAGCCAGTGAACTGGGGAGATCCAGAGGGGGCCCTGACTCGGCGTCTATCTCAGGCCACTGAGGGCCCGTTCTCTCCCCTCTCGCCTTGCAAAACGTTTTAAATATACCTGTACATAGAGTTGAAGGAGGCCGAGGGTCGGGGAAGTGGCTGGGGTAAATAATGGCGAAGGTGGGGTGGGTCTGGAAACGGGGGCTCTTGGTGGAGAAAGGGACATCAGGCCCGTGGCGCGGCTAGAAGAGGGCCCTTTGTCCTCCACTGCGGGCTTTCCCACTTTCAAACATCACTGACTTGCATTTGGATTTGGTTTTGGTTTTTTATCCTTCGCACCTGCGCCTTCTTCCGCCTCCCTCCGGGGCCCAGGGAGAGAAGCGACGCCCTGGATCTGCCAGCCCGCAGGTGCAGGCGGGGACCCTGAGGAAGGCGGCCTCTCCTTCCGGCGTCCCTCGGAGCCGCTGCCTCCAGGGTAGGCTTCGTCCCGGGCACACAGTGGTGCTCTGCGACCCGAGGCCTCTCCAACTTGGCGAGGAAGAACCGCGCGTCCCACGCCCCGCCGCCCCTCCGCGCGCCCCACATCCCTCCATGCTCCCCTCCGTACGCCCCTCTGCTCGCCCCAGGCCCCGCTGCCCCTCCGTGCGCCGTGCGCCCCATGTCCCTCCATGATCCTCTCCGTGCGCCCCTGTGCTCGCCCCACGCCCAGCCGCCCCTCGGTGCGCCCCTATGCTCGCTCCAGGCCCCGCCGTCCCTCCGTGGGCCCCACGTCCCTCCATGCTCCCCACGTCCCTCCATGCTCCCCACGTCCCTCCATGCTCCCCTCCCTGCGCCCCTCTGCTTGCCCCACGCCCCACTCCCCTCCGCGCGCTGGCGCGTGACTCCACGCTGGGAGCTTCGGAGCTGCAGCTGTCGCCGCCCACGCCTGTCAGTCTCCGCCCGCGCCCCGGGGCCGTCGCCCAGTCCCCCGCCGCTGCTCCCCGACCCCGCGCTCACCCCTCACCCGGACACCCTCCCACCTGCAGCCGAGCCGGTGCCTCTGCTCTTCCCCTTCGCGACCACACGCTCTGATCCCACCAGCCCCGCCTGCAGGCCAAGGCCCCCGGGTTTCCAAGGCCCCAGGTTTCCAAACTCCGGGGCTCCTTGGCTGCTCAGAGGAAACTAACCTGCAGCCACTTCACCAGGACCTCTTCTTCCTGGCCTCGTTTCTGTGGTTCGCGCCAAACATTTGATTCCCCTTCTAATTGGTCCCCCTCCCCACCGCCCAATACAAGGACGTGAACATTCTTGTTTTCTCAGCCAGCATAAGGCCAAAAACAAAACAAAACAAACGAAGCAAATGAATGCTCAAAAGTGGAAAAATTATAATATCGCAATGGAATTTGAAGCACATTCCTGTAGCAGCTGTCAACATTTTAACGTGGATTTGGAAAAAAATACTACAATTTGAGGACCTTTGAATATAAGATGGGTCATTGTTTTGATAAAATATTTTTTCTTGAATCTTCCCTATCAATCTGCCCATCAGCCCACCCCCCAAATACACCTATCTCTATGATGTCTTAGTATTTAACTTTTTAAACCTATGTGTTGTTCACTTCTAAAGTGGAATTAAATTGAAGACTAGATCTTGGTTAAGGACGGGTTCCTTCCCCTCTTTCATTCATTACTTCCTTCTTCAAAAGCATCCACCTTGCAATTTGTGCTATCAAAAATGATGGCTCGCTCATTAAGAAAAATAGAGGCCACCAGACTGGTTCCATGGCAGGCAAATTCAGATGCCCTGAGAAGGCCCAGATGAGCTGGGGTGCGGGAGATGGGGAGGGAGGCAGATGATGAGACCAACGTAAAGCACACCTTGTCCCGCCTTCACAAAGTAGTTTCCAGGTGGGAAGATGGAAGATTCTGTGAATTCTCTAACTGTGCCTGCATGTATGGAAAAGTATACAAGGAAGGTTGGGTACACATCTCCTCCACAGACCTCTTGTGAATAAAACATGGCAAAGTGTATGGCCAAAGAAGACTTTATGTGATTGTCCTAAATACCATATTTATTTTTAGCAATTCACTATAGGAATTGTCTCAGAGACATCACTTGTTCACGCAGTCACTCAGACTTACTAAATTCCCACCTTGTTCCAGGCTAGGTTACAAGCTGGGCACAGAAAGATGAACATGACTCATTTCTACCTGCAAGGAGCCTATCATTTAATACTGGGACATAGACACGAACATGGTTTGCATTTGTCTCTTAAGTTTTTTCTTTCCCACTAGTGCCCTCCTGTATTTAGTCATGGGTGCATTTTAAGTACAGGCTCCTTGGGGACATGGAGACACAAAAGTGCAGCTAAATATGTAAACTGGGAGCTCAGGGGAAAGTTCTGGGCCAGAAATATACATTTGAGGGTCTTCGACACATATGAACAAGTTGAAAACATGATAGGAATGGAAACCACTCAGGGAGCATATATAGAATGAAAAGAGCAAAGATGTAATTCCAGAGAATTTGTGTCCAAATGTTGAATTTGGGAAGGGTACCAGTTTATATTCAGAGATGACTTATCTGGTAAGACCAGAGGCACAATAAAAATTATGCCCCTTGGTTCTACCAAGCATTGGCTTCAAAGGATTGAATTGTCAAGTTCAATCATTCCTTCCATCTATGACTCAAGCAAGATTTAATTATCAGCAATGTATCAATATTATGCCAGACACCATGGTATCTGGATCATAAAACAAAGCCCTGACATCTGGGAACTCGTAATTTATTTGCCAAAATAAATCTAACCGGAAACAACTGAAAAAGTGTACAAGTTGCTGTATGTGGTACGTGATCACTAAAAATGCTACAGCAAGGCACTTAAGAGGGACCTAAGTGAAAACCATGCGATCAGGAATGAATTTATGAAGAAATTGAGGCAAATAGGTACAGTTGGTAGAATTTGGATAGGGAGAGGGGATTCAAGGTACAACATATCAAACCAAATGCTTTTGATTGAAAGTAAGGAGACAGAGGTAGGTATCAAAGACATCCACCTTGCAGACCCCATATGTGTGGAATGGACCAGGTTGTCCAGGAAGCTGATAAAGTCTGAGCTTTAGGGCTGCACATTTACCTTCATAATTTGGTAACATTTTTCTTCAGGAGGGCCCCCGTGGTTGCATAAGCTCCAGGCCGCACGCAGCCTGTCTCTGCTCCACCACTTTGCGGTAGCTCTTCCCAAGGCAAATTGTAGTACCTGTGTTTGCATGCTTGCATCTCTCTGGAGGCAGAGGGTTTCACTTCATCATCTTCATATCCACATGAGGACATGGTATGGGAGTTCAGCTAATGGTTATTTCAGTCCAGTGACTATAGAGGTGTGACAAAGTTGTGAAGTGTTGAAGAATGCTGGGGGATATTCATGCAGCCTTGGGTTGGGATCAGGTCTGATGGATGAAGCATGGGAGGGCCAATCCCAGCTGCTGAGTGTAGAGCAGAAGTCATGTGGGAAGAAAGTGAACCTCACTGGAGTGTGCAAATGGATAAGAGGAAGAGAGACCAAAGGCAGGCAACTGGCTGGATGGCTGCTTATCAAAGCCAGGGAGAGAGGAGAAGACACTCAGCCCAAGCCTCATCATCCTGTAGCCCTTGTCACTGTTTATGACTTTTGGACTCACGTCACACAAATCTTTTTGCTCAGTTATGGGTGGCTATGCAAATCAGCTGCATCCATCCCTCCTCACTTTACGACAGAAGTTCCAGGCCTTTACATTTTGCCTTTTAAAAACGCGTGGCTGCCTGTTGTCTGTGTGCCCATCTCCATTGCTGGTCCCTGAGCGTTCACCTTTGGCATATAATGGGTCCCCGGTTGGAGCAGTGGTCTTATTTCATGCAGTCATTGGTAGGATGCTGGAACCAACAACCTCTTTCTCTCCCGCACCACTCTCTCAATCCTGAAAGGCCTTCATTTTGATGTTTAATAAGGAAAACATGAAAAGCTCAAAGCCTCAATCTTAGAACCAACTGTCCATGTAGCTCTACAGAAAAACATATACTGAGAATTAACTAGAAACATGGTGTTGATTTACCTTGAAAAGGGTTTAAACGTGGTGTCGCTTGGATCTTTGACTTGAGCAATGAACATGTCCTAATAATACAGCAAGTCCATTATGGCAAGATAAAATGTTGATCTGTGGATAATTTTTTTTCTTGACACACAGTCTCATGCTGTCACCCAGGCTGGAGTGCAGTGGCACAATCTTGGCTCACCACAACCTCTGCCTCCTGAGTTCAAACGATTCTCGTGCCTCAGCCTCCCAAGTAGCTGGAATTACAGGCATGTACCACTATACCTTGCTAATTTTTGTTATTTTTAGTAGAGATGGGGTTTAGCCATGTTGGGCAGGCTGGTCTTGAACTCCTGTCCTCAAATGATCCACCTGCCTCAGCCTCCCAAAATGTTGGGTTTACAGGCATGAGCCACCATGCCTGGCCTGATCTGTGAATTCTTTTTTTTTTTTTTTTTTTTTTTTTTTTTTGAGAAGGAGTCTTGCTCTTTCACCCAGGCTGGAGTGCAGTGGCGTGATCTCGGCTCACTGCAGGCTCTGTCCCCCGGGGTTCACGCCATTCTCCTGCCTCAGCCTCCTGCGTAACTGGGACTACAGGCACCCGCCACCTCGCCCGGCTAATTTTTTTTTTTTTTGTATTTTTAGTAGAGACGGGGTTTCACCGTGTTAGCCAGGATGATCTCGATCTCCTGACCTCGTGATCCGCCCGCCTCGGCCTCCCAAAGTGCTGGGATTACAGGCATGAGCCACTGCGCCCGGCCTCTGTGAACTCTTAAGCCAAGGCAAAGTGAACCTGTGCATGGGAAGAGAGGGTGATGCCTTTGCAATGCTGTTCATGACAGTGATGTGGATGTAGATGGGTCTCTACTATGGACACTGACATGAGCAAGTTCGCTGCAGATGGAAACATCTGGTTACAGGATTTCAGAGAACAATTCAGGAAGCTCTGATGATGCAGAGTAGTTTATAAGATCTAAGCAGACCATCTGACTACTAAGAATGAACGCCTTCATAATCAGCCTTTTATCTGGGGTGGGACCTCTAGCTCCAGACCAGGAGCCAGGTGATGGAGACCCTAGTCCCAGCTCTGTTTCGAAAGGAATTTCAACTCTCAGAGTGCAGTGGCCTCCTTATTACCATAAGAGTGTCTCCTCTGTGCCCTCTCTGGCTGGATGCTGCCCTCTAAATGGATTTTAAATGGTAATACAGTCTTCAGACGTGGAGAATCATTATTACTAACCACTTCCATGCTCTAGGGGCACCAAATGGGATCTGCTTTGTAGTCATACCTTGCCCATCAATTGATGGTTTGACCATGGACGAGTTGCTTCACTTCGCTGAATGATGTTATGCTAGACACCATGTGTCCAGAGCATAAATCACAACCTTAAAGTCGGGGGGTGGGACTTTGGGTTTCCAAGGGCCCTCAGGCTCCGTAGGTCTATCATTGCTGTAACCAGATTCTGGAAAGGCTCCGAGCCTCGCTGACCACACTGGATGGCATTTCCTGTGGTACTTGGCCTGATGTACTGGGGCCAGAGGGACGCTCACACCTCTGCAAAGCTGGCCGCAGTTCCAGCCGATGCTCCCTGACCCTCCAGCTGCCCTTCCTGTGTGCACATCTCACATGGAGGCCTTTCCAACACAGTGTAAAAATCCCCAATTTCCTTACACCTTTATAGGTGGACAGTCCCAGGGTCCTGAGATATACCATGGCCCATTAGTAGAACGAGCCTTTCTCAGCCCCCGACAATCATGATGAAAAGAACATCTAAGCTCTCCTTTTTCCTGCTGTTGTTCACGGCTCAGCAGAATGACACCTCCTTGCTTGGGGAATTGCATGAGTATCTTCGCTTTTAGAAAATGTTCCTTAACCTAGTTTTATGAAACTATAAATCCTCAGTTCTGAGCACATCAGCTCAGAAAGAAGGTGCCACGGGTCTCACTGTCAAACAAGGAGAGACTGAAATGTACTTCTGGGGAAATTTAAAATTCCAGGGTTTCCACTATTTATCTTTAATATGTGCTCATAAGAAAGAAAACAGGAATTGCCTGACAGACGTCCCAGGGGAGCTGCAGGCCCACGCTATCCAGATGACCTGGTTAACTGCAGAAAGCGTGGGCCAAGCAGAGCAGTAAGAAAAGCATGCTGATTGTAGGGTTTCACACACAAAGAATTTCAGTGTGTATGTTCCCCAGAGTTACGATGGTCCACTTGGTAAGAATGACAATATCTGCAAAAGAGGGAGGAAGGTGATCAGACCCAGGAGAGTTTGCTAAACTCATTTGTTATAAGTCTAAAAAATTTCTGAAGACAGTTAAAGTTTAAGTAGACAGCGTCTACTTAAGAAGATGATTGGAAACTGTGAAAATCTGGTGTGATACTGTGCACATAGAAGCTTGATGCGTATTCATTAAATGGCTGAACTAATTCACCGTGGATGAAACAGTGCCTTATGGCCTGAGATACAATCGATTCCATACAGTAGACAATCCAAAACAAAATGCATTTGCAAGCTCTTCTAGGGAAAATCCCTCCGTAGTGAAAGAACTTTATTGTTACTTGCTTTTTAAGTGAGGGGCAAATAATAAGATGAAGTAAGCTGTTACCAAGAAGCAGGACAAAAAAAAAATGCCCTTCAAAATTGATTTTAAAAATTGTAAAAAAGAAAAATGACCTCTAATCTCTGCTCCTCTAGCAAAGGAAGAGGTAAAAACCAGTGGGGTATATAGACCTGCCCTCTTCCTCCATCTGTTTTTTTCATTCACTGGTTTTTCTTTCACTGGTTTTCATTCACTCCGGAAGCCAGATTTGAGCTCCACATCAGGGGTGGGCTTTGCTGGCCACCATGGGAATCCCAGCTTTGGAGTGTTGTTGCTGTTGCTGCTTAGCCAGAATTTAAATTGGAGTGGCTGATGTTTCCATGGAACCTGTTGTCTTCAATTTTTATCATTAATAATCGCATCTTCATTTGGATTAAATACCTCTTAGTATTTGATTGGGGCCGGGTACAGTGACTCATGCCTATAATCCCAACACTTTGGGAGGCCAAAGCAGGCGGATCACTTGAGGTCAGGAGTTCCAGACCAGCCTGGCCAACATGGTGAAACCCCATCTCTACAAAAAACACCAAAATTAGCCTGGCATGGTGGCATGTGCCCGTAATCCCAGCTACTCAGGAAGCTGAGGCACGAGAATCGCCTGAACCTGGGAGGTTGCAGTGAGCTGAGATCATGCCACTGCACTCCAGTCTGGGTAATAGAGTGAGACTCTGTCTAATATGTGTGTGTGTGTGATTGGTTTAAATTTAACTTTGATGATTAATATCATTAAAACATTATCTTTTCATGTGAAGATTTCCAGATTTTTCTATTAAATATGAGGCAGTTTCACCCTTGGTGGGAGATTCATGATTCTTCTCTCCTCAACCACACTCCTGCCTTTAGGCACCGTTTTAGGAGTTAAATGCTGTTTCAAAACTTTGGACAATGGTTGCAGGTTCTGTGGATATAAAAATGTTTGAATCCTGTCTTTCTGTGTGGTCTGGGATGAGCACAGTGGCCACATCCTGACAGAAGGACGGAATGACTTAGCACTGGGACCCAGTGGGTCTTGCAACGGGAACACAGCAAACCTTCAGAAGGCCCTGCAGAGTTCCTATCCTTTTTCCCCATAATGCCTCTGTTACACTTTTCATCTCGATTTTCTCTCAGAAGGGCCCAATTTTACAAAATTTACCTTTATTCATTTCTCATTAAAGCAAATAGGCAGAATACAATTAGGAACTTTCGTGTGTATTTATAATTGGTCTTGATGGTGATATTATTTTTGAGAAATGTAGTACTAGTAAGATCTTAAGCATTAAAAGCTAATACGATTTGCCAACCAAGTATCCTGATTTATTAAATATATTCAAGTATGTTTTAAAGAGTAGCACACTGCAGCCCTTCAATAAACATTTCTTCAATTGAATGAAAACAAATGGCAAAATTACTAACTTTATAAACCTTTAACTTAGAAAGCGACCTGAATTGGCCACCTCTGTTGTTCTATCTAATCTCCTATATTCTCAGAATAATTATGTTCTATCAAAGTAGAGAAAATAAAACAACAAAAAAACTCATAATGAATGAATCTAGCCATGGTCCTTTTAGGACATTTCTGTTCTCTGCTTAGAAACAAGAGACATTTGCTGTGTACATGTAAGGTTTGCCTTCCGTTATTTCAAGACAAAGATTAGGAATATATTATAAATATAACTACTTTCATTTTAAAACTGATGACAATGCTTTCATCATTTCCTAAGTTTTCAGGCTATAGTATACCTAAACTTATGACCATATTAAAAATTTGCTTTCCATCAAAAAGAATAATGACTAGAAATAATTGTAAAATATTGAACAAATACTCTTGAGACAGTAGTATTGTAATACTAAGAGGAGAGAAACCTCATTGCTCCACTATATGAAATGATGATTATTTCAAGTCCTAGTTCTGAATATTGTGAATTAAAGAGAATAATTGATTCTGTCTTTTAGGAGGAACTGAAGTTTACCTTGGGTAATAAGGGAAAGCTTTTTATTATGAAAAAATCCACATTCATATATGTAGAATAAATGATAGCTTTAGAAAAATAATCGTTTTTTAGCCTCCCAGTAAATAATAGATTTTACAAGGATTACCAATGGATTCTAAAACTCTTGTTGATTGCAAATGACAAAACCATACCTACACAATAGAGAGACTGAAGGATTGCTATTAGCCAGTTAATCAAACTTAGCATCACAGTAGTATGTCTGGTGGGAGACACCATGGGCTACACAGAAACACGTGGAGTGTCCTTGCTCAACACATCATCTGAACTCCATCACCTGAATGTGACTAAGCCATTAAACCAAGGGTCACTTGCACCCATTTGCTAGGATAGTCCTGTTTTTTACCTGTTATTTGGGTACAATTATTGGTAAGACTCCATTCACTCTCAAAGTATTCCAGTGTGGATCAAGTATAGGGTTATTCTATTTATACCTAACTTCCGGGATACAGGAAATACAGGAGATAGAAGAATAAGTTAAGTGGTACCATTAGGAAAGAAACAATCAGTAAATCCAGAAAGTGGAACATCCCACAGAATTGCCCTGCTGTCTTCCCATTGTCAATGTCTTGAAAATGAGGGGGAAAGTGGGGCTGGGGCTGGTGTGAGGCTTTATAGACTATTTGAAACCCAAGGCACATAGCAACTAAAATGCAGTGCATGCACCTGGATTGGGTCTTGGTTTGGAATAACAAAAATAAAAGCTTGAATAATAGGTATATGGGAATCATTGAGGAGAGTTGATTGTAGATGACATTGGAGAATTATTATTATTTTGTGAAATGGATGTGAAAGGAAGAAAATATTATTTATCACTGACCTCTGTAGTGGTAATTCCATAACTGATGCTTACACATAACCATATTGATTTATATACATCCCCCAAATGTTACCCTTTTCTTTTCTTTTTTTTTTTTTTTTTGAGATGGAGTCTCACTCTGTTGCCCAGGCTGGAGTGCAGTGGCGCAATCTCGGCTCACTGCCAGCTCCGCCTCCTGGGTTCACGCCATTCTCCTCCCTCAGCCTCCTGAGTAGCTGGGACTACAGGCACCCGCCACCACACTCAGCTAATTTTTGTTACCCTGGGCAAGACAGCTGTCTCTGTCTTGGCTCTGCCATTTTGGGGAAACCAAAATAAGATCAAGATAAGAAAGCAAATGACCAAGAAGATGTAAGGAAATGTCTTTTCCCAGTGACTGATTAATTGAGAAAAGATGTGCAGGCCAGGTGCGGTGCCTCAGGCCTATAATCCCAGCACTTTAGGGGGCCGAGGCAGGCGGATCACGAGGTCAGGAGATAGAGACCATCCTGGCTAACACGGTGAAACCCCATCTCTACTGAAAACTACAAAAAATTAGCTGAGTGTGGTGGCGGGTGCCTGTAGTCCCAGCTACTCAGGAGGCTGAGGGAGGAGAATGGCGTGAACCCAGGAGGCGGAGCTGGCAGTGAGCCGAGATTGCGCCACTGCACTCCAGCCTGGGCAACAGAGTGAGACTCCATCTCAAAAAAAAAAAAAAAAGAAAAGAAAAGAAAAGATGTGCAAATGCATTCTAGCTACAAAATCTTCCTGTGTTGAATTCAGAGACTTTTCATGAGCAAAGACTTCAGATGAGCATTGAGAAAAGAAAAGCTTTTAAAAAACCCAACCATTGTGCGTATTATAACTGCAGTTCTAATCCACAGGACAGTCTGAGGAGGTATGGAGGGTGGAGAGGACTGTAAGGTGGTATTCTTTTTGACCTCATCTGTATACCAAGGTCACTGCCAGTAAGAATGTCTTCAGGAGTAGGAGAGTGATGAATGAATTAGAATCAGGCCACTACATTAAGTTGAGAGCCTTGACTTTGTTGTTTTTTTTTTTTTTTTTTTGAGATGAAGTTTTTCTCTTGTTGCCCAGGCTGGAGTGCAATAGCACGATCTTGGCTCACTGCAGCTTCCACCTCCCGAGTTCAAGAGTTTCTCCTGCCTCAGCCTCCCGAGTAACTGGAATTACAACACCCACCACTACGCCTGCTTTTTTTTTATTTTTATTTTTTATTTTTAGTAGAGATGGGGTTTCACCATGTTGGCCAGGCTGATCTCGAATTCCTGACCTCAGGTGATCTGCCCACCTCAGCCTCCCAAATTGCTGGGACTACAGGTGTGAGCCACCACGCCCAGCCCTTGACCCATTTTTATACCAGTCCCAAGTGATGTGCTGTAAAGACCTGTGTGTAGCTCCCATCACTCATGCTGGGCACCACGACAGTGGATGAGGGTCTCAGCAGCAAAGTCATTGCTAGAAAGGAAAACGCTTGCAGACGGCTCAATGGCCAACTGATTAAACAGAGCAGGAAATGTTAGGGAATTTCCAGGAGGAAGAACACAGAAAAGTAGAGAAGAGAGAAAGGGAAGGAAAAAGATGTTTGCAAGTTTCCCTCCAGAGGTGGTGCTTGTTCTAGTCTCTTCAGAGCCACCTCCAGAAAAGTCAGTTCAGGTCCCTGAAGATGACAGGAGCCATTGCTGGGAAGACTGGGGTAGGTAGATGCAGAAAATTCACTCCCTTTTTTGACATTAAAGTGACAGCTCTGTTTTGACAGAGCCCTAAAATAAGCCCATGTCACATAAGGTTTTCTTTTATAATAGAGTATCTATATAATTTGAATTTTTTTCTATAATAGGATTGTGTGCAGCACAAAACAATAGGCACATTCATGTTTATTCATTAACAGTCCTGTGGATCTTTCTCATCAGTACTGTAAGTTCCTATTCAAGAAAGTTTTACTTACGCCCAACTATTTATAAAATTAAACGATAAAGTCATCCCTTCACTTAAGACCTGCCTTTTAAAGTATGATTGTGTCAAAGAGACATCAATTCTCAGGGAATCTAATTGTTTCAAAATTACTGTTTTTTTTTGTGTGGGTGAAATGAGAAAATATTCCTGTGAGTGTGTGAGTTATTGAGTGTGTGAATGTGTGTGAGGGTGTGGGTTGTGTGAGATACATGTGTATGTGAGTGTATGTGTGAGTGAATGTGTGTTTGATGAGTGTGTGAAGGAATGTGTGAGTGTGTAAATGACCTTGTGTGTAATGAGCATGTGTGAGTGTGGGGGAGTGCATGAGTGTGCGTGTCAGTGTCAGTGAGTGTGTGAGTATGGGAGTGTATGGTTGTGTGATGAGTGTGTGAGTGTGAGCGTGTGTGTGGGAGTGTATGGTTGTGTGATGAGTGTGTGTGAGTGTGTGTGAGCATGAGTGTGGGAGGGAGTGTATGAGTGTGCAGTGTGTGTGTGAGTGTGAGCACGTGTGAGTGTGTGTATGCCTGAGTAGAACCATGTTGCATCACAATAAACAGGAGGCTGGAGCATGCAGTCAAATGGCTCGAGTTTTGAATCCTGTCTCTCTTTGCTTGCTACTAGCTTTGAGACTGGACTGACATTAATTTTTGTGAGGCTGGTTTTAGGGCTGTAAAAGAAACATAATACATATTTTACAGAATTTTTGTGAAGATTAAACCAGATAATTTGGGTGAAGTGCCAATCCCAGTACCTGGCCCATTATAAGCATCTAACAAATGCAAGTTACTGTCATTGTGCGCACATCTCCTTGTCCTCCGATGAATTTTGATGCAGAAATCTTTGTACGATGGTCTGTATTCGTTTTGAATATCACAGAACTACATGCCAAAGGAAAAGTGGCAATGCCAGCCCCTGTGTGTTTATCTAAATGCCACCACTTGGCCGAGACACTCCATAAGGTCACAGTGACAGGGCTTTGCAGGGAGACCCCCGGCGATGCAGCAGAGGCCAGTGTGAGCCCCGATTGCTTGCTCTGCTGTGAGTCTTGTCATGGAAAGCTGGGGGTGTGGAGAGCACGGGTTGTGTCAGCTGGGATTGCAGGGAGATTTCAGGGAGCCCACCGTCAGCTGTGCAGTTGTGCCCCACGTTCCCCGGCCCTGGGTCTCAGGCGGCAGGAAGAGGACTCACAGGGTCTCCCACTGTCCGGAATGCCCTCTGCTTGGCAAAATACCTTCTGCTAATAAGAGCTTGCATTATATATATTTTTTTCTGATGACAGGATTTTGGAATCTGTAAATGGAATTTTATCTTCATCATATTGAATTATTTCTTTTCTTATAAGGCCCAGGACTTCTTACAATTAAAATACAAAAAAGAAAAATAAAAAGAAAGGGGGCAGATAGAAAGAAGGCTTGTGGTAGTTTGGCTCATGCATTTGGTAATAATTCTCAGCCCGAACCTCAGTGCCTTCGGTGATGAACTTCCACATAAAGCACAGTTTCAATGCTTGGCCCGAAGACAGTCTTCAGAGTCTGTTGTATGAAACGGTGTGAAGGCTTCCTTTCTGTCTTTTCATACACATTGTGCTATTTTTGAGCATTTGAATCTGCATTATGAAATGGAGAGGTAATTCTTAAGGGGACTGAAGGGAACTGAGAACAGCCACCCCCCACCCCAGCACCACTGTACCCGCCGGCCTTGACCCCACCAGACAGGAAAGGCTGGGAGACGTTTCACTCCATGAGAGAGTCCCAGCAGAGAAAATAGAAGAAACACTTAAGACCTCTAAATATGTATTTGTCAGTAAAATCTATTGACTGAGTGAATACTGGATGCCACAACAATCGCCTACAAACCTTTTAACCGTGTTAGGTTGGATAGGCGTGTTGGACATCCCATTGGAAATGGGGTGAGTCTTTGGGTACCGGAGTCTGGACTTGAAGAGAGGACTGGGCTGGAGACATAACCTGGGTGTGGTCAGCGTCGGGACCGCCTTCAAGGCACAGCACTGGAGGAATCACCCAGGACTGAACCCGGCGGAATCTGGGGAAGGAGAGGAATCCTGCAGCGGAGACTGGGGAGACTGGAAAGAAAAAAGGTGCCAGCCAAACAGAGTGGCATCCTGGAGACAAACGGAAGCATTTGAAGGAGACAGTGAGCCAGGGAACCAAGTGCCCTGAGAAGAGGAGCCCAGTGAGACCCGAGGTGACTTGTAGCTTTGGCTACCCCGGGCCCTCTGGCGGCGGCAGAGCACCTGCTCGGGGCGGCGGCGGTGACGCTGATCAACTTTGTTCCTTCCTGCTGCCTTACAGGAGACGCTCTGGCCCTCCGCAGCCTGCGTCCTGCTCCATCCAGAGGACATCGTTAGCGATGTCCTTCTGCTCGACAGTGATTCATCTTAGGGATGAAAACCCGGCCTGGTTGGTAGTTGTTTGCTCAAGTTTCACGTTTGCCTTTGGTGGATGAGGGCAAGTGGGGCAGGGGAGAACATTGCAGGCCCGAGAAGCAGCAGGTGCGGGAATGCGGGTGCATGACTGAGGGTGCCTCCCTCTAGACACTGAAGAACCACGACGTCGGGCAGGAGCCATGACCAGCAGGCAGGCCAGGCTGCGTGCGGGGGCCTGATGCAGGACCAGCCGATTGATTCCATCTGCCACAGCAGAACATCATCGTGGTTTCACAGCCGATGCTGAGGGTCTTGTATGTGCGTTGCGCAGAGCTGACTTCGTACCCCAAGGCAAGTAGACAGGATTATGTGGGTTTCAAGGAAGTCCCTAAAAATGTGTATCATTGGAGTGTGATTAAAGAGATTCTTCTCACGCTGTCCCTACAAGCTAGCAAAGCCCAAGAAACGCTTTTCCTAAATAGTAAGTTTGAACTGGGAAAGGAACGTCAAGCTGACCTGGCGGAGACTCTTGGTCAGGCAGCACGAGCCACTGCAGAGCTGGGAAGGTGAAGGCCACAGAGCTGTGAGACTGCGTTGCTCTTCGTCCTTCCCTAGAAACGAGCCGTGTCTCCTAAGCCAGGGGGCAGCTTGTGACATCAAAAGACCCAGCAGTGTCACGTCAGGTGTCTCAGAAAGTGAACAGAAATTGGGGAAGTTGGAAAACACAGGGGCATTTACCATGGAAAATAAACATTAAAATAAGTCAGAGGACCATGGCAGCACCGTTCACAATAGACAAGATGCAGAGACAACCCAAATGTCCATCAACAGGTAGATAAAGAAATTGTGGCGTATTTACATGCCACGGACTGTGGTTCAGCCTTAAGAAGAAGGACATTCTGCAATATGTGGCAGCATAGGTGAACCTGAAGGACACAGAAAGACAAATCCTGCGTGATCTCACTGGTGTGATAAATCTAAAACAGATTCATAGAATCAAAAAACCTCAAGCTGTCCTCCCACCTTGCCCTTCCAATGCTTCCGGAGGCCAAGGTGGGAGGATAGCTTGAGAAGAGGAGTTTGAGATCAGCCTGGACAACATAGCGAGATCTCTGCAAAAAAATTAAAAAAAAAAAAAATAGCTGCTCATGTTGGTATGCACCTGTAGTTTCAGCTACTTAGGAAGCTGAGGCGGGAGGATTGTTTGAGCCCAGGAGTTGGTTGCTGAGGTTAAGGGGTGGGAGAAATAAGGAGTTACTGATCAGTGGGCATAAAATTTAAGTTATGCAAAAGTAAGCTCCGCAGGCCTGCTGTACAACTGTGCAGGTATAGTCAACAGTAATGCATTGTATTCTTAAAATGTTAAGAGGGTAGATCTCACATTAAGTACTCCTGTCAATCAAATAAAAATGTTAGGAAAAGTTGTAAAAGCTAGTAGGGTGCAAGACACATAACAGGACACGGTGTGCTCAATCCACACACTTTCCAGCCAAAAATGACCCCATGTGACCTTCTTGGGACATGAGAAAAGCAGGCCTCCACAGTGAATGACAGCAAGAACTCCCATAGGCAGAGACGGCCGACGGGGTCTCAGCATAGCCTATTAGGAAACATCCCCAGAGACATCTGATAAACTGTCCAGTGTCAGAATGAGCCATGTCTCTGGGTAACTTACCCCTGCCCTGTCCACCGCCGAGAAGATAAGAATTCACCTCTGCCACACATAGAATTTATTACTTTTAATGACAAAATGCTATGGATTCCGCTTATTGGCTTATTACAATTTTATATTTATCCAAACTTTCTTAGATTAACTCAGGAACAATCTAAAAAGAGACTTCCTCCCCCAGACAAGTGTGCAAACAGAGCACTGTTGTTTTCAGGGCATATTCCATGTAGTAGTCAGAAATCTTTTCTGACGTGTATTTCCTTTCTACCTCCTCTCTTTCTCCTGAATCTTATTGAGCATGGAACTAGAAAAAACACCTATAAATAAAATTATGAAAATCAATATTGTGCTTCCAACATTGGATGAATACGATGCCTTCCTTACTTCTTCCCATTAAAGAAAGACATGTTTAGCCACAAAGTATTTTACTAGAAGTTAGAAAAATCTCTGAATATTTATAGAAATATGCAAGAATTACATTTTAACAATGTGGTAATAAAAGTACTGACATAGCGACCCTGAAAATTAGTTTGCATATCTTCAGAGTGAGCCTTCCTCTTTGCCAGTAGATCATACAGTTTGAAAATTGACAGTTCCCCAAATGTGGCCTTTCTCTTTCTCTTCCTCTCCCTCCCTCTCCACACCATCCCGTCTCTTTCTTATCCACAAACATGAACAATTTGATTATCAGTTTAAATTACCAGGGTCAAATTATCAATATTATAGTGATCATGAGTAAACCATATATATTTTTTCCATATATGCAAAAAAAGTGCCTGAGAACCTAAAGGAGAAAAGTAAGATAAAGCATGTCTTTGGCAAGTAATAAAAGAACTGAGAGTTAACATTTTCAATGACTGAAAGCAAAGGCAAACTCTAGTGACCGCACAGCATTTGTTATCACGAGAGTTCATTCTGGTGTGGGAAAACCCATCCTTCTGGATGTTGCTGGATTAACATATTCCAGACAACAATCCATGCAATTAGTATTTGCTGTTTTCTTATGTAATTATTATTTTAACCAAAGTATATCTTGATTAAAATCACTAGTGGCCAGGAATAAAATAACATATAAAATAATGTAAACTTATTCATTGTACATTCGGGCCCCCAGGAACAATTAACGAATTTATACATGTATAGGCTTCACAGCTGATTTTAACGCTAAATGTGAGTTAAAATTATGCTTGATGAATTGATCAAAGGTGCTCCCATATTAAAATAATTGCTAAGTTTGGCGACCTCTGGCAAAGTTTAAGACTTGTGAAGTTCTAATATGTTTGTACAAATCTGACTACATTTTTATTTACTGGAGGATTATTATGAAACAGAATGTGTTTAACAAATTCTATATTTTAAATTTAAATGTAAAAAAATTATTAACTTCTGCCTGTAGTGATCCACCAGCATTTGTCTGTGATGTGGTACTTGGCACTGCCTCAACCCTGAACTGCAGACCCTACAGTCTCAGCCTCTGTGTCAGGGTCACTGCCACATGGCCATCTTCACCTCCAGCCCCCGCAGAGGATGCTCTGCACCTCCCTTGGCCTCCTTCCCCACTCAGCCAGAAAAGCAGCCTTGTGGCCACCACCAGGAGCTGTCCCATCATTGCCTTTTCCACCACCTCTCTCCCTCCCTCTTCCCGCCTCCTCTCCTGGGGATGGTGCATGCACTGGGGATGGTGCATGCACTGGGGATGGTGCATGCACTGGGGGTGGTGCACGCACTGGGGATGGTGCACGCACTGGGGGTGGTGCATGCACTTGGCTTCCATTTGTCCTGCTTGTCTCCACTGAATACCTAAGGCATCTACCTTAGGTTTTCTCCCTCATTCAAACCTGCAAAAATGGCTGCATAGAAAGTAACAGTCTAAATAATAGATTATGGAATAAAAAATAAAACTTTTAAATAACCATCTTGCTTTAATTTGGAAAAACTGACTTATTTCTTCTAGAATTAGCAATAGTTCTGAATTCTTTCTTCAATGATGAGGACAGGATAATGAGATGAATTTCAGGATTGTTAGATTAAATATCCCCTGAAAGCCAACGGAAGCTGAGGAAATAGAATACCTTCTTAGGAAAGAAGTATACTCTTTTTTTTTTTCTTTTTTCTTTTTTTTTGAGACAGAGTTTCATTCTTGTGGCTCAGGCTGGAGTGCAATGGTGTGATCTCGGCTCATAGCAAACCTCCGCCTCCTGGGTTCAAGCGATTATCCTGCCTCAGCCTCCCGGTGCTCACCACCATGCCCAGATAATTTTGTATTTTTAGTAGAGATGGGGTTTCTCCATGTTGGTCAGGGTGGCCTCGAACTCCCGACCTCAGGTGATCCGCCCACCTCGGCCTCCCAAATTGCTGGGATTACGGGTGTGAGCCACCGCACCCGGCCAGAAGTATACTCTTGAAAGGGTTATGTAACCTCACCACACAAAGGTTACATTTTATTCTACACGTAATATATGTAGATATACACTATACATGTTGCATGTGGCTACCAACATGTGGAATAATCCATACAGTTATAACCCGCATTTTCAGTTAATATAACAAGGATGGCTTTCCATCTTAGTAAAGACAGATTGTGTAATATTAATAAATACAGATTTAAATGAATGTCTATACATCACACTCTCATTGAGGAATATGAAGGTGGTCTCTTATTTATGCTAGATTGTGCTATAATATAGCAAACAAGTTATAGAACTTCTGGGTCAAGAAGTGTTGAAAGAGCTTTTAAAATATTTATTCCTATGGTTTCAGATCAAAAAACTGATTCTCAGATGATTTTAGTCCTCATCTCTAATGCTCCAGATTGACTTTGCAGTGGGGTGGATGGTAAACTATTAGCCGCCCTTCTGATTAATAAACCTTCTCTCCAAATAGGATACTTGCAGGTTGCCTGGCATACAGGATATGTTCAATGAGTTTTATTGAATGGATGAATTACTGAATAAGAAAAAAGTGATGGTTAAAGGTAGTTAGATAACTAACTTTGCTGAGTAATTACTCCTACGAAGTGGCATTCTGTAAAACTCTAATTCTGTATGTCTCCTAATACTGTTACAGACGGCTATGCTTGTCTCTTATTTGGGGGACTTTTTATGGCTTCTGGCATAAAGGAGAGATGGTGAAAATGATGCTCTGTCCCCATCCAATTGCTTATCCATCCCTTACATCATTTATTCATACTTTCAGTAATTTGGGTGCATTTTTCTACATGCTCACCAGGCCAGAGCAGCAGGATGGGCCCTCACCCAGCCTGGAACACCATCATTACTAGTATCCAATCCCCAGTTCTTCATGCTGAAAAACATTATCATTTCATTTCTTGTAAAGCATTCACAATTCATTAACACTCAGAAACTTGTGGGTCTTTTGTCTCTAGAAATTCTCTTGTTTTTATATGGGTTATTTATAATGGCTATTAGTAATTTAATGATCATTTTAACCTATAGTACTTCTACTTGGGGAATTTATTAAATTTTACTCGCTTCTTTAAGAGAGAGCTTACATTTTATTCATTTTATGCCATCAACTGTGAGGTCTTATTCATTAAATTGAATTTGAAAATACCCACTGAGAAAAATTTGCCACTAAAGAATATATTTAATTACTCACTTATACTTTCTAGAATGAAGCAAAGAAATGTTAATAAACACTAATTTAAACTGTAGAATGATTACTAATATAGTTGCCATTATTGTTATATGTGAAGATTTGAAATTAGTAACCTAATCTTAAATAAGAAAATCATTAGTACATATCAAAAAATATTCAAAAAGGAAAGATAGCTATAAATGTCCAGTTTTATAATCAAGTTTTTATGACTCACAAGTTCATCCATTTAGAGTTGCTCTAGTATTCTCATTTCAGGAATAGAGAAGTTCCTCTATTTCTTTTTTTCTGATAACAAGAACTCTGATATCAGTTCCATAGGACATTGTGGAAATCAGGGAACAACAAGTTGAAGTGCCGTGTGGTGAGAGTCATCAGCCTCGTTAATGCAAAACAGCCCATGTGTCATCTTTGTTTTATAAAAGCTGCAGGAAGATGACCTCCCAGTTTTTCCATAAACAGTAATGTGGAAAATAAGTCTTCTTTCTGTGAAGGAGAAATGCTTCTTTACCCCTCACGTGTACATTTAAATTATTTTGATACTAACCCAAGTTAAGTTTACTTTGTCTTCAAAATGAGTTAGTGATGTTTGGGAAAAGAACGTTGGTGTGTCCCCAAGCTGAATTTGCGTTTGCTAATTACTCTTTTCATACAGCGCTTAGTGGGTTTAGAAGCACAGCCAACCCTGTGCTATGCCAGGTCTCCCTCCACCTGGGGTCGCCCCTCCTTTGAACTTCTGGGACACTCACAGTGTACGCTGTCTGATTTAGAATGTATCAGGGGCTTTTCTCTATGTGTGAAATTGTCACTCCCATCAGATGTGCACTCTGTTAAATGCTGAGATTAGGTCTTAAATAACCTGTTTCCTCTATGCAGCAGACTCAATAAATCGATTATGTAGCTAAAACGTTATTCTGGAATACATCGTTCAGGTCTGTATTTTAGGAAGTCGCAACTCATTGTGAATATTGTTGAATGACATTAATGAGGAATATGGTGGCCACTAATTTAAGTTACTAAAGCAGTTTCAAAACAAATTATGGAAGTATTATAAACATTTGAATGAGAAACGCATTATTTTAAAGATACTTATTCTGAACTCTATCACAGGCCTTCAGACCTGTTTGCACATCGGAATCACCTTGTTGAAATACAGAATCTGTGTTGAGGTGTGTGAAAATATGATTAAGAATCCGTTTCTGAAAGCTCCCAGGCGATGCTAACATGCAGCTCCATTTGGGAACCACTGACTAGAAGTCTCACTTCATCTTTAATTTTCTTTTATTCCCGAATAAAAAGAATTGTTTTTGTTTTTGGAAGACATCTGAATTACTTTGATTTAGCACCACGACTATTTTACAAGGCGCAGAAGTTTGATAAAAGGTTCTTATTTTTTCATAGGACAATGGATTTAGAGGCTGTTAAATTTTGATAATGCCAAGTGGATAAGAATTTGGTTTAACACATAAAAGCATAACAATAACAACAGCAATAATAATATTTTCTTAGCACTGAGACTTTTTTGGCTAAGTCTAACTGTCTTTCTGAGGACATCTATGATGCTAATCAAGCACCCTCTTGAGTTAAAATCTAAGCTTTATTTTACCAGCAAGATAAAACTATTGACTCAAAGAGCATTCAGATGTTAGTCCCTGCTTTTTCAGAAATTCTGTCCATAGTCTAGAAAAGGAGTAGATGGGGAAACATGAGAATAACTACTAGTATTTACTGAGTAGCTGGGACATGTCAAGCATTGGGTTAGGCACTTCATGTGAATAATCTCTCTCCAATGATCACAGCAACACCAGGAGGCAAGGACCCTAAGTCCATTTCCTAGATCAGGTGACTGAGGCTCTTCGAGATGCACACCTTGTCCAGTGCCCTGGGACTTGTAAAAGGCAAAGCAGCGATGAAAGAATTCATCTCTTTGAAACTCCCAGAGGATTCTCTCACAGAGTTGTAATTCTCCAATCCATGACGATCTATCCTTTTAGCTCTAGGACCTTGTGATAGAAGAGAACCTTTGACACTTTGCAGGATAAAGGACAGCATTGGTTCCTGGCCTTCTCTGTGAAAACCAATTCCCCAGGAGCTCTGTCAGTACTGAAAAGTCTCAGCCCAAATTCCCCCTTACCATTCTGATCCCGTCTTAATGGAACTGGACCAGCTAAGGGATTCCATCCCCACAGTAGCCTCCACCTGTCTTCATCCCAGCTTGAATATACAGTTTCCCATGCAAACCCTATTACGGATGCCACTGAATTCCATCTATCTTGTCTCAGTGTCTCTGGCTGTCCCAATACCCATAGTTTTCCTACCCTCTAACCAGCGAATGGGACCTGCATGGAAAAGGAGAAAATAAAAGCAAAAGTGATCAGAGACACCGGCTGTCCATCAGAAGGGTGCTGTTTGGATGATAATTTTTGAGTGTGCATTTAAATAAGCAATTTGGCATTACTTGCTATTGTTTACATTTAACTGCCCTTAAAATAGAAACAATATGAGTAGTCTGTTATCCTACCTTCTACCATATTCAAGTTCTGAAATTTAACATTCAAATTTCTTCAATTGTCCTAAGGTCCCTTAGTGCAAAGGGCTAAAAATAGAAAAACAGAAGAAAAGACTTAGGAAGTCAAGTTAAACAGAAAGTCAAGTGCTAAGCTAAGCAAACAAGCAGGAAGTTAAGCAGAAAGGTGGACAGGACCAGGTAAATGCCAAGGAGGTGCTCATGGGAGGCGATGGTTGAGGTTAGGATGGCTGAAGTGGGTGGATGCTACACGTCCAATGAGTTAGAGGCAGACACCTTTTCTTTGTCTTTCTTTTTTTTTTTTTTTTCTCGAGAGAGAGTCTCGCATTGTCGCCCAGGCTGGTGTGCAGTAGTGTGATCTCGGCTCACTGCAACCTCTCCACCTCCCAGGTTCAAGCGATTCTCCTGCCTCAGCCTCCGGTGTAGCTGGGACGACAGGTGCACACCACAATGCCCAGCTAATTTTTGTATTTTTAGTAGAGACAGGGTTTCACCATGATGGCCAGGCTGGTCTCGAACTCCTGATCTCCTGATCTGCCCACCTTGGCCTCCCAAAGTGCTGGGATTACAGGTGTGAGCCATCGCGCCCGGCCAAGGCAGACAACTTTTCATAACCGCTTTTCACTTTCTTCTTGGACAGCAGTCCATTTATTTCTCAAACCTAGGTTACTCCTGGCTTTCAAGCTACCTTGCACTAGGAACGTGGCAAGTCACGTAACCTCACTTGTTCTAGTTTCCTCTTCTCTGGAATGAATGGTGTTGACATAGATGGGCTCTATCGGCTGCTCCTAGATCTCAGTGTTTGTCACAGTTCTTACACAGGGCTAGTAATGGCTGGTAAGGGTTTGTAAAGCACTCATTCTGTGATACCTTAGCTCTGAATGTGAGATTTCTCTAAACTGATGATATTACAGGTGTTGATGTTTTCATTCTATGTTTGTGACTCGTTTCCTTTCAGAAGAAAACATCCTCTCTTCTGTGAAAAATGTCCACCACTACTTTAATAAAAAGAGAATCATCAAATAGATAAAAGTTCCCAATCTCTAGGAGTGGCCTCTTTTTAAGTGTACTCATTTCTGTTCCCTAATTTTATTCATTCCTTCTATAGAAATGGTATGCATGGGTAAAAACATGCCACCTTATATGCTATGGTGGGGGATAAAAATCTAAAAGACCTGGTCCTCACCTTTAAAAGACTGTATCTTAGTAGATCTGATAAGACACATATGCCAAAAATATGAGTAAAATGATGACTGTAACGGTCATTTGTATTATATTCTATAACAGGCCCCTGGCTGTGCACTTGACAAGTGTGATGAGGTGCCCTCCATTATTACTTTAGCAGCCCTAGTAAGGGGCTTCAGGCATAGCATCTACTCAGTAAACACTTGCTAACTGAGTAAAGTATTTTCAGCACTATTTTAGATGGCTAAGTAGCCAAAGAATGTTACTGCCTTCACAGACCACAAAATTCTATAGAGTATGTGAGTCACATACTCGTGAATTTATAAGCGAGGAAGTACATGTAGAGCAACAGAGAGGACCACAAAGCAAGTGTTAGGAAGCCGTGGTCACGTGAAAACACCACACAAACATCTCTATTTGTGCATAGGTGGCTTTTCTTCTTTCCTTCATATGCAGCAGCATTTAAAAAATCACACACGGTTCCCATACAGAAATGGAACTGCAGTTTTGAAATCTGATTGTACAATTTCCTGCTCCCCACATCCCGTACCCATTAAGTCACCATGCATCTGCAAAGGCTTGTCTGCTGGATGGGCACACGGTAAGACGTAGTTCTTGATGTTCTTTGGAATAGGCGTCTTCGTTTTAGAATTAGTTTATGATGAATACTACGTTATACATGGACCCAGGGGAAATACGATGGATTGTGTTAGCAGAGTTCCAAGTTCCAGAGAAAACGTCAGGGGAGGGTTGAATAGTTGAGTCCAGTGTTCATCTCTGAAGGTCAGATGAAACATAGTGAAACCACACTGATCTCCAACTCTGGATGCAGCCCTCATACACATCAGAACTGCCATGGACTCAGCCTATTTTTTAGGCAGTTGGTGATACAGGTAATCAGGTTTCCCATGCCTTGGCCCTGCTGTGGACTCTGACGAGGTTTGAGAGTGATTTACGGTGAAGATGGCCCAATAAATGCCTGTAAACTGAAGTAAGGGAGGAGGCTCGTCTACAGCAATGCCTGTGAGCAGACTTAAATCAGCAATTCTTTCTCTGAAGCAATAAATCAAATTCCTGAGGAGGATGACAGTAAAATCCCAGAGGACAATTAACTTGTCAGCAGTTCACATGACTTCGTCCTGTTACTGAGCTACACACTAACTTTGTGATTAGATTTTTGAACTATTAAGAAACTTTTGATTTAAGGAATTCAAGGTGAACATACTTTAATTAGAACTTCCAGATTACACTTAGGCAGTAAATCAACTATACTCATTCTCATATTCTTGGGTACTTTTCCCTTCCTTGGACGTTTTTACCTTTACTATCTGGGTCATTGTCTTACTTTGCTGTGGCTGATGTCACAACCAAAAATGTTGTAACCTAAAACAATGTAAATTCATTATTTTACAGTCTCTAAGTTAGAAGATCAACACAGGTCTCACTGGGCTAAACTCGAGGTATCGGCAGGGCTGGCTCCTTCTGGAGGCTTCAGGGAAGCATCCATCTCCCCACTTCTCCAGCTTCTTGAGGCCGTCCACATTCCTGGGCTTGTGGTCCTGCTCCATCTTCCAAGCCAGCAACAGCAGATTGAGTTCCTCTTACTTAGCATCACCCTGACCTCCTCTCCTGTAGACAAGTTTTCCTCTTCCTACCTCTGCTGTCTCCACCTTTGTGATTACCTGGGGCCCACCAAGATCATCCAGGGTAGCCTCCCATCTCTAGATCCCTAAGTTAATCAATCACATCTGCAAAGTCTCTTTTGCCATGTGAGGTAACATAGTCATAGGTTCCAGAGATTTGGATGTGAACATTTTTGTTGGGGCATCATTCTGCCCAACCACAAGCATGTACCCGGCACTCACCGCGTGTGGCAGTTAGTTGGTGTGTACTTTCTCTACCTGTAAATCCCTGGATGGAGAACATGATTTTTTCTCTCTACATCTCTTTGCATTTCATCTGGTTCACTTAACCTGATCCCCAGTGTCTTAGTCTGTACAGTGTGGCCATAACAATACCTGAGGCGGGGTATTTATTTAAAAAAAAAAATAGGTGGATTTAGGTCACAGTTCTGCAGGCTGGGCAGCTCAAGGCCATGGCCCTTGGTTCTGGCAAGGCAAGGGCTTTTGTGGTGCTGCGTCATAACATGGCAGAGAAGGTCAAAGTGTAAGTGGACACGATCAAAGAGAAGACCGGAGGGGCCTCCTGGCTTTGTAACAAACCACTCTCATGGGACTATTCCATTTCCTGGAGAACTAATTCAGTCTCGCCAGAGTGAGACCTCACTACCATGAGAACAGCACCAGGCCGTTCACGAGGGATCTGCATCAGTGATTCCAACACCTCCCACTAGGCCTCAGCTCCCAACACTACCACATTGGGGACCAAATTTCATCATGGGCTTGGCAGGGAAAAGCCAACCATACCCACACCATAGCACCAGCCTGGGAGCCAAATGCACCAAAAAAGGGAACGAGAAAGCCTAGAACTGAACCATCCAGCATTCAGATACCAAAGAGATCCAAAAAGTTAAACAATCACGAAGAAAATGCTGGGTTGAAGGACACACACTATACTGAATACAACAGAAGCGTTGAGAGGGTCAGACCTCAGGCAAATTCAAGGCCAACAGCTGGCACCAATGCGGGAAGATGAAGCTTGCATAAACATAAGCCCAATCGTTATTTATCGTGTAAGGACTTGGTAATTAGAAAAAGTGCAAAGATGGTCCAAACCTCCTAGATGATGCTTTCTTGCAGGGTGAACTTTGGTAAACACTGGGGGATGGAGGAGAGAGGAATCTGCCTTCCAGGCTTGTCAAGTTTGCTCTTAATCGTCCTGAGAACACAGGATCTGATGGAGCATTTGTTGGTCGTCTGCAAGGCTGTGATATTTTACTTTATCACTTCCACCTACCACTTTTATAAGTATTTTTATTCTCCATAAAACAGGCTTTTATGTATCATTTGGAATACACAGAGCATTTACCAATTAATCACATTAAAGACTTATTATCTGTTCTCTTATGATACACCTATTTTGATATTGTGTGAAGATAATTGTTATAATCTGTATTAATTACATACTGGCATTCATTAAATATGAAAATGTTCAATTGTTTGAAAGAAAATGACTGGCCTTTTGGAATATTAAAGAGTATTCTGTTTTATTGCATTTTTACACTAAATGATTAGGCAAAAAGTTTTTACTAGACATTAGTATTTTTATTTATTAAATTTCAGTCCTCTTAGAAGAACTCAAGGTATTAGCCAATTGAATTCAAACTTGTACCACTTAAAGATACAAACGTAAATAATCTGAGAAGGGAAAAACTAAGTATAGGGGGGGGAGTATAGAAAAGGCAGTAACACATTTAGACTTGAGGCAAGAACAGGTGTTTTTGTCTTAAGACACCAGCAGGGCTAGGCACTCAACAGATGCTCTCCAAACATTCGTGGCCCATCGGAGTGAATTGAAGAGTGGGTTGGCAGCAGTGGGTGGGAGGGCAGCAAAGCCTCCTTCCCTGGCAAACCTGAGGAGGAGGAAGGGGAGAAGCAGCTGCCGTGGCCACGTGGGAAGAAGAGTCAGGGACAGGCAGCAGGAGGTGCAGGGTGCCCCTGAGAGACAGGAGCTGCATCACAGCAGTCAAACACGAATTCAGCTCTGCCAGGGGCCCAGAACCCTGTCCGCTAGTTTGCCTGAGATCAAGAATGTGTGCAGAAAATTCCAGAAAATGCAAGCAACTTTGTAGCCACCACCCCAAATAATTAAACAATATTTTAAAAGCAAGTAACATTTTATGACTTTTAAAAGGCATTAAAATACATTTGTTGGAAGGGGAATTAATTGCAGCAGAGTACGGCCGCTTTGCAATGACAAATGAAAACCCCACGTAGGGCTTGATGCAGAGTAGATCTAACAGGAAGCTGCTGAAGCGATGTGACTTTGGGGATGCGGGGAAATCTCCTTTACTTAGAAAAAAATGACATTTATACACACATGTGCAAGTGTGAACACACACAATCATTCACTACACAATGATTTTCCATTATTTTAAACTAAACAATGACTTGTTTTTCTGTTGAAGTGAAAAGGCCCTTGCATGTCACCTGGAAAAGAAGGAGGGCATTCAAGGAAGGTTTGGGGAACTTTGTTACGCATAGGGAAAAAAACAAAAATTTGTATCACTACCTCACACCATCAATTCCTAATAGATTGTGTGGAAGACAATATATTAAAACTCCAAAACGACAAGTGAATACCTTTGTGATTCTGGGAATGAAATAATATCTTAAGAACTAAAAGCATTACCCACAAAGGAAATTATCGTTAAATTTGACCCTATTACAATTAAGAACTTCTGCTCATTAAATAATAGCATTAAAAAGGTGAAATGGCAAGACACATATTGGGAAAAGACACTTGCAACACCAATAACCAACAAAGGATTTGGACCTAGAATACATAAAGGACTCTTAAAATCAATTTCTAAAAATGACAATCTAATTTAAAAAATTTTAATTAAAAAAATTGGGCAACAAGTACAAGCAAGAATTTCGTAGAGGAAAAAACTCCAGTGGTCAGTGGCAATATGAAAAGATGCTCAACCTCCTTACAAACATAAGTTTAAACTACAGCAATACAATTTAAAAGTTGGTGAGGATATAGATAATGGAAATCCTTACCCGTTATTGATGGCAAAGTAAATTGCCTCAACAGCTTTGGAGAACAATCAGGCACTGTGTATTCAGTAAAGCAAAACACTTGTGTAGCCCAGGGGCAGCAACTCCACTCCTATGTGTGTTCATTATAGAAACTTGCATGCATCTGGGCACCAGGAACTGTGCTCGGGGAAGTCCAGAGCAGCTTTGGAGACAGCCCAGAAGTCATTATAGAGAAAAATGGAATATTATACAGAAGTGAAGATGGCTGTGCCTACATACTATAGTGCATGGATGAATTTTAGAAACAAAATACTGAATCCAAATAAACATGTAGGCCAGGCGCAGTGGCTCACGCCTGTAATCCCAGCACTTCGGGAGGCCGAGACGGGTGGATCACGAGGTCAGGAGATCGAGACCATCCTGGCTAACATGGTGAAACCCCGTCTCTACTAAAAATACAAAAAATTAGCTGGGCGTGGTGGTGGGTGCCTGTAGTCCCAGCTACTCGGGAGAGGCAGGAGAATGGCGTGAACCCGGGAGGTGGAGCTTGTAGTGAACCGAGACCCTGCCACTGTGCTCCAGCCTGGGCGACAGAGTGAGACTCCGTCTCAAAAAAAAAAATAATAAAAATTAAAAATTGAAAATAAACATGTAGCAAACATGAAAACAAACAAACATAGCCTTTTTAATTTAAACCCCAAACCAAGCAAAGGTAAGCAGTGTATCATTCTTGAGATAGACACATATATATGTACTAAAACTATTTTTTTAAAGGAGGTAATGATTAACCCAAAATTTCAGTGATGGAGGCCCTCTAGGGGGCAGAGGCAGGAGGCAGTGTTGGGAGGAGCAGGCCAGCAGACACCATGGTGTCGGTAGGTAACCTTCCAATTCCAGACTTGATGACTGGCTCACGAGTGATCCGTTATGATGCTTTATGATGTACCTCTGTGTGTTAGATGTAGATTGTTTTGTATGTTTTAAATATTCCATAATTGACAATTGAATGTAAATACCCTGGGGGAGGGCAGCCTCCGATCTTATCTGTCCATTTGGCTTCAGAGTGGTTTTGCTCAGCCGGCATTTTCCCCTCAAGAGGGTTTGATGGCCACAGGAGAGACGTTCACGTATTTAACAGAGTTCACTGTTTGACCATCTTGCTTAGGATAATAACTCAGAGTCTGTCTGTCCTTCCTAGAGATGGGCCACTACTGACTGCAAAGACGAGCTTCCCTCTGTTTTCACATGTGTGGAATCATCAGGGTTTTTGTTGAGTGCCCTTATTAGGGCCAGTTCCTTGGGAAATGGTCCTATAGGAAAACCTAACCACCACCAAAGAAGAGAAGAATCATTCACCTGGCCCCTCAGAGTGCTCAGCCCACTGCACCCCGATGCTCCCGTGATCTTTGTCTGTTCGCCCTCAAAGCCACTTCAAATAAACATTCTAGAAAAGAAGTGTTCTTGCCACCCAAATGCAACTCAAATCCGCTTTCCATCCAGGTGACTGTCTCATCTCCTCTGCTCAGCTACTCTGCCCCGCCCCTACCAATGCCAGCCCCACAGAGCAAAGCTGAGATTCGTCTGGGATGCTGTTCTCAGTAGACCAGCATGGAGTGCCAGGTATTAATACTGGCTTTGAAGATCACAGGGAAGCAGGGCCAGATTCTCCTCACCCTCACTTCACAATTCCCTCCTTCTCAGTTTTAAAGTGAAGACGAAGAGGAACATGACACAACAAACATGCATGTGTAATTTTGTTGCACGTGTCTGTGCAATTTCCAGGAAGAGAAAAGCTTCCTGGAAAGCAGGCAGGCAATTTCAGTCCTGAGGCTGATGTGGTCTCACTTAGGCAAGGGTTTCACCCTCCCTGGGCCTCAGTCGCACCATCTCTAAAACAGAATGGCATTTGCCTTGCCACCCTCCTCTCTGCTCTGTGGCCCTCACTGAGCTTCTCAAGGGTCAAGGACCAGATCGCCTTGATTTCTGTCAGGGCTGAATGCAGTGCCCAGGAGGGATGGTAAGAGAAAGGAGGGAGGAAGTGAAGGAGAGAGGAGAGGGTGGGAGGTGGTTCAGTCGCAGCACTGTGTTGAAGAGCATAATACGTGAGAAACTTTTGTGAACTTTGGAGAGTGTTCTGCAAATCTAAAGTGATGAATGCCATTACTAAGGTCAGTTACTGTGAATGATCGGCATATGCGTATCAAAAACAGCTCCCAGCTCTGTAAGGCATTAGAGTGAAAGCAAGCAATTTTTTAATGAAACATTCATTTGCCTTCTTTTACTGCAGTGCTTTGATTTAATCAAAATAAGCAAAAATGGCCAATGATTGTATCAACTTCTGAACTTGTTGAATCTACTTGGATGTTACTGTAACCCACTAGGAGAAAAGGGAAGCAAAAATACTATGTATTAATGTTCTTCAATTTTCTTACACTTGTAACCCTTTTTTACTTTAGAAAAGTTTAAATGTGTTATACATATGCATAATTAATAAGGAAAAGCTACTTGATTTATATAATTAACCATAGTCAATCTAAAAATAAGTTTATTTAAATTAGTGTGAATTTCATAGCTAAAAATACTTGTGAAGAAACAGTTTGGCTATTTTTTCTCATCAAATGGGATGTTTGAAAATAATAAATAAAAGCAGCTCAATACTATTGGTTACTTTCTCCTATTTCTTCTTGAACATGCCAATCGAATAAAATCACTTGAAGACTTTGGCAATGTTGAAGCTGATTAAATTTATTATTCAAGTTGAGTTCCATAAGAATATGAAACATTCACTTTCTGGAAGTAATTCAGTTACTGGCCATTTTTTCTCACTGAAAATTAAGTGTAAGTTTTGAGCTCTAATACAAGTTCCAAGTTTAGTATCAATTAAGTGTGTATTTTTGCTACTTATGAGCTTTATAGGTGTATTTTAATAACTGGCTTTAAAAGATAAACCGAAAAAGATTAATTGCTTAAGCAAAATGGTTTGTTTTCAATTAGTGTCATCCTTTCTGTTAATTGGAGACAGGTTAATAAAACATGGGTCAGTAACACTAGGACGTTTTTCCCCCAACATCCCCAAAATAAGATTTATTGTCCCATTAGGAAAATGTAAGCGGCGCATTATCTTTTCCTTAAGTGCTTAAGCATTATGTCCTGTGATGGATGGGTACGACAGGCAGTGGCGGGGTGGGCAAAGGAAGTGGGCAGGCTTGTTTCCAGCTGATGACCTTTGAAAAGTTCACGACCAGCAAATATTCATCCTGCTGCCAAAATAGCGGATGATTTCAAAGTCACGGTGTTAAGCGGTTGCTAAGGAAGTGTTACGGTGGAGGCTATTGTGCAGCTGAAGTGGTTGTTATGGCCACTCTGCATGTTAGAAAAATGTCAATTATTCTGAAGAGGTTGGCAATGCTACCTGGCATCCGCTCCACAATGGTGATTATGGTATCACCATTCTTGTTGTAGCAACAAGCCAGTCCTCTGAAATGTTTTCCAGAGGTTTGCATTTGCTGACTCCATTGACTATTTTCTTGATAATGTTGCTGGGATAAACTAGAAAACAAGTTTCCCCATGGTCAGCTGGAAATACTCATATTGCACTTGGACAGAGCGGATTGTTTCTGAGAAGGGCCAGTGATGAGCACCAGTTCCCTCCTTGCCCAGGCCAACAGCGTTTCACAGGACCCCTGGGCTCGTCCTGATGGTTCTCTTCCAAACGATGATCTAGAAAGATGTCCCATGTCAAGTTGCTTGCCTTTCAAAGGTCTTCAAATCATTGTTCCTCCATATCGTGGTCAGAGTTAGTGCTTTCATGCTGGTGAGCGCTTGGGGAATTTTTTTTAGGACTGTGACAGAGACAAAAAACTAAAAAAAAAAAAAAAAAAGTAATAAAAATGAGAGCTCTATTCCAGCCACCCAGAATGAGGAACTATAATTTTGTCACATTAGCTGCCACTCTGTTCGAGTAAACAAGAAAATAATCTTGGTAACATCAGAGATCTAATTCAGCATCCTAGCCCTTCCTTCCTCTCCAGAAGCAGTAACTATCAGCTAGCAAATTTCGTAGTTCTTTTCCAGGTCATTTATTTTATATATTATATACTATATACATATGGTATATAAAATATGCATATGTTTTGTTTTATATATTTGTATATATATTATATATAATATGTAATAAATAAATACATAGGTAATAAATATCTATACATATTTATATATTATATATACATTTTTATTATATATTTTTATTATATATACATATATTCAAGGCAATATTTAGTCCTTTTATGTATTTTTAAGATACACATAAAATACATATTTATTTCTACATGTCCCTGCAATTTGTTTCCTCCTGTCAAAATTATCTTGAAATGTAATTTCTATTATTGCAAATCTATTCCTAGCAGTCTTGTTATTTAATAGTCATTTTCAGAATGGAATTAAAATGAAAAGAAGGCACAAATGTTAAGATAATCACTTTCAAGTCACATTCATTTTATCTTCCCATTTTTAGAAGTTCTTTAACTTTATATTGACTTTTTATTTTACTTTTTTTTTTTTTCCTATTTGGCTTTCAGAGGGAGCTAGTGTTTTAATGTGAAAGGCTTCTCGTTACTGGGGCTTCTTAAAGAGGCTAGTGTCACACGTAAGTGAATTTTCCAGACAATTGAAATGTCAGATCTTTTTTAAATTGAAAAGTTTGGATGGAAGTCTTTCTGAAATAGTGTCTTAAAAGCATCTCAGCTTTAGAAGAAAAAAAAAGTTGAAATACTTGTTTGAATCATATGATAGTTGTAAGACATGTTACTTTTACAATTTTCAGGGTTCAGGGCTATTTTTCACTACTGTAAATGACACCCTACGGTTTTGAGTTCTTCTGTCTAGATTTTACAGTTTTTCTGTCCGTTTACTTTTCATCACACTGACAGCCATTCTTTTCTCCTTTCATCAGTGGTAGAGACTCAGGAAACTCTCTCTTTCCTAATTCTTGATAGACTGTTATCTGGAAATTTTGACAATAAACTAATTAGCCCAAACTCATCTTTTCTCAATAGTGAATTCGTTTATTGCATGCGCTTGAGTCAGGGGCCTTGTTTGTCTTTATTTTTTGTTCTTGGCTGTATCTTGGTCAAAATAACTGAACTTGAAGATCTGGACTTTTCTGAAATTTGTGTTGTGGAAAGAAAAATTAAGTATTTGTAAATTATATATTTTTAAGCTTATACTTTTATTGGAGAATATGGAAAAATAATGAAGCAATAGGGTTCAAGTTGTTAACATGAGATATAGAGCAACATTTCAAATAGAACCTGTATAGCAAATTCATTGTTTAAGCGAGTTCCATAAGAATACAAAACAAGCCCTTTCTGGAAGTAAAATAGTCATTGGCCGTATTTTCAGGAAAACTTTCTGTTGAACATTATTTCAGATGTGGAAACATCTAAGAGGATCATAATGTCAACATGCATTTCCCCAATAAATAAACAAGAGAAATGATACTGACAAGAACAAGAAATGATTATTTCTTCTGCCAAAGTTGGAAGCGACCAGATACGGATGTGCGTATTTTAAGATCATGGTTTGTGCTGTTGGAGTAGGAATAAGTAAAAGCTCTTTAATTTAAATCTGAATAGAAAATGAAAATTCAAAGGGATCCTTGCTTCACAGATCATTTTGGCAGTCTATTTTTTAAAAATAATTTAGCATAAGGAAATGGTAAAAATGAGTTTGTTGAAAGAATCAATTATCTATGGATTATATTTTAAACACTCACTGGTAACTGATTTCTACGAAAAGGATGCCCAGCCAGGAGTCACTGCATTTCGCAGGGAGTGGAGGCTCTTAGTCCATTTCCTAATGTGTACTTCCAAATGCTACATTGTTGCTGCTTCTATACTATTCTGTCTTTCAGATTTTTCACTCTATCTCTTCCTTGCTCCCCCACCCCGCCCCCAAATCAACAAGCATAAACTTTCCTCACTTCTGCCCCTAAATTTGTTTTCTCAGCTAGATTTATTTGGAAAATAAAGTACCAATTAAAATATACAATGACAATAATCATCATTGCGGATCGTAGGGTTAGGAAGACCCTGGAGGCCACCCAGGCCTCATTTGTACAGATGAGGAGATAGCCCAGGTTGGGCAACTGGCCCTGGGAGCTGATAATGACCCCATGGCAACGCGGGCCCTGGACACGGGAGAGGAGAGAAGGCCACAGCACGGAGGCCCCAGGACGCCACATGGAGAACGTTGGAGGTGATGTCTACAACAGGCGCTAGGAAACAGTGGGGCTTGGAAGGAGGAGGGAAAGTGTCAGGATTTCTCCTTCAATTTTTTAGGACTTTACTATATAAGCCTTAAGAATTTAGGGCTTTACTCTCTCATGTAGTAAAAATCTAGCATTTAGCCTGTTGCGTTTAATAACTGACAATGCATCCCATTTCAACACTGAAGAGAATCCCCATAATGTTCAGTTTTTGTCAATACTGTAGTTTCCTTGTCAGGCTTTCTTCAAAAACACAATGCTTTATTCTTTGTACTTGCTGGTGGGGCTAAAACCACTTTGTATTGTTTAAATAAGGTATTATCAGAGTTAAACACTATTTTAGTTCCACGGAAATATGAATTTTTAAGGTGAATCTTTTAAAGAAGCATTTCAAGCAGCAAAAGACAGGGCGGTGGAAAGACTGACCTTCAGGTGGAGCAGCAAGGGGGGTAAGTGCTGATGAGCTGGCCAAGGGAAGACCAACCCCCACCCCAGCCAGAACCCTCCGGTGCCCCGCTGTCTCTCTGGCCTGTCTTCCCCTCATGCAGCCAGCTGTGCATCACACCACGTAGGCCAGGGTGGCTCATCCGCCCCACAGGCGACCTAGCATTCATCCAAAATGTCGCTGTGGTTAGTTCTCATGTAGGCAGAGGTGAGATAGTCCCCCAATTTCCCAATCCTGCCATCCAGCTTCCAACCTAAAGCCTGAATGACTTGAAGACATGGAAGGGCTTTTTATTTTTGCTTTTTGTTTTGCTTGCTTTTTTTTTTTTTTTTTTTTTTTTTTTTCTTGTTAAACTGGAGATTTGACAGAGGTGAACTAAGGATTTTGGAGTGGATTTTTCTGGCCATTTTTGCAAATGTGTTACTTAGTTTACTTAGAGAATTGTTGAGGAATGTGCGCTTTGAGGAAAGAAGTTTGATTTTCTGTGTCCTTCCTGGGTGTCTTCTCTTTGGGTCTTTCCTCCAGATCAGAACCTGGTTGTTGGCCGTGTGAGCTCTGGGTGACTCTGGTTCTACTGGAACGATGCAAATGTCTGTAGGGCTCATGTGAGCAGGGGACCCGAGCTGGAAGGACACTTCACAGGGCAGTGTCTCTGTGTGGTTGAGAGGTTGATACCCTGTGTCATTAGGTGGAGTCCAACCAGAACTTGTTTCTGGGCCCGCAGGGTTCTACATAAGGAAACAAAATGAAGTCGGTCCAGATTTCACTTTTTAAAAAACTATATAATTCCATAGCGCCCACGGTAGGCTCTCTGCATCTCTTTATGATTTAATAAACAGAAGCAGAGACTATTTGGTGCCCTTTCTTTCAGCCATTGGTTGCTCAAGGCACAACACATAAAAATATGAACAAAACATGGGCTCTGCCCTCAGAGCCTCATTCTCTAAATCCAGTCCTGCAATGGCGGTAACTGTCACTGTGGGCAAAGAGGGATGGAGCTTCGTCCCACCGGGGAATGGTGGCTGGGAGCCAGAAGGACAGGAGGGGTCCCAGAAAAGATACCGTTTACAGGATGAATGGGGGGATGATGGCCGGATGGAGGCGCAGTGTGCTCACGTGCAAGGTGGCCCCGGGGGCACCTGAGGACAGGCCAGCGAAGCCTCCAAGTGCTCTTTTCTCCTGTGGGTGAAGTCTTGACTTCAAATGGTTCGAGAGTGAAATGACACACCTGTGTTTTAGAGATCTCACTGGGTTTAGAGACCAGCTTGAAGGTTAATGCCCATTTTTAGAGCAGAGATAATGAGGCCTGAGCCTGGCAGATGACTCTCCCGGGAGGATGGAGGCGTTCTCGAGTCGCTCCCCAGGCAGAATGGAGGGCTGCGGGGTGATGCGAAGGAAGGCAAGTAGCAGTCCAGGCTGGCTCCAGTGTTTCTGGGGTGGAATTTCAGGGCAAGTCTCCAAGTTCTTACAATTTGCATCACTTCTTGAAATAAAAGATTACCTCCTATACATAAAAGACCCTATATACAGAGAACATCCTGGAAGGAGCTAAAGAAAAATGTTTTATTTATGAAGTGGATATGGAGGGTGGAAGTCAGGAGGGAGACTTTTAACACCTTTCTGCTTGTCTGATTTCTTTTCTCTCTCTCTCTCTCTCCCTCCCTTCCTTCCTTCCTTCCTTCCTTCCTTCCTTCCTTCCTTCCTTCCTTCCTTCCTTTCTTTCTTCTTCTTTCTTCCTTTTTTTAAAAAAAGATATTATTCTACAATTCCTAAGTTGCAGAGTACTGGGAAATGTGACATCATTTGATCTGATGCTTTTTGATTCACTGTAAGAGAAACTTCATGGAACTCATATGTAGTCCTGAGAAGACCTAACTCCTTTTTTTTTTTTTTTTTTTTGCACCTTTGCATTAGATTTACTTTCATTTGTTTGTTTTCATTTGGTAATATTTGCACTTCTGTACTTAGGACTAGAGACAGAAGCTAGCTCTTGCCAGGATTTTCTTAGAGCAGAGCATCTGTTTTCTTGAGATGTTAGTACATCTGTCTTGAGATGTTAATACTTCCCTTTTCAGGAATTACATTTATAAAAGAAAATGAAAATTACCTAATGGATTAAGGGTGGTATTTATAGCTGTAAGTTATATCTAAGAGTCTCTTCCAAGTCTTCAGATATTATATTATATAATTTATTGTATTTGTATTGTACACAGAAACTCACTAAGGCTAACTTGCCAGGTAAGTGGGCAGCTTAGTTCTCAAAATGGAGCACCAATGCCCTCTCTCTGCTCTATTCCATGTTGTAAAATGCCTAATAATTTTGGTTTAGATGCCAGACGCTGTGCCTTTGTTCGTGGGCAATTTTGCTAATGTTTTCCATTTCTATCTGCATGTCATTTCCATGATTTTGTGCTTTCCAAGATTTTCACAGGGTAGAAAAAAACTATTAGCAATTAAACTTTTGTTGAATTTTAGTTCCGTGCTTGGCAGAGTGTAGGATGTGTGCAGTCAGAAGTCTGCATACATTCTTTTCTTTGGCAGACAAAGAGGAAGTGATTCTAGCAATATGCATCACTGTTTAAATTAACCAACACAAATTGCCCCAAGAGCTATACCCCAACTTTTCACTATTTTTGAAAATAGGTTATAATTTCAATAGACTATCTACTCTATAGTTCGTGTTGTTATTGTCATTGTTTTAAGCAAATTACTGTCTACCAGGTAACACAGAGTCACTGTAAAGCTGTGCTGTCCAACACAGCAGCCACCAGCTACATGTGGTTATTTAAGTTTAACTTAATTAAAGTTAGATGACAAGAAAAATTTAGTTCCTCGGCTGTCCCAGCCATGCAGCAAGTACTCAATGGCTCTATGTGGCTAATGACCACTGATCTGGACAGCACCATACTAGAACATTCCATCCCCACAGGAAATTCTAATGGACAGTGTTGGTCTAGAATATGCATATTTCATAAGCAGAGTTGAAATGGAAAAGCTTCTGATACACTTTGTAAAGTGTAATAAGAGCAAAGATGCAGTTTCATGTATGTTCCCTGTAGAATAGAATATAGACTAGTCATAAAAACTTCACATTTTGAAAGTAGGCACACGTTTTACCATTTTCACTTTAAAGTGTAAATAATTGACTTTGCAGAGCTCGATGCTCTGGTCCATTTTGCTTGGCTTTCTTTTAGACAAAGAGAGGAAAGTTAGAGAATAACAAAGATGATTACGATCACCAAGTTCCTCTTATTTAATACTGCAAGATTTGACTCAAATTTAGGGGCAGTGCTGCTTTGGGTGGAGTTACAAAGTTAAATGCCCTTAAATGACATTCAGGGAAAAGTGATTTAAGAGGCCAATCTTGATTTCCTGCCTTTCTTCCTAGTATTCTTTGAATTTCCAACCCTAGATTATCCTAATTTTTTAAAAAAAATTACACATTAAACTTCAAAAGTGCTTAGAGATACTATATGATAGGATTCTTCCTGTAGGTGTTCAAATGCTATTAAAAATATTGGATAATCTTTGATTTCCCTATAAATGGGAAAAATTCTAAGGACCATTTATTTTAAGTGAAGGACACTTAAAATAAATTACTACTTTACATTTCACACAAAAGTTACTCAAAATAGATCAAAGGCCTAAATGTAAAATCTAAAACTAAAACTCTTAGAACAAAACCTATGTGTGTATCTTCAGGATCTCAGATTGCCCAATAGTTTCTTAGATATGACACTGAAAGCATAAGCAATAACAGAAAAAAAAAATCGACAAACTGGACTTCATCCAAATTAAAAGCCAAGGATGCGATCAAGAAAGTGAAAAAGCAACCCACAGGATGGGAGAAAATACTAGCAAATCATCTATCTGATATGGGTCTAGTATACAAAATATATAAAGAGCTTTTACAACTCAACAATAAAAAGGCAAATAACCCAATTTACAAAAAATGTGCAAAGGATCTGAATAGACATTGCTCTAAAGAAGACGTACAAATGGCCAATAGGCACATGAAAAAATGCTCAACATCATCAGTCTTCAGGGAAATACAAATCAAAACCACAATTAGATCCCACTCTACCACCACTAGGATGGTTTAAAAAAAAAAAAACGCAGACAACAAGGTGTGCTGGCAAAGATGTGGAGAAATTAGGACCTTCATGCATTGCAGTGAGAATGTAAAAATGGTGCAGCCACTTTGGAAAACAGTTTTGCAATTCCTCAAAAAATTAAACAGAGAGAAGAGTGAATGACCCAGCAATTCCACTACTAGATATATCCACAAGATATATTCACACAGACACCAGGATTTGAATGTTCGTGGCAGCATTACTAATAATAGTCCAAAGTGGAAAACAATCCAAATGTCTATCAAATAACGAGTAGATAAACAAAATCTATCCATAGAATGGAATACTATTCCAACATAAAAAGGAATGAAATTCTGACACAAGCCACAGCATGGATGACTCTTGAGAACATTATGCTAAAAGAGAGAAGCCAGTCAAAGAGGTCCACATATTGCTTGATTCTACTGATATGAAGTGCATGGAATATGAAGGCAAACTATAGAGACAGAAAGGAGGCTAGTGGTTGCCAGGGACAGGGTGCAGGAGGAATGGAGAGTGGCTGCTAATGGATGTGGAGTTCCCCTTGGGGGTTATGAAAATGTTCTTGAATTACAGAGTGGTGATGATTGCACAGCCTTGTGAAGATACTAAAAACCCCTGAATTGTGTACTTTTAAAGGATGAATTTTATGGTATGTGTATTAAATCTCAAATATTTTTAAAACAAGTATACGTTTCCATAAACATAACTCTTGGTTGCTCTCTTTAATCCCCTAGTCTAACGATAAGTACTTTTTTTCAGTGCCACCTGACCCAGTCTTTTAGGGAACTTAAGGCAAAGCAAAAACCACAAATCTGATTAGAACAAGTGTCCAAGTGAAAGGCTAGTAGCAAAATCCAAAAGCCCATTTTTTAATATAGAAGCACAAGAAAGCATCTCTGTTCATTTTAGCTAAAGGTATAAATGAGAAGTTGAGCCTGTTATTTGTGGGCCAGAAAATTCAATTATAAAACAATGGAAAGTTTGAAAGACTCAAGTAGTTAGCATCTCTTTTAGTCAAAATCTTCTGTTATATAATCTTCAAATGGCTATTGATATAAAAAAGCTCTGTACCACCTAGAATTTTCATGCCTCCAAAGTTTTACATAAATGGAATGGTTCTAAGTACGTGGCAAACTACTAAACACATTTATTACAATTTCTTTGTCACTGTCTTTGCATTTCTCTTTAAATACCCCTGAAGTGCCTGCTTCTCTCAGGAAGGAGAGCTTTGAATCACTGCTGAGCCTGCGGGTCTGCTGACTTCATTTCCTGGCTTATACAAAATCCAAGCCTGCAGACACCGCCTGAACGTGTGTTTTCCACATAACTAATAAACAATAAAAGCGAGGGCATTAAAAACAAAGGAACTTGACCAGTTTGCAAAAGCAAAACAATCCCATGGAATATTGACCTTAATCTGTAAAAGGCTTCAGATTTTCTGATAGGGTTTCCAGTTCATTGTCTAAACTTCGTACGGAGGTTTTCAATTAGGCACTAAACCTTGGCTTCTGTGCCAAATTAACGGTGAGGATAAGACATGTCAAACTTTAAAATGAATGGAATTACTGCTAGGGCCTTACAAGCAATATGTAACTTCATGAGATAATCATATAAAAGGCTGAATCTTTTGCGATCGAAAGCTTCCTCTTTCCAGCCTAAACGCTTTATTTCAAGTAAATGTGAGCAAAAGCCCTACGATACACAGGATATGCAAAAGCAGCTAGAAATAACCCTATTCTCATGGTTCTGATCATCATACCCGGTGGGTTACCTCGTTCTCTCACCAACAGTCACTTGACACTTGCCCAGAGCATTCTCATGGAGCAGGGGCTGAGGGGACGGTGGGAACTAACAAGCTGAGAAGAGTTAGGAACCAAGAGGCCTTCGCTGTGCTGTTCTCTACCTGTTTGTATTTTACTGACTCTGTCCTTAAAAATATTTTCTCAGGGTTTTAGAGGACATGTTTTAGGGGGAAAAAAAGCACTAGATTTTTTAGAAGCTAGAAATGGAAAGTTTTCAACCAGTCGCTTCACTGTTTAAAGTAATTGCGATGGAATATGACAAAACCTACATCTACACTTTTGTAGATCTTCCCAATAGGGAGAATAATCACGGAGTATTGCCCTGTCTATGCTGTTTGATTTTTTGCAAGCAGATTTTTAACACTAGGATATATTAAAAACCAGTGTGATTTTCTAAATAGGTTTATAATAATAGCTCTCATTTTTGGAGTGCATATGAGGAAAGCACTAATACTATCCTTATTGTCCAGATGGTAAAACTGAGATTCAAGATGATGAGTAACACACCCAAGAGCAATAGCCAAGTGTCAGAGCGTGGACTCAGGCCCTAGGTCTGCCCAGGTAGAGCCAAGAGCCTCATCCCTCTACTGCATTGCTGTTACCAGGAGTGGAGCTTGGGATTCTCCTGGTGCTAACCCTGCCATCTCTATTGAATTGAATTTTGTGATGTAAAGGCAGTGTTTTATGTCAAGCCTCCTACTCATTCCACCACTTCCCAGCTCAGGGATCTCAAAGTTGTTTCTTCATGTGTAAAGTGAGAAATAACAAAATGGGGATAATAATAACTTATGCCTTATGATTGTTGTCAAGATTAAATGAATTACTCTAAGTGCATTGCTGAGAACACACCTGGAACCCAGTAAGCATTCAATACGAGGTAGCAATTACTGTGTACGAAAAGCTTCCTATGCTGGTTGCTCACAGGCTAAATAAGAATGCACAAACATTTAAATACTTGTGCTGTTCAATGTGTTGTATCTAATACAAAGCTGCATCAGCATGACCAGATGCTGCTGTCTAAAACCTCATGATCAGATTAGGCATACATGATGGAAACATATGAAAGGACAAGTGAAATAAAATATTTAAACAGAATCTCAAGGCTGGGCACAGTGGCTCACACCTGTAATCCTAGCACTTTGGGAGGCCAAGGCAGGCAGATCACCTGAGGTCAGGAGTTCGAGACCAGCCTGGCCAACATGACGAAACTGTGTCTCTACTAAAAATACAAAAATTAGCTGGGCATGGTGGCAGGCGCCTGTAGTCCCAGCTACTGGGAAGGCTGAGGCACGAGAATCGCTAGAACCCGGGAGGCGGAGGTTGCCGTGAGCCAAGATCATGCCACTGCACTCCAGCCTGGGTGACAGAGTAAGACTCCATTTCAAAAACAAACAAACAAACACGGAATCTCAAACATAAAAGGAACATCATGGAGGGCATGTCAGTCAAAACACCATGGTGATGTCCTTAAAGAAAGGAGAAAACGAGGCGAGCAGGGGCACCACAGAAGGTTGATGAAAAAGTTACATGATACAAATGAGGGCAGCCATTCACACGCAGACACAGACATCAGATGTGGGACATGAGTTCCGTCTCCCTCCATCAGAAATGGTGGAAACGCTCCAGCTGCAGTCTTATAAGTCCTACTCACATGGGTCAGTGAATCACACAATTCTGCCCCAAGACATGTATTAGTCTGTGGCCAATTTCCAGCATAAATAATTTCCTTTTTCCTTGTTCCAGGGCTTTTGAAAGTTGTTGTTGAGTGAGAGAGTTTTTTTCTTTTTTTTTTTCTTCCTCCTATTCTCTATCTGTACGTGTGTGTGTGCACGTGTGTTTGGAGAATTTAAGTCCTTGAATGTGTGAAGCAGAAGGGACAGGCACCTGGTGTTTGGGTAGAACTGCATAGAACACCATTCCAGAGATGAGCCAGAGAAAGCCAAATATATGTCGCAGAGAAAAGTGAACAATTGTTTGTTAGCAATAAAGGTTTTACCAGTCTGTGGTAACTTAAGAAAAGAAAAGTAGACGAAATTTTTATAGAGCTATATTTATTTGATTGGCCTTATTACATATCTGTGTTATAATTCACTTAATTTGTAGTGATCTATTGTATCCATAATTGTATAATGTGATTGTAAAATATAATTACAGAATAGGTCTACCACATTTAATATTGGCAATCTTGTCTCCTCCCTTGCCCACTACCATCTGGCTTTTTTTTTTTTTTTTTTAATATTCCTGAAATCTAAAGAACACTGATGTACAGTAAGTTGTAATGAGCCTTTTAAAAAGCGTTACTTAGAAAGACCATTCTGGGTGTTACTGAAATGCTAGGGGTTTGGTCTAGGTCCTGCTGCTTGCTGCACAGAAAGCCAATCACTCAGACAACATGTATTGCCAGGGAAGAAGGCTTTAATAAGGCAAAGAAGGCTGAAGGCAAAGAGATGGGAGATCAGTCTCAAATCCATCTCCCTGACCAACTAAAATCAGGGGTTTACATAGCAGGGAAGAAATGCAGGAAATCCAGAATTAGGGAGACGTAGGGGAGAGAAGTTTGTCGATAGGAAGTAGGTAGCTGGATAGGCAGTCATGACTGATGAGTGGTCTGGCATTTCATTGTTCAGATGTAGCAATCTGGTGAGTTTCAGCTTTTGATACTCTGGGAGGACCGATGGTTGGTTTTCTGAGAAACCCTTTCTCATATAAGACAAAGGGAACTTTGTTGAGTTTTAAGACTGGAAGAGTAAATATCTGATGTTTATTCAAAAGAAACCATAAACATCAGTTCTATGGGACAATAGGGCCAGTTTCACAGGCATTTCCATTAAGAATAATTACAGAGAATATCACTCACTAGTTACATAGTTACTTCTTGTAGAAGGTAGTTCCAGCTGTACATAGGGAAGTATTGTCTAAATATTAATATTATTATTTTACATATCGTTGTTCTTTGAAAAGTGACATTTCTTTTAATATAATATTAATTAAAGTATATATAATAAATTTTCATTTAAAAGATAATTTGTAATTTATATTAATTATTTGCATCAAAACACTAAGCTTTTTGTATTTTATGAGTTTAACTAGAACTGTAATTATAATAATTGAGCCTCCTTTGTCAATTTATTTTTACAATATTTATTTGTGACATGATGTCTTAACTTCACATCGATCATTCTAAATTTAAAGAAAAAGCCAGGCTTCTGTATCAAGCAAAAATGAAGGAAAATTGAAAAATGTCCCTGCAAAAAATTCATGGGCCCAGCAGACATCTTGTGGGTGACCCGCATGGAAGGGCTGCTGGACTGATGTTCAGGAAGGAAAGAAAAATCTGTGTCAACTGAGCATGGACTTAGTCACTTTCAATATTCCCAAGGTGCACGCCAATTTATTTTGTGTGCCTGAATTTCCTAAGCATTTTAATTCTCTATCAACAGTAGGATAGTAGGATATTTAGCCTCATTTTGTTGTAGAACTTTCTCCTTAGGGTTCTTGTCACACGGCCAGGAAAGATTAGGCTCACATTGAAGATGAGACACATTGAAGGGTTAGAAAAAATGGAATTTATTGGGAAAAAAGGAAAGGAAAGAGAAACAGTGACTCCCAACAAAGTGAGAGTCCTGCTAGCGGGTTTCCCGCCTCAGATTGAACCCAGGTTACCACCCAGAAACGGGAGAGGCCAGGCCCCTCCGGGCTGCAAATGGTGCGAACTTCGCAAGGCTCCACCCCGTTCTCCCAGTGTGTAAGCTGGTCAGAGGTTCTCAGGGCCTCTTTATACTTGGCTGTCTCAGTTTCCTATTACCTTCTTCCACTTTCAGTCCTCTCTTCTAGCTTGAATGTAGCTCTTTTTAAGGGAAGACCAGGAAGAGGATTTGAAGCAGTTGGAGCTGCTACAAATTTCAAGCGCACAACTCAAATCCCTTCCCTAACACCACCAGCTGTGTGTGGGGCCTGGGACAAGTCACTTAATTTCTACGAACTCGATTTTCTCATCTTTAAAATGAAAATATTAGTGCCCACATCAAAGGATCAAATGAGATGACCTCAGTAGAACACCAGGTACAATGTAGAAGTTCAGCCAGTGTTAGCCCTTAATTTTCCTCTGCTCTAGCAAGCAGGATCTCTGTATTTTATTCTTTTGAATGCATCCAGCAAAATGCTGAGCACACACAAGTTATTCATTCACCCATTCGACAAATATTTGCTGAAAACCTCTTACCTGGTGTTATGATAAAAGCACACAGAAGGAAATAAGAAAATCTGGTCCAATCTGCTAAACATCTGTGTAAACTAAGCGTATTAGCTTGGTCAGACCTTGATTTTCTCTTCTTAAAGTATGGCAGCTGAACTGAGTAATAACTGCCTGTAGAAAGAAGGGAGGGGGGCAAGAAGAGAAGAAAGAGGGGATAGAGGTGGAGGGAGGAAGGAAGCAAACAATCCCAAGGTCAGAGCAGATACTTGGTGCCAAGGTCAAGGTCAGAGTGGATGCTTTATGCCAAGGTCAGAGGGGAAGCCTTCTGTTAGCATGAATGCTGAAAAGACACAACTACTTCTAATCTAAGATGTGACCAAGGGGTTAAAAAAGAGTTAATTTGTACAAAACTGCATGTTTTCAAGTTAAATTTCACAATTTGAAATTAAGGAAAAAAATTAAAATTCATTTTCCTGAAGAGAGCATCTACCAGAATATAAATAAATTCCTTTTGGAAATTCAGGGCAGGATCCAGGACAAGAACAAAGTGATGCCTGCGATGGAACCTGCTTAGGGTGGGCCTGCACTAAGGGTGGCACCTGGCACGTGGCAATGCCCACAGAATGTCAACTACAGTCATCATCATCGTACGGAGTTACTTTAGTATCATTAGCATCTCTGCACTGGCTGGGATACACATGCTATCATTTTGCTGTTTAATATTCAAAAATAGATGGAAAAGACACTGCATTGTAGGTGGCCTGTTTGTATGTAATAAGCCTCTTCCCAGAAATAAAGCTTGATTTAGAAAAAAATATTCCTAAGAAACTTGGAACTTGACAGTGAAAAGTGAACGAAAAATGACTACCAAAAAAAGCAAGGAAGCTGGCATGGCTGCTCATGCCTGCAATCCCAGTGCTTTGGGAGGCCAAGGCAGGAAGATTGCTTGAGGCCAGGAATTTTTGACCAGCCTGGGCAACATAGCGAGATTGTCTGTACAAAAGAAAAATTTAAAAATTTGCCGGGCATGGTGTTGCTCCTCTGGTGGTGGTGCATAGTGCCAGCTGCTCAGGAGGCTGAGGTGGGAGGATTGCTTCAGTCCAGGAGTTTGAGGTTAGAATGAGCTATGATTGCACCACCGGCCTCTAGCCTGGCCAGTAGACTGAGACTCTTTCTCTAAAAATAAATTAAAATTAAACAACTTAAAAAGCAAAGAAATAGATTAAAATCCTGTATGGCCAGTAGCAGATCTAGCAGAGGAATCAGAAGCTGAACGATGCTGATAAACAGCTGAGAGGGCAGAAATGTAACAACCATACATTTATTCGTCAATGTTGGCATTGGTTGAGCTGCCAATTCCATCTTTGGGAAAAATTAGCTTGGAGAGGAGTTTTAAGTGGCCTCCACTATGTGAGGAGTCACGTGTTTGGTTTTTCAGTGGCTGCAGTAAATGACCCAGGAGCCGGCGGGAGAGGTTGGCCAGCCTTCAAGTCACTTTCAATTCTAGGCTGCCAGATAGTGTCGGAATAATCCATTAAATCTCAACTTCACTGTAATTAAGATGAAAAACCTTCGTGGTGGTGTACTTTTGCTGTATCAACGCTACAGGGTAAGAGGAGAACATGAAATAATTCCAGAGATGTCTTTGCTCTCTTTTGCAAAGAAAACAATTATTTCTGGAGAAGAGTCCTGGCATTAAATTCTATCCATTTTATTGTAGAACCAGATTTGACTTTATGTGCAAAGTTTTAAAAGCAATACTGACACTGGTTCAGTACATTGATTTTAACTACATGCAACTGAGTTAAAAATAATTGTATGTGGAATGGAGTGGAAAAGAAACATGAAATAATACTACTTACTAGACAAGTTTTAGAGCTCACTCTTCAGCCCACTTCAAACATGATTTATTAAAAGTAATGAGAAAAGTATGACAGTAGGAAAAAATCCACCATATAGGCCCAGAGCCCAAATGCCTGTGCCTCCCTGTAAACTACTTCGGGTGGGGTTTTCCATGTTTTCACCGAGGAGGTTGGATTAGCTCACCTTTAGGGAAAGTCCTTTCAGATGCTGTTATGACATAATCTATCCTATGGATGAAAAAATATCATTGGTTGGAAGTTGTCCTCAGAAATCTACCAATGATGTTATTCACTGCAGTGTGCTAAGCCTTAATATTCCTTTCTTCACGTGGAGAGTGGACTTGTGCCTTGGAGCCATAGTTCAGTGTAGAAAGAGACAAACTGTGGGCTCTGTGGGGTCTCAGAGAGCCTGTTCCTTCTTTCCATCAGAGAAAAGCAAAGCAAATCAGGCAGCCCGCCCTGATGGATGCCAGACTGATGACCTGGCCCCGTGAAAGTGGGCAGGTCCTCGCCTGGACTGGTTCCACCTCAAGGCGATGAGAGCTCCACTGAGAGATTCAGAATGTTCTCCCAACGCTGTCCCTGGCCTTGTACTTGCCCTGTGTCACTAAGCTCATCTCTCTGTTAGGATGTGGCTCAGGAAACTTATAAAACCCGTCCGAGGTTATTAAAAATACCTTCCCAAGAGTACATAAAACACTTCATCCCGTGTACCATCTTTTTAAAATGTAGTTTTGGACCTCTCCCAGAAGAGTCCCCCATATTATCTCAAAAAAACTGTTTAAAGTAGCGGATCTCATAGCTCCTAGGACCCCTGCTATGGGCACGGAGCAGGACTGCTTCCCGGCTGTGGGATGTGGACACTGACCCACGGACATCACTAGTATTTGGCTGACAGCGTGGCCTCAAATCGCCTTGTCTCCTCAGATGCCTACATTTACAAATAATTAAGCATATCTGATATGTTTTCATTTTTCGGTAAGCAAATGCATGCTTTTCAACACTTCACAACATGATAAGGAGAAGAATTGCAATTTCAAAGCAAAAATGAACACGCATCTCTGTAAGCCATTTAAGTGGAGACTGTGCACACAAGATTTTGCAACAATGTTGAGAATGGAAGAATCTTTTTAGAGTTAGCCTCATTAAATCCTGGGTTTTTTCTCCTCCTCCTCCTCCTCCTCCTCCTCCTCCTCCTCCTCCCCTTCCTCCTCCTCCTTCTCCTCCTTCTTCTTCTCCTCCTTCTCCTCCTCCTTCTCCTCCTTCTCCTTCTCCTCTTTCTGCTCCTTCTCTTTCCTTCTCCTTCTTTCTTCCTCTTCCTCCTCTTCTTCCTCTTCTTCTTCCTCCTCCTCTTCTTCTTCCTCCTCCTCCTCCTCCTCCCCTTCTTCTTCCTCTTCCTCTTCTTCTTCTTCTTCTTTCTTTCTTCATCTTTATTCTTTTTTCAAGACAGACTCTTACTTTGTCACCCCGGCTGGAGTGCAGTGGCACGATCTCAGCTCACTGCAACTTCTGCCTCCTGGGCTACCGCAATTCTCCTGCCTCAGCCTCCCAAGTAGCTGGGATTACAGGCATGCGCCAGAACGCCTGGCTAATTTTTGCATTTTTAATAGAGATGGGGCTTCACCATGTTGGCCAGGCTGGTCTGTAACTCCTGACATCGTGATCCGCCTCAGTCTCCCAAAGTGCTGGGATTACAGGCGTGAGCCACTGCACCCAGCCTGGTATTTTTTAATGGAAAAATCAAGTCAGGAAAACCTAAAGCCTAATTTTAAGTTTTTAATCTCAAGAAAAAGTTAAGATAATTTAGCATCAATCATAACCTTCCACTTACTGTTACTAATGACAGTTCTGGTGAAGAATATATGTTCATCAAAGAAATAATACATATGGATACTTTAATTTCCTGTCATTTATATAGATTTTTGTCTCTGGAGACCTCAAATAAGCTTGGAATTTTGTTAGTGTATACTTTAAAAAATTATAAATGAAACACAATATCATATTTTCAGAAAAAAATCAACTTTGTAAAGTTGTCAATTCTCTCTAAATTATGTCATCGTTCTAATAAACATAAAAATTATTTTTAACTGGACAGGGTGACTCCAAAGGTCATATGGCAAAATAAATAAGTTGAAAATTGCCCTACTAGACATTAAAACATCTTATAAAACCTCAGTAATTAAAACAGAATCACAAAGACATACTATAGACATATAAATCAATGCAACAGATTAGAAAGTCCAGAAATAGATACAAATACACAGAAGAAGTTTGTATATTTGAATGGACTAGTTAATAAATGCATATTAGTGTCATCTAGAAAAGTGGATCAACACCTTATGCCATACCCCAGTACACATTTTAAATGAATAAAACATTTAAATGGAAAATAGGAAACCATAAAGATACTAGAAAAAAAAGAATTATTTTATAAAGTCAGCATAGAAATGGTCTTTCTAAGTATATTTCAAAATTCAGAAGACATAAAAGTATGATTAATACATATTTGACTAAAAAAAACCAAAGTGTTCATAGCCAGCACATGATAAACAAAAGTAAAAGGCAATGACTGAAATGAAAAAAAAAAAACTGCAGCTTGTACCACACCTCCCAGAAACCAGCAAGAAAAAGACTAGCATCCTAGGCTGGGCGCGGTGCTCACCTGCAATCCCAGCACTTTGGGAGGCCGAGGCAGGCAGATCATGAGGTCAGGGGTTCGAGACCAGACTGGCCAACATGGTGAAACCCCGTGTCTACTAAAAATACAAAAATTAGCTGGGTGAGGTGGCAGGGCACCTGTAATCCCAGCTACTGGGAGGATGAGGCAGGAGAATCGCTTGAACCCAGGAGGTGGAGGTTGCAGTGAACTGAGATCTTGCCACTGCACTGCAGCCTGGGCGACAGAGCGAGACTCTGCCTCAGAAAAAAAATAATAACATCCTAATGGAAAAAGCGGAGTCAGGGAGAACAAAGGACATGACATATGGAATATACTCGTTCTCTCTCACTAAGATACCATTTTTCACATAAGACTGGACAAAATTCAAATATTTGATGACACATTCTGCTTGTGGGATATTAAGAAACCAGGCCCATTTTATACATTGCTGATGGAGGACAGTTTGGCAATACCCGTGAAAACTGGAAAGATTTGAATATCTTTAAACAACCTGCCTCATGTGCACATTCAGTGTGAGACTGTCCGCAATAGCAAAGACTGATTGTCCATCAACATGGAACTAGTTACATGAAATTGGCCATCCATGCAGTTACGAAAAGAATGAAGTCTATAAATGAATGGAAAAGTCTCAAAGATACAATATTAAAAGAAAAATACACAGACTCAAAACAGTGATATAGCAGTGTGAGGTATATATTCATATGTGTTTGTACATTCATAAAAATCTGGAAGGATCTAGAAAGAAAATAGTGACAGTGGTTAGCTATTTTAGGGGTGGTGGGTAATAATGCTGAATGGGAAACATAAATGGGGAGACTGTTCATATATGAGTTTTTATAATTTAAAAAAAATTTATGAACAATGTGAATGCATACCCTTCTCAAAAACGAGGTATTTTTTAAAATAGGAAATTAATAGGAGAAAAGCCTTTCTGGACTCCTCCATCTTCTCAAAAGGACTTTGCCAATCTTTTTCTTAATACAATTTAAAAATAATTTGTCCAATATTTGTAGCATTACCTTTTTGTCAAATAATTTTTATCAAATGATTTTTGTCAAATAATTTTGCAAATTAATCTTTGGTGCTTCCCAGAGCCTCATTTGCTGGTATTGTCTGAGTTGTTTGGGCTGCATTCAGTGCGGGATTTCTTTAAGACGCTCAGCCGGGCTCCAAGAGTCCTGAAGGAGTCCAAGTGTCTTCCCGGGAACCTGACACCAGACAGGAGCTCATGCATTGGAAAATCGGCCTTCCAGGAGGGAGGAAGAGGCAGAGGGAGAATTGTGGGGAAATATGCGCCGGACACCTCATTACACATTTTCCTGCTACTTCTTCTGTGCTTTCTTCAGAACTATCCCCCAAGTCCTATCAGGAGCTGTGCGACTCCGGCAGTGGGGACCGGATTCTCTGCTGTGACCTGCAGGGGCTGCACCTAGTCACGCAGCAGCCTCTGCCTCCTGCCTCTTTTCCAAATCAGCTGCCCCCTCTTTACCTGTTCCATTTCCTACAGACATCCCTCATTGTAATTCTTTCCCTTTGCAGTCTTGCAACAATTCCAACCCTACTGTTCCTTGGTTTAAATCACTGTTGATCAGCCATTCCTCCAAGTTACTAGGTACAGAACAGCTTTGACGCTTATTTGATAATAAAGACTAGAGTTGTGTGCTGTATTTTAAGGACAAGAGTGATTCTAATAGTAATATGTTTGAGTGAAGACAGAAGGACAGGGACAGGGAGAAACTCGCCCAACAGGTGCCCCTCTGCAGGATCATTTCAAAGACCTTATTTCCCCAGGGCAACTGTTTATTTTACAAATCTTACAAGCAGCTTTAATTTAGCTCTTTAACACTGATAACGTGCAAGCGTTATTTTACAATATGGTGAGAGTTGGGAAACTATTAGCATGAAATAATAATTGCCACTAGGTGACTTCATTAAAAGTTTTGTTTTTTTCATGACCATTCAGGCCACTTTCAGCAAAGCACAGACTCAGGGCTCTGATGCTCCTCCAGTCACAGGCCATCCTGGGGCTGCTAGGTGCCAATTCCACCCTGTTTTCTATGAGTAGATGACACAAGTCCATCTTCAGAGAAGGTGTGTCAGAGAAGCTTTAGAGTGTGTCCCTCTCCATAAAACTATTTTAATACTTGAGGCTTTTTTCAGTTTTAAATGTAAACTTTTGTTACTGAAACAAAAACCTATTTTTATAATACCTCACAATAAAATTAAAGATACAGGCTACTGAGAGAAGTTTATTTATTGAGTCCCAAAAGTCCTAATTCTGGATTGATTAAATGATTTGATATAAGATAAATGTTCAGATGGAAGTGAAATATCTCTATTTTTGACCCCAAAAGGATCATCAGCTAAGTGCGTTAGATGCTTTATCTAATTAATTCTTAGAACAACATAATCAATAAGGGACTATTACTATTATCATTTTATAGATGAGAGAACTGAAGCTTTAGGAAGTTAAGTGACTTTCCCAAATTCACATGGTAAATGGAGTAGAGTTGTAGCTCTCTGAATCCAAAATCCATGTTCTTAACCAATTAAGTAATATAACTGTTTTATATTCATAAATATGTATACACACACACACACACACACACACACACACATATATATATATAGAGAGAGAAACTTTTGGTTGCCTATACCTCTAGAACTATTATACTAAAATGTATATCTATTTTTTTCAAAAACTGCTTCTAAGGCAATATTTGTCTCCAGCAGAACTTTGCTGAAATGCTGTAATGAGTATTTATAGTGTTAGTAAGTGTAGTTAGTAGTAATGGTATCAGTTTAGCAATACTGACCTTCATTCCTTCATACCAGGGAAATGATTTGTTGTAGTTTGTTTTCTGGGAAGATGTTTCCAAATCTGTGTTTCAAAAATATTAGAGGTTCTGTTCCACAGTCACTTAGTAAGCACCTACTGTGTGCTCCAGGGTACAAATGGGAGCAAGCCCCAGTGCCTTCAGGAGCTCGGTATGCGGTAGAAGGAAAGACAGGTTAGTAAATACTCAAAAAAGGGCAATTTTTCAGGTATTGAATGAAAAAACCTGCTGTAGGTGATCAAATGCACATCAGGTAACTACACAGCAAATGCTATTTGTGGCTTGTTTTCTCTTTGAGCAGTACTGCATTGGCTCATAAATCACATGCCCTGCGAAAACTCCTGGGCTTTTCATGGTGTTTCATGAGCAGAGAGAGGCCTAATGATGAATACCTTGTCTACATGTGTGGCAAAGGGACTGCCGATTAAAACTATGTCTCTTACTAGTTTGACATGTTTGAGTTTTACTAATTTAAGAAAATGAAGTACATGGTTGTAGAATTATTGTCTGTTTTCTTATTCCTAGCTAGTTGTTACTATGCTCATTCCAATATGGAAAAAATGTGTGTAACCATTAGCATTTCTAAGTATAACAACATTGTAGACTCCCAGGAATTCTTTACTTCTGTGAATTAAATGAAGTGTCACTTAAAGGATGTTATCCAAAATTTCCAGCCTATAAGAAATTATTGAAAGTCATTTAGTTTAAATTTAAGCAAGTTAGCATCTGTGGTGGGAAAAAAAAAACCCTAAAAACTAAAATTAAAATGATGTCTATTTTTAAAGTAAAACCTGAACATTCTTACATTTCTATTTAAAATAAAATTAAAATTCTGACTTAGGGAAAAAAGGGAAGGCTAGTCACATAAAGCTTCTGTAATATGAAATGAAATTCTTCCCTTAGGGCCACTGTGATAACACTGCCCCCTTGTCTGGCCCTCTCGTTGGAGCCTGGTCCTGGGTTCTGCAGTGGCTCAGCTGGCTGAATGGAGTCTGAAAGTGGACCCCACCCACGTACATACAGGGACCATTGTGAAGAGTGCTTGGCCTGCCATGGACTCCCTGGGCACTGCTCTTGAGAGCACATTATTTAATTTGCTAAAAATTCAACACTAGATGACATCAACTTATAAGTTGCATTTCTAATGGCTAAACTGTTTTGGTTACCTCAATCTGAGTAGTTTCAGGTATCATTAAAAATATTTGATTGATAATAAATTAAAACGCTATTAACATTTCTGGCAAGTGCTAACAACAGGACTCTCAGTAAAGTATGAATGTCATCTTAAAGACAGTTGACAGCTATGCATAGATACATGCATACGTTGTAAAATGTGTATGTATAGATGCAGCATAAATGGGCGTGGAATTCTCTGATGTGATAGAATTTTGGTAATGAGTTTCCCACCAGAAGAAAAGAAAAGCATCGAAGGACAAGTGTCTGCAGGTAAATGTAATTCATACATCGAGCAGCATCTGTTAGCAGGTGACTTCCTTACCTCCATGTTGACGTTGAATAACCCCAATGTGTCAGCCTCTGCATAACGTTTCCTTCTTCACAGGCTCCCTTAGGGGTTCTAATCTAAGAAATGAATACATGAGCATTTTGTAAACTTCTGCAATATGACATTATTCTGGGTTTTTCATGGTGTTTCATGAACAGAGAGAGGCCTAACGATGAATACCTCATGTGGAATGTTTGGCAAAGGGACTGCCAATTAAAACTATGTCTCTTCCCAGTTTGACATGTTTGGGTTTTACTAATTTAAGAAAATGAAGTAAATGATTGTAGAAGAATTACTGTATAATTCATAACGTAACATATGTTATGACATATAACAAATTATCCCAAACATAACAAATTATCTCAAAATCTTGTGCTTTAAAGTGGGGCCCAGTTCATAGCTTGCAGTGTCTGGGCCAGGAGCGCAGGTTCACTGCCACTGGACACATGGTCCTGGGATCCTCAGGAGGCCAGCTCGCTCACTTTGATGCAGAATGGGCAAGCCCCAAAGTTGGGGCTTAGCCTGAGAGGGTCCTTGGCTTCACCAAGGAAAGAACTCAAGCCAGTGGTGTTAGACAGCAGTCTTTTATTGGATGATACTGTTCCTTGCAGAGCAGGGCTAACTGATAGACAGTGTACCCACATTCAGCAGTGCATAGGCTGTAGGCAACTGTCTTTCTTTATACCTACTTTTACCCACTTTTTTTTTTTTTTTTTTTTGCTCTGTTGCCCAGGCTGGAGTGCAGTGGCGTGATCTTGGCTCATTGCAAGCTCCGGCCCCTGGGTTCACGCCATTCTCCTGCCTCAGCCTCCTGAGTAGCTGTGACTACAGGTGCCCGCCACCATGCCCAGCTAGTTTTTTTATTTTTACTTTTTAGTAGACATGGGGTTTCACCATGTCAACCAGGATGGTCTCAATCTCCTGACCTTGTGATCCATCTGCCTTGGCCTCCCAAAGTGCTGGGATTACAGGCATGAGCCACTGTGCCTGGACCATTTACTCACTTTCAATTACATGTAAATTAAGGGGCAGGTGCATGCAAATTGAGGGGGTGGGTTATTTATAACTTTCTAGGAAAGGGATGGTAACTTCTGAGTCATTGCCATGGCATTTGTACATTGTCATAGCACTACTGGGACTGTCTTATGCTGATGAGCAATCAGGGCAGTGAGGGATTGCTTTTATCATCATCTGCTGGTTTTGGCCGGTTTCTTCACTTCATCCTGTCTAGATCAGATCCTGTTTTGGTCAGCAGAGTTGTGACCAGAAAAGAAGTCCTGCCAGTCTCCTACCTCTATCTGGTTGCCTTGGCGTCTCTACAGGACAGCTCCCAATCAGGTGCCTGCTTCATCAAGGGCACCCCAAGGGGAGTGGAGGCATGTGAGCAGCACAGAGCCACAGTCCTTCATGGCCTCATCTCAAAGGGGTGCTCCTTCACTTTTGCTGCCCTCAGTTCCAGCTCACAGCTACAGAGAGAGATCACACAGGTATGCTCTCCTGGAGGCAGGGGTCAGGGAAGCCACTGTAGACACTCCCTGCCACACTGACTCTGAAGGTGCAAAAGCAGAAAAGATGAAGGTTTTATGAAGATGTAGGGGTGCCTCATAGAATCCAAGGGCCAAAGTATAACTGGGCCTGCAGAAAACACCAAAGGCCAGTGGGAAAGGTGCTTGGTATGTGGTGACTCTGGGTCGCCTGTGAAATGTGATGTCAGTGAGCGTCTAATGCAGCCGCAGGTGAAAACAGCACCCACTGAGGCCATGGCTCCCTTCTTCTTTCCCCCGGGAGACAGCACAGCTCATGCCTGCCCCTGAGCTCCTGCTGTGTTCTTCTTTGAGCCCCTACAGGGCTTGGTGAAGGCACACTAGGGGTCATATTTTCCCTGCCGTAACACCTGAAGGGGGGTCATCTCAGCATCCTGCTCCTGCCAACAGCCACTTAGGACAATAACAGACCTGCTGTGTACCCTGAGCACAGGCACTGCAGGAGGCCCTGCCTGCCAGTGCCTCTGTGTCTCCACGCTCCTCACACCACGTTCTGTGCAGGTCAGACTTAGGGGAATTGTGGGAAAATTTGAATTTCGGAGGTGAGTCAAAAGATTGAGTCTGAAATGGAACTGGCCAACAGAAACACAGACAAAAAGTACCTGCATCAGAAAAGGAAAACTCCTCATGACAGTCAAAGAACTCCACTCAGAAGCTGAAGAAAATGTGCAGGCTGTGCTTTGTACTTCCTGTGGGCCCCATTAAAAACTCCCGCGGTCTCTGTGGAACTCACGAGGCGATTGAAATCACCTTATTCGCCCTTGACAAGTCTGAGGTCCGGGCTTAGTGTCAACGTGGTTGTCTCAGGTGGGAGATCCTGGGGTTGTTAGGCAGCCCAGTTGGCCTGGCCTCACCAGCAGCCAGGGGGCCAGGTACCCAGGAACTGAAGCCCCGCCTCCTGCTCCCTGAGCTGGCACTTTTGAGAGAGCCCATGGAGATTCCCAGGACTGGATCCTTTTCCACTTTTCACTTGCCAATGTCTGACCCCTTTGTTTGGAATCCCTTTGATTTTTCATATGAAACTCAACTAATTCTTCCTAAATAGTTCAAGTCCACTCACTGGTCTCTTGGTGAACTAGGACTCCCAGCCTTCACTCCTTTCTCTGTCTGCGTTTTGCACTCCAGTCAAACAAAGCCTTGCTCACTTCTCCACTTCTGCCCTGTCCCCATCTCCTCACTGCTCTCCACACCTTCCTGAGTCTTCAATACCCACCTCATATCTTCAGGCCTCACATGCCCCCTATTCAACCGCCCCTGAGAAGCTTAAATAGGCGAGTGAGGACCAGGAAGTATCAAAACAGGAACTCCACATCTGAGATTCTTCACCTAACACATTCCATGAGGTGCATTGTCTATTTCCTTGTCACCAAAGTTATGTGAGAGAAAAGTTACTCCATGTAACCTCAAGAACTGTGAGTGGCTAATAAATGCTAAGGAAAGAATAAGACAGAATTTGATTTGGAAACTTGAGGCATTTCAGAATCAATAGCTGGTATTTTGATTTGCCTATTTAGTATCAGAAATGATAAATATTAAAATGCAGGAATTTAGAAGACAAAATAGTTTTTAATATACCAATAAAAGTTTAAAAAATTAGATTTGGGGGTGGCCAGAATTAATGTGTAAGTGTGTCAATATGGAGGTGCATTAAAAGGTGCATCCAACAGCAAAATATCTGAGGCCTCACCAATATTTTAGAAGCATTTACAGTTACCTAATTTGGATTTATTGTTCATTACTAACTTTATTGTAGAAATAGCTCATAGATGATGGTGGTAATGGTGATGGTGGTGGTGATGGTGATGATGGTGTTGATGGTGTTGTTGATGATGGTGATGTGATAGTGGTGATGGTGTTGATGGCATTGTTGATGATGGTGATGTGATAGTGGTGATGGTGTCGATGGTGTTGATGGTGTTGTTGATGGTGTTGTTGATGATGGTGATGTGATGGTGGTGATGGTGTTGATGGTGGTGTTGATGATGGTGATGATGGTGTCGATGGTGTTGATGATGGTGATGATGGTGGTGATGGTGATGATGGTGTTGATGGTGTTGTTGATGATGGTGATGTGATGGTGGTGATGGTGTTGATGGTGGTGTTGATGATGGTGATGATGGTGTCGATGGTGTTGATGATGGTGATGATGGTGGTGATGGTGATGATGGTGTTGATGGTGTTGTTGATGATGGTGATGTGATGGTGGTGATGGTGGTGATGATGGTGGCGATGGTGATGATGGTGATGGTAATAATGGTGGTGGTGATGATGGTGGTAATGGTGATGATGGTGGTGATGGTGATGATGGTGGTGATGGTGGTGGTGATGATGGTGGTGATGGTGATGATGGTGGTGATGGTGGTGGTGATGGTGGTGGTGATGATGGTGGTGATGGTGATGATGGTGATGGTGGTGATGGTGGTGATGGTGATGGTGATGGTGGTGATGGTGATGATGGTGATGGTAATAATGGTGGTGGTGATGATGGTGATGATGGTGATGGTGGTGATGATGGTGGTGATGGTGATGATGGTGGTGATGGTGGTAATGGTGATGATGGTGATGGTGGTGGTGATGATGGTGGTGATGGTGATGATGGTGGTGATGGTGGTGGTGATGATGGTGGTGGTGATGATGGTGGTGATGGTGATGATGGTGATGGTGGTGATGGTGGTGATGATGGTGGTGATGGTGATGATGGTGGTGATGGTGGTGGTGATGGTGGTGGTGATGATGGTGGTGATGGTGATGATGGTGGTGGTGATGATGGTGGTGATGGTGGTAATGGTGATGGTGGTGATGGTGATGATGGTGATGGTAATAATGGTGGTGGTGATGATGGTGGTAATGGTGATGATGGTGGTGATGGTGATGATGGTGGTGATGGTGGTAATGGTGATGATGGTGATGGTGGTGGTGATGATGGTGGTGATGGTGATGATGGTGATGGTGGTGATGGTGGTGATGGTGGTGATGGTGATGGTGGTGATGGTGATGATGGTGATGGTAATAATGGTGGTGGTGATGATGGTGGTAATGGTGATGGTGGTGATGATGGTGATGATGGTGGTGATGGTGGTGATGGTGGTGATGGTGATGATGGTGATGGTAATAATGGTGGTGGTGGTGATGGTGGTGATGGTGGTGATGGTGTTGTTGATGGTGATATGATGGTGGTGATGGTGACAATGGTGGTGGTGATGGTGATAGTAGTGATGGTAGTGATGGTGGTGTTGGTGATGGTGATAGTAGTGATGGTAGTGATGGTGGTGGTGGTGATGGTGATAGTAGTGATGGTAGTGATGGTGGTGGTGGTGATGGTGATAGTAGTGATGGTAGTGATGGTGGTGTTGGTGTTGGTGATAGTAGTGATGGTAGTGATGGTGGTGTTGGTGATGGTGATGGTGATGGTGGTGATTGTGATAGTGTTAATGGTGGTGATGATGGTGATAGCTATGTCTTTAAGTACTTTGTATGTGCCAAAATCTCTTCTTATGTGATTAACTGATTAACATGCATTAATTCTATTTAATCCTCTAACTCTAAAAGAGATGAGAGATTAGAATATTAAATTAGTAGCAATTTGACAAGGTTGATATCATTATTATCCTCATTTTACATATAGGGAACCTGAAACAGGTTAACTTGCCCAAATTGCACAGCGGGAGTGGCATACATTAGAAATTCAACCCTGTGGCCTCCAGATGGTCCCACAGGTTCATATAATTCTAGTTGCTGTTTATGGTGCGTCTTCACTGGAGGGTGAAATCACACACACACACACACACACACATACACGCACGCGCACACACACACACTTCTTCCTAAAATTTGGCACTGATTTGAACACTAAGCGCCTTGAAACTTCACGGACTGTGTGCCTTTCTGTTCGCCTGATTTTCTGCTGTGAGGCTTGTGCTCACCTTTCCAGATGACTGCCCCCATCCTTGCCTTTGTGGAACTACTGGGAGCTGTGTTACTGTGAACAGTTTGCTTCTGCAGCCCACATATTTAACTACTTCCTTTGGCACAGAGAATAAAACATAAATATTTCTATCATGTCCTTGACATTAAAATAACAGTAGCGTTAGCAGAACCAGGGATTCTGAAGTACGTTGGCAGGAAAATATTTGAAAGGGGGAAAATGCAACCTTTACAATTCCAAGCTAAGGAGAGTGCGCTTCTGCATTTATGTGATGCTGCTGGAGACACAGTACCCAGACTGAAACTCTTCCTCCTTCCTGAAGCCTTAGGTAAATTGGCACTTCATACTTTCTACAGGTTGTTTGTATTTATATTCAGGGAAAGAGCCATCTCTTAACACTTCTTCTGCGCTCCAAGTACCTAACCAACATAAATAATCAAAAAGGAATTGACAATGAAATGCTAATGGATTTTGGGGACCGAAACATTCATATTTAAGAAAGAAGACTCGGGATGTTTTTTCTGGGCTGTCTGACGTGGGTTCTCTACCCTGGTTTTAAGTCTGTTTCTCTGTCAGGTCTCTCCTGTGAGCAGGCATGTTCCCTAGAAGGTGGTGGATCGTGTAGGACTTCCCCACCAAGCTCTTACCTCGAGGGTCAGTGAGCACCAGTTGGGGCTACTGGCTGCGGGAACAATAGTCTGGAAGGTCCCTGCCACAGTTTAACTTCTTTGGAGAAATGTCCTCCATCTTTCTGCCATGGAAAATGCTGAGCCCCATGAGCTCTGTTCTTATTGGGATGGACAGATCAGAGGAGAAACAAACAAGGAGCCAACCTAGGCATCGGTTGCTAAACCTTGAATCAAACCCCCTCCTCCTTCCCTCCATCTGCTTGTGGGCTTCTGCCTGGACCTTCATCAGGTCCTGCCCAGCTGCCCAGCATGCTGCAGAACACTCTCCCATGCCGGACAGCCACATCCTCTGGGGTTCTACCCACCTACCGGCTCATTTTCTTTCTGCCTTCAGGTACGGATGGCTCCCTTTTCTTTCTCTTTGATGCTGTGGATGTATTCACACATTCCATTAAAAAAAAAAAACTTGATCATTTTCAGCACAGACTTCAGCCAAATTGCCTGAGTCCTGAGTTCAAATATCAGCTCCTCCACTAACTAACTAGCAATGTGATGTTATCTCATTTTCTTCATCTATAAAATGGGGATAATAACAGTGTCTAATTCACAGTGTCATTGTGAAGATTGAGTCAATGTGAACCAGGCATTTTGAACACTACTTAACATGGCGTGTGCCCCATACCAGTGTTTACAAACCTTGTGAGCTGCTGGAGGCTAACCTCTGTGTGTAGCGTGGCGTCTTCGCTTGGAAGCCTGTTTCTTTATAACTTAAAAATCATATTCATTTAAAAAGTTTTAATTTTTGAGGTTGATTTAATTACATAAAAACAATTCAAATTTTAAAAAATATTTATTTTAAAACAAAAGATGATACGGAAATATGTAAAAGTATCAACCACTTTCTCTGGTTGTAGTTTTGGACTTTTCTTTTTCTTCTTTAAACTTTTGTTATAAATCTTCCAAGTTTTATTCAACTAAGATATAGCATCGTCTCATCAGAAAAAAAGAATATAAAATCTCTAAAGCAAGATGTATAATCAGGTAATAAAACTTTTTGCATTTAACGCTTATTTAAAACTACTGTATTTTTTAAGAAGCACTTTTGAAAGGAAAATTATTGCCAGTGATATATTAATATCCCAAAATCATGTGGGTTTTCCAAGAGTTCATAGTGTTACAGATATGTCAAAAACTTGCAATTTTCTATAACTCATTAGTTCTATATATATATCCATATTTTGAAAGATGGCAATCAAATATACGGATAATTTGCCGAGCTCCTAAATCTTCCATCAGCCACAGGCAAAATGGAAGTGTTCCACTGACCCAGGAGTCAGCCTGGTGACTTGCCCGCCCTTGGCATCCATGGCTACTTTGAGGCCCTCTGCTCTTCGTGCCTGGTCTGCTCTTCCCTGTGCGTGCACAGAAGCACTCAGGGACCATGAACGGAACGCCTGTGTTCACCGCTGTGTCTTGGGGTCTGGCACTCGGGACACACCCTCACTACTGAATGGGTATTTGTTTCTCTGGGAAAAGCCCTCCTGCCGCGTTGTTTGCGGGAGAAAGCTGCTTCATGGCTGGCCTATGTGAATTGTTGTTGATGTAAGAATGTGAACCGTGGTGGCAGAGAGTTTGACCATCTTGTTCAATGCTATTCCCAGGATTCTGTGCAATACCTGGCACAAAATAATCTTTGATAGAATCTTGAAAGAGTCAATAAACGTACCCTACGTAAGTGTCAATACCAACTCCAAGCTTGACCCACATCCAGTGGGACAGTATGGTAGTACTTATAAAAATGAAAGAATTGGCCGGGCGCGGTGGCTCACGCTTGTAATCCCAGCACTTTGGGAGGCCGAGGCGGGCGGATCGCGAGGTCAGGAGATCGAGACCACGGTGAAACCCCGTCTCTACTAAAAATACAAAAAATTAGCCGGGCGTGGTGGCGGGCGCCTGTAGTCCCAGCTACTCGGAGAGGCTGAGGCAGGAGAACTGCGTGAACCCGGGAGGCGGAGCTTGCAGTGAGCCGAGATCACGCCACTGCACTCCAGCCTGGGTGACAGAGCGAGACTCCGTCTCAAAAAAAAAAAAAAAAAAAAATGAAAGAATTGTTTCTGGTATTTTTTCGATGCTATTTATATCTCTTTGGTCATCAGGAATGTTTTCTCATTTACTGAGCTAGAAAAGCTTCAGGGACACAGCTGTATTTGTACCTTTCAGGTCATTCCTTTCTCTAGCTCCCGGGATGCTTGTGGCAGGGCCCAACAAAATGCACGCATACATGTATCCATTCATGTATGTCAGCATCATAAATGTATGGCTAATTATTTCAGACATACAGAAATATACAAAGAATAGTATAACAAATGTCCATGTAACTCCCATCCAGCTTAAGATATAAAAAAGGAGCAAAACATTCAAGAATGACACACAACCCAATCGTGTATTCCTGCCTCATCTCACCACTATCCTTCTGCACCACGAGTAACCCTGCCCCTCTGTTGGTGTTTATCATTCTCTTGCATGTTTTAACATTTTTACAACATACAAACATATATCTAAACAAAACTTGGTAACATTTAGCAAATTTAGAAGTACATGTCCTTATGAGGATTGCATGTCATAAGACAAAACCTCAGAGTTGTGAAAATCTTTAAAAAAGGAACAGAGAAAGGTACCATCAAGATCAGTTGAAGTTAATAAGCCAAGTTTGAGTTTTGACATTATCTGACTAAATTTTATATTATAAATTAAACATTTAATGATAAACCAGTGGTTTACTGAAAATGAAATGAGTTTTCTAATCAAACTGGGTCATGAATTTATTTAGTTTTTTTCAGTCAAGTCGATGGTAAAGTTATTATTTTTAATTCATTCTGAAAGGATATTAGTTAACTATCAGAACTGATAGTTTTCTAATAATCAGAGCTGTTTAAGGGCTTATTAAGTAAAAGCTAAAAGACCTGACTTTTGTACCATGAAAACCAATACAACTAAAATACAGCTAAAGGTTAAATATTTGTGATAAGTGTGAGGGGCAAGGGGCAATATATATGGCAGATAATACAAGTAGCTAACAATAGCTAAAGATGGTGGGTACATGAGTGAAGAAATTCCGGACACATCACATAAAGCAGCTGTGATGTGAGGTTTCCACAACTCTGAGCCCCAGATGTCAGGAAATTATTTTCTTGAAGCCATAATTTGTAAAAATGCTTAAATTTGCTATTATCCAAGTAAAAGCAAATTAAAATACCAACTGCTATTATTTTAATCCTGTTAAGACTAACAGACATTATTTTAAAAATGAAATTGAGTGCTGGAGAGGCTGCAAGGAAATACACATCCTGAAAAATTACTAATGGTATCGTAAATCAAAAGAATACTTTTAAATAAAAACATGTGTTCCCTTTAGGCCAGGAATCTCACTACTGGAAACTTATCAAACGTAAGTAACTCAGAATTTGGTTTTTTTTTGTTTTTTTTTTTAAAGCAGTACTGATTCACAATCCCATATTCAAAACCCTGGGCTGGATATGTTTCAGATTTCAGGATTAAAAAATAAAATGTTTTAAAGGAGATATGGTATGTCTACTCTGTGTCACATAACACCCCAGGGGACTGAGTCAGCACTTTGCAATCAAACATGTCAAAACAGTACTTCTGTGGAATACATGAGTGTTCACCATAAACAAGATAATGACTCCCCAGTGAATTTTCAGTTCAAACTTAAGAAGAAAAATTAAATTTTCCTTCAAATTTATGAAAAAAATGAGCTCTCTGGGCTTTTTATAAACGTGTATAAGCCACTTATCTCAAAGAGCTATTAATATCAGTATTATTTATATCACCAATAATACAAACAAACTTCAAAACAATTTAGAATTAAACATGAAAAGTCTTATGCAAATAATGATGTGTCAACTCAGTGAAATACTAGCAAGACTAAAAATCAGGAAATTATGTACACATATACAAAAATGTGTAAACTGGCACAGTCTTTACTACGTGTTCTTATTTATTATAGAGTTGAAAATGCAAGTTTTATGCCTTATCTGTTTTAAGGTGTCGGCTCCATAAAAAGTAGACAAATTTAGAATTTCTTTTCCGTAGGCAATTGTACTTAGAAAAATGAATAAATTGTTTCAGAAATATGTAATTAATCTAGCATCTTAAGTTATTTCTGCCATTTTCACAGAAAAAATTTTAAATGGTTGTAAAAAATATTCCTTTTAAATAGATTACCTGTAACTCCCAATTTTACAAAAGAGGCATGATGGGGAAGTGATCAATCATTCTCCAACGTCAGTCACTCTCCGCTGAAGTACCTACCCGTCACACATCCGTTTGCCTGTGTGCGGATAAACACAGGCAGTCTAGCTTGTTCCATCTGTCCGTGTCCTATATGGGATAGTCATTTAGGTAAAAATAAAGGTGGTGTGATCACATAGAGTCTCTGTCTTTTAATCTATAAAACGAAGATAGTACCATTTACTAACATTCTCATTGTAGAATAGATAGGGAGTCGGAACATTTTGCTTTGACTCCTGACTTCACTTCATTAGCTTTGTGGTTGATGCTAACACAGTACATGAATCTATGTCAGGATGTGAATCACTCACTGTGTTATCTGTCAGAGGAAGAGGGGGAAACTGATAGACAATCTAGGATCTGCTGTGTGTACATCTTTGTGCTACATATATAACTATATTGATCCATTTTATGGATTGAGAAACTGCGGCCCAAACACCTAGTAAGATGATGACTCAGATTTCTTCTAAGTGCTATCATTCAGTGATTCTACAGACGGAGATGCAAATGAAGGCAGCCTTTGTATGATAAAGGCATGCCTAAGAACTGCTTTCAACAAAGTTTTTCAACATTAAAAAACAGTGACGTCCAAATAAAGACTAGTTCAGTTATTAGTATTGTACAAATGTTAATTTCTGAATTTTGATAAATGTACCACGGTTATGTAAGATGTTAACAGTAGAGGAAAGAAGGTGATGGGCATATGGGAACACTAAGCACTATTTTTGCAACACTTCTGTACATCTAAAATTATTCCCAAATGGAAAGGTTTTAAAAAGTGGCATATCTGGGAACATTTATGTAATAATTCCACTGGAATACGAGGGACTTCCTCCCTAAGGCCTAGGATAGTAATTAGCACGTAGTAGGTACATGATCAATACTTATGAAATGAATGAGTGATTCCACTAACGATGAATGCCAGCTAAGACACAGGGCAGGGTAGGGGTGCTATGGGCCACTCTCGCCTGGGAAGAGCCAGCCACCAGGCTCTGAGACAATCTGCTGGTGCCAAAGCTTTTTCTTTTTCCCTATGAAAAGACCAGGCTCATCAGGAGGTGCATCAGTTGAACAAGTGCTGCAAGTGCTGGATGCTCAGAGCAAATCACCTAATTCACCCGTGGGCACTGCAAGCGAGCAGTGTTGCGTGCAGTCTCTGCTTTTTGTGTGGATCTGGGAAAACGAACCCCTTCCTCAGCAGTGGGACACGGGGTGGAAGAGCACAGGTGAGAGGCTCAGGCAGTGATGGATGGATGGATGCAGGGTAGCTGGGACCACTTATCTATGGGATAGGAACTTCCCTGAGAACTGTTGTGCTCACCTGATTGCAAACCAGTGACCAGAGATTTAAGTCGCATCTGCTGGAGTCATCCTCATTAGATACACACTCAATTCCATTTCTCATGAGGTTGTTTAAAAATATAGTCGGTGACCCGAGCCCACCTGCCATGCTCCTGTCTCTGTGTGAGGTCTCTTCTTGCTGAGTTAGAGCCTTCACTAACGGGGCAGTGGGGATTTCGCATCAGATGTCCTGGGTGGGACTCAGGATGACTCCACCCATGGACACTTTGCTCAGCTTTGTGCTTCATTCTTCAGTCATGAAATGGGGTACATAGCAGTGCCCCATTTGTATGATTGCCGATGTAATGATTAAGAAACATTACGGCCAGGCGCGGTGGCTCACGCTTGTAATCCCAGCACTTTGGGAGGCCGAGGCGGGCGGATCACGAGGTCAGGAGATCGAGACCACGGTGAAACGCCGTCTCTACTAAAAATACAAAAAAAATTAGCCGGGCGTGGTGGCGGGCGCCTGTAGTCCCAGCTACTCGGAGAGGCTGAGGCAGGAGAATGGCGTGAACCCGGGAGGTGGAGCTTGCGGTGAGCCGAGATTGCGCCACTGCACTTCAGCCTGGGAGACAGAACGAGACTCCGTCTCAAAAAAAAAAAAAAAAAAAAAAAAAAAGAAACATTACATATGCAAAAGATGGGAAACAGCAAGAGCACTTGATAGATGTTAACTGTTGCACTAGGGCTGCAAGGGGCCGGTTTCAATTCTGACTTAGGAGGAGGCACAGTGGCACTTAGAAGTCAGCACAGATTTTGAAGGCACACAGACTAGTTTAATTTAGGCTTTGTCACATAATTCTCTGAGCCTCAGTTTTACCTTCCCTAAAACTGAAATAAATGACAGCCGTAAGGTAGGTGTGATAATTAAATGAGATGATGCATATAGAGTACTTATGCATTCGATAAACAGCAGTGACTGTGATGATTGTCATGACCTGTACCAAAACACCTGTGGCTTAATTTAAATCCTGCTGTTCTTTCACACCTAGCTGCCGACATCTAATTGCATTATGCATTTTGCTGTCTCAATATGTCATCTTTGCAAATGAAATTTCAGAAAAGTTGAAATACAATTTTTAGGGAAAATTCCTTTGCCTATTGTTTGTGATCTTGTAAATTTAGGTCATGCTTTGCAGATTTTTGTCATAAAGTAAATCATTAAAGACATGAATAAATCTTGCTATTTGCCCACAATCAATCTCATTTCTTTCCCTCCCTCTCAATAAGAGCCACTAGTCTGAATTTAGCAGCTTTCATTGGCATGCATATTTTAAAATTTACTATATATGTATATATCCCTGTATAATATATAGTATGCTGTGCATATTTTTAAATGCTGTAAAATGACATGCTTTTTAAAAAGCATCATTCATGGAGTAGAACGTTGGGCAGATGGGTATGCTCATATTCAACTTTACTACTGATAGTCAAATCACTCTTGAGATTAATTGTATAATTTAAACTTCTGCCAACAGTTTTGGATGATCCAGATCTTTGTCAACATTTGACTTGTCAGACTTTAAAATTTTAATCCATCTAATAAATGTGGAATGCTACCATATTTTTATTTTAACCAACGAAACATAATTGCAATAATAATAAGACCAATAAAGGTGGATTAATAAATTCTTTTTTCAGGCAATTATTTTTCAAACATATATATATGTTTGCCAGTTTATTTTCTGTCAATTATGAGGCATAATTAATAAGGTTTGTGTATCTTTAAGATGTACAAAATAATGTTTTGGTATACATTCATACTGTGAAATTATTACCACGGTCAAGCTTATAAACAAACATATCCAGTGCCTCATATAGTTACCTTTTTGTAGGTATGTGGTGAGAACATTTAAGATCTACTTAATCTTTAAGCAAATTTCAAGTATACAAGACAGTATTATTAACTATAGTCACCACACTGTACATTAGATCTCGAGAAATTTCCATTAATAGTAATACCAATAATTATTGGTATTATTGATATTATTATAATTATTGTAATTATTAATACAATTATTGTTGGTTAGTTAAAACAAAAATTCAGCCAGCTCCTGGCTAACACGGTGAAACCCCGTCTCTACTAAAAATACAAAAAATTAGCCGGGCGAGGTGGCGGGCGCCTGTAGTCCCAGCTACTCAGGAGGCTGAGGCAGGAGAATGGTGTGAACCCGGGAGGCGGAGCTCGCAGTGAGCCGAGATCGCGCCACTGCACTCCAACCTGGGCGGCAGCGAGACTCCGTCTCAAAAAAAAAAAAAAAAAAAATTCAGTCAGCATGACTGAAACTTTGTATACTTTGACCAACATCTCCCCATCTTCTCCTCCTCCAGCCCCTAGCAACCCCCATTCTACTCTCTACTTCTATGAGACTTTTTAAGATTCTACAATCTCTGCTTCTATGAGATTGACTTTCTAAGATTCTATGTATAAGTGAGATGATGCAGTATTTGTCTTTTGGTGCCCAGCTTATTTCACGTTCATAATATCCTGCAGGTTCACCATATTGTCACAAATGACAGGATTTCCTTCTTTTTTAAGGCTGAATAATGTTCCATCGTATAGGCCAGGAGTGGTGGCTCACACTTGTAATCCTAGCACTTTGGGAGGGCAAGACAGGTGGATCACGAGGTCAGGAGATCGAGATCATCCTGGCTAACATGGTGAAAACTGTTTGTACTAAAAATACAAAAAATTAGCTAGGCATGTGGTGGCATGCACCTGTAGTCCCAGCTACTTGGGAGGCTGAGGCAGGAGAATCACTTGAACCCAGGGGACGGAGGTTGCAGTGAGCTGAGATCGCACCACTGCACTCCAGCCTGGGCAACAGAGTGAAACTCCATCTCTCTCTCTCTCTCTCCATACGTATATATATATGTGTGTGTGCGCGTGTTTGTGTGTGTGTATTCTATTGTATATGTGTATGTACATACATATATGTGAATATATATCACAGTTTCTTTACCCATTCATCTGTCTGTTGACACTTAGGTTCATTTCATATGACAGCTACTGTGACTCCTGCTACAGTGGGCAATGGGAGTGCAGATATCTCTTCAAGGTGCTGATTTTATGTCCTTCAGATATGTATACCCAACAGTAGAATTGCCAGGTCATGTGGTAATTCCATTTTCAGTCCTTTGAGGAACTTCTGTATTGTTTTTCGTAATGGCTGTACCAATATACATTCCCACCAGTAGCAGACAGGGGTTCCCTTTCGCCACATCCTTGCCAATACTTGCTAATTTTTGTCTTTTATAAATAACTATTAACAGGTGGGACGATATCTCATTGTGGTTTAGCTTTGCATTTCCCTGATGATTAGAGATGTTGAGCATTATTTCATACACTGCTGGCCATTGTATGTCTTCTGAGAAATGTCTATTCAGGTTCTTTGCCTATGTTTAAGCAGGTTATGTTTTCTTGCCATTTGGCTGAGTTCCTTACCTATTGTGGATATTGACCCCTTATAGGATTTATGGTTTGCAATTACTTTCTCCCATTTCATAGGTGCTTCCTTTGCTACACAGAGGCCTTTTTGTTTGATGTAATCCCATTTGTTTACTTTTTTTTGTTTTGTTGTCTGTGATTTTGGGGTCATATGAAAAAAAAATCATAGCCCAGACCAATTTCAAAAGCCTTTTCTCTGTTTTCTTTTAGCAATTTCACAGCTTCCGATCTTACATTTAAGTCTTTACTCTAGTTTGAGTTGATTTTTGTATATGGTGTGAGGCAACGGTCCAATTTCATTCTTCTGGCTGTGAATATCCAGCTTTCCTGACACCATTTATTGAAGACACTGTCCGTTCTCCCATGGTATGTTCTTGGCACCTTTGTGGAAGACCAACTAATTTTAAAAGGGTAGATTTATTTCTGGGCTGTCTACTCTGTTCCATTGGTTTATAAGCCTGTTTTTATGCCAGTACCATACTTTTTTTTAATTACTATAGTTTTGGAGAATACTTTGAAATTAGGTAGCATGGTGCCTCCAGCTTTGTTCTTCTTCATCAAGGTTGCTTTGACTATCCAGGGTCCTGTGATTCCATATGAATTTTGGATTTTTTGTTCTATTTCTGTGGAAAATGCCATTGGAATTTTCATAAGATTTCATTGAATCTGTAGATAGCTTTGAGTAATATGGATATTTTAACAACGTTAATTCTTCCAGTCTATGAAGACAGGATATCTTTCCATTTATTTGTATCCTCTCCCATTTCTTTTATCAATGTTCTGTAGTTTTCATTGCACAGATTTTTCACCTCCCTGGTTAAATATATTTCTGAATATTTTTATGCAATTGTAAATGAAATTGTTTTTTAAATTTCTCTTTTGGATGGTTTGTTGTTAGTGTGTAGAAGTGGGACTGATTTTTTTAGGTGATTTTGTATCTGCAACTTTACTGAAGCTGTTTATTAGCTCTAAATGTGTTACTTGTGTAGTCTTTAGGGTTTTCTTTATAAAAAATCAAGTCATCTGTAGAAAGAGACAATTTTACTTCTTCCTGTTCAATCTGCATGCCTTTTATTCCTTTTTCTTGCCTAATTTGCTCTGGCTAGGACTTCTAGTACTGTGTTGAATAGAAGTGGCAGAGTGGGCATCCTTGTGTTGTTCGTGATCTTAGAGGAAAATCTTTCTGCTTTCACCACTAAGTGTGATGTTAGTTGTGGGTTTATTTTGTTGAGGTACATTTCTTCTATACCAACTTGTTGAGAGCTTTTATCATGAAGACTGTTTTCATGTTGAATTTGCTGATGCTGGATTTTGTCAAACGCTTTTTTGCATCTATTGAGATGACCATATATTTTTTGTCTTTCATTCTGTTAATGTAGTTTATCACCTTTATGGATTTGCACATGTTGAATTCCTCGGAAATTCATTGCATTCCTGGAGTGAATCCCACTTGATCATGGTGAATAATCCTCTTAATGTGCTACTAATTTTGTCAAGGATTTTTGCACATATGTTCATCGGGGATATTGGCCTAAAATTTTCTTTTCTTGTAGTATCCTTGTCTGACTTTGGTATTAAAGTAATGTTGGCTTCATAAAATGGGTTAGGAAGTGTTCCTTCATCTTTGCTTCTTCAGAAGAGTTTGAGAAGGCTTGGCATTAATTCTTTAAATGTTTGATAGAATTCTACCATGAAGCCATGAGGTCTTGGGCTTTTCTTGGTTGGGAGACTTTTGATTACTGATTGTATCTCCTTACTCACTGATCTTTTCAGATTTTCTATTTCTCCATGATTCAGCCTTGATAGGTGGTATGTTTCTAGAAACTTATCTATTGTTTCAGGTTATGCCATTTATTGACATATAATTTTAATCATAGTTTTTTACAATCCTTTGTATTTCTGTAGTATCGGATGTAGTGTCTCCTCTTTCATTTATAATTTTGCTTATATGAGTGTGCTCTTTTTTGTTAGTCAACTAAAGTTTTGTCAATTTTGCTTAACTGTTCAAAAGCTAACTCTTAGATCCATTGATCTTTTCTATTGCTTTTCTAGTCTCAGTGTCATTTATTTCTGCTCTGATCTTTTATTTCCTTCCATCTGCTAACTTTGGGCTTAGTTTGTTCTTTTTTAGTTCCTTGAAGTGTGAAGTGAGGTTGAGGTTGTTTATTTGAAGTATTTCTTTTTTCTTAACATAGGCATTTATCATGGTAACTTCCCTCCTAGGAATGCTCTTGCTGCGTCCCAGAAGTTAGGTATGTTGTGTTGCCATTTTTGTCTTAAGATTTAAAAAATTTTCCTTTTGATTTCTTCTTTGATCCATTGGTCAAAGAGCCTGGGGCTGGAGCTTGAGAGGCCAGCCTTGCACCAGGGTTCAGTGGCGTGAGTCTGGTGCTGGGGTCCACAGTGAAGCTGGTGCTCACTTCACTCTCCTTCCCCCAGGAGGAGTATCTTTCTTGACACTGAGCTTGGGAGACATCATGTGAAACTGTCCTTCCTATCCTCTTTAATGCATCTCTACCTACTTCTGTGCTCTACAGAAGGGCTATATTTCTCACCTGGATTCCTTAGCAATTATGAAGCCATTTTTGCATGTGGATGGTTGTTCAAATGGATGTATCTATGAGGGGACGAGAGACTCCTATTCTGCCATCATACTGATGTCACGATGTTCCTTTTTGACAGTTTCTTTAGATTTACTCATATGTTTGCAGCCGTTACTTTTGCCACCTACTTCTTTCTGAGAGTGCCTTCTATGTAACTAATGAACATCCTGCAACTATGATTTAGGAACTGTAAACTCTCTTAGCCCTTGCCCTTACTGTAATAGTCATTATTTTGCCATTACTCTTGAATAATAGCGTAAAAAAAGTCTATGTTAATGCTTATTTTTCCTCACAACTTTGAAGATATTATTCTGATTGGTGAAGAAGACTCTCTGTAGGCCCAGATTCAAATAGTCTTTCTTCTCTGGTGATTTTTAAATTTTCTCTTTGTCTTTGATGATTCATAATTTCACAAATAAGGAATCTGTGACAGTTAATTTTATGTGTCAAATTGACTGGGCCAGGGCAGGAGATGCCCAGATATTTGGTTCCACATAAGTCTGCATGTTTCTGTGAGGGTGATTTTGGAAGAGATTTAAGTAGAATGAGTACGGCAGATTGCCCTCCATGTGCATTGGCCTCATCCAGTCAGATGAAGGCCTGAACAGAACAAAAAACTGACCATCCCCCAGGTGAGAGAGAGTTCCCCCACCTGATGGCCTTTGAACTTGGACATTGGCTTTTCTTGGTTCTACAGCAGCTCCCAGCCCTCAGACTCAAACAGGGACATCATTTCTATAGATCTTGAACTTGCCACCCTCCATAATCAGATGAGCCAATTCCTCATAATAAATACCTTCATCTACCTATCTTCCTACTTACCTACCCACCCACCTATCTACCTACCTATCTATCTACCAAACTACCTACCTATCTACCTATGTACCTACCTACCAACTGACCTATCTATCTTCCTACCTACCTACCCACCCACCCACCTACCTACTCATCTATCTACCAACCTACCTACCTATCTACCTACCAACCTACCTATCTACCTACCTACCAACTGACCTACTATCTACCTATCTTCCTACCTACCTACCCACCCACCTGTCTATCTACCTATCTACCAACCTACCTGTCTACCTACCTACCAATCTATCTATCTATCTATCTATCTATCTATCTATCTATCTATCTATCATCTCCCTATTGATCTACCTACCTACCTACCTATTTATCTACCAACCGGCCTACCAACCTATCTACCTACCTACAAACCTACCTATCTACCTACCTATCTGTCTACCTCCCTATTATCTACCTACCTACCTACTTACCCACCTACTTATCTACCTACCTATCTATTATCTATCTATCTATCTATCTATCTATCTATCTATCTATCTATCATCTACTTTCTTATTGGTTCTGTTTCTGTGGATAATCCTAATACAGAATCTGAATGAACACATTTATACTGTTTACACCTTTTATGTTGTACCAATTTAAGCATTCTTATCTTTCAACAATCTTTAAAATTCTCTGTTACTGGCTCTGTGAAAACATCATCTCTGTCATTCTCCTTATTTTCTCCTTCTGGTATTCCCATTAAGAATATGCTGGAGGTTCTCCTTCTGCGTCCATGTCTCTTAACTTTGGTATTTTCTAGCTCCTTACCCTAAGGCCACACTCTGGGGATGCCTCAGTCCCACCTTCCCATTCACTAATTCTCTCTTATTAATTTTATCCAATATGTTGTTTATTTCATTCTTCATTTTTAGTAACTGTATTTTTATTTCTAGAAACTGTTGTTTGGTTCTTTTTCACAACTGCCTGTTCTTTGCTTCAAAAGTTTTTTTAAATTATGGTTTTGGATCCTTTTTTAAGAACTTCAAAAATACCTATAGATGTTTTGCTTGTTCTAGCTTCTGAAATTCTGGGAGTGCTAACCTTCATTTTGTTGTAGGTTCAGGGTCTCTCCTGTGTGTCTTCTCCTTCTGGGTCATCATTTTTACCCTGACGTCTGTTTCTGTGAGAAGCATGTGTGTAGCTTGGGTGGTGGCAATGTTCTTCTCTGTTCCTGGAGGTGGCCCAGGCGTGTCACCTCTCTGAAGCCCACCCAGTGTGGGTTCTCACACTATGAAGATACTGTATGAGTTTGGGATTCAGATCCATGTTAGGTGTGAGGATTGTGTTTTTATCAACACTTTTTCTTTAACCAAGAGACCAGGAGGAGAGATGGCCCTTTGCAGTCTCTCTCTTCCAGCAGATGGTTTCTTCTACTTTCATTTTTCCTGGGGAATGGAGCCCTTCTGGAGTCCCGGTTCCAGGCAGCTGCTCAGCTCCCTGTCCCCATCGTGCACACACGAAGCAAAATGCCATTTCTATAAGCAGAAATTTTAAATTGTCTGAGTGTAGGGATGTCGCATTTTGGATCCTAGGTGTAACCATAACTAGAGGTGCTAATATTGACCAAAAGGCCCAGTTTTTTTCTTCCTAGACAAGATTGTCACTTTACAGTGTCCCTATACAATAACTTTATAGATAGAGCTTTCCTGACTTCAGTGGAAGCTTGGTGCAGGAAGAAGAGCTTGTGGGGTGCATTAAGTAATGAGAAAGTGGCATTATGTCTTTTGAGACAAGAGAACAGTTTAATTTTCTCCTGTCAAACAACTGGGTGTTTTAATAATCCCAGCCTTTTAAAGTCTCAGACTTTTAAGTTCCCTTACATCTTTGACATGATTTCTCTTTGCAATTCCACCCACCCTTTATGAGAATAATAACGTGCTAATGCTCTATTCTTCTACTGTGCTTTTTATTCAGAGAACTCCAAGCACTTTATAGACATTGCCATTTATCCTTACAACACCTTTGCATACTGTGGTAGCTACTTTGTTAGCAGAAAAGTCTGTTTCATGGAAAATGAAGACCAGACAGCTCAAGCGTGGCAGCACTGAAAACAGTATCGGATAACACCACAAATTACTGGTTTACACAAGGGCAGCAGGAAATAGGAAGGGGCTTTCCCCCTTACTCCAGCACAGGTAGGCTGTTTCTAATCTAAAATGATATATAAGAAAAGCAAATCCTGCTGCAGATATTCTTCAGGGAATACCTTTAATACAATAGGTCCATGTTGGATTATTTGTTGTATCTCAGGTCTGGGTGGCACATGGCTAGGGAGGTTCTCTGCAGGCTGAGGACAGGGTTACTAGGACCATCGAGCCAGAAAGCTGCTGGGAAGCGAATGGAGCCACAGTGCCAACTGGAAATGCAATGGGCATGTAAACACACGCCGTTTCTGGAACAATGCAGGCTCCACTGGCAACGAGAACCTTTGGAATTTGGGGCAGGTGGTAGTTATTCATCCAGACAGGCAACTGGCATCCCAGAGAACTATCACTAGGAACCAGGGACCTGAGAGCCAGGCCACAGCCCAGGTCCTGGGAAAGAAACCAGCACGCGAAGGACAGCCCTGGCTCTGTGGAGGCCAGCTGTGCTTGGTGGCCAGTGGACAGATGCCACTTACCAGAATGGGGCTGAAAAGCCCTGGGGAGATGCTAAGAGGGAAGAGCTGGAGTCAGAACTGAGACGGCGCTCGTCTGCCAGGTGGAGACTCCAGAGCTACTGTTGGGAGATTTTGGATGTGACGCTGGGACCAAATAGGGAATAACATTTCCTGCTTTCCCAGTTCCATCCAAGTTGCCTCATCTGCAAATTTGCAAAGTGTGAGGAGTGTAACTTCAGCAATGAGCCCACTCGTGTTAATGACATGGTTAGAAATGGACTGGCCTGCTCAGTCAATGGGGTGGACGTGATGAGCTGGATTTTGTGTGGTGACTGGTAAAGCTCCAGTCTAGCCTGTGTCTCTCCCGTGGGGTCGCTCAGCTGCAACTGTGTACCGCCACAACTCTTGGACAGCTTGGATAAAGGACAAGATTTGTGTCCACGCGGTGCTCACTGATGATTCTAGAAGTCAGCACATCTGTGTGGCTGGGCCACCTGCCCCCAGGGTCTGCCCCACCTCTAAGGCAGTTCAGCTTGCAGCCCTGACTTCTACCTACACCATCAGAATCCTGAAAGAGAGGTGGCAAAATAGGTTAAAGACAGCCAGGTTATCATTTTGAGTTAGCTTAAATCATAAAAATCCTGTGTGGTAAAGCATTGAAACAAAGCATGCAATAATAGAAGGGAGGGTCAGGTAGTTCTCGTGAGAAAGCCAGCTTTAGATCCATTCGCTTCAGCTGAGCAAAGGATTCTCTCTTCAGCTTCCTGATGGTCATGGCAAAAAAGAAAACAGTACGCACTAATTCCTTCTGAATGAAAGGGCGCTTATTCAGTGGCGCATCCAGTGACAGGGCTGGGTACACTCATAATTTTCTTATGAAAGAACACTAATATTCTCTGCCAAAAGTAAGTTTAGAGTTAATTTTGTGAGTTTCACAAAAAGGGAACTGAACAATATGGGCATATCCTTATTAGCAGTTTTACCAAAAATGTAGAGGCCATTTTATTTGCCTACTTCTTACCTTGATTCTTGTTGGCAATTGAAAATGTAATATAAAATCTTGAATTTTCTGCTGACCTAACTTTATATGAGGACACTCACTAACTCTCCTGGAGCACTCACTAAGTCCTAGGCATCAGTCTAAGTGTTTTAATACCTCAACTCATAGGCCTCATGGCAACCCTATGGAATGTCTCCCTCCTGCAAGTAAGAACCCAGAAGTACAGAAAGTGTCAACAATCTAGCCTGTGGCCACTCAGAAGCTGAATGCGTAACATCTCTGCAGTATTTTCTGGATCAATCAAGCTTGGAAAGCTGCCCCTTCCTCACTCTTCTCTTTCTATTCTGCTCCAGCCGCAGATGCACCTCTCGTTCCTCCAACGTGCCGGCAGCTCGGGCCTTTCTCCTGGGTGCTTCTGCCTGGAACTCTCTCTGCAGACTTTCTTTTTTTTTATTATACTTTAGGGTTTTAGGGTACATGTGCACAATGTGCAGGTTTGTTACATATGTATCCATGTGCCATGTTGATTTCCTGTACCCATTAACTCGTCATTTAGCATTAGGTGTATCTCCTAATGCTGTCCCTCCCCCTCCCCCCACCCCACAACAGTCCCCAGAGTGTGATGTTCCCCTTCCTGTGTCCATGAGTTCTCATTGTTCAATTCCCACCTATGAGTGAGAACATGCGGTGTTTGGTTTTTTGTCCTTGCGATAGTTTACTGAGAATGATGTTTTCCAGTTTCATCCATGTCCCTACAAAGGACACGAACTCATCATTTTTTATGGCTGCATAGTATTCCATGGTGTATATGTGCCACATTTTCTTAATCCAGTCTATCGTTGTTGGACATTTGGGTTGGTTCCAACTCTTTGCTATTGTGAATAGTGCCGCAATAAACATATGTGTGCATGTGTCTTTATAGCAGCATGATTTATAGTCCTTTGGGTATATACCCAGTAATGGGATGGCTGGGTCAAATGGTATTTCTAGTTCTAGATCCCTGAGGAATCGCCACACTGACTTCCACAATGGTTGAACTAGTTTACAGTCCCACCAACAGTGTAAAAGTGTTCCTATTTCTCCACATCCTCTCCAGCACCTGTTGTTTCCTGATTTTTTAACCAAAACAGCATGGTACTGGTACCACAACAGAGACATAGATCAATGGAACAGAACAGAGCCCTCAGAAATGATGCAGCATAGCTACAACTATCTGATCTTTGACAAACCTGACAAAAACAAGAAATGGGGAAAGGATTCCCTATTTAATAAATGGTGCTGGGAAAACTGGCTAGCCATATGTAGAAAGCTGCAACTGGATCCCTTCCTTACACCTTATACAAAAATTAATTCAAGATGGATTGAAGACTTATATGTTAGACCTAAAACCATTAAAATCCTACAAGAAAACCTAGGCAATACCATTCAGGACATAGGCGTGGGCAAGGACTTCATGTCTAAAACACCAAAAGCAATGGCAACAAAAGCCAAAATCGACAAATGGGATCTCATTAAACTAAAGAGCTTCTGCACAGCAAAAGAAACTATCATCAGAGTGAACAGGCAACCTACAGAATGGGAGAAAATTTTTGCAACCTACTCATCTGACAAAGGACTAATATCCAGAATCTACAATGAACTCAAACAAATTTACAAGAAAAAAACAAACAACCCCATCAAAAAGTGGGCAGAGGACATGAACAGACACTTCTCAAAAGAAGACATTTATGCAGCCAAAAAACACATGAAGAAATGCTCATCATCACTGGCCATCAGAGAAATGCAAATCAAAACCACAGTGAGATACCATCTCACACCAGTTAGAATGGCCATCATTAAAAAATCTCTGCAGACTTTCACAGGACCTCCTCCTCGTTTCCTTCAGGTTCAATTGTCTTCTTCTCCACCCAGGCCGCCCTTAACCTGCCCCTGGAGCTCCGACTTCCCTCCCCTACACGCATTTTTCCATAGCACTTTCCCCATACAGGGCACTTTTCCCCCGTACAGGGCTCAGTGTGTTTGACTCATGAGTTTCCTGATTCCTTGTCTCTCATTTTTGCCCATCATGTTCTCTATCGAGTCTCCAGCAGCCGCAAGATGGTGCTTCCCTCCGGGGGCCACGAGGCCGCAGGGACAGGGAGCTCTGGCTGCTCTGGGATGCGGCAGAGTTTCGCGGCCTGGCATGGGGCGTGGGTTCTGTACAATTGTCATTTTTTAATTGTTGTTTTTTGTTTTTGAGACGGAGTCTCACTGTCACCCAGGCTGGAGTGCAGTGGCACGATCTCGGCTCACTGCAACCTCCACCTCCCCGGTTCAAGCGATTCTCCTGCCTCAGCCTCCGGAGTAGCTGGGATTACAGGCGCCCACCACCACGCCAGGCTAATTTTTTTGTATTTTTAGTAGAGACGGGGTTTCACTATGTTGGCCAGGCTGGGCTTGAACTCCTGACCTTGTGATCCACTCACCTCGGCCTCCCAAAGTGCTGGGATTGCAGGCGTGAGCCACCGGGCCCAGATTTTTTTTTTTTTTGATGGAATCTCACTCTGTTGCCCAGGCTGGAGTGTAGTGGCATGATCTCGGCTCACTGGAACCTCCACCTCCCAGGTTCAAGCGATTCCCCTACCTCAGCCTTCTGAGTAGCTGGGATTAGAGGCATGCGCTACCACACCCAGTTAATTTTTTATATTTTTGGTGGAGACGGGGTTTCACCACATTGGCCAGGCTGGTCTCGAACTCCTGACCTCAAGTGATCCACCCACCTCCAACTCCCAAAGTGCTGGGATTACAGGCGTGAATCACCTCTCCGGGCCTTGTCATCTTTTAAAATTGGACATATGCTTGCATTTGTGTATGCATGCTATGATTCAGGATAATAGAGAAAATGCTGTGGGATGGGGGAAGTGATTTATTTGACATGGGAACTGAGGATAAGGAATGATTTCAGAGAAAACATGGCCTTTACATTCAGCCTGTTAGAATAAGTTGAACTCTCAGTAGAAACGACAGAGGAAATACTGTGAAGGAACTATTTTCACTTAGCTCTGTTGTCACTTAGTCTCAGAACTCCCTACCATGTTTTTATACCCAGTCCTCTATTTTCAGTGGCTTTTTTTTTGAAGAGGGGATCATCTTTTCATATATTTATATACATATATATCTCCAAGAAATATGTCACTTGTATATATTTTTCAAGATAGATATACAAGATAGATAATACATATGTATTCATATACGTATATATCTCCAAGATATCTCTTATATATCTTTTTCAAGATTGATATAGAGGTGACATATTTCTTGGCGATATATATGTATATAAATATATGAAAGTCTTTCTGTTGCAGTCAAAAGATAGCTTGGCTGGCTGCATAGATAATTTTTCAATCAAAAACAACAGAAATTGCTCCATTCTCTTCCAGCTTGCAATGTTATCTGAAAGTCTGAAGCTAGTCTGGTTCTGCCCTTTAAAATAATCTGGGTTGGATTTTTTTTTTCTGCCTAGTAATCCACAGCCACTGTAGGAAATATTTGATAGCAAATAGGTACAAGGACTTTCAAAGCTTGCTGTTTTATAATTGTTTAAAAGGCTCACCTGCAAATTAATTAGTATTGTGGGCCTCCCCAAGCATATGGCTTTATGATACCTATAAAGAAGATTTAGGAAGACAATGATTCCTATTAATGCAATAATCCACCAGAGCTGTGGATCCCTATGGTTGGGGCCCAGGGTCACCCATCCAAGTGCCCAAATTGGGTGAGTTTTGGGTTGCTGCCCCCAAGTGGTAGGAGCAGGTAGTGCTTATTTATTATTTCATTGCTGTCCTTAATATCTCCCAATATAATCCTTTTAAAAATAGATTTCCAACTCTCCATGTCTAAGAAGATTGCTTCAAGTAATTTATCGAAATATCTTTATTCAAAAAATTTTAATCTCTTTATATATTTAAGTTAGAGGATAGAATTGGGCAGAAAAAAATTAAATCTCTACCATATTTTGGGGATTTCTCCATTTGAAAAAGGTTGATATTCGATTTCACTGAAAACAATCAAATTTTCCTGGAAATCTTTTTTTTTTTTGAGATGGAGTCTCCCTCTGTCACCCAGGCTGGAGTGCAGTAGCATGATCATGGATCATTGCAGCCTCAACATCCTGAGCTCAAGAGATCCTCCTGCCTCAGCCTCCTAAGTAGCTGGGACCACAGGAATATGTCACCACTCCAGGCTCATGTTTTTTGTTGCATTTTGTAGAGATAGGGTCTCACCATGTTGCCCAGGCTAGCCTTGAGCTCCTGGGCTCAAGCAATCCTCCCACCATGGCCTCCTATTTCTTCTTAATTTCATTCTGACAACTTCTCCTCTTTTCAATTAAGTGTATATATAACTCTTACATAACATAAATTAGGCAGTAAAGCAAAGTCTCAAAAACTGAGAAGTCAGAGGTCATCTCAAGCCCTATAGACAAGTCTTGTTTGGCCCAGAAAATGGTTTAAATTGTATTTGCAGATGCCTGTGTCTTTGGGTATGGTCATAATCTCCCTGAGGCTGAGGCCACCTTTCCTGGTGTCTTATATCGGAATATTCCACACTTTTGTGTGTCTTATCTACATTTTGAATGGCTTAAAAATGCACTTTTGCCTAAAACATGTCATTATTCTGACATCTTTCTTTTTCACTCTCCCAATTCTTCTGATGATTTTGCAGTCATTCTCATATTACCATCTTGCGTGGTAGTTTTTTGCATGGTGATAATTGGGAAGTTGGAATTGCAAACAGATTCTTTTTCTTCAAACCATCACATTTTTCAAAATGTGTATTATTTCTGGCAAGCTCCAAATGGAAGCAGGAAAGCCAGTCTTTGAATTGGATCAGTGCCATGCACCAGCATGTCCCTACTGAAGGGAGAGGAGAATTGAGTGTTATGAATCCATTGAAATGTGTGCCCTCACTCCAGCACGATGGTGAAGGTTTGCACGTTTCTGGTTTTGCATCAGAAGCTGCTCTGAAGGTGCACAGAAAAGCAGCTGTGTAAGTTAGAGTCCCGATGTTTACCCAAGGGCAGCATGACTAGGAGCCGGCCCTACCTGCTCTGGCAGTGCTGTCAGAGACACATTTCATTTCTGGGAGGAGGACATCGGAAAATATTGTGCTCAAGTAGAATTCCTGCCTGCTGCCCAATATCATCACTCTAACATTGTCTGAAAAGGGTGTGTATGTTGGGGGTGGGTGGCTTTTGCTCAGACTGTTGGATTTTTTCCTAGTTTTCTACTAAAGACCAAGACCCACTTGTCTTTCTTAACACAAAAACAAACAAACAAAAAACACACAACACAACCATCTAAACTCCTTTCTCTTTTTCCTTTCCCCCTGATGCTCACTTTTGCAAACTTACAAAGCAGCCTTAGATTTTTATCTATTTCAGCAGCGTAAGATGAAAAGCAGCTAGACAAAGTAAAATGTCTTCATTGTTCTTTGGAAACACAATTATTCGTTATGTTTCTTTAAGTAAACAAATATACCAGGATTTTTTTCTTGCAATGAATCAAGTGATTGGACAAGAAGGCCAATGACTTATTCATTTTTAAATTACCTTTGATCTCCTGGCCGTCTTCCTCCTATCTACTCCCTGCAAATTTCCATAGGCGTCTTGAATTCTGGAGAGCACTGGTGGCTTCAGCCTTAGGGAAGGAAGTCGTGAGCTGGTGCACTCCCTGAGGCCTCTCTAGGGCTGTATGTCATTTGGGGGTAGATTTTCTTTTAGTGATTCCCTCCTGGCCTCAGAACACTGTTCGGAGAGAGGAAGGAGGAACAGGCATTCAGCCTTGTCTTTTGAAAAGCCCCGGGCTCCTGGAAAGCCTCCTCTCTCTCCCTCAGCCAGCAGCTTCCACACCGTGCAGGGGATGGTGGCTGGATTTGTCTCACAAACTCTGCACACTGGACTCTCACATAAGCTCGTGAGCCAGAAGCGTGACCCCAAGCGAAGGGAAATCTGGTGCCCGTCTTTATACGCGTGATTCTAAGGAGGAAAATGGTGTGGATTCTCAAGGAGTCGCCTCCGTCCTGAGTCACTAAGCACATGTGGTCAGTGCTGCTGTCTGAAGCCAGCCCTCAGCGGGCCCATGGCAGTGTCTCCTGTGTGGTCATCGCAGCTGAGTAAACGCACAGTGGGGAACCAGCCCACGCACAGATGCCGGGCGGAAGAAGCAGCCTGGGTGCAGGGCAGGAGAATCCCCACCTGCTTGGTCCCAGGGAACCCCCCACGTGAGGAGGGTGGACACGAGGGTGTCTCTGTGGTGGCCTGGCTCGGCCCATCCATCTTCCTTTATGCTGTTTTCTGTTTGCTGGTTTGGGACACGTTTGAGCTTCTCTGTCATCTTTAGTTTGTTCACGAGTGAAGTGGACACTTTTCCCAAAGGGAGATCTGTGCTTGTTTTCCTGTGGTCGGCAACTGCACTGGTAAGATGCCGAACTGCGGGTTCGATCCCGCGAGGGAGAACCGCAGAAGATGGCCTGTCTTCGTGGTGCCCGCAGATGGCCGGGGAGGGCCGGGTCGGCCCCAGGAAGCCGGTTCTCACTGCTGGGTGGGGTCTAACCATGGGACACTCTCCCTGCTCGACAAAGGAACAGACAAGGATGCGGGCCCAGGCCCATCGGTAGGCGGTGCCCCTCAGGAGGTGTGGACCACTGGAGGGAGCGGGCATTGCGGTTCTCCTCTCCCCCCGTGCTCGGCACCCGTGCTCTTCTCATTGGGTTTTGCTGACACAGCTTGAATTCTGTCATCCAGGCAGCCATTTATTTTGCTTGCTTGTAAAACCAGCTATGCTTATTAACGTAAAATGTTAAAGCTATTTATATAAATGCTGAGGATAATTCTTTTCCTCAGGAAAATATTCTTTAATGTTTCCTGGGTATATTTTTTCCCATCATTAGTACTTTCCAATTTCTGTAAAATGTTTCTAATTCATTTATTTGCTTGCTTTAGAGAATAAAGAACTGCTGGATCCTCCCTTGGTTCCTCCAAGAGCTGGGACATTGTTGCACAAACCGACGTTCTGGTGGGATCAGCTCTTGCTCCCGGAAACCCCTTAACTCTCTCCAACATAACTACACAGCTCCTTGACTCTGCCTTTCCCTGCCTTGCCTGTGCACAGGAATACGACATATTATGTTCTTGTCTGTATTAAATCAAGTGGAAGTAGAGCTTTGATTTCTAAGACCGTATTCTCTTAGTAATGAGCGTAGGCCTCTGGAGGACATGGGTAGTGCCAGCTGAACTCCATTTCTGTCCTGCACTGCACCAAATGGACAGAATCCTTCAAAGCCACGGAGCTCACAGCGGGCTCCTTCACCTGGTACATAAAGAAACTGCAACATTGAAAGTTTGCCGAGGATGGCACGGAGCTGGGAGGACGAGCTGGATGCGTCTTGTGCTTGCTAGGGGCAGAAAGAATGTGCCTTTACAGGTAGAAACAGAAACATGGGGGATGATGGAAAGGGAGGCAAAGGTGACTTCCAGGTCAAGACTGCGAGGGAGGAATAAGTAGAAATGGTTGGTTTTCCTGGTAAGTACATAAGACAAAACAACTTTATGAAGAATGAGCATCAGGAGACAGCCAGGAACTTCTAGGTTCAGTACATCCAGTTCCTCACCTCTGACTCCACGGGACTCCCCTATTCTGAGAAGTGCTGACTGCCAGGAACTGATGGCTAAAGCATGACCCACTGAAACGGGAAAAGTTCCCTTATCTCCCTTGCAGGGTGTGTGATGGGGTTGTGGCTCGCTTCTACGGTGCCCTGCTGCTCATGCCCCTAGGGGGAGTATACAGAGGGGCAGCTTGTGGGGGGCGTGTTTGGGCTCTGGCCCCATGGCACCCTCTAAGGTTGAGTGTTCACAGCTTCCAAAGCCCCAGTGGGTGTGTGTTACAGTGCACTCTTTTTGTTTTGCCATCTGCAGTGGCTGGTGATAGCTCAATTAGACCCTCTGCCTTATTGCAGGGACAGAGGGCTTTCTGTATTCCGGGTTCCTGCCTTAGTGTACCAGAAAAATTGGATCACACATGGGCTTGGAGAATGAGTCCAAGGTTTTACTGAGTGGTGGAAGTGGCTCTCAGCAGATGGATGGGAGCCAGAAGGGGGCTGGAATGGGAAGGTGGTCTTCCCCTGGAGTCAGGCTGCTCAGCAGCCAGACTGTCCTCTGACCACTCTCGGCCAAATTTCCCTTGGTGTCCACATCGTTCTGAAAACAGAAATGCCTGTTCTCACCTAGGTCTGTGGGCACAGGCCGGAGGGTGGAGCCTTTGCCAGGGACCCTGCCTTTCTCTACCCAGCACTTGCCAGCCCCCCTCCCATATCACCACTATGACTCTGTCCTCATCCCTGACCGGGGAACCTGCCTCTACTGTAGTGAGAAAGATGCACTGGAAGCTGATGCTGCTGCCATTAATGGTCAGGAGTCTCCCGACTCCTAAACGTTTCACCTCTTGACTGCTTCCTGCGATATTCAGGCTGTATCTCCTTCTACCTTATTACTGATCATATAAGTAAACCTCATTGGATTTCAGCCATTTCTGGGAAAATGAGAAACTTTGGGTAAACTTCCATTAGTTATTCTTGTAAGCCTATCTTAGAAGAATTGTAAGGGCCTGGTAGGCCTGATAAAATAAACTTCAAAATTACACTTGGCATATTCAAAGTCTAAGTGATGGGACGAAGCCCACGAGGATCTCAAAATGGAGCTCTAATAATCTGGAGATGGTGAAGCCATGGGGTCAAGCCTGATTTTAGCTAGCCATTTCCAGAGAGTCCAGCTATCCACCTGTATGAAGGCCTACCATAATGATGAAAATAGAAGCGATAATTTAATTTTGCACTTGTGTAGCTCTCCTAATTTTCTCAACATGCTTTCACATCTGTGATCCTCTTCTTAGTCTCAAAAGGGCCCTAAAGAGAGCAGGAAGCATTTGATGACCTCATGTTATAGGTAAAAAATCTGAGCCCCTAGGGGATTAGACTAGTTGACTTCTACTGTCTTTTCCAAATCTATCATCTGTGATTCTATGAGTTTAAATAAACTTTCCAATTTTTCCTAGTAAGTAAAGGGCAAAGACGTCAAGCATAAAACATGCCCAGTGTGTGCCCTGTCTGTGCACACAAATGGGGTAATTTATATGTGGTGGTTCACTGACTAATATTCCGTCCTGTTGTCTTAATTTTGATGGATTGCATGCTACTAACTAGAAGACTGTAGTGCACACTGGAAATCTGGAGTAGCCCTGATTGTGGAATCACTTACATAACCTGTGATGCACACTTCTCAGTGAAATCAGCTTTTTATTTTTTCAGCTTCTCTCAGAGGAATTTTTATTATCTGAATAAAATTTGTAGACTGACCCCCAAGGGAAAATTAAAAAAAAAAAAAAAAAAAAACCAAACTTTTATCTTTTTTTTTTTGTTTTTTTGAGATGGAGTCTCACTCTGTCACCCAGGCTGGAGTGCAGTGGTGTGATCTTGGCTCACTGCAAGCTCCGCCTCCCGGGTTCATGCCATTCTCCTGTCTCAGTCTCCCCAGTAGCTGGGACTACAGGCACCTGCCACCACGCCTGGCTAATTTTTTGTATTTTTAGTAGAGATAGGGTTTCACCATGTTAATCAGGATGGCCTCGATCTCCTGACCTTGTGATCCGCCCGCCTCAGACTCCCAAAGTGCTGGGATTACAGGCGTGAGCCACCGCGCCCGGCCCCAAACCTTTATTTTATTTCTTGTTTGTTCCCATACCTCCCAAATGGCTTTAAAATGTTTAGGTATCCAATTGGAGGCAACTAGTCAGAAACAGAATTCATGTCATAAACAGAGCTAAAAATGAGATAGTTAAAATTCATGTCCTACCTCACTTCTCTGGAAAAGGCCGGAGGTTATTCATTTCCCTGCTATTTCTAAAGTACAGAACTAAAGTATAGAATTGGTAGCAGCTATGGCAAAACATGCTCTATTTTGAAGATGGTGAAATGCGGAATTCACACAGCCCAGCAGAAGCTGGGGAGCATGGCAGACACAAGTTGGAATTCCAGCCGGACCTGCCTGTGCCATCAGGAGCAAATCCCACTACCGAGTGTCACACACAGGGTTTCATGTGAACGAGGACAAGGAAACCGCACTATTTTTTGCAGCACAGTCACGTTGTAGATGTAAAGGATTCGGAGATCTTTCTATATTTATGGCAAGCACTCTTCCCAGTCAACTGAGAAAATAAAGGGCTGAGGAAGCAAAGAAGGAACTGGCCAAGGGAGAGACAGCAAATCACCAGGGATTGCCAAGAGCAAAGCTCAGAAATCTGATTTTGCTCCAGGTGAGAGTTCCATGGCTTTGCCTGTCTGGGAGACTCCCCACCTCGTGCCTCCAAGTGCATGTGGCTGTGTGGCTGTGACCACGGTTCTCAGTAAAATGATCAGCGGTGTGTTTGTCTCATGCCACAGCTAGATTGTGAGTCAGTGGAGATCGGCAGGCGAGGCGTAGGCATTCTGGTGTGTTCACATTTTGGTTACATTGAATGGAGTGGGACTTCTATTATATTCAATCCAAACAAAAACATAGTTCAAATTAAGATTCTGGGTGAGATATATATATATATATATATATATCTTAACATATATATACACACATATGTATGCATGTGTGTGTATATATATATGAACAAATTTTATTTAAGGATTTATAAGATCAGTAGGATCTTGTGTTGCTTTACCTGAAAAGGTAAAATGTTCACTCTGATGTTTTAGCAGGCTCAGTAGAAGTAACTACTCCAGACCTCATATAACTTAACATACATGTCTTTACCAGACTTCACAAATACAGTAGCCACAATCTCCCACCTTATCCAAGGTTTCACTTTCCATGGTTTCCGTTACCCCGGACACCTACGATCCAAAAATATTAAGGTATTTTGAGAGAGATAGAGAGTGCGCTCACATAACTTTTATGACCGTGTGTTGTTATAATTGTTCTATTTTATTATGAGTTATTGTTGTTAATCTCCCATTGCACCTAATTTATAAATTAAACTTGATCATAGACAGATATGTATAAGAAGAAACATAGCATACACAGGATGTGTTGCTATCCATGGTTTCAGGCATCCGTTGGATGTCTTGGCATGTATCCCATGTGGATAAGGGGGGACTACTGTATCTTTTCTTACTTGGTATTGTTCTAGCATAAATATGAGTAGAAATTAACCTTCTAAAACTTGGGCTGTCATTATAAACCCACGGAGCAGTGCTGGGTTAAAGGAGGCTGCCTTCTGTGCTCCACAGATAATGGTGAAGGCAGCCAAGAATCTGCATCGTATTTGGTTTATATCACAGCATTGGACATGCTTTGCACATAGATTTCCATGAATTTTATCTAACAGTAAGATGAGATTAATCAGGTAGAAATACCTGACATCATCACGTAAATAATTCTGTGCCACTTGAAAATGTTTGCAAAAATACATTTTTGAATAAATATACAAATTTGTGGCTAAGTGCATATTTAAGAAATCACCTTGGAATCCTTAGCTTTTGAAAATAGTGTAATTCCATGAAGTGTTTCATTTCTGCACCAATGATTTGTAGCTAGATGTGGCAAGACTGTAATAAGTAGTTCTGAGAGGAAAGATTTAGGAGCTTTAGGAACCTTATCCGTCTTAGCGTCTCTTCATTTATATATCAGTATACTTTTTATTAGACTATATATTTTTATGCCATTTAAAACATTACAATCAATTAAGTAATTAAAATATGGTATGAGACAGGTGATATTTGCACAGATAGTAAATGTACAAATGCAGACTGAGCAATTACTGGGTGCAGAGGCATAAAGATCTCTCTCGAATGGTACTGGGTGCAGAGGCATAAAGATCTCTCTCGAATGGTACTGGGTGCAGAGGCATAAAGATCTCTCTCGAATGGTACTGGGTGCAGAGGCATAAAGATCTCTCTCGAATGGTACTGGGTGCAGAGGCATAAAGATCTCTCTCGAATGGTACTGGGTGCAGAGGCATAAAGATCTCTCTCGAATGGTACTGGGTGCAGAGGCATAAAGATCTCTCTCGAATGGTACTGGGTGCAGAGGCATAAAGATCTCTCTCGAATGGTACTGGGTGCAGAGGCATAAAGATCTCTCTCGAATGGTACTGGGTGCAGAGGCATAAAGATCTCTCTCGAATGGTACTGGGTGCAGAGGCATAAAGATCTCTCTCGAATGGTACTGGGTGCAGAGGCATAAAGATCTCTCTCGAATGGGAATGAGTGTCTAAGGGGAAGTCAATGAATATCCTTCTTGTTCTGCTGATTTTTCCTACAAAGGAACTGTTTACCAGAAAAAGCATCTGGATTCGATTGCCTTTTCATTCATCGTAGACCACTGATGGAATCTGGAACCACTTACGGCCTCACAGTCTGTAAGTGGCACTTAAGAGTATGGACAGGAAATAAGAATGACAAAAAGTGTCTCCTGCACAGTTCTCAGGAAATTCTCTTGGGTCTTTATTCATACCTCAAAATATCCATTTACCTTGAAGCAAATAAGAAGCAATACAGACTTTGCAAGTTAAGAAGTAATGAATTGGATTGACGATGAAATCGTTCGTTACCAAACACCAAAATCCAGGATTTTTTGAAATGTAATTTCACAGCTCAAGGTTCAGGGGAAGGGATAAACGCATTAAATCGTAAACACTTCACACTGGAAGTTGCTCTCAGCCAGGTCAAGAAAACCCTGTGCCACACCCCGTGGCCTGGTTTTACTCCCTACGCTGCAAGACAACACATTTTATCTTTCAATACCACAACTGAAATTCGTAAATCCTTCTTCATCCTGATTTGATCTTTTTCTCCACCTAACTCCTTAATCCTGAAAAAGGTGCAATATATTACTGTTCTGCGTAACATTCTTAATGCCTAACACTATTTACACATAACTTTCCATACGTCCTCAACATTTTTTCTTATTTAAAGTGACTTCCAAATCCATGAACATTGCAGACTCCCTCTTGGACATGGTCAGTGGACCTCCTTAGACCCTCAGGACCTCTGAGTTGAGAACAATAGCCCATATATGGCCTGGCCAGAGCCACATAGAGTGGAGACCACCTTCCATTTCTGGAGACTGGTCTTTGTCTGCTCATCCTAAACTTGTTTGAGAGAACGCTCCTCCTAGCAATCACATTACATTGGTTCACACCAGACTAAAACACCTAAAACGCCTGGCCAGCCTTCTCTCATAAGGATACGCGCCTATCCGGGTATCATTCAAGGATGCTTCTCAGGGCAGTAGATTGATGGGTGCTAATTTCAGCCAACAAGTGTTCACATCCAAATCAGAAGTTCAAAAATACCTACCTCAAGGGACATTTGATGATATAAGACTTGATCTTAGGAGAATTCAGACAGGTTTTTCTTTCTGATTTTTTATTCTTTAGGTTTGGGAGCAGGGCAGCTGTAGCTGTGCACAGTTGCCAGTTGTACGCTGTGTAAGAGGCAAGCAGGACTGAAGTGCAGCCCATTCCGCTCTCAGCAAACCCTCTGCTGGCCTGGGGTTGCTTCTGACTTTCCCTAATTTGTACATCGGGGCTTTTATAAACTATCAGTGACTCTGATAGCAGGGCATGCTGCAATTCAGAAAAGTATAGATAAACCTCAAAGTAAGATATGACCATCAAAAAAATAAATAGTACTGAAATGCATAAAACAAAATACAGGAACACCCTCTCTGCCCCTCTCCCCATCCCTCTGATTTCCACATGAAACAGCCACTTCCAAGCCTCTTATTTCTGCTGTTTCAGAAATTTATTTTCTTTTTCCTAGATAATACATCTCTATTTTGTGAATAATTACTTTGTTTCTTTAGACGTTGTCCATTGAGTGCCTGTTACGGAACAGGGAACCAAATTCTCGCAGCAGTTCCTCCCCGATCCTTACTTTTTGCACACCCTTGTGGACTCTGTGTGATGTGATCACAATTATTGGCTAAAGGTGTGGTGTTAGTTATTTGGTCTCTGTAAATATCTCTCAAGCCTGAGCCAAATAGGGTACTTGGATTCCATTTTTCTCTCCTGTACAACTTGTCTTTTCCCTGCAATTAATATTAGTCTTGTTTCTTCATGTGCTTAGTTTTTTAGTTATACCTATTTTTCCCCAAATGCTGTCACAGATCTGTCCCAGAACTGACAGTAGAGTTTCCAACTGTATTCCAAACATATTTTAAAGCGTGCCATCAGCTCCATGACCTTTCACCTGGAACGTCTCCCCTACCACCCACCCGGGCTACACCTGTCACACACTTGTTGTGCTGGGACCTCCTGTCACCCTCCTTCTGGGAAGTTCCTTTGCTGCTCCCAGTATCTCACGCTTTGCCTTTGTTGAGACTAGATTGAAAATGCATCCCATCACAACATTTTCAACCAGTACAGAATTCCAGGTGAAAATCATATTTCATTTGAATTCTTGTCATTTTGTTACACTGTGTCCTACTGTCCAACAATGCTGTTAAAAAATAGAACACCATTATTCTTCCCTTTTCTTCCTGCTGGCTGCTTTCCCCTTTCTGGACACTCTTGGGGTCTGTTTTGGATCCCTGCCGATAATGAGCTTCACAGGGACGTGCCTTGGGCCAGTCTTCTTCCATCCATTGCCCCATTGTGTGCTGTGCCATTGAACATGAGACTGCTGGACTTCAGCCCTAGATGATTTTCCTGTGTTACTTCTTTAATAATTTCTTTTCCTCAGTTGCTTTGTTTTCTGTGCTGAATTAATCCTCAAATTTCCTTATATTTTCTGTCCTTTGGCTGGTTTTGTTCTATTTTCTGGGGAATTTCTTCAATTTTATACTTCCAACTTTTGGTTTTTAAAATTTGTAATATTCCATTTTCAATTTCCAAAACCCCCTATATTGTTCTTTACTTGCTTCTTTTATAACATTCTTTTTTTTTTAACATGGATGCAATATCTTTTCTTTTTCCTCTGAGAATATTATAGTTTTAAGAACTTTTTTTCTCCCTGTATGGTCTCTTTCCAAGTTTCCTTTTACTGTTCATTATTTTAGCCTCAGTCATTCTTGTTGGAAGCTCTCCTTGGTTATCTTGTTATCCTTAGCCATTCTTTCCTATGTAAGAGCAAGGCACTAAAATGCAGATTGGAAACTCCGGTGAGGGGTGGAGGGGATGACAAACTTCAATAACTACAGGTCTTTTCTTTTGTACAGTTCAGCTTCCCCAGGAAACGCTCTCCTGTGTCTCATCTGGGGTGAAAAGGTGGGGGTTCAGGTATACACACACAAGCCTGCATTCTAGGAACAGGACGAGGGGGGAAAGTTGGGGCAATCGGTGGGGGAGAGGAGTGCTTCACAGTCAGATATGTTGATTCTCATTGCATCCTATTCTATCTAGACCCTCGTCCGTTCACTACACACAGTGTGTCTGAGTCCAGAGTCCCTCTGGTTTAGTTTCTCTAAAGCATAAACCCTTTGTTTCTTCTGGGGATTTGGGACAGTGTGTTATAAACAAAATTTATTTTCATCTATTTATGATAATGTATTTTTTCAAGAATTTTCTTTTAGTGCTCGCTCTAGCAGCACATTTACTAAAATTGGAACTACAGAGAGATTAACCAGGTCCCTGCACAAGGTTGACATGCAAATTCATGAAGTGTGACACATTTTTAAAAATAACTTGAAACGGACCACTATGCAACTCTCAGAAGAAAACATAGGAAAAAAGCATCAAGACTTTGAATTTGGGAATTTGATGTGATATCAAAAGCACAGGCAACAAAAGAAAACAATAAGGTGGATTTTATCAAAATTAAAAGCTTTTGCGCATCAAAGGACACAATCAACAGAGTGAGAAGGTAACCCACGGAATGGGAGAAAATATTTATAAGTCATATAACTGATAAGGGATTGTTATGCAGCTTATGTAAAGAATTCCTACAACTCAACAGCCACAAAAAAATCCCAAACATCCTGATTCAGAATGGGCAAAGGACTGGAGTAGACATTTCTCCAAAGAAGATATACAGATGGCCAGCAAGCACATGAATAGGTGCTCGACATCCCCAAACATTACCACTCCCCACCCATGAGGATGGCTGTGATTGAAACAAACCAATAAATAAAAGACAGACAAACTGGAACCCTTGTGCATTGCTGGTGGGAAGGTAAAAGTGCAACCATTGCAGGAAACAGTTGCCAATTCCTTCAAAAGATTAAACAGAATTACTGAATAATCCAGCAATTCCATTTCTGGATATATACTCAAAAAAATGAAGGCAGGGTCTCAAAATGACATTTGAACACTTTTTTTTTCTTTCTTTTTTTTTTTTTTGAGACAGAGTCTCTCTCTGTTGCCCAGGCTGGAGTGCAGTGGCGTGATCTAGGCTCACTACAACCTCCGCCTCCCAGGTTCAAGCAACTCTCCTGTCTCTGCTTCCCGAGTAGCTTGGATTACAGGCACAAGCCACCACGCCCAGCTAATGTTTGTAGTAGAAAGAGGGTTTCATCATATTGGTCAGGCTGGTCTCAAACTCCTAACTTCAGGCGATCCACCCACTTTGCCTCCCAAAAAGGTGTGATTAGAGGGGTGAGCCACTGTGCCTGGCCTGTACACATTTTTATAGCAGCATTATGACAATAGCCCAGAGGTAGAAGCAAGTCAAGTGTCCCTCAGTGGAGGAGTGGATACACAGATTGTAGTGTGCCCATCCAGTGAAATATTACTAAGCCTTAAAAAGGAAGACAATTCCTTTTTCCTCTTTTAAGATTCATGGATGAATCTTAAGAACATTGTGCTAAGTGAAATAAATCAGTCACATAAAAAAAAAATACTGTGGATTCCACTTCCATGACGCACCTAGAGAAGTCAATTGCATAGAAGCAGAAGGTATAATAGTGGTTTTCAGAAAATGAGGGGAGAGGAATGGGAAATTAGTGTTTAATGGGGACACAGTTTCCATTTGGCAAGACGAAAAGTGTTCTGGAGATGGACGGTGGTGACGGCTGATCAGTGTGAAGGTACTTAATGCCACACTCTAAAGTGCTTACAATGATGAATTTTATGTATGTTCTTACTGTGATTTTAAAAGTAATTTTCTTTAAAAATCAAGAATAGCCATTACAAATAAAAGATTTTTGTTCCTAGACATTTCATTTCATTTAGATGCTCAGAGCCATCCTTAGTTCCTCCTCTCCTTTGCTTTTCTTCATAACAGAATTATCTTGATCCACACCCATGACCCCTTTTTCCTGAATGCAGGGGGAAAATAAAGGTCTTCCATTCTTCTTCAGGGCTTTACACTCTTAATCCTTCATCCAAATGTTGTCATCAGTCTGCTCTTCTCAAACAGGCTCGTTTCTCCAGTATTCCATTGAAACTGCTCCCAAGTCACTGATGATGCTAATCATCAACTCCAATATCTTTTTCTTAGAACAAATCCTTTAAAGCATGCTTACAACAAATGATACCACTGCCTCTGCCTTCCTATTAGAAGATAAGGTGTGCAGTCAGTTTCAGATCCTTCACGTTGGATCCCAGTTCCTTGGGAGGCCCAGGCGGCTTGCATTTAATCCTGAAGTGTCCTCTCTGCATGGCCCTGCAGTATGCATGAGCAAGTTAGAGAAGAGAGGAAGATGCTGTAAAGCAATCATATTGTGTGTTTCATCAGCAAATCAATTATGAGTCAATAATTTGTGAATTTTGTGGAGACTCGGAACGCAGAGCTCTTTGTCTTAGCACCCAGAAGGCCTCTCACTGCAAGAGCAGAGAACTCTGCAGCTGGGGCTGGGGTTTGAGCCCTGGCACCTGGGCTTCTTCCAGTCTGCAAGGTAGAACGCGCTCTGAGGCGGTCTTTCTGTCAGAATGGCTCCGTTCTAATTGGTTATCCTCAATGTGTAAGGGGTACCTTAGCGCAGGAGCTGGAGGGGAGGCTTCCGTGGGCAAAACGCCTGCATTCACTATCACGTAAAGTTCCCAGGCAGGGTATAAATAAGAAGAGGAGACCTGACTGTCTGGTAGGACAGAATAAAGCTGAGGAGAAAGTACTGTGCAGCAGTAACTTTTGTGATGCCACAGGAGAGGACACACAGATGGGAAATTAGGGTCTAACTCCTGCCTTCTGACCACGGTGCCCGGAAGAGGGACGTCCCCCAACTGTCGAGTGATTGAGGGTCCTTTGCTTTCTGTGCAGCAGGTAATATGCCGTCTTCTATCCTGGACAACCCACCTGATCCATTATCCATGCGCCGGCCCCTCACACACTGAGAGAGTCTGTGTGTGTGCACGTGTGTTCACGTGTGTGCATGTGTACATGCATGTGCATGAGTGCGTATCTCCCTTCACCTCTCCATCCTCCTTCTCCCCTTCATTCCCTTGGAATCTATTACTTTCCTACAGGTTCCTTTGGGGGAATGTGGTCTTTTCTCTGACCTAAAACACAGCATTCCTGGAACCTGCTGGATGGTCGATTTGGGGAAAATAAAAAACCTAAATACAACATTGGATCAAATTTATACAATGCTCAGCTGACGCACACACCATTTCTGTTGGCTGATTTTTGAGTACGTGGGCAGCGTACGGTTCTAGGACTAATGTTTTTTATCTTACTATTAAACATTTTTAAATCCTGATTTTCATCTGTATAAAAATATGATTGTTTATCCCAGACCTGTGTGTCACCCGTATGTCCCTAAGCCTCGCCACCTGCTGCGAATGAATGAGGGCGCAGGCCTGTCTGGGTGCACAGCCCACGTTAGTGTGAGCAGAGCCGGCTGCACCTGCTCACTGAGCCCTGTTGCACTGCAGCGTCCCTCGGGGGTCCCTGGGCAGCCGTCCCTGCAGGCTGAGCCAACACTCCACCCTCGTGGCCCGTGGGTTCCTGCCCAGGCACTCCTGCCCTGCTGTGTGCACCCAGAGCTCTCAGTTCACACCAGATCTTTGTGCTCCTTGGGGCTTTGCAGAGAGCAAGGGGAACTACCCGCTGAGGGGTGTTCTACTCGCCCTGGGCTGGGGAAGGGGGTGTGCCCTAGTGGTGGAGCCCCAGACCATTGTCCCCAGGTTCAACACATTCTTCTGTCGCTGTGGGTTGGGACTGGGCCACAATCGGCCACCACTTTGTCCACTGAACAGTCACTGTCCTCCTGCCTGAGACTCTGGGGCTGCATCCACTGGCTGCACAGACTCCTGTTTCTTTAGGGCAGGGATTCATGGATTTTTATCTTCTTTGCAATTTGGTTCCTGTTTCCCTGACTGAAACTCACTCCTTGGCACCCTCCAGGCTCTAACCCCGGGACACCCCTGTGGATGGGCTACGAATGGGGTTGCTGTGCCTGGATTCGAGTAGGGGGATCCCCTCCCCTGGCTGCCCCAGCCCAGCCCCTGGGGGTGGCACATCACCTACCAGCCTTGAATTTATTTTTATCTGCAGCTGAGTGTCGATCTCTGTCTATTCCTCTTATTTTGGAAAGAAAGCTTGGCTTTGGTGTTTAGATTCAGAAATCATTCAAATGTACAGAAATGTGACAGAAGTGTACATGATCAGACTCACAGGACTGGCGGCCTGGAGGTTCACAAATGGCAAACCCATGACTCCTGTCCCCCGCTCTCCCCACAGAGGGCAGGAGTGGCTATGGCACGCTACCCCCTCTGCAGGCTCCCATCGGGTCAGGGGTGGGCATCAATAGGAAATCCTGACTGCCCACGCAGAGCTTGGTTCTGTGTATGAGGCATGAACACTGAGCTGCCCAGTGGTACCCAGGAGTTTCCAAATGCAGATACACATTAGGGGACCCCTGCCATTTTGCTGGTTTTGGTTTGTGTTTCCACACAACGCTAATTACTCAGAATGTTGTGGTGGTCATGGTTTCACAGGCACATTCATGTAGTAGAGCTCACACAGGTGCCCTCCCCATACATGGGCAGTGTATGCATCAACCACACCTCAGTAAGGCAGACTTAAAGTATTTTGTAATGTATGACATGCGTTTCAATCCAAAATACTTATGATGTATCAAAAATCTTCCTCTGCAATAAAGCATTCTAATAGCTAACATAGGACTTAGAAATTATTTATAATTGATTGTCATATAATCTTTCATTTCAAACTTCTGTGACCTCAGTTTCCTTCTGTTGATAATGTACCAAGTGTAAGAACAGAGATACAGAGATCTGCAAACACCAGTTGATAATTACACTCAGACACACTACACACAGAAGTCCTGTTTCTCTCCTGATAGAGAGGACTGGATTGAACATTTTTTAGAAAGCATCGGTGTTTGGGGTAGGTCTGGTCTTCTTTCCTCCAATGATCTTCTTTGTCGTCAAACCTTATCCGTCAGCCACCCTCCCTCCTCTCCTGGTCCCAAGCCTTTGCCGCCAGACACACAGGCCAGCTCTTCTGAGCATCTTATGGGGTAGTTCCCAATCTAATAATCCTCTGTAGTGCAAGCAAGCTTCCTGACACAATTGTGAAAATGGACAATGCTAAGCCCCACGTGCCACTGTCTCACTGTGGGAATTAAACCCTACATCACTTCTGAAGGTAGTTGCTTTATTTCTTCTAGTCACTGGTCACTCCGTGTGGAAACAAGCATCCCCCTAATGCACGGTAACTAGGAAAATTTCCCCAGTCGTTCCTCCATTTACTTGTGTAAATTCACACTGCGGGTGCCCTGGAGGTGTGAGTTCTGCTAGAAGGGAGGGATTCCCCAGAGTCTGAACACCACGGGCACTCATGATCTGCTCCTTTATGGTTCTACTGCAAGGCTGGGACCCTGAGGGTGTGGGTCCAGAAAGTGGTTCTCAAGCCTCGCTGACTTTGAGTTCACATGTGCGGCACTCTCTCTTTGTAATGACCAAGGCCATGGCAATTCGCACTGGATAACTGAAACCTGAGCCCATCCTTGCCTCGCTAGAAAGCATTTCAGATTGCAAAGAGGAGCTAAAAATCTACAATGTATTTTTAAAGAAAGTTAAAACGGGCCGGGCAAGGTGGCTCATGCCTGTAATCCCAGCACTCTGGGAGGCCAAGGGGCTCAGCAGTTAGAGCTGAGCAAACAGCACAGAGCTCCCTTCCTGTAACCTGGCTCCCAGGGGTACCTTATAGGTGAAGGAAGTCTCAGATGAGCCCCACAGCGCATGCACACATCAGGAGGGGAGCAGGCAGCAAGCCGCACGTCACGTGCTGTAGATTTGATGAGTAGCCTACTCTTCGGGCATTCGGCTAATCACTTTTCATGAAATGGTTCTTCAAGTCAGGTCAGGATCATCCCAGTAGCAGTGTCCAGTTAACCTCTGGGTCCCACCAATGTCACACCCCTCCATGCACAGCTCCCAGTGCCAGGAAGAATCGTAGAACCCTTTTCCTCCTCCACACCACCATGGTGGGGCCCAGAACCCTCCAGCCCGTGCCCTTTCCTTGACTTCCACTCACTTCACCACTGAAAAACCACACGGACATCCATTCTGCTGGTTACAAACCTTCCAGGGCCCATCAGCAGTAAAGACCAGTGAGGAATTCACAGTGGCCACCTGCGGGGTCCAAGAGTTAGATGTTTCTTTCAAATATTAAACACTTGTGAAGTATGTCACTGATCAGGTTGCCCCAGGTAGTCACCAATCACCCCTAGGATGCAGAATAAAACCAACCAACACACTCCTACATCCCGCTGTTTATGCTAAAGCATTTTACACTAAGGTACAGACAATATAACACAGGCATGACTGTCACAAAAATGCATTTGAGGTTTGCTGGTCTGATGAATGAATTAGCACAATTCCTGGGTTGTTCTGAACAGGCTTGTGCCTGAGCTGAACATAGCTCAGCAGGTATTAAAGGGGCTTCCTGAGTCTCACTTTTCATCTTCGTTTCTCCTCTTACCTTCATCTCATTGACCCTACCGAGACACACACACTCACATTCCTCACTGTTTGGGCCTGGCTGGAGGCTCTGGAAAGTGCAGGCTGAACTGAAATCTCCTCAGGAAAACCTCCAAATGGAGAGTGACTTAAGGCCCCCTCCAGACAGCTAACTCGCAGAGTCCACCAGACAAGACCAGAAGCAGGGTGTTCTAGCTAACATGAGTTTCTGGTCTCCGTGGCTCTGAATCAAGCGTTAGGACCTGTGTTTGCGTGTGCAGCACGGCATCCAGACCACAGCTGCCTTCAGCACGCTGAATCGCACCGTCTGTAACGGTGCCAGAGTGCCCAACTTGAAGGGCCAATGGGAGTCCCAGGCGCTTACCTCTATAAATTATCCATCCAAGGTGAGGTTTTCAGAAGACCCCTGCTCCCAACTCTAACGGTGTATTTAGTAGAACTTACTGCTAACGTCATATCCCTGTTGTTCTCTCCAGCCAGCCGCCTCCCCTTCATGCTTAAAGGTGGGAGCAAAGGACCCGCTTTGTTGGCTTTGAGGAGCGGGACAGACCCCCGGGCACAGATGAGCGATGACCCAGCAGAAGGCACCCTGGACCCCTGCAGTGCGCCAGGTAAAAAGGAAACCCGCTCTGCCGTTCCGCCTCCCGCGGGGATGGTCTGCCCCTCCTGGCATTCTCTCATGGCTCTTAGCTGGGACCTCATGGGCAAAGCAGTTGAGAAAATTGCCTGTGATTAGGAAAACATGGGTATTTTTGGTCAGGGCCCAGGAATATAGACATGGTTTTAAGTGATTTTTCTAAGCACTTTGTATGTCTTTCCCCTTTTATTTTTTGAAGTTCAGTTGGGTACTTTCTTGATTAATACAGCAGCCAAATTAGTAATTTAATATCACAATGAAGATAACACCCTTACTCACAAGCAAGGGCACATTCAATGAGAAAATAATTTCCATTATTTTTATCTGATGACTTTTATTGCTAAACTAAGAACTGAGCCAAAAGTTCCTGATTTATTCAAAAATGTTATGAAATGGGATTATTGGAACTTTGGAAGCAAATTTTCTAAAATACAAAACCAAAAGTGCTTTTCTCTGTTTCTAAGGCAGAGAAAGTGATGACCCTCTTTAAAAGGGATCGGTTTGCATATTTAGGTGTGTCTGTAACAGGAAAACATTGTAATATCTTAGTTGTCTGTTTTCATATATTCACAAAAACTAAAAGGACTTTGCACTTGGCCAGTGGAGGGCTCCATTTAGGTGAGAACGCTACGCAAGGGGTGAGGTGGGTTCATTCTTCTACAAATATGTCTTTGCCCCTGCTATGTGTAGCTTTGTCCTGGTAATCCAATTAGGACCAAGGTACAGTCCTTGTGTCCAGAGGCTCATATTCTACTTGAGGAAGAAGCACTCAGGAAGCAAACATGCTCTGTAGCTTCAGAGTGGTCAGTGCTGTGCGGGCTTAGAGCAGAAGCGGCATCTCTCAGAGTGGCGGCGCCATTAGAAACAGGGGCGTGCATGTGAAGATTCCAGCGAGCGTCCAGCGTAGAGAAGAGCAGGCGTCAAGGCACTGAGGCAGGTCTGAGCTGGTATGTTCAGGGCGGAGCAAAACTGTGAGACGGCCTAAATGCAGCCGGCAAGGAGAAAGCAGAGGTGAGGCGGTCACAGGGATTGGAAGCAGCAAGTTCTTACAGTCCTTGGAGGTGATAGGTCTTGATCGTCAAGTGCTGGGAAAGCTTTGGAAAATTTGAAGCAAAAGAGTGAAGCAATGCGACAGGTAGTTTTCAAAGACCACTCAGTCTTCTGTGAAAGGGACCGCAGGACAGCGAGGCTGGAAGCAGAGATGCCAGGAAGGAAAGAGCCGTGGTTGCGGCTCGCAGAGGGAGAGCCTGGCAGCATGGGGGTGGAGAGTGGGGGGACAGTGCGGGAGCATGGGGGTGGAGAGTGGAGGCAGGGGAGAGCCGCAGCATGGGGGTGGAGAGCGGCGGGGGAGAGAGGCAGCCTGGGGGTGTAGAGTGGAGGGAGCACAGCAGCATGGAGGTGCAGAGTGTGGGGGAGAGCACGGCAGCTTGGGGGTGGAGAGTGGAGGGAGCCCAAAAGCACAGGGGTGGGGAGTGGGAGGGAGCACGGCAGCATGGAGGTGGAGAGTGGAGGGAGGGTGGCAGCAGCATTGGGGGTTGGGGAGAGAGCACGGCAGCATAGCGGTGGAGAGTGGGGGGAAAGCGCCACAGCATGGTGGGGAGAGTGACGGGAGAGCACTGCAGCATGAGGGAGAGAGTGGGAGGACAGCATGGCAGCATGGGGATGGAGAGTGGGGGGAGAACGCGGGAGCATGGCGTGGAGGGTGGGGGCAGAGCAGGGCAGCATGGGGCAGGAGGGTGGTGGGGAGAGTGCGTCGGCCAGGTAGATTGGATGCGAGGACGCATTCCTGGGTTTGTTTCATTTTGCTTTGTGTTTTTGCCCTGGGCCTATTTGTTCTCATGGGGAGGAACACGGACGATGCAGGCGTGGGGGTGGAGGCACTGAGAACCGTGTTTGGGATGTGCTGAGAGTGCAGAGCCTGATAAATATCCGTCCAGAAGTCCCTGAGCGGACATGAAATGCAGGGTTCTGGTGCAGAGGGCACTGACAGGAGCTGAAGATGCAAATGTAGGTCCTGGGAAGATGCATGAACGAGTCCTCCTGGAGGAGATCACCTTGGGAGGGCAGCCTCAGCAAACAGGGCACAGTGAGGCTGAGGGGGATCGGGGAGGCCCCGTGTGACGGCCGGAAACCAAGCCAGGAAGCCTCTCCAGGAGTCAGTGAGCAGCTGTGAGAAATGCTGGACAGACGGCATGGGTTAAGCAGGTGGAGTCCTTGGTGACCTGACCTGCATGGGTTAAGCAGGTGGAGTCGGTGGTGACCTGACCGGGGCTCTGCAGTGTGGCCGCAGGAAGTGCCTGACAGCACAGCTCCCGGGGCTTCGAATGCGAGGGCAGGAGTGGAGCCAGCACGTGCAGACAATTCTTCCAGAAAGTTCTGTTTCAAAGAACAGAGAAATGCAAGGATAGCTGGCAAGGAGGCAGAAGTCAAGAGTGTTGGTTTGTGTTGAGTTTTTAAAAATCTAGGGCGGGGCAGATGGGTTGAGTCCTGTGAGACGCACATGGTGATAGTCCGACAGCACGGGGAGATCTTCTCTTATCTGCAGGAGGTTAAAGAGCAAACCTGGCACCTTTGTGTTCAGCGTTGATCATAGGGAAGGGCTGCTGAGCTGTGTATTCAATAGCCCCTAAAGGAGAAGAGCACCCAGGAAGCTGCGGACACACACACACACAAACACAATCTCACACACACTTTCACACACTCAGTCCCCCCCCACACTCACACATACACTCATACACACACACACAGTCTCACACACTCACATGCATGCTCACATACACTTACATACATATGCTCACATATACACAAACATGCTCACACATACAACACATGCTCACACATGCACGCACACACACTGTCACACACTCACACACACACAGTGCAAGCATGTCCAATTCCAGGGTGAAAACTAATGAAAATGGCCTTACACAATTGGTAGCCACCTGACACGTGTGGCTGCTGTAGTTAAGTTAACCAAGATTCAGTGAAATTAAAAATGCGGTTTCTCAACACCTTGAGGTGAGGCCTCTGAGGGATAGAGACGCTGGACTCTCAGAAGGTGGAAGAGGGAAGCAGGCCTTCTGAGTGCCCCTGAGTGAGCTGCAAACCCTGCTCTGTGCAGAGCCCCAAACTAGAGTCTGAGCAGCCTCAGCCCTTGGTTCTTAGCAGAGAAGAGGACCAAGCTGCCCACTACCATCCCCCGGGGACCGGGGCGGGGCTGGGGGAGGTGCAGCAGCTGGACTCTGGCTCAAGGACCAGGTACCAAAACTAGGAGTCTGATCAGGATCACTGTTAGCACCATTCCAGCTATTCGAGGGTCAAATAGTGTTTTCTGGGCTTCCCCCAGGAATTTCCATAATTTTGAGACTGTTTCTATGGGAAAATAGTCCCTGTGTTTTAAGCAATTGACTTAAAAACAAACTTTTGGATTATAATTTTTGTATGCTAGCATTCTTAGATAGGCTTACTGGGTGAACATTGTCTAAAAGCTTAAGTAAATTCAAAATCACTTATTGTTTCTTTCATAATACAAGACGGTGCCTGCCTTTGTTAATGGAATGCTGATAGGGATGGGCTTGGGATTAAGGCTAAGGATAGTGTTCCTTTTTTTAAAGTCTTTTGAAAAATCCGCTTTTCTTTGAATGAAACCACATAAATCTGTTATTCATAAGCCTTTTTCTCCCTGAAGTCTGAATGGTAAATTAAAACAGAATTTAGTATCTCCTAATATTAGTTCACAAAGGATCCTTTTATCAAGTAACGAAAATTACTCTCCAAGTTTCCTTTTTTGTCTTGGCTACTTGGAAGCTCCTAGCAAAATGTGCTGATTTAGTCACAGACTGTGAAGATTTAATGAGGAGAAAATGTTAACGCTGAAGCCGTGGGGTGTCAATAAGATAGTATTGGCAGGCTAGGGAGGAAGGGACAGTGATTGACTTTGGTTCAATTCTTATCCTTAGCTATGTAGGATCAGAAATTGGCTTTATTGATTAACCTCAATAATATGTATTCATCGGAACACAAATTGATTGACTTACAATGGCAATAATCTCATTCTAGCAACCCGAATGTTTCTGTCCATGACCCGTGGAAACCTGTGTCTTGATACTGAGATATCTAGGAAGCCAAAACCGTCATCATCAGAAGTTGGCTTAGTGAACATAGGATTAAGGCAAAGGGAGATAATTATCTTGAAGGACATGTTATCCACACCACAGTAACATCACTGAAATATTCATGTTGCCACATTGAGAACATTTTTCTGGTGACTTGCTTTTGACTCTCAGATCATCTTTGTCCCACACTGCAAAGCCAAGCACTCCTGGAATGTGCATTTCTGGAAGCGGCTTCCCCATGTCAGCACTCCCTCTGCATGTTCCTGGGGTGTGCTACTGTCACTGGTGCTGTGAGAGCTATGCATTAGGAGTGTGGCCGCCCTTCTCAGAGAACACACATTTTCTTTCCCCCAAGTTGTTGGACGTGCATGTCACTGTCCCCACTGACTACTCACAACAGGAACTATGGCTGCTTAGAATTTGGGTAAATCCATTTTCCCTTCTCTCTTACACTTCTGTTATAATTATAAGCAATCTTAGCTCTTTTTGGAGGAGAAAGTTATATTTTGAATGCAAATTTAAAAATTTCCAATGCTTGCTTTATTTAATAACACACAGATGATTGTAATATTTTTAAATTCATGGCATCTTTTTTTAAAAAAGTTCATATTCTGCCTTTTATGAAAATTATCTTTTATCTAATTATCATAGCCATAAAAATCAAAAGAATTATAACCAAAAGCTATGTAGTATGAATAATTTTCCAGCTGAAGCTCGATTTATTGTCAATTATATTTGACATAGCACAATTCTGTTACCACAAATTATTTGAATAACGTTTCGAATTCATGAAATTTGCCTTCCCACTGCAGTATTTTGTGAAGACCTGCGGTGCATCAGGCACCGAGCTAGGTGCTATGGGGAGCTTACTGAAGTCTAAACCACTATCGTTAGCTTCAAAGGCTATATCTTAGAAAGCTGTACAAGAACTCCTGAGCCCCACGTCCTTTGGGTACTGTCTCAGAAGTCACCAGTGGGGCCCTGGCATCTGGGTGGCATTTGCAGGCAGCTGGAGCAGTCTGCAGTGGCATCAAGGCCACGCTGGAAGGCTGCGCTCCTTTCGGAGGGATTTAAGCAATCTAGCCAGCTGTACCGGTGAGATGACCTCTACCTGGTCTTAACCTCACCCGTCTCAGGAGTAGAGACAACTTGGATTCAAACCCCAGCAAACAGGTTCAGTGAGCCCTGCCCCAACCAGGCTTCACCCATTCCATGCTGGTCCTCGGGTGTCCCCTGGGTGTGTGTGCCGTGCTGGAGGCAGGTGGTACCACAAGAAGCACCCTGTGCGGGAACAGGCTCGTGCTTTGAGACGTGGCAAACAGGGACAGCAGGGTCTGCAATGAAGAGTGGATGACTCCTGGGAGGACACAACAGGGGAAGATGTGGAAGGCAGTGTGGTACGAATTCTCCTGTGAATGAGGGGAGCCCTGGTAGACACCGTAATGGTCCATCTTGGACTGTGGATGGAGTCAGTTTGCTATTTGTTTAAGTACGCCCTTTTCCCTCCTTGATCAAAAGGCACAAAATGATCAAGTCTAAAACAGGAAAGATGGTTTTGCTTGCCTGTTTGTTTTTGCATCTCTTTTTGCGTTTAATTTCTCAATCTTCTCATACATCCACAAAAAGAGATAGTTCCTGTGCAGTGAAACCTGTTCACAAAACTTAATCGACAGATTTTATTTTATTTATTTATTTTTTGTTGTTGGTGACTCTGATTTTTCTTTTCGTTTTAATGGTCAACACATTGGTGTATTTGCAAGTGTGATGAGAAGAACTGAAACATCTCTACGGAGTTTCAGTGGTGACAGATGGGATCATGTGTGTGAACTTTGTGTAAGCTCCTCTTGGAAGAGGCTCCATACCAAAAAAATAAGAATAAAAACAAGGCTGCAGCAACATCTAGGTCCCTATTATTCCTGCTGCGCATTTTTCCTGAAGTTATCTCAGCTGAGTATATCCTACCGTACTGGGTTGGGCACCGGTGTTGCCGGTTGGGATTGTAATTTGCATGGGTGTCCCACGTGCTCCTCCTTGGTTTCCTTCCTGATCCCCAGGCCCCTCTCTCTTTGAAGGAGCACCGGCAGATCCCTCCAGAGCTGCTGCCATTGTGTGAGTCTGATCATCTGGCTGTGGGTATTGTTCAAGGACCGCAGCCAACAACACCCACAGTTTTTGCTGGCCCAGAGCCTGAGAACTTGAGCCAGTTCCCAAACGTATACAGAGTTTCTCTGTTAGGATACAACATACTGTTGTACGTGGCACGGCTGCAGCTGAGTTTACTCCCTCCTTGGTGAACGAGTGCGAGTATGTTTGGGCGTGTGTACGGCAGCCTTGAAAAACGTGTGGGAAAAGAAAATGCTAGAAGCTGCACTTTCCATGACTTGGCTACTCCTGCAGCTCATCCTTCCATCCATTCATCTTTGTGACCTGAAAAGCTGCACCCTCTCTACCGTGGTACCAGCCCCCGGTGGAGACTCGTGAAGGATTTGAGAACAAGGGGAGGCGGCTGTCTGTCGGCCCTGGCTGTCCCATAGCTGATTACTGGGGGGACAGACAGGATGGAGGCAGGGAAATGGAAGGACCCATGGAGGGTCAGGTCACGGCTTAGTGCTTTTGGCCTAAGGCCAAGATTTCCAGAGCAAAGAGCAAGGCACAGTGCAATCTTTGGAATAAATCTGCAAATTGGACAGTTTCTGAACATTCAAATGTGTAGGTTCTTACCTGTGTTCTTAAAAGGGGGCATCAGATCACTCTCCATGTTCCTTTAGTTGCACTTCTAAAACAATTTTTTGAACTCAGTTATGAGGCTTTGAGCTGGTGTACCGTCTCTCCTGTGCATAAACATTCTTCAGAATGAACGAAGAAGGAAAATATATTAGCAGCAAGCGTGAGTGACAAAAGGAGCCCAGTGGTACTTATCTCCATGTTCTTTTTATGGCTTTACTCACAAAACCCTTTTACAACTCTAAAACGTGGTGAAATGACATGCATGTTTTTTCCCACTCCCTATACGAAAAGGACAGGCAGAATCTAAAGCTATGATTGCAGGGCCCTGAGATGGTCCTTCTCGAGAAGGGAACAGGACCACTGTCCTGGACCCCACTCCAGGTGTAGCACAGGTGACTGCAAAGGCTGAGGTACACTAATAGACAAAGTTGTTACCACTTTGTGTCATTAAAATAATTATTTACAAGGTTGCAAACAAACCTGTGAACCTGGTCTTTGCAACACAACGCAGCCTCTACGTCTCCAAAGGCAGTTTGTTCTTTGAGTGAACTGTGCGTACTTTACCTCTAAGAGATGCCGAATCATTTTTATGAAAATGGACTTGGAATTACACGGGTAAGTGGAAGAGCAGGGGACTCCCACCACATCTGGGTCACTGGAGCTCACTGTGGTGGGTCGCCACCCATCTGCTCCGGGGCAGTGTTCAGCCTTTCCCACGGCAGCTCTTGGCTCCCAGATGAACATCACAGGGCCTGGCTCCTGTGAACATCAGAGCCTCACGTTCACATGGTTCTAGTGCACATTAGATCATGAGAGAGCATCCTTGCAGTGCACCATGGGAACTGCAGGATCTCTTCTTCGGAAGAGGTGAAGACTCCAGTCACCTGGAGGGGCGACAGATGGGCTGGCAGTCAGGCACATGGAGTGAGTGGGGTCTTCGTCTTTTCTGCTCCTCCCTCCTCTGAATCTCCTGGTGCTTCTCGGTTTAGTACATTCACACATGGGCCACCCGCTGCCACTGTTCCTGGAGAATTAGTTGATCCTAATTGTACACTTCTTGTCACTCAAATAGATTTCTGAAATGCTGCTGAACTGTTCCTTCTTCTTTGCGGGGTTTGACTGCCCACATGTCCTTGGAAGGACGAGATTGTCACAGTTAAGGCTGTTTCTCCTCCAGGTTATGAGGGACGCTGCCTGGCTCATGTGTGGGAGATTATAATTAAGGCCTTAGGATCAGCTGTGAGGGCCTCACTCAGGTGAGAAGCCCATTGATGTCAGCACCTGGGGAACAAGGTCTGGTTCTGTTGTAAGTTACAGCGGTCAGTATCAGAAGGAAATGGAGAAGAGGCAGGGTGTTTTCAGAAAATTAATATTTTACAAATGTACTTGTTCTCTGCTTTCTGTGGTTTTCTTTTGTAGTTCTTTGCAGCTGGGGCTGGTCCTTCTTGAGGCAGACCCTCTGCCATCCCAGGGCATGTTCTGAATTTCCCCACGATGAGGTGGCACCACCCTTCGGAGGTTCAAACATGGTTTTGCCACTTACGGGAAAATGTAATTATAGTGTAACATAGCTGACCTGGCCCTGCCTGCGTCCTGGCCACATCTTCCTGCCCTCCCCACTTGTCCTGTAGTTGCAGGGTCCAGGACCAGACTGCGTGTTGTTCCCCAACCCATCATCTCCTCTGTATCACTGGAGTGTTCCTCTGCCTGTTGACTGTCTCTTCCGTTTCAGTAGCCATCATTCTTCAAGACTCATCTCAAGTCTATGAAGCCTTCCCTAACCCCCACTCCAGACACACCACATGCACACACACATGCAAACACACACACGCGAACACACAAACATAACACATGCACACACACGCAAACATGCACACATGCAAACCTACACACGTGTACACACACATGCAAACATACATACATGCACACACACATACACGCATGCACACACACATGTAGACCATCCCCCACTTTACGACACCAAGCTATCTGGTTCTCACTTCTCTTGCTGTTCTGCAACTGTTTGTCTCCTTCCTCTTCCAGATTGTGGCTTTTTTGATGGCAGAAACCATATTATTCACTTCTGTATCCTTAGCACCTAGTGCAATGTCAGAACATATTAGAAATTCAATAAAACAGTTGTTGTTAAATCAAAGAAAATGGCCCGGTCCAAGCATGTGCTACTGAGTGGCTAGCATGTGCAGCATTCTCTTGAAAAAATATAAAGAACAGTGACAGTGGCAAATTGTGTCATTGGTTTTTTGTCCTGCACACAGTCAGAAGACAAACGTATATGCTTGGGTAATGCACGTAGCCACCCAAGACCATCAGATGGTTTCTATCAGTTGTCACCTGGACAGGTCACTCTTCTGCAGGCTTTCCTATTTACCCAGGAATTTGCTGCCAGGCATCTGAAGTCAGAGTCTTGTTTTAGCAAAATAACTTTTGTCTATTTATAGGACAGTCAGACACCGCGTAGCTGATCTGCTTGTTCTATATATGCCAGGCATTTAACTAAGTTATTATAACCTACTAGGCACAAGAAAGTTCAACATTATAAATAGGATCTCTGTCTTTTTCCTTTTATTGCAGCACTGATGGAATCCAGGTATCACAGGTATGCAGGTATCAGACATAGTTAGTTGAATATCCAACAATTTCCCAACCACTGCTGCCAACCAATCTGCATCAATAAACACTTCAAATGGCTTACTTTTGCTCGTTGGTACCTATAAAATCACCAGCATGATAACTTCATCCCAGATCTGAGACAAAAAGTCACATAAATGTTAAGTGTCAACTTCTTCTCTGGAGGGCCGCCTAGTGATATGAAGAATCTAGTAAATTGCATAAACGCTATTCAGAAATGGAAGGTAGCCTTGTGGGGCAATACTTCTGTAACAAATCTGTAGTTCAGATGTGACTACCTCTCTCCAGTCCCCAAATTACACGATGTATTGGGTGATAAATGGCATTTCAATTTTCCTTCCCCCAAACTCTCTTATATAACATTACCTGCAAAACGGTAAAAAGAAACACGTGCACAATATAGGCGCTACTGTCAGAAGCCTCCAAGTGACAAGATCATTTTTGAAAAAACGATTTATTGAGATATCATTCACATACCATGTAATTCGCCTATGTGAAATGTGCAATTTAATAGTTTTTGACATATTCATCCATATATGCAACCATCACCACAATCAATTTAGAACTGTTTCATTACTTTGAAAAGACACCCCATGCCCTTTACCTCTCATTCCTTGTATCCCTACCCTGCCCCTTGCCCCACCCCCTTCCTCTTATCCCTACACAACCATCTTCTGTCTTTATAGATTTTCCTCTTCTGGACTTTCACATGAATGGGCTCATCCAGTATGTGGTCTCTTGTGACTGGTTTCTTTCACTGAGCATAATGTTTTCAAGGTTTATCCACATTGTAGTGTGTATCAGTACTTCATTTTGTCTCTCCATTCATCCATTGATGGACATCTGGGTTACTTCTACCTTTAGCTATTATAAATATGCTGCTATAAACATTTGTGTACCAGTGTTTTGTTTCATTATTTTTTCTCTAATTTTTAATTTTCTCTATTTCATTAATTTCCACTCTAACCTATAATTTCCTTCTTTTTGCTGGATTTAGGTTTTGTTTGCTCTTCTTCTTCCTGTGTCTTAAGGTGAAAAATTAGGTTATTGATTTGAGATCTTTCTTCTTTACTAATATAAGTATTTACAGCTGTAAATTTCCCTTTAAGCACTGTTTTAGCTGCATCCCATAAGTTTTGGTATGCTATGTCTTCATTTTTACGTATCTCAAGGTATTTTCTGATTTTCTTTTTGATTTTTGAACCATTGGTTGTTTAAGAATGTGTTGTTTAATTTCCACATATTTGTGGATTTCCCAAATTTTTCCATTAGTAATTTCCAATTTTATTCCATTGTTGCTGGAGAAAATATTTTGTACTGTTTTGATCCTTTTACATTTATTGGGATTATTTTTATGGCCTAGCATATAGTCTATCCTGGAGAATGTCCCCAGAGCTCTTGAGGATGTATACTCTGTTATTAGTTGGAATGTTCTATAGCAATCCATTAGGTCCAGTTTATTTACAGTGTTATCCATGTCTTCTATTTCCCTGTTGATCTGATCTTCTGTCTCATTTTTCTACTCATTATTAAAATTAGGGTATTGAAGCCTGCATATTTTTGTTGAATTTTCTATTTCTCCTTTTATGTTCATTAGGTTTTGTTTCATATATTTTGGTGCTCTGTTGTTAAATGCATATCTTTATAAATGTCAAATATTTCTGTTGGATTAACCACTTATCATTATAAAATGCCCCCTCTTTATCCCTACTAACATTTTTTGTATTAAAGCTTATTTTGTCTGACATTAATCCAGCCACTTCACCTTTCCTGTGGTTGATATTTACTATGGTATATCTTTTTCATCCTTTTACCTTAAATATATTTGTATCTTTAAATCTAAAGTGTATCTCTTGTATGCAACACATAGTTAGACCATGTTTTTTATTCAGTCTGACAATCTGTGCCTTTTGATGAATTGTTAACCCATTTACTTTTAATGTTATTTTTTTTTTTTTTGAGACGGGGTCTCGCTCTGTCACCCAGGCTGGAGTGCAGTGGCGCGATCTCGGCTCACTGCAAGCTCCGCCTCCCGGGTTCACGCCATTCTCCTGCCTCAGCCTCTCCGAGTAGCTGGGACTACAGGCGCCCGCCACCACGCCCGGCTAATTTTTTTGTATTTTTATTAGAGACGGGGTTTCACCATGATCTCGATCTCCTGACCTCGTGATCCGCCCGCCTCGGCCTCCCAAAGTGCTGGGATTACAAGCGTGAGCCACCACGCCCAGCCTTAATGTTATTATTAACATAATTGAATTTATGTTTGCCATTTTACATTTTGCTTTCTATACATCTCATGTCTCTTTTATCCTTCTACTTCTCCTTTACTACTTTCTTTAGAATTAAGTGAATATTTTATTCATTTATTTTTGTTTTTTTGTTTGGTTGGTTTTTTTGAGACAAAGTCTCACTCTGTCACCCCTGCTGGAATGCAGTGGAGTGATCTCAGCTCACTGCAACCTCCGCCTCCTGGGTTCAAACAATTCAGCCTCTTGAGTAGCTGGGACTACAAGCACATGCCGCCACGTCTGGCTAATTTTTGTATTTTTAGTAGAGGTGGGGTTTCAACATGTTGGCCAGGCTGGTCTTGAACTCCTGACCTCAGGTGATCCACCCACCTCAGCCTCCCAAAGTCCTGGGATTACAGGCGTGATCCACCACATCTGGCCAAGAATTGAGTGGTTATTTTCTAATGTAGCATTTTAATTTCATTAATTATTTTTTTGCCCTATTTTTTTATTTGTCTGATTTCAAACCCTTGCTCTTTCCACTATACTAGGCCACATCTCACATTTACGATTACAAGCAGTGCTCCCTATGTAAGACTCCAGCTTGCGTTGCCTGTTCTCTTCTTATGTGTTAGCCTTTCTTAGGGTTATTTATTCCAGTTTTCATATTTTATAACTAGGAAAAGGATTAGAATGTAAGGCTTACCATAGTATTTCTGTAGAGACAGAGGACATTGCTAACCTGAGTCAAGGAGGTCCTGCTTTTCCTGTAACTGCCTCAACTCAAGCAGCCTTAGCAGTATTCAGTATAATTCAGTATTATTCAGTATAATTCAGTATTATTACTGAATAATCTCCCTAGGGTTTATGGGAGATGTTTATAGCATTTAAAATTCAGGAAACATGGCTTGTTCATTTGTTTTAATAATAGGAAGATGAGAAGTTGCAGAGAAAGGAGGGATTCACTTCATGGTATTGATTTCATAAATCCAAAGGCTGAGGAATAAAATAACATTCTGAGGTGCTCATTCTAGGGTTGACAGGAATTAATACTCACTACTGTCAGAGGAACAGTGACTGTGTAACATGAATAAACCGGGAATGCTCTTTCTTCTTTTCTCCTGTAGTTGCAATTAATATTTAAAATTGTAGTTAAATATACGTAGTATAAATTTACCATTTTACCTATATTTAACTGCACAGTTCTGTGGCATTAAGTACTTCATGTTGTTGTGCAACCATCACCGTCATCCATCTCCAGAGCTTTTTCATTTTCCCAAACTGAAACTCACCCATTAAGTACTTCCAATTGCCCCATCCCCCCAGCCCCTGAAAACCTCCATTCTACCTTCTGTCTTGATGAATTTGACTACTCTAGGAACCTCATATAAATGAACTTGTATAGTATTTTTCTATTTATAACTGGCTTATTTCATTTAACACAAGGTCTTCAAGTTTCATATATGTTGTGGTCTGTGTTTGTTCACATGAACTCAAATTGCAGTCTTGCCTTTCCTTTCAGCTTGAAAAACTTCCTTTAGTATTTCTCATAAGACAGGTCAGATAGCACCAAATGGAATGTTTTTCTTTGTCTGAAAAGGTATTTATTTTGCCTTTAGTTTTGTATTACGGCTTTGCTAGATGTTAACAGCTTTCCTTTTCTTTCAACACTTTGAATATCTCATCCCACTTGGCTTTCTGGCCTCCATTGTTTCTGCTGGGAAGTCAGCTGTTCTTTTCTTGATGCATCATTTTTCTCCTTTCCTTTTAAAATGTTCCCTTGTCTTTGACTTTAAGCATTTTTCTATGGCATGTCTTTTCCTGATTCTCTTTGAGTTTATTCTACTTGGGGTTCATTAAGCTTCCTGGATGGTTACCATTTTTGAGTAAATTTGGGAAGTTTCAGCCATTATTTATTTGAATACCTTTTTCCTCATTTCTGGTACTTCCATGATATGTATTTAGGATTTGGGTATGTTTAATGGCAGCTCTCTTTCCTCTGAGGCTCTGTTTATTTTTCTTTTTTCTATTCTTCTCTCTGTTCTTCAGCTAGCATCATCTCTATCAATCAGGTTTGAGCATTCTTTCCTCTGCCAGTTCATATTTACCGATGAGTCTTTCTGCTGAAATTTTTATTTTAGTTATTGTGCTTTGTACTTGAATAATTTCCTCTTGGCTCTTTTTCATAGTTTATCTTTCTTTATTGATATTCTCTACTTGATGCAACATTACCTTTTTTGCTTCTTTAATCATGGTTTCGTTTAGTTGTGTGAACATATTTACGACTAGTTTGAAATATGTTAAATCTGACATTTGGTCATTCTCACATGCAATTTTCTGTTGCCGTTTTGTTTGTTGCCATTTTCTCCCCAGTATATGGGTCATACTTTCCTGTTTCCTTACATATCTCATAGTTGTTCACTTGAAACTGAACATTTCAGATAGAGTAGTCCCCCATTTCTTGTGGGGGACACATTCCAAGACCCCCCAGTGCATCCCTAAAACTACAGATTGTACCAAACCCTACATATACTATGTTTTTTAAATCTGACAACAGAGAGGGGCTACTAAGCAACTAATGGGCAGGTAGTGTCCATTGATATGCTGGACAAGGGGGTGATTCACATCCTGGGCAGGACAGAGTAGGAGGGTTCAAGATCTCATCACACTACTCAGAATGGTGTGAGATTTAAAATTTATGATTCATTTATTCCTGGCATTTTTCATTCAGTATTTTCAGAATGAGGTTGACCATACGTAAACAAAACTGTGAAAAGTAAAAGCTGGGATAAAAAAGGACCACTGTAATATATTGTAGCAGCTCTGGGTACTGCTCTTCTTCTCCCCAGGGCTTCTTATTGCTTTGTTTATTCACTTAGTTACTGGCTGGATTATTTTAGTGACATCCATCTTCCTTCCCCTGCTCCTCCACCCCAACACACAGTGTTATGTCTCTGATGTTGCTGCTTGAGAGGCATAGCTTTGGGTGTGGCCAGTTACCCTGGGGTGACATTAGTACTGGTGGGATTCTCTTCCTCTCTTTCCTTGACTTCGCACAGAGGTTCAACCCCACCAACTGCCTTGCTGGCTGATTGCCCTCGGTGCTTTCAACAGTGCCCTGAAGGATAAATTGCATTACAAACATCAAATTCTGGCTCCTCGGAAGGAAAAGTTTCGAAGGTCAACGTTCGATATTTTTTCTGACCTCAAGAGGACTCCTGCGAGCTGTCTCATTCCCAGATTCTCCCTTGTGGACTAGGGAGCCTACCATCTAGGCTGTCTTTACAGTAGATGCACATATCTCTGCCCAGTTGCCTTTCACCACAACTCCACCATTCTTGAGAGTGCCCTCAGGTTTAACCTTCTCCAGGCTGTGTTGCACATCAAGTCAGTTACTCTGCGAAGATACAGGAGCTATCTGTTTTACAGCCTGCACCTCTCCCCCACCCCCAAGTTTTTCACCACACTCATCGGGTACTTAGCCTCAGCAACAGGTGGCAGGGCATGAGGGGTTAGGGGACAAGATGAGAAGCCCTGAAGTCCTGCCCCTCCCAAGGAGGACGGTCCTGCAGCTGGGTGCTGGGGAGGGCCCCGTGCTCTTGGTTGCAGTCTTTGGCATGAACTCCCCACCTCCCTGAGCTGGGAGAAGCGAACAGAGGTGCATTCTTAGCTCAAATACCACAGACTGTCGCCATTCCTATCAGATTTTGATAGATTGTCTTGAAAAGAGATTTTGTCATTTGCTGTTTGCTCCTTCTACCATTTCCAGAGGCTGTGGCTTTTTTTTTTGGTAGTTTTCACCAGGCTCACTGGGGAACAACTTCAAGGAGCTCCTTACACTGCCATGCCAGAAGTTGGTCTCTAATTTACTCACTGTTAATATTATGCATATTGTTTGTCTTACGGAAAATAAGTCTTATATCTCTATATAGAAAATTGTTTACTTTCAGGGGGAAATGTGTTAGAGAAATGTGGCTATAAAATAAATGTAATTTTCCATTGACTTCATTTTCACATAAGAGATTTATTCCTGGAGTGGGAGAGAGGAGAAATCCCATAATGGCCTGAATTGAAGGCTACGGCAGACATGAGGAAGCTGACAACTTGTTACTACCCTGTTTTTAGGGAGTTAACGCTCTCGATGAGTTGCTTTTGTTTTTTGTTTCTGTTTTGTTCGGGAGCCTGATTTTGTTCTAATTTTACATTTTCTCTTTACCATCAACATTCCCTTCTCATCTATCCTCTTTCCCAGATAATTTAAAAATAAAACAAAAGCTACTGGGTGAATTTTTTGACACATAGGAGCTTACAGCTGGACAGGAATTTAAGAGAGCATGGCATGTGATCTCTGCCTTCTTTATAAATGAGGCAGCAGAGTTCACTCTGGTAAGCAGCTCAGCTCAGGTAGCAGAGAGATGGAGGGAGTCCCGGTCTCCCGACCCCACCTGCTGCTCTCCTGCCCCACCTGTGGCTGTGATAAGACACTTTGGGACTCAGAGTTGAGGAGCAGTGAATGCTAAACGCTAGCCCTGCAGGATTCCATGCCATGTTTGTGCATCTGATCGCTGCTCTGCCCCATGCCGAATGGTTCGCCCTTGTCTCACTGTTGCTGGCTGCGCCTACGCCCCACTTCAGTTACAGCAGTGCTAATTGAGGCAGGCTGCCCTCTCTCATGTCCCATGGCCACTGCAGTTAAACATGGTGCATAATGGCCTGAGAATTGTTTAATTATAAGGCTGAGGGTGATGTTAAACAAAATAAAAGGATTCTCTGTCTTTGATTTTGTAAATTTGTCTCTGCATCTAATTAACTTATGATGAGATATACGTGTGCACTGCCCCCAAAGAAAGGAAGCTTGGTATAGAACCAATGCCAAATTATGTTACACTTACAGTCCCTTGAATTATGTATTAGCTAACATTTTTGCACATAAGTGTTGAGTGGTTTTGTGAGATGTTTCAACTTGTACCCATTAAAAGTAAAATGTTTACTTCAAAGTAGACATGATGAAATCCAGAATAAATTTTATAAAAAGAAAATAAGTTGATTTCCTATCATTGCATATTAACTGGAAAAAAAAAACTTCTAAAACTGTGTATGACCGTTTATGGGAACACCAGGTACTATTTGAAGCCTGAGAACTGTTTCAGGAAGGCCCCATGAATGAGTTAGCTTTTGACCTTTTTGCCTGAAATGAGTTGGCCCCAGAAAACAAATGAACCCTGAGATGAACGTAATTGGTGCCAAGATATGGGAAGCACGGTGCTATCCTTTCAGATTGGGGAACATCGTTTAAGCAAATCGGGTTCTCAACACCAATTACTGAACAGCTCTTAAACAATAGTTGCAGGTTTTAAAATAATAGTGGAGAAAGCATCATGATGATAACATGGAGAATTATGCTTGTCTGTTATTTATATTTTTTAAAAATCAGTGCACTTGGTTTTTTGTTGTTGTTGTTGTTTTTGTTTTTTTTGATGGAGCCTCCCTCTGCCACCCAAGCTGGAGTGCAGTGGTGCCATCTCAGCTCACCTCAACCTCTGCCTCCCGGGTTCAAGCCATTCTCCTGCCTTAGCCTCCCAAGTAGCTGGGACTACAGGCATCCACCACCACGCCCAGCAAATTTTTGTATTTTTAGTAGAGACAGAGTTTCGCCATGTTGGCCAGGCTGATCTTGAACTCCTGACCTCGGGTGATCCACCCACCTAGGCCTCCCAAAGTGCTGGGATTACAGGCGTGAGCCACCGCGCCTGGCCTCAGTGCACTTTCAAATGTTTCACTCAACTAATGATTTCACATCCTATTCATCTGAAACAATGCAGATGAGCATCTGATATAAACATTGTACAGCATCCAGAGTGAAACCCAAATCACTAAATCCAGTAAATGGATTCATAGATTCAATGTTTCAAACAAATTGGAGGACATCATGATTTTTTTTAAATTAAAATGTGACACCTATCACTGATATATCTTTTAAGCTGTTAATGGTTATCTAGACTGATTCTATCCTCTTTTTGATGTTAAAAAATAAGGGAGGGACAGTTTCCTGCAAAATCTAAAAATGATGTAGGATTATCTCTGCAGGACAGCCACTGCGGATTTAGTCGGAATTTGGAAAAAAAGCACAGTATTCCACTTTTCCTGGTTGTATTAGACAATACTTTCCCTCTGTGTAAGAGTGTTTATTCCATTAGGAAAGAAGGGAAAGGTGGATACAATACGATTTAAAATGCATAAGTAATTTCTAAATCACATTTTCTCCCTTCACATAAAACCCGCTGTCTAAGGTTAGCAGGGCATGTCTGTGTACAGCATGCATTACTGCCGAGAAAATGCTTTCTGACTGATGGTTTGAGGTGAAACTCTTCTCTTGATATATTTAACCAGTAGGCTTTAGCCACAGGACAGGCACGAAGACCAGCAGGAGAGAGGAGGCCTGGAATTCTGTGACTGTGGGAGTAAAATGGGCCCAATGTGGACAGACAAGCTAAGCTTCCTGAGCCAGAGTCCCAGAGGCTGAGAGCCCAGTGCTGCTACAGCAAGCAAGTCCTGGTAGTGAACAAATGATGATGATGGTAGGGTAGAGGCTGGAGGGCCCGATGTGTGATGCTGAAGACGTGGGAAAGCCTGCAGCTCCTCTGGCTTCACCCACCCCTCTCAGCAGATCTGCTGATCTGAACACAGTGAGAATTTAGCGTGCATGATCCCAGCCTCAGGCTCCTTTATAATCTCACCATGGAGGATAGGACTTATCAGCGCTCCCCTTAGGGGTGGATAGAGCAGAGAGGCTGAGCGAGGTATAAGCCCACGCCTTCCTGTGGCGTCCCCACCCTCCCTGTCACGCTGCATGGCCTCCCTGCACTCACTGGCCCAGGAACCAGGTGAGGGTTAACCCTGTGACTAATTAGATACTTTAAAAAATCAAATCTTCTAACTTAAAATGACAAAGAGGTAGGGGCCTACTCAAGAGATGATTCATTGTAAGGAATTCAAGGGATGACATAAGCTGCCTGCTTATCAGTTCATTCAGTGCACATCCAGAAAGTGTCAGGGGTTTAATACAGTTCATCAATTCCACAAGGATGTACTGAGTGCTTGGGTTAAAAGCATAAGATGAAATGGTTAACAGGACCAGCAGTTCCACCCACTCAGAGTTTATTATCTGACGGGGACACAGGACATGCAGCCAGGCTGCCTCAGGGCTGAGTGGTGCCTGCTGAGCTGAGAGGTGAAGGCATGGCCACCTGGGAGGAACAGGCTTGGAGGCTCCAAGAAGGTCTCTTGGGGACATCTGCACTGAGGCACCAGCAGGAGTTGGCCAGTGAATTAGTTAGGACTCTCCAGAGAAACAGAACCGATGCTGTGTGTGTGTGTGTGTGTGCGTGCGCATGCGTGCATGGGCGCATGTACAGTCACACATCACTTAATGATGAAGACGCATTCTGAGAAATGTGTTATCAGGCGATTTTGTTGCCTAAGAACATCACAGAGTGTGCTTACACACGGCTAGATGGTACAGCCCACTACACATGCAGGCTCTATGGTATGGCCTATTGCTCTTAGGTTACAAACTTGCATGGCATGTGACTTTACTGAATCTGTAGGCAACTAGGATGTGGAAATATAGAAAAGGTACAGTAAAAATATGGTATTATAAACTTATGAGGTCACTGTTGTGTATGTGGCTCATCAGTGACTCAAATGTGGTTATGTGATGCCTGACTCTCTGTGTGTGTGTGTGTGGGGGGGGGGGGAGAGAGAGAGAGAGAGAGAGTATTACTGTAAAGAATTGGCTTATGTGACCACAGGCACTGACGAGTCCCAAGATCTGCAGTCAGAGAGCTGGAGAGCCAGGAAAGCTTGTGTTGTAGGTTCCAGTCCAAGTCTGGAGGCTTGAGAAGCAGGAGAGCAGTGGCCCCCACCAGGGAGGCCAACCACTTTACTCAATCTACAGAGTCAAATACTAGTCTTTCCAGAAGCAGCCTCACGTACATACCCAGAATAAAGTTTGACGAAATATCTGGGCATCCCATGGCTCAGTCAAGTTAACACATGAAATTAACCTTCATGCCAGATAGAAATGGGGTGTGGGTGGAACAGAAGCACCTGGTAAGAGCTCGTGTGAATGCCTTGGAGGCAAGAAGTACCAGCACATTCAAGGGACTGAGAGCATTCTGTGCACTGGGGAGTCTGCAGGTGTGGGAGAGGAGGCTGGAAGCCCCATGAACATCCTATCACCATCCTACCAACACATCATCAAGTTTGGACCTGCCTCCAAGAGCAGAGAGGGTCATTGCAGGGTTTTGAGCAAGGGAGGGGCATGACCAGAGTTGCCATTTCCAGAGGCCAGTCTGCTTTATAAAGGAAAAGGAATTGGAGGAGAGCCAGGCTGAAGGCAGGGAGACCAGATGTCAGGCAGGGAGAGCAATGGAATCCATCAAAACATTTGCCGTAAGAATTTGAGAGAAATGTACCAGAAGAAAGGTGAAGAGCAGCCCAAAGCTGAAGGCTATTTCTTTTTCATTGAAAGAAAACCATGGAGAGGATTGGAGGCCATGGGATGAGTTCAAAACTTATTGGGAAATTAATAACAGTCCCTGCAGCGTTGACTGAGTGGAGTTCGGGCTGGAACTATTTCACACTGAAGTGGATGGAGGTGGCACATGGAAGAAGAATCATAAGCTATGGCATGAGACAGCCTGGATTCAAATCCTGCTTCTCCCTATTCTCTGTGTGACCAAAGAGAATGACAGAGCCTTACCTGATAAGACACTCTATGTTCTATAGTTAAATAGCCCAGCAAGTAAATCATAAATTGCATTAAAAATGTCTGGTTAAAAAAAAAATGGTGAAACTAAAGTATCTTACTTATTTGGGAAAGCTATGAGTGACTCACAGATACATGCTGAGTGCTCACATTGTACTCACCCAGTGGCAGAACTGGACATTGCATGAGGGCATGAACAGTCTCTGAGTCTGTATCTTCATGTATTAAGCTCGTACCATGGGCTGGACACTTTAGCGATTGTCTTAGACCATTTTGTGTTGCTATGAAAGGAATACCCAAGACTGGGTAAGAGGTTTATCCGGCTCATGGTTCTGGAGGCTGTACAAGAAGCATGGCACCAGCATCTGCTTCTGGTGAGGCCTCAGGAAGCTTCCGCTCATGGCAGAAGAGGAAGGGGAACTGGTGTGCCGCATAGTGAGAGGGAGAAAGAGGGAAGGGGAGGAAGGTGCCAGGCTCCTTTTAACAATCAGATCTCACATGAAGTAACAGAACGAAAACTCACTTATCACCACAGGGACAGCACCAAGCCGTTCATGCGGGATCTGCCCCCATGACCCAAACACTTCCCATTAGGCCCCACCTTCAACACTGGGGATCACATTTCCTCATGAGATGTGGGGGAACAAACATCCCAACTGTATCAGGGAAATTTCTCCATTTAACCTCATTTAACCCTGGGAACCAAATGGCTGACGTATTTTGCACTCTCTAGGGGATTCATAAAAAGCACTCACACAAAAATGTTGGAAACAAAAGAACATTTAACCCTTGAAACAACACTGGGAGTTAGTGTTTTTTTATCCATTTTAAAGATACTGAAGTTGAACTACCACTTAACCCCACAAGGGTTATGTGGCTTGACCAAAGTCACACAGCTAACAGGAGGCAAAGCCTATATTGTAACTGGACCTATATTGAACTTAGGGAAAGCCCAGGTCTAAGACATTTTAACGCCAACATTAATTCTACATGAATTCCATTTATATCCTACATAAGCCGTGCCAATGGAGGGTGTTGCTTTCCTTTTGCTTCTGTTTTTCACTTAACACATCACTTAAAATATTTAAAGAAAAATTTTAATTTATATGACTTGAAATAAAAACAATATAACGAGGCATGCTTTGGGAGGACTCATTCCTACCCTGCCACCTTTCACCACAGTTCCATCTGTACACACACACACTCACACAGATACACACACTCATACAGTCACACACACAGTCACAAAGGGAGGAGGAGGAGAGAGGGCCACTTTTTGGATGGCTTTTTAGAGTTTCCTTATACAATGCCTATAAACGTTGGCTATATATTATTCTTCTCTTTGCTTACCCGAAAGGTAGCATAACATAGTCACTGTTCTTCCCTTTGCTTTCTTCCACTGATGATGTGTCCTGGAGACCTTTCTAGATCAGTATGTGTCCATTCCACTGCCCACCACACCAAATGGTTGCGAATCAGAGCACGATCCCTGAGCACCATGTCATGAAGCCCCACTGGGCCCATGGAGATTGCTCCTAGCTGGAACTTCCTGCTCTGGCTTCAAGTCCAGGGAAGCCCCCTGAGTTGCCCACTACATACCCTGAGGCTTCTTCAATTATACCACGAAACCATTCCAGTACCGGTCCGATATTAGAAGGGGTGGAGATGAACCTTCGGATTTGAAATTAGGTTCAAGTGAATTCCTCAGTTTGTGTTTTTGCTCTCTTGACTTGGTTTCAAAGGCATGTAAACCAATTCTCTTTAGATTTTTTAAAGTGCATCATTATAAGAGGAGGAAGAGATAGAGGCTGGACATAACTCCTTGAATTCTCCCTTTTACCACAGGAAAATGTGTATCTCTACGTGGCACCTGTGGCATGTTTTCCATGTCTCAGGTGAGAAAACACCATATGGTCCCTCCATTTGGGGTGTGCGTGTGCTGGCCTCGGGTAGGGGCTCCGGGCATGAGCCGTGGAGTCACACAGTTGAGCCGATCTGGTTCACATCAAACTTTACCACTGACCACTGTGACCACAGCACGTCAACCTCTGCGTGCTCAAGCTTCCAGGCCCCACCTCACCAGGCTGTTTGATGACTAAATGTGTGAAAGTTTGGGAAGCGCTTAAAATAATGTCTGGCAAAGAGTAAACACCATGTAGTGTTTGTTTAAACAGTAAAAGCCTCTCTAGGAGCCTCTGCATCTACGGCTGTGCACTGGGGATGTGCAGCCAATAGCAATATTCCATAGGATTGGGTGAGAGGAAGTGCATAAAAACAGCGTAGAACAGGTAAGGCTTGGCACGTTATACAAATGTTAGTTGGTCTTCCTATTGTATGCTTGTAGAAAGAATCATTTTTCGGTTGCTCCCTTGGTAACACTATTCAAATACTGAGAGTCAGCATTGAAAGTCACCTTGCTAATGGAACTAGTGGAAGAGTCCAGTTGGTTAAACAATAGTTAAAGTCTGTCTCTCTAGATGGGGCAATAGTTCAGAGCTGAAACTCTTTTTCTCATGGTGTTCTCAATGTTGTGATCCTGCAGTTCTTACCCGACTGGCATACAGTGTAGTGACCCTTTACCTTCATGTTAAGGAACCGTCTGTAGCTTCCTTCCCTTTGATGACATTGATTTCCTAGTTAAGAAACCTTCCCAAGTAATGTGGATATGAAACTTTCTCACGTGGATATGAAACTCCCAGTGCCTCTGGGTGCTGTGCTGCCAGCGGCTGTGGTGGTGACGTGGCTGGCATGACGCAGGCAGAGGGGCCCTTCCTGCCAGAGCGCAGTGGGGGTGTAGGCGGCCGCGTGGGCGGATGGAAACGAAGGCGAGGGAGAGGGGAAGCAGCCATGCTCTCAGTTGTTTTCCATGTGCTGAAACTTATCACACTTTAACAGGTCTCTCCCCAGCTCTTCTGCAGAGCAATCTGAACAGAACACATTTGAAAAGTAATTTAAAAGAACTATTGTTTTAGCTAGTATAATTCATGTCACTCTCCTTAACATCAAGCTATTGTACATCTTCCCAAACATTACCGAAGCATACATAATAGCATTTAATGGAGAAGGTGGCTCTGCAGCTCACACGTTTAGGTAAGACCAGGGTCCCAAATGAGCCACGGAGGTGCTGGCACGTGATGCCGCTCATGCCCCTAAGGACCGACCGGCTAATGAGGCGGTCACGCAGCTGCTCTTGTATCTGCTCTCAACCAAATGGCTCATGGCTGTTGCACTCTCTAAGGGTTTTATAAAATGCACTTACCAAAAAATGTTGGAAACGAAAGAACCCATACAAACATAATTCATGATTTGATTGAAAACACTGCTATTTTTTCTTCCTACAAATGCATATGACCTTGTGGTTCTTTGTTTTAGAAAGTGTGCTCTGCTTTTCTTCTATGTGATTTTAAACGTTGCCCCTGCAAGACTTCCGTGCCCACTGTGGTGTTCAAATCAGAACACATAAACTAGTCTGTGGGAGTGCGGCCACAGCTCCTACCAGAGCAATAGCAACAGGATGTTACACCTGAAGGCGGAAAGGAAAAGAGACATCCAACAACAACAAGCGCTGCAAAGAGGAGAACGGGAAGCCGAAGCAGAAGGTGTGTAGGGAGAGTCCGATGCACAGGGAAATCCAACCAGGAAAGACTTCCTAGGCACCCACAATTCCCCAGCACAAAATACCCAAGAGTCTGAAGGTTGAGACTCTGAATGCATCACATCTCAGGACCCACACTTTGGAGTGTAGCAAGCGCTGTCATGGATGCACCTCATTGCATGCTAAAGACACAGCCTGTGTGTGTGTGTGTGTGTGTGTGTGTGTGTGTGTCCATGCACATTTAAGATTGGGAAGAATGGTTAAAGGGCAGCTAGCTCTGAATTCTACTGCAGTGATTTTCAACCCATCTCCCAATGAACCAATATTCATACTGAAGAGTGGCCATGTCTTTCCTCATTCACAAACACAATTAGGCTCATGGATGTAATTTCTTTATTATTAATTTTTTTTCTTAACGGCTTCTGTTACCACTTGTCCATACAAATCTGGTATAACACTGAATCAGTCATGTCATATTATAAATTCTACTTTTAAATTTTGTATATCAAAATGTAAGAGTGTTCACAGAGAACATTGTGACCTTCGGCGCTTTGCCCATATAATGCATCTGAAAACATTCCTCCCTCCAGCATCCTCCAAGGACATGGGTATATTTTGCCAGCATCTGGCTGGGCTCACCCCCAAGTCAGGCATCGTGGATGGTCCTCTGTGGAGCTTTTCTCATAGTGAGGAAGTGCACCTTCAATGGTTGGGTACACAGGTAAAAGAGGAGTGTGGGCTGTGATGGAGAAGCTGCCAGGAACATGCACAATACATTTCCTCCAAAGAAAAGGCAGGGATTCCTGGCTCTGAGCCAATGCAGAAGAACAGGCAGACTTTCCTGATTTAATTTCAATCACAGTTAACAGTGTGTCTGATTTTCTCTTGGTTTGCTTTGGAATCATAATCTGAAGAATGCAGAAGAAGCATTTAGAAGAAGGCTGACCACCAAACACATACACACAGAATAAAGCCCCAAGCGGAAGGATGCATTTAATAGCCTTTCCGTTTGACTCATCTGCACAAGCCACCATTTTGATCTGTTTTATGGTGCTGATGAAATGGTTCTCTTTTGGTGAATTTTCTGAAGTCTATGTTAATAGGCACCTATGAGTCAGTTGCTACAAGACTTAAACAGAAGCAGGATTGTTTACTATATTCTTACCTGTGTTGATGAGTCAGGTATTCATAAAATTAAACCCTTGATGAAGAGGAAAATTGACTCTCCGAGAATACTCAAAGGTATCTAAGGATTCTGAAGAGCAAGGTAGTTTATATCACAGAGATTTTTTTAGTCTATTTCTTATACTAGCAGGTACATTTAATAAAAAAAAATTTCAGAAATGACAGATGTATTACTTGGGGCTAACAAAGGCATTCTATTTCTAGATGGCCATTCATATAACTTTAAAGAAGTCAAGTCGACATCTCATTGTCCACTTCCTGGTTTTCACAATTATTTTATTGGTTCAGTTGATCACAGCATTATTCAAAATCTTGAGACCATTCATGACAGAGGAGATTTTGAAAGAAGTTTAAAATTATCCAACACTATGCGGAACTTTCATTGTAATTTTCATTAAAAAATATGTTTTGTTAAAAGTCAAACTGCATGCATTCATTATATGCATGTAACCTTTGAATGTGGCCTGTGGGGAAATATCACAAAAATACCCAAATACGGGTTCTTGAAGTTTCTCCTTCTCACACCACTGGAAGACCTAGTACAAGTAGCACAGTAAGGCGAGAGGCAGCTCAGCGCCTGGGCCACTGTGTGGTGACTCATAAATAATGGGTGGTGTCGCCCATGCATCCAATGAAATGCCAGTATAACTCACATAGCAGTGACGGCAGCCTTGACCATAGCTTGCCAAACAGGAAAGGAGCCACCCAGGAGATGGCGGCTTCAGTGTGAGACCTGAGGCATTATTTTGGAGAAATCAATTCGTTCACTTATTCTATGAACAAATATTTATTGATCTCCAGGTGCATGGCTGGAATGGTGCCCATCCATAGTAGACACAAACATTTTTGGGACAATTATTGATTGTGTGTCCATATGCACCAGGCAGTCCTATGTTCTGGGGTACAGCGGTGAGCAAAATACAAACATCCCTGCCCTCAGTGATCTTAGCGAGAGGAGACCAAGGAAGTAAATAATTACACATAGAGCACGCCAGGTGCTGATAAGCATTACAGAGAAGAAGGAGGCAGGGGAGGAAATAGGAAGGGTAGAGAGGAGAGAGCCTTGTACTTTTAAATAGTGTGGTCTGGGAAGGCTTCACTGCAAACATGAGTTCTGAGAAAAATCTGAAGGAGGTGGAGAATTTGGGACTCTAGGCAGAAAGCCTTCCAGACAGAGGGAACAGCAGGTGTTCAGGCCTCAAGGCTTCCATCTCAGTACCTGGTATATCTGAGGAATAGCCAGGAGGTGGTGTGGCCAGAACTGAGAGGGCTAGGATGATGCCTGGGGGTTCCTAGGACACGGGTTATGGAAGTCGTGGAGAGGTGTGGGAAAAGTAAGCAATAGAAATATAATGAAAAACTTGATGAGTGACATTTTCAATCAGTGACGTACAAAGGTACTATCTTTGGTTCACTGCCCTGCACTGCCGCACTCTCCAGCCCTCCTTTGTGAGGCTCAGCCTGGCAGCTCAGGGGCCTCCAGGAGACTGTGGCTTGTATTGCAAGCCAACCTCACACGGTCAGAGAGGTTTATGATATGCTTTGGAAGGCATGCCATTTAAAAAGCTGTGATAAAACACGGCACTTAATATTCAGTTGTCTGGAACAAAAATGACCTCACCAAGATCTCAAATGAAACACATCCCAGATGAACCCGTCTCTCCCACACCCACAGCATATGTAGCCAAAGGTGACTGCAAAGATAGCTTGTTGATGTCTTAGTCGTGTGTGAGTGCATGTGTGTTTGTGTGCTTGAGCATCTGTGTATGTGTCTGCACACACACTTTTTGTTGTTGTTTAAATGAGTCCTTTCCGATTTCTTCTCCTGGGATTCTCATTGACTGGGCAGTTTCCTAGAAGCCCATGTCTCTGATGCCCACCCGAAGGCCTTTGGTATGTTCTGAATAGTGTTCTTTTTGCCCATGCTGTTATTCAATGCATCCTTCCACCCCTCACTGGAGAGCGCTGCACAGGCCTCTGTAAGGTAATCCCTTTCAGAGAACTCAGCCTTTGAATTATTCTCTCCCTCTTCAGTCTTCTTTCCTTCCTGCTGTTCATTCATTCAACAAATAATTTTGTGATTATGCACCATGTGCTAGGAGCTGTGCTGAATGTTGAAGGTGCAACAGCCTATGCAGGCCTGGCCTCTGCCCACACGCACTTTTACATTTCGGTGGGGGAACGACACAATGAACAGACAATTTTAACACAAGTTGAATGACATGATGGAGAGAAGTTTAGGTGTCTGTGGGGGCAAATGAAAGGGGTAGCTAACGCAGACCTGAAGGTGCAGGTACAGTGTGCTGGAAGTGGGGATGTATGAGCCGATGACCAGCAGATTCTAGATCTTTGTTGGTGATGATCTTCATGTTCCCTGTTGATGGTAAATATGGTCTATAGATGGCTGAGTCTATTCAGGCTGCTATAACAAAGTGCCATGAACTTGGTGAGTTATAAACAACAGACATTCATTTTTCATGGTTCTGGATGCTGGGAAGTCCAAGATCAAGGGGCTGGCAGATTTGGTGTCTGGTGAGGGCTGGCTTTCTGGTTCGTAGACAGCCGTCTTTTCACAGTGTTCTCACATGGCAGAGAGGCAAAGGGGGCCTCTGGCGTCTCTTTATGAAGGCACTAATCCCATTCATGAGGGCTCCACCTTCATGACCTTATCACCTCCCAAAAGCCCTACATCCTAATACCATCACATACAGGGTTAGTATTTTAAGATGTAAATTCGCGGCTGGGCACAGCAGCTCACACCTGTAATCTCAGCACTTTGGGAAGCCGAGGCAGGTGGATTGCTTGAACTCAGGAGTTTGAGACCAACCAGGGCAACATGGCAAGACCTCATCCCTACCAAAAATATAAAAAATTAGCTGTGTGTGGTGGTGCATGTCTGTGGTCCCAACTACCCAGGGGGTTGAGGCAGGAGGATCACTTGAACCCTGTGGTTGAGGCTGCAGTGAGCCATAATCGCAGCCACTGCACTCCAGCCTGGGTGACAGAGTGAGAATGTAACTTAAAAAAAAAACAAGATATAAATTCGGGGTTGGGGAATAAAAACCTTCAGTCTCTAGTAAGAGATACAGTTGGCTACTTTTATAGATTGGTCGGAAATCAACATGTTAAAACCAGAACAAGGACAACTTAGAGGGCGTTCACGATAGCTGTATGAAATATAGTTAACAAAATTTCACCCACTGTTCTGTGAGGCATCCTACCCTCCTTTGATGATGACACATAATTTCAGAAAAATTAAACTCATTTATCATTAATACAAATGGCCCTACCACCATCAGGTTGGCTTAGAATCTCAGTGAGCCTCTCTAAGCTTCTCACTTCCTCTAGCAGCCAGCTCACTTACTAGAAGAACTCGTAGCAGTTTGTAAAACTGACCCATTCAGGGTACAGTGCCTGTGACCTACAGACAAGTGGTGATTTTGAGTAAACAGCCAGTATATTTCAAAACACTTCATCACAAATGCAGGCTTGGGTCACAATTTGCTTTTTTTAGAAAAAGGAAAAAACTATATAAAATAGTTGTAGATTCCTTTATGGCTTCAAAGAAGTGGTAGCCTTGTGCTAGACCTGCAGCATCTGTATTCCCTGGGAGGTTGTTAGAAATGCAGGTTTTCAGCACCACTCCAGATCTACCGAATCAGAAACTCGGAGGAGGGGGAGGTGTGTTTTTAAGAAGTTCTCCAGATGGTTCTGAACCATTGCTTTAAGGGAAAATGCACACAGACCCACACGCACACACAGACACACACAAACAAAACACATTTTCCCAAGACAATTATTGAGGTTAGGGTTGATGCCTAAGAAGAGTAATTTTGAAATTTTCTTTTCAACTTGTCTGTTTTTCTATAGCCATATGAAACTAAGTATTAGGAAACAGGCTTATATTTGTTGACCATCTGGAAGAGGGATTTAATCAGATGGATGCTGATACGTACCACACAGGCATCTTGGATGAGGTGAACTACCCCTTGCAGCGCTCCATAAACACGGGCATTGCCATCATACAGGGAGATTCAAAAGTTGGTCTATACTGTGATAAGATGGACAGCCTCCTATACATACTTTCTAGGACGTCTTCATATGCAATTTACAAAGTAACTTGAGAGTTTTTGGAGTTATGGGCTCTTCAGCAATGTAAAGATATTAGCACATAAAAGCATTTTCTTCAAGCTGGCCACCCTAAAACATATAAGGGAAATAGATGAATGCAGGCAGAAGGTAATGAGTATTTTTTGTTTGTTTGTTTGGATGGAGTCTCACTCTGTCACCCAGGCTGGAGTGCAATGGTGCAACCTCGGCTCCCTGCAACCTCCGCCTTCAGGGTTCAAGTGATAGTAGCTGGGATTACAGGCGCCTGCCACCACGCCCGGCTAATTTTTGTATTTTTAGTAGAAACGGGGTTTCACCATGTTGGCCAGGCTGGTCTCGAACTCTTGACCTCAAGTGATCCGCCCGCCTCAGCCTCCCGAAGTGCTGGGATTACAGATGTGAGCCCCCGCTCCTGGCTGGTAATGAGTATTTTTAAAAGGATGCATTTTTGTGTATATGTGTTACACAGTGGTAGAAATTGTCCAAGATTCCTTTATCTTTACTTAAAAATTGTCTGTGGATTATGACTCAAGTTCAAGGTCATTTATGTAAACAATACTCCATTTATCTTTTGTTCTCATTGCACTCAAGAGGTGCCTACCTGCAGAGAAAGTACCTCCGGTTGTAGCTGGAAGTTTGCCTTCCGGCAGAATGGAGGACGTGTCATTTCCCCCCTTGTTTCCTCCGTGGAGGTTGCCACAGCTGAATGGTGATCCTTCTTGCTTTTGTGGCAGCAACTCACTTGAATTGTAGAACCTACAACATATTGAATTCTGCCTTAAATCTCTTTTTGTGATATTACCCCCAAAATATTGGAGAGGAAATTTCATGGTGATTATTTTTTTCACAACTTCCCAATTAGATGTTAAGTTCCTTAGGAGACAAACGAGAGCTCATGATCCATGGCTGTTTTCTTTTTCCATCTCAATTGCAATGGTGTACCTAAAAATACCCAGTAGCACCCACATGGGTACCCCACAGTACCCAACAGTACCCAACAGTTCCCACCGTGGGTACCCCATAGCACCCAACAGCACCTACCACGGGTGCCTCATAATAACCAGCAGCACCCACCATAGGTACCCCTAATACTCAACAATATCCACCATGGGAGTCCCAGAGTACTCAACAGCACCCACCCTGGGTGCCCCACAGTTGCCAGCAGTGCCCACCATGGGGACCCGCAGTATCCATGGTGACCATAAGATAAAGACTATTCCAGAAATGCCACTTTTCACACTCTTCTCCCCACATTCCTAAATTGTACCCAGGAAATCTTGTGGCCCTTTGTCTTAAAAGGAGAAAGACATCACAGCGATAGATGAGGCTTGAACCGTTTCTGTAGGTCACAAACACTTAAAAATCAGCAACTTCACAGGCCCAACTGTATCTATGTTTCCGAAGCGTAAGAGATCAGCCTTTGACCTGAAGGGGACTGTGAAGTGCTTTGTGGCGTTCCTGTGCTGTGACAGTGTGGGGCCAGGCTGGCCTGACCACAGCCTCTCCAGGAGGCCTGTCAGGAGGAGGGGGCGGTGCCACACCTCCTCAAGGGCTGGGAGGTAGGGGCCGGTGAGAATCCAGATTTCCCCTTTCCAGGCCATCTTTCCAGTCCAGAATCCTCTGGGCTTGGCAGGAAGTTTGGAAGAAGGTTCTTTCCAACTTCTTGCTATCCACTTTGAGAACCTACTGTTTTTCTGCCAGTATCCATTGTAGCATACAGAACATGAAGGAAATGATCTGGTTATCTGGGTTTAAACCAGCATTTATCTGCCGACATTAGTTCTTAAATAGAGCTATATTTTCTCACTCTTTTCTAATCACTTTACCTGATATCCAGATGAGGCCTGTCCTACCTACCTGATGAGGTTGTCCTGAAGATAAACTGAGATGATCCATGGGGCACCCCTTATCCTGAACACCCAGTGCCACAGTTACCTAAACTGACCACTTGTTGAGTACTTTAAATGTCTGTCATGTGTGGTATGTTTTCAAAATATCCTTAGGAGAATCCAGAACCTCCACACGAATTAATTCAATGGGATGATTTTTCTACACAACCTCCCATCTCCTTTCATCTAATAATGCATTCCTGAACATACACTAATCGGAAGCGTCTGCCTGTTTCTAGTCTCTTCCCAGAAGCAAACAGACCAGAGATCCTTGCTGGATGACAGTTGATTTGGTGGCTGTTGCTAGGATAGAATTTCTGCCACATGTTAAAAAGAATGTGCATGCTCATTTATCATTCAAAAAGATATTTTTTTCTTTTTTGGTAAGAGCGAATGCACAAAACTTGTTAGTACAAAGAGAGAAAGAGAGGGAGATGCTGAGTGTGGGCAGAAGCAGGTTGTGATCCAGCGCGGGGAGAGGCTTGAGATGAATGCTGCCAGCGACACGGGCTGGGGACCGGGTGGCATGGGAAGTGGAAGGAGGGAAAACTGTTTCCAAGTGGCGGGCAGAATAGAAGCAGGGAGCCTGGTTAACAACTTTATTGTAAAATCCAATGAAGGGGTTATGAGGATTTGAGCCTTCACACTTCCAGTTTAAAATTTAAAAGGAAATACCAAAATGTTATCGCTTCTTAAAAGGATTTTTTTTTTTTCAAGAATACAGAAAAGAAGGTCTGAGTACAAAGGTGGTGGCTTCATAACAGGGGAAGAATCATAGGGAAGTGTAGTAGCCAGGGTTATCCTGAGAAACAACCAGAAGGAAAGATACTCACACACATGCACACACACCTGCACACACACAGAGACACACATACATACACAGACACACACATACACAGACACATCCATACACAAGCACAGATACACACATACACACAGACATACACACACATATACACACACATATACACACATACACCCACATATACATACACAGATATAGACATACACAGACACACAGAGCTACACACACATACACACATACATACATACACAGACACACACATACACATACACACAGAGACACACAGACACACAGACATACACACACATACACAGACACACAGAAACACACAGACACAGTTAAACACATACACACACGGACATATAAACACACACACAGATATACACAGAGAGACACATACACACACAGAGAGACACACACAAACACACACACAGGGATATACAAACACACACACACAAAGACGTACAGAGACACACACATACACAGACACACACACATACACCCACTCATACACAGACACATACAGATAATACACACACACAAAGAGACACACAGACACACAAAGACACATATACACACAGAGACACACACACATACACAGATACACATATATACACATAGAGACACACACACGGATATACAAACACACACAAACACACAAACATAAACACATACACAGACACACGGACACACACATACATACACACAGAGACACACACATACACACATACACAAACACAAACACACCCACAGAAATACACACACATATTAATACACACACATAGATATACAAACACACATACACAAACACACACACATATACAAACACCCACACAGCTACACATACACAAACACACATAAACACACATGGGTATACAAACACACACAAAACACACAGATATACAAACACACACGGATATACAAATACACACGTACAAAAACACACATACACAAATACACATATATGCACATGCATATACACTCAGACACACACACACACCACACATATATACAAACACGTGCATATACAAATATACCCAACTTACACACACACACACACAAACACATTACACATATAAACACAAATGCACATATATTCAGTGTCCCTGACGCACCTCTTCCTCTGCAGCACCTGTCCCCTCATGGGGCAGAGCTCTGTAGGACCTCTCATGGATACCACAGTCCACCAACATTCAAGTACCTGATATAAAATGATGCAGTATTTGCATATAACCTATGCACATCCTCCTGTATACTTTAAATTGTCATTATAATTACTTATAATACCTAATACGATGTAAATGCTATGTAAATACTGCATTTTTTAGGAAATAGTGACAAGAAAAAGGTCTTGAGGTGTTCAATACAGACATTTTATTTCTAATTATTTTAATCCAACAAGGCTGGTTGAATCCAGGAATGTGGAGTCCGTGGATATGGAGGGCTGACTGTATGCGACTATATATATCTAGAGAGACAGCTTTTAAGGAACTGGCTCATACAACTGTGCTGGCATGTGGAAAAGCTGCAGGGCAGGCAGGGCAGGCTGGAGGCCCAGGGAAGAGCTGGTGTTGCAGCTTGAGTCTGAAGGCTGTTGGGAAGCAGATTTCTTCTTCCTTAGAGGACCTCAGCCTTTTTCTCTTGAAGTCATCCACTGATTGGATGAGGCCCACCCACACCGTGGAGGGTCTCTGCTTTCCTGAAAGTTGACGGATCTAACGTTAATCTCATCTACAAAATGCCTTCACAGCAACATCTAGACTGGGATTTGACCAAGCCACAGGCCATGCGGCCCAGCCAAGTAAACATAAAATTAACTATCACAGGAAGGAAGGAAGTGAATCATTCAAGCAAGATTTTGCACTTTTTCTTGGAAAGTCGTTATCAGAATAGTTTCATTTCTTGGGAATGAGTGAGGACCCGTCCTGCAGGAGGAGTTGGCCCTGGAGGCCCCAGCCACGCCGTGAGTCTGTGTGGTCCTTCAGTCCATGCACTCCTGCAGTTTCAAGTCCATGCCGACAGGCAAGAAGGGAGGCGCTCGCCAGTCCCACGGCACTCTGCCCTCCCAGATCACGTCAGGGAAAATAGCTGTGAAATGTGGGTGAGCTTTAAAATAAAAGTCAGATCATGTGAGTCACTGATGTTTGCCATTTTGTGAAGACGGGAAGCCAAGTCAGTGGCCTAAACAGCCCATGAGCTGGCTGGGTCACCCCCCACCTCCTAGTCCACTCCAGGCACACGGGCCTGGGTGCATGTCCTTGGACCCCTCTCACGGCTGTCCGCTCCTCCTGGAACCCCTTCCCTTACCACCTTCCAGCTGGGCTCACACATCAGCTTCTCAATGAGGCCCCAGCCGACCACGCCCTTTCCAACCTGCCCAGCACCCTGACCCACCTCTTCCTCTGCAGCACCTGCCCTGTTTCCCACATGACCAGGTTAACTGATTCATGCTATTTCTTACTGTTGAAAATGTTTACTTTTATAAATGGAAGGGCTACAAGTGCAGTTATGTTACACGTTACAGTTATGTTACATGTTACATGGAAATGGTGAAGTCTGGACTTTAGTGTGGCCATTGCCCAAATAGCGTATATTGTACTCAATCGGCAATTTTCTTATCCCCCACCTCCCTCCCACTTTCCCACTCCTCTGTGTCTCCAAAGCCTGTGATTCCACTCTGTACATCCATGTGTACACAGTTTTTAGCTCACACTTCCGAGTGAGAATATGCAGTGCTTGACTTCTTGGTTTTGAGTTGTTTCAATTAAGATAATGGCCTCCAGTTCCACCCCTGGTGCTGCAAACAACATGATTTCCTTCTTTTTATGGCTGAGGAGTCTTCCACATATACAACACTTTCCTTATCCAATCATTAGTTGACGGACACTTAGGGTGATTCCATATCTTTGCTATTGTGAATAGTCCTGCAATAAACATACAAGTTTAGGTATCTTCCTGATATAATGGTGTTCTTTGGGTAGATATGCAGTAACTAGATCAAATATTAGTTCTATTTTAGTTCTTTGAGAAACCTATTACCTTTTATTTTCCGTTCCAGCATATATGTTTCATAGGAGCAGGAGTTTTTCTCTTTTTTGGTTGACTTACATATCCCAAGCACCCAGAATCCTGGTGCATAGTAGACACTAAATATTTGCTAAATAAATGAATAATTTTCCAGTATGGCATGAGGCTTGGCATTGAGGTCACCCCAAAATCCCTCAGCAGCAACATTTCTGTTTTGTTTCTCTAGCCTGATATGATTTGGGAAGACCAGGAGTCCTTTTCCATTTTCAGATTTTCTCTGGAGGCCTCCACACACACATACAATGACAGTATTTGTACATCTATTTTAAATGATCTTACTTTAAATATAGAACACAAGTCTTCTATGAAAAATTTGAATTTAATATTTTAAAAGCTTTTTTCTCTTTCTCAATACCAAGAATATACTTAGAGAAAAATATACTTCATTTTTATCAAATAAAAATAAACCCTTTTATATAGACTCATGCATGTATAAACACTGTGAGTCTTCCAGCATGCAGTCCAATGTTATTTACATTTTCCAAGGATGAAATGTAAAATTTTATGGTTTGGTCTTTCTGCTTAGCACATGTTCAACAAAAACAAACAAACAAAGCAGATACTTAAATCTCAGGCTGGGAAAAAGTAGGTAAGATTTACCTATTTTCAGAATAACAATTTTACATTGTAAATGTAGCCAGACTTTTGGGACAGGCATAGGCATAGACAAAACTATTGATTTTCTAGTATTAAATTATCTTGATGTCTTCACCTCCTTCTCATCAAAGATGACTTACTCTGAAAACTCAAGCTTGAAAATGTTGATGCTTTCTCCCAGAAGAAAAGGTCTTGTTTGCAGTGGGTTGGTGTGTGCTGTGGGCACCTGGATGGACAAGGCAATGACTCAGAGAGAAGTGTGGAGTCTAAGAGTGAACAAGAAAGAGGCACTCAGAAAACAACAACAACAAAAACTTCCAGCTTTAAGAATTGTGGAAGGGATGAATCCATAAAGCAGGAAAACTTCCTAACTGGAAGTCGATGCTGGAAGTGAGTGTTACAACTTTCAGAGGCAACTGACTATGTACACATTCTGCCTCTGTGCCCTTGTTTGGAAAAGTAATCCAAATTCAGGCATTTTGAGCTGCTAGCAGCTTCTCTCCTTCTTCTGGGATAAGCCCATTGGCGTTCCTTTGTCCTGGCCAGTCCCTGAGGAATAGTCAGTTAGGCGAAAAGATCATTAGCGAGCCATTTTACGTTTTCTCATTTTATAGTCCTCATAAAAACACCAGGAGCCAGTCGTTTGCGGGCATTTGCTCTACGCCAGGCAGTGGTCTTGTGGTTCCCACGCACGTCAATCTGAATCCCCCACAGCCACTTCCGCTTTCTCTCCACTGCGCACCATCAGGAAGCTCAGAATAGAAAGTAACTTCCAAGGGCAGCCGGGATGTGGCAGATCTAGAATTTAAGGCCAGGTCTGTTCTGACTGACAGAACCACACCTTTTTTTTTTTTTTTTTTCTTTTCCTGCTGAGTGCCTGCTGCATGCCAGGGACCACTGGAGGCATTCCCATACACATAATCTTAGTCATCCTCACGGCAACACTAAGAGGAGACACGGCCATTGTTTCCATGCTTCCATTTTAAAGATGGAAAATGAAGTTCGGCAAAAGTCTATATTTTGTCCAGGGGAACTGTGGAATGGGAAAGGGGTAAAGGCAAGATTTGAACCTGGGCAGTGAGTCTCTAGAACAAAGGCTACAGTCTTTGTTTCTGTGTGCCTCTGACAAGCTCAGGTTTTTCTTTCCTGGGAAACATTTATAAAATATGATCATATCTATGGACATGGGAACACTTTTTAAAAATTTTAAATTAGAGATCTTTCAAGTCACATTATTTTACTGCAATCCAAAACTAAACTAAACTAATAATATGGCTGAGAATATTCTTTATTATTTGGAAATTCATAAACATGCTTCTATATAACCCGTGGGTCAAAGAGAATATTAAAACTGAAATTTAAAACAATTTAGAAACATATAAGAAAGGAATATTTTATTTTAAAACCTATGGAATCCCCAAAAGCTCAACTCAGGGAAAAACTCTGTATTGGCAGAAATGCCTTCACTATTAAAGAAGAAAGACTAAAAATAAAGGAGCTGAATACACATGATAAAAATTTCAAACAAAACATGAAAGTGTGAAGAGAGAATGTATCGCTAAAACTAACATGTAAAATAAGGGAAAGTACAAATAAATACACAAACTGATGTTCTGAAACCAGAAGTGGCTGAAGAGGCCTGAATTACAGGGCTGCAAGAAGGTCTGCGGAGATCATCTTGCCTAGGTACAGGGGGCAGCAGCTCCGGCTCCATCCTGGAAACCCGGGTTTTAACCCTCGCCTTTCCAAATCCAATAGAGAAGCTACAATAAATCCAAATCTGCTGTGACACAAAATAAAACAATTAAAATCTTTCATGCTATGCTTTTTCACTTTGGAATAGTATATATCAGAGTGGGGCTATGGACTCCTGGAAGAACCTGTATACTGAATACCATGTTGGCTTTTGTAAATAGAATTCTATATACATGCACTAAGGGTTAAGCATTCATGGGAATCTGTGCCATATCTAGTTCTAAAGTGCACATCCCTTTTTCTTTCTTCGATCTAGTTTAGCTGTTGAAAAGTTGAAATTTTCACTGATTTTATTTTCTTCAGAGTTATACCATATTTAGTGACTACTTTCTGGGTCAGTTCACCTAGATATGATAGGTCTGAGACTTAAGTGGTTAGTTAGGTTGAACTGCTAGGAGTGGTGTGGGCCCTGCTGTTACCTTATTTAATTCATGGCAAAGGTGTGGAGGGGAGTATTCATTTACAATCAAAAAGGACTGGCAACTGCAGTCAGTCACAGTGAATTGCTGGAATTACAAACGGTTCCCAGCTTATGATGGTTCAACTTAAAGATTTGTTTGACTTTATGATGGCGTGAAAATGATAGGTATTCAGTAGAAACCGTTCTTCGAGTACCCATCTGTATTAGTCCGTTTTCATGATGTTGATAAAGATATACCTGAGACTGGGCAATTTACAAAAGAAGAGGTTTAATGGACTCACGGTTCCATGTGGCTGGGGGGGGCCTCAGAATCATGGCAGAAGGTGAAAGGCACATCTCACATAGTGGCAGACAAGAGAAGTGTGACAGCCAAGCAAAGGGGTGTCCCCTTAGCACTACCATGAGGACAGTATGGGGGAAACTGCTTTCATGATTCAATTAACTCCCACTGGGTGGCTCCCACAAATGAGGGAATTATGGGAGCTACAATTCAAGATGAGATTTGGGTGGGGACACAGCCAAACCATATCACTATCCAACCATTGTTTTTCACTTTCAGGACAGTATTCAGTAAGTTATATGAGATACTGAACACTTTATCATAAAATAGGCTTTGTGGTTTTGCCGAACTGTAATGTTCTGAGCACATTTAAGGCAGGCTAGGCTAAGCCCTGATGTTTGTTAGGTTAGGTGTATTAAGTGCATTTTGACTTAGGATATTTTCAGCTTATGATGTGTTTGTCCTAAATTGAGGAGTGTCTGTATTCTTAAAGGTTTTGGCTAGGCTTTAAGAGCTTGCCTTATACCATTGACCAGTAAGGTATATATGAGAAATGCATACCTTTATGTAATTAATGAGTTTCCGATAAACGGTGGAAATCTTTACTGTCAATGAAATCAAGTTGTAAATAAAGGAACAATTTTCAGTGTTCATGGGAGTATCTGTATTGATCTCTCTTCTGAAAACTTGTTTATATGAGATTTGCTTAAATCAGATTTCAAAAACATAAGATAAGACTTCACCAGTATTTTACAGTTACTGAAGTAATGCAGTTTGACTGAAAACAGATGGGATAGAGTTTGATGGCATATATTAATAACTTCGCTATAAAATAGAGATATTTAATGTGTAAACTTGCTTTTATATGGGGAAAGCATTTTAACTGATGCCCCTATAAAATGATCTCACTTTAAGAAATACAGAAATCTGTGACTACTGAATATAAACATCCTGCCTCAGAAATAAAGCACACACACACTGTATATATGTATACACACACATATATAGGATATAAAGCACACTATATATATATGTGTGTGTGTGTGTATCTAGCTGCTTTTCATCCATTTTATAATCCATGTGTGCGAAATCTATAAAACGAGCCTAAATCCTAGCTATTAAAGCTGCCTCTAAGGGCTTCTACGAGTAGTGATGGAAGTGAATTAATTGGGTCCTTTGAGTGCAGTCATGCTGAACACAGTCATGGAGAGATATACACAGCAGCCAACGGGAAGGTGGCAGCATGAGCAGCTGGCTTCCTCTTCCTGGGTGGACCCCAATCCTAAGTGGCCCTGTGAATGGGCTCATGCTCAGTTCTGGGCAGTAAATGGGCAGAGGCACCTGGGCTGAATTTGGGCTCTTCAGGGGTTATGCTCACTCTGCGATCACTCATGGGTCGTTGTGCTTACTATATTCCCAAAATAATAAAATCACCAAGTTTACCTGTCTCAGGGAAGAGGGTTAGAAAAGCTTAATTAAGGTAGTTAAAAAAACGGAAGAGGGTTTCACTCTAGCCTGTCACCAGATGACATTTACAAAAACAAGTAGACTTTGGGAATTTGTAGCAAGCATCATTTGTTGTTGATTCTTAAAAAAAAAAAAAATTAGTGAACGTTTTACCCAAAAAGGGTGAGTCTAACATTGATATGTTGAAAACCTAGGAAATCAGACTCTTTACCAGTACAATCTGATCTGAAAGATGGGTCAGATAACCCTAGTCTGTAGACGTATAAAGTGCCATTTGTTAGACTCCAAAAATTAGAGAGAAGGCAATGAAATGTGATCAACAGGGACAACTTGCAGCTCTAAGATAATATGATCAGCACTTCTCGCACACTGTGAGACTACCGTACTAACCCATCTAAGGGGTCCTTTTGCCAATTAAGTTCTAAATTTGTTTGAATACATTTATATCCATTTCATTCTTCACTGAAAGTATGGATAATGCTAACAGGTTGGGATATTTCAAGACCCCAGGAATCTTAAACCCTGTTTACCCCTCCTAACTAGACCAATTTCCCCAGACACAATGCCACTTCTTCTAGGTAACTCCAGAAGCAAGAAAAAGGCATTTATAGGAAGTATTCATATTTAAATTAGGGTGATTATATCATGATTTGTCAATTACATAAGATTATCAGATAAAAATTACAGTAATTCTTAGTTTGGTTTTAGTTGTTCAACTCCAAGTTTTTAATCAAGCAAGAGAATTGCTCAGAATGCACATGTTAATCTTGCCTAAACTTTTAGGATCAAATGGGTTGAACCCAAGTTAATGATGTTCCTTTATATTTCTCAGTGTACCTGTGGGAAGGCCTTTATGTTTCAGATGGAAAAAAGCAGCAGCAGCTCAATGGTAACTATGATATAATTGTCTTAAAGCCACCCTTTGTTTCCTGTATTTTGCTGAAATGCGTTTCTTTGTGACTCGTGTTAAGAGGTGGATTAGGGCTATGTCAGTCTACATGCAATAAAACAAGCTGAATCCTTGCATCAAGATGCTCACACAAGGACCAGAGATCTGCTGTCAGTCGTTTTGGGAAGGAAGGGATATACAAAATCGACATGGAATGTGCAAGTTATTTGCCCACTGGAAGCTTTCTCTCTTTGATTCCCCAGGAGCCCTCAGCCATCGGTGTGTGGCTGGATTATTTCTTCTGCTCCCTGCCAGGTAGTGCAGCTTCTTGCAAATGCAACCTTCCAGGTGTCCCTTCTGGTCCGTTCACCACTAGTGCACATGCTTGGGCTGGGGCCTATTGGGTCTTTTACAAAATGACCAGTATGACATGGAAAGCAAAACCCACAAATACTTTAATGCCACTTAGCCTTGGTGTATTCTTTTTTAAATTTGAATTTTGCCTTGTTACATTAGTGGTGTCTTTCAGCCTGAGGTTCTCTGGGCTCAGCAGATGAATTTCTTATAATAAGTATAAAGTAAAATTGAGATTTATTGTGACTGTTTCAAATCAGGAAAGTATAGGGCAGGACAAGCACAATATTCCCGGGTAGAGATCTCTGGAAATTTCCAGTGGAAATCTCTATACAAATAGGAGTGTTGGAGGGAGGAGAAAAGTAAGCTTTCATGCCACCAGTAAGTCATCATAATCTAACTGGATACCTGGAGTCAAGTGAGGAGACAGTGATTTGAATTCAGGAGACTTGCAAGGGTTAGCTCCCATGCTGTACTCATTGACTGTACTTGGAAACAATAAAACCCTTATCAATTACTATTTAAATGTGTCTTTCACCATCAGGAAAATCATGCCGGTGCCAAGGAGCTCTGGAGTGGGGGAGGAGATCCTCCTTCGTTGACCTTGCCTTTGTTGATGATGGCAATATTAGTGCAGCATGTAAACACAAAGTAATTAAACCCCAATTTCTGAGCCAAATAAAATGAATATGGCCACGGGATTATGGAAGATATGCTGCTCCTCTAAACTTCCCCTTCCTTTAACTCCCAGTCTGAGAGTTAGCGCTGGGTGTCTCTGGCTCACTAATCAGCCCTATAGATAACAAACACAGCTGAAAAAACATGGTCGCTCATCTTTTGGCTTCTGTGAGTTATTTTCCTCATAAGGGTTCATTTCAAAAGATTTAATATACAAAGTTCTACTTACGTCTCCCAATTGGCTGCTCTTGCAGACACCGGGTAGACTCTGTGTGCCAGCCACCAGGCCTGACTCAGTCTAGACCAGAGCCTTCTGTAACCTACAGTCCTTGAGAAGCCACGGTGCTTCTATCATGATGCATCAGCAGCTGAGGAGGCCTGATCCCTGCATCAAACTTTCTCTCTCCTTTTTCTGTTCTGCACTTGAATAAGAGAAGCTCAGGGACAAAAAGCATTGTCTTCTCATTAAAACCTGTGCAAAAGTCAAGATCTGATGTCAGAACACTTCACCCATGTGAATGAACCCTCCCTCCCTCCCTCCCTCCCTCCTTTCCTTCCCCTCCCTCCCTTCCTTCCTTCCTTCCTTCCTCCCTCCCTCCCTCCCTCCCTCCCTCCCTCCTTTTTCTTTTCTTTCTCTCTCTCTCTTTCTTTCTTTTCTTTCTTTCTTCCTTCCTTTCCTTTCTTTCTCTTTTATTCTCCTTCTTTCTCTGTAAAGAGAAAGGAATCAGTTCTCCAAGTCTCTGGATTAAATGAACCATTTTAATCCTTACTTCTGAGATAAATCTGGAAGAGCCAACAACATTTCTTTCTCCTGTAACTGCATCAAACCCCTTGTATACATGCCAAGGCCTATTATAAAAATTGGGTTATCAAAATTTAAAATGTTTACAAGAAAAAGATTCCAGAGTAACAGATGAAGAGCTACTTATTTCAAGCAACATGAACAATACACATTTCAAATATCACATAGTAATTCGTGTAGGCACTGAGGTAGTATCATGGTGAGATAAACTCACTGGCAATTTTGGCAACCCTTGCAAGACTTGTATACCCATTTGTACTAAAGGTGTCCATAGAAATCAGGGTATACCATCTTTTATAATTTCAGCCTCCAGACAACCCTTTTTATCCAGAATGTCCCTCTATGACCTCTTTCTATTTAAAAGCTTTAAACCCGACTTTAGTTCTCTTAAAGAAGTATTTTCTGTATTTTAGGCTTATTATTCTTATTGAGATATAATTATCTCACACTGCTTTTATTTAACTCTTAAAACACAGTCTCAAACACAATTGATATATTTGACCTGGAAAAGTTTGGTGAAAGTGTTGATTATTTAAACAGAACTCATTGTTGTGTTCTAACTTGCATCTGTTTTTAAGAACTGAAAACTGTTTCAGCACTCTACAAATGCCAATGGATTTCTACAGTGACTTGATATTTTTTAATGGCAACATCTTTGAAATATACTTCTGTGTCATAACACAGCAGTGTTATATAATAGAGTTAATATTCACATGGTTATCCTAAGAACTTAGTATAGATTATATAATCTCAGCAATACTTTTTAACACCAGTATCCTCATGGCTACATACAGCCATTATGCAGAGCTTATTTTCAGGAGATAATTGATGTTTTTCTTTTGATTAGTGAAAATCTCCACTTGGGTCTTACTTTAATCAAGAAACGCATGTTTCTCCCATTGAAAAGAAGCCTTTAAAAAAAAAAGAAAGACACATAACCCCTTTCTCAGATAGAATGGAATCTTCACACCTATTTGAAATATTGTTTTAACCATTTGCATATCATCAAAAATATTCTAATTAAAAACTAATTTTAATTACAGTTTAAAATTAGAACTAATTCTAATCTAAAAATTAAAAACTATTCTGATGTTTATTAAATAAATAATGATATAACCTATACTGGTTTTTACTTGCTTTATAACATAAAGTGATAATACAACTGCAATTTGTTTTACAATTAATTGGTTGGAATTAATAAAAATAATTTAAGGGAGTGAAGGATAAAAGACTACAAATTGGGTTCAGGGTAGACTGCTTGGGTAATGCGTGCACCAAAATCTCACAAATCACCACCATAGAACTTACTCATGCAACCCCCACCTGTTTCCCAAAAACCAATGGAAATAAAAAATAAAAAATAAATAAAAACAATTTAATTGAAACTGAAGATCTAGGAATATTAGTGGCAGCTAAAGTTGTTTTTATCATCTTGGTCTGTTTTCAAGGCTGTCCCCTATGAAGTATTGACTTTCATAATATTTTTAAAACCAGAATTATAATGGCCTCTTATTTTAGGTTTGACTGTAACAACACTGTAAGAAGCTATCCCTTACTTTGGGCAAGATGTGTTAACATCAATAGTAACGGAAATTTGTAATCAGCTGGCATTCAGGTGACAGGAAGGCCAGCAATTATTGAGTGCCTATTGTGTGCTGGCCTTCATTAAATGTTATGAATAGTTGGAGAGGCGTCTCCCTGATGTCAAGCTGTTTAAAATGGAGCTGCCAATGCAAATCACATGTGCGTTAACTTTCTTAACAAGAGACTTACCCCAACTTGTTGATATGTGCAGATAAAATACATAAGTTCCAGGAGTCTAGACAACAGAGCTGTGATGAATTGGGGATGAGAAAAATTGAAGGAAGTTTCCTGGAAATACAAACTAAAAACTTGTAGTGAGGGACTGTGGGGGTGGGGGGTCGGGAGGATGTGAATAAATGCCTGGAAGCTGAACTCCATTTTAATGACACTAGGTAGTAAATAAAGTATCCTATTAGAATGGAGAGAGTTTGTGTGATATGACACATCACACCTGAATGACATTTACATTAATTTGCTAGCTATTAAATGGAAAAAGTCTGACATGTAAAACTCACATGATTTTATTGAGCTTGGGAACAATAGACACTTGCTTATGATTTATTTCGCTATGCATTTTAAATAAGTTACAAAAATTAAAATCACGGTAAAGGGAACGTGCATTAGTTTTCTTTGCTTTTATATATTCATAAAGAAAGGTTATTATTTAAAAAAGGAAACAGGGTTTTCAAGAATCAATGATGTGAAATTTACAACTGTAAGCACTAATATCCACAGTTGTAAAATAAAATCAGTTTAAGACACAGATTTGCATGTTTACCAAAAAGGTCATAAAATATTAACCATGTTAGTTATAAACCTAGCTCTTAGGTTATTAAAATGGGTGCATGGTTAAATTATCATGAAGAAATTTCATACTTTTTAAAGGAAAATCCTCATTTAAAAATTTCTTAGGCTGTACCTAGACGCATGTTTTTAAGAACATAAAATCCAAATTAAGTAACAATCAGGCAGGTAGTATTTCCTCTATAAATAAATGTGAGGCATAAATACTGAAAGTAATATAGAATTAACTTGATTTAAAAATAACAACATATAGAAGAATGTTTGGAGAATTTAAATATACTTATGGTTGTATAGGTCCACTAATTTAAAGTTTCATTGGCGATACAAAACTCTTGATCATTTTCCTTGGTAAAAGGCACAGACAAATGTTTTATATTCTTTTAAAATGATGGTCATCATTATTTTGGCACCTGGTGTTAACTACCCTCTTAATATTCTTTTAGTTTGTATTTTTTTTTTCTTTGCAACGTGGGCTTGGAATTTCCTCAGCTGAAAGTAAGGAAAATTGTTTATTTTACCAAGAGCACTGCAACATTGTGAATTTCTGCCATCGCTCTTCCTCTTCTCCTAATAATGACAGTATGCTGAAATTGCGCTATAGTATAATAACCTTTTGTCATGTAACTATATTGCAGCCTTTATGGGAACTATCAGAATGCAGTGTTCCCTCCGTTATGGGCCGGTGCGTTTATTCACAAAAGGTTTGGAGTAACAAAAGTGTAGTGTCACAGCCCTCTCCTTCTTCTGATATATCAGTACAGAAACTCAAAGGGAAGGAAAGGAATCCGCAAGCAGCGCGTTCTCCAGGCGCAGCAGCACCTGAGCACGGGTGAGTGACAGACCCTGTATGTCTGCGCCTTTGTCATTAAAGTCTTCAACTAAGCAAAGTTCATGATGAAAAGAAAGTGGCTGAATGCCTCCGAGACTTACAGTAACAAACGTGGACACCAGTATGAAGGAGGGAGATCATGTATGAAAATTTCAGAGCTAATCAGTAAACCCCATCCTCAAGTTGTTTTCTTTTCCGTTGTTATGCTTTGTGATTTTTAATTTGTCCAGGAAAACGTCCCTTCCAGCAAGCACTTGGAGAAAAGGAGGAAAGGTAAACAGGAGGTTGATTCTGGGAAAGGGTTAATGAAAATTCTGAAGTTTGCCTCCTGATTTAATAAGAACTCCCAGGACAAATATCTGGTGTTTCCCACCCTGTCTCCTGCGCCCGCAAGGGGGCTTATAGGCAAGTTAAATGTATATTTTCTTGGAACTGAAAAATAGATTTAAGAACTCCAAAATGCAAATAAAGAAACAAATGACAAGGAGAAACAATTTTGCGTGTAAAGGAATACACAATAAACACTTGAGGAGAAACTCGACTTCCCTAAATGTGTGGGCAGCCCTCAGACCCTTGCTGCCTGGTCCAGTCGCGAAAGCACAAACTCCGGACTCGCAGCAAAGTAACCGGAGTGGAGTCTGCACGGCCGGAGAAGCGTCAAGCCGGGAGGCTGCCGGCAGCCTGGCTCAACCATTGTAGTTTTTTCTGTGCCGAAAAAAATTCAGAAACAAGGGCAGCACCCCTAAGGTAAGGGTCACAGGAATCATTTTCTTCTTCCACAAATGTAGGGATTCTGACCTAGTGAGTGCCAAGTCTGACGCCCGTTACACGCGACACTCAGAATCCGCCCGGCAATCGTGGAGACGTCTGTGGACTTTACTGGGGGAGGGGAGCCCCAGCACGTCCTTCGCATCCCAACTGCTCAGCTTGGTGCAAATACAAAAGTGTTATTTTCCATTGTGGGGAGTTTGGATGGGAGTCGGGGAAAGCATTGACTAGTGAGGAATCTGGAGCACGCTTCAAAATAAAAATACAGGTGAAACTGGATAGAAAGAAGAAAACGTGGAGGGCGAGAAATGGCCCCGGGACCGGCGCACACCGGGAGCCCAGGGCCCTGGGTCAGCCCAGTTGCTGCACCGTAGCGCACGCCTGGCGCTTGGGTGACCGTTTTGCCCTTCGTGAAAGCTGAGCTTTGGCGCGTGTGCTCCACTCCGGGGAAGGTGACCTCGTCCAGGCAGTCCGGACAACCCGTGCCACCGTGGGACAGCACAGCCACCGCCCCTCCTCGGACCCAGCGCGCCATGGTGGCCCCGCCGCGCGTGCCTGCCCGAACGCGGACACCTGTGCATCTGTGTGAGCTCTTGCGCTCCAACTTCCCCAAACTTCTGGCGGCTCCTAGTTCTGAGCGCCCATTGGGCGGCTCATTTCCCTTGAGTGGCAACTGCCTGGATTCATGGCTACGGAAGGGGGTGGGGGTGTCCAAGAGAGCCGCATATGGCAAGGCGGTCTCAGGGTTTGGGGCAATGATCGCACAGTCTTGCTCATTTTTGGCCACAGTTTGCCCTTTCCGTTCTCTAACCCCAACCAAGGCAAACTGGGCTTGTGCACACGAAGTTCGTTTTAAAGTAAGTATCCAAAAGGGAGTCCTGGGGAGGAACCGTATTTCAAACCCTAGTTTATGGGAAACACTGTGAGTTGATTTAAACTCCAACCAAAGGTCCGAGTTGGAACTCTCTCCCGGGAACTCTGACTGAGCACAGCTGGGTCGGAGCTGCTAGCCCGCTACCAGGAGGATTCCCTGGCTCGGGCAACGGGCAGGCCGACGTGGCTCGCCCAGCAGCGCACAGCTGGAGCAGCTGCAGGATTCAGGATTTAGAATCCAAAACACCGGACCCAGATGTGACAAAGCAGGGCAGACACGCAGCGGTTGCTCTGTCCGCCCGCCCCGGCCCCGGGTGCAGGCGACGCGCAGCGGATCACTCGGGTGCGGGAGCCTGGCGCAGGGGCCGAGTCCCACGGGGCGCGCTACGTGGGCGCGGAAGGCGGCGGCGGCGGCGTGGGGAGCGCCTGCTCCGCCAGTGGGCGTCTTCTGCCGCCGCCACCACCACCGCCTCCACGGGCATCGGCACTGCGGCGCTTTTCTCCGCTGCTTTCGAGCAGCCGCCGAGACTCAGCCGCCGGAGCGCGCACACACCACGCCACGCCTGCAGGGAGGGTCTCCGCCGTCCCTCGCCCCGGCCCGGGAGGACGCCGATTGTGCGCGCCTGAGGGTAGCCTGGCGCCGTCGCCGGGGCCTGGCCCCCAGCCCCGGGTCCTCCTGCAGCCCAAGCCGAGCACAATGTGAAGACTAGACTGGGAGGGAAACCGAAGACCGGAGAGGAGGACCAGGCAGCGGTTTGGGCGGCCGGCAGGGGTGGGCAGGTCCTACGGGGGCGGAGCCCACCGAGCGCCGGCCCGCCGCGCCCCTCCCGCCCGCGGCCTGCCCCCTCCGCGGCCCGGGGAGGAACCATGGCCAGCCCCGAAGAGCCTCTTGCTCCCCGCCCCCAGGGTCCCCTGCCAGCGGCCGGGGACGAGCCGGGCTGCGGCCCCGGCAAACTCCGCCCGGAACCCCGGAGCAGTGCGGCCGGCGGGGGGAGTGCGGCGGGCCCGGGCCCGGCCCCCGAGTGGCCTGGCCGTGGCCGGGCGGAGCGCGCCGCGCCCCCGCGCCCGCCCCCCTCCTCCGCAGGCCGCCCCAGCCCCGCTGGGGGCCCCGGCGCCCTCTCTGCGCGCGGCGGCGGCTGCGGCTGGGTCGCGGCCCGCGCTCCCTTGGCGCTCGCCTTCTCCTCCCGGGTCCCCTCCTCCTCTCCATCTTCCTTTTACTTCTGGCCGCCGCCCCCTCCCTCTTTTCTCCCCTCCTCATCTGCCTTTCACCTCCCCGTGCGTCTCCCAGGAAGGGAGGGCGCAGCGGCGGCGGCGGCGGGAGGAGGCGGCGATGCTGGCGGAGGAGGAGGAGGAGGACAAGAGGCAGCTCCCTTGAGCGTCCCCACCAGCAGTAGTCACCGCGGCGGCGGTGGCAGCGGCGGCGGGCGGCGGCGGCTCTTCCTCTCGCCTGCGCTCCAGGGCTTGCTGCTCCCAGCCCGTGCCGGTCCCCGGCCGCCGCCGCCGCCGCCCCGGCTCCCCCTTGGCCAGGCCGCCCGCCGCGCGGGCTCCCCCGGCTTCCCCGGCGCCGGCCCAGGCGGCGGCGGCCAAACTCCGCGGCGTCCCCAGGGCGCCAGCTTCGCCCTAGCCGCCGCGGCCGCGCTGCTCTTCGGCTCCGACATGGAAGATGGACCTTCTAATAATGCGAGCTGCTTCCGAAGGCTGACCGAGTGCTTCCTGAGCCCCAGTAAGTGGCCTGCTCCCCGTTCCCCGGAGGTGGGGCGGCTCCTCATCCCCTGGGGGCAGGTGGGGGGCTTAGACTGCTGGGTGGGAAGCGGGTGTCGAGCGAGGTGCCCGTGCCGGGGCGTGGAGCGCCCGGGGGGCTTCTCTGGAGGGGCAGGAGCCGGCGCCCCTGGCGGAGCGCGGGAGCGTTCGGCCGCGCAGGGACGCCGGGGTTTCCCAGGCTCCGCGTGCGCTCGGGGGAAGGGCGGCTCGGGAGGGCGGCGGGAGCTGGGACGTTGCGAGCGGGACCTGCCGCCTGCTTCTCCGCCCCTCGTGCCCTTTCTGGACACACTCATCCGGCGCGTATTTATACTCAACTTTGTGACCACTTAGGTTCCTCCCTCTTGAGCCTGTGGCCACTTGGCTGGAGCAGACGCGCTTCCTTCCACTTGGGGGTCCAGCCCACCGGGTCCCTGTAGCCGGGGTGAGGGAGGCCAGGGCCTCGGAACCCCGCGCTTCCAACTGTGAAGGCACCGCCGTTCTCCAGGACTCGGAGTGGGCGCCCGGCCTCCCACCCCGCGCAGTCACCGGCATCCAGAGCATGGACTGGCAGGGTGGAAACGGTTGCATCTCCACCCAGGGGACGCACCCCCACCCCGGGCCGCGTCCTGTTGGTCCCGGGCTTCTCTGGGGGTCCGGGCTGGTAGAGAAAAGGGAAGGACAATAGGTCGCTAGGGTGGAAGAGAAAGGCGCCGCCGCCTCCGACTCGCAGGATGCGCCCGCGGGCCCACTGTGGCGTGGCCACTCCTCCTCGCCACCCGCGGGCGCGGGGCTGAGAGCGCGCTGGGGCAGAGGAGCCAGAAAGGCATGTCACGGGGGTGGGGGACAAGATTGAGCAGAAAAGTCAAGGCAGGGGTTCGCTAGAAGGAACCTGGCAGGCGGGAGACAGTGAGGAAAGAGGAGGCGCCCGGTGCGCAGAGGAGGGGGGCGTCGCGGTCGCGTATGGAGGGGGAGCAGGGTGAGGACGGGAAGACTGCGGCGGGGCCGGGTAGGAGCACCTCCTGGTCCGGGAGGTCGCGCCCATGGGCCCCCGGCCGACTCTGGCGCCAGTCGGGGCGGGTGCGGCTTCCCGCGGCCCAGAGCGCGGCTCCGGAGCCACCGTCCACCGCGTGCGCACCCGAGCCTTTGTCTGCGCCTCGCTCAGGAGCCGCGTTTCCGCGGCGCCTTCTCCGGGGCCGACGCTCTTCCAGGATTGGTGTTTCGATTTCCCGCTCCCAACTGCGGCTCACTCCCAGGCTTTGGCCGACCCGGGTCTCCAGGGCACCCGAGGTCGAGCCCCTCCCTGCGGCCAAAGCTGGTCCTGGCTCACCGCCCGCTCAGGCACCTTTGGGTTGCAGCTCCCGGGCTGGCGAGCATATTCGCGCCGGGATCGGCCTCTCCTTGCAACCCCGCTGCCCGGGCACGGGCAAGTCCACGGTGGCCGCGTGGTCAGAGGCCTCTGGTACACCCGTGCGGGCTCCGGCTAGCGAGTCGTTGTTCGCACTTTATTGGCTGGCGGGGCGCGGGCCCAATGCTCCCGAAGTCCTCTGACCCCTAAGTCCTCCCCCAGGTGTCTGCCTCCCACTCCCGCTGCAGTCTAGGTGGGGAAGGGGTGTGGAGATGGGTGTGCATGGACAGAGCATGTGGCCTTCTCTGTTGGCCAGAGATGTGGTCAGTAAAAGCACTTTTCCTTTCTGAAGTGCCCCTTGGCCATGCATTGAAGGTGGTAGAGGATGGGGCCCCACCAGCTCTCCCGGGGTGTTGGCATCGGCCTATAGGCCTGGTCTAGGACCGGGGTTCCTCCTGGTCCCCTAACTGGTGGGCTTGTGAATTGTTTCTTAAAAAAAATAAACATCTACTTTTCTCAGTTGACCTTTGATTTGGGGTGGGGGGTTGAAGAACGCTCTATCTTGCAGTGACAAACTGCTCTGGGGGAAAGGTGGTACTACTGAGGCACGGGATTGTAGGCTTCTGGAAAAAGCCCACGGTCCTGAAATGATGGGGCTTCTGTTGGTGCTGCTGAAACTGCTGTTGGCTCGTGTGTTCAGGGCCCTGCTGGATGTTGTGGAGGGGAAGAAAGATTCGCAGCTCTGGATAGAGGGTGGAGTCCTCTGGGTATTCCTAGCAGGCTTTCCCTTTAGGAAGACAATACTTGGAGAGGAGAAGGGTCTACTCTGCAGAAAGCCCAGCTAGGAGAAGCTGGTGCATCAGAGAAACCAGACTCATCAGGGAACACTCAAGAACGGCCCCCTCGCCCCACACCCTGCCCTGAGCAGTAGCTTTGGGCTTGAACAGGAGCAAAAGGTTAGGACAGTCTTATCTGGGACATGACTGAGGTAGTAAACAAGAAGATACTTTTAAACAAAATTATCAGACCCACTTCACTCAAGCTTGGGAAGGGGATAGATTGATTATTAAAAGACAGTAGCCAATTTCTGCTCTGACACTCTTATCTCTACTTTTTGGGTCTTTGTCTGTTCCTGCATGACAAGCCACTGGTCTGAATTGCTAAAGTACCGAAGTTTGACAGTTTTTTCTGATATGTATCGTTTAGAAAACCGGTCTTTTGAAAAAGAATTTCTAGATTCTGTAAAAATTTAAAAATGCCCTAATGCATACAAATGTGTCTAATTGTTGAGTGTCATTACTTTTTTTTCTTTCAGTTTGATCTCCTATTGGTCTGATACGCAAGTTGTCGTGTAAAGGCTGTTTTGTCGAGTTGCTGTTTGTATGAATGCTGGTTTTATTTTTATTACCATCAAAAGCAAATCATGTGTAGAGGGTATGATACACCAGCTCCACTTCTGTCCATTTTAGCTCTGCGTTTTGGCTCTTCACACTGACCGGCTGGTCTGGTTCACTCACTCATGCACCAAACAACACTTAGTAAGAGCTACTGCCAGGACCCAGGCCCCAGAGACAGAAAGAAAGAAAGAAGCCTAGTAGAAGCCATGAAGCTGCTGTGGGAGCTTCCCACTCTGCCATCCAGTAATAGAGACAGAGTCCCCTAGAAGCAGGTTTGATGTTAATGCCCAGGGGTCAGTGGCCACCATGCCCAGTGCCCTTACTTGCCCTTATCAGTCCATTCCTGACTTCACCTCATCTCCTGCCATCTGCCTCTAGTTGCTGATCTCTGGGCTCTTCCTCAGGCACCCGGCTTCATACTTCATTGTGAGCAAAGTTGCCATTGGAGTAGGAAAAACTCTTGTGCAATGGAGAGTGGAGGAGTCACGTGGGACAGACCAGTGTGAGTGGCATTTGGTCTTCTAGAAAAGATAACATAGGTTGTCTGCGCTGGTGATCAGTGTGGCTGCCCTGATGCAACACGGCTGCAGGGCGTGCAGAGGTCAGGAACTCTGAGGCACGCCTGTGGATAAGAACAGTCAGAAGCCACCAATGCGCCCGCACCTCTCTGTGTTTCCCTGGTTAGCTACTCTGATGACATAAAGAGATACAGACAAAGGAAACCCCGGCTGGTCAAGGAGGATACCGAGAAGGTTAGGAAAATAAGATGGGAAAAAAATGGTGAATGCAGACTGCAGATAGCTTCAGACTACAGTTGATTGCCAAATATTCAAAACAGGAGACGTGTATGCTCCCAGGAATTGTGGAGTTTAAATGTGCTCAACACTCATCAGTAACCACTCTTACTGTTTCTTGAGACATAAGATACTGTGTGACCAACACTTGAACAAACTGAGATAAATATGATCTCTTTTAAGAGCAAATGTGTTTAACACGTACAAACTACACTAGACTTCGCTGTTAACTTCTGTTTGTGGGCTCAGGGAGACTGAGGTTGCAGAAGAATGCGAGAACAACACTCAGCAGTGGAAATGGGTCTAAATCAGCCAACAGCCAACTCACAGATACTTGTTGAGTACCTACTGAGTGTAAATTGTTTGAGGGAGATTAAAATAATGATAACAGGTCCCCCAAGGGACTTGAAATACAGCTATGGACACCTACAAAAATGACCAGCAAAGCAAGGCTTGACTTCTTCCTGCAAAGCCAGGGTGTGGACGTGAGTGTCACAGTCCTCCGTGGAAGGGTGACCTATTTTTTGGTAGGGAAATCAGAAAGGAATTAAGGCCAAAGGGCAGAGCTGTTTAGACTGGTAGGATTCTTTAGGTTATTAATGCTTACTTTCAAGAAATTGCACTTTTAATTTTGAGAAACCTGCATGAGAAAATTCAAATGAGAAGCAGTAGAAACATTAGAAGATGGTGTCATCTGCTATCCCAGTCAGTATATTAGTTTTAGATCATTTCTGCACGTAAAACTTTTTCCACTCCAATAGGGAAAAAACTCAGTGCAATCAATAGTCAAGCAAATATTACGATTTTGTTTACTATAAAGCAGGTTAAACATAGTGTGGTGCACATTTCACCAACGAATACATTGTTAATTTTTGTTTGTTTCGAAACAGCTGATGCAGTCTGAGAGAAAAAATAATTTTCATGTAAAACGAATATTTTCCCTTAAAAGGAAAACTCTTAGTTGTAATTCAAAACATTTTAATTTCCTTTTAAAATGTAAATTAGGCTCCTCCAGCTGATCATTTCTCTAAGTCTGTCTAAAGGAAAACTCCACAGTGACAGAGGAACTCCTAATCTTGCAATGAAAGCAGAAGGTATCCAGTACTCCCGTGTTCTTAGTGGCACTCACCACTTGCTGAAATTATCTTGCTCACTTACTGGCTTATCTGCTTATTGTCTGCCTTCCCTCTCTGGAAAGGAAGCTCTGTGAGAGCCTGAGGGCAGTGTCTTTTTTGGTTGTTTCCCTGAGACTGTTAACAGTGGCTGACACACATAGAGAAGGTACTCAAATACTTGTGTTGGAAATTCAAAGATGAAAGCCAAAATAAATCTAAACAGAACAAAACCTGGTGCCTGTCTTCAAGAAACCTATAAATCGATGAGCACTCTTTGAAGGCTTCCTTTGTATGAGCCTCTGTTCTACGGACTTAAGATTCCGAGGTGCATGAGACAAAATCAGTTATTTCGAGGAGCACACAGCTCACAGAAGAGATGGATGAGAGTTCACAGACACGCTCACCCACAGACACGCTCTGCAGACGGTGAGAACCAGACGGCCTCTGACTGGGAGGTCCTGGAAAGGTTTCACAGGATGGGAAGAGGCAGTACCTTAGCTTTGAGAGAAGCCTGGGAAGGACCTTCTGAGGCCAAAGGAAAGGGATCTTCTGAGGTTGCAGGGTGGAAAACAGCCTGGACAGGTGGTAGGTTGAGGACCCGGGTGATGACAGGAGAGAGGATTATTTAGGCTAAGCTAAGGATACTTTACAATGACCCCTCAGACGACTGTATAGAAACAGCTGTGGAAGACGGGTAGAAAGGATCCCCTCTGTGCTGGAGCTGAGATTCTGTGTGACTGGAGGGAGAGGGCTGATCTTGGTGGCAGAGTCCTCGGCACATGAGAAGAGGTAGGAGCTGGACCAGAGATGGGGCCATGCACGGGAATGGTCGGGAGAGATACAAGCAGGAGGTAGCAGTTAATAGTTACACATCTGGGTGGCTGGTTGGATAAGGCAGGAGAAATCTGACTCCTTAGTTTCTGCATTGGAAAGTTGTGTGTGTGTGTGTGTGTGTATGTGTGTGTGTGTGTATGTGTGTGTGTGTGAAAGAGTTGGGGTTGGAATGGGAGTAGTTCCATGCCCAGAGCAAAGAGATACCCGAATGGGAAGTATGAGAATTGAGCACCTACTATGTGTTAAGCAGCCTCTTTGGTGGTAGGGATCATCTCTGCTTGTATGGTGCCCGCACTCTGGTGGTGCAGACAAGAACCAGCCAGGGAAACAAAAAATACCGAGAGAGCTGCACAGCGAATGCACACTGAGAGTGGCCCGTGCAGCTGTGTGGCTCCTTGTCTTGCTCTGTGCAGGTCTCGCTTCACGGGGGCAGTAGAAATGGCCTCTGAATGACAAGCTGTCGTTGGCCTTGCAGTTGTCAGGGGAAAAGCACCCTAGGCAGAGGGGACTCACAAGGCAGAGGAGCGGGGTGACGGCCGTGCTGCTGGAGCTGAGCCCGCCAGGCAGTGGCACGTGAGGTGACAAATGGGCCGGATGAAGGCTTTGTCAGTCAGAGGAAAAAACTGCAGTTTACTCCACATGAAAGCAGAGGCTTTGGGGAGGTTTTGAGCAGGTGGGTGATCCATGGTTTATGATCTCAGAAGCTCATTCTGGCTGCAGTTTGGTGAATGAATCAAGAGAGCTGTCGTGGATACAGGGAGTCCGTGGAGGCTACTGTCATAGTGAAGACAAGAGCAATGATAACTTGGATCACGGCGATGATAGTAGAAGCAAAATGCCGCGGTGGTTCAGGAGGTGTTTGGAGGCGGCGTGTGTTAAGACCTGCAGGTGGGCTGGATATGGGGAGTCAAGGGAGAGAGAGGAATCAAGAATCTATGCCTGGGTTTTTGCCTGGAAAGATTGGCTAAATGGTGGGGCTGTTCACTGGGATTGGGATGGGAAGCCTGGAGGAGGAGCACGTGGGGTACGCAAGGAATCAGGCGTGGCGTTTGGTGGTGTTCAGTCTGAGATGCATATGCTAGGAAGGCAGTTGGATAAACAAACCTGGGAGGATTTGATCCAAAGGATCGTTCAAGACTGCAGCATAGAAACTGCAGTCACAGCACCTAAAATCATGCGATTGGATGCCCCCAATGACGGTATATAGATGCCTCAGTGACACTTTGGCTCTGAGGGAAATACAGACGGAGTTGGTTAATCAACCATAGCTGGGTGCAATGTAAGTGCCTGGCTGAAGTTTGACACGCGAACGGACGGCCCTCTGGAATTCTGTGCTATGAGCCGGATTAGAAAGAGAGATTTGGACTCTGCAACACCAAGGTAGTCGTTGAAGCCACAGTCGTGAATGGAGACCAGGAGTGAATAGTGGGAGCGAGCAGAAGTCAGAGGATAGGACAGAAGAAGGCAGAGCCATGGAGCACCCTGGAGAGGAGTGACCCGGCGAGTTCCTGAGATGGAAGGTAGCACGCCCTGGAGTTCAGAAGCGGAGCCTCGAGAGGGAAGAGGCCAGATGCTCCAGAGAGCAGGTGAGTTCCAGCAGCCAGGAGGTCGTCCTTGGCCTCGGTCGGGAGATTGCAGTGGAGTGGCATGGATAATATCTGATGCCAGTGGTGAGGATGGCAGACGGGGCCGTTTGAATCTCAGCTGTGGGCAGGTAGATGCCGCCTTTTTCTGCATGGAGAATTGACTTGGGAATGTTGATTTGCTGAAGAAAAGGAGCTTGAAGAAATAGGAAGACGGGTGGAAACAAACCTTAAAGAGGACAGGACGAGTAGAATGTGGGGGACGTGAGATGGCTTTGGACACTAGAAGGAAACCTCTTCCCCAGAGAGGGAACCTTGGAAGGAACCAGTATGGGGGCTGCTGTGGAGGTGGAATTCACAGTGCTCTCCCCAGCTTCTGACCCCCATTTCTCTCAACTGGACAGCACTGTGGCCACTGGAGAGTGAGCCAAGGAGGAGAGCGGGGCCTGGGGAGGCAGGGGTGGGGCTGGGGAGAGCGGGAGGCCAGCTGCCGGGGGATGGCCCAGCCTTGCTGACACTGGAACTGGGAGGCTAGGAACAGGACAATGAGGAGGATGACGGGAGTGACTGGGAACGTTTTAGAAGGAAAGTGATGCCATTAAATTAATAGTTTAGGAAGACATGCAGTACCGGTGTGCAGGGGGGATCGGAGTAAGGGCTGGCAGAGTAAATGTTCATACACTCTGCATTTAAAAAATACACTAAACACAAAGGTATGCACAATTCAGATACTCATCTTGATGCAAGTTGACCCGTAGAGTCCAATTGGGGTGGTATCTTGAGGGCGGAAGAGTATTTGATATGTGGAGCTGAGTGAGGGCAAGGTTCCAGAGAGGGGTGGGAGCCTAGACAGAGGCGCCAGGCTCAAGATGTGCAGCCAGAAGTCAGGGCTCGTGGAGTAGGATGATCTCATGGCTGGGGGCCTTTGTGCAGAGGAGAAGGGATGGAGAAAGCTGGCACAGTGGATCAGGTCTTCCTTGCGCACCGAGTCCAGCTTTGTGTTGGGGGAAGGAGTGGGGAGGTGCCAGAGGGCACGGTGTGGGGAGATACCATGACATGCAGGTATTTAGCGCATGTTTCCTGCTCGTTGGTTTCTATCTGCATCAGAGCTGTGCCTTGCTTTCCTGGAGTTGCTGGCTCATGAAGGATCCAGACCTGATGAGGGGCGTTCTGGAGAGCCGCTGGTAGAGGCACGCGTGGTGGGGAAAGCTGTGCCCCGGGATGGAGACGGAGGTCCCTCTGCGCTCCTGTGGAGCTCTCAGGCCCTGCAGCTCTCTGGCCTTTCCACTGTGTCTCTCTCCACTTCCTGCAGTGTGATTCAGCACATGGCAGGTGCTTCTGCCGTGTGTCATGGTATCCTCCTGACTGGGAGTCTTTCCTCTCGGTTGCCACCGGTGCCCTGGAACCCCTTTTCCCTGCATCTTCCTAGGCTTCGTCATGGTCCGCTCATCCGTGCTTCCGTCACTGCTGGTGCTTACAATTGTCTGCTTTCGTGTTTGTCTCCCATTAGCCAAAGTGTTCCTTGCGGGTGGGAAGCGTGTTTTATTCATTTTCCTGACCTCAGTGCCTAGCACGTTGCCAAGCAAAACAAGTTGAATGAATGAATAAATAGTGAAGGTGCTTAAGTGAGGGAATATGATTGAAATCGTCCTTTAAAATATTAATTTTCCTAAAGGGAAAGAAATAATGAAATAAATAATGTGATTGTAAAATTTTGCTGGCATGACTTGAAACTTCATTTTTGCTTCATTTATAATATTTTCATGTAATCCAAATACACTAGTTGGCACCAGTGACCCAGGGCTTCTGAGCTACTGTGAACACAGCGTGTTCATATGCCCGAGCTGCTGGGGCATGGCTTGGCGTGGAGCAGCCACCTCGAGTTGATGGGAAGGAGGGAGATAAGCGTTTAGAGCGTTCTGGATGCCTTAGCTTCATTTCCTGGGGCAGCGATAAAAAGCTTTTTACTTTGATTAAAACATTTCTACATAGCAAAGTGAAAGTGTTGCTTATGAAGGGCTGACGTGTTTGAATATGATGAATTATTTATAAAAATACAAGCGTATTTGGCCTTTTAAAAGTTGGTAAGTACCGTGTAAGAAGCAGTTTTGCATAAAGAGCAGTTTACTCTGTTGGAAAAAAAGAGACTAACAGGTAACTGCAGAGTTGCAGTCCAGGGACGGGTGGAGGCTGGTGCAGAATGGGAAAAACGGCATGGTAATATAGAATTCAAGTTGTAGTTATTGTATAGGATGTAATTTGTGTTTCTGTATTATAGTTTTAGTAGCTTCTGGAATAAACATCTAAAGTGATATTCAAAAGGGCTTGAAGGCTGGGCGAGGCGGCTCTTGCTGGTAATCCTAGCAATTTGGGAGGCTGAGGTGGGAGCATTGCTTGAGCCCAGGAGTTCTAGATCAGCCTGGGCAACTTAGTGAGACCTTGTTTCTAAAAAAAAAAAAAAAAAAAAAAGCCCGGGAGGTTGAGGCTGCACTGAGCCATGATCACACCATTGCACTCTAGCCTGGGCAACAGAGGGAGACCCTGCCTCAAAGGACAAAATGAACAACAACAAAAAAGAGCTTAGTTACTACGGCTTCCTGGATGTGCTAATTACATATTGTATTGGTGTCTCAAGGTTATATACATTTCAAATTTTCTTGGTGTCCCAGGACCAGAAGTTGTCTAATCAGTCATCATGTCTTTTAGGACTATACTCTGCTTCTCAGGGTTAAATATATCTAATTTTTAAAGGCAGATTAGAGATCTACTTATAAAACCTCAGTAATGAAGACCAGTGGTACTGGCATGTGGATAGGTAGGCAAATGAATGCAACAGAACAGAAAAGTGTTAACAAACTCAGACACATGGCGGAATCTAAAGGATGGTAAAAGTGTCATTTCATATAGGAGAAGCAAAGATAGACTACTGAGTACATGATTTGAGGACACTAGGTAGTCATCTAGAAAAAAATAAAAATAGATTATTCCATGTACAGCACCTCCAGGATAAATTCCAAATGGATTACATATGTACATATATATGTATGTTTATGTGTCTATGTAAATGTAAAATATATCTATATATCTAAATGTAAAAAAGGAAATCATAAAAAGAAAAAAAATGAGGAAATTCCTTTCTAGCCTTGGAGTGGGGAGACCCTTTAAATGGGACTCAAAACCCAGAAGTAAAGAAAAGATTGATAAGTTAATCCACATTCAAAAAACAAAACGAAACACCTCGGTATTGCCCCAAATCCTGTAAGCCAGGTCTTAGCATGTTCCTGTCGAGGCCCTGGTGCCTCTCCTGCCTCTCCACCTATCTTTCTCCATGTCCCATAGCATGCCAGAAGCTCCAACACCATGCTAACAACTCCCTGTAGTTCTTGAATTGTGGCCCTAGAGAAAACACTTAAAGCTCCTATCACAGCGTAGTGCTAACCTTCTTAATATATATATAAAGAGTTCCTAGAAATGATTAAGGAAGGAGCTCTTAGACGTGACTAAAAAAAAGAACAGCCTGATAAAAAATAGTCAAAGCATATGAACAAGACAAATCACAGCGAAAGGGAAGTAAATGGCTCTTTAAAAACATTAAAAGATGCTCAGCCTTATTCACGGTAAGAGCAGTGCAGTTGAAAATAACACCTGTGAAAATGGCACCTGTGACATTTGCAGATATTCATAAACTTCATAACACACTGTTGGAAAGTCCACAAGGAGGCAGGTGCTTCTGTACTTTCCTGGTGGTAGTATCAAGTGGTGTAGCTACCGAGGAAGGCAATTTGGCAGTATCCATCAATATTAAAAATGTATGTTGGCCGGGCGCGGTGGCTCACACCTATAATCCCAGCACTTTGGGAGGCCGAGGTGGGTGGATCACGAGGTCAAGAGATCGAGACCATCCTGGCCAACATGGTGAAAACTCATTTCTACTAAAAATACAAAAATTAGCTGGACGCGGTGGCACGCACCTGTAGTCCCAGCTACTCAGGAGGTTGAGGCAGGAGAATCGCTTGAACCCAGGAGGCGGAGGTTGCAGTGAGCTGAGATCACACCACTGCACACGCCACTGCACTCCAACCTGGCGACAGAGAGAGACTCTGTCTCAAAAAAAAAAAAAATGCACGTAACCATTGAGTCAATAATTCTGCTTCTAGATATTTATCACTCAGATATACTCACACATAGGCAAAGTGACTTAACAAGATACGAATATGGTGTAGTACTGTTTGAAATAGGACATTGGAAACCATCTAATGGCCTATCTACGAGTGGGGGCCTGGTTAAATAACATTTCCAGCAGTGAAAACGAATGTCCAGATCTTCAAGATACACTGTTATGTGAAAAAAGCAAGGTGTGAAAAACATACACACACACACACACACACTCAGATACACACATTTTTGTCTTAGAAAGGACGATAAAAGCGTGTACTTGTATTTGTGATTGCATAAACAATCTGGGAAGAAACACAAGAAACTGTTCATGTAACACTTGCTGGGGAGTGAAGGGAGGCGGAGGGGAGAAGGGGTCCTGGGGGATGGAGAACCAGAGTTGTGGGGAGACTTTTCAGTGTTACCCCGTTTTATACATTTTGATTTTTGAATAATATTTTCCATTCAAAAATTAAATTTCAGAATTAGCAAGAAGGTACTGAAGTGGCATCGAATTCATGGTGAATTGTCTTTGTTGTTCCCGTGTTCATTAGGGGGTCATGTTTTTATGGTCTTCCTCCTGGGATCGTGGTTTCATTTGTCAGCCCCTAAAATCTGATTGATTTCTGTCTTCCTCTGGCCTCCCACTTACTTCTCCTACACAAGATCCCAAAATGTCAAACGATGAATATTAAAAAAATTGCACGCATCACTACCCCTCGTGGTTATCTTACCAGCTCTTTTCTGACGTCATGCACAGATTTGAACGTGGAAAACAACACTTCTATTTTAATATAGTTTTCAACTGATGCAATTGATGGTTTCATACTTAACATGTGAACTATTGTTTAAACCATTGGAGAGCCGCCCAGCCAGTTTCATCTGGTAGAAATCACTACTTTTTCGCAAGAAACCAGATGCCTTGTTGTAGAAACATGAGCTTTAGATACTAGCGCTTCTCCAGTGAGTGCAAATGTATCCTCAAGTGACATTGCCATTTAATGACACCGCTAAAGGGGGGCCTAGCAGTTTATTACAGGTTATTCTGTTGTGACAGGGATTTGATTACTTGACTGGACAGCAGGGGCAGTGGGCACTCCTGCACCTGTTCCTCAGCAGCTTTGCAGGGCAGAGTGGGAGCTGCTCTATACCGGGGCTTGGGGTGTAGGCTGACCAGAACTCTGCCCTGGGGAAAGCTTTCTGCCCAGGGCAAGAGAGACAAAGCCTTCCCTCTGGCTGGGCCTTCATGGGGACACGTGAATTGTTTAGATGGCCGTGTTTGCCCTCCTGCCTGGTTTTCCTTGGGGTTTAGGGCGCATGCTGTCTCCGTGAGTGTCTCAGCGGGCCTCTTTGCTGTCCCCTCACTGACTCTTCCCCCTTGGTTTGGATATCATCCTGCTTATTTTCCTGTGTTCTGCTTCTAATGGTGACAGCTTTCTTTGTCTTATCACTTAATATTATTTCCTTTTAGTCCACTCCTTGGTTTTATTTTAGCTGCTACTTCCTTCCAAGTTACTGGATTTTATGAGAACCCTTTCCTGACCTCTAAACCTCCATCTTCACTCCCCTTGCAAGCTTCTCCTTGGAGCTGCAAGCTCCTTGTGAGGTCTCTCCAGGTAACCCCTGGGGCACACCCAAGTCTCTGAAAGGCACAGGCCTGTCAGTGTGCTCTCATCTAGTTCTCTTTCTGCAAGGCACCCCTTTCTCACAGGGGACTGTTCTGGGGAAAACCCTGGTGGCGATTGCTCTCTTTTTCTTGGAGTGGCTCCTGGGGTGGGGACAAGGATGGGGATGGGTGGGGAGAAAGTGGCTGCACGGTCCTTTCACTCTGTGGAGCACTTAAATCCTTCAGGGGCTTTGCAAGCCACCCGGAATGCCTTTATGTGAAAGGTTATTTCTTGTGAATAATATTACTGCCCTAGTTTAATTTTATTTCTCAGGCGATCTGACTGTGCGTGCAGAGTTTTGGCACTTGCTGTGTTGTGTAACTGTTCTGTTCCTTTTGTGAGGGCCATCATTAGGAAATCTGCCCATTTTTTTCCTGTATGATTTTTGAATTTGTTTTGTGTTGGTCCATTTTTAAATGTATTTCGGCAAAATGTTTGTGATTCAAAATTGTTATGACTTCTTGTATCTGGGTTGCAGTCTGGTGGAAAGTACTACATATGGCTGATAGAATAAGGCATTCAGTACTAGGTTTTGGGGTGACCTAAACGTTTTCTAAATGCCATTATTATTAGGTGGAGATCAGCTTCAGAGAGGGCACCTGTGTAGAAAGAGGTGTAATTCACCATTGCTCTTTTTTTAATCGATATCCTGCTGGCCTGTGTCAGTAGTTTTCTTGTGCTTTGTGACTTCTCAGTAAGAAACAGTGGATGGTCTGATATGTTAAGAAATGCATATGTAAGGCCGGGCGTGGTGGCTCACGCCTGTAATCCCAGCACTTTGGGAGGCCGAGGCGGGTGGATCACGAGGTCAGGAGATCCAGACCATCCTGGCTTACATGGTGAAACTCCGTTTCTACTAAAAATACAAAAAATTAGCCGGGCGAGGTGGCGGGCACCTGTAGTCCCAGCTACTGGGGAGGCTGAGGCAGGAGAATGGCGTGAACCCGGGAGGCGGAGCTTGCAGTGAGCCGAGATTGCGCCACTGCACTCCAGCCTGGGTGAGAGAGTGAAACACCGTCTCAAAAAAAAAAAAAAAAGAAAAAAGAAAAAAAAAAGAAATGTGTGTGTGCCTGTATTTGTTAAACACCAAGGAGGCACTGTAACCGAGTGCTTAATTAGGAGACCCTGTGTTGCAGTTGTTTCTTTTGCTACAGTCGTTAAGATTGTGGTGAAGATTAAATGAGATAATATATAGCAAGTGTTTGCAATAGTGCCTTCAGGAGAGCACGTGCTGAGACACGTAGCCATTGTTTCCTGGGGTTCTGAGACAGTCTTCTCCGAAAAGGCAGCCTCTACAAGTGACGTCCAAGGAGGCTTCAGTTGGGAAAGGGAGAGAAAGGCTGCTGAGAGCATCCATTTGGCTGGGAAAGGTGTTTCTTTGTAGTTGCAGGAAGTCCGGCTTCTGGAAACACTGATATCAGGAAATGGCTGGAGTCCGCAAGCAATTCCACTTTCTTGGCAAGAAATTAAAGGAAAATGTGTTGCAAATAAAAGGGAAGAATTTTTGGAAAAAGAACTAAAAAAAAAAAAGGGATTGTCATTAGAATGCTTCTTCCATTTAGGGGAAGCTATGTTTTGAAAGGCTATTGTAGTCCCATTCCCCATTTATGGGACTTCTGCACCTCCAAAAGAATTCACCTCTGCCCTCTCCTGTCTCTGAGCGTTTCGCCTTCACTCGGTCCTGTGTAAAAGCAGAACGATGCTGTCGGGTCTCCTGCTGCTGGAGGTGAGTGGGAAGGCCCTGCTGCTGGCAGCTCCAGGGGCAGAGTGGCCTTAGGTGAGCCTGCAGCCTGTCCAGGATGCCATCCCTCTCTGCCATGGACACTGTAGCTTGTATTTGCTTTGTATGGTTTCCCTCTGTGACTGGTTATTTGTTTACTCTAGACTTTTGTAGATGGTTGGTCTGTATTCTTAACTCTGTGTGTGGACTTAGTCCTATACATGCATTACAGTTTTCTTTTGTAATTTAATTTACTCTAGCTTGAAGAAAGGTGAGAATGTGCCCATCATGAGCAATGATCTCCTTCTGGGTAAATTTTGAGACTGCTGTGTGTCAAATGCCTTTACACAGCCTCTATGTCTGGTTTGCCTTTATCTGAAACAAAGCTATCAAGACTTTATCTAATTGTAATTAAAAATTCTGCAAGTAATTTGAGGAATTACACTTTTATATGTTACGATATTTCTGGAATTATTTAATACTGTCGGAGGGGCATGTGTACTTCTCAAAAACGGTTGGCTTCTGTCTCTCAGTAGGTAATATTTCATAAACATTCAAAGACATTCCAGGCAGGCGTCCATTGTGCACTGTGGCCAGGTGCTGTGTCTCATCCCAGAACTGTGTTGGGAGCAGCAGGGGAGCAGGTGGGTGGCGATGCTTCCGTTGACTCCTGCTTGCCTGTCTTTCCTCGACATCATAAGCTTGAGGTCTGCTCTCCATCTCAGACAATTAGCAGCGCCCTGCAGGAATCACTGAGCGTGTGCTGAACGAAGGTGTCAGGAGAAGCAGTGTGGGGCGCTTGGAGACGTGTATTTTGGAGCAAGAATTGGTCTCAAATCTCAGCTCTGTGTGATTTCTCAGCACTCTAATTTTCTCATCTGTAAAATGGATGTTCAACAAATGTTAGTTTATTGACTAGTTTATTAAATACTTTTTCCTCCACAGAAGAAATTGCAGACTTGTTTTAGGTCATAATACTTTGGAATTTTCTTGAATTGCCCAACTCGTATATTTATAATCAGTTTTGATTTCAAGTATGATAGGCTTCACGTAGGTTTTCAACATAAAAAGAGATGAGAAAATGGAGAGCCGTTTCCAGAAATCCTTCAAATGTTGCTTTTGATTTTTAAAAGAGGCTGTGACTTCATGACAAGGTCTATAAATGAACGTCCTTGCGCTCCGGGGTGGGGACAGAGCTGCAGTGAGGCCTTTGCCCTCGCGTTCCTGATGCTGCCGTGGAACTGTTCCCTGGTCTGTGCCAGGCTGGCCCATTTCCCTGAGAAGGCGCAAGCGTGCTCCTATTTTAGGATTTGACCTGCTGTTTGTCTTGCTGGGTTATTTTGCCTCCCTTTATACTTGTTTCCTACCTTATATAAGGGCATTGTCCTCAAGTGGAGGAATATGTGAAACTATTTGTAGTCATGTTTAGCAGTTATTTTGGTGGTTATTAGTAATTGGCTAAAGGAAGTAAACTTTTTTTTTTTTTTTTGAGATGGAGTCTCGCTCTGCTGCCCAGGCTGGAGTACAGTGGCATGATCTTAGCTCACTGCAACCTCTGCCTCCCAGGTTCAAGCAATTCTCCTGTCTCAGCCTCCCTAGTAGCTGGGATTACAGATGCACACCACCAAACCCAGCTAATTTTTGTATTTTTAGTAGAGATAGGGTTTCACCATGTTGGTCAGGCTGGTCTCGAACTCCTCACCTCGGGTAATCTGCCCACCTCGGCCTCCCAAAGTGCTGGGATTACAGGCGTGAGACACCACGCCCAGCCAGGAAGTGAACTTTTCAGGAGCTCTCAGTCAATGACTGTGAAGGTTTTGCCAGATTTAATGTGCTTGTGTGTCTGTAAACTCACCCTAAGGACCTACTTCTGATTCCATTGGTTCTCTGAAATACTCAGTTTCCCTTGAAGAAAGATGGCTGTGAACTCCAGTTTGCTATTTGGGTTTCCTTGCCTGCAGAGCCTGAGATAAGGACAGGTGGTTCATTTGAGAGGTGACTGCAGCAGGCAGGAGTAGGGAGTGAAGCAAGGGGTCGGGGCAAGCAGGGAGAGCCAGTAAAAGGCGAGTTACTACTTGGTTCCAGCAGGCCCCCGCTCAGGAGGACAGAAGGCAGCCGCACCCTCGCTGTGCACTCCCAGATGCTTCTTTTGGAAATCGAGTGGGCTCTCCTGGCCCTGGCAGGGGTGCTGGATGAAAGCAGCAAGGCTCAGATGTGCGCCTGAAGTAGGATCCACCACTTCCGGAGAGACTGACCTCACTAGGGACAGGCCACCACTGCTGTGGCAGAAACCAGAAGCAGGCTGAGAGGATGTGGTACCAAGCGCCAGAGGCTTCTGCTGCTAACATGATTAGGGTGACGTTTATGTTCTTTATTCTACTTTCCAAGTCTGAGGTGTATGATTCTTTAAAAAGCGCTCATTAATTTTTAAAGTTCCCAGATTTCCTTGAGATCAACGTAAATCCAGACAATCACACTTGCCCTGGCCTTGCTCATGCCCGTCCATGCTTCTGAGCTGCAGTGGCAGAAGAGAGCAAGTGCCAGGGAGACAGTAGGGCTGACAAAGTCTGAAACACGTGCCGTCTGGCCTTCCACAGGGGAAGGCTACCCCTGTTCTAAGACAGTCATTTCATACAGGGGTTTTCATAGAATACGCTGTTTTTAGGTACCTGTGTGGGTGAATGAAGTACATGCAGTGTGATGTTTCAATATATGTATATGTTGTGAGTGCCAGTTAGAAGATGGGTGATCAAGAATTGGAATTTCAAGAGATCCGCCACATTTGGCATCTCCCTTCACCTTCCCTGGGTGACAGGTACTTCCACAATTCCTGCCTGTTGCCCTTACCTCTGGGCATCGTACATGTGAAGAAAGGTGCTGGTGGTTTCTCCCAGGCTGCTTCCTGTGGGCACACCCACTTCCAAGAGGATGCATGGGCAAAGATCACTTAAAGAAATCTTCACAGAGACTCTTAAAAATGAACTTTTCTGGCCGGGCACGGTGGCTCATGCCTGTAATCCCAGCACTTTGGGAGGCCGAGGCCCGCAGATCACGAGGTCAGGAGGTCGAGACCATCCTGGCTAACACACGGTGAAACCCCGTCTCTACTAAAAATACAAAAAAATTAGCCAGGCATGGTGGTGGGCGCCTGTAGTCCTAGTTACCCAGGAGGCCGAGGCAGGAGAATGGTGTGAACCTGGTAGGCGGAGCTTGCAGTGAGCCAAGATCGCGCCACTGCACTCCAGCCTGGGCAACAGAGCGAGACTCTGTCTCAGAAAAAAAGAAAAAAAATGAATTTTTCTGAGAATGTCTACCTGACAATAGGTCTGCCAGTTGTACTTTTCAGCTTTCCTTTAAAAATATATATTTTAATTGACTAGTAATGGCATACGTTTGTGAAGTATAGTGTGATACTTTGATGTATGCATACATTGTGGAATGATTAAATCAGGTGAATTAACATATCTATCACCTAACCTACTTATCATTGTTTTTTGAACGTGTAAAAATCTATTCTTCTAACAATTTCTAAATGTATAAGATGTCAGTCATTATTAACCATGGTAACCATGCTGTGCAATAGATAGCTAAAGCTTATTCCTCCTCTCTGACGGAAACTTTGTATGCTTTGACCAAGATCTTTCTTTTCCCCATCCCTGCCTGTCCCAGCCTCTAGTGATCACCGTTCTGTTCTCTACTTCAATGAATTCTTTTAAAAGTTCCAAATATAAGCGAGGTCATTCAGTATTTGTCTTTCTGTGCCTGGCTTATTTCACTTGTCTGTTTTCACGACTGACTTTCTCCCATTTGCAAAAGAAGAAAGGGATAGCCCTTCTGAGAAGGCTCTGTTCCTAGGGCAGCGTTCGGGGAGAACAAAGTAAGGAGAGCATCTGTGAATGTGGGAGACTCTTTATTTCACCAAGTCAGTAAACCCATGGCAAGGCTCCATCCACATACTCATCTGTCCATCCATCCAACCAACCATCTATTCATCTGTCTGTCTACTCATCTCTCCATCCATCCATCCATCCATCCATCCATCCATCCATCCATCCACCCACCCACCCATCCACCCACCCACCCACTCACTCACCTATCTATCCATCCACCCACCTACCTATGCATCCACCCATACATCTACCCACCATCCATCCTCCCATCTATCTTAGAACTATAATTCAGAAATGAGAAATTGTCACAGTGATGCAAGTTAGATGATGTATTTAAATTATAAAATAACCTTTTCAGACAGAAATTAGGTCCGATTGAGCTATTTGACTTGCCACTGGAGAATGGCTTTTCAGGAAGGTTGTTTGGTGGACAGGGTCCATGGACTGAGTGAACTATTCCTCAGCTCCAGGTTTTGACAAAAATATGTACCAGGCATATTTGCCGTAAAAAAAAAAAATATGTGAGAACATACATCATTCGCGACTGTTTAAATTTGTGATACAATTTTTATATGGCAACTTAAAAATGTGTGATGGGACGCACGTTCTTTGACAGGTATGCCGCAGGACAGTGAGTGAATGCAAAGGGCGCCTTAGAGCTGAATTAACACGCTGGATGTGAGCGAATTACCTGGGCTGTATGGTGTTCACCCACCTGAGAGTGTCTGAAAGCATAAAGGCTGGACAGGTACAGCCAACAGGCATAAGGACTACAAATGATTTTACTTGAGATCTATCTTATAAGTCTCCTCAGCAAGATCAGAGGGGATTCCAGGGGCTAGTCTTTCAACTTCCACCTAGTCCCTACCACTGTTGTAACCAGAATGATTATGTGGGACTATATACACCTCAGTGCTTTGCAGAGCACTACCCCTCTAAAATCTCTGCAATGGATTATTTTCTTTATTTTAATTCCACGTTGATGTGGCTGTGTCCCTCCTAAATACAGCTTGAGTCCTTTGTTGGGTGCCTCCTATGTGTCGATACGGTGGTGCACAGGTGGATGTCCATGACCTCAGGGAGCCTATGCCTCGTGGCTGAGGCTGACCTGAACAAATGTACATGCTAGACACGCACAGGAAGCCACATTCATCTGGGGCATCTAGGGACATCTCCCCAAGGAAGAGACAGAGGAGAAGGAAAAGACTGTGTTAGCCCCTGTGGATGTGGGGCTGTGGGAGAGCAGGTATTTATGGTGGATGGGCAGCTTGTGCAGAGACCTGAAGGGTAGGAGACATCTTTAACTCCAGGTGTGGCTTTCCAGAATCACGGTATTCCACCCTCCCAGAGTCAAAGCAGTAAGTTACACCCCCGATGAAATGAGCACATCACACACACACACGTTCATGATTCCACACCCCGAATGGGCAGCAAAGCAAACCAGATTCCTACCAGCCATGCCTCTGCCACTCCAGCTGGTGGCCTGCAGGACAGAGGCTGCAGGGCTGCTGTGGGAGGTACAGGGTGGCTGGAGAGTTGAGACGAACCGCAACGCTGCTTCCCAGAGACGGGACCGTGTTCAGTTTCAAAGGTTGCTTTCTATTCCTCATCTTCCTTGGTTCTCATAACAGTCCGAAGAGGAATCCTAAGCAAAGTGAGGCTCAGGAACATCTAGGGCATCTAGGAACAGACTTGAATCACCACACGGTGAGTGCAGCGAGGGAGGAGACAGGCTGCTTTGCCCTAGCTGTGCTCAGGGTCTCAGTGGAGGGCCTGCCCCCAAGGCGCTCTAAATAATATTTGCCAGTATTTGCTGAGTGGCGAGCGCCCGCTCTGACTGTGGGTTATCATGGGTGAGGCACCACCTCTGCCTCTGAGAGCCAGCATTGCTGGGGAAGCATTTGCCAGATTACTGAAGTGTAACTTTTAAAGCACCTGTTTTTAGTGATTTCAGTTAGTTCAGACATGAACCTTTAAAACATGTGTGATGCCTTCTCTTCTTACAGTGTTGTGCATCTGATATTTTACCTTTTATCTTTATGAGCATCAGTTATTATTGTTTTATAATAGAGAAATGTATTTTAAAGAACTCCTGAGGTTTATAGTTCTGTTTGCTGCGATAATTAGTTAACTACCTCATATTTCTAGGTATTTTTATTTATCTTTCTAAAGATAAATAAAAGATTTAAAAAAACCTTTCTTATGACTTTTAACATTTTTCTTTTTTCTTTGTTGACCTCTGGGCATCAGTCACGCCTTAGTGGCCCCCACGTGCCTGCTCAGCAAGCCTGGCCATCCTCCTGTAGTCAGTCTCTTGGGTACATCCCTCTTCTGTGGTCAGGTGAAGCAGACAGCCACATTGCTGTGATCAGCTTGCCTTGAAGACGGGAAGGAGCTGAAGGGCTGGCCACGGCCGAGTGCTGAGGTCACCGATTTAGGACAGCTCTTCTGACTGCATGGTCACTATATAGTGACATCAGACAAGTGATATTTGTTCTGTGTGCAACTATTCTGAATATTTCCTGGTAGGTGCTGGCTGAGGACAAAGTAACAGCCAATGCAAAGTTATCATACTTCTTATTGATAGATGGGTTATATTATTCTTGGCCAATTATATAAACTATTTTCATAAGTAATTTTATAGACAAATTTATAAACTGCTGTTTACTTAATCTGTGTTTTATCTGAATTTGTATCTTCTAGCAACACCATTGCATAGTTTATCAGACTTCATTTGAAATCACTTGACATCCAGATAGGAATATGTTGTGGTTTCCACATTTCTGAACAGGAAGGTTTAGAAGGGAAGAAGTAGAGGAACACTGCAGCAGTTATTAATGGCCAATGGTCTGTAACAGTGTGTAAATAACAGGTTATTACATAAGAGCTCTTCTTAATTTTTATTTAATTTTTATGTTCTTTTTCTCTGAGCTAAAATGTTAACTGTTTTCTTTCCCATTTTGGAGTTACCTGAGTAAGCTTATTTAAATTTTGTAATCTTGCTGATAAAGTAACACGAAATTTTTACTTTTAAACCTTACAGACCAAGAATATACTTGTTTAATATATCTGTTTGCTGAATAAATAATGTGTTGTGATAGGTGATTTGAAAATGGTAAAAAAAAATTTTATTATGTATTTAATAATTAAACAGAAACAAAACGGCAGGCAATTTTCAAAGAATTTTTAAAAAACTGGTAAATAGAAACCATTAGAATCTTTGTTTTGAAAGCCTTTCAGCAGTTAAAAATTTCACATTAATTAAGTCTGCATTTCTATACCCTAATGGGAAAGAGTTACATGCATGCAACTCTAAGAACTTTAGTCGATTCAAGGTTGTGTAGATTTTTTTTTTTTTTTTTTTTTTTTTTTGTGGCAGAATCTTGCTCCATGGCCCAGGCTTGAGTGCAGTGGTGCAATCACAGCTCACTGCAGCCTCAACCTCCTGGGCTCAGGTGATCATCCTGCCTGAGCCTCCTGAGTACTCGGGACCACAGGTGTGCACCGCCACACCTGGCTCATTTTTAAAATTCTCTGTAGAAGACAGGGTCTCCCTATGTTGCCCAGACTGGTCAAGAACTCCTGGGCTCAAGCAGTCCTCCCTTCTTGGCCTCCCAAAGTGTTGAGATTGCAGGCGTGAGCCACTCCACCTGGCCATAGATTGATTTTTATGTCTCTCTCTTTTTTTGTTGGGGGGGGACAGAGTCTCGCTCTGTTGCCTAGGCTGGAGTGCAGTGGTGCGACCTCGGCTCCTTGCAACCTCTACCACCCGTGTTCAAGCAATTCTCTTGCTTCAGCCTCCCAAGTAACTGGGATTACAGGCATCCATCACCATGCCTGGCTGATTTTTTGTATTTTTAGTAGAGATGGGATTTTGCCATGTTGGCCAGGATGGTCTTGAACTCCTCACCTCAGGTGATCCACATGCCTCGGCCTCCCAAAGTGCTGGGATTACAGGTGTGAGCCACCGCACCCTGCCCTCTCTTCATTTTTTATCTTGATTTTTTTGCAGTTGAGAATTATAATAGGTATGGCTTTCTTTAAAAATAAAACTAGTCTGAGTTTTAAATTGTGCAAATGAAGGTAAGGATGAAAAGTCGTAACAGAAAACTGAAAAACAAGGTTTCTGAGTGTGATGTAATGAATGTGATGCTTGCAGTCAATTGACTGGAGTTTGAATATTGAATAGTTTGAATTTGGTTCCTCCATACATTGGTTGTGGACTCCTAGGCAAATTGTTTAACTTTTGAATGTCTCCCTAATCTGTAAAATGGTGGTAATTTTACTATCACACAGCCAGCTAGCTTCCTTCCTTCCTGCCACCTGCCTGCCTTCCTTCCTTCCTGCCTTCCTCTCTCTCTCTCTCTGTCTCCCTCCCTCCCTCCCTCCCTCCTTCCTTCCCTCCCGTCCTTCTTCCCTCCCATTTGATCAGGACAAAGATGAAATAATAAATGTGAAAGCACTTTGTAAACTATAAAAATCAGCATTGTTAGGGCATCATTACAAAATCTGGAGGACACAGAATGTAAATGTTAATAAGCCTTATTGTTATATAATGTTTGAAAGGTAATTGTGTGTTCTAGGTTCTTAAAGACTCTAGTTTTCCCTTAGTATAGTAGTTAACTTTCTATTGCTGTTTGAATATTCTATTTTAGATTGCTAGGTAGGCAACTAAATACATACCTTATTATGCAATGTGGGTGTTGTGTAGGCGACTTAACCTTGGGATGACGAACTTAACTTTTACCAGTTTTGGTTAGTATGTATTTTAATGATGAAGTTTAAGATTTCATAGTATATCTTTTTTTAAAATTTTATTTTCTTTGCATTTATCTGTGTAGTGATGTGGCAATATAAAATACAAAGTTTGAATGTTCTAGCTCAAAATCCAGTGCAAATCAGATGGTCTGAAGACAGGAATGTGTATTACATGCATCCTTTCAGAACGCAACACGATGGCAAGGATTGGTATAAGAAAATTAAATTATTTTTATTTTAAAGCTATATTTGCTTTGATATAAAACGACTCCTTCCACCCTTTCTCTCTGTCTCTTGCCTTCCCTCCCGTCCTTCCTCTTTGTTAACTCCATTTGTAGTTGGCTTTTATTTGCGTTTAGTTTTGACCCTTACTGTGCTTAAAAGTTATCTGAAGTATGAAGTGAAAATAAAAAGGAAGGTGAATGTGTTGCATAGTAGAATCATCGCCAAACAGAAAGGGTTAAAATACGTGTTCTTTTCTTTTTTGGTGGGAGGAGGGTGGTGGGAAGTGGGAAGTAAGAGGCTTTCCAATGAGGCATTTCACAAAGGCATAATCTTTGAATCTGATCAGATACCACGTTGAGTTGGCCTCTTTCACCAGCACAGAGAATTTCTGACCCATTTAAAAAGAGATGTTACTGACAGCATCTGCTAACGGCAGGCAAGGGCTGGCTGGAGGAAGGGAGGAGATGGGAAATGGAATAAAAACCTATGGGAGATGGGATTGTGGTGAATGAAGGCTAGAAAGCATTTTCTCATTTCAAGAGATAAAGACAAGGCATATTTTGAGAAATTATCCTTTGGCTCTGGGGAAAAGCAAGCCAGATTTTGCCTTCTGCTTTGGCGTTCTGCCCTTATTGTAAATACCATTTCACAGAGAATTCCGTGATAGCTCCGTAAAGTCTTGAGTACAAATCTGGGAGGACTCGCCCCGCCTGTGCCGGGGAAACTTGGGTCCTGGGTCGATGACCCCTGTCCTTGCCTTTCTTTTTTGAATCCTTGGATGAGAAGCAGCTTGCACTGTTGATGCAAAACCTTTTGCCACTTAACATGATGCCTGGAAACGAAGCGGGGTTTTGTTTTTGTGACCCTGTTATGCTGCCCGACACACAGGACATTCTCCAAAATGTATGGAATGAATTTTGCCTGCATGGGTAGTCTTTCTCTTTTCCCATGCCAAATGTGAGAAATTTTCCACAGTCTTGTGTATGTTACCCGTCTGCCATAAAGCTGGACACTGTCATTCAGTCAGGTACAAACCTTGCACGTTAAGGACACCTAGGCAGGGCCTGGGTGGTGCAGTGGCTTTTCTGGCAGGAGACGTGTGTGGTGACAGAATCAGGGCCACATTCTGGAAGCCACATCCTAGTATGGTATAGGTGGTGGTGGTGGTTTTGACTGTTTTTTATTGCTTCAGCCTTGATCTGTGATTCTTTGCCATTCCACTGAGCAAGCTGGTTAAGTGCGTTGGTCCTGGGGTCACCCTAGCTAGCTTCAAATCCTGGTCCCATGTCTTACAGTCTGTGAGAAGTTTGTTGCATAACTATCCTTTTTACCTCAGTTCATTTATAACATGGGATGAAAATAATAATACCCTTGTTCATCAAGCTGTCCAAAGGGTTAAATTAATTAAATAATAGGTTTGTAGGACAGTGGGCTGAATACATATTAGCTGCTCTTTCATTTCCATGATGATTTCATTTACAATCTGATAATTTTCACATGAATCGTCTCAGGTGTGGGCATGGCAGTCTTGTTAGAGAGGCAGGCTATTGATATCCCTTTATTTTACAGATATTAAAAGTGGCTTTGAGGTGTTAAATGACTTGCCCTTCCGAGGGGAGGGGTGGCAGGGTCTAAGCAGAGCATTTCTACAGCAGATGGAAAGATGCCTGACACAAGCAAACACAGGGCATCAAAAGGAGCCTCATTTCTGCACCTCCAATTAGTACTTCACAAATGTGTTCGGGTAGATGCATAAACAGTCTATCCAGTTTTTGCAAAATAATAGCTTGCGTGGCAAATGTCCTTTTGTGAACCATAAGTATTGCATTTAGGGTGGGAAGCTGGAGGGGAACAGACAGCAGCTGTTCTTGGGGATACAGTTGGGGCCTCAGCCTGTGGAACGTCTGGAATGTGAGGTTTCCTGTAAGGGCTGGTTTTGCCTGCATTCTTCCTTGTGAAGGTTTTTTGAAAAGCTGTTAAATTGTAATGAAATTAGAGTGCTTCTTTTAAATGATTGATTCTCAAAATTCTACATGAGTAAAAAGACTATGCATTTCATAAATGTAACTTGGCAATTCATATTTCTATATTTCTACTTCAATTTTGCCCCTAAGAAAATTATTGTAACTTTGTTTTGAAGAGTGTGTGTGTGTGTGTGTCTGTGTGTGTGTGTATGGGAGGGACTTTTCACATAGCCAGTGAACTAGCTGTGTGTTTGCTAATGGGATAAAGTGTGTTGAGGTGAGCATGTGAGGTCTACTGCCCAGGGTTTATCCTAACCCAAGACGAAGAAGTAGGAGATTCCTTTGATAATATGCATCATATGTCCTAGACAAACAAGAGGGGCATGTAAATGTAAATGTCTGTTTACAGATAGAATTATGCATTTGAAATTGGTATAAAAATAAAGAACAAGAGCTAAGGGATTTCCCAGAGGTCATGGGAATGGCTCCCATTACAGTAAAATGCTTACATAATGATAACACTTAGCTTGTGATATTTGCAGTTATTTTAAATGTTATTCTTTGAGACACTGCATACAGGCAGCTTACTGTAATGGTGCACTGTATAATATTTTTCTATTAAGAGAATGGAATCTTCTGTTTCTATCAAGCAATATATGTCTACCTGTTTATTTTTTATTAATAATTTTTCTTTAATCGTTATTAAAGATACCTTTATTCTTGTATGCCCCAAAAGGTATATCTTACTCAAACCAAAGATCATGCTGTGTTCACGATGGTCTTTTGATTTGTATGGGCCTACTCATTTATTTCTATGTGCATGAAACTGTCTTAAGTACTTATTTGAAACCTCTGAATAAATTTTATAAAATTCATAGCTAAGAAAATGTTTAGATTTGCCACAAATCTCTTTGGAATAAGTTAAAAGTAGATATACTCTAAAGTGCCCACTTGTTTGCTTGGATAGCATAATTCCAAATCCGCTGTGATGGTTGTGCGTGTGTGCACGCACACACACACACCCACACACACTCACACCCCACTTGACTTGCACCATGAAGACTAACCCCATCTCTGACATTTTGCCTGTGCCAAGACTAAGCTGGTGCTGGTATTCAGTCTTACAAAATGAACAATAATAACCACTACCCCCACCAATGAAATAACAAATAATATTCCTTTGGGAGGTGTTAACCTTTTCTGATGCCTTTTATCAATCCAATCTCTATGTTAGGCACGTACCTTTTAATGCCATTTTATTTTGGGATCATACTTGCCTGATCATCTCTAAATTAGAGTGATTCCAAACATTTTTCCACGGAGAATACTGCGCCTACCTAAAGGAAGCCCTTGGGCTGCCTCTCAGTCATAGCGAAGTGACTGCTACTAGGAGTGTGAGTTGCCCACTCAATTTACTAAAGGAATATCCCCTCTACCTCCCGTCTTAATTATTGATCAAGGCAAATGGATGTGTAGTTCATTGGCAACCTGGAGGAGGAGTAGTCCAACCACGTGCCAGGCAAAATAGAGCAATGATTGCTATAGAAATGCTTAAATGAAGACAGGCCAGGGACCCATGGAGCCACCTGGACCGTGCCACGTGGAACTAGCCAGTGTGAAGCATGGGTTCTGGGGACATCAGAATGAGATTGTGTCTACAGAAAGTTTGTTAGGAAAGACGGACGCTTGGGGCACGTGCACGTTTTCTTAGTACCAGGAGTACAGTTCTGTTTTTTCCAGAACAAGTGGTTACTTTCTTTCTGTGGGCACTGAGTTTTGTAAATTACCAGTTCGAATTTTCACCTTGATTGTCAGTAAGTTTACAGTCAAATTTATGGCTTCTCCCTAGCCTGTGTGGCACTTTTGTGGCGTGTGTTTTGTGTTATCTCCTTTCCTGCTTCTATTTTACTTCCCTACCTTTTGTTTGCTTTCTTCTTTTTCATTTCAGTTTAATGCATGCTATCTTTGTCTCGCTGTAGTTTACGTATATTTGAAAACTTTCTTAAATGTTCTCTGGAACAAGGGGAGGTAAGTAATCTTCATCTATTTGGTATTGAATACAATCCTGAGTGTGTTATCCTTGTTTTACGTAAGGGGAACCAGCCACACAGCTAATAAAGTTGCAGGACTCAGGTTCAGCTTTCGGTGTCTCCTAGAAAGCCCAGGCTCACTCTCCCAGCTGTGCCTGTTCTCTCAAGAAACCAACAGATACACTCCTCAACAACCCATTACGCTCCACACACACACACACACACACACACACACACACACGCGATCTTCAGTGGGCACCGCTGCAGACACATGCATTCCGCAAACCCTGCAGATCCGCTGATCAGAGACATTGGTTCTCAAAGTGCATGGCCTGAAATTATACTAAAAACGCAAATTCCTGGACCCTGCCCCAGACGCACTGAAACAGAAGCTGTGAGGGAGGCCCTGCAGTCTGTCAGTCATCGCGAGGTGATTCTGTTGCACTCTTGACTTTCGGAACCACTCAGGAGATTACACACTTTGGAAAAAGAATTGTTTTTCTGATAGGACTTTCTTAAATAGCAGACCCCGTGAGTCTGTTTACATTTGAATTTAATTTATAAGGATTCAGGTTATATATATCACTTCAAAAATATCTATTATGGAAAAATAGGAATTTTTTAAAAATAAAAGTATTCTCAAGACCAGCCTGGCCAACATGGTGAAACCTCATCTCTATAAAAATACAAAAAAAAAAAAAAATTAGACCAGTGCGGTGGTGCACACCTGTAGTCACAGCTGCTCGGGAGGCTGAGGCATGAGAATCACTTGAACCTGGGAGGTAGAGGTTGCAGTGAGCTGAGATCGTGCCACTGCATTCCAGCCTGGGTGACCAGAGTGAGACTCTGTCTCAAAAACATAATAAAATGAAATAAAAATGTATTATAGACTATTCCTGTTCTCTAATACTCCTCTAGACAACCTTTCCCTGTTTCCTTTGAAGACATACATGCTGGGTTTTGAAATGTTTGCTATTTGATTTCATTTTTCCCCTCAATTATTCCATCATCTTTCTCTCTTCCAAGGGGTTTTTTCAGTTTTTTTCTAGTCTGTAATTTCTGTAGCTATAAAGAAAAGTTAATGTATAGGATATCTTTACTAGAGATCACTTAGAGTGGCCACTTCTGAGCCACATTTCAGGGACATAAACTGAACGGGTGTGCCAGCCTGTGCCCCTTTATTATTGATTCTTGAATCTCTCCTTGATGGCTTAAGCCTCTCATTGAAGATTTAAAAATATAAAGTCTGCATAGTGTCTTGGTTTTGATGTAGAGAAGTGAGTCTACATCTTACAGATGTCTAAACCAAAGGCATTTGCTCTATTCTGCAGAGTTACAATCAGACCAAGATCAAAAGCTGTTACTTTTTTTTACTTTTCTTTTTTTTTTTTTTTTTTTGACACAGTGACTTTTCTTTCTTCTCAGAAGTATGGTATGCTATTTCCAGAAGTTGTGAAGGAGTCTATTCCAGCATATTGAGTTGCTGAAAAATACACAGGTGATGGTGATGTTTTAATCATGCCCCCTCCATTGGGAGGGACGCCTTGTGAATTTCAGCTAGAACTGGCATCCCATCTTGGCAAATCTGCGTAATTCTTGGGTATACAGCTCTAACAGGCAAAATGATCTCCCACAGATGTCAGTAGGAAATGCCCTGTAGCTGATGTTTCCTGAGAAGTTCATGTGCCCGAAGGAACACTCATTCCCATACTTGTGATGAAAGGTATTAGATTCGACCAGTCCGTTGTGATCTGGTTCCTCCATGGCCGCTTCACCCTTCATGGTTGTATCATTTGGGCAGAAATTCGCTGACCAAGATTTACCAATTTGTGGATCAAAGTCGTAATCTCTTTTTTTGTTAGATTATTTTGAACTGCAGGGATTGCGATAAGTCCTGTTCTCCCAGCTGCTTGTTGCCTGGTAAGATTCAGAACATAGCTCTGCTTTTTCAGGCATCTCATGCTCAGAACAGTGCATTTCACAATGATTCCCTGAAGTTTAAGATGTTGGTAGAGATTACAGCCTAAAGAAACTTCTCAGTGGAGAGAGAAGGTCTCACTGTTTGGACTCAGGGGTTTTCTCTGTGGCTATTATTTGACGTTCGCTGTCACAGTCTCATACCTGAGCTTTCTTAACAGCTTGAAGCTCAAACTAGAATTTAATTTCCTGTGATTCAAAACCAAGACGGCTTCTGTGGCTTCCTCCTGGTAAAGGGTGGTGTTCATTCCCTGTTTCCTGTAATCTCAGACTCAATATCTTTTTTTTTTTTTTGAGATGAACTCTCGCTCTATCACTCAGGCTGGAGTGCAGTGGCGCAATCTTGGCTCACTGCAACCTCTGCCTCCTGGGTTCAAGTGATTCTCCTGCCTCAGCCTCCCAAGTAGCTGAAATTACAGGCATGTGCCACCATGCTCGGCTAATTTTTTGTGTTTAGTAGAGACAGAGTTTCACCATGTTGGTCAGGCCGGTCTCAAACTCCTGACCTCAGGTGATCCACCCACCTTGGCCTCCCAAAGTGCTGGGATTACAGGCATGAGCCACCATGCCTGGCCTAGACTCAGTATCTTTAAAAAAATATTTTTCAGTTATGTCACTGCACTATCTTTGGGTGGTTGTTATTTTCCATTTTTGTGTGTCTGAGTATTTCTGTTAAACTTACGTTTTGTATGAGATAGAATATCTGATGGGCATCTGTAGCATACTGCACAGGTTTAGCAACCTTGTTTCTCTACCCTTTACTCTTGGTAATTACTGAGAGTTCTGATTTATTTGTATAATGATGTTATTTATCCATTTATTCTGCAATGACAAATTGAACCATGTAATAGAAATGTTGAAACTCTTTAATTGAGACATACAAATAATGACAAACTAATTTTACTGAATCTGTAGTAATGTAGATAACTTAGCATTTCATTTTTGGAGGAAATCACTGATTACAATGTACTTTTGTCCAAATTGTCTCACTTAGAAGACGCTAAGGGGATGGATATCTTGATGCTCCCATCTCTACTCTCAGGATAGATGCTGAGGATGATGTGAATGTTTATTTGAACCTAGCAACTTTAGTTACTTTTCTTTAAAAGTGGTTTATTTTATATGCATCTAACAATTATGTATAACAATTGTCGTATACATACATGTGTACATATAACAATTCTCACTGAGATAGGTTAAAATTAATATTATGTCATTTGCAATTGTTATCAGTCCTGTTCTTTAAAGATTATGGATTGAATCCTACACCAAAGTGATAATCTTAATAACATATGAAATTGAATAAGATTAACCTATTTCTTCAATATTATTATGAACAGAGAGCAATGTAAAATGCCATATGGTTAAGTTGAAATTAGACTTTACTTCATTTTATGAAAAGAAAATAGTTAGCTGGCTTTATACACAACTGCACAGGAAAACAATAATTCTAGTTGTTTTTGGCACCTGACATTTAGTTTATTGTTAGAATAAAATTCACTACACTGGTCTGATTTGCAGGAAAACCAGGCAGAGCTTTGGCCTTAGAGCAAGAGAGCATTCCGTCCAGCCGATTCTGGAGGAGCTGCCCCTTTTGTTCAGTCTCTCTAATATTTCCTTTATTCTCCATGTTTCCTACTCAGAAGGCTCTGAGTAAGTCAAAAAGTCTTAGACCTTTGATCTTTTTCCAAGATGCCATCATCATGTTTTTTTGTGAGGTTACTTCACTTTTCCCTCATTTATATCTAAACAACAGAATGCCAAATATATGTATCTCCAAGAATTTACAGTACAAATATTTTTCTTTTCCAAATATGCCGTGTCCTACCAGCATAAGCCATGGTGGTCAGAATAAAGGTACTAAGTAAACAATGCTGAGTAGTCTGAGACGAGCCTTGTCTCTACCCCAGAGACAAGTTTGCGTGAGTCCATCAAGTCTCTCTACTTTTAAATGGTATGGGATTTCTAAAATCTGTTTTTGACATAATTACAGTTTTTAAATACATTCAGATCAGTGTTGAAATAACCATGCTTGAATTCTCTGCTTTTATATTGAAGTTATGAAGCTTTCAGGGAATTTGAAGTGTGGATGATAAGTGTTGGGTCTATATACAGTTTTTTTGTTTGTTTAAGTTGAGACAGGGTCTCACTCTGTCACCCAGGCTGGAGTGCAGTGGTGCAGTCTTGGCTCACTGTAGTCTCCGCTTCCCTGGCTCGAGTGGTTGTCCAGCCTGAGCCTCCTGAGTAGCTGGGATTAGAGGTGCATGCTACCACGCCTGGCGAATTTGTGTATTTTTATAGTGACAGGGTTTCATCATGTTGCACAGGCTGGTCTTAAACTCCTGAGCTCAGTGCAGTTCACCCGTCTCGGCCTCCCAAAGTGCTGGGATTACAGGCGAGAGCCACTGTGCCTGGCCCCCATATGATTTTTTCTAATTGTGGATGAGATTTTTCTGTTGACAATGGCGTTTAATTGAAACCACAAAAAACTAGTACAGTAAAAATAATTTAATATGATATCAATTTATTCTTGTTTTTAATTGAAAGCAATTGCTACTCCTCAGCTGATTAAAATTCTCTACTGTTCTTTAATTAAAAAAACAAAAATTCATAACTCAAACTAGGCTAATTGAAAGTAGTTTTTAAGGCTGCGTGTGGTGGCTTATGCCTGTAATCCCAGCACTGTGGGAGGCTGAGGCAGGCAGATCACCTGAGCCCATGAGTTCAAGACCAGCCTGGGTGAATATGGTGAAAACTTGTCTCTACAAAAAATACAAAAATTAGCCAGGTGTGGTGGCGTGCACTTGTAATCCTAGCTACTCGGGAGGCTGGGCTTGAGCCTGGCAGGTGGAGGTTTCAATGAGCCGAGATGGCACCATTGCACTCCTGCCCTCCAGCCTGGGAGACAAAGTGAGACCGTGTTTAAAAAAAAAAAAGAGAGAGGTTTTTAATATTCCTTCATTCTCTACTTGGACAGTTTATAAACTAATTTATATCTAACAAAAGAGTTTACATTTGAAAATGTCATTCAAATGGCTTCTTTTCTGGCTGTATAAATGCAGTATGAGGATATTAAAAAGCTGCAGGTTAGGTGAAAAAGTGTTTTCTATAGAACCTTAGCTGTGTGCTGTTAAAGTCATACCTTGGATTGGTACACTATTTTCTGGAATTCGAATTCTGCCCCACCGGGGTATCTAAGAAGAACAAATAATGCGTAATGAGTGTTACTTGATTTGGTCCTATCCCTCTGAGCTCGCTGCTGCTGAACTTCATATAGGGATTTTCTCCTCACACACGGCACAGCTAAACTTTTCCAACACTTAGGAACTCTTCAAAAGTTTTTCTTCAACTCTTAGTCATCATATCCTCCCACACCATCTACCCACTCACACATCAAAAATCCTGAAATAGTGTGAAGTCATTTATCTCTGTATTAAAAAAAAAACCCATAAAAATCATGATATTAAGGATTCTGACAACTGTGACAAAAGTCTTAGCTTTTAAATGCATGGATCTGTTGCCCTCTGATAATTAAAGGGTCTTTTCAATATCTAAATTTAAAAAAACCCAGCATTTTGAATATTCAGGCATTATAATTCATTTTTTATATGAAAAATGCTATCGCAAAATCTCAATTATCTATAAATCTGGAGGTTTAGATTAGCGTATAGTGAATTTCACTTGAAGCACTACACTTTAAAAATTAACCATTTGGGGTTGAAATCTTTAAAATTTTGTTTAAGAATTATGTGTGCCTCTCTGACTTCCCAATCAGAACAAGTTAATATCAGGTATTCTTTTTCTGATGGAAATAACAGGGCCATGTGCAGTGGCTCAAGCCTGTAATCCCAGCACTTTGAGAAGTTGAGGCAAGAGAATCACTTGAGGCAAGCCTGGATATCGAGACCCTATCTCTACAAAAATATTAAAAAATAAAAATATTTGCCGGGTGTGGTGGCATGTGCCTATAGTCCCAGCTACTTAGGAGGCTCAGGCTGGAGGGTATCTTGAGACCAGGAGTTTGAGACTACCGTGAGCTATGTGATCGTGTCACTGCACTCTAGCCTGGGCAGCAGAGCAAGACTCTACCTCTGAAAAAAGGAAAAAAAAAGAAAAGAACTATCACATTAGTGCATGCTCGCTCTATTTTAGGGACTGTGCTAAGCCTTTTGCCTGGATTATTTTATTTAAGCCTCAGTACATCCTTGTGAGGTGGTAATAACTATTATCTCCATTGAATATTTAAGAAAATACATGTCAGAGAAATTAAGTAGATTGGCCTGAGTGCACACCGAATTTCAAAACCCAGGCAAGCCGATCCTGGAGTGGTACTGTGCATTATTCTGTTAATTTCTGATGGTTTAAGTTTATAATATCTCTTAAACTGATATCATAAACTTCAACTGATGGTTTAAGTTTATGATATCTCTTCTCATCATTTAAGATTGTTATAATTCACAGGCATTTTTGTTTCTCATACTGATGTACCCTGGCATTGGTTTATATTCCAGGTAAGCCCCAAGGCGTCACAGTTATGTGTAAAGTAAGAATAAATTGCTTTCAAATGCAAGACAGAGGCAACTTTGCCAGTAAGTGGCTTCAGCTTTATGGGTTGGACTTGGTGATAGGTAATGAGGCTTCTCAGATTTCATTCAGATGAATTCTGGTTTCAGAGTCTTGCTCTGATAGGTACAGTTGCCTGTTGCAGAGTTTTGGAAACAGTGGGTGTGCTGGAAAATAAAGATATTTAGTGATACGCCATTTAACACCTTAAAGTATGGACAGGTCTCTGGCTAGAAAATGAAAATGAAAATCTCTGCCGTTTGTAAACTGGGTGTTTTGTGTGGTGTTTGATTACTCTGCTCTGCCAGCAGCTGGAGATGACACTCCCACTTCCCAGGCTGTTTGTCCCTCTCCCCCCAAGTCACGGCAGCTTGGTGCAGCAGGGCGTCCACAGAGCTTGGTCTCTATGTCCCGCTGCATCTGATAGTGTGGAATTACATCTTCTGTGGTTTCTGTGATAGCCCTAGGCAGCTTTTGGATATTTAGGCCCATCTGGCATCATCTTTGTTTAGTTCCCATTTGCTTTCTAAGAATTAATCATATGGCATGGTGATTGTTGAACAGTATACTTGAAGGAAAATTATGTATTAATAGAAACAAAATAAAAACAAAATATATCATTAATAGAATATGCATTTAAAATATATCCGGCATTGGTTTTCTGATGGGAATAACAGGGCCACGTGTGGTGGCTTATGCCTGTGTGCTACATACAGATTATGTTACATTGTGAGACCTTCAACAAATAGGTAATGTTTTGTATCAAAACAATAAAGCATCCCTATAACTTGAATTTTAAATAAAGCCGCAAATAAAACTTCTTTGTGCACTTAAGGCAACTGGATAGTTTTCGAACCAATGGGAAGTGACCTGGACTTCCAATCCTCCCTGTCAGAAAGGACAGATTTAGAGATGTGAAAGAGGTCAGTGAATATCATTTTCTCCTGCCTCTGAACTGTGGCTTTTCCAGGGGCAAGGCTGGGTCACCATCTGAAGTGTTGCTTCTCTTCTAAAATTATAGACGTCTAAACTAAGCCTGTGTCATAAATCCACAGGTCCAGACGGACCCAGAAGGGCTACTGAGCCCATGCCTGATGCTCCAGATAGGACCCTCTGGAATGACCCTTTGTGTTTGTTAACTGTCCCTGTCCACCCCACCCCCAGCTCCTTCAACGTCCCCCTGCCGCCCCACCTCGCTTTCCCCTTCTCACCACTGTGGGTGGGAATGAAAGTGAGCCGCACCAGGGAGGGAAATCACAAAGTGCCTTTTACCTTCTCTCTTAATCCTGAATGGTAAGAAAGTCTTCTTTCCTAACACATTAATAGTTTCAGCCATGGTATTATAGGTAAGCTATGAAAGATTGGAGAAGTGTTTTCTGTCGAGAAGAAATAATTATCCCTTTCAAAAAATTGTATATTCCAAACATCATCTCTCTTTGTTAGGTTATTGAAAGTCTCTTATTTAAATAGTTATTTCCTGTTACTTATTAACTCAGAAAATTTTCTACATGGCTATATTTGGGAAGATTTATTTAAAAGTGTTCTCTTAGAGTTAACATCAATAATCTGCAATGTTTCTACAATGGAGGTGTTAATGTTGAAACATAAGAGAATGAACATACTCAGCGGATGGAAATCTTAACATCTTCAAAAATGAAAACATCTGGAATAAACACCTTCATGAAAACTTTCATTTTCAACTTTTGTGTGGTTTCCTGAGCGTGATTCCCTGATCTAAGAGACTTTCTTATGCGAGGGAGAGAACTAAGAATTTCCTCTTGGCAGCATGTGATGAAGCTGGCTGCACCCTCCTTCCTGGGTAACTGTGTCTTTGATCCCCAGGACCCTTCTTGAGTTGGTTTTTGTCCTTTGCTGCCCCACTTCATCCTCTCAATCTCTAAATGTTGGGAGGCTGCAAGGCTCAGGACTCCAACCTCTCTCTTTACCCACTTAGTCCCACAGCTTTGTCTATAAACTGATAACTCACAAGTTGATCTGCAAACTTTACTTTCCCCCTGAACTCAAGGAATCATATATTAAACTGTGTATTCAGTGTTTTCATGGAAAGTTAGTGTTGTGAGTCCGTTTTCACGCTGTTGATAAAGACATACCTGAGACTGGGTAATTTATAAAGAAAAAGAGGTTTACTGGTCTCACAGTTCCACGTGGCTGCAGAGGCCTCGCAATCATGGCAGAAGGTGAAAGGCACTTCTTACATGGCAGCAAGAGAGAATTTGTGCAGGGAGACTTCCCCTTATAAAACCATAAGATCTCGTGAGACTTACTATCATGAGAACAGCACAGGAAAGACCCACCCTCATGATTCAATTACCTCTCACCAGGTCCCTCCCACGACAGGTGGGAATTGTGGAAGCTACAATTCAAGATGAGATTTGGGTGGGGACACAGCCAAACCATATCAGTCAGGTATCTCCGACTTGTTCAAAACCAAACCTTAAGTTTCTGCCCTCAATGTGTTTCTTCCCTTATTTCTGAAAATGACATCACGATTCTTCCGTTTGCTCAGGTCCAAGTCTTTGAGGTCATTCTTGACTCCACTCTTAGTTTCACACCCCACCAGATGGCAAATCTTGTGGACTCCAGCTTCACCCACTTTTTGCCACCTGCACTGCTCTGCCCGCAGCCCATGCCTGGACCAGTGAGACAGCCTATCCTTGACCTCCCGGCCTTGGCCTTGCTCCTTGCTGGTCTCCTTCCACACAGCAGCAGGAGTGAGCCTTGCGTAGGGCCAGTCAGCTGTCTCACTTCTGTGGCCCTGCGGTCTTGTCACAGACTGAGTCAAACCCAGAGTCCTCCCCATTGCCCTGAAAAAGGCTGGCTTCCTCTGCCACTCGGCCATCTCTCCGGCACTCTCTCACTGGGTCAAGTGCATTGTTCTCTGTGCACTTGGAGCTCACCCAACACACTTCCCCTTGATGCCTTTGTACTAACTGAACACTCTGCATAGCAAACTCTTCCTCCAGATACCTGAGGCTCAGGCCCTCCTGCGTTCAGGACTGCTGGAGTGTCTCCCTACCAACGGGTCTCTGCAGACTAACTCATGTGAAGTGGCATCCCCTGCCTGTGTCACCTGCTCTGTACCTTTATTTTACTGACCTTTATTTTTCTTCAAAGCACTTACGATCATGTGATATTTATTATATTACTTTCTTGACTTCCTGTCTATAAACGTGTTGAAGGCAAGAACCTGGTTTGCTTTGTTCACTGTTGTGCTTCCAGGGCCTGCAGCAGTGTCTGGTACAGAGTCGCTGCTCAGGGAAGGTTTTCCAATGGGTGAATGAAGAGTTTGCTGCATTCAGCGATTCGTTTATACAAGATAAGGACTTAAAACTCCTAACGTGGGAATCAGCCTCAGTGACTTAGGGGCTGGAATTTTGAACTGGAATTAGTTTATGTTAGAATGTTAAGTTTTAGGAGGGCTTAGGAAAAAGGAAAAAAAAAAACAGAGAAATGCTGCAAGAGACAATCAGAGCTGACCAATTACATTGAAAGTTTTCTCTCTTGAAATTTAAAGTCTTAAATGCCTAACATTGCTAGCATGATTGACACTTGAATGTTCAAATCAACCTGGAAAATAAAGAGTGTACTGAGATAAAAGTGTTTTGAATCAGGGAATGACATGAAGCAATAAGTGTTCTAGGAAGACTGATGTGCATGGTTTGGGTGGGGAGCGAGAGAGACCAGATGCCGGAGAGTGTGCCAGGGCCAGCCCAGGAGAGCCAGCCTGAGACCACGAGGCCTGGGCCAGAGGAGGGACACTTCTTGTGGGAACTCTTGTGAGAGGTGGATGGATATGACTCAAAGCCTGATCTGATATGGTGGCAAGGAAGAAGGGGACGTTAAGGAGGATCCAAGACTTTGAACCAGATTGAATGAGTGACAGAAGCAGAGTTTGATGGGGAGGCCTTGGCCTTGTGGAGAGAGCACTGCATTCACTTTCCCATTGTCAAGTTTGGGTTTGGGGAGGCAGCAGGCAATCCTCATGGAGATGTCTGGCCGGCAACCAGAGAAGCATGCGGCTGCTGAGGAGGAGGCCAGGCTAGAAAGGAGGACTTTTGGCGTTTTTGGAACAGACACGTATTTCAGAGGTGTTAAAGAATATAAATTAGAGAGAAAAACCTGGGGACGTATTCATGATTGGGGTCAGGAAGAGAGAGTGTTTCTAAAAGGACTGTATTGGTCAGGGGGTGAATGCCCACTCATGAGGGAGGAGGGGGAGGGAAAGCCCACCATTGGATTCCACAACTGAAAGGCCACTGGTGACCCTAGCCAGTGTTAGCATTGAGGTCTGCAGAGTCCCAAGCTACAAGCCCTGCTTTCCTGAAGTAAGTTTAAAACATAGGAATAATTTTGTATTATGTTTTAAGTTTGTGTTTTAGATGTGCTTCCCTTGATAGCATTTTCAGAATGTTTAGGTTTCTCTGTTTTTTTTTTTTCTCTCTCTCTCCCTTTGTCATGAATTCCTGTGTCATAGGTTAAAAGACTATATTAGGCTGTTCTTGCATTGCTATAAAGAAACACCTGAGGCTGGGTGTGGTGGCTCATGCCTGTAATCCCAGCACTTTGGGAGGCCATGGCAGGCGCATCACTTGTGGCCAGGGGCTCAAGACCAGCCTGGACGACATGGTGAAACCCTGTCTCTACTAAAAATTAGCTGCGCATGGTGGCAGGTGCCTGTAATCCCAGCTACTCGGGAGGCTGAGGCAGGAGAATCACTTGAACCCAGGAAGTAGAGGTTGCAGTGAGCTGAGATCATGCCACTGCAGCCTGGATAACCCTGTCTCAAAAAATAAATAAACACCTGAGACTGGGTGATTTATAAATAAAAGAGGTTTAATTGGCTCATGGGTCTGCAGACTGTACAGGACGCATGATGCTGGCATCTGCTCAGCTCCTGAGTAGGCCTCAAGAAGTTTACACTCATGGCAGAAGGTGAAGCGGGAGCAGGTGCATCACCTGTAAGAGCAGGAGTAAGGGTGGGGGGAGGAGCCACACACTTGTAAATGACCAGATCTCACTAGAACTCACTATCATGAAGACAGCACAAAGTCATGAGGGATCTGCTCCCATGGTCCAAACACCTCCCATGGGGCCCCACCTCCAGCATTGGGGATTACAATTCAACATGAGATTTCCAAACTCTGTCAAAGGCAGAGCACAAGACAGGGTCCCTTGGCATCTAAATTGATGATAAAATAAGTTTCTTTCTTTACAGGGTTTCTTTCTAGCATGAACTTTTACATAGAACCTGTTTTCTGATGGCCCCACTTTGTGTGTGTGTGTGCATGTCTACATACACAATCACCCACTATATAAGGATGTTTTGGTCGACAACAGACCCACATATATGATGGTGGTCACATAAGATTATAATACCATATTTTTACTGACCTTTCCTGTGTTTAGATATGTTTAGATACACATATCCTTACCATTGGGTTACAGTTGTCTATACAGTATTCTGTACAGTACCATGCTGTACAGGTTTGTGGCCTGGAAGCAGTAGGCTATAGCATAAAGCCTAGGTGTGGAGTGGGCTGGACCATGTAGGTTTGTGTAAGTCCACTCTGTGATGTTCACACAACAATGGAACCAACTAGCAACACGTTTCTCACGTTTCCATTAAGTGACACACACATGCACACGCATGCACACACACACTCACAAACACCTATACAGAGACAGAGAGAGAGAGGTTATTTGATTGACTTCAAGGCACTGGCTCCTGTGGTTGAGGAGGCCAGCAGGTCTGGAAACAGGCTGAGAGCTGTGCTGCAGCCGTGAGTGTGAATTTCTGCAGAGCAGCAGGCTGGAACCTCAGCCAGTGTTTCTGTGTTTCAGTCTCGAGGAGAATTTCTTCCTCTTGGGAAAATCTCAGTGTTTGCTCCAAAGGCCTGCAGCTGATTGGATGACACATTATGGAGGGTAATCTGCTTTACTCAGAGTGCACTGATTTAAATGTTAATCACATTTTAAAAATACCTTTACAGCACCATCTAGACTGGTGTTTGACCAAACAACTGGGCCTCATGGTCCAGCCTGGCTGTCTCATAGAGTTAACCAACACAGTGAGAAGGCAGTGGCTGTGATACCACGTGAGGGAGAAACTTTTGTTCCAAGGATTTGGTCCTTTATGACATCCTGTGTTTCTTCTGCTTCTTTTTTTTTTTTTTTTTTTTTTTTTTTTTTGAGACACAGTCTCGCTCTGTCGCCCAGGCTGGAGTGCAGTGTCGCAATCTCGGCTCACTGCAAGCTCCGCCTCCCGGGTTCACGCCATTCTCCTGCCTCAGCCTCTCCGAGTAGCTGGGACTACAGGCGCCCGCCACCACGCCCAGCTAATTTTTTTTGTATTTTTAGTAGGGACGGGGTTTCACCGTGGTCTCGATCTCTTGACTTCATGATCCGCCCGCCTTGGCCTCCCAAAGTGCTGGGATTACAAGCGTGAGCCACCACGCCCGGCCTTTTTTTTTAAGATAAGAGTCTCACCCTGTCACCCAGGGCTGGAGTTCAGTGGCACAATCTCGGCTCACTGCAACCTCTGCCTCCCAGGTTCAAGCAATTCTCGTGCCTCAGCCTCCTGAGTAGCTGGGACTACAGGCGCCTGTCACCATGCCTGGCTAATTTTTGTATTTTTTTTTTGAGACGGAGTCTTACTGTGTGGCCGAGGCTGGAGTGCAGTGGTGCGATCTCGGCTCACTGCAAGCTCTGCCTCCCAGGTTGACGCCATTCTCCTGCCTCAGCCTCCAGAGTAGTTGGGACTACAGGCGTCCGCCACCACACCCGGCTAATTTTTTGTATTTTTAGTAGAGACGGGGTTTCACTGTGTTAGCCAGGATGTCTCAATCTCCTGACCTTGTGATCTGTCCACCTCGGCCTCCCAAAGTGCTGGGATTACAGGCGTGAGCCACCACGCCCGGCCAATTTTTGTATTGTTAGCAGAGATGGGGTTTCACCATATTGGCCCAGCTTATCTCAAACTCCTGACCTTGTGATCCACCTGCCTCAGTCTCCCAAAGTGTTGGGATTACAGGCGTGAGCCACTGTGTCTGGCCAATTCTGTGTTTCTTTACTGACAATTTCGATCATATGCAGCCTGTCAGAGATCCTATTTTGAAGGGGAAAGGGGCTTTTCAGTTCCAGAAAGAAAAGGTTTGACTTTCTAAATTTTATATCATAAGCATTATAGGCAATGCTTTAAATAGTTTAAGAAGCTTAGTTTTTTTTTGAAAGCTTAAATTTGCTCTGTGAGGATTCATTGAACGTAATTCCATTTTTTTAGTTCTATAAATGTTTTGAATGTATCTTTAAAATATACTGAACTTAATGTATCATTTTACAGTGTAATTTTCATCAGTAACAGATGAAATTTGATTAGGGTCATTTAAATTTTTTTTCTCAAATGCTCAGAACAATACATGTAGAATTAGAACTGGAGTAAAGACTAATAGTGTGAGCAGCTATCCCTTTCTCTACCCTTTTTCTTTTTCTTTTTCTTTTTCTTTTTTGAGACGGAGTCTCGCTCTGTTGCCAGGCTGGAGTGCAGTGGCAGGATCTCGGCTCACTGCAACCTCTGCCTCCCAGGTTCAAGCGATTCCCCTGTCTCAGCCTCCTGAGTAGCTGGGACTACAGGTGCACGCCATCATGCCCGGCTAACTTTTGTATTTTTACTAGAGACGGGGTTTCACCATGTTGGTCAGGATGGTCTTGATCTCTTGACCTCGTGATCTACCTGCCTCGACCTCCCAAAGGGTTGGGATTACAGGCGTGAGCCACTGCACCCGGACTTCTCTACCCTCTTTGTCTGGAGAGACAGACACAACTCTGCCGTTTTAATCTGCTCTAGAACCAAAGGTGGAGTCCAGAAGAGTTCTGGGCTCTTCCATGATCCTCGCCACCATGTGAAGTAGCGGCCTGCCTTCCTCATCCTCTGCCTTCCGCCACCCCACAGTGTACCCCATCCATTCCCTTATTGACCCTTTTCTCTCTTCCCTTATCCTTCAGTGGCTCTGCACAATGCTTCACCATTTCCTCGGCTGTTTCTAAAGAAGGGAACAGCTAGGTTTTCCACCGTGACTTGACTGCAGACCCCCTGGTATGCTTCATAGTCTTTCTAAGTGCAAGGCTGGTGGGAAATTGCTCAGCTTCGACATGTCTCAAGATATTTTACTCAGATACTTATGAGAAGCATCTCTTCGGCCATTTCTACCCCCCATCATCACCTTCTCATGCGCAGTGCACACACTGCCTGGACAGGGTGGGGGTGGGAGAGAGACACAGAAGAAAACAAAAAATTGCTTTATTTGATGTTATCCTCCTGTGAGCATATAGAGTGGTTCTGGGTATTGCAAAATGTATCGTCGCCCAGAAGTGGAGTGGCTTGTCAAGTTTTTCTTTATTAGCTAAAGGACAGGAATTGACAGGGAAATAATACAATTAATGGAGGAGAGGGAAGCATGTAAGTAGGGAAAGACGGAGATGTAGTCTCAGCTTCTTGAAACGAAGCCTTCCCTATAGAAATCTGGATTACTGTAGGTTGAGATTTTAAGTTTACTACAGGGTCTCTAAGAGTCAGTTATTAGAAGTTAACGTTGACTGGGCACTGTTAAATATCTCATCTCATCTAATGTTTATAGCTGCCTGATCATGTAGCCATTATAAAAGGCAGTGGGTGGAAGCAGCTTGTCCACGGCGCTCTATGTGAGTGAGGGCCCAGGGTTGTCTGATTCCTGAGATGACACACCGAATCACTACACTAGACTACACTACACTAGACTATACTACACAACACTACACTAGACTACACTACACTACACTAGACTACAGTACACTAGACTACACTAGACTAGACTACACTACACTAGAATACACTACACTAGACTATACGGACTACACTACACTACACTGACTACACTACACTAGACTATGCTACACTAGACTTCACTAGACTACACTACACTAGACTATACTACACTAGACTATACTATACTACACTACACTAGACTACACTACACTACACTAGACTACACTACACTACACTAGACTAGACTACACTACACTAGACTACACTACACTAGACTATATGGACTACACTACACTACACTGACTACACTACACTAGACTATGCTACACTAGACTTCACTAGACTACACTACACTAGACTATACTACACTAGACTATACTATACTACACTACACTAGACTACACTAGACTACACTAGACTACACTACACTACACTACACTACACTAGACTACAGTACACTAGACTACACTACACTACACTAGACTAGACTACACTACACTAGACTACACTACACTAGACCACAGTACACTACACTAGACTACAGTACACTAGACTACACTAGACTAGACTACACTACACTACACTAGACTACATACTAGACTTCACTAGACTACACTATGTGACACTACACTAGACTATACTACACTAGACTACACTAGACTACACTACAGTAGACTACACTAGACTAGACTACACTACACTAGACTACACTACACTACACTACACTAGACTACATACTAGACTTCACTGGACTACACTATGCGACACTACACTACACTATACTACACTACACTAGACTACACTACACTACAGTAGACTACACTAGACTGCACTACACTACACTAGACTGCACTACATTACACTAGACTACACTACACTAGACTATACTACACTGCACTAGACTATGCTACACTAGACTACACTAGACTACGCTACACTAGATTACACTACACTAGACTACACTACACTAGGCTACGCTACACTAGACTCCACTAGACTACACTACACTAGACTATACTACACAACACTACACTAGACTACACTCCACTACACTAGACTACACTAGACTACAATAGATTACACTACACTAGATTACACTAGACTACACTACACTACACTAGACTACACTACACTAGACTACACTAGACTACACTACACTACACTAGAATACACTGCACTGCACTACACTACACTACACTAGATTACACGCTTCTCTCATATGAACGGGAGACCCGCCCGCAGCCAGCCCATGCTCCTAGGGCTCTTTTAGTACCTATGTAACATTCATTTAATGTGCTCTCTCAACACATTTCATCGCTCACATTTCATTGGTGAGTTCACAGTTTTAGCTGCGACTCTCTTGTGAACAAGGTTTCTGACAAGAGGAGGGGATGCTGTACAAATCACCCCTTTCTGGACACAGGGAGGGGACAGGAGTGAGGACGAGAGACAGAGCTGACTTTGTTGCATGTCAGTACCAACTACCCCCTTGTTGGAGGCCTGAAACATTTTTTTTCCGGGGGGCTCTGAACCGCCTCTTTGAGGCCCTGCATATGGTAAAGGGCTGTGTTAAGTCCTGCTCCTGGCTGGTGACCATTGTTTCCTTAATGTCTTGGTTTCTCCTGAAGGTGGGCGGGCCATGTCTGTGTGAACTGCAGCCTGGAGAACAGGAAGGCTGGTGGAGATGGTGGACATGTGGCCACCTCTGGAAATTCCCAAATGCCTCTTTCATGATTGTTGAATGTGCCGGTTTGGGGTGTGAGACAGCGTCAGGCTGTTAGTCTTTAGACCTAGGAATTGTTATAAGAGAGTGAATTTTCCCCATTTCTTTATTACCCTTGTAGCCTGAAGTTAAATTCTCATTACATTAACACAGAGTAAAAAAAAGAAAAAAGAAAAAAATCCCATTACTACACAGTTATGTTGGATTGAGGGTTTCTTATGCATGAGCTTTTAGCAATGTAGCAAATATACATTTAAACAACACACATAAAATGTATACATAATACATATGTTAAATACATATAGATATAGTTTAATGACTTATTTTTGCTGTCAGAGAAGCAATGTCACTAGATTCTTCTCTGCTTCTTTGATTGGACAATTTTTCTCACTTTTAGAGATGGAGTCTTGCTATGTTGCCCAGGCTGGTTTTGAACTCCTGGCCTTAAGCTGGGATTACAGGAGTGAGCCACTGTGCCCGACTTCTCTACCATTTAATTAATATGTATAATCTGCTCGGGGGAAAAGAAGCCTTAATTTTGGTGTGATCATTTCACTGTTGACATTTGACTTTACCACTGAGAGCTGTTGGAATAAATGTGTGTCCTCAAAGCTGAAGGTCAGTTGGGTTTACCCTGCTCTTATGATTGATGTTGTGTGTGATAACCTTTGTCTTTGCTCAGTCCCAGTGATTTAGTCACATCTACGTGCTGGGACTGACCAACTGGGACTTTCCTGGTCTTGGCACCACAAGTTCCATGTCCTGGCAAACTCCTTAGTCCCGAGTGGGCAGACTGGGATCAGTGTTCACCCTAACAGCAGTCTTTCCAATAAGCACCTCCCCAACAAGGTCTCCATTACTCCCACCTCCCCCACTTTAACACTGACTGATAATTTAATATTCATGGCTGATCAGATGTAAAGGCTTATTTTAATTGTTCGTATTGCCCAGCTACTTGAGAGGCTGAAGTGGGAGAATCGCTTGAACCTGGGAGGTGAGGTTGCCGTGAGCCAAGATCCCGCCACTGCACTCCAGCCTAGGTGACAGAGTGAGACTCCAACTCAATTTTTTATTTTTTTAAATTCATATTGAACTTAAGGGCGTGGCATTGCAGTAGATGGAACACTTAAAGCCGTCCCTCTTCCTGATTTTTAGGCATTGCTTACTTGGGTATGTGGCCTTTGCAAGGGTCACTTGTCTAATGGGTCAGGTGACAGGAAGTAACCCTTCGCTAAGAATGAATGGACACTTGGGCTTTTTTGTAGTTACTGTTGTCCCAGAGCTTCTCCTGGCATTTCCATTTAAGGATGTTAAAGGTAACTACACGGGAGAAAGCACTGTGCATTTGAGGAAATGTAAGTCTTTTCTTTCATTATTGAGAATATCTCTAGTATTAAGATATATTTTCTAGAAGGTTTTCCCATAACTTTGATTCTGGACATCCAATAAAGAAATAGCATTGACTCATTTTGCATGCATTCAAGAGAAGTTTGCCAGTGTAATTCAACAATATATATTTATTTTCAGTAAAATACACCAAGAAATTCTCTCTTCTCAAATTTTGGTGCAGAGTTTTAAATGTTTTGTGAAAACTGGTGGTGCACAGCGTCATGTGTGCCTTTCTCTTCATTGAACAGAGATCAGCTCTAATTTTCATCTATTTGAGTAGGAAACTGTAGTGCATTTTGAGTTGTTGGGCTCAGGAAAAACTGATTATAATAAGTTGTCTATGAATATGATAATTCATTTGTGCTAGAAGAAGCTAGTCTTTGAAACTCAGCGGCTGTGTAATAATTTCCTTGTAGGATATTAATTTTGCATCCAAGCCAAGGGCGTTAACGTGATATCGGCTTCTCCATATGCATTACCTGTACGTTGTTTAATCTGGCTAACATAAACTTTAGAAAAATCCACGAAAGATCACCCTTCCTTTAGGCTGTAGGCCTAAAAAAAACGTTTTTCTAAAGGAGTGACAGCTACTTGAAGGAAAACGTGGAATTTTTTTTAAAAGTGTTTTCCTACTGCCTGCCAAGGAGCAGCTACTTCATGAAATGATGCAATGGCTGCTGAAGACTGCTCCCTGGGGACTTACACGGTTTCTTGGCTAAATATGGTTAGGGAAGTTTCCTCCCTTTCTCACACAGGGAGCTCTTATTTTCAGAATCGTTTTATCAGTTGGTTCCTGGTAGGATTCTGGGTATGAAAGGAGATACACCGGCAGCTACTGCTCACGTTTAATTCTGTGTCCTTGCACCCTGTGTCATGTGGATAGGGCCAAGTAGGAGACGGAAACACAACAGACTTGGAAAATGCCTTCTGTGAACTTGAAAAGGAAAACAGAGGAATTAGGTTGAAACAACTTACTAGGAAGTCAGTACTTGCAAACTATAAATTGGGCATAAAACTGAAGGAAGAAAATTCAAATGTGTGGGTGAAAAATCAGGGTGTTAAAATGTTGAATGTGAATCAATAAAGATAGATTTAGCTTTATTTCCCTCCATTTTGGCCTTCAGGGTGTGGATTCATGCATTCCCCTGCAATGCTGCAAACCCAATGAGAACATGAGGTTAGATCATAGGAACCAGAAAATGAAAGTGACCACAGGCAGGGCTGACATGGTGCAGGCTCACAGTGGATGCTGTGTGACGGCTGAGAGAAGCAGTGGGAGTGTGAAAAGACACGCGAATTTCAGTAAAATAAACTGAATAGTAACAGTGAAATTAACTATCTAAACTGACCAAATAACTTATTATTATGAATAAATTATTACTTTATAGAAGGGACTTTTGAAATAAAACTTTCTTTAAATATTTCAATATGTCATTTTTAAAAGAACCTCAGACTCACAGATCTAATGATTTATCATTTAAAAAGTGTCTTCTTTTAAAAAACCCAATAAAGTGAAAATATCCCATTGCTTTCATCATCAACTGATCATCTTTGCCTTTTGCTTCTGTTTGTCACACGTAGAAAAATGCAGACTTATTTTCATCACTTTGGTATTAGAAATATTTTTCAGAGTTTGTTGAGAGTATCTGAATAAAATGTGTTTCTAGAAAACTGACATTTAAATTGATAGGATGTACATAATTGTTATGATTCAGTAAACTTATCAAATGTGATTTATCTAAAAATAATGAATGGAATTAAATTATTTTACATGTATTTCTTTTCTTTTCTTTCTTTCTTTCTTTTTTTTCTTTTTTTTTTTTTTTTCTGAGATGGAGTCTTCCTTTGTCACCCAGGCTGGAGTGCAGTAGTGTGATCTCAGCTCATTGCAACCTCCGCCTCCTGGGTTCAAGCGATTCTCCTGCCTCAGCCTCCCGAGTAGCTAGAATTACAGCTGCCCGCCACTGTACCCGGCTAATTTTTGTATTTTTAGTAGAGACGGGGTTTTACCATGTTGGCCAGGCTGGTCTCAAACTCCTGACCTCGTGATCTGCCCGCCTTGGCCTCACAGAGTGCTAGTATTACAGGCATGAGCCACCGTGCCTGGCGTATTTTACATGTATTTCTATAAATTCTGCCCAATGGGTTTAACACTTCACTTGGATTCTTATTACTTTTTTTTTTTTTTTTTGTAGTGAATGCCTCCTACACTCAGCATTCCTTACTTCTATTTGATCAGTAGAGTCAGTGAGACTGTCTGAGGATTTTAAAATGTTTTCTCCATTTTGTGCCATTTAATCAGCCATTCTGATTTTTTCTGAGTGTCTACTATGTGCCAAGAACTCTGCTAGATGCTGGAAATACAACAGTGAACAAAATAAAGATAGTCCTGGTATCCTGAGAGGATACAATGAGAACACTTAATGTAGACTTGCTGTGTTGGGGAAAACCTTTGCTGAAATTAATCATATTAAAGTGAGGCTGAAATGACAAGTAAGAGTTAACCAGGCTGAGATGGAGATAGCATTGCAGGAGGGTAGATGTTCTAGAAGAGGAAGTGGCATGTGAGGACACACGTGAGAAGCACGCATGGCGTGTTCCTGGAGCTGGACATCAATACCTGCGTGCTTGGAGTTATCCTAGGAAGGTGAGTGGTTGGAGGTGAAGCTGAAGAGGTGACTTAGGCGTCAGATTTTTGGAGGTTTTATGAGCCATATTAACCGTTTTGACTTTATGCAAAAGTGATGAGGATTGACTAAAGTTTTTTAAGGATGAGAGTATGGGGAATAACATTGAATTTGCAGATTACAAGGATTACTTTGGCCGTTACAAATAGTGGTTTTGAGGAACAAAACTGAAGAAGGCAGAGAATAGTCAGTAGAGTGGTGGACTAAACCAGCAAAGTGTTTAGAAACTAGTGACTGACAAAAGAGGTCAAAGTAAGTGGAAATGTTTGCGAAATGTCTGAGCCACATAATTAGCACAACTTGGTGCTTAATGGTTGCACACGGCAGAAGTGGGAGCAGGGCCAGTGTCCCAGGCTGACCTCCAGTTTTGGGTGTGGGCAGGTGGGTGAATGATGCGTGACCGTCAGCGAGAAGGGGAATGGAGAAGGAAGGAAGGGCTGGTTTCGGGAGGGAGATGTTCAGTTTTGAGTCAATAGATTTTGAAGTATTTGTTGGACAGATAAGAGACAGCAAGTTGGTATTAGCAGTTAATGTTGGAGTCTGAAGATGGAGAGGGAAATAAGGGCTGGAGTATAGTTGTTAATTAAAGTATTACTCTGTCTTTAACTTTTATATTGCTATTCAGAAGAGGAATTCAGTGCTACATATTGACAATTGCTTGGGTAATTTCACACTTAGTTTTGAGAAATAGTGTTTTATTATTATTATTTTTTGAGACGGGGTCTCGCTCTGTCACCCGGGGTGGAGTGCAGTGGTGCAATCTTGGCTCACTGCAGCCTCGACCTCCTGGGCTCAAGGAATCCCCCCATACCTTAGCTTCTGGAGTAGCTGGGACTGTAGGTGCATACCACCATGCCTGGCTAATTTTTGTATTTTTGTAGAGACGGAGTTTTGCCGTGTAGCCCAGGCTGGTCTCGAACTTCTGAGCTCAAGCAATCTGCCCACCTTGACCTCCCAAAGTGCTGGGATTACAGGGTGAGCCATCACTCCTGGCCAAATAATAGTGTTTTATAACCTCTGAAATTCTATGGCTTCCTCCGTGTCCCCAAATAGGCAATTTCTTGATTATAATCAAGTATTTGGTCCATTGAATACTGGATTATGGAATGTGATACATTAAAAAAACCTGAACACATGCAAAAAAGTATAGAATTACTCTTTTAAAGGCAATTTCTATTGGAAAACTAACATAACCTTTTGTTTTATCATATAATACAAGGGATAGAATCAAAATAAGGGATTTGTTTTCTAGTTTAAAGTATGCCTATGCGAAGGAAAATTGGTTAAAATAAAAAATAAACTATCCTCTAAAGAGAAATTATCCTTTTCTGTTCAAGGTTTTAAATATTTGATGTGTCAAATTTGAATGTATTTTCATCTATAAACGTTGTTTCTGACTGCAAATTTAATAAAGGACTCACTAGTAGTTCTTATTTATGAATCACGTTTTTGAATTTATGCCCTATTAGTTAAAACAGTAAGATTTTGGTTTTTGGTGTGTTGATAGTTATGTTTATAGTTACTCAAGAAAGATATGTGGTGAGGCGAGACTGTCTTGCTGGAAAAGAGATGTTTTGCATTATTTTGGTATTGTTTCTTGAAGTATACTTTAATTTGCATTCATCTCAACATGAAACAAAAATATGGCTGGGCACAGTGGCTCACGCTGGTAATCCCAGCACTTTGGGAGGCAAAACAAGTAGATCACCTGAGGTCAGGCTTTTGAGACCAGCCTGGCCAACATGGCGAAAACCTGTCTCTACTGGAAAATACAAAAATTAGCCAGGCATGGTGGCGGGCGCCTGTAATCCCAGCTACTAGGGAGGCTGAGGCAGGAGAATCGCTTGAACCTGAGGCTGTGGTGAGCCGAGATGGTACCACTGCACTCCAGCCTAGGTGACAGAGTGAGACTCCGTCTCAATAGAAAAAAAAAAATCTGTGTTTATTTTTCACATCATTTTCTAATGTGAGGACTGTTTTAAAAATGTATGGGATTAAGGAGCAGAGCGTTCCTGATGTTTGCTTATATTTTGTTGGGTTGGGGAAGGGAATGAAAGAAAAGATCCTGCCCTAGGGTTGCCATAGTTTGGAGTAATAGGAGAATAACAAATGTTTTCCATCAAAAACAGACTTTCTCTTATTCTCTGAGCAATATATATCTCATTTGTTCTAGATAACATTTATGAAAGGCAATTTAGCATGGATGGGCTTCTGGAGATACTTGTCGTTAATAATGATTGCTCACTATACAGTGATGTTTTTTAAACCGTAAGTGAAATTTGAGTTGTCTTTTGCATGTGGGTAACATATGTGTTTCAGCACAAGGGAGATGAGGATGTGTGAAGTGTGTAAAAGAAGCAGGGAAAGGTAGTGTCCAATACTGGTAACCAATGAAGTTGTTTGAGGTTATTACTGGTGACAGTATACTTTTCCAATTGAATTTGGTAAATTGCTTCACTGGCTGAATAGGAGAGTTGATTCTGAATGAAGGAGATCAAACCTAAATAGTACATTATCTTCATTATACTTATGGTTGTATACAATAAACATAATTTTTCTAATCCAAACATTGTGGCAGGTTTTCTTACAGAAAATTGTATTCGTGTATATGAAGGATTTTCGTGTGTGTTTTGAAGGAAATGAAAATGTGTCATGGCAGTGATACTGATAGGCTAGCAGGCGATTGATTGCTCAGAGGTTAAGTTGAGAGAGAGAGAATTCTCTGTGGACGGTAGTCATTATTCCTTATTCACACTCCATTCAGCTTTCCCTGCCCCTTCTGGGCACAGCCTCAGATCTCCTGCCGTTTTGGAAGGCACACGGTGTGGCCCTGGTACATGGTTATATCCACTCATCGAGGTCTGGGATTCTGCCACGGTAAGGCTCATCAGAGCCCTTCCTCAGGACTGGCAGGAGGACACCCGGAGAAGCAGTTCTCACATTTCACTGTGGTTGGTAAGCAGGGGAGGGTATGTTTTCAGTCCTGGACGGAAGTCAGCTTATCAGTCAGGACAGGTGAGGTTCTAATTCAGAAACAAGTGCTACGAAATTCTCAATGGCTTAGTACAACGATCATGTATTTCCTTTTCATACACAGTTTGCCACAGGTCCAGGTGACTCCTTCATGGGTCAATAAATTACCTTTTGTTTTTTTGCTTGTTAGTATGAATTGGGCTTTTGTTTCTTGCAGTCAAAAGGATCATTTGAGAAACAAACATATTGGAATTTTATTCAGTGGAAAGAAACACTATTTTGAGAGAGACAAGCAGAAGCAAGGGCTAGGAATAGCATTAGGATTTGCTTTAAGGCTTACGTAGGCCCACAACTCTCCCGACTGGAAGGCTTTTAAGGTAGACTAGTAGTGCTGCTTATTTTATAGAGAAGAGAGCTGAGGTGAGGTAATTTGCAGAGAACTTAGGCTGTTTGCTAAAGGTCACATGGGAATTTAAGAACAGGGACTTAAACCAGAAAAAGATTTTCTGATTCTTTCTGCAGTGTGATCTTTCTGTTGTTTTATGGTTTCTCATACATACAGGTGGAACTTATACAGAAAAGTTTTGAAGGCCACTTCTTAAGGCATTTAAAGGAGAGGAGAGATGTCCGTGAGGTTGGCCACCACAGTGGGTTCATTGCCTACAAGCTGGGCATTGTGTTAAAAAGTTCCACAAGTTATCATTTATGGGAGCAAAAGCAATATTCGCTAGCCAGTTTTCCCAGTGCCATTTGTTAAATAGGGAATCCTTTCCCCATTTCTTTGTTTTTTTTTTTTTTTTTTTTTTTTTTTTTTTGAGACGGAGTCTCGCTCTGTCACCCAGGCTAGAGTGCAGTGGCACGATCTCAACTCACTGCAAGCTCCACCTCCTGGGTTCACACCATTCTCCTGCCTCAGCCTCGCAAGTAGCTGGGACTACAGGCGCCTGCCACCATGCCCAGCTAGTTTTTTGTATTTTTAGTAGAGACAGGGTTTCACCATGGTCTCGATCTCCTGACCTTGTGATCCGCCCACCTCGGCCTCCCAAAGTGCTGGGATTACAGGCATGAGCCACCATGCCCGGCCGTTTTCCCATTTCTTGTTTTTGTCAGGTTTATCAAAGATCAGATAGTTGTAGATGTGTGGTATTATTTCTGAGGGCTCTGTTCTGTTCCATTGGTCTATATCTCTGTTTTGGTACCAGTACCATGCTGTTTTGGTTACTGTGGCCTTGTAGTATAGTTTGAAGTCAGGTAGCATGATGCCTCCAGCTTTGTTCTTTTGGCTTAGGATTGACTTGGCGATGCGGGCTCTTTTTTGGTTCCATATGAGCTTTAAAGTAGTTTTTTCCAATTCTGTGAAGAAAGTCATTGGTAGCTTGATGGGGATGGCATTGAAACTATAAATTACCTTGGGCAGTATGGCCATTTTCACAATATTGATTCTTCCTACCCATGAGCATGGAATGTTCTTCCATTTCTTTGTATCCTGTTTTATTTCATTGAGCAGTGGTTTGTAGTTCTCCATGAAGAGGTCCTTCACATCCCTTGTAAGTTGGATTCCTAGGTATTTTATTCTCTTTGAAGCAATTGTGAATGGGAGTTCACTCATGATTTGGCTCTCTGTTTGTCTCTTATTGGTGTATAAGAATGCTTGTGATTTTTGCACATTGATTTTGTATCCTGAGACTTTGCGGAAGTTACTTGTCAGCTTGAGGAGATTTTGGGCAGAGACAATGGGGTTTTCTAGATATACAATCATGTCATCTGCACACAGGCACAATTTGACTTCCTCTTTTCCTAATCGAATGCCCTTTATTTCCTTCTCTTGCCTGATGGCCCTGGCCAGAACTTCCAACACGGTGTTGAATAGGAGTGGTGAGAGAGGGCATCCCTGTCTTGTGCCAGTTTTCAAAGGGAATGCTTCCAGTTTTTGCCCATTCAGTATGATATTGGCTGTGGTTTGTCATAAATAGCTCTTATTATTTTGAGAGATGTCCCATCAATACCTAATTTATTGAGAGTTTTTAGCATGAAGGGTTGTTGAATTTTGTCAAAGGCCTTTTCTGCATCTGTTGAGATAATCATGTGGTTTTTGTCTTTGGTTCTGTTTAAATGCTGGATTGTGTTTAGAACCTAGGCAATGCCATTCAGGACATAGGCATGGGCAAGGACTTCATGTCTAAAACACCAAAAGCAATGGCAACAAAAGCCAAAATTGACAAATGGGATCTAATTAAACTAAAGAGTTTCTGCACAGCAAAAGAAACTACCATCAGAGTGAACAGGCAACCTACAGAATGGGAGAAAATTTTTGCAATCTGCTCATCTGACAAAGGGATAATATCTACAAAGAATCTACAAAAAACTCAAACAAATTTACAAGAAAAAAACAACCCCATCACAAAGTGGGCAAAGGATATGAACAGACACTTCTCAAAAGAAGACATTTATGTAGCCAACAGTCACATGAAAAAATGCTCACCATCACTGGCTATCAGAGAAATGCAAATCAAAACCACAATGAGATACCATCTCACACCAGTTAGAATGGCAATCATTAAAAAGTCAGGAAACAACAGATGCTGGAGAGGATGTGGAGAAACAGGAACACTTTTACACTGTTGGTGGGACTTTAAACCAGTTCAACCATTGTGGAAGACAGTGTGGCGATTCCTCAGGGATCTAGAACTAGAAATACCATTTGACCCAGCCATCCCATTACTGGGTATATACCGAAAGGATTATAAATCATGCTGCTATAAAGACACAATCACATGTATGTTTATTGTGGCACTATTCACAATAGCAAAGACTTGGAACCAATCCAAATGTCCAACAATGATAGACTGGATTAAGAAAATGTGGCACATATACACCATGGAATACTATGCAGCCATAAAAAATGATGAGTTCATGTCCTTTGTAGGGACAGGATGAAGTTGGAAACCATCATTCCCAGCAAACTATTGCAAGGACAAAAAACCAAACACCACATGTTCTCACTCATAGGTGGGAATTGAACAATGAGAACACATGGACACAGGAAGGGGAACATCACACACCAGGGCCTGTTGTGGGGTGGGGGAGGGGGTAGGGATAGCATTAGGAGATATACCTAATGTAAATGACGAGTTAATGGGTGCAGCGCACCAACATGGCACATGTATACATATGTAACAAACCTGCACATTGTGCACATGTACCCTAGAACTTAAAGTATAATAATAAAAAAAAAATATATATATATACAAGAAAAGCAATACTCGCATTAGAATAACTGTTCATAGAATAATATGAGTCCTGGGAGAGACATTGTGGCATCATCTCATCATGCAGCTCAGAGTCATGTGGGTCATTCCCCTTCTGTGCTCTGCAAACTCAGCTGAGGACCGGAGACTTGGGTGTGATAGGGTGACACTGACATTGACGGGGATTTCAGGGCCCACTTGAACATCAGATCTGGATTCTGGATTGTAGCAGATACACAGGTGATGTAGAGCTATCTAAAGTTGATGCTGTTAAACATGCGCTGCATTTCATCCTTATAAACCGAATGAATCTCCAAAATGTTATCCATTTGGAGACACATGTCACATACATGAAACTCTATTCACGCCGCAGCTGCCCAGTGTCAGTCTCTGAAACTTGTTGTCTTGGTATTTAAATACAGTTATGTGTCGCGTAACGATGGGGATACCTTCTGAGACATGCATCACTAGGTGACATCCTCACTGTGTGAGTATCACTGAGTGTACTTAACAAACCTAGATGGTACAGCCCGCCACACACTTAGGCTCTGTGTGTGGCCTACTGCTCCTAGGCTACAATCCCTATGGAGCATGTCACTGTACTGAATACTGCAGGCAGCTGTAACCCAATGGTAAATATTTGTGTATGCCAAATATATCTGTGTATGCCAAATATATCTGAACATAAAAAAGGTAATGTGTTGTGCTATACCATTAGACAGGCTACTGCGTCATCAGTCAATATTTTTAAGCTTTGTTATAATATTATGGGACCATCTCATATATCTTTGGTCCCTTGTTGACCAAAACATCATTACGCTGTGCATGGCTGTAATTGCAGCTAAAGCATTGCTATCCAAATTAACTCAAGGCGTTGGGTGTGTAGTACATGCTCATTGTGCAGAGGAGACCTGTGCATCATTAGCACCATTAGGTCCTGCAGTCAGTGGATTTCTTCAAGTTCAATACGTTCTTTTTAAAAGTGAAATAAGTATTCTGAAAGCATTTTTAACAAAACTACGTCGAAGTTGGGAAGCAAGGAAATAGATAAAACATGACAATAATTATGACAAGGTAACAACAGAATAAGTATATGAGGATAAATGTATATATTATATTGGAATATGAAGAGCCCTAAGTTGTTGCCAGAGTGATCCTATTCAATTATCATATTGATCCTCTGGGCTCCCACCCCTCTTATGATTAGTAATAGAGCAGAAAAGTCCTTAACAACCTGACTCAGCCTGTTCTTCCACCTAAGCTCCTGCACGCACTGCACGCGCTCCATGGTCCAGTCACACAAAGCCGCAGATGCTTTTCCTCATAGTTGACTTACTGTTTTATCTGTTGACCTTTTTTACAATTTTTGTGCCTACCCTAAGCCTTTCTCCTACTTGCTGTACCTGGTACACTTACCTACTCTTAAGAAATGTTTCCCTGTTCCCACTATAGTCATTAGTGATGTGGTATTTCTGGTTTTTCTCCTGGGTATGAGGTAAGATTGCAAGTTGATGATGTGAATTGCTTTGATCAATAGCAGGTGGAAGGAAGCGAGGTGTGTTACTGACTCGTGGAAGTCTTTAATAGGCGATGCTCACTTTCCCACGCTCCCATCCCCTGCCGTGGTAGCCAGTGCTGTTCCATATGGTGTTTGGTCTTGCATTCCTGAGTGAGAACAAGGTAGAGGAAGGAGACTCCTCAGAACTTCATGGATGTGGACAGTGAGTGAAAAACAAATCCTGTGTGTTTTCAGTTACTAAGATCCTGAGATAGTTCATTATTTCAGCAACACTTAGCCCTGACGGGCTGACACATGCCCCTCTTATGAGCTTCTCTTTCCTCAGTGTTACTGTAATTGTTGGTAGCACTTTTGAGAACTTGCTGTGTCCCAGACTGTGTGCCTGGTGCTTTATTTCTGGTTTTTTTTTTTTTTTTTTTGCTTGTTCACGATGTTAATAATTTGCTCAAGGTCAGACTGTGTGACTCCTAATGACTGCGCTCTCCCCAGCTCCCTTGGCTGCATTAGTCAACAAACATCCCCACGCACCTGCTGTGTGCCTAGCTCTGTACTAGGTCTGAGGATCAAAAGATGAATCAGAAATAATCCCTGTCCATGAGAAAATAAGGATATTATAGGGAGAAACAGAAATTCAAGCCAGTGCGTACAATGACATATTAATAAAGGTTGTACAGCACAGTGGGTGCTAGAAAGATTTAGAATCAAAACCTGTCTCTTTCATTATGTGGTCTTGGACAAGTGTCTGTCTCCCCACTCTCCAACCTTTCTGACTTCTATTCCAAAAATGGGAACATTTGTAACTTTTATAAGATGTCCATGGCCACCTACCTGAAAACAGTAGTAGCATTGCATGCACCGAAGCATTTGAAGCCCTAGGCACTCAACAGCCTGCCACAAATGACAGTAAATGATCTGTAAGCATTGACTTAAACAAGTGGTTTCCGTGTTGCTTCAGTGGAAGATTCACCGAGTGCACAAAGGAAGGAGCCAGAAACTTGCTTGAGGGAAAAGGAGCAGAAAAGTTATATGGAGGAGGAGGTGGTGTTTGACTTGAGTTCTTAAACAGAAGTAATTTTAACTCTGACTGGACGACAAGGGCAATACATTTCAGGATAAAGGAAATAGCATGAACAAACTGTGAAACGTTGAGAACTACAGGAAATTTTTTTTTTTTGAGAAGGAGTCTCGCTCTTTCACCCAGGCTGGAGTGCAGTGGCGCGATCTCGGCTCACTGCAGGCTCCGCCCCCTGGGGTTCACACCATTCTCCTGCCTCAGCCTCCCAAGTAGCTGGGACTACAGGCACCTGCTACCTCGCCCAGCTAATTTTTTGTATTTTTAGTAGAGACGGGGTTTCACTGTGTTAGCCAGGATGGTCTCGATCTCCTGACCTCGTGATCCGCCTGCCTTGGCCTCCCAAAGTGCTGGGATTACAGGTGTGAGCCACCGCGCCCTGCCAGGAAACTTATTTTTAGAACAGTGCGGATCACAGTTGGAGAAATGGTGGGAGAAGTGCTGTGCAGGTGCCACGGGCAGCCCCAGCCGCCTGAATGCAACTGCACAGGCCATTCAGAAAGAGTGGAAGGGCTCATCCTGAGCTGTGACTTGTTGTTTTCTTTTGTTGTTGTTTTGTTTTGTTTTTTAATATGGGTTCTGGAAACATGGAAGCAATGTCAAGGATTGCCAGGAGTCACAGATGAAGGAAGCCAGCTGGTGGACCTCTGTAGAGAGAGATGATGAAGGCTTAAATTCAGGCAGAGGAGATGGAAAGAGAACAGGTATGAGCAAAATGAAGCAATGAAATTTGATAAGACATATTCCGGTGGTAAAATGTAAAGAGTGAGGCAAGGAAGGGGGTTCAGGAGAGCTACCACACTTCTAATGTGGTGACTGGAGGGTCGTTTGTAATAGAACTTGAGAATAGAGAAAGTTTATTTTTTTATTTTTTGTTTTGTAACTGTCAAGTTTTCTGTGTAGGAATTATTCAGGTTAAAAACTCAAACAATGTGGAAAATCTTCAAAGTAAGCTAAGAAATTCCACCACCCACATATGACCCTGTTAGCTTTTTCCTCTACACTGAAAACCACATGTATGTGTAATGATCATCTTAAACAGAGTGGTACCTTTAGCAGCTTCCTTTTGATTTAGTAACAGCGCAAGCCGCCTCCAGCTTTCCACTGAAATACCTAAGAGATCTGCTTTACGCCTTAGTGTAAAAGGATAAGTAGTATCCCATTCCATGTAGGATGTTTCTGGTTATTTCTTTATATCTACTTATATCTACTTTATATCTACTTTTATAAGTAATGTTATCCAGGACACTCTTGTGTAGCTATCTCTGCATGCTTTTGACAGTATAGTAACACGTTTTTTACAAAGAGAGCAAGTGCAGTCTTGCGCATGTAGTTTCTCAGGTAGCTTGTGGACACTCACGTGGGCATGTCACCTACTCAGCTGGACCAGAAGGGGCTGATGTCAGCTAGTCAGCTGGACCAGAAGGATGAACTGGGGCTGAGTATTTGTAGGGTATCAAAATGTGAATGGTACTTGAAACTATTGTCAATGATTCACTTATTGGAAGCATTTATTGGGGGGGGTCTGCTGATTGCCAGGTGCCGTATTATCCTTGGGGATACAATGGTCCCTAACCTCCCAGCGCTTTACTACAGACCCACGAAGACAAATGAATAGTCATAAACAGATTTACTGTTAAGAGTTTACTGATAAAATACATTTGCTGATGAAGATTACAAATGAGAAGAAATGAGTGTTAGGATGGAACCTAATTTTTAGACTTGGTGGCAGACGAAGGCCTCCCTATTTCTTTGTTATGTATTTTTTTTGGCTAATCCTAAATATTTTATGTACATATCTTGATTGTTACACTTTCTATGTGTCCTAGAAAGAGCATGATTTTTAAGCATTGACTTAAACAAGTGGAAATAGCTCCAGTTTGCATAATCAGTCCCGTGGTTTTAGTTCCTGCTTCAGCAAATTGAGGGCGAGCATTCAGTTGTGCATATACCATCTTTTATTCATCCGTTCCCTAGTGGATAAGTATTTAAGATAGTGCCAATTTTTTGTTGTTGTAAAAAATACCAACTTCAGAAATAACACATACGTCATTGAACTTGCCCCCTTTCTCTCCATTTTCAGTACCATTAGGGGTCATTGTATCCATGACTGTGGTGAAGTTGCTCTGCGCGTAGGACACAGAGCATGGGCCCTCCCCAGAGTCCTCACTGGGACACTGCTCCCCTGCCAGATTCTCTGCCAGGGCCTTCATCTGAGCCACTTAGGAGAAACTTAAAGGGTACCTCAGGAAATAACAATGTATCTTAAGAACCCAATGCCTTCTGGAAGCCTTTCCTCTGTTACTCAGAAGCCTTTTCTATGGCTATTTCCTATGTTTTCACTACAGTGCCTTTCAGCTACAAAATGAGTTGTTAGAAGTGTCATTTTTGCTGTTAAATGTTATTTCTGTGATTCTGTGTTTTCACTGTTTCCTGCTTACTAACGTGTGTGACAGTGGCCTTGACCTTATATCGCTAAAGGACAATGCTAAAATATGATAAAGCACCAGTGATTTTTAAGGAGTTGCTAGGGGATGCAACTGCAGACGTCTCTTGCAGGGGTTCCTCAGCATGGCTGGATGGCAGAATCGTATGGAGGAGCTTCATGGCCCCTATTGTACACTTACTCATGCAGAGTCTTTGGACAATATATTTTCTAAAAGATGCCCATGGGTTGCCAAAGTTGGTTCCAGATATATTTGAAAAGGAGGCGCATCATTAGTAACTACTTTTTCTATTCTTTTTAAAATAAAATTTATTTTTACTTCTTATTTTCCCTCTTCTAAAATTTAACCTAATTTTGCTTTCGTATTGCGGGGAAAAGAACTCTGATGTTACATGAAGAAAATGTAATACAAACTAGGTTAGATTTTATGTAGTCTGTGTAGCATAGAACAATAATTTATTGCCAACAGGACAGAATGGGATGAGATGTTGCAGTGGTAGATGAGGCTCTTCAGTGATAGGACTCTTTGTTTTTAGGGACTTTGAGAGGAGGCTGTCTACTTATAAACTCTCATCAAGTAGGTAGGCATGAGGTGTGAGACCCTCCTGAGCCTCACACCTGTACAAGATATGATTTAGGACCACTGGATTTTTGTGGGACTCACTCTTTTTATCATATGGGTGCCCTATTTATGGAAAAGAATACAAAAGTACCTTACTTTTTCAAATTTCTCAAAAATGTGATAATGTGAACTCATCGCCGAGGTCATTCCCAGGACCTCAGAAGGGGCCTGTACACATTCTGGGCCCTGAAACTTAGCTTCATGGTATATCTGCCTATTCTCCTGCCCCAAAATGTTGTTCCCACTCAGTTTCTACGGTGACTGAAATTGCACATGTGGAAGGGCACTCTGGTGCTACATTTCTTTCTCTAGAATTGAAGTTCCCCTGAGAGAGACCGAAGGGAGACATGTGGATTGTTCCCCAGAGTCCACTCGCACGGGCTGATAGCTGCCTCCTAGGGCTCTTGGTTGAGAAAGAGGCATGAGAAAGATTGGGGTGGGCCAAGGCAGGATTAGAACTAGGAAGACAGGAGGGAGACAGTGGGGATCGGCAGGGCCTGTTTCCTGTTGCTGCCATTTGTTAACCTCTGCGTGAGGTTGCAGCATGCCTTACTTGATTGATTTATGGCCTCACTTTCTGCTGTCACTGTCCAAGCCCATGGAGAATGCTGAGGCTGGGGGCTAGTGAAAGGAGAAACGGACAGTGGGACAGGGAAGAAAAGGGCTGAATGAAAAGATTCTGACCCAAGGACAAACTTATCTTATTAACCTGTTTTGCTTAGTGTATCCTGATCTTAGTCTCTGTTTTAAAATATATTGGTTACAAAAAGGATTTTTCCTATGGCTCTTTGTCATCTGGCATAGAACAATAATTATTGCCAACAGGACAGGGTGGGATGAGATGTTGCGGTGGTAGATGAGGCTCTTCCGTTATGGGACTCTTTAGGGACTTTGAGAGGAGGCTGTATAATTATAAACTATAATTAATTAATTAGATAGGCATGAGGGACCCTAATGATTCTTTAATGTACCTAAGAGCAAATAAATGAAAACTTCAGAAAGCAGAAGAGAACCTCCCTGATTAATCCATGTAAATTTTGAGAAACACTAAGTAGTTACCTGTTAGCAAGTTCTTAACACGAAAACTTTAGGGGGCTGTGGCATCTAAAGACTAGGAAATCTTGAAAATAATTACTCTTGTGAAAGGAATTTAAAGGACAGGGCAATTAGATCTTAAAAGTATGGGAGTCTACCAATTCTTTCATTTCTCTACCTCACAGGGCTGGTATATTTCATATTACAATGCCGCTAAGTCACATAAAACACTGCATAGTACACAGCAGGCACTGAATAAATGTTAGCAAATTATGTGTAACATAAAACTGTTAAAAATGTAATTATTATATTTGGCTAGCTAGAGAAAAAAATACTTCAATCATATTATATTAGTCCATTTTCACACTGCTGATAAAGGCATACCAGAGACTGGGAAGAAAAAGAGGTTTAATTCAGTTCCACGTGGCTGGGGAGGCCTCAGAATCATGGCAGGAGGTGAAAGACACTTCTTACATGGTGGCAGCAAAAAGAAAAATGAGGAAGAAGCAAAAGCGGAACCCCTGATAACCCATCAGATTTCATGAGACTTATTCTCTTATCACGAGAGTAGCACAGGAAAGACCAGCTCCCGTGATTCAATTACCACCCCCCTGGGTCCCACCCACAACACTTGGGAATTCTGGGAGATATAATTCAAGTTGAGACTTGGGTGGGGACCTAGCCAAACCATATAACATATTTAAACCTTTGACCACTGGACTTAGCTAATCTTGCTTCCAACATCAGATGTGTTTAAAGAATTCGGTGCTTATTTGTGAGTCAGGAATGGAGGGAAGAGAGCAGAAGCAGTTTCTGAAAATACCACTGTCTGACTTGACTTGATACAATCATGCCAGAGTAGTTAAAAGGAGTTTAGCAGGTCCTTCAGGTCCTGCTGAGGGCAATTACTCTGTGTCCTTGATAAAGCAGTCTCAAGGCCATTATACAGCACATACTGTGGGAGGGAAATGCTGATGAGGAAAGCAGCAGATGTAAATCTGCCGGTGGGGAACATCATTGAGACGCAGAGAAACATGAAGTGAGGAAGTTAATGCCGGAAAGGTGACTAGATGCTGCTGGGGTTAAAGGGAGAGAGGAAGAGGCTTGGCTGTGCAGCAGTGAACCTGGAAGAAATACATGCTACCCTGTACACAAAAGGACACGTCAGAACATTTACATGTGTATGTGTATATGTGTGCGCAGCCACACACATACAATTTGGTTTCTTGAACAGAAAGAAGCACGCGTCCTCAAAAGACAACCCACTTTCTCATTGGGTTCAGTTGGACTCTGAGCTTCAAACCTGAGTTTACAGAGAACTCATTCACTCCATTTTCCTGGACAATCGTCCTTCAGAGCCCTGCCCTGGCCGGCCACTCTCCCTCTCTCGGGTGGTAAGCGTCTTGGAAGGGCTGCAGGCTGTTTTGGCAGTGTGTCCCCAGCATGCAGCCCTGAAAAACGAGTGCGTCTTCTGTGGTTCGTGGGATCCTCAGAGGAGGAGTGAAGGTGATTATAACGTGTCAGATTCTCATTTGGGGTGGCAAGTGTTGATTTGACAGAGATGAAAGCCTTTGGCTGGGGAGGGGTGTGTGAGGTGCGGTGTGGCGAGGATTCCCGGGTCGGACTGTGATGTCAGTGGCGCCGGAGGGAACAGCTTGCACTCAGCCTTGAGCAGTTGGAATCTGTTGGGAGGGCAGTTGGCCAATCCTAGGCCTGAGAGTTGGGCAATGGGAGACCCCATCAGTGTGTCACCTTTGCCTCCGGGTAGAAAGAAAGTAATCTAAGGATGTGTGCAAGACTGCATTCCTAGGCGAGTCTGCGTAACTGATGCCAAACCGGGGAGGAGGGCTGTGGAGGAGGCCGTGGAGGCCGGCTCACCAGCTCTGTACTGTTGGTCAGAGACGCACTCCCGCTCCTGCCTGTGACCCAGCAGTTGACGGTTAACTGGTATGGCAACATTATATGGTGAGGAGGGTGCTTGCTTGCTCATATGATAATAACAAAAATATTTATTAAATTCTTACTGTTATGAGGTATTCCGTTAAGCCTGTTTAAAGACGCTGAGGCTAAGAAGTTTTATGATACTAAAATGTAATTGAGGCATACTTTATATTTTCCTAATTGTCCTGGGTTAAGTGATGGCAACAGTGAGTATAGGGGTTCCTCTGACTTTTCATTACTCCAAGAAGTCAGAAGAGAGACTGGTGAGAAAATGAAAACTAACACTGAAATGTATCAGAAGGAAGCTGGAAAGGGCAGTACTGAAGAAGAGAAAACCATACGGGCACTCTGCCTTTGTGCAACAGAGAAAGAGTCATACCTATTGCGAGGGAGTGAGTTGAATTGAGCAAGGACTGTGCATAAAGATTTGTTTGCCTTATAAAGGTGAAGGCTTACGTTTTGTGTCTGCTTCTTTGTGTTTGCTTGTTTTAGTATGCTTTTGTTTTCAGCAAAGCATTTACTATTTGCCAGAAATGCTGGCAGTCGTAGTAGAGGAGTTGGCATAGAATTCATTAGGATTATTTCCTTTAAAATTCCTTCACAACTGTCTTATGGCAATTCTGAAATTACCATTGGGAGATAGATTAGAATATATGAGAATGTCTAGCTTACAGTTAAGGCTGATCTGGAAGTACTAATAGTAGGACAGCTTCTCACCTCTTCTGAAGGACTGGAGAGGCAGTCTGCGTAGGGTAGAAAAGAGAAAAGAGAGCATTCCATAGAGAGAACTGGACATGTATGGGGAGCTGGAAGTCCTGACCCTGTCCCATCATCTTACAGAAGGCAGGTCCATAGCCAGCCTCCCAGCGGCTGGCAAGAGCAGTCCCTCTAGGTCCCAGTGCCAGGCTATTAGTTTAAAATTTTCCTAATTTATTTGAAAATTTATAAGAGTAATGGATCTTTTTCTCTGAAAATTAGTTTGGGATTCTACCTATTGTATGAGCTTAATAGAAGAACCCAAGGAACCATTTATCAATTGCCATGTTCCAGATGGCATATTAAGAATTTGATGTGCATTATATTTATTAGTCTTCATGATAATCCTTATAAGATTGATACTATTATTATCACCATTTTACAGATCTGAGCCTTAGGATAAGTCCATTGCCCAAGGTCACACAGTAGGGGCCACACCATTTGTACCCTGATTATAAAGGAAGGTATGAACTCCCATTTTCATGATATGGAACAACTTCTGTACAAGTGTTTTAAGTTTGGAAAATTTTAAAGACAGTTTTGCAAAAAATGCCTTTCCTTTCTTCTCTTTTTGAAAGAAATCTTGACAATAAATTGCTTATGTGTTGCATGTGACTCTTAAACGTTCTGTTTTTAAGATCTCTTTGATATTGTTGGTGCTCTCTGTCTCTCTCTGAGATCTGTTAATAAGAAGAAAAGAAATTAAATACTATTAGTAAAGTATACTTCCAAACTTTTGTAACAATAAGTTCCACCATTCTCAGATATACTTAAATAACTGCTAAAATGTATGTTGGTATTGTAAAACCTAATCGGCAAACTGACAGGTTTGGGTTTTTTTCCCTCAACCAAAAAGTAAGTGGAAAAAGACTCTCTTAAAATTAGAGTTGTGAGTGGTTTGTTGGCTTGACTGGTGGCATTGAGTGCCTCAGGTGAGCAGAGACCAAAGCGTGACCTGTGCTAGTGGAGCTCTTGTTGCCGTTAAGTGTTTCGTTCACAAGGAGACAAGTTCTACTTCAGTCTTACACGTGGGTCACACACAGCTGACCTCAGGTTGCCATTTCTTTTCCATTTTACCAGCCTCATAGTCTTTTTTGTGTTACCTTCCATTTACAATCCATTATATGTAAGTGGGACTTAAGGGCCTATGAAGGACACAACAAAAACTGTGAGTAAACCTGGTATCATCCGGCTTTTCTCCTGTCTGCTGCAGTTTGATGTTGCTGAGATCTTGTCCACAGCTATTAAGCTATCTGGAAAAGAATTAACTGGGACATGTAAAGTAGTCATTCTGTTTCTAAAGTGGGTTTGTTTTTTTCTGGCCCATAAAATGCATGTAAGTCTTTATTTACGTGCTACGTTTGGACATATTTGAGGGAGTATTTCCTTCTATTTATTGGTCACATTAATATCATACATCTGTCACTTCAACCATCAACCCGGATAGCCTAAAGGGAGAAAACATTTTTGTGGCCAAAACCAGAGTTTTACATAGGAAAATGCTTGGGTGCATATACAGCCAAAGACTCATTGGCTTACTTTTCTACATACGATTTGAGAATTGAGATAATTTTGTGACTAGTTCTCCATTAAAACCTGATTTGGCTTTTAGTACTCTATATTAGAAGAAAGTGACTATTAAAAAACTTAATCCACGGGAGAATTTTCTTAATCCATGGTCTGTGTGTGTGGGTTTATCATGTATTTATTTATGTAACAGATATCAGGTGTCTACTATGTGCCAAGAACTTTTTCAGGAATTGGGAATACAGCAGTGAATGAATAGATTAAAATAAAATCACTTTCCTCCAGGATACCTGCATTAAAACAGAGGAGGGGTAAGACAGAAATAAGTTAGGAAAATATGTGGTGTGTCAGATTGTTGATAAGTGCTAAGAAGAAAAAGGAGTGAAGGGCAGTTACCATTTTAATTAACATGGGCAGGGAAGCCTGCACCAAGTAGGGAAAATTTGAGCAAAAATTTAGAGCAGTCAGACAGCTGGTAACAAGTTTCAAGCAGAAGGAAGAAAGAGCAATTGCAAAAATTTAGTCTCAGAATATGGCTGGCATATTTGGAGGCACTGCAAGGCGGCCATGTCAGTAGAGAAGGAGAGCAAAGTTCTCCTAGGATATTCAGGATCCCATGAAGGATTTTTTCTGCTCTCTGAGTAAGACAGGAAGAAACTGAAGAGTTTGTTTATTCACTTACCTTTTTTTTTTTTTTTTTTTGGTGACACGGTCTCACTCTGTTGCCCAGGCTGAGTGCAGTGGTGCAATCATGGCTCCCGGCAGTCTCGACCTACTGGGCTCAAGCAGTCCTCCCACCTCAGCCTGTCAAGTAGCTGGGACTACAGGTGTGTGCCACCACACCCAACTAATTTTTTAAATTTTTTGTAGAGAAGGGGTCTTGCTAGGTTGCACAGCATGGTCTGGAACTGCTGGACTCAGGTGATCCTCTCACTTCAGCCACCAGAGGTGCTGGGATTACAGGTATAAACCACTGCATCATCTGGTTCATTGAAGAGTTTTAAGCAGAGAAGTGACCTGATCTGACTTCCTAAGATCACTGTGGCTACTGTATTGAGAACTGACTGGAGGAGAAAAAGGGCAGACACAGGGAGACGATTGAGGAGGCCAGTGGCCAAACCGGGCAAGGGCTGGTGGTGGCTGGGGCCATGGTGGTCCCAGTAGACTGGATGAGAAATGAAAGGATTGCGGATACTTTTTCAGGGTACAGCCAACAGTATTTCCTGATGGATTAGCTATATGGTGGGAGAGAAAGATGCCAATGATGGCTTCAGGGTTTCAGCCTTGATGGAACAATGGAGGATCAGGTTTAGGAAGAAAATCTGGAGTCTGCCAGATGTCTCCACCATAAAGGTATCGTTTCTTCTTTGTGATGAGTAATCCATGGAATGATACTTTGAGATCTCGTGAATATAATATTTCTCAATACCGTATTAGGTGTTTGGTTTTGGCCGTTTCTATGGTCTGAATATTTGTCCTCCCCAGCCCCCAAATTCATATGTTGAACATAATCACCAAGGTAGATGGTATTAGAATGTGGGGCCTTTGGGAGATGGTTGGGTCATGAGGGCTGCACCCCTGAGAATGGGATTAATTAATGCTCTGATAAGAGGCCCCAAAGAGCTGCTTTCCCCTTCAGCCATGTGCAGACACATAGAAGGACTCATCTATGAAGACGGGGCCTTCACCAGACGCTGAGTCTACTGGTGCTTTGATCTTGGACTTCCAGCCTTCAGAACTGTGAAAAAGAAGTTTCTGTTGTTCCTAGATTATCCAGTCTAAGGTGTTTTGTTACAGCCTGAAGGGACCAAGACAGACGTATTAGTTGGAGATACGGAGTAGGTTTTTGGCTATATTATTACAGAAGTCTGGGTGTAAGTTGATTAAAATAAGGACTGATTTTCATTTGAGGCCCTGATAATGGAACATGGGCAAGCATTTCATGGGTATGTCACATGTTCAATTTCATTCATTTGAATGGACTAGAACAATGAAAGATAATAATTTAATTTTGATTGTTCTACAGGCCTGTCTTTATTAACTTTGCAGATGTCCATCTGTGTGATAATTGAGCCAGTTTTCTTAACTCTATAATATAGCCAAAGGCTTCGAGCCATCTTTTCTGTAACAGTGATGTTGCCCAGCTTTGGTGGGGAGGCAGGTTAGTTTGACTCCCATGAGAGGACTAATCCAGAGACAAGTAGGCTAGCAAAGGACGGACTGAGGCTAGGGCAGGTGAGCTGCAGGGCTGGCCCCTGCAGCCGGCTAGGGCTTAAGGGAACCATTTCCACATGGCTGGACCTGGGCCTTAAACCCAGTGATGGCTGGGATTGCCAGGCTCCTGCAGTCCAAAGAATCTGGGTTTCAGAATCGACTCACTTTGTTCAAATTCCAGCTTTGCCAATCACTAGATACATGACTTTGACAAAGTTACTTCTCTGAACTTCAGTTTCTCCACCTGTAGATTGCGGATAATCATAATTCATGATCTGATCTTGTTTGCCACACCAGACTTACCTCCTGCCATCCTTTTAAGTGTACTTTTTAACATTATGCACGTGAGTATATGGTTCTTTGGCTTGGCACAAATTACCATTGCGTTGCATGTCCTTTCTATTTTTGGTGATGCTAAATTTGCTCACTAGGTTCAGATGGAGTCTGCCAGATGTTTCCACCATAAAGGTGTCGTTTCTCCTTTGTGATGAGTAATCCATGGAATGATACTTTGAGATCTCATGAATATAATATTTCTCAACACCATATCATTGAGTGGTTTTACTATTCATTGATGATCTTTGCCTGAATTATTGCTTTGGGGCTTACGAAATGATGATTTTTGAATGAATTCTACTATCCCATCTATATTTACAGCTTGAATTCTTCTGAGAGAAAAGAGCTTCCCTCACTCTGCTCCCACTTTTTTGTTCTGCTTCACTTTGGGTATCATTAAGGACTCATGGATTCCTTCTCTATTCAGTATTATAATACGTTACCATTTCTATTCTTTTTTATACTTAATGTGTTATAATCTGTTGCTGTATTTATTATTTCAGATCTTCAGACTACCCAGATTTGGCCAGTATGCGTTCTTTCAAACCCTTTCGTACTGTATTTCATATGTCTTCATTAGCCTCGGAAACACTTGATCTCCTGGCACAACATTTCCCTTATTTACTTTGTATGTTCCTATTTCACACCTGGAATCAGCCACTTCTCCAAGGAACTCTGGTTCTGTTCAGTGGGGAATGGTATTTAGTAGCCAAGACCTGAGCACTAGATGTGCTCATTGCAACTTGGATGTTATCCCTTCTAGGCTCTTACGGTGGCTACAGCTAGGAAATGTATATTTAAATGATGAGTTATGATGCTATCTCCAATTCAAATCCAGTACCATAGGGTTCTTCCTAATTTTTGTAAAACAATATTATACAAAGTAATTGGCATAGAAAGTAATTATTAGAAAGCTTATACATTATAGGTTAGTATGATTAAGAATGTTAATATTAAAAATTGGTTATTTAGCTCACTTACAATAATTGTGTACTATGCCTGAACAAGGAATCTGAGCATAGTTTTCAGTCTTTGGAATTTTGACTGGATTTGGCATCCTTAACATACTCAGAATGACCTACATACTTCATAATATTAGTAAGTGTCATTACAAGATGGATAGTTTAGAACATCATCATTTACAAATATCTCAGCAAGTTATAACAAAATGTTTTTATTATAAAACATAAAGGTTTACTAGAAAGGCTTTAAATAAATTGAAATGTAACTAACGTAATGTCTCAGTATTAGGTGTAGATTTTGCTGATGGAGTAGTCAGTATACGCAATTTTCACTGATGGCTCCTTTTTTAGGTTTATTGTAGTACCCCGTATTTGTGCTGCTTTTGATTATATCAGAATACTGACTCATGCCATCAACTTTGTTAGCCAGGACATTTTGAACTTTTTTTTCCCCATTATTCTTTTAAGTTCTGGGATACATGTGCAGAACGTGCAGGTTTGTTACATAGGTTTACATGTACCATGGTGGTTTGCAGCACCCATCAACCGGTCATCTACATTAGGTATTTCTCCTAATGCTATCTCCCTTAACCCCCACCCCCTGGCAGGCCCCAGTGTGTGATGTTCCCCTCCCTGTGTCCATGCATTCTCATTGTTCAGTTCCCACCTATGAGTGAGAACATGCAGTGTTTGGTTTTCTGTTCCTGTGTTAGTTTGCTGAGAATGATGGTTTCCAGCTTCATCCATATCCCTGCAAAGGACATGAACTCACCCTTTTTTATGGCTGCATAGTATTCCATGGTGTGTATGTGCCATATTTTCTTTATCCAGTCTATCATCGATGGACATTTGGTTTGCTTCCAATTCTTTGCTATTGTGAGCAGTGCTGCAATAAACATATGTGTGCATGTGTCTTTATAGTAGAATGACTTATATCCTTGGGGTATATTCTCAGTAATGAGATTGCTGGGTCAAATGGTATTTCTGGTTCTAGGTCCTTGAGGAATCACTACACTGTCTTCCACAACGGTTGAATTAATTTACACTCCCACCAACAGTGTAAAAGTGTTCCTGTTTCTCCACATCCTCTTCAGCATCTGTTGTTTCCTGACTTTTTAATGATGGCCATTTTAACTGGCATGAGATGGTATCTCATTGTGGTTTTGATTTGCATTTCTCTAATGACGAGTGATGATGGGCTTTTTTTTCATATGTTTGTTGGCCACATAAATGTCTTCTTTTGAGAATTGTCTGTTCATATCCTTTGCCTACTTTTTGATGGTGTTGTTTTTTTCGTGTAAATTTGTTTAAATTCCTTGTAGATTCTGGATATTAGCCCTTTGTCAGATGGACAGATTGCAAAAATTTTCTCCCATTCTGTAGGTTGCCTCTTAACTCCGATGATAGTTTCTTTTGCTGAGCAGAAGCTCTTCAGTTTAATTAGATCCTATTTGTCAATTTGGCTTTTGTTGCCTTTGCTTTTGGTGTTTTAATCATGAAGTCTTAGCTCATGCCTATGTCCTGAATGATATTGCCTAGGTTTTCTTCTAGGGTTTGTATGGTTTTAGGTCTTACTTTTAAGCCTTTAATCCATCTTGAGTTAATTTTTGTATAAAGTGTAAGGAAAGTCTTAGTTTTCTGCATGTGGCTAGCCAGTTTTCCCAACACCATTTATTAAATAAGGAATCCTTTCCCCATTGCTTGTTTTTGTCAGGTTTGTCAAAGATCAGATGGTTGTAGACGTGTGATGTTATTTCTGAGGCCTCTGTTCTGTTCCATTGGTCTATATATATCTGTTTTGGTATCAGTACCATGCTGTTTTGGTTACTATAGCTTTGTAGTATAGTTTGAAGTCAGAGAGTGTGATGCCTCCAGCTTAGCACATTTTAAACTTTTAAGTTTATCATATATATGTAAGGATTTTAATTAAAACCAATGCTGCAGGGAGTGTTTTTTGTATGCTACTATAGCATTTTTGTCTATTTGTGTTTTAAAATGGATATTTGGTTTTCTGGGATGGACATATAATACAGCCCTTTAAATAAAAAGCATTGATGAATGAATAGGTCAGCTTTATGGAGTTTTAAGTTTCTTTCTTCTTGTAAACAGCATAGAACCCCATTCAAGGCAATGCCAGGTAGATTATATCCTTAATTTATATTGGGCTAAAATACATTCAACAGATAATTTAACTTAAAAAAACAAAAAAGCAAAAAAAAAACACACGTTTTGAAGAGTTATTTAAGCTCTTCATTTTGGGTGTCCCAAGTAGGAGGTGAACTTGACATTGCCTTTTGACGAAGACTGCAGAGCAGGGCAGGACCAGTGAGTAATGCTTGTGGAGGTTCAAATCTCTGGTGACCCATTCCATACAGCTGTGGTTCTTTTAATTGGGAGACTTGGGTTTTGAAGGGGAGATGGCAGCCGGGACTGACAGATTTTACAATAGTAGAGCAGAGTACAGCAAAGCCAACAGTCAACAAATACTTTATTTATTGACACCAACTATACAGTCATGCTAATTTCATTCCAAGTGCAAAACTTAAACCTCATTCCAGTTTCTGTTTTCAAAGAATAACAGAAGCACAATGAAAATACTTGTCAGAGAAAATGCTTAAAATCCATTTGGCTACTTTTTTTTGCTGTGAAAGAAAAAGCCCCCTTTGTGCTGGCCATTACGACTTATAGATATGGCTGCAACACAATTCACTTTTTTCCATGTTACCAAATTTACAATGAATTATACGTGATCTTTTGATTTCCTGTCTTTCATGCCATCCTATGCGCCCCCTTTTTTTCCCAATAAAAATACCTCTTCTCTTGCTTTGCTGTTCTTATGATCCAAATGACTAATACAATACAATGAGAAAGTATCTGGGCAAAGCAACTCCGTCTCATTTTCTAATTTATTTTGATTTAAATACTTCGTTAGCTGAGGGGAAATTACGTACATATCTATGATGTCATCATGGTTGTTGTACTTACTTAAATGTCTAACTTTTTTTTTCTGTTTTTGAGATGGAGTCTCTCTCTGTCGCCCAGGCTGGACTGCAGTGGCATGATCTCAGCTAACGGCAAGCTCTGCCTCCCGGGTTCACGCCATTCTCCTGCCTCAGCCTCCTGAGTAGCTGGGACTACAGGTGCCTGCCACCATGCTCGGCTAATTTTTTGTATTTTTAGTAGAGACGGGGTTTCGCGGTGTTAGCCAGGATGGTCTTGATCTGCTGATCTCCTGATCCACCCGCCTCCGCCTTGCAAACTGCTGAGATTACAGGCGTGAGCCACTGCGCCCGGCCAACTTAAGTCATTTTTTAGTGTCTACTCAAAACAGATTGTAAATTTAGAATTACGTGAAGTACAAAGGAGGCTACAGTTTTGCACCTGGCACATAATAAGCACCCAAAAGGTGTTTGTTGGGTCAAACTGAAAAGCACGTACTCTTTATGTTTGCTATGAATTTGCATTATGGTTCAACTTGATTCAGTATGTATTTCTACTCTTGTGACTGCAAGTGGACTCTGGAAGCAGACACCTGGGTTTTAATTGAGCTTTGCCACAGACTAGCTGTGTCGCTAGCTATTTAACCTTCCTCTGCGTCAGTTTCGTCCTCTAAAATGGAGGGAATAATACTAATTCTTATAGAATTTTTGTGAAAAACACATGTGAATACCCAATGAGTATTGGCTCTTATTTATGACTACTTTCTTGTAAATCAGCTTAACCTGCCCTCTAGATTCTATCTCAGAACCTTTTCTGGTCTTCATAAACACTCCTGAAATGTTTTTGCCAATAACTTTCCTCAACCTCAGATGTGTACAACTGAAAATCCAAATTTTTCAAGTGACATTCAGAAGTGTCTGCTGTGCTTTGTACTTTTTATCTCAATTTGTGATAAAAACTGAAATAATATAGTATGCATATTTAAACTTAACAGTTTGCCTTTTGAAGTATTTTTCTTAATGATTTACATTTTCTTTAAATGAAATTTATGTTTAAAGGTAGAGTTTTAAATGTATATGTTTTTTTTTTTTAGTGGCTGGTTGGTTAGACTTGTTTAAAATCTGTTCCCTTGCTTTCTAACTTGTTACTTAACCTGCAGTTCATACCATATGCAGATAAGTTATTTAGCCTGGAATATAGACAATTTCGGTCTGTGACACTTTTTTCAAATTTATAATTTTTGCCATACAGCCATTTGCCTTTCTTCCCTTCCTCCAGGAAGGCCTCCTTTCCTTCCTTCTTTCTATCCATTCAAAAATAATCTCTATGCCAGGGACTGTTATGTGTCTGAAGATACATGTAATTAATTTAAAATATGTGAATCAATGAATACCCATGTACTCCCAAACCAGCCTGAGAAAATATTAACTTGACTTTCAAAGTTTAAAAAAAGGTTCTAGTGTTCATTTTCACTTTTGATTGTCTTTATTTTACTTAAAGCTAAATGAAATAATAAAGAAATGAAACATTATTTTAAGTTTTAACCAATGCATTTTAAATATAAAGTAATAAACCTTTAAGAGAACAACTAAAATTGGGGAAATTTCATATTCTCTATTCCACAAGCATGTGGAGGCCATCCATGCTGAGTGCCGTGGTGAACACAGCAGGCTGCATGAGACCTTATACAGCTGATACTCATTGTCATTTCAAGTTGTTTTACCCAATTAACTTTTCCCCTGTACCTTGCTTGTAAACAGAATTGGAAGCTATCTAAAGGCCTATAATATTTTGTACACTCTGTATGTTTGCAGTTGATGAAATTTTATTTTTTGGACTTCAGCAGTTTGTACAGACATGTACAAGTGAGCTTGTATATGTTGGCAATACATTAATCTGTGTTAAATATGTTAGTTTTGTGGCCATGGCTGATTTGAAAAGAACTAGTTTCTTAATGCTTTCATTGGGTGGTAGAATATTTGGAAAAGAAAGATACTCTTTAAGTATCTTTTATGAATATTTATTTTAAATACATGTTGAGTACTTCCTGTGTATTAGGGCTATGCCAGAGTCTTAACATTAATTGCCTTATTTAACATTCACAAAAACTGCATAGTGTAGGTAGGGAAATTGTCCAGAGAGAGGTTACATTAATAAGTGGCGGCTTAGAGATTCAAGCTCACATCTGTCTTCTCCCAGAGCCCATGTTTTCTTCGCTGTACTAGTATTTCAGATGTGGATTTCATGAACTACAACATCATATTTTCTTAAAATGGCAGAATAATATAGGTTTTCCCCCTTTTTATGGAATATATCTGAAAGTACTGATTTGATAGCAGGGGACAAAGTAAAATCATAAAGCTCACTTTAGGCTGGGAGTGGTGGTTCACACCTGTAATCCCAGCACTTTGGGAGCCTAAGGCAGGCAGATCACCTGAGGTGGGGAGTTCGAGACCAGCCTGACCAACATGGTGAAACCCCATCTCCACTAAAAATATAAAAATTAGCTGGGCATGGTGGCACATGACTGTAATCCCAGCTACTCTGGAGGCTGAGGCAGGAGAATTGCTTGAACCCAGGAGGTGGAGGTTGCAGTGAGCCGAGATCATGCCATTGCACTCCAGCCTGGGCAAAAAGAGCAAAACTCCGTCTCAAAAAAAAAAAAAAAAAGAAAAAGAAAAAAAAATCTCACTTTATTTCCCTCACTCTCTGACAGTTTACTACCACCCCCAAGGTAATTTTTTTTTCTAATATTAAGATGGGGAAGGAGAGTATTTTCACCTAGTGTCAGTTTTAAGAATAACTTAGTTTGAAAGGTATAGACATACAGTTATACATACCATTTTTTAGAGTGGTATTTACCAGCATTATAAATTACCTTAAGAACAAAAGATACATTTCTTATTGATGATAAAGGAATTATAAAGGCTAATACTAGTTAAAATAGAATAGAGTCATCTAGTTTTATTGGAGTGGTAACAAAAACAAAATTTAAAGCGAGCATCGTAATGAATCTTGGTTTTGGTTGCTAGATCTCTGAGCCCTCCATACTAATGACAGTCATCTGTCAGCAATGTTTTCTGAATGTTTCTGTGTGCACGGACCTTTATGAGGTGTTTAACCTCATTTAACCTCTGTGGTTTGCAGCTTGAATTTTAAAAGGCCAAAAATAATGGTTGTTCTTTCCTGGAAGACATATGAAAATTATGTGTTGCATTTTTTTTTCTAACAGTAACTTCCCAAAGTCCTTATACCTTAGTTCTTCTATCCTATCAATCAGGTAAATAGGAAAAAAAAATTCATATCTGACATTTAGAGAAATCCCCCAAATATTGGGTGGGTCTGGAATTTGCTGATCGCTAGGTTTCTTCTGCTTTTAACTTAATGAAACATGCAGTGATGAAATTTTCTATCAGTACTTCTAGTGCTAATAAGATGAAACAATGAATTAAATGAGAAATTCCTTTGTCTGTTCAGGGAATATGTGCTAAAATTTTACAGCAAAAAATAACTTACCCCCATCTAGGACCCGAGAACCTAAGGAAATTACTCATTTTGTTTTCCATAAATTGCTGCTGTGCGTGAGACACGTATTAAATTTCAATTCAAGAGCTGGGTTTTGGTACGTAACTTTCTCCTTGTATCGTTCTAATTGCTTTCTCCCTGTATATACTTTCAGAAAGTTTATGTTCTTCCCGTCTTTACTTCTTTTTCATTCCTCCACCCACATTTTCTATGCATTGACCTGTTCCACGGATATTTACTGTCTTCTTTGTTCCACATGCAGGTGATATGATGAGAACAAACAGGACAAAATCTCTGCCCTCCAGAAACTCACATTCCATGCGCCGTTCTACTCTCTCCTTTTCCACTTCCCCTGCTGTCATCCTTTAGAGTTGGTCACCCTCTGTGATGGCTGGCGACATCCTCCAGAGCATGAATGGATGCCCCACAGTTTGCGAGGTGCTGATTCCAAAGGTGCTGTCACCTGAAGTTTTGCTTATATGCTGATTCTCCACCCTCAGATTTTCAGACAAAGTCCCCCAAGATTGTCTTTTGTCATTAGCTCAGCATTTTTTTTTTCAAGGCAAATATAAAAGAGCTATCTAAGAGAGACTGCTGTAGGTAACATTACCAAGTTCTAGATGTTGGTTTCCTGTCAAATTTCAAATCAAGGAAGCGAGTTGGTATCTCAACCTCTGAAGCCAACTAACATTCTTATGAAAAGTCACTTAAAGTATTAAGAATCATGGATTTTGGTGGCTTCTAGACCTTACTTGTGGTTTTCTTAGTAAACTACAATATGGTAGTATGATTTAGAATATTATTTCTATATAGCTTCAGGGGTTTAAACTATCATTCGGCCCTTATGGATATTATTAACATTTTTAATTAGAGATTTGCTTCATTTAGGCCTTTTAATATATAGTATCAGTTCTCTTCTGGGACATGACTATTTGCCCCACCTGGTCAGATCTCTGAGAAAATGGCAAAATGGGAAAGGAAATATTGAAGAGTCACGGGTTTCATATTTTGTGGCATAGTGGGAGGGTCTGAATAGTTGGTGTCTGAATAAGAATTCAATTTTTAAAACTAGTTTTACTTGTGCAGTAACTTAATGGAAACATGTACCATCTCATTCTTTCTCTATAATATTATTTGATTCTCATTATATTGTTGACCTGAAGAAGGAAGTTGAGGCACAAAATACAATTTTAAAAAGATTACTTGAGCCAAGGTGAGAGGACAGCAACCTGGAAGACTCAGACCCAGGTCACCTTGGATATGAACTCCGTTAGGCCTTTGACAGAAGCAGGTTTTCCAAAGCAGGAAGAGGGACAGGGAGTGGGCTGATACAGCTGTTTGTCAGGAATTCCCGTTGGTTAGACAAATGAGATTGATCAGTGATTGACTGTACATTGGTGAACTGTGGGGTGTGGGGTATGGTGTCCAGTGAGTGGCCTTGCTTGGTTAGTTAATAGCTGCTTGTGGCGGCAGCTGGTCTAGAGTTCACATAGCAAGCAGCTTCAAGAGCTGATTACTTAGCTCAAGGGGGGAGGTGGGATGCGACTGCTGCCTCACTCTCATGCCTCCATGGGTCTGATAATTTATAGCAGGCTCGCATTCCTCAGGTAAAGTTTCTTTTCTTACTGTGTTTTATTGTTAAGCACCTATATTAGTTTCCTGTGGCTGCTCTGACAAATGCCACAAACGTTGTGGCTTAAAACAACAGAAGTGCATTCTCTCATCATTCTGGAGAAGAGAAGTCTGGAATCAGGGTATTGGCAGGGCTGCACACCCTCCAGAGGCTCAAAGGGAGAGTCCTTTCCTGCCTATTCCAGCTTCTGGTGGCTCCAGGCATTCCTTGGCTTGTGGCAGCATCATTTTCTTCTCTGCCTCTATTTTCACACCCCCTTCTCCTCTGTGCACTTCTCCCTCAAAACTTCCTCTGCCTCCCTCTTTTAAGGATACGTATGATTGCATGTAGGTCCCCCCCAGATTATCAAGGATAATCTCCTTAAAGTCAACGGGCTGTGATTACTAATCATATCTACAAAATACCTTCACAGCAACACCTTGATTCATATTTGAATTAATTACTGGGAATATTAGACTAGTCAAGTTCCCACATAAAAGTGGCCATCACCCCCTGTAAACTTGGCACTCATATACTTCTTAAACTATGACTAATCTCCAAATAAAGACACCCATAAAGTCGTACTTCCACAGGACATAATGCAGCTATCTCACTTACAACCAAAAATGTGTTAACTCTTTCCCCAGAAGAGGATGCAAAAGTTCCTGGTTGGTGTTCACTGTTTTCCTTAACATCCTGGAACTTAAATACCATGATGTAAAGTTCACTGTTATTCATGCATCTTATGTTAGATGATAAGGGATAAGAGCAGGAAGAATGCAAAGATTATTGCTTACAAATTTATATACCCACATACTCATAACAAAATAAGAAATACTCATAAACATTGCAGCCCTTATTTCTGAAACTGACTGGTCCTAGATAGTGTTTATAGCTACTTTCTTCCATTACTCACTCCATGTTCCCTTTGCCCTCTGGGAGCACCACAGCCTGTTGGTCAGGGTTATTTGCCTGTAGGGTGACCCAGACCCTCATTCCTGGGGGCCTGGGTCATTAACAGTCCTGCCTGAAAGGGGTTGTTGGTTTTCCATTGACTTCAGTCACAGGGCATGATGGCAGATGTCCTAAGGGGTATTCTGCATTCCAGACACGTTCTTCCTAACCTCCTTTGTGTAGCCGAAAAGCAACCAGGTGTCCAGGTGGTTGATTAGGACAAGGGGCCAAACCAAAAGGAATAACTAAGCCTTTGTTCACTTGCTGGGATAAGCAAGAGACACAAAATGGTGCTGGCTCCCCAGAGGTGCTGGCTGTCATCTGCAGAATGGTACTGGGTGAGAGTCAGGTGGATCAGCTCAGATGAGGGGTGCATTTCACTGCTGGGAAGTCTCAAACAAAAGGCTCCTGCCTCTTTATGGGCCTGTTGGCTGGGGGAGGGGCTAGGTATGGGAAAGTACCAAATCAAAGGGAAGAAAAGTACCTCCTCCAGGCCTCCAGTAAGAAGGCGGCTGAATGGAGGTTCCTGGACAAGGAAGGAAGATACATGTATGAGCATGGCTGGCCCAGGGGTCAGGGAAGCCTGAGTCTTCAACTGCACCTCCTTCCAGAAAACTGCAGTGCACTGACTGTGCACCAAGCATGTTGTGTGGTGGGGTCAGCTTTTCTCCATAAGGGCTAATGACAGGCACAACTTTGTAACTGCCTCTGTTGGACCTGAAAGATCACACAGAGGATTTGGGCCTGGAGCCAGACTACCCGATGGTAGCGGCTCCATTTCCTCTTGGCAATCAGGATCAATCACCCCAGCCAGTACTTTGCCTATTGATTTAGAGGCCTGAGGAGCCCCAAGTGGCTGGGTGGCAGTCTCAACTGCCAGTTCATTCAGCCATTGTGTCTTCTGGTAGAAACATTTCTCCCTTCGAAGCTAAGGACCAGCAGAGCATAAGGTTGTGGGAACAGGAAGTGAACATTTTAGTAGTAAATCACCAGGAGTAATATTAAGGGGTGCCATTCCTATTCCTCCCTACCCTTGATTCCTGGACCCATGAATCCTGGCTATGGGAGAAATGGTATCATACATTAGACACTAGTTTAGGACACATACAATCTCCCACAGAACATTGCCCCAGCCCTGCAAGGTATCCCACCTACCTGCTGCTGAGACTTCAAATACCACTTTTCATTTCTGTCAAGCCAGCTGCTTCAGGATATGGGGACATGGTTTGAACAGTGAATTCCATGATCGTGGGTCCATTGTCATACCTCATTTGCTGTGAAGTAAGTCCCTTGACTAGAAGGAATGCTGTGTGGAATTCCTTGAAGTGATACCATTTAGGGCCCACTTGGATAATACAGGGTAAACTCCTCCTCTCAAGATCTTTAACTATAATCTCATCTTTTGCCATAAGGCAATATTCTACAGGTTCCAGGGATTTGATGTGGGTATCTTTTGGGAAGTGATTTTTGGCCTCCTAGAGTATCTGACTGTTTTACTTGCAAACTTTGGAGAAGCAGTAAGACTGAAGAGGTAGTAGAGAATATACATTAAAGAGGATTTTTAGGCACACTAATTTGTTTTGAAACATAGCTCAGGTACACATTTGCTATGTAAACTTTGGCAAGTGACCTAACTTCTTAATCCGCCTTCCTCTACTGTAAAATGAGGATAGTAAGAATAATTTATCTGGATTATTTTGAAGATTAAATGATTTAGTAAATGGAAAATGATTAGTATACTGCCCTGCACATAGTAGGCATTCAACAGATTCAGACTAATGCTGTCACAAGCAGCCGGCTCAGAAAAGCTTTGCATCGATCAAGCAGCTGTGGAGGCCCGTACTTGGTGGTTGACAAATATGGGTGTGTTTTGTTTCTATTTATAAAAATTTTGAGTTATTTGCTGCACGAAGAAATACTGGTAAGACACACAGGAAAACATACTTGTGTGTTTCCTTGGGGAGAAATCTGGTGAGAATGAGACTTCTCAATATATATATTTTATATTGTTTTAATTTTTGAATGTGTAACAATTTGAAAAGGACAACTAAATAAAGAACTTCAAGAGATAAAAGTTCATAAATAGAGAGTCATCTATACTTGTCTTGATTAAAAAATAAGACAAGCTAATAAAAATCCCCAAAGAGTGAAACCTGTTTTTTTTTTGTTTGTTCTCATGACCCTTGAATCCATGGTATTCCTTTTGGTATATAGTTATTTTTTTTCCTTTGAGTTGAGTCAAATTTTTATATTCAGTTTTTTTTTCCTTAACAGTCTTCCACTTAAATTTAAATTTCACTGGTTGTTTTCATTGTTCATTTAAACACAGGTAGATTTATTTTATTTAGACTTGACAATTAGATCATTTGATGTGAACAACTGTATCTTAGAAAAATGTACTTAATTTGAAATATAGTCCTGTTATTAAATCGACATAGAAATCATATGCTTGTAATGATTTGCTTCTGCATACTGAAGAAGCTGTCACTGTACAGTTTTTATTTTTCCATTGGTTGTGACTTTTGATTTTTGGGCCCTGTATTTCCACTTACCTCATGAAGCTCCATAGTGACTACTCAAAACAGCCTACATAGAGAAATATGCTGTTATGGTGAATATCTGCCTTCAAATATTAGCACTGTACTTCTGTGTGGAGCTGTATATTTTTGAAAAAATTCAGTTTGTTTAAGCTTCATAAAATCCCTGGGAAATAAGTGGGTCAGGCGTAGCTAATGTTATTTATCTTCAGCTGTTCTTATTGTCTACCTGCTTAAGTAAAAGCAGGGACCATGTTCTTGTCATGCCTAGATTTCTAGTATCTAGCATGTTGTTGGTGCTCAAAAATAGTTACTGAATATACAGATAAGCATGTAGTCGGATAAAGAGATAAGGAAAATCACGGAGACCACATTTGGTGGCAAGTAAATGAAATAATCAAAACTAGGAACCCTGTTGTTAGACTTCTAGTCCAAATGTTCCTCTCAGAACAACTGACTGATTCATAGTCTCTGCTTTAAATATGAGATCAGTTTAGGGCTACTCAAATCCTTTGTGCCAAAGAGAATATATTAATCCCCAGTCCAAGTAGGATTTAGCACTTTTGTCCACCAGAATAATCAAAGCAAAATTCTCAAATTATAAGAGCCTCAGAAACACATGATGAGAAGTTGTTTTGTTCTGTTTATCATACTTTTAAGCAAAATACTTATGCTTATCTGTCTTAGTGAATTCGGGCTGCTCCAACAAGTACCACACACTGGGTGACTTTGAAACATTTATTTCTCACAGTTCTGGGGGCTGGGAAGTCAGAGACCATGATGCTGGCTGATGCAGTTCCTGGGGAGGGCCCTCTCCCTGGTTGACAGATGGCTGCCTTCTTACAAGAGAAATGTTTTGAGAGACAAATCATCCGTTTCTCATTCCTTATAAGGGCACTAATCTCTCTCTCAGCTCTTGTGAGGGCACTAATCCTGTCAGTGAGGGCTGTACTCTCATGACCTAATTACCTCCCAAGGACCCTGCCTCCAAATGCCACTGCACCGGGGATCAAGGCTTCAACATACGAATTTTGGGGGGACACATTCTGTCCATAGCACTGTTCTTCTGTCAAAGCATGGTGAGGTTCTAATTAGTATTAAATGGTCTAAAGTATTCTTTTGGAAAGGAAAGATTTAAATTAACACCTGAATATTTTTATGAGTGGTAAAGTTAGAATTGAAACTGTTGACAGGTTTTCTTACCTCATATTTTCTCCATGGTGTCACCATAATGGATCTAAAAAGGAAATTAATATTTATTTTTATCACCAATTTTTCTAACTTAATGTGCTAAAAATTATATAATTTGACAAGTCAAAAATTGAACTTACCATCTTCTTTCTCATTGGGTAGGAGACTTACCATCTTCTTTCTCATTGGGTAGGAGACCTACCATCTTCTTTCTCATTGGGTAGGACACTTACCATCTTCTTTCTCATTACACCATGTATATGTGAGTTTGAAAGCTGGTAAGCTGGTACTTATCTTTATTCTCATTCACTACTCTCTCCACATTCAGTCCATTAAATAAGTCCTGCTGGTTATGTTTTTAAAATATCTCTCAACTACATTACCCTATATATGCACATTACTTTTTCCTTAAAACTAATTGTCCTCACTAAAGGCTGATGGATGTTTCAGAAACTCACAGTAAACTTACTTGGGTTGGAATATAATCAGGACCTTTCACTAATTGACAAGAACCAGCCTCATTTCTACCTCTTTGCCTCTTATTTAAGCTCTGGCAACATCAAACTGTTTGTAGTCCCATGCCCTTCTTGCATCAGTACCTTCTCATGCTGTCATCTCTGAAAATTCCAGACCACTTACTTGCTCGCTTAATTTCTTCTCATTAAGGCTCAGCTCAGGTTTCATTTCCAGAAGACATACCCGAACCATTCCTCCTCATGACTGTCTCCTGACCCCAAGTATTGGGTTCATTTATTCAAACATTCATTAATTTAAATATGTATTGAGCACCTACTATTGACCAGGCACTGTTCTAAGTGCTTGTGATACATCAGTGAACAAAACAGAAGAGTCCTGTCCTTGTGGATTCATATAGTCTAGTAAAAGAAATGGACAGCAAATAAAAGTAAATTATGTAGGATATTCGAAAGTTTAGAGTGCCACAGGAAAAATGATGTAGAACAGAATGAGGAGGGTCAGGAGTTGGGCTAGTGGGGGCTAGGAGACAACAATATTAAATACCATGTAGCTCTCCTTTGAGATGGTGACATTTTGAACAGTAGCTTGTAGGAGATGTGATGTAGACACCTGAGGAAAGAACAGTATTACAGGCAGAGGCACAAGCCAGGGAAAAGGCCAGGATGTGGATGTATGCCTAGTTTGTGCAAGGTCAGAGAGGTCATGAGGGATAGGCCATGTAAGGACTTTGGCCTTCGCCGTGTGAGATGAGGGGATGTTGGAGGGTTTTTAGCAGAGCAGCAACATGATCTAGTTTATGTTTTGACAGGGTGCTATATTGAGACCAGACTATAGATGCATGCAGGTTAACCAGTTAGAAAGCTATTGGAGTAGCCAGGTGAAGGATGATAGTGGCTTGAATTGATGGTGTTGACTGTTGGGAAGGTGAAACATGATTAGGTTTTGGATGAATTCTGAAGTTTGCAACAACAGGACTGCTTAATGGTATGGATGTGAGGTGTGAGAGACAGTGAAGAGTCAGGGAGGACTTGTATCTTCCCTATCATTCTCCCTAATATTGTGCATGTAACTGGTCATCTAGTCTTGTCAGTCTGCTGTTTAATTATCAGTTTTATTCTGCTGCTGTTTCTCAACTGCACTGCTGCAGTGGGGCTGACTAATGGGCATTCCTGGCTTCAATCACTTCTTTCTATGGGAGTTAAGAGCATTCTAAAATCCACATCTGCTTATATCATTCTCAAGGTTAAATCTTGCGTGTTTCCATCCACCTACAAATAAAATTCTGAAGTCCTTAGCATGGCATACAGTATCCTTAAACTGCCTTTGCTTACTCTGAGCAGCTATCCTCCACCTCTTCCACATGCCTTTCATCATATATAATTTTTGAATTTCCTAAAAGGTTGATCCTTCATGCCTTCTTGGGAGGGTATGTGCTGTTCCTTCTGTCTGGGATGCCCTTTCCATCTTGTCTGTTCGTGGATTACAAGGCTAAATTTGGGCGTCCATTTGTCTGTGAGAAGCTTCTCTGACCTTAGTATCTCACCTAGTCTGTTGCTTTTCTTCCTTTTCCTATAGACCTCATGTAGTTATTATACTTCTTATCCCACTGATTTGTAGCTGTTTGTGGTTGGTCTTCCCTTAAGGGAAGCAGCAGTAGTTTTATTTTACCATTATTTAGCAGAGGCCCAATACATGCGTGATTGACTTTTGGGCAGTTGGGACACTAAGGCAGAAATGGGTAGAAATAAATTGGAGAGACTGACTTTATATTATCCCATGTAAGAAAAAAACAGAAAAAGAGTTTGGCGGCCAAAAAGGGTAAATGCATTTAGTAGGAAAGAGTTGAGGTATAGGTGTGGGTTTTATGGGAAGTCTTGAGGACCGTAGGAATGAGGAGAGTAGCGGGAGATGAAGGTTGTTTGGGGCCAGATGGTGGATGCTTCCATACTCTGTTTTTCATCTTTGTTCTGGAACAGTGAGGAACTAATCAAGTTTTTTAAATAAAAATCTGAAACAGACTGTTGTTCTTTTGGTTAAATTGGACTTTGCCCCTACCATGTTGTTTCACTGCATTATAGCATTTACAAAAGGGAATCTGTAACAGTCAACAATACTTCTGGATTCTTGCAGGGAGGGTAGGGACCATGGGGAGGAGTAAGAAGTTTCCCCTTACAAAATCTTGACTTAATTTGTCATGGAGAAAAAAAAAATTCAAACAAAACTCTTGACAGTGCAGCCATCCAAAGAAGAAGAAAAGCTGCTGTCTGTTGGACTAAAAGAGATGCTGGGCTTCCCTTAGGCTGAGGCTGGCGGCCCTGAGCATCTGGGCGATTCGGCCCACAATTGGGACCCCTGTATTTACCTGAAGTCAGTCCGGATTGAATGAAGCAGGAACTTCCTGCTTGTACTGAGCTCAAGGTTGTGGCTCACCTAGTGGGTGCTCCTGGTTCCTGTCTCTAGCCAGGGCGAGCAGAGGCCTGTGGAGATGGCACAGAAGTGACCCGATGCAAGGAGCGGCAGGGCCCATGTTTAGAGAGTTTCCCGGGTTTCTCTTGTTTTGTGTATTTTCTGTTGTGTCCTCTAGCTGCTGGACTCAGGTCTCGGGCCCTCCCTAGCTGCAGGAAATTTCCCACCCATCCTAGGAAGCCCAGGCTGGAAGCGGGTGGGCGGCGTTTCTAGGGTGGGCATGATGTCATCAGAAGTGCCTGTGCCCACCTGTCATGTGCCACCTTCGCTGTGGCTGCTGATTGCGTGAGGGCCGCTCTAGTCCAGTCTTGAAGTGGATGGTGGCTGGGAGGCAGGGACTCATAGCAGGGGGCCCATGTGTGGGGAGCTCCAAGAGTGAGGGGACCTGGGGTGAATGAGTGCCTCAGGTGGACTCCAGAACCATGGGTGTAAAGCCCATTGGCAGCTCCTTGGCTTGGCACCCAGAGATGGGGGTCGCCTGTGCCCTTGGGGGTGTGGGGCCTTTACAGCCCGTTCAGTAGCTGTGTGGTCCCAGCTTCCTGCTGTGCTGAAGCCCTAGAAGACTTCCCAGAGTTTCTTGAGCATGGAGTGTTGTGTGCTGCCCTGGAAGGTCTTGGAATGCCAGCTGGGCATGGGCTGGTCACAGACTTTTGGGCCCAAGGATCATTCCGCGTCCCCCAGGAGAGTACTTCTGAGAGTAGAGTAGTGTGAAGAAAGATTGATCAGGAGACCTGAAACCAGAAAGGCGAGTTGAGGGAGAAGGCTGTGCACTGACATGGGGCTGTTCAGTTAGAGCACCTTTTGGCTGCAAGTAAGAGAAACCTGCTTCAGATTACTTAGACAATAGGGAAAAGTGGCATCATAAAACATGAGCCTTTGAGGAAGGGCAACTCCAGGATTGATGGATTCAGTTACTCACACCCTTCGGATCTGCTTCTTTACCCTTCCCACTTTGCTAATGGACTTTGTTTTGATGGTGGCAAGATCAGCTCGTTGGCTGTAGGCCTGATATGCACATTGGAAGAAGAGTGGACTTTTCTGTGTGAGAGCTAAACTAATGACTTTCAGGGAAGGAGAGCATTACCATGACTGATGTAGCAAACTGGGGTTTATTCTGAGCTGGAAATGGTGACCTTCCCTGAGAGGGGAAAATGATGGCTAACTGTCTGAACAAAGGCAATAGCAGTGGGAATGAAGAAGGTTTAAAGGAGGCAGAAACACTGTGAAGGTACTGTTGACAGAAATTAGTGATTTGCATTTAGGGATTGAAGAAGAGGGTGGATTTGGAGGATGACTGGGATATTTAGTTTAGATGATTAAGAGGAGGATGATTTCACTTAAAGAGATGGGATATGAAAGATGGAGGAGAAGGAGAAGAGGGAGAAGATTCAAGTAGGTTAAGGTGTAGCCATGCTGAGAATTATCTGTTAGTTATTTGATTTTTTTGTTTTGTTTTTGTTTAGAAGCTAATGGTGTAGATATAGAAGTCATCCACAGAGATGTTACAGTTGAAGAGATGGGGGTAGAGAAGACTTTGAAGGAAAAGAATGTAGAATGAGGATAGAAGAGAGGAAATCCCAGCATTTAACAGGTGAGTAGAGGACACGAAGCCAGCAAAAGAAATTTCGAAGGGACATTCAGATAGACAGGAAGCAAACTAGTACTCTATAGCTCTGTTTTGATCTGCCAATTCATTAAAATTATCAATTGATGAAAACTTTGTTTTGTTCACACCTTGACTCTTTTTGGTGCCAACCTTCAGTCAAGCCCCCTGCAGTATCATTGGCAGGGTTTCATTGCACCGAAAAGTTTACAGTGTTTCATACTGGATGGATTAGTTTTAATGGCTTTTGAGGATTTCTGTGATGTTCTAGTGGGGTGATTTTTCCCTTTATTTTTCGTAGGGTGGTTACATATTTGCTTTAGGCAAATTGATTATTGGCTAAATGACCTGCTTTACCATGTTATGTAGGAGAAATTTCCAAGAAACTAAGGGATTAGTTAACAATATCTGATACTACTGAGACCAAGAGAGATGAAGACTGAAGTAATGATATTTAGCAATTTGGAAAGTTGGTTTAGCCAAAAAATGATTTTAGTGCAGTTATAGGGAATGAAATCATTGGGTGATTATTAACGCATGAATTAGAATTAAGGATATTAAAATAAGCACCGGACTACTCTTTTGACTGTGATGGTGAAAGGAAAATAGAAGGTGTGATGGGTTTACCAGGTGTGAAGGACGTTTTGTTGTTGATCATGTTTCAGGATTGGTGGAAGTGTGAGTGTCTTAGAAATCTTTACATTAAAAGGGGTAAGGAGAGTTTGAAGACGTGAGACATAAAGGGGAAATAACTGAGTGAGCAAAGAAAAGAAGGAATCAAGAACCAAAAAAGAGAGCCAGCTGAGTTAGGAGAGAAGCTAGAAAGTGGGTAGAGGTTCAGAGAAACATTGAAGAGGAAAAATAAAGGATCCTCTGAGTAACAAAAGGCTAGGTCATGTGTCAGGGTGATCATGCTGTGTCCGGATGCTTAGGAGCAATGGAACAGTCTTGGTCCGGCAGCTGTGGGATCAATATAGGGAGCCATCTAAGAGACAGAAAAGAATTGACATGACTGCATTTTTCTCTAACCGGTTAGAAATGCAGGTCACAAAACTCGAATGATTGGGTTTACCTAGTGTGGGGTGGGACTAAGCAAAGAATTCTGTGGTGCTTGCTGAGGTGTTATTGCAGTAATTGGCAATGGTCTTTAAACTCAATAGTGAGGTGAGGCAAAGTTAATTCAAATGGGAGAGAAATTAGATGAACAGTCACCACAGTGTACAGTTGAGGGCAAATACCTGGCTCAAAAGTAATGAAAGGAAGAATGAGGTGTAAGGATAGGATGGTGTCCTCAGAGAGGGGAATTTTGGCACAAGAGGGAGTAAATAATTTTTCTACTTATTCATGGTTTATAACGGCATGACCTCTAACCCACACAGAGCAGTAGCAGGGAGCAAATGAATCATATCCTGTTTTAACAGGTAAGCTTGAGGGAATAATAAGCAGTTATAATGTAATATCAGAAATCTATTGTTTTATTAGCTGTATAACCAGGATGACAGTTTACGAGGTGTATTAGTTTGAGATGGTTGTAAATCATGGTATAAATGCACTCTCACTTTTAACAAAGAGCTTTTTAATGTACAGTCTGAGCCAAGACTAGTAAGTAAAACTCTTATTTTTGTTATTCAGAATGTACGTGTTGATTACATTGACAAGATTAATTTTCAAATAGCAAGTGTGACGTTTCTCTGAATATTTTAAAGTTGTTTTAAAATGATTTTTAAGTCAAGGATAGGTTTTTTGAAAGTTAACTTTGAGGTGAAATAGTTTTTATGAGACAGTTTCTGTCTTTAGCAAATTCTCTTTGAATCCCTCAATCCTGGCTCCAGTAGTGTGACTGAGCTCCACTTGCCTGAGTGGGTGGAACTCTCTCCCCTGCCTTGTTTAGAGGTGCAAATATTGGTCAACATTTGAAAGCAGTTAACCTATTCCCAATCCCCAAGCACCATTTTTAGTAGAGCTAATATAAGAGGCACACGTACATTTTCTAACAAATTGCTTTTTTTTTTTTTTTTTTTTTTTAAGAATGTAATGGAGTCACTGTTCTGGAACTACAACTTTGACATTTATTTGCATAAGTAGGAGTGGAAGTGGTTCTCATATGCAGCTAGAACACCCCTTTAAAAAAACTCACTTTCTCTTAAGTTTGAGTTTGAAGGCAGAGGCTTTTATTATTATTAATGCCATATGTTGAACAGTTTATTTTGTTAATAAGTTGCTAAAACCTGTTCCACTCCCAACTCTAACCTACACTCTCACAATTACAAACACCTTCCTTCCTCCAGGGTTCACACAGTAATGGCTGAAGTGCCAGGCACTATAAGCTGATAAGATAAGAAGCACATGGTGCATTGTCATAAGCCAGGGGTCCCTACTGGGCCGGCTGACGCACACAGTCTTCCCCTGATGTCAGAGGGCCGAGAAGTAGCACCTTGGCTCTTTTCCCAAATTTTGTGCCAGAGCAGGGGAAAAGACTCTTTGTTTGAAAAAGCAGCTATTGAGGTTTTTTTTTTTTTTTTATTGCTTTTCTTGACTGTAGGCCAGATTCCTGTCTGTTTAAATGGTTTGGTATTTCTGAATTGTTTGGCAGAAATAATGTTTGCTAGCAAAAATACATACAATTCATTATACATAATGTTTTATGATCAGTTCGCTGCCACTTATAAGGCTTTGAATTTGGCATTTTTTTGGTGAAAAAGTAAGTGTGGCAAATTCGATGAAAGGCATAGTTCAATATGTCTCATATAAGCTCTTAAACTCTGTCACCAGTATTTGGACAATGAACCGTGTCTTAGTAACTATGAGGACGGAGAAAGCCAAATGTGGACTAGGGTCATTTCGGTAACATTTAATGCCTCACAAGCTGTTTATCTCAATTACTTATTGGCATTTATACTGAAATATGAAAAATGTTAGATTCATGAGATGGAACTGTTCAAGACTAGTAGTGATCTACTAATGCATATGCCAAACACACTCTCTCTACTGGTAAAAAAAAATCCAGACATCAGAACATGCTGTATGACCAAATTGTCATCATAGTGAAAAGTCTGTGCACTACATTATCCTATAAAATGTCATTTAACTATTTTAATGGCTCCTTATGAAGTCCTAAAGAATGAAGATAATTACAAACCTATAATTTTATGGCTGCCTTGTTGAAAAGGGCAGACCAAGGTGCCTATATCAGGATGAAAGACCTGAACATCTAAATAGCCTAACATATTATATGTAAAATTTTTAGTCATTAATTATGAGATTAGCTCAGATTAGTGAAATATAGCAAGTTTTGCATTGTCATCTAAACTTGAAATTTTAACACGAACGCTAGTTGAACAAAGTTGGCAGTGAGAATTGTGGATTACAATTAGCACTCTACAGACAGAACGGTGAGACATACTGGAAGTAAACCTGAGGATGACTGCTTTTTTGTTTGTTTGTTTGAGACAGGGTCTCATTCTGTCGCCCAGGCTGGAGTGCAGTGACACGATCATGGCTCACTGCAGCTTCAACCTCCCTGGGCTCAGGTGATCCTCCCACCTCAGCCTCCGGGGTTTCACCATGTTGCTCAGGCTGGTCTCAAACTCCTAAGGCTCAAACAAGCCTCTGGCCTTGGCTTCACAAAGTGCTGGGATTACAGGAGTGAGCCACGGCACGCAGCCGAGTGACTATTTAATGTTTACATTTTTGTCACCAAGGAAGCAAAAGAAAGTGTTTTAGGAATTTAGAAATGCCACTGAATTGTTAAAATGACATTTTTGAATTAAAGTATTTTGCAGAAACCACTTTATAACAATATCATATTATATCTTTTGATGAATGTTTTGTTGACTAGGTATAAACTAATTTTTTTATACTTAGGTGGTAATAAGAGCTGATATTTTCTGAGTTTTTAAAAGCAGTTTTCATATATGAGGTGTAGAGATTATTATTATGTCCATTTTCCAAATGAGGAAATTGAGGCATAGAAATGTTAAGTGACGTATTTCAGTAAATCTGTAAATGGTAGAGCTAAGAGTACCTTGGTAGTCATCTTTGAAGATTAGAATTTTGTGTTTAAAATTAAATGCTGCCGTAGAGACCAGAATAATAATGCCACCTTTCTTCGAGCACTAAACTTGCTCTCGTGAAAGGATTAAGTATTAGGAAAGGAAATTAGAGTTTTAGAGGTAATAGGTGACATACATGAAACTTTCAAGAAAGCGGAAGTGACATATTTAAATCTTTCTCTGATGTAAAGATAAGCGGAAACAATTCTTCTGTGCTTCACTGCTCTGTGCAGTAAGTTCATGTTAGTAGGGTGCACAGCTTAGATGCCTGTGTTTCTACTCATAGCATTTCTTAGTCACTAGGGACAATTTGGCTCCTAAATGTTAAGAAATAATTAGCAGCTGTTAGAGTGGAGGGACAAGATGTTTGACAGCAGCATAGCAAGTTGGGGGCTGTGTAATGAATGATCTGAAGTGGAACAGCTATAGTGTGAGCAAGTGAATAGAAACTTTTGAAGTATTTGCAGCACAGCTTCAAACAGTGTAGCATGACTGTAGATTATGAGAAAATAAATACAGACAGGTCAACTGGTACTAAACACTTATGAATGGGGATTTCTTTTTAAAAGCAAAATCAGTTTGCCTAAGAGGTGAAGTGTAATGCTTCCAAAGGGTATCACAATGTGTGAAAATGGCTAAGGTCACAAATGAGAGAACTATCTCTCCAAGAACAAAATGTGAAGAGAACTGTCTTAGGAACTCTGGCCTGTCTCACTCAGATGACATGATCCATAGCAGTGATACCGACTACTCAGATAACGTGATCCATAGCAGTGATACTGACTACTCAGATAACATGATCCATAGCAGTGATACTGACTCTCAAGCATAGGAATGTTTAGAGTATCTCATTGATGATGCCTACGTGGTGTGTAATTTCTTGTTCCAGTCTACTGGCAGGACTTGAATTCCTAGGTTTCCCAACAGAATTTCATGGTGTATGCTTCTCCAGTATTTTCATATTTGTCAGCAAAGATCTAGTAAAATAAATAATGAAATCAATTTTTTTGCAAGGTAAGCAAGGCAGAGGACAGATGTGGTTCCCAAAGACTCACCTTGCTATTCTGCTAGCAAACAGCTGGCGGATTCAGTGTCATATAAGTGTCATAGATGGGATCAAAATAATGAAATTACTAGAAGTAATGAAAGCACTTCAGTAAGATAATGGTTTCATCCATCTGTTCATTTGATCCTGAAACATTTGTTGAATGCTTGGTGTGTGAAAGTATAGTTGATTCTCATTATTTTTGAATTTTGTATTTGCTCATTTGTTTACTCACTAAAATTGATTTGTAACCCCAATCCTCACAGTGCTTTCACTGTCATTTGTGGACATGTGCATGTGCAGAGTAAGGTTATGTATTGATTGGTTGATGAAATGTCACCAAAGGCTTTTAGGAACATAACCTTGTATTTCCACTAGGAGCAAGCATTGGTCAAGAATTTGCTGATTCAGTGTGTGCGTGGACTTTATAGAACGTAATGCTACTAATAATAATCGACTGTAATTACTAGCGCTGAGGATCAGATGAATAAGACGTAGTTTCTACTTCAAAGACCAGAGAAAGACTTTATATCAATGCTTAAGAAAGTGATGTATGTCTTATATAGCATTGATTTTCTGGCAGACCCTTTTATGTTGAGATGCCAGCTTATCATTAAAGAAAATTGAGTTATTTCCTCTTTTAAAATTAAGTAGTGTTTGAGAAGGTTGGTTTTGATTTTGAAAATATACAGCTTAAAAGAAATATGCTGTTTTCTTGATATTAACAAAGCAAAATCATGTGAATTGTAAAATTCAAGTGTGTATGTTTTGAAAGTATATGAGAAAATATCACTGTTGGACCGGTATTAATTCTTACTCAAGGACTGTCCATTTATTATGATTGTTTCTCCTAGTGGCTTGAGCTAAATTTAAGCATTAGGGACACGGTAGTGCTACATTTGCTTGTTTTAGATATCAGATCAAATTGATGGTTTTTGTTTTTGTATGCTTATTGTTTTTGACACAATATTTTTCCAGTTATTAAAAGATTCATTCTGCCTTTTAAACGATTTTAAATATACGTTTTTTTCAGAAAGGAGAGCATTAGTTTGCTAGGGCTGCCATTAGGATACTAGTCATATTGGATTAAGGACTTACCCTATGGGCCTCATTTTACTTCATCATCTTCTTAAGGGTCCCTTCTCCGCACAGAGTCACATTCTGAGGTACTGGGGGTTAGGACTTCAACATTTTGGAGGAACACAGTTTAGTCCATAACAGAGAAGAAAGTACATTGTAGTTTCTTTCCTAACTTTTCTTGGCTCCCCATTGGTTAAAACAGGTAATTTTTGTATAGCTTACATTGGAAAGTTTTTCCTGCTTAATTTTTTCCTCTCCAGAAAACAAACACTTTTGGCACTTTCAATTTTTTTCTTTTTCTCTTAACAGCAAAGAACATATGTGGGTTTATGCAGCTTTATGCAGTTCTGTGTTTCCTTCAACATTTATTGATAGTGCCTACACACAGGGAACAGTAAACCGGAATGAGAGTAGGGAGTAACATTTCCTGTGAAGCATTCTTCCTTGGTTAAAAAACAAATTTTGGGAGTAGATTTAAGAAGAGGGTATGAGTTTAACAAGACAAGAGGAACATTTCCTATAAAGAGACATGAAACAAGCAGTTTGAACGGAGAGAAGACTGTCACAGGCTGTGAAGGTAAACAGATAATTATATTATACTACAAATTTGAACGTAAGAATTTTGGGAAGACACAAACATTCAGACCCACAGCAGTCACTTAAACAATGGTGATATCAAGGTTAATTTTTAAGCACATTGGAAAGGTTGGAATATGTTCTTTGAATATTGACACAGTCTTACAACACTCATGCAAAAGAAGAAAGAATGATAAATTAATTTCTTCATGTGGAACCCAGGACAAATTATGGCAGTTACATGGGCTGTTTCCACTGTGCATTTTAATAGTCTCAATTAGGGACAATTTAGATCATTTCCTTGAGTAAGGAGAAAAAAAGGCCCCTACAACAATGCTGTTCAACAGAAATATAACGTGAAGATGACAGATGTAAATTAAAATATTCTAGTAGCCACTTTAAAAAAGTAAGTGAAATTAACTTAATAATAAAATGGACTTAATTTATTCCAGAATATTAGAATTTTAGCTTCTGATTATTAAAGAATTATTTGATGAAATATGTTACATTCTTACATTTGTACTGTTGTCTATGAAATCCAGTATGTATTTTACACTCACAGCACATCCCACTTTGGAGTAGCAACTTTTCAAGTCTCCAATAGCTACTTGTCACTGATGGCTATTCTGTCGAGCAAGCATAGCTGTATAAACTTTGTGATTTTCCAGAATACTGTGTTTTTATTTTTCTCACCAATAACATTTTCAACAGCAAAACTAGCATACATTTCTCTTTCCTTCTTCACAATTTCTTGGATAGATTTATTCTTACAGCAGATCTTAGCAAGCTCAGCATACCTTTGCTTTTTCTTTCCTTATTAAATCAAGAACTTGCACCTTTGAACTTAAAGGAACTACTTTATGGCTTCTCTGTGGCACATCTGAATTGCCGGCATCACTACTCTTGCACTTTGGGTTATTATTAAGTAAAATAAGGGTGACTTGAACACAGACACTGGGATACCATGACAGTTGATCTGATAAGCAAGATGGCTACAAAGTGACTGAGGGATTGGGAGTGTCTACAGCATGGAGACGCTGGACAAAGGGAGAATTCATGTCCTGGTTGGGACTGAGCTGTACCATGTGAGATTTTATCATGCTACTCAAGCAGTGCACAGTTTAAAATTATGAGTTGTTTACTTCTGGAATTTTCCATTTAATATTTTGGACTGTGGTTGACTGTGTGATTAACTGAGACTGCAGAAAGTGAAACCATGGATAAGGAGTGGGGGCTACTATACTTAGTTCTTTAAAAAAAATGCCAGCCAGGCGCGGTGGCTCACGCCTGTAATCCCGGAACTTTGGGAGGCCGAGGTGGGCGGATCACAAGGTCAGGAGATCGAGACCATCCTGGCTAACACGGTGAAACCCTGTCTCTACTAAAAATACAAAAAATTAGCCAGGCGTGGTGGTGGGCACCTGTAGTCCCAGCTACTCGGGAGGCTGACGCAGGAGAATGGCGTGAACTGGGGAGGTGGAGCTTGCAGTGAACCAAGATCGTGCCACTGCACTCCAGCCTGGGAGACAGAGCGAGACTCCATCTCAAAAAAAAAAAAAAAACAAATTCTTCGTCGAGTACCTATTGTTTGCTGGGCACTTGGCTTAGGGCAGATGTTATAAAGGTAAGTAGAGACTCTTGGCTTCCAAAGAAATAAGAATCTTGAGATCAAAGCAGATAAATAGATTATCAGCAATAAGATAAGGTGAAAGATGGACACATAATATAATAGAAGGAGCTTTGGATTTGCATTCAGAAAGTTTTGATTTCGATTCTAGTTTTAATACTTTTTAGACATGTGACCTTGGATTATTTATATCTGGAAGCCTGTTATCTTTATTGGGAAAAGACCAATAAAATGCCTGGTACCTAATAAGCACTCGATAAATTATATATTTTTTTAAAAAAAGTATTGAGAGAGACGAAACACCTGGTTACTGAGTCCGTTAAGTGTATGGGGAGAGATTGGGAATGGGTTTCATAGTAGAAGTAATAAGCAGCTGTTTACAGGGAACTTATCAGTGAAGAAAAGGCACTATTAGCAGTGGAGTCGCTGTGCATAAAGGCATAGGACAATAAACATTAGTTGAAGAACATTTTGACAGTTTCTCTAGGTCATTTTTAGCCCATGGCTATGTATTTTTAAAAATCAGGCATAGATTTGAATGCCATTTCCACCACTTACTAGTTGTAAGTAATTTTACCTATGAATCTGGGCTTCCTTGACTGAAAAATAAGAGATAATACTGAAAGCCCCTGTTGTGTCCCCTTCCAGTTACTAACCCCTTAAGGTAACACTTTTCTGACTTCTTACAGGTAGTGACATTTTTCCAACTTTAAATAGACTCATGCAGTTTTTATCTTTTGTGTCTGGTTTCTTTTGTTCAACGTTGTTTGTGTACTTCACTCATATTATTCCATGCAGTTCTGAATAGTTTGTTCTTATTATTGTACGATATTCCATTGTGTGAATATACTAAGTGATTTATCTGTTCTAATGTTGATGGATATTTGGTAGTTTCCATGTTTTGGCTATCATAAATAGTGCTTTCTTGAATATTGTAATAATATATATGGCTTTTGATGGACTTAAGTATGCGTTTTTAGGGGTGTAATTTCTGGGTCATAGAATATGCCTGTGTTCTGATTTTTTGGTAGATGGCTGCCAAACAATTTTTCAATGTGATTGTATCAATATAGACTCTTACTAATAGTGTATGACAGTAAGGGTTGGGATTTGGACTTGCTCATTTTTTCATATTTCACTTACTAGAGTTGAGTTGGCTTTTTAAAAATATGATTATGATCATGTCACTGTCATGCCTAAGCAAAGCCCTTTAGCAGCTGTTGGTTGCCTTTAGAACAGAGCAACTCATGACTTATCAGGCACTTTGTGATTTGTCCTGGCTTTGCTCTATCTATAACTTTATCTCCAGAAGCTTCTCCTTGGTATCATGTTCTGCAGTGTAATTGAGTTACTTGGAGATTTCCTGTCCTATGTTTTCTGGCGTTCATTTCCAGACATTGACCCACACTGTTACCTTTGCCAGAGCTGCCAAACTGTCTTCCAGTGTACCATTTCACATTCACACAAACAGTGAATGAGATCCTGTTGTTCCACATTCTTGCTGGCATTTGGTGTTGTCAGTGTTCTGGATTTTGGCCATTTAAACAGGTATGTAATGGTATCTCACTGTTGTTTGAATTTGCATTTCCCTCATGACATATAATATAGAGCATCTTTTCATTTGCTCATCTGTATGTCTTTTTTTTTTTTTTTTTTTTGAGACGGAGTCTCGCTCTGTTGCCCAGGCTGGAGTGCAGTGGCGCAATCTCGGCTCACTGCAAGCTCCGCCTCCCGGGTTCACGCCATTCTCCTGCCTCAGCCTCTCCGAGTAGCTGGGACTACAGGCGCCCGCCACCACGCCTGGCTAATTTTTTTGTATTTTTAGTAGAGACGGGGTTTCACTGTGGTCTCGATCTCCTGACCTCGTGATCTGCCTGCCTCGGCCTCCCAAAGTGCTGGGATTACAAGCGTGAGCCACCGCGCCCGGCTGTATGTCTTTTTTGATGACGTATCTGTTAGTGTTTTGGACTTCTTTTAATAATCAGGTTGTTTGTTTTCTTATTAATGAGCTTTAGAGTTCTTTGTCTATTCTGGGTAAGTCTTTATCTGATATGTGTTTTGCACATATTTTCTCCCAGTCTGTGGCTTGTCTTTTTATTCTCTTGAGAGTTTCTTTTGCAGAGCAGGAAATCTGAATTTTACTGAAGTACAACTTACCAATTCTTTCTTTCATGGATCTTGTCTTTGTGTTGCTTCTAAAAAGTAAACGACATGCCCAAGATCATCTAGATTTTCTCCTATGTTATTTTCTAGGGGTTTTATCATTTTGTGTTTTACATTTAAGTCTATGATCCATTTTTATTTAATTTCTGCGACTGGTTTGAGGTGTGTGTCTGTATTCGTTTTCTGTCCTGAGGCTGTCCGGCTGATCCTGCACTATTTGTTGAAAAGATTATCTTTTCTCTACTGTATTGCGTTTGCTCCTTTGACAAAGATCAGTTTTATATATTTATTTGGGTCTGTTTATAGGCTGTTTTATTCCATTGATCCATGTATCCATTATTTCCCTAATAACCACACTGTTTTGGTTATTGTAGCTTTATTGTATGTCTTGAAGTTGGGTATTGTCAGTCCTCCAACTTCGTTATTCTCTTACAATATTGTGTTGGCTATTGTGAGACTTCTGTCTCTCAATATAAACTTTAATCAATTTTCCAGTAACCACAAAATAACTTCCTGGGATTTCTATTTTGATTGCACTGAGTGTAGAAGAACTGACATCTTGACAGTATTGAGTCTTCCTATCCATTAACATGGAATATGTATCCATATATTTAGTTGTTTGAGTTTTTTTTCATCAGAGTTTTGTAGGTTTTCTCATATAGAGTTTATATATATTTTGTTAGATTTATACCCAAGTATTTCATTTTTTGGGTGCTAGTGCAAATGATATTGTGCTTTTAATTTCAAAATCTACTTGTTCATTCCGGGAATATAGGAAATATACTGATTTTTGTGTTTTAACCTCATATTCTGGAAATCTTGTATAATCACTTATTAGTTCCAAGAAGCTTTTGTTGATTTTTTAAAAAAATTTTCTATATAGACAATCATGTCATCTGTGAACAGTTTTATTTCTTCCTTCCCAAACTGTAAACCTTTAGTTTTCTATTCTTATCTTATTGCATTAGCAAAGACCTGTAGCTCTCTTTTGGCTACTTTATGAATGGAATATCTTTCCCATCCTCTCACTTTCAGCCTATTACCTATTTTTGTCTTTGTATCTAAATTGGATGTTTTATAGACAATATATAGTTGAGTTATTTTTCAAAAATCCATTATGCCAATTTTTTGTTCTTTAGTTGGAGATTTTAATCTATTTACATTTGAAGTAATCAGTAAGTATGGAGTTACCCCTGCCATTTTGTTTTGTTTTTAAATGTTTATGTCTTTTTGTTCTCTGTTTCCTCCACATGCCTTCTTTTGTGTGTGTGTGTGTGTGTGTGTGTTTTTGAACATATTGTTTTTGTTAGTTTCTCATTTCCTTTTAGGTTTTTTTAAAATGATTACTCTGGAGATTACAATTGACCTGTTAAACTTTCAACAAATTATTTTGAATTAATATCGACTTAGTATTAATAGTACAGATAGTCCCTGAGTCACAGTGGTTTTACTGATTATGTGTGTTTTTTATAGCAGTGCAAAAGTGATACACATTCAGAATGCTTCTTGACTTATGATGGGCCTATGTTTGGATAAACCCACTGTAAATTGAACCTTTTATAAATTGAAAACATATTTCCAATTTATGATATTTTCAACTTCAAATGTGTTTATTGGCATGTAACCTCATTATAAGTGGAGGAACATCTGTATACAGAAACTCTGTTTCTATACAACTTTGTTCCTCCTCTTTTATTTTGTGGATAAATTATATTTTTACATCTGTGCTCAGTAACAGAGACTTATAATTTTTGTTTTATGCATTTTGGTTGTAAATCACATAGGGATAAAAAGAGGAGTTACAAACAAAATACAGTAATACTGGATTTTGTATCTGCCTGTGTAGTTGTTTTTTTTTATCAGTGTTCTTTATTTCTTAATATTGCTTTGAGTTACTATGGTCCTTTCTTTTCTACATGAAGGACTCACTTTAGCATTTCTTGTAGGACAGGTCAATTGGTGACAAACTCCCTCACTGTTTGTTTATCTGCACATTTCTTAATTTCTACCTATATTTTAAAGGGTAATTTTGTTGTATATAGAATTCTTGGTTGGCATTTATGTTTGCTTTGAACACTTTAAATATTTCATTCTGTTGCCTTTGGCCTGCATAATTTCTTCTGAGAAACCAGCTGTTAATCGTAATTTCACTGAGGCTCCCTTTTATGTGGTGAGTTGCTTCTCTCTTGCTGCCTTCAAGGTTCTGTTTTTGTCTTTGTATTTCAGCAGTTTGATTATAACATGTGTTGTTGGTGATCTCTTTGCATTTATCCTCCTTGGAGCTCATCAACCTTCTAGGATGTATAGATTAATGTCCTTTATCAAAGTTAGCACTCTTTGGCCATTATTTTTTCCAATAATCTCTCTACCCCTTTCTCTTTTTCCTCTCCTTCTAGGAATTCCTGTTATGCATATGCTTGATGGTATCCCATAGTTCTTTTGCATTAGCTAAGACATGTAGCTCTTTTTTGGTTATTATATGTCTGGAATATCTTTTTTCATCCTCTCAATTTCAACCTGTTACGTGTTTTTTGTCTTAGTATCTAAATTGGATCTTCTATGGAAACTTATAGTTTATATGCAATAGTTCTTTTAGGCCCTGTTTATTTTTCTTCATTCTTTTTTTCTTTCTGCTTGTCCATCTGTATAGATTCACAGTATTTAATTTCTGCTTGTCCATCTGGATAGTTTCCATGTACTTACCTTCAAGATCAAAGGTGAAGGATTTGTCACCAGTAGACCTGTCTTAAAAAAAATGCTGAAGTGAGTCCTCTGCCTGCTCATATCTGCTGCTGAAACTATCTAGTGAGATTTTTAGATCAATTATTTTTCTGTTCAGCACCTGAATTTCTGTTTGATTACTTTTATAATTTCTGTGTCTTTATCGATATTCCCAATTTTTGAGACAATAATCTCTTGGTTTCCTTTAACTTCTTGTCCATGGTTTCCTTTAACTCTATGAGTATATTTAAGACAACTGATTGAAGTCTTTAGTGTGTTCCATATGTGCTTCCTCCGGGACACTTTCTGTTCATTTTGTGTGTGTGGGTGAATTGTGTATACGATCTTCTTTGCATGCTTCATAGATTTCTGTTGCAAATGTTGCAAACTTGACATTTTGAATATTACAGCTCTGTAAAACAAATTTTCCTCCTCTTTATTATTTTTGTTTCTTACTGTGGGTTGTAGTTGTTTAATTGTTTAGTGACTTTCTCTAATCTGTTTTTGTTGACTGTTTTATAAACTACCTTACTTAATTGCATTCTTTGTTCTGTGTGGTATCTGAACTCTCTGTTATTTTAAATTTGTTTAGTTGGTGTGTTGATAGAGATTTTCTTGAATATTTAGAGCCATAAAAGGAAGGAATAAAAATAAAAGGTAAAATAATCCGTCCATCTCTGCATATTGGCTCTGGGCTGGGGAAGGCCTTCAGTGCTTAGCCAAGCTTTTCACAGCTCTGCCATAGCCTCCAATTCCTGCTCTCTCACTGAGGCTAAACATCAGCCAGAGGTAAGAATTTGAGGGTTTAGTATTTTCTCGGGTCTTTCTTGAGCATGTATCCTTCCCCGGGCATGCATGTGGCTTTCTAAATTCTCTGGTATATGCCAGAGCTTTCAATGCCTTACTTCCCCTAAAAGAATATCTCTCCCAAGCTTTTCTTTCCAGTGTTTCAGTATGTCTGTTGTTGGCTTCAGCTGCAGTCTTTTGCTCTCAGAAGTGTTATCAGGATCACTTTCCATGTAACCACCTTTCTTCCCGAGAGAGTTCTGAGTTAGGTGAAGCAAAGTCATATACTTAATGTCAGATGGATGAAAATAGAAAACAAGACTCTTTGAGAACAAGATCTGCTCTGTTCCCTCTGAAATTAGAGACCAAGTTCCCATGCTGGGAATGTGGACTGCCATCTTCAAGACTGCTGCTGAACCAGGGGGTTGGAGTGGGGCAAAGGGAGATTAAAATGCTGCAAAGGTCTTCTACTGTTTTTAGGTTGCCTGTTTCTGGATTCAATATTTGCCTGGTTGCTGGAAATGTTGGACTGTTTTCTGGAGTTCTGACAAGTTGATTTTGACAGTTTTAGCGTGGTTTTTGGTGTTTTTGTGGAAGGATAGGCCCTTTGAACTCTCTGCATTGTCATTTTTTTTTTGTTATTCTGAATGCTTTTTGAAAGTGACCTGAGTTGATTTCTACTTATTCTCTTAAGCTTGAATATATTGCATTGAGAATTACTATAATTCTCCCACACAAGCATTCCATAGATTATTCAAGAGGTGCAAACATTTCATTATTTAAAAAACATCTTTAGTTCTGTCCAAAATATTTCCTCTGTGCAATCTTTTGTACCAGAGAGTTTATACTAACCTATCAGTGTATTGTAGCATTAGATTCAAGACATGTCTTGATCATCACTAACACTGTGGGACTCAGCGTTCTGTTTGAAAGCCACAAACAGACTGAAGAAGGGCCAGGAGGGATTTTTTTTTTTTTTTTTTAGTTAAAGACGTAGTTTCACTCTGTCGCCCAGGCTGGAGTGCAGTGGCATGATCACGGTTCACTGCAACCTCTGCCTCCTAGGTTTAGGTGATTCTCCTGCCTCAGCCTCCTGAGTAGCTGGGTTTGCAGGTATGTGGCACCACACCTGGCTAATTTTTGTATTTTTATTAGAGACGGGGTTTCACCATGTTGGTCAGGCTGATCTTGAACCCCTGACCTCGTGATCCGCCCACCTCAGCCTCCCAAAGTTCTGAGATTACAGGCCTGAGCCACTGTGCCTCGCCAGAATTTTTTTTAATGGAAAAATAAAGACTTAGAATTCTTTTGGAGAAATGATGTTACAGTAAGAGATAGGGCATCTGGTCTACTCTCTAGCTTTTTTGGACTCATTGTTTGGCCTTGGGTTCCTCATTTATAAAATGAAGTATTTAGTGATTTCCAGATTTTCTTCTTTTTCTAAGACTTTGGCATCATTTTCCATATTGGTTCTTAGCTATAATAATTTTATATGTGCCATTGAGCAATGAAATTACACAGATAAAGTATTCTCAGAATTTCTATACATATTGATTTTTACAATCTGGAATTTGGGTTGATTCAGTAAAATTATTCTTATCAGTAGATCTTATCCGTAGTCTTGCAAGACCTTAGTACACGTTTTTGTGTGTTTCTCCTGCAATATTGTTAATCAGTTTCATTTCCTTAAGGGAATTCCTAACTTCTCAATGTATGCCATGCTATATCTTCCCCTTTTGACACTACAGTGGTAATGTCAGAAGAGTTTTTGACACATTTTGGGCAGATTTTTATTATAAGCCCAGTTCTAGCTATTTATACTTACTCTCTTGCTCCACTTTAGTTAAGAATATTGGAGAGGAATAGTTAGTTAACTTCTCACTTTCAGGAAGAAACCTTGATTCATCTATTGTTATTTCTATTTTATAAGCAGAAAATAAAATGTTTAAAGTAAGATGTATTTGGTGCCAGACAAGCTCCAGGTCAGTTACTTAGCATTCACTAATATAGAAATTTACTCTCAGAAAATGGGAGAGGCGTTGTATAAAATGTAAACAAATAGAAGTATAAAATGTGTTATGGGAATTCTTCATTGGGGCATGGGACTAGACAAGGAAGTAACATGTCTATGGTAGCTATAACTATGTCCTGTAGTCTTGGAATATACCAGGGCAGGTGGCCATAGGTGATATTTTCATTTATTAAGTTTGAATTGGCTTAATGCAAGATTGAAAACAACCATTTCTTAGTAATCTCTGTATTAAGAAGATGTTTTCAACAACATTTCATTGTTGTCTAACTAAGATTGTCAAAAGGGGTCTTATCAGTCCTTGTTCTCCCTCTTGCGTTTGTGTAGGCTTAAGGACGGGCAGCAGGACTAGAGAGCCTTGGGTGCCTCTCTACCTTCAATCCCCAGTCTTTTCTTAATAAGGAGCAAGCACCAGCTCTCATGTTTCTTGACTCTCTAAACAGCTCTGCTTTGAGGAACAGTCTTGGACTCCTCAGGAAACCTGTCCTTGGAAATCCACTAGTTAATAATCTTGACTCTAAATATTTATTTTAAAGGATATGTATTTGAATTGAGGATTTTAGGGGAAGAGAAATTCCAGCCAAGGGTTTTGTGGCTAAGCAATTTTTTATTAACTTAATCCTTTTGTTGAAATCACAAATAATAGTTTATTCTCTTTGAATACCATGATCAGTGGGAGAGGGTGAAGGGGGTGACTGGCTGAGGAAGGTGGGTTTGTGTTTATATCTGTAGGTACATGTATGTTTTCATTTGTATCATCATTATAGCTCCTTTTTTTTTTTTTTTTTTTTTTTGAGACAGTCTCCCTCTGTCGCCCAGACTGGAGTGCAGTGGCGTGATCTCGGCTCACTGCAGCCTCAACCTCCTGGGTTCAAGCAATTCTTGTGCCCCAGCCTCCCAAGTAGCTGGGATTACAGGTGCACACCACCATGTCTGGCTAATTTTTGTATTTTTAGTAGAGACAGGGTTTCACTATGTTGGCCGGTCTGGTCTTAAACTTCTGACCTCAAGTGATCAGGCCTGCCTCAGCCTCCCAAAGTGCTGGGATTACAGGCGTGAGCCACTGTGCCCGGCTGTATCTACCATTTTTGAGCCATGGTTTATGTCTTTTGCATATATTGTTTAATTCTCATGAAAGCCATGAGTTAGAGGTATAATTTTTATTTTATAGGTTAGATAAATAGGTAAGAAAGGCTGTATCACTCAAGAAACATTCAGCTGTAAGGGGCAGTACCAAGAAATGATGTCTATACTTAGTTTCTTTGTCAGTGCTGAACATCGATGCTTTCTTGTGCCCCTGGTTTCCGTATAATTGGAAATTAGAAGCAAATTGCTTAAGTTTATTTACCTACAGTGCAATAGTATAGTAACATCTTGATCTCATTACTAAATCCTTCCTTCCTTCCTTCCTTCCTTCCTTCCTTCCTTCCTCCCTCCCTCCCTCCCTCCCTCCCTCCCTCCCTCCTTCCCTCCCTCCCTCCCTCTCTCCCTTCCTCTCTTTCTTTTTTGCTTTTTCCCCCTCCCTTGCCCCTCCCCTGCCCCTCCCCCTCCCCCTTCTTTTTTTCCTGTATTTGGTTGTGGGATATTTAATTTATGTGCCATACTTTTATAATAAGTACTGAAATTATTCTAATTGCAGTATTTTATACAGTTTTGTTGTCTTCATAAATTCCACATTATATGAGCAAACACTTGTTGAAAACAGGATTTCTCAACGTGAGCACCGTTGATGCTTTCTGTGGATAATTCTTTGCTGTAGGAGGCTTTCCTGTGCACCACAGGTTGTTGGGCAGTCTCGCTGGCTTCTACCCACTAGATGTCACTATATGTCAGTGGTACCCCCTTTCTCTTATGACAACCAAAACCCATTATGTCAGCAGACATTGCCAGATGTCTCTTGGGGGACTAAAGATTCTCCCAGCTGAGAACTTATGATTTAATCTGACTGTGACAATTCTCCTGTCCTCAAAGATCTTTAGGCCTAGTAGATAAGAGAACCATCTCCCTGCTAACCTACTATGACATGGTCAGTACAGGGCAGTAGTGGAGCAGTGCAGTGTCAAGGAAACTTGGAAAACAGAATTGTGACTCAGATTGTCGCATAGGTGAGAAGAAAGTGGTAGGACTAGGGAATGTAGATGCTAAACAAAAAAAGTAATCAAACATGTCTTGAAGAATTGTTAGTTGCTGTTTTTAATGGTTAGGACTTTCTTTTGATATTCTCTAGATTTTTTCATCTTTGTCTTAAGTTGTAGTTTAAATAATATTCATCTGAAAATTATCTTGAGAAGAGCTAATACTAGTGTCTTTGTTTTCATGTAAAATAGTTGGAAAATTGAGACCTTTTGTGTCTACTTAAGTCTAATTCATTACTTCAGGTATATAGATTTAATAACAGGCTATATTCTATTTTATACATAATACAAATTATACTCTTTAAATATGAATTTGGTTTATATCTTTTGAACTATCTTAACATTGTAATTGTCTTAATTATTAAAATAATGCATAGATATAGTATATCTAGTAAACTAATGATGATCATGCTGGTCTAGTCATTTAGTTCTGCTCCCAAGGAAGATGCTTTCATTTCTTGCTGTGTTGCACAGATGGGTCTTGAACTCCTGTGCTGAAGTGATCCTCCTGCCTCAGCCTCCCTAAGTATTGGGATTATAGGCATGAGCTACCACACCTGGCCAACATTTATTTTCTGAAATTCAAATTTAATGATTTAAAAAAACTTTCTCTTATTTCTCTACCAGAATTTGATAAATAATGGTTACAATTTGGCAACTATTAAAAATAATAATGCTAAAATTTGATAGCTCTGTAGTTCTTTAGATTTTTTAAAAATATGATGTATTCATGTCTTCATCTTCAAGCCAGCAATGAGTCTTCAAATCTTTCTTGTGCTTTGAATCATGAACTTCTGGCACCAACAAGAGAAAACTATCTGCTCTTAAAGGACTCATTTGGATAGGCCAGGCCCAGTTGGATAATCTTCCCATTTTAGGACCAGTAACTGGTTATTGGTTATTTCAGTTTACAATTAAGACTTACATCTTAAAACACTCGAAACACATTAATTTGTTAGGCTGGAAAAAAATGTAATGCAACCCTTTTACAGCAACAAATGTTATGTTTTTGTTATTATTTCTCTTTTTTCATGGTGCATTTGTGATTCTTTTGGCTTACATGATTTTAATCAAGTTTTGCATTGAACTCTATGCTTTTTGTGTTAGTCTGTTCCCACACTGCTGTAAAGAACTATCTGAGACTCGGTAATTTATGAAGAAAAGAGGTTTAATTGACTCACAATTCTGGAGGCTGTGCAGGAAGCATGGCTGGTCAGCCTCAGGAAACTTACAATCATGGTGGAAGGCAAAGGGGAAGCAAACATGTTTTCACATGGCAGCAGGAGAAAGAGCGAAGGAGGTACTGCTACACACTTTTTTTTTTTTTTTTGAGACGGAGTCTCGCCTTGTCACCCAGGCTGGAGTGCAGTGGCCTGATCTTGGCTAACTGCAACCTCCACCTCCTGGGTTCAAGCGATTCTTCTGCTTCAGCCTCCCAGGTAGCTGGGGCTACAGGTGCATGCCACCATGCCTGGCTAATTTTTTGTATTTTTAGTAGAGACAGGGTTTCACCGTGTTAGCCAGGATGGTCTCGATCTCCTGACCTCGTGATCTGCCTGCCTCAGCCTCCCAAAGTGCTGGGATTACAGGTGTGAGCCACTGTGCCCAGCCCGTGCTATACACTTTTAAACAACCAGATCTCATGAGAACTCTATCACGAGACAGCACTAGGGTGATGGTGCTAAACGATTAAACACCACCCCCATAATCTAGTCACCTCTCACCAGCCCCCACCTCTAACACTTGGGGCCACAATTCAATATGAGATTTACAAAAGCATAGATGTTCTCCCCTGGGCTTGTGCCTACAGTAAACAAAGTATTGTTTACAACTTGACAACTGTCAGCAGTTAGTTTTTGCTTAACTAGTTAAGGGTGACATAGTTTGGAAAATATGTTTCTTTTTACTTAACTGGATTAATAATAAAAGTAATTCAATTTGTAAAGGTTTATTAGTTTTCTGTTGTCTCGTAACAAATTACCACAAATTTAGTGACTTAAACCAACCATTTATTGGCTCACAGTTCTGTAGACCCTGTGTAACTATTTTCTTTGCTCAGAGTATTGCAAGACTGAAATAAAGGCGTTGGCCTTACTTAGTTCTCTTCTGCAGGCTCTGGGGAAAGCTCCACTCCCAAACTGATTCTTGTCATTGGCAGAATTTAGTTTCTTGTAGTTGTAGGACTGAAGGTCCCATTTTCTTACTGGCTGTCAGCTTGAGGTCTCTTTAGCTCCTAGGTGTTGACTACATTTCTTAGCATATGGCTCTCCATCTTCAAGCCAGCAACGAGTCTTCAAATCTTTCTTGTGCTTTGAATCGTGAACTTCTGCCACCAACAGGAGAAAACTATCTGCTCTTAAAGGACTCATTTGGTTAGGCCAGGCCCAGTTGGATAATCTTCCTATTTTAGGACCAACCTGTAGCGTAACATGTGCTATTGTGGAAGTAAAATACATCCGCACAGTCCTGGAGATCATGCAGAGTGTGGACATCAGGGAAAAGTCTTGAGGACTGTATTAGTTCATTTTCACACTGCTGGTAAAGACATACCTGAGACTGGGAAGAAAAAGAGGCTTAATGGACTTACAGTTTCACACGTCTTGGGAGGCCTCACAATCGTAGTGGAAGGTGAAAGGCACTTTTTACGTGGCGGCGGCAAGAGAGAATGAAAGAGAAGTGAAAGTAGAAATCCCTTATGAAACCATCACATCTTGTAAGACATAGTCACTACCACGAGAACAGTACTAGAGAAACTGGCTCCAAGATTCAGTTATCTCCCACCGGGTCCCCCCTGCAACACGTGGGAATTATGGGAGCTACAATTCAAGATGAGATTTGGGTGGGGACACAGAGCCAAACCATATCAGGGACTGTCTTCAAATTCTGCCTACCACAAAACGTTATCCTGTGAGATACTCTATTGGTGGTTTTCAATCTTGATGATTTGAATAAAGAAGGGATTTATTAATGGGCTTACTGTATAATCTCGTTGAAAATAATATTCTCATACATGTTCCAAATTGTTCTAGAAGGAATTAAAAATATTTCTACTGAGACAGTATGTAATTTTCTTTTATGATTTAAACCAATAATATAGGACAAAGATGAGAATTCACTTTTTCTTTGCCACATAGGATACGATTCAATATTCCTGGGAAATATAATGCATTTGTACATCTTCAGCTATTATCAAATTGGATGACTTCCACATGTATCCCACTTAGCCCCAATTTTCTTCTTTTCGGCTGTACATTTTTACTTCCTACTTCTTATTAGAAATAACCATATAGCCGTCCCATGGGCAACTACATTTAAGCAGATCCCAAACCAAAACAATTGTCTTTTCCATGAATCCTTCACGACCTTCTATATTTTTAATCATGTTCTAGCATCACTGCCTGGTCAATTACCTAAGCTAGAAACTTGGAGTCACCTTTGACATATCCCACTGCTTCATTATTTATAATTTGTCACCAGTTTCTGTTGGCTAGGCTTAGCCGGTACTAAAGAGAATTTTATTTATTTATTTTATTTGAATAGCTGTTATGGTGCTTCCATTATTTTTTTAATTTTTTTTTATTATACTTTACGTTCTAGGGTACATGTGCACAACGTGCAGGTTTGTTACATATGTATACGTGCGCCATGTTGGTGTGCTGCACCCATTAACTCGTCATTTATATTAGGTATATCTCCTAATGCTATCCCTCCCCCGTCCCCCCACCCCACAAGAGGCCCCGGTGTGGCGTTCCCCTTCCTGTGTCCAAGTGTTCTCATTGTTCAATTCCCACCTATGAGTGAGGACATACGGTGTTTGGTTTTTTGTCCTTGTGATAGTTTGCTGAGAATGATGGTTTCCAGCTTCATCCATGTCCCTACAAAGGACATGAACTCATCCTCTTTTATGGCTGCAGAGTATTCCATGGTGTATATGTGCCACATTTTCTTTATCCAGTCTATCACTGATGGACATTTGAGTTGGTTCCAAGTCTTTGCTATTTTGAATAGTGCTGCAGTAAATATGTGTGCATGTGTCTTTATAGCAGCATAATTTATAATCATTTGGGTATATACCCAGTAATGGGATGGCTGGGTCAAATGGTATTTCTAGTTCTAGATCCTTGAGGAATTGCCACACTCCATAGGTTAGGCATATTGTTTGTTATATATTGCATATCAAGATATGTCTGATTCATAGTAGGCACTCAGTAAACACATACTGAGTAAAAAGAATCTCAACATTTAAAATTAAGCGCATCAGCTATACTTCATGTTTCTGTTAATTGTACCCTTATTGACCTTGCAGCATGGTTATCCATCTAACTATTAATCTTTATTTGTCTTTGTTTTTTGGGTTCCCTTATTCATCCTAAAACACAGTATAATGGCTGACTCATAGTCAGACTTCACAGTATTTTTAAATGAATTACATTGCATTGGGGAAATATAAATAGTAATATCCTTTTATAGAGGAAGTCTAAAAAAATTCTCGGGTGAATTGATAATCAAACATTTTAAGAAGGTATATTTGCTAGCAAAGAGAGAAAAAATATGACTTAGCTTATTTATATAGAAAACCTGTATATTCTTTGATTTTTCTTTGTTTCAAGTCTGTATATGAATATCATGATTTTTAAAAAACGCATTTTGATAAGTGGAAAGGAATAGTTTATAGAATGCCTAACATATGGCATTCACTTTTAGAGTATAATTTTTAAGGTCTTTAAATAAATGATAATGTTCATTTTAAACAATATTTTACTAAATGGCCATAAGAAATTATGGTTGTTATTCTTCTTGCTTTCTTTAAATCCCAGTTGAAACTGTGATCATGAAGGTTATTAATTGTGAATCTGTATGTAGGTTTCTTTCTTTGGTCTCTCTTTTCTCCATTTTTTGCTTTTCTCACCAGATTAAATTATACTACCGGAAACCTAGTTTCTTATCTTTCTTCTTTAACGTATTTTAATCTCTCTTAAAACAGTGGATACTATAAGGTTTATTTCTGTGGGAGTATTTATCAGAATGTTTTTTTTCGACATGGAGTTTTGCTCTGTCACCCAGGCTAGAGTGCAGTGGCATGATCTCAACTCACTGCAACCTCCGTCTCCTGTGTTCAAGCGATTCTCCTGCCTCAGCCTCCCGAGTAGCTGGAATGACAGGCGCATGCCACCACACCCGACTAATTTTTGTATTTTTAGTAGAGACAGGGTTTTGCCTATTTGGCCAGGCTGGTGTCGAACTCCTGACCTCAGGTGATCCACCCACCTCAGCCTCTCAAAGTGCTGAGATTACAGGCATGAGCCACTGCACCCGGCTCAGAATTTTTTTTTTTTCTTTAAGATTTATCAAGGCTTTACTGAAAATCTCAGTAGACAGTCATAGATTTTAAAGTATTATTTTAAACGTGGAAAGTGATTCTAGGCTCCCAGGCAAGGCTGTACTTGCCCTTTCGTAGCTGATACGCTTGTCCACAGGCTCATTGTGTGTATGTGGCTGAGGTGCAGAATGTATTTACTTAGCATTAACTTACTTGTATTTCATGGCTATTGTCCAGCACTTGAGAATTCCCTTTCACTTTCAGGTGACAGAGAGTTGGGTCTTAGTGATTTGGTTAATGTTATCATACAATGTAATAACATATCTGTTACCTTCAAAGTTAGTGACTATTGTTCTCTTTAATCCAAATTAGCTAGCACATCTCAAGAACCATTTGAACTATGTCACAGTACAAAGAAGGGAACTGTGTCCATCGCAGCTGTCTTCAAGGCAGAAGCCTTGGACATCGTTGTATTACTTTCACCAAACCCTTGGCCCCTTATTCTTTTCCTGTTTTTACCCCTGTTTTGATTCGTTGACTGTTTCGTGTAAGCTCAGCTCTCAAGTTTGAATATTTGCCTTAAGCTGGTCTTAACCGCCAGCACTCTGTGGAGTGTTGTTTTATGCAGTTGACCCTTGAATAATGCAGGGATTAGAGGTACTGACCCCGCCAGCTCAATCCTGCATATAACTTTTCCCTCCCTAAAAACTTAAGTACAAATAGCTGAATGTTGACAGAAAAGCCTTATCAATAACATAAGTTTATTAACACTTATAGTCTCTACATATATTTTACGCATTTATGACATACCTGTTTTTTTCTTAAAAATTTTCACTATTTCTAGGCTATGCAGTTTGTCTGCAAGTTTTTTTCAAATTGTTGAAAATCTCCAAAATGTTTTCCAGTATAGTTATTGAAAAAATCAGCACGTAGGACCAGTGCAATTCAAACCTCTGTTGTTCAAGTGTCAGCTGTACTTGTCTTTGACTTCACATTCCTCTGGCTTGTTCCTTGTAGCAAATTGGCTGGATCTAGCCTTGGGCACCCATCTCTGTGGGTTCTGCCTGGAAGCTCTCACATTAGACTGTCTTGGTATCTTTGAGGTTAGTGTTTGGGTACACATTCCAATTAATATGATGGCTAGCTAGACAATTTCTGGATTTAATACTTCTCAGTATAAGCATCATGGATGTGTCTAAACCATTAATTATTCTGAGACACACCTAGATGAAATATTCTTAAATATAAGTAAATAGAGATTTTATTATCACTGTATCTAAAACAGTAGCGTGGTCTTTTCTAACAGGAAGGCATTTCTCTCACAATCTTAATTTCATAATATTTCTTAATATAATGGTGCTACTGTTTTGATGAAGATAGATGTTATTGAATTAACTGTCACCAGTCACTTAGTATGTGCTCAGATGTTTGCATGGATTGTAACCCTATGGAGTAGGTACTGTTTTGGGGCCCATCTTTTGTTTATGAGGACAGTGAGGCTTATAGGGTTAAGTGACTTTCTTTTGAAAAAAATTTTTTTTTAAATGTTGTGGGTACATACTAGGCGTATATATGTATGGGGTACGTGAGATATTTTGATACAGGCATGCAATGTGAAAGAAGCACATCATGGAGAATGGGGTATCCATCCCCACAAGCTTTTATCTTTTGAGTTACAAACACTCCAATTACATTCTTTATTTTAAAACGTACAGGTAGGTTATTATTGACTATAGTCACCCTGATGTGGTATCAAACAGTAGGTCTTATTCACTTGTTCATTTTTTTGGTGCCCCTTAACGATTCCTACCTCCTCCTAGCCCCCTACTACCCTTCCTAGCCTCTCTGGTAATCATCCTTTGACTCATTGTGTTCATGAGTTCAACTATTTTAATTTTTAGATCCCACAAATAAATAAGAACATGTGATGTTTGTCTTTCTGTGCCTGGCTTATTTTACTTAACATAATGATCTCCCGTTCCATCCATGTTGTTGCAGAAGACAGGCTCTCCTTCCTTTTTATGGCTGAATAGTACTCCATTGTGTATATATACCACATTTTCTTTATCCGTTCATCTGTTGATGGATATGTAGGTTGCTTCCAAATCTTAGCTATTATTGTAAACAATGCTGCAACAAACAGAGGAGTTCAGATATCTCATTGATATACTGATTTCCTTTCTTTTGGGCATATACCCAGCAGTGGGATTGCTGGATCATATGGTAGCTCAATTTTTAGCTTTTTGAGGGACCTCTAAACTGTTCTCCATAGGGGTTGTACTAATTTATGTTCACACCACAGTGTACAAAGTTTCCCTTTTCTGCACATCCTCGCCGGCATTTGCTATTGCTTGTCTTTTGAATATATGTCATTTTAACTGGGGTGAGATGGTGTCTCATTGTAGCTTTGATTTGCGTTCTCTGATGATCAGTAATTTTGAGCATCTTTTCATATTCCTGTTTGCCATTTGTACGTCTTCTTTTGGGAAATGTCTATTTAAATCTTTTGGCCATTGTTTGATTGGATTATTAGATTTTTTTCCTGTAGAGTTGTTTGAGCTCTTTATATACTCTGGTTATTCATCCCTTGTCAGAGTAATAGTTTGCAAATATTTTCTCCCATTCCATGGGTTGTCTCTTCACTTTGTTGATTGTATCCTTGACCGGGCAGAAGCTTTTTAACTTGATGTGATTCCATTTGTCCATGTTTACTTTGGTTGCCTATGCTTACGAGGTATTGTTCAAGACATTTAAGTGACTTTCTTAAGGAAAATAGCCTATATTTGAGCATCTGGTGCCTCAGAACCCCCAGTCCCCCCCGAGTTACTGTAGATCTGGAACTATATTTATGCTAAAGGGATGGGAGCACTAAATCCTTTATATAACATAACCTGTGCCCGCATGTCTTGTCTCCATTTGAGACTTCACTGTGGAGATAGGTTTTCTGAGTCACAGAAAGGGTAAATTTTGGTGGGTTTAAGCTTACTCTTAATAGTTCTATCAAAAAATGTTTTTCATGTTTATGTTATCACTTTGAGCAGCTCAAGTTTGTAGTTGACTTTCTCAGTTAAAAGAAACTTTCATTTGTGTTCTTAGGAAAGAAAGCAAGTAATTAATTTCACTTTGGTTTAGAAATGCAGCAGTATGGAATTTATCTTCTGATAAATGCAAATTATGAATGTGGGAAACAATACCTTCTCTGCAGCTAAGGCATCCCTTAGGCTGTTAATTCACGTGAAATAGGTAATCAATTATGTAGGTCAGAATACTGGCAGTATATTAAACCAAGGCTCATTAAATGACTGCTTTCTAGGCCACAGGCCAATTCTCTTTCAGTGGAATGTACTTGGATGGAAAGAAATTATTTTAGGTGATATATTTGGGGACAAGGATAGTTATTATAAGGCATTTGTCTTTAGTTTGCTTCCTGTTTTTCCTTCTTGGTTAAAGATGGTGTCAGTACTAGTCTATCGAGTTAACCAAAATCTAAAGAAACATCTCTTTGTTTCTATCAAAACTTTCAAGTTATTTTAATGATAGTGAAAACTGTTTACATCTGTCACCTGGTTAACCTCCATTCATTTCCATATAAATGACTTTGCCTTTAAAACACTCCCCCCCAAAAAAAAAAAAGAAATTTAGAGCCTATCTATCCCTTAATCAGTAAGTGGTTAGAAAGAACTGCTATATAAATTGTTATGTTCATGAAGTTTTATGTAAAGGGTGACATATTACATATTTAAACTCTTTAGATGAAAAGAGGAAAGTGAAGATAGAAGTAAGAGAAAGAAAAGAATCTCATCTAGGCTTGGGCAGGAATGGGAATTTAAGTAGGCACAGCAGGCTATGAGAGGAGGGGTCTTTTGCTCCGGTGCTTGCTGTAGGATTTGGGATTCCTCGTGGGTCCGTCTGTGATCTTGTGAACTGGGCAGTTTTCGGCAATCAAACCTATACAACCCCCTTCTTAGTCTTCTGTGAAATCATACAAGACAAAGGATTACTGATTAGTTCAACTGATGACAGTCTCTGTGTTTAGGGTCCTCAGAATTACCCCTCAGTGTGGTGATTTGCTGTGGAAGTACTCACAGGACTGGGCATGTAGTTGTACTCGAGGCTATGCTTGATGAGAGCCGAAGGATACAAAGCACAATCCGCAAAGGAAAGAGGTGCACTGGGTGAAATCCAAGAGAGACCTGGCACAGGCTTCCGAGGATACCTTCATTCCTCCAGCAGTGACATCTGACAATGTTTGTCTAGTGTTACCTACCAGGGAAGCATGTTAGAGACTCAATTCCCAGTTTTCTTATTGGGGGTTGGTCAGGTCCACACCCTCTGCCTGGCGTGTTCTAAACTTTCAGACTCCCAGAAGGAACGCAGATGTTCAGCATGAACCCATATTGTTTGCACAAATGCACAGTCTAGGCACAGTGGCCTGGTCTTTAGTTAACTGTTGACTGGGAGCACCCCCAGAGCCAAAGTCCTTGATGTCAGCCAAGGGCTGACCTTGCAGGCAGCCTTTCTACATAGGAGAGCACTGTCAGGTCTGCTGTGTTAACCCCTTTTCTGCCCAGAGCCAGGCACTGTGCTATGTAGAGAATGAGACAGATCATGGAGTTTATAGTCTAGCTGAAGAGGCTGAAGTCTAATAAATTCCTACTAATAAGTAAGAAATTTCAGCTTGTGATGAATGTCTTGAAGTGTAAGAGGAGGAGGGTACAATGAGAGTATAGTGCAGTGAGTGGAGAGTGTGTGGTTAGTGAAGGTAGCTCTGGTGAAACTGCCTTTAAATTGGCTAAATGTCTCACTGAGCCGTAAGAGAGGAGGGGATTGAGGGCAGATAGCGGTGAAGACCATGGAAGAAGAGAGGAAAGGAAGGGCTTGGCACGCTGGAGGAATGAAATGGGCGAAGCATGGGGCTAAGTGGCGTCATTGCTACTGACCGCTCCCTTTCCACCCCCAATTAGACTTATTTTCAGATTAGTCTTGTGTCTCCAGGGGGCTTCTGCTGCAAAGATTTCTTTCCATCTCTTTATCAAAGCCTGAGATCAGCAGTCAGATATTTCAATTTATAATTTGGTAAATATATGTAAATTGTAATTCCAAATTGGAGCTATCCCTGATCAATAACACTCCTGTTAAAGTGCAATAACCTCAGACAGGAGGAAGTGTAAAGAAACACAAGGAAGTTTGGCCTTAAGAGCTGGCATCCTGGGCTTGTGTCTTCATTCCAACCCTAATTATTGCTTCTGTGGCCAATAGAAAACTACTACAATTGTTGAACTTCTCTGTGCTTCATTTTCCTATTATATATTTTGGGGATTATAATTCATTTATTAAGTAAATATTTTGAACATTTTCTGTGTGCCACATACTTAGTTCTCCGAGGCTTACCTGGGCTAGTATGTGTAACGTGTATAACATAGTGTCTTATATGCAGAGAGCATTCAAAGTAGGCCAACTGTTATTAACAAATGCTATTAGCTGTTTTATCTTTTTAGTGGGGAAGGAGGTGAAACAGTTGTAGTATAGATGCATGAGAGGTAAATACAGAGAAGGAGGTGTATAAAGTTGAATTTTGGGATTCTGAAAGCAAACTTCCCTGATTTTAAAGTTATGCATCTGCTGACCTTCATTTGCTTTTGGACAAATAAAGGAAGGTTTTACATAGATGCATATGCACACAGCCTAGCGCAATTGTATGCAGTTTGGGAGAACACACACACAAGTTAACAAGAGCATTGCTGTTGGGCAGTGTGGTGGTATAACACTACTTAGTATGACACAAGATACGTTTTCTTTTAACTTGACAGATTTTGTTATTAAGTTTCTACAATTTTATACAGAAATATAAAGAAAGTTTATTACTTCTGGTATATGTTTTGGAATTGTCTTTTGAAACTAATAAGATTTTTTTAACGTAAATGCATATATATACTTATCTCTTGGTGTTTGGAAAATATGAAACCATCTCACGCTGTGAAAGTTCTGTAAAGTTATTGGATTTTCCTTTCATTGAGCATTTCAATTGTGGGAGGATGCACTGTCTGCTCATGTAGCCCATTCCAGTTACAGAAGCCTTGTTTCCTAAACATTCTGCCTGAAGTTGAATTGTTATCTGACTTCCTCAATTATTAATTCTAGTTTTGCCCCCTGGGTTTATGGATGGAAAAAAAGAAAACAAGAAATGAATAAACCAAAAATATCTTAACCTGTTTTACTTAATAACATTCAGATTAAACAGCAATGCCCATCAAGAATCTTGTGTTCTTCAACCTAATCATTTGTACTCACTCACCCACTCCTCATATGACAGGCATTTCAGCCCCCTCACAGTTCAAGCTGTTCTTTGATAACTGGACTATTATAGTTCAGTGATTAATAGCATGAAATGGTGGTATTTTCCCCCAAATTTATCTTACAGTTGGGCTGACACTGTAAGAAGCGGACAATGATTTTACTTATTGTTTGTATCTGGGCTAAGCACAGAAGAAATTATAAAATTGAGATAATTATTACAATAAATAAAAGATTATTGGTTACGTATACCTTAGAATTTTTTTAAAGGTTTTTCCTAACCTAGCTGAGTTTAGTTACTGTGAGATAATGGAAATTTAATATATTTTCCGTTTTCTGTGATTGAGGAAGGACAGAGGGCTTGAGGTAAGATACCTAATGTGGCAGAGAATAATTCTTTTAAGGTGAGGAAGACCTGTTTTAGGGCATGTAAAAGCACTGTGATATGGAATTGCAGGAACCAGAACTCAGGTGTCATGGGGGAGAGGCATAATGGGATGGGAGAGGAGGAATGGTATATTGGATAACTTGCCATATGCTTTTGACTGGTTTTTAAAATTAATACAGACACAAAATTGGGATCTTTCTCCACAATTAAAATGGTAGAATTAATACTGAAAAATGCTTTTTCCTAATTCTTACATTAGATCCTTTAGTACCTGTGATTACTAATTTAACATTATTTCTTAGAATGAGTAAAACAATAATTCTTTAGCCTCTGATTTGAAACTGACTTTTAAAGGAAATAATTTTTATAGATATTAAGGTGATAAGACTTCAGAAATAATAAAGGCTTTAGCTTATTAGGATAATATATTGTCATAAAGACACATTTAAAGATATATCAGAAATGAATCTAATTTGCATTCATTTGGTGACATAGCCACGAGAGAGTTCAATATTTCAAGTGACTTTAAAACATAATAATGCGGCCGGGCGCGGTGGCTCACGTCTGTAATCCCAGCACTTTGGGAGGCCAGGGTGGGTGGATCATGAGGTCAGGAGATCGAGACCATCCTGGCTAAGACGGTGAAACCCCATCTCTACTAAAAACACAAAAAATTGGCCGGCGTGTTGGCGGGTGCCTGTAGTCCCAGCTACTCGGGAGGATGAGGCAGGAGACTCCCATAAACCCAGGAGGTGGAGGTTACAGTGAGCCGAGATCATGCCACTGCCCTCCAGCCTGGGTGACACAGAGAGACTCTGTCTCAAACAAAAACAAAAACAGAAAAAACCATAATAACTTGTATATTTGTAGTGGTTATATATCTTAAAGGATAAAGAAACCCACTTATATGTTTGTTGTGTGATAGAACAGTGAATGATTATGTAATCTAGTTCCATTTTCCTGAAATTGAAATACTTCTATTTACTGAAAGGAACTAGAGATCCTGAGAAAAATATGTATGAATCTGTATCTGGGGCAGAAAATGAACAAGAGGAACCTAAGATATCTCATACTAGCAGAGGATGCAAGCTGTTGAGATCTACTAGGTTCTTGTCAGAATGACTGAATCTGCTTGAAGAGGCTCCTCCACCTGGCTGCAAGATGGGACAATTTGAGCACCAGTTAAGGACAATAGTTACAATGGAAGAAACAGATCAAATTTATTCAAATATATGGTTTCCTAGTAATACTGTTATTTTTTAGTTGTTAATCCATGGGAGAATGTTACTGTATCCACTCATTATTTTCAAAACTGGTGAACAAAGGGGAACAAATTAAGCATTTGTCTTGTTTGATCTAGATGAACTGTCCCACTGGACAACCACATGGTAGATGAAGCTAAGTTTCTCTTCATATTATTTCAGCTAATAAATGAAGAAGGCATGATAGAATGAGGAAAATCACCATTGTCAAGCCCTACTGAATTAATCATTCAAGAGCCACTAATGCTGCTGACATTACAAAAAACTTCTGACGGAAGTGTGCAGTAACACTGGCCAAATTGCCTGTACCCCCACACGGAACCTACATCTCTTCAGGCCTTGAGATCTAATGTCAATTTTCAAGAAATGTAGAGAGCTTAGGAACATGCTAAACCCCACAGGGATAAAGTCAGAAGAAATCCAGATTGAAGTAAACCATAGGACTAAAAACCTATTTTATTCAGAAATAAGTTATAATGGGGGAAAGTAAGAGATGGAGGGGAATATTATTGGACCAAAGAGACCTAAATATAATTTTAAAAATGAAATACCAAACTACTGCAACATGTTGAATTTACTTGTGTCCTAGTTCAGCCCAACAAGCTGTAAAAAAAAAAAAAAAAAAAAAAAAAAAAAATAGAGACTTAAAGCCTGGATATTTTTGATGAAATTAAAAATACTAATTTCTCTTTAGGTGTGATGGTAGTATTTATGATTAGAATAGTTTTATCTTTTGGAGATACATATTGAAATATATTAATATATTAAAATAATTTCTTGGATTTGCTTTGAAATTATATCAGAGGCGAGTAGGTGGTAGAGATGGAAAATATTGGCTATGAATTGTGATTGTTGAAGCTGGCTGTTGAGTACATAGGACCATTATATTTTTTTGTGTGGTTTGATAAAAGTTTTTAAATGTATATTTATACATATGCGTACATATGCAAAATCTTCATCTGAAAAAGAAAGTTAAGTTTGTGGCTTGCAGAAAGCAAACACCAAAAGGGTAGCATAATAATGTGTTACGTTATGAGAAGCTTGTAAGATTTCTGTGAAGACAGAAGAAAAGTAGCCTCAATGCTACTGTATTTAAAAATAAAGATATAAAAATGTATCATTGTTGATGTTATTTATTTTTACTGATATTTTGCATTGCTATCCATGGAAACTCAAAGGTGCCAGTCCTTTTCATCACTGCTCTATGGCTCAATGTCAAAATGTTGAAGTAGAGATATTGATGTGGTGTTTATCTATTTCTTTAAAAGGGTTACTCAGCAAGGAAATAAAGTTAATTCTTATCTACCCCTCAGGTTGCTGGCTGAATTATTAGCCATAGAAGCAATTATCTTTACTAAAATATTCATCGGTCTTTATTATGCCTTTTGTTACATATCTTCAGGTCAATGTTAAATCTAACCACTACATGTACCACTTTGCTTTTCAGTTTGGTTTTGTTTAGATCGTAAGCCTTCATGACATTTTCCATGGGCACTTGCAAATTGCATTGCGAAAATTAACGAAGTTCATCAGCTTTTCCTAACTTACCCTGATCATTCAGTCTATCAATACCCGTGTGCTTCTCGTCTATCATTTATTACTTTTAACCAGCCCCTGCTCATCAGTACTCCTGCCAGGTGTTGAAAAATGAAATGAAGATGAAAGTCAGTTTAATTAGTTTTATCTGTTTGCACTCTGGCAAAATGTTATGTAGATGAAAGGATGTAGTTTATTAGCAGGAATGATATATTTTAAAATGTACTCATTCAAATATACTCAATTACTTTGGAATAGTTATCTATATTTGTCTGTCTGTGCGATTTACTGGTAGCAAATTTTAAATCATTAGCTACTCGAAGCTTATGTATTTTCTGTTCTTATCCTAAATTTAGCTGTTTCTTCATGGAGTCTTGGTTCCTTTTGTTGTAGACTGATAGTAGCAACCAAGCTCTAGGTGCTATATGTATGCAATTATACTGGGATATTGTTGCTTCTAGGCCCTCTCAGCTAACATAGCAAAGTGAGACTTGTGTGTATTTATGAGATATACGTATCTACCAATATTCCTGTATGTAACCATTTTTATTTGTATTGTCATACAAGAGTTCACTGATATCTCCAACTTTAATTCATTATGACATGGATCATTCTGAACTCTTCCTTTTGTTTATCTGTAACATCTCACTCTACCGTTGAGAAATCTTGTTCCCACCGTCTACCACTCATTTGTTTACTTGACCAGTGTCAAACTGTACGCTCTTGGGACAACAACTTTATCAACTAGAGTGTGGTGCTTATGTGCAGTTTATTTTGCGTTTAGTCTCACAGACCCCACTTATTTTCAAAGTTATATAGGTTAGCACCTTATCCTCTGCCACCCGCTTCAGGGAGGTTGTTTTATATGTTTTATATTACATGTGTAATACATTTAGATTCTTTTGTTGCATTATGCTTTCCATCCTAAGACCCCCTGACCTTGTAACTGAGTTTTTAAAAATTTACATACATGATAGTTTATTCTTTGTGCTATGAAGTTCTACAGAATTTTTGGCAAATGCATAGTGTCATGTATTCATCATTATAGTGTCTTACAGAATAGTTTCATCATCCTAAAAGATCCCCTGTACTTTACCTATTCATAATTTGCCCTTTCCCCTTGAACTCCTGGTAGTCACTGATCTTTTTACTACCTCTACAGCTTATGCCTTTTCTCCAGTGTTGTATAGTTGGAATTGTATAATATGTATCCTTTTTAGACTGGCTTTTCTTCTCATAGCAATATGCATTTAAGACTCATCCGTGTTACTTCATGGCTTGTTAGCCTGTTTCTTTTTAGTGTGAAATATTTAATCATATGGATGTATCACAGTTTATTTATCCATTTGCGTACTGAAGGACATCTTGATTGCTTCCAGCTTTGGGTGATTATGAGTAAAGCTGCCAAAAAAACTCACATGCAGGTTTTTGTGTGGACATAAGTCTTCATATCCATTGGGTAAATGCTTACTAGTGTGATTTTTGGGTCATACAGAAAGACTCTATTTAGCTTTGTAAGAAACTGCCAGTCTTTCAAAGTCACTGTAGCACTTTGCATCCTTATCAGGATTAAATGATAATTTTTGTTGCTTTGCATCCATGCCAACAATTGGTGCTGTCAGTTTTTTTTTAAATTTTAGCCATTCTAATAGGTGTGTAATAGCATCTCATTTTTGTTTTAACTTCAATTCACGATTAACAAATGAGCATCTTTTAAAATGTTTATTGCCATATCTGTATCTTTTTTACTGAAGTGGCCTTTGGCCCATTTTTTAGTTGGGTTGATTGTTTTCTTATTGTTGAGTTTAAAGAGTGTTTTTTTGTTTATTTTGGATGCATATCTTTTATCTCATGTAATTTGGCAAATATGACTTCTATGGTAATGCACTAAGATGAAATGAGATGACAAAGAGGAGTGAATCAGTTATTACTATATTTTTCAGCCTCAGTTTCTGGGAAAATGTAGAGTAATAGTAACACAAAAAGGAAAACCAAGAGTTAAAATCTCCTTGGGAAGAAGAGAGAAGGAGATAATTCATGTAGTTTTGACTTAAGATGGAGCTTGAGGTGATGGGAAAATAGCTAGACTGGAGATTAAAAATATGTTAAGATTCCTGATTTAGATTTTGGTGTCATCATTATGGATTGTTGAAGAGAAAGCAGAATTCAAGAGCAATTAGAAAGTTAGGATAAGAATTCTATAGCCTTGTGTCATGGGAGTGGCAGAAAGAAATTTTAAGAAGGAATCAATATTGAATATGGAGGACCTAAAGAGAGCATGAAATTTGCATTATCTATCTTCTCTAAGGTCAAGTATGCTATCAGCTTACTGTAGTATCCTGCACCTTTTGTTTTTAGGGACTATAATTTGCTGTGTCAGGAGAGCACTTACTTACTTTATTGAGTCAATTGTCTTAAGCATTTTATAGAATTTCTTAAACTGAATTTTACACCACTGGGGCTCTTTTGCAGGGTGAATATAGCCAGAGGTCTTATTTTCATTTGTCTTATACAACTCTATTTGTGTGTGTGTGTGTGTGTGTGTGTGTGTGTTTGTTTAAATTGAATATTTAACTACCATTTCATTGAAAAAAGTCATTTTCCTTTTCAGTTATGCCATTCTGTTGTAGAATCCCAACAGTTGTGACTTTAGTTCCCAGCAGAATTAATTAACACATATGAATTCTCTACTTTGTCTGTTTGGGAAAACATACAGCCTACTCTCTGCAGTCATAAAGATATGCTTCCTTTCCTTCTTTTCTTTCTCAGAGTACAATTTTTCATTGCCTTTTTTTTTAACCTAACCATCCCTAAAAAGGGTAATTTATTCAAATAATTCACAGAAAAGATACAGTAGTAAAAATAATTTCTGTCACTGAAGGATAATTATTCAAAGCTTGTTTGTGTTTGGGATTGTTTAATGAAATGGCATACCAGCACAAAGCACCAAATTGAAAACATACACTTTATATGTGAGATATGAAAACATGTGAAAATACTTTGTTTGAAAATCTTATGTATATTCAGTACTTATCATTAGACTATGAAAAGTATTTCAGTGAAACTGACTACATACACAGAATATTAATGAACAAATGTCAAGATTTTTCTGAACTGAACATTAGTTATACCACTGGGTTTAATGCCTTTGAGAAAAAGGAAGGATTTGTGTTGTAAGGCAATAAAAGATAATAATTTATTCATTTATTTTTTAAGCAATTTTTAGCACCTATAATGTTTCAGGGCTAGATTTTCCTGTTTACTACTCTTGCTAGAGTTTCACTTGCTTTGACCACTGAATCTACGGTAACTATAGACCGAAAAAATAAGTACTCTGTAAGCCTTAATGTACAGCATTGGATCTTGGCATTGGTTCATATGTAACTCTGAAATTTATTGTTAGAAACAGCTATGTAACATGATGTAATATCTGTAGTTTAAAACTGCTAAACTAACTACCTTCTTCTTTATTGTGGTCATACACACACACACACACACACACACACACAAATATATATGAAAAATGGTGTTTTAACCATTTTAAATGCTGGTTTAAGCATACAATTTAGTGGCATAATGTATATTCCCAATGTTGGGCAGTATTCACCTGTCTAGTTTGAAAACTTTGCTGTCACTCCCAGTAGAAACCCTGTACCCATTAAGCAATAACTTCCCCTTTCTGCTCTTTGCAGCCCTCTCTCCATTAGATGAGAGGTTGCTGCGTCTTAGCATAATGTGTTGTGATATTATACCTTTCACTGATATGAAGATGTTGTATAGGTGAATTTTATTCTTTTCAATTTTTTTACAGGTTTGACAGATGAAAAAGTGAAGGCATATCTTTCTCTTCACCCCCAGGTATTAGATGAATTTGTATCTGAAAGTGTTAGTGCAGAGACAGTAGAGAAATGGCTAAAGAGGAAGAACAACAAATCAGAAGGTAAGATCTCATGTGGATCTCATTTTAAACCAACTTTTTCTGTCTTATGGCAAAAGACCACGCATTTAATATATTCTAGAGAGTGAAATATAAAGTAGACAAACATTAACATTGTAATTCTATCAGTTATTCCATTTAAAAAGATTAAGTTAGAGAAGAAATAAATACAAAAGAAAGATCCTTGACTAATTAAAAATAAAAATTTGGCAAATCTTGAGAATTCAGTTGATTAAGATACAAGCATATTGAAAAATGCAGAAGTCAGTATTATAATTGATTTTATTTAAGGATTATTTTTAGTGATTAGATAAACATTATTCATAGTATATATTTCAAAGATACTATATTTTACAAAGGGAAGTCTTTTACAAAAATAAATCCTTTACAAAAACAAGCCAATATAAAAACAATTTTTATATTGGGAAAGCACTGTAGACTTGGCATTTGACTTTCGTTCACACTCAGACTCTAGAAGATCTGTCGTCAGTAAACTGTCAGTAAAAGAACAAGGATATCAGCCGGGCGCGGTGGCTCACGCCTGTAATCCCAGCACTTTGGGAGGCTGAGGCTGGCGGATCACGAGGTCAGGAGATGGAGACCATCCTGGCTAACACGGTGAAACCCCGTCTCTACTAAAAATACAAAAAATTATCCGGGCGTGGTGGCGGGCGCCTGTAGTCCCAGCTACTCGGAGAGGCTGAGGCAGGAGAATGGCGTGAACCCGGGAGGCGGAGCTTGCAGTGAGCCGAGATTGTGCCACTGCACTCCAGCCTGGGCGACAGAGCGAGACTCCGTCTCAAAAAAAAAAAAAAAAAAAGAACAAGGACATCTTTTTGACCTAAACTCTCATGAAATAAGAAAAGGAGTGGAGAACCACTGTTTTAACTTCTGAGATCCTGGCATTTTAAGCACATTGTGGTTTAAATTTTCTGCAAAGTCGCTTTCTACAGTAGGAGTCTCTTTGCATGTTGTTCTCTTTGTCTCTGAAACGTGTATTTTTAATGCAGACTGTTTAAGAAGCAGTTATATTCACGAATAAAGAACTAGAGGCTCAAAGGGGATGGGAAAAATAATTTTTTCCTCATTGAATGTATATTAATATATTGGATTGTTTGATTTGAATAGTGTAGTATAATTTTTATTTTGTTTCAAATGGATTTATATTTGGCTAAACTTATTTCTGTGAATATTGTTTTTATTGTGACAATTTTATATGTGTTTTTGACTGTTCTACTTTTTTAAAATTATACTTTAAGTTCTGGGATACATGTACAGAACTAGCAGGTTTGTTGTATAACTTTTATATTAAAAACACAAAAATACTATTTGGGGGAAATTTTATTAGTGTTAAAAGGTATTATCTTAAAGTTCTAAAATGTCTAATAACAATGAATAAAAATGTATAATTGTTATTAAAATGTTATGGTGTTAGAAGTATAGGTAGTATTCCTCACTAATTTTTAAAGTTTCTGAAATTTTGTTATGCATTTTTTATAGTGGTAATTTTTTTTAAAATGAGGCTTTTTGTGCTGAAATATGAAGTAGTTTTTAAAGTAAGTGTATATGAATGTGTTTGTAAGTATATGCCTGTAAGTGTGGATTGAGAGGGAGGGGAGAAGAGAAATAATAAATCAGAAACAGGCATTGTCTTCTCAATCTTGGCATTTAATATCAAGACTAACCTTAAAAAAAGCTTGACATAGCATAATTTAGTTTTTATAAACCTCAAACGTTTGAAAACAGTTTAAATGTTTGACACTTTCAAAAGTGTGGCTGAGCTTTGCTTAAGCACTTGATAAATAAAGATGCAAATTTCAGCTTGCTATATAATGAGGGATAATAGTATAGTGTAAGAATATATGGTCTTTGTGGGATATGAAATTGAATACAGGTCTTAGAACCTATTGTAGTGCTGCTATAAAAACTAACTCTTGAATTTTTATAAACATGTCAGTGTGTCATTTCCTACCTCCCAAATCTTTTTCTATATTAATCAAATAATACTTTATTGAACACATGTACAGAAGAGTTAAATAATTATTAAGACCAGCGGTGTGTAACTGAAACCCTACTCAGTTATTCTCCTCCTCACTTAACTTTTTTTTTTCTTGTAAGGATATGTTTTTTATTTGACCTTGCAGAAGGCTAGGGACAGTGGAAAGCGGCTGAGTGAGATGTGACTTGGAGTTTACCATCTAGTTGTGGGAATAGACATAGAACCACATAGCAGAATGCATCAGTAGTAAACAGGGATACAAGCAGTGGAAGTAGATAAAAAGGAACCTTACATTCTACTGTGCAGCCTAGTAAGACCCCCTTCAGCCTATCTTCTGAGCGTGTTTATCAAAAGAATGTATCTCATCATATACCGCTTCATGTTCAGTGTAATTCTGTAGCATGGCCTTTGAGGCCTATATAAAAACCAGGCTTCCTCCCTTCATTCTTTCCTCCCTTCTTTCCTTTCTTCCTGTTACTTTAAAAAATGTCCTGTTCTCTGGACGTGGTGGCTTATGCCTATAATCCCAACACTTTGGGAGGCCGAGGTGGGAAGATCCCTTGAGGTCAGGAGTTCGAGACCAGCCTGGCCAACATGGTGAAACTCTGACTCTACTAAAAATACAAAAATTAGCTAGGCATGGTGGCGCATGCCTGTAATCCCAGCTACTTGCGAGGCTGAGGCACAATAATCACTTGAACCTGGGAGGTGGAGGTTGTAGTGAGCAGAGATCACACCACTGCACTCCAGCCTGGGCAACAGAGTGAGACTCTGTCTCAAACAAACAAACAAACAAGTGAGACTCTGTCTCAAACAAACAAACAAACAAAACAAACAAACAAAACAAGAAAGTCCCGTTCTCAAGTATGCCTTATTCTCCTTCCACGTTGCTTCACTGAAAACTTTTTGAGGAAGAAAATTTTTGTGGAGAGGATTTTCAGGGAGTGTTTTCATTCCATGAGTGGAACCAGGAACAGCAACTGTGACAGATCGAAGATATTGGTGAATAGCTTGTTGAAAATGAGACAAGCCTATCTAAATTATTTCATTTTTTGTCATTTAGAAAAAAGAAAATGAAATAAAACCGTGTAACACACTGTACCCCATAAATATGTACAATTATTATAAGTCAAAAATGATAAAGAAAAAATCAACTGTAAGCAGTGTGAACGCTGACCATATTTGATTTGAGTATTGTAGCAGGATTTTTATTTTGTTTCAAATGGATTTATATTTGGCTAAACTTTCAAAGGGAAGTTGCCAAGGGGCAAGCATCTGAATCTCGATAGAATCATAAGACGCTCACTGTGAGATCAGTTTGAAGGCATGAACTGCGTGCATCATAGTAATTTTTGTATTCCTCACATTTTCGAATGAATGAATAAATTAGGGAGGGTTAAATACTAAACCTCCAAGTGAAACAGCCTGAGGGCCGCTACATTTGCTTCTAATACTATAGGGACACAGAGCTATTTTTATGCTTCTCTCTCTCATACTCATTTAATAGCCTCTTGAGGGAAGATATTATAGAATACATTGATTGATTGATTGATGTTTGAGCAAAGTGTTGCTCTGTCGCCCAGGCTGGAGTGCAGTGGTGCACTCTCGGCTCACTGCAGCCTCTGCTTCAAGGTTCAAGAGATTCTCCTGCCTCAGCCTCCAGAGTAGCTGGGATTACAGGTGCGCACCACCACGCCTGGCTACTATTTGTATTTTTTTTTTATTAGAGACAGGGTTTCAACATGTTGGCCCGGTTGGTCTCCAAATCCTGACCTCAAGTGATCCCCACACCCCAGCCTCCCAGAGTGCTGGGCTTACCGCCGTGTGGCTCTGCTCCCACCCAACACATACTTTAATTCCACAGATTCCTTGCGTTTTCATTCATTCAGCAAACTGTGTGGCAAGTTCTGTTTAGGGGCTGGCATTATTAAATTGTTAAAGGGTTCTCAGTCTACAAATAGAAGGAAGGAGTTGTCATTTACTCCTTTCTTCTAGTTGGTCTGGCAGTGAGTTTAAGCAAAGTCCAAGCTTGTAGTTTCCCTGTCAGGGAAAGTCTTATAGAGAAAGGGGCAATTACGACGAGTTACTGTCTATTTTGTTTTGACAGATAGAAGGAGGCTTTGGGAAATGTATAACATGACAAGTCCCCAAAGATTTAAATTCCAGAGTCTTTTTTTCTAACTCTTATTTTCAGTTTAATTTTATTGCTTTCATAACATTTTCATTTCAGATACATAAAATTCTATCTACAGTTGAGAGGAAAATTACCTTTTAAAAGTTGATCTCTGAACCTAAATTCCAAACCACCATTTTTTTGGTGACATATGGAAATTAGAGATTGCATTTATTTATTTTATAACTTGTTGTACTTATTTAGGGAATATATAAAAACTTCCTCAGAAAGCATTAAGGCCGATACATCCTCAGAAGAAAATATAGCTTCGAAGCAGAGTTTTAAACAGGTTTCATCAAACGACTGTACATTCATTTTGAAAAAAATTAGGAAAAAAAAGAAAATCATCTAGTCATATATTGCCCACTAAATGTTATATTTTTATGCAAAGTAAATTTGACAGTAAATTTGGTCCAGCTGGTACCCTTCAAGACTCAGATTACTAAATGATTTAACATTTACACATCTATGTTTGTACAAAGTATAAATATATTATTAAATAAACATTAGGATATAATGAAGGTCCATAGTTTTGCATTTCTTATAAGAATATTCTAAAATGGAAAACAATTTCCCAACACTAATGCCATTCCAGTATTTCAGTTACATGTAGGAAGAATCATGACTTACTTGATAATCAGCAGTGTCTCCTTTTGGCCCCTAATGTAAAAAATTATGAGTTGACAGTGATGGTGGTATTAGAAAGGGTGCATGAAGAAGTGGATGGTAGCATGACTATATTTGGCATCTTTTTGTACTAGAATAATATTGAAAATATGTGGATTAATTTCTTAAAAACCTCAAATGTAATTGTAACATTACTTTCTTAAAGGCAAGTTACTTAGTATTCCAGAGGGTGATTGATGAACCCACAGTCATTTGAAAATTGTAAGTAGAATGCCACCTTTTGTGGTCAGTAATTTTTATTACTATGATTATGTCTAAAATATTCAATAGCAGACCATATCACTGTCATTGTACCTATACATTCAAATAATTAATAATGAAAATATTTGTGCTGCCTGATACCTTAAATTTTTTTCAACAGATAAATGAAGTTTTCTTTTTTTCTCAAATAATGTAGTTAGTATATATTTTTCTCCTTTCAATGATTCTAGAAGTGGGATTTGATTTTCATACGAATAAAGCAGTTAGATATTTTATTCTTAGAATAAGTAGGATTTAAATTATGCCCCCTAAACCTACTATTTGATAGCCTAAAATTCAGATTAAATTGCATTTGTATGGTTTAATATGTAACAGATGGTTTCTGTGCTAGTATATATAAGGAACAAGGATATTAAATTAATGGGGCATAAATTACTTTGCCAAAACATGCAGTGTTGGAAGGTTTAGTAAGTGGGATACTAATAAATAATATATTAACTATTAGTATATTTTCATGATAAGAAAAAACCACATTTTTGAAATGGTTTGCATAGAACCTAATTTTGGACACTCTTCTCTTTTTCCTTCAATTTTTTGGTCTCAAATGTTGAAACATTCTTACATGGAATTTTCATATATTTTATTTATATTTTTTGGTAATGGAAACCAGAAAATGTGTTGAATGTCTTGATCTGAATTATAAATAAACATGAGTCCACCATCTGCTAACTAGAAAGGAGATAAAGTGGATACGAATTCATCTATAAAGAGTTATTTGGCATATTCCATTATTTCTGTTAATTGTGTGTTCACATTATCATAAAGATGGATCTGTGGTATTTACATATTTTAAAATTTAAAATTATGAATATATTATTGTGAATACATAGTAATTATACATATTTATGAGGTACAGGTGATATTTGATACAAGCATACAATGTAATAATCAAATCTGGGTAATTGAGATATCCACTACTGCAAACATTTATCATTTCTTTGTGTAGAGAATATCCCAAATCTACTATTCAAGTTTAATGATTGGTCCCCCTATTGTGCTACCAAATACTAGATCTTATTCCTTCTATCTAACTGTAATTTTGTACCTGTTGACCAACCACTCTTAACAATTTCTTCTCACTGGTGTTCCCAGCCTCTGGTAACTACCAGTCTACTCTTCCTTCATGAGATCCATTTTCTACCCTCTCACATATGAGTAAGAACATGCAATTTTTCTCTTTCTGTGCTTGGCTTATTTCACTTAATGAACTCTAGTTCCATCCATGTTGCTGCAAATGATAGGATTGTATTTTTTGTGGCTGAATAATATTTCGTTTTGTATATATCACATTTTCTTTATCCATTCACCCATGAATGGGTGCTTAGGTTGATTACATATTTCGGCTACTATGAATAGTGCTGGAAAAACATGAGAGGACAGATATATCTTTGATATGCTGATTTCCTTTCTTTGAGATATATACTCAGCAGTACCACTGTATTTTATGGTAGTTCTGTTTTTTAGTTTTTTGAGGAGCCTCCATACTGTTTTCCATAATGGCTGTAGTAATTTACATTCCTACCAATAGTGTACGAGCATTCCCCTTTCTTCACTAGCATTTGTTGTTTTCTGTCTTTTTTGACAATAGTCATTTTAACGGAGGTAAGACGATATCTCACTGTGGTTTTGATTTGCATTTTCCTGATGATTAGTGATATTGAGCATTTTTTCATATACCTGTTGGGTATTTGTATGTCTTTCTCCTCTTGAGAAATACCTATTCAGATCTTTTGCTAATTTTTTGCTCAGATTTTTTTTTTTTTACTATTGATCTGTTTGAGGTCCTTATATATTCAGGTTATTAATTTTTTCTCAGTTGAATAGTTAGCAGATATTTTCTCCTATTCTGTAGGTTGTCTCTTCACTTTGTTTGCTTGCAGAAGTTTTTAAGCTTGAGGTGATCACATGTTAGTTTTTGCTTTGGTTGCCTGTGCTTTTGAGGTCTTACTAAAAAAAATCTTTGTCCAGACCAATGCCCTGTTGCATTTCCCCAATGTTTTTTCTAGTAGCTTCTTAGTTTTAGGTCTTACATTTAAGTATTTAATCCATTTTGATTTATGTATAAGGTGAGAGATAGGGGTGTACTTTATCATTCTTCTGCATATGGATATCCAGTTTTCCCAGCACCAGAAGACTTAACTGTCCTTTCCTCATTGTATGTTCTTGGCGCCCTTGTCAAAAATGAGTTGACTAAAAAATATGGATTTATTTCTGCCACCTGTGTTCTGTTCTCTTGGTCTGTATGTCTGTTTATATGCTAGTACCGTACTGTTTTGGTTACTATAGGTTTATAGTGTAATTTGAGGTCAGGTAATGTGATGTCACCAGCTTTGTTCCTTTTGCTTAGAATTGCTTTGACTTTTATGGGTCTTTTGTTGTTTCTATATGAATTTTAAGATTGTTTTGTCTATTTCTGTGAACAATGTTATTTTGAGAGAGATTGCATTGAATCTGTAGATTGCTTTGGGTAGTATGGACATTTAATAGTACATGATTATTCTTCCAATCCATGAGCATAATTCCATGTTTTTTTGCTTTCATTTTTTTCATCAATGTTTTATAGTTTTAATTGTAGGTATCTTTCACTTCTTTGCTCCAGTTTATTCCTAGGAAAATAAATCATTATATAAAAAAAGATACCTGTGCTTGTATGTTTATTGCAGCACTAGTCACAATAGCAAAAATATGGAACCAATCTAAGTGCTTATCAACAGATGATTGGACGAAGAAAATGTGTGTGTACACACACACACAGACACACACACACACGCACACCCCATAGAATACTACTCAGCCATAGAAAATAATGAAATCATGTTTTTGCAGCAACATGGATGGAAGTAGAAGCCATTATCTTAAATGAAATAACTCAGAAATGGAAATCACATATTGCATGTTCTCACTTATAAGTAGGAGTTAAATAATATGTACACATGGACATAGAGAGTGGAATAATAGATCTTGGATATGTGGAAGGGTGGAAGGTTGGGAGGAGAGTAAGGAATTAGAATTTAGTTAATGGGTACAGGTTACAGTATTTGGGTGATGGCTATGCTAAAATCCCAGACCTCACCACTGTGCAGTGTATCTGTAACAAAACTACACATGTATCATATATATATATACATATATATATATATATCTATATATAAAACTATATATATAACTACATATATAACTATATATAAAACTACATATATATATAACTATATATATATATAAAACTATATATATATATTTTAAAAGGCAGATTCCCAGGGGTTTTTTAGTAGGTATTGTACATGGGATTGCTTTCTTGATTTCATTTTTGGATTGTTTGCTTTTGACATATAGAAATGCTACAGATTATCATATGTTGATTTTGTATTCTGCAACTTTACTGAATTCATGTATCAGTTCAAATAGTTTTTTTTGCTAAGGTCTTTCTGTTTTTTGAAATACAAGATCGTGTCATCCGAAAACCAGGACAGCTTGACTTCTTCCTTTCCAATTAGATGCTCTTTATTTCTTTCTCTTGTGTAATTGCTCTGGCTAGGACTTGCAGTACTGTATTGAATAAGTTGTGAAGGCAGGCATCTTTGTCTTGTTAGATCTTACAGAAAAGGCTTCAGGTTTTCCCTGTTCAGTGTCATGCTAGCTATAGGTTTGTTGTATATGGCCTTTACTGTTTTGAGGTATGTTTCTTCTATAGCCAGTTTGCTGAGCGTTTTTATCATAAAGGAGTGTTGAATTTTATTGAATGCTTTTTCAGCATCTATTCAAATGATCATATGCTTTCTGTCTGATTCTATTAATGTGATATGTCATGTTTATTGATTTGCATATGTTGAAACCATCTTTACATGTTTAGATATGAATCCCACTTAATTATGATGAATGGATTTTTAATGTATTGTGGAATTTAGTTTTGTAGTATTTTGTTGAGGATTTTTATGTCTATGTTCATTAGTGATACCGGCCTGTAATTTTCTTTTTTCTGTTGTGTTTTTGTCTGATTTTGGAGTCAGGATAATGCTGGCCTCATAGAATGAGTTTGACAGTATTTTCTCCTCCTCAATTTTTTGAAATACTTTGAATAGAATTAGGGTTGGTTCTTCTTTAAGTATTTTGTGAAACTCATCAATGAAACTGTCAGGTCCTGGACTTTTTTTTTTTTTATGGAAGAGTTTTTATTATTGCATCTATTTTGTTACTTGTTATTGGTCTCTTCAGGTTTTCTATTTCTTCCTGGTACAGTTGTGTCAGGTTATGTGTGTCTAGGAATTTATCTGTTTCTTTTTGGCTTTCCAACTTATTGGCATATCTTTGTTTATAGCAGTCTCTAATGATCCTTTAAATTTCTGTGGTATCTGTTAAAATGTCTCCTTTGTCGTGTCTGGTTTTGTTTGAGTGTTCTTTCTTTTTTCTTAGTTAGTCTATGAGCATACCACCATAAAATTGCCTATTCTCGTCTGATATATTCTTTCTGAGAGTATTTGGCCAGGTTAGGGAAATCATTTGTGCCTTTTGACCAAGGATCTGTAGTAGTCCAACCAAATTTATTTGGATTTTGATAATTTTGCAGATTAAGTCATATTATCACGAATAATATTAAAGATTATGAAACTAATTCAAATAAATGTAATAGCTTTGTTGCAGACTAGATTGATTTCTGAAGTGATTTTTAAAAACAAATTAAAAACCTGTGAAATATAAGTGGCAAAACCATTTCCCAGTTAAAAAGAATCTGCTTCTTAAAAGCTTCCTGAAGATTTAATAGTCATCTAAATTATTTGACCTAAGGTTGAATAATTATTTCTAGAAACATCCACTTGAGAGGGTTGTACCTGGAATGTGCCAGTACTGTTCATTTTCTGGCTAGTCATTTAGTATGCCAGTGAGCAAGTATTTATTGAGTATCCACTATGAATGTATAATTGGAGAACAAGAAATATAATATAGTCCACCTCTACGAAGATGGTCCCATAAGACTGTAATGCCATATCTTTTCTGTGCCTTTTCTATGTTTAGATAATGTTTAGACACACAGATACTTACCATTGTGTTATAGCTACCTACAGTATTCAGTACAGTCACATGCTGTACAGGTTTGGAGCCTGGGAGAGATAGGCTATACAGCCTTATAGCCTAGGTGAAGTAGGCTATACCATCTATGTTTGTGCAAGTCACTCTATGTTGTTCTCACAACAGAGAAATTACAACAGTGCGTTTCTCAGACTGTATCTCACCAGTAAGTGACATATTATTGTATAAACTTGCTTCTCTCAAGAAGATCACTTTCATATAGGGGAAGTCAGATAAACACATCATCAAAGAATAAGGTTATTTTAATATATTTTGTGACTATACATTTGAAAAAATCCAGTACAGTGTACTTGCTAAGCAAGTATGAATTTTAAAATAAATTAAATTTGCTTGAGATGGAAGAATCCACATTGTTTAGTTTTAGCCATTCTGACTGGGCTGAGATACTGAGTCCATGCTCTCTATCTGCTGTATCCTGAGTAATTTGTGTCACCAGAGTAATATTTCTTGTGCTACTGACCTTGAGAAACTTCTTATTTTGTGGTGAAAGAATATATGAAACCTTTAGAGAGCAGTGACTCAGGTGTGTAATCAAGTGTTAAATGGGATGGTGTAGATTTATAAAGACAAGACTGTGAGACTTGAAGTCATGAAGAGGCATGAAAACTGGGAAGTGTTTTCTTGGAGTTGTTGAACTAGGCCGCTGATTCTAGTGTGATCCCCAGACCAGTAACATGAACATCACCTGGGAACTAGTTAGAAATGTCATGGGTTGGGTCTCACCCCAGACTTAGATAAATCAGCACCTCTGGTGGAGGAGCCTGGAAGTCCGTGTTTTGGCTAGCTCCCCAGGTAATTGTGATGCTTGCTAGTTTGGGAACTACTGCTCCAGGCACAGCTTAAATTCTAGTGTCTCAGGGAACCCTTTCCAAACCCCCAGAGGTGATCACATATTCTAACTACATGCACTCATTGTACATTGCCCTTTCCTTTTAGCACTTGTATAACTGATTTCAATAATTATGGTCTAATTAGTTGCTTAATATTTTTGCCCCATTTAGATTCAAAGCTCCATTATAGCTGAATCTGTCTAATGCCTAGCAAGCGTTAAGCACATACTAGATTTATGCTTATCTAGTAATGGATAAGGAGAATCTATCTATTCTCCTTATGGAGAATAAACATGGGAGAATAAATGTGGTGCTGTCATGGGCTGAGGAGCAACATGAGCAAAGGCAGGAAAGCAGAGCTCCTGTGATTGACTTTCTGCCAGAGCCCCGAGACGGGAGGAGCTGGCACAAACAATTCAAATTAGAAGCCAGTTTCACGGAAAGCAGAGGTTAGTGTAAAGCCAGTTGGCTAGCATGACAGTTCAATTCAAACAACAGTTTGGATACAATGAATATGTTCATTACTCCTTTTTTTAAAAAAGTTTTTGGGTTTTTAAATTGTTGTTCATTTTTGTACCAGTAATTTTGATGTGCTATGCGATGAGGTAGTTTTGCTACAGATTATAAATCTTGAAATTATTTTTCTTATTTTAAGAATGCAAGAAAAAGGTTTTGTCTTTTAATTCCCATTTCATATATTAGCCTGTTGGTGTTCCACATTGATTGTAATAGGAAAAGTAGAAACAGCATAAATATTCAAAATTAGGTATTTAATTGATAGCTTAAATAAAGTATGGTGAGTTGCAGAACTATATATAATTCTTTTCTGTGAGATAATAATCAACACATAAATGCAATAAAAGATGTGATTGTGGTTGTTTTGGATGTGGGATTTATAGGTACATTTGTATTGTTTTTGTAAATACTGTTTTTTAATGGGAAAGAAATAGGAAAATATTTTAAAGGCATCTGGAAATTTTTTGTTGTTGAAGGTTTTGCCCCAACTTCTGTTTTTGTTCAAAGGATAATGAACATTTAATCTACATTTATGAATGCTCCATTATTGGTGGTTTCCTTTTTTCCCCTCAATAATAAATTATCATTAGTCATTTAGATTGTCACATAGGAAGCTGATGGCTGAACTGGAATATAGAAAAGCACACAGCTCAAGTTTTGGTCTCATTGGGTTTACAAATTAATTTATTTTCCTCAATTTTACCAAATATCTAGTATGCGTGTAACGCTTGCTAAGCATTAGACACAGATTCAGCTATAATGGAGCTTTGAATCTCAATGGGGCAAAAATAGTAAGCAACTAATTAGACCATAATTATTGAAATCAGTTATACAAGTGCTAAACGGAAAGGGCAATGTACAATGAGTGCATGCAGTTAGAGTATGTGTTCTCCTCTGGGGGCTTGGAAGGGGTTCCCTGAGACACTAGAATTTAAGCCAAGGCACAAAGAATGACTAGAGTTGACTACATAGAAGGGAGAGGAAGGAAGTGATGGAAAGGCTCCCATGTAGAGGAGGAGGATGGAGAAGTGGTCAAGGACCTGTCATGCAAGGCCTTTTGGGACGTGTATAAAGATTTAGGATTTCATGCTGCAAGCAATGTCAAGTTATTGAAAGGTTTGAAGGAGATTTGATAATATATATTTTGAATGAATTTTCATAGTATTGTTTGGTTTGAAAATATCAGTGAAGTTTCAGTCTCCCTGGTTGATTGATGCCTCTCCAAAACATCAGCACACTTGTTTGATGGTTTGTTGTGTCAGTATCAACTGATGACTTACACATATCTTAATGCAGTAGCTCAAATTTTTAAAATTGAAGCAAAAACTTTTTATATCTATATAATGTTTGTGGAGCATCAAAGAATAAAGTTTTGCTGGAAACTTTTTTTAAATTTTAACTTTTATTTTAGATTCAGGGGGGTACATGTGCAGGTGTTTTACATGGGTCTATTGTGTGATGCTGAAGTTTGACAATTGATCCCATCACCCAGGTAGTGAGCATAGTACTCAGTAGGAAGTTAGTGTAGTACTCAATAGGTAGTTTTTCTGTTCATGTCATTCGCCCACTTTTAATGTGGTTATTTCTTTTTTGCTTGTTGATTTGTTTAAGTTCTTTATAGATTCTGGTTATTAGACCTTTTTTGGATGCATAGTTTGTGAATATTGTCTCCCATTTTCTTGGTGGTTGTTTCAGGGGTCTCTAGAGGGACGGAACTAATAGGGTGTGTGTGTGTACACACACACACACACACACACACATATATATAAAGGGGATTTTACTTAAGGTATTAACTTACACAATCACAAGTTCCCACAGTAGGCTGTCTGCAAGCTGAGGAGAAAGAAGAGCCAGTCTGAGTCCCAAAACTGAAGAACTTGGAGTCCCATGTTCCAGGGCAGGAAGCATCCAGCATGGGAGAAAGATGTAGGCTGGGAGGCTAGGCCAGTCTCACCTTTTCACGTTTTTCTGCCTGTATTATATTTGCTGGAAGCTGATTAGATGGTGCCCACCATCTTAAGGGTGGGTCTGCCTTCCCTAACCCACTAACTCAAATGTTAATCTCCTTTGGCAGCACCCTCACAGACACACCCAGGATTAATACTTCACATCCTCCAATCCAATCAAATTGACAGTATAAACCATCACAAGTCCACCCCTTGTCAACTTGAACCCATACACATCTCCTGCGATCATATGCAATGTTCAAATAAAATATAAAAAAAATTAGCCGGGCGTGCTGGCGGGCACCTGTAGTCCCAGCTACTCGGAGAGGCTGAGGCAGGAGAATGGTGTGAACCCGGGAGGCGGAGCTTGCAGTGAGCCGAGATTGCGCCACTGCACTCCAGCCTGGGCGACAGAGCGAGACTCCGTCTCAAAAAAAAAAAAAAAAAAGACAATAATAAGGTCATAATTATGCCTAACATAATACAGCTATCCTTCGTACAACAGGAGGTGCACCAATCCCCAACCCAAATACTATTCCATAAAGTGAACAATACTTCAATGCCTATATGAAGTCAGTAAATCTTATGTAACATGATAAAAGAAAAGGAAATGAAGTAAGATATTAGTACAAGTGTATACATGCACAATCATGTTTTTAACAAAAGGAGGAGGAAATACTCATGACAGTTGCAGTCCTCATTTCTGCCGCTGGTCATGTGGTCGTAGCTGGTATGATGACTACCTTCTTCTACTACCCATTCTGTATTTCCTTGGCCTTCAGCAAGCACCTCAGCAGGTCATGGTTTCTTCCCTGGTGGAGTGACCCAAACCTTCATTCCTGAAGGGTCTGGACCATTTGTAGTCCTGCCTGGATTGGGCTATCGTAGTTTCTCATTGACTTTAATCACAGGGCTTGTAGTTTCCCATTGACTTTAATCACAGAGCATGGTAATACTAAGAGACGCCCTAACGGATCTCCTGTAATCCATGCATACTCTTCCTTACCTTCGTTGTGGAGTAATAGACTGATTTCATCTTGATAGTCTGGGTCAGTCACCCAAGCCAACACTGTAATTCCATTCTTAGCTTGTTGACTTAAAGGTAGGAGGAGCCCAAAGTGTCCATGTGGCAATCTTCCAGTTTAATGGAATCGTTGTTTTGAGTCCTGGTGGCAGTGTTTCTTCCTCTGGAAGTAAGACCTCTAGGACAGCAGAATGTAATGTCTCAGGAACAGAAAGCAAAAATTTTGCTAATGGATCACTAGGGGTGATGGTGAGTGGTGCCACTTCCACTTCCACCCCTTGATTCCTGAATCCATTAATCCTGAATATGGGAGAAACAGTACCATATATTGGACACTTATTCAGAGCATACACAGCCTTCTGGAGAACTTTGTCCCAGCCCTGCAAAATATTGTCACCTACTTGGTATTGTAATTGTGACTTCAAAAGGCCATTCCACTGTTCTATCAATCCAGCTGCTTCAGGATGATGGGGAACATGGTAAGACCAGTGAATTCCATGAGCATCAGCCCACTGCTGCACTACTTTAGCCAGAAAGTGAGTGCCTTGGTCAGAGGCAATGCTGTGTGGATTACCATGATGGTGGATAAGGCATTCCGTGAATCCACGGACAGTAGTCTTGGCAGAAGCATTGCATGCAGGATAGGCAAACCTATATCCAGAGTAAGTGTCTATTCCATTGAGGACAAACCTCTGCCCTTTCCATGATGGAAGAGGCCCAATATAATCAACCTGCCACCAGGTAGCTAGCTGATCACCCTGAGAAATGGTGCCATATCAAGGGCCCAGTGTTGGTCTCTGCTGCTGGCAAATCGGACACTCAGTCCAATGTTGCTGAGCCCATGCGTAACCTCCATCCCTGCCACCATGGCCACTTTGTTCATTGGCCCGTTGGGCGATGGCAGGGGTGGCTGGGGAAAGAGGCTGAGTGGTGTCCACAGAACGGTTCATCCTATCCACTTGATTACTAAACTCCTCCTTTGCTGAGGTCACCCATTGGTGAGCACTCATGTGGCATACAAATATCTTCACAGTTTTTGACCACTCAGAGAGTTCCATCCACATACCTCTTCCCCAGATTTCTTTGTCACCAATTTTCCAATCATGCTTCTTCCAAGTCCCCAACCATCCAACCAAACCATTGGTTACAGTCCACGAATCCGTATATAATTGCACATCTGGCCATTTCTCCATTCATTCAAAGTGCACAACCAGGTGCACTGCTCAGAGTTTTGCCCACTGGGAAGATTACCCTTCACCGCTGTCCTTCAGGGATGTCCTAGAAAAGGGCTGTAGTGCTTCAGCTATCCACTTTTGGGTGGTGCCTGCATATTGTGCAGATCCATCTGTGAACCAGGTCCTAGCCTTCTCTTCTTCTGTCAACTGATCATAGGGAACTCCCCATGAGGCCATCAGTACAGACTGGGGAAGAGAAGGCAGATGGCAGGAGTGGAGACCATGGACATTTTAGCCACTTCTTCATGTAACTTACTTGTGCCTTCAGGACCTGCTGGAGCCTGATCATGTATATACCACTTTCATTTGATGATAGAATGCTGCTGTGCATGACCCACTTTATGGCTAGATGGGTCAGAAAGCACCTAGTTCATGACAGGCAGTTAAGGTCACGTGATGACTTGATGACCCATAGTCAAAACATTCAGTTTCCACCAAAGCCCAGTACCAGGCCAATAGCTGTCTCTCAAAAGGAGAGTAGTTATCTGGCGGAGATGGCAGGGCCTTGCTCCAAAATCCTAGAGGCCTCCACTGTGATTCACCTGTGGGGACCTGCCAAAGGCTCCACAGCATCCCTGTCTACCACTGACACCTCAAGCACCATTGGATCTGCTGGGTCATGTAGTCCAAGTGGCAGAGCAGCTTGCATGTTAGCCTGGACCTGTTGCTGAGCCTTTTCCTGTTCTGGACTCCACTCAGAACTGGCAGCCTTTTGGGTCACTCAATAAATGGGCTGGAGTAACACAACCAAATGAGGAATGTGTTGGCTCCAAAATCCAAATAGGCCCACTAGGCATTGTGCCTCCTTCTTGGTTGTAGGAGGGGCCAAATGCAACAACTTACTCTTCACCTTGGAGGGAATATCTTGATAGGCCCCAGTCCACTGGACCACTAGAAATCTTACTGAGGTTAGAAGATCCCTGAATTTTAGTCGGATTTATTTCCCATCCTCTGGCACACAAATGTCTTACCAATAAGTCTAGTGTGTTTGCTACTTCTTGCTCACTGGATCTAATCAGCATAATGTCATCAATGTAGTGGACCAGTGTGATATCTCACAGAAGCAAGAGGTGATCAAGGTCTCTCCGAATAAGATTATGACACAAAGCCAGAGAGGTGATGTACTCCTGAGGTAACACAGTAAAGGTATATTGCTGGCTTTGCCAGCTGAAGGCAGATTGCTCCTGGTGGGCCTTATGGACAGGAATGGAGAAAAAGGCATTTGCAAAGTCAATGGCTGCATACCAGGTACCAGGAGATGTGTTAATTTGCTCAAGCAATGAAACCACATCTGGTATAGCAGCTGCAACTGGAGTCAGCACTTGGTTAAGCTTATGATAATCCACTGTCATTCTCCAAGATCCGTCTGAGTTCTGCACAGGCCAAATGGGAGAGTTGAACGGGGATGTGGTGTGAATCATTACCCCTAGTCTTTCAAGTCCTTGATGGTGGCACTAATCTCTGCAGTCCCTCCAGGGATGTGATACTATTTTTGATTTACTGTTTTTCTAGGTAGAAGCAGCTCTAATGGCTTCCATTTGACCTTTCTCACCATAATAGCCCTCACCCTCCCAGCCAAGGAGCCAATGTGGGGGTTCTGCCAGCTGCTAAGTACATCTATGCCAATTGTGCATTCTGACACTGGGGAAATGACCACAGGATGAGTCCAGGGACCCACTTAGACCCAATGTAAGTTAGACCTGAGCTGAAACTCCATTAATTACCTGACCTCCATAAGCCCCTACTTTAACTGGAGAACCACAGTGATGTTTGAGTCCCCTGGAATCAACATCAGCTCAGAGCCAGTGTTCAGTAGTACCCAAAATGTCTGATCATTTCCTTTCCCCAATACACAGTTACCTTGGTAAAAGGCTGGAGGTCTCCTTGGGGTAGGATGAGAGAAAGATTCACTGCATAAACTGTCGGTAATATAGTGGGGTCCTTCTTCAAGGGGACCTGTCCTCCCCTTCATTCAAGGGGTTCTGGGTCTGTAAACTGGCTAAAGTCTGGAAATTAATTGAGGGGCCATAATTCTCTGTTTTTATAATTTAAATTACTCTTTTGTCCATTTGACCTAGAAGTTTTCTCCTTAGAAAAATTAAGTAGGAATACAGTAGACTTCCTATCAATTTCACTTCTAGGAACACCATGATTAGTTAGCCCATGCCAGAGCTCTCCACAAGTAAGAATATTCTGATTGCTGTTTTGTCTCTGCTGCCCATTACAGTATCTACACCTACTTTGCCTTCAAACGTTGAGTACTGCCACTTGGCCCCTGCCACCTGGGGATCCAACTATTTCCATTGTATTTAAATTTGGTATTTGAGTGACTGCGGTTCCCACTGTTAGATTTGATGTACAGAGAAGAGCAATTACAGGGCTCTTCAAAGATGCAGGTGCTGCCCTCACAAATCTATTTCGCAAGGAATTGGTCAAGGGTATATCTTCTGGCCCCTCCAAGGCTGGGATGAGCAGGTCTAAAGTGTCTAATCCACTCCACCATCCTAATCTCCCTAAGCCTTTGGATCCCTTCCTCTACATTAACCCAAGGGAGATCAGGCATTTCCATCTTTGTCATAGTAGGCCATTTTTTTAATCCATATTTCAACTAACCAAACATATAAACTATTAGAACCTTTTTTAACTCCCCAAGCTGCAACATTAAAAATAGACTCCCTGCTTAGTGGGCCCAAATCAATACATTCAGCCTGATCCAATTTTATGTTTCTTCCACCATAATCCCATACCCTTAATATCCATTCCCGTACCTGTTCTCCAGATTTACGTTTATATAAATTAGAGAACTCAAACAGTTCAAGTGTAGTGCACCTCCTCATGGGTCACACTCTCAACTTTACCTCTGGGGCTTGCCGGGACTTTAGTCTATTATAGGTCTAGAAGCAAATGAGTATTGGGGGTGGCTACTGAGGAGAATCAACATCATTTTGCCTGGCAGCTGCCTTGGGAGGCCATCATTGTTGCCTCAGGCAGTGCAGAGTTTATCTCCTGAGACAAAGGTGGAAAGGCTGATGGCAGTGTGGGTCAGGGAGGGGATGTTGCCACCACTGGGGATGGGGAAGCTGTTCCTTCTGTCAAAAAAGGTTCAGAGTTGACAAACTCGGTGTCCCAAGTTTCCTCAGGGTCCTCCCACACCCACACATCCCCATTCCAAGTTACAGAGTCCCATTCTTTTCCAATCAGTGCCCTCACTTTAACAGCAGACAGCTGGCGAGGCTGTGCGTGCATCTTTCATTGAGGTCAGCCACTCGCATGATAAGAGCTTGTGTCTGTTTTTCCACAATTTCAGCTCTTCCTCTGCAGGAGATAAGACTCTGACTCAGGGCAATCTTAGCAGATTTGAGGCTCAGTATCTGCTTCTGAAGCCAGGAGACAGAATCCCTGGGTTCATCATTTTCTTTCATCACTTTGTCCAATGAACTTAGGAGCAACCAACCAGCTTCATTATGTTCCTTGGTTCTCCACATATAGTCAAGGGTATTATGTATAGAGTCACTAAACTCCTTGCCTCTTACGAGTGGTGAAACAGGAGTGTCAAATGCATTTATTTTGCATAATTCTCTAAACAGGTTATGCCAAAGACTATCGCTGTTCTCCATATTATTAGAAGTAGAATCCTTAGCATTTTGGGGTCTAATCGTAGTAAGCAGCCAACTTCAGAAACTCCAAAAACAATGAAAGAACTCCATTTTTAATATTCTGTTCCTCTGGAACAACTCCTGGTACGGAAATCTGTATTAGTCAGGGTTCTCTAGAGGGACAGAACTAACAGAAAATATATATACATAGTGGGGAGTTTATTAAGAATTAATTCACACGATCACAAGGTCCAGCAATAGGCCGTCTGCCAGCTGTGGAGCAAGGAAAGCCAGTCTGAGTAGCATAACTGAATAACTTGGAGTCTGATGTTCGAGGGCAGGAAGCATCTGGCATGGGAGAAAGATGTAGGCTGGGAAGCTAGGCCAGTCTCACCTTTTCATGTCTTTCTGCCTGCTTTATATTTGCTGGAAGCTGATTAGATGGTGCCCACCTTATTAAGCGTGGGCCTGTCTTCCCCAGCCCACTGACTCAAATGGTAATCTCCTTTGACAACACTCTCACAGACACACCCAGGATTAATATTTTGCACCCTTCAATCAAGTTGACATTTAGTATTAACCATCACAGTGGTCTGTTTGTTAATAGTTTATTTTTCTGTGCAGAGCTCTTTAGTTAGGTTTTTTGTCAATTTTTGTTTTTATTGCAATTCCTTTCGAAAACTTAGTCATAAATTATTTGCCAAGTCTGATGTTCAGAAGGGTATTTCCTAGGGTTCTTAGAGGATTTTTATAGTTTAGTTTCATCTATAGTCTTAAATATAAAGACTATATTTAAGTCTTTAATCTCTCTTGGGTTAATTTTTAAAATTTGGTGATAGGTTAGGGTCTAGGTTCTTTCTTCTGCATATAGCTAGCCAGTTAATATAGCCTCATTTATTGAATACGGAGTCCTTCGCCATTGCTTATTTTTGTCAACTTTGTTGAAGATCAGATTACTATAGGTTTGTGGCTTTATTTAAGTGTTCTCTATTCTATTCATTGCTCTATGTGTCTGTTTTTGTACCAGTACTATGCTGTTTGGGTTACTGTAGCCTTGTTGTGTAGTTTGAAATTGGATAGTGTGATGCTTCCAGCCATGTTCTTTTTGCTTAGGATTGTTTTGGCAATTTGGGCTTTAATGTGGTTCCATATGAATTTTAGAATAGTTTTTTTCTAATTCTGTGAAAAATGATGTTGATAGTTTGATGGGAATAGCATTGAATCTCTAGATTACTTTGGTGATAAGGTATTTTAATGATATTGTTTCTTTCAATTCATAAGCATAGAATGTTTTTTCCATTTCTTTGTGTTATATAATCTTTTCTTTGAGCGTTTCATAGTTCTCTTTGTAGCTATCTTTCACTTCCTTAGTTAGATGCATTCCTAGGTATTTTTTTAGTTTTTGTGGCTATTGTAAATGGGATTGCATTCTTGATTTGGCTCTTGGTTTGAATACTGTTGGTATATAGAAACACTATTAATTTTTGTACATTTATTTCATATCTTGAAATTTTATTGATGCCGTTTATCAGTTCTAGGAGCCTTTGGTAGATTGTTTAGGGTTTTCTACGTATAGAATTATATCATCAGTGATGAGAGATAATTTGACTTCTTTTCCTATTTTGGTGCCTTTTATAATTCTTTCTCTTGCCCAGTTGCTCTGGTTGGGTTATCCAGTACTATGCTAAATAAGAGTGATAAGAGTGGACATTCTTGTCTTGTTTCAGTTACTAAACTAGAAGCAAAAGCTTCTAGCTTTTGCCTGCTAGTATGATGTTGGCTGTGGATTTGTTATAGATGGCTCTTACTACTTTGAGGTATGTTCTTCTAGTGCCTCGTTTGTTGAGGACTTTTATGATGAAAGGATGTTGGATTTTATTGAAACTTTTCTGTATGTTTATTGAGATGAAAATTTTAAAAGACCTTTTTATGTGGTCTTTTATGTGGATTTGCGTATGTTGAGCCAACATTGCATCCCAGGAATAAAGCCTACTTGATTGTGGCGAGTTAACTTTGTGGTGTGATGCTGGATTTGGGTTGCTAGTATTTTGTTGAGGATTTTTCCATCTATGTTCATTGGGGATATTGGACTGTAGTTTTCTTTTTGCATTGTGTCTTTGCCAGATTTTGCTATCAGGGAGATGTAGTCTTTGTAGAATGAGTTACGGAGCAGTCCCTCCTCCTTGAATTTTTTTGGAATTGTTTCACTAGGATTGGTACTAGCTCTTATTTGTACATCTGTTAGAATTTGGCTTTGTATTCACATACACAGGACCTTTTCTGTGGTTGGTAGGCTTTTTGTTATTACTAATTCAATTGCAGAACTCATTGTTGGTCTGTTCACGGCCAAATGTGGAAGCAACAAAAGTGTCCATGAACAGAAGAATGGATAAACAAAATGGGATCTAGTCATAGAGTAAAATATTATTCAGCCTTACAAAGGAAGAAAGTTCTGACACATGCTACAACGTGGTTGAACCTTGAGGAAATTATGCTCAGTGAGATAAGCGAGTTACAAACGGACAAATATTATATGATCTCACTTATATGAGTAGTCAAATTTATAGCGCCAGAAAGCACCAGGTGTAGTCACCTTCGTGAATCGTCTTGGCTAGATCATCTGGGTAACTTCCTGCAGCTTCTATATCAGCTCTTGCTGCTTCACATTGAGCTTTTATGTTGTGGAGATGGCATCTTTCCTTAAACTTCATGAACTAACCTCTACTAGCTTCAGACTTTTCTTTTGCTGCTTCCTCACAACCTCTCTCAGCCTTCATAGAATTGAAGAGAATTAGAGCCTTGTTCTAGATAGGCTTTGACATGAGGGACCATTGTGGCTGATTTAATCTTCTATCTTAGATCACTAACACTTTCTCCTATCAGCAATAAAGCTGTTTCTCTTTTGTATCACTCATGTGTTCACTGGAGTAGAACTTTTAATTTCCTTGAAGAGCTTTTCCTTTGCATTAACAATGTGGCTAACTGGTGCAAGAGGCCTAGCTTCAGTCCTGTCCCAGCTTTTGACATGCCTTCCTCACTAAGCTTAATTATTCCTTGCTTTTGATTTAAAGTGAGAGACATGTGACTCTTCCTTTTGCTTGAACAAAAGGAAGGCCATTGAGGCCGTTGTAGGGTTGTTAGTTGGTCTAATTTAAATTCTGTTGTGTCTCGGGGAATAGGGAGGCTCAAGGAGAGGGAGAGAGATGGGGGAACGGCCGATTGGTGGAGGAGTCAAAACACACACAATATTTATCGATTAAGTTCACCATCTCATGGTTTGTAGCTCTCCAAACAATGACAATAATATCATCAAAGATCACTGATTACAGATCACTATAACAGATATAATGATGAAAAAGCATTCTGAATATTGTGAAAATTACCAAGATGTGACACACAGACACCAAGTGAGCAGATGCTGTCGGAAAAATGGTGCTGATAGACTTGCTTGCTGCCGGGGTGTCACAAACCTTCAATTTATTAAAAAAACATAATATCTGTGAAGCACAATAAAGCAAAACACAATGAAATGCAGTATGCCTGTCCCAGGGCTCTTCCCAGAGCCTGAAGGGGGCTCCTACAGTGGGAGGTTTTAGAGAAAGCTTCCTTTTCTCACTGGTCTGTTTCTGGGGATGTAATTGTCCAGTCCACCCAATACACTGATGGCTCTTGGAGAACAAAGGTGTGTCATATTCCAATCTTGTTTCTTAATTCCTGGCCAACTAGTAACTCAGTTAATGTTGAATATATGAATTCAGTAATTGACCGACAGACTCACTTTAAGTGATTAAAGGGCCATTGAGGACTTCAAAAGAAACATTTCTCTTGTTTCACTATTTGGCCTATAACTAGCTCTGGGCCTAGAAGTTAGGAAGTTCTTAGTGCTTGATCTGAAAAATCTGAGGGCTGTACTCTCCTAGATGCTCTGTCAAATCACTTATGTGCCCAGGGTAGTAGCTGTCCGCATGCCCATCCCTCCCCTTCATCACCCTCCCCTTGGAATTTGTTCAAACTGTCAAGCACGAAGTAGTTCCAAGTCTCCTCCTCAGATGTTATACATATTACTAATGTCAAGAACATTCTCTATGGTTTATAAAATGACTTATTTGGTAGGATTGAGATTATTTTTAAAAGTCGAAGTGGTACATGAAATTGCTTATGTTACTCACATCCTGGAAGTTAAAACAATTTTCAGATCACATTGGGGCTGTTTATTAGGAATTTTATGATAGAACATGCTTCAAACTATTCTTCCTTTCCATGAGAAACAAAAGAAACTCTATATAAGTCAAGAAGTACTTAATTACTTTCTAGAAGGAACTTGATGGTGTTACCATTTAGCATTGATATTGGTTCTGGGGATATCGTGATTGTCACTTCAAACAGAATTTTAAAACTTGAAAAGGCAGCTTGGTGCTCATATGTTTTAGGTCTGGATTCAAGAGAAATAAAAGCAAAGTGAAGACCACTGAGTTCCTTTCCACTTACTTGATTTTTTGAAGTAGACTTTTAAAACTGTAGAGCCTCAATACAAAAAGTAGGTGAGTGTTTTGAAAAAGGTAACTGTCAGATAGGACTTAGGCATTTCTTCCCTACCCTGTTCATCACCAGCCAGTGGTGAGAATATTAAAAAGAAAACCAGAAAAAGTCGAGCCACATAATTTTCTACACTTCAACTTAAAAATCTATAAATATGTGTATTAAGCAACAGTCACACGTGTTATCATAGGCACCTCAGGAATTTTCAGAAATCACTTTCATAGCTTGAAAGAAAGCTAAGGGGTGAGTTTGTTCTGTTTTCTTCATATATCTGGGAATACTTTTAGCATGAAGCCAAACACGTGTTCTATGAAGCAAGGCAAATAGTTAAACGAATTGAGCAGCAGGGAGTGTTTCGCTACTAGCCACAGGTTGAAATAGATGATGGTACACAGGAGGACTTCAATCTTTGCTCAGCCTTCTCATTTTTCTTCTGACATGTTTTTTTTTTTTTTCCTCTCCTCATCTCAGTTTCCATGAGATTTCTCAGTTATTACACTGGATGAGATAGACATTTTCATATTTGTTTGTTTAAACAAAGTGTTGCCATTGGTTTTAGAAGTTGTAATTTCTATAACTCCTAAGATTCTAGCTCTTTTAGATTTTTGTTTAATGATATCTGAATTTATTCAAAACCCGTAGACCATGGGTCTGTTTATTCTTCCTCTTGGGGGTAGTCGATCAGCCGTGTATCATAAGTTTGAATTCAATACGTTCATTGAAGATGAGGATCCTGTTTCTTCTGTCAAATGCAAAAATATTTGTTCCCTATTCTAGCTTGTTCTTAAATGCCACTGATGTCAATGTGAAAATGTTCTTTTTGTAAATCCAACTAAAATGATAGTTCCATGACAAATTACAGAAATGTGCTAACAATGTCTCACCCTCATCTTTCTTTTTATTCAAAACCTTTCCATTCCAGTAAGTACAGTAGTTTCCCTGTATGCACTGATACGCATTTCATGAACCCCAGTGGATGCCTGAAACCACAGGTAATACCAGACCCTGTTGCCATCAATTGGAACTGGTTTCTGTACATGTCTTCCACCCTCACATGTTAATGCCTTTCTCATCTTAGAGAAGCACTTATCTTGTGCTGCGGCTATAACTTGTGTAGTTTGAGGTCGGACGGCAAACTAGCACAGATTTATTTTTCCTTCTTCATGGTTTCATGGACAGAAGATTTGTTCTTACTGCTGATCTTAGCAACCTCAGCAGACAATTGTTTTTTTCTTTCCTTATCAAGTTGAGAACTTTCACCATTTCACTTAAAGGAAGTGCTTTACGGCCTCTTGGTGTATCTGAATTGCCAGCATCACTACTGTTGTGCGTTATAGTCATTCTTAAGTAAAGTAAGGGCAACTTGAACACAAACACTGGGATACCAGGACAGTTGATCCCATAAGCCAGACAGCTACTGACTAAAGGGTCAGGAGCGTCTGCAGCGTGGAGACTCTGGACAAAGGGAAAATTCATGTCCTGGGCAGAATGGAGCTGGCCAGTGTGAGATTTCATCGTACTACTCGGAATGGTGGACAATTTAAAATTATGAATTATTTATTTCTGGAATTTTCCATTTAATATTGTGGTTGACTGTGGGTAACTGCAATTGCAGAAAGTAAAACTGCAGATGAAGGGTCCTACTGTAAAGATTGCTCTTCATTTGACCCTACCTACTCATTTTTGGTCATTTTAATTTGTGCCCTCTGTTTAATGTCCTTAATTAATTTGTTCTGCTCTCATAATTTATGGATTTGAACGAAGCTGTGATTTTTAGAAGTCAGTGTTTTCTAGCAACATCAGAGTGTTTAGCAAAATATTTTGTTCAGGCTTTGGAATCAGACAACTTTAAAATTGAATTTGGGATCTGCCACTTAATATTTAGCTGAATAACCCCATTTAATTGCTTAACCTTAACTTCCTTGAGTTTGCTTCTCATACCTAGAATGGGAATAAAACCTACTTCATAGGAATGATGTAAGGATTAGCACCGGACACGTGGAATCACTCAGAAAATGATAGCTGTATATATTAAAAACCCGACCTTAATATATTAAAAATAATTGACTTTGTATTTTTCTCGTGTATAGTTCTATGAATTTTAACACATTTGTAGATTCCCGTAACCACCACTGACCTCAGCATGAAGAATGGCACTTTCTTGTGCCGTCCTTTATAATCCTGCCCTCCATTCACCCCGTCCTTGGCAATGACTTCTGTGTTAGCGATCACTATAGTTTTGTCTTTTCCCAAATGTCACGTAAACGACATCATGCAGTGTCGAGCCTTTTTGAGATTCATCCGGGTTGCCGTCTGTACCAATTGTGTGTTCCTTGTTATTGCTGAGTAGTATTTTGTTGTATGGATGTACCACAATTTATCTGATTACTTTCTAAAGCCTATTTGGGTTATTTCCAATTTTGGGGAAATTATGAATAATATTAATGCTATTTTAAATAATACTTTAGAATGAGAGATTTCTCTTCATGGGAAATATTGGGTCCTAATTGCTTCAACTGGTTGTGTTGAACTATCTTGTCTTATGTTTTTGTCTGTGATGAAATTTGAATGATAAACTAAATCTTATTTTTGATAGAGACTGTGAGTCTTTTGAGTCTATTTAAGACTTATAAGATGTATTTGTGAAAAATGTCATCTAATTCATATTTATTTTACTAGTTTCAATTTCATAGACATGTGTTTTATTTACTAGTTTTCTAATTAAATTAAAAGGAAGAATCAGTTGGTGGCATAACTTGCCAGGCATTCACTACGCTTCTAATATCTTATGTAATGTTTGACACAAGGGGTGTGTATTAAATATCCATTTAACGAATCAAGATAGAATGATTGAATAATTCAGAAGCACTGTAATGTGTTTAATGAGATTTTTTTGATTCATGGTAATGTGATGAATATAAGGTTGTACTTTTTAGCACATTATGTTAAAAATATAGTTCTTAATATTAATTGGAAGCTGTGTTCTTTAGAGTAATTATATATTGCTTATCACAGTGAATCATTTTTAGTATTCGAGGATACATTGTCTAAAGGTAGGTTTTATTTTACTCTGATATGGCCTTGTTGCCGTTCGTAAGAACATGGTTAAAGGGAGTAATTATGTATGTAATTTAAAGTAAAACATGATATTTGTGATTATTTGTTAAAAATTTTTCCCTAGTGATTTTGTTTGGATAAATAATGAGGAAAAACAAGTGACCTAGTCACAAGCCCCAGAAGCTTTCATGTTAACCTCACTCGTCTATCCATTTATAAAAATGACTTTTTGGAAATATGAAGGCTGCTTATAATTTGTCCTTGTATGCTTAACATGTGAGGTGGTGTCGGATCATTAAGGGCTTTTATTCTGTTAGGCAAAATACTGCTATCAAATAAGGTTTTATGTACAGTGGTAGTAGAAAGTTCTATGATGTGGGTCCATAAAAACAGGGGCAAGAGAGCCTCTTTTTGATGTGCGTGTATCTTTGAGAATACTGTGACTCATATATTAAGAATACCATGACTCATAAATTAAGGAGGGGACTTAGAGAGGAAGCATATACATAATCTTTTAAGGTTTGTTTTGAAGGAGAGGAGATAGGGAATGGCATATGGAAGGTGACATTTTTGTTATTTTCAACATGGGAGTATTAAGAGACTGTATGCTTATGGGAGGTGCTTCAATAGAGAGGGAAAAATTGTTGATGGAAGACAGAGAAGAGATTGCTGGAGCTATGGCCTTGACCAGGTAAGAGAACAAGATACAGCACTAAGTGAAGGGGCTGGCCTTAGATAGGAGGAAACTATTCGAAATATTATTTGAAAATGTTCTGTTGCCTAAGGCATGATGAGATAAATTCTTAAAGCCAAGGAAATGATATTTTAGCAGATTTTTATTTATTTACAGTTTCACCAAGTTCCTTTGGAGTAGATTGCTCCCTTCCATAAATCAGAGAATCTTCTGATAGGTCAGTTTTATCTTGTTCAGTATTTTAAAATATAAATAGAACAGCAGTGGGTTAAGAAAATAAATTTACTAAGCTCCCCCTTTTAAAGCCAATGATCCAATCTTAAATACAAGAAAATAGGCTGGGCGCGTTGGCTCACGCCTGTAATCCCAGCACTTTGGGAAGCCGAGGTGGGCAGATCATGAGGTCAGGAGTTTGAGACCAGCCTGATCAACATGGTGAATCTCCATCTCTACTAAAAATACAAAAATTAGCCAAGCATGATGGCGCATGCCTGTAGTCCCAGCTACTTGGGAGGCTGAGGCAGGAGAATCGTTTGAACTCGGGAGATGGGGGTTGCAGTGAGCCGAGATTGTCCCACTGCACTCCACCCTGGGTGACAGAGTGAGACTCCATCTCAAAAAAAAAGAAGAAAGCGTATATATGTATATATATGTATACTATACATTTTATTTTATGATAAAATAATTATAATATTAAACCAATAATTTTATATAAAAGTATACATTTTATGTTTTTATGTAAGTACAAGCAAATTTGGAATTTTACATAACTATTTATTGGATGTTAATAACATTGCAGAGATTACAATAAGTATAACTAAATATAGCAAATGAAAGCACTGTAGAAGTATTGAGAACATAGTTAACCTCGGAAGACTAACATATTTATATCCTAAACTGTGAACTTATGACCTTAAAAACATTTTAGAAACATTAGAATGCAAAGTACACATGTCATGGGCTGTCAAAGCATTAAGTAGCTTCTGAAAAATACAGTGTTCACTCCTGAGAGAATATAAATAAGACAGATAACATCTTAGTTGTATTTTGAAAATAGTTTTGATCTGCATGCCCTCTGAAAGGGTGTCTAGGAGCCCAGAGGTCAGTGAACTACACATTGAAGATTGCTGCTATGTAGTAAAAATGAATAGTTTGGATAAAAGGATTTCCAGCTAAAGCTAAAAGGAGACAACAGGAAATCCTCTCCCCAAAAGGCAATTATGAGGTTGAAAATATGGACAAAGACAGCCATTTTAGTGCTCTGGACATCATTCAAAGGCATACACAATCCAAGAATCATTCATATTTTAAAAACTGCTGACCTGCAGTAAAAACTGTGGGCATTGTGGTATTATGGCCTGGAGGTACTTCTGGTACCCCCGACTCCAGTAAGTTGGTACAGAGGTTCTGACAGCTTCTCTTCTGCACTTGCCAGGGACTCACTCAACTTGGAGTCATGAGCAATAACCTCATTCCCCATCAATGGCATTTTGGGGGCCAGCAACTAGTGGAGGGCCGGCCAGGCTCTACTAGCCTGAGATTTCATTCAAGATTGGGGTAAACCTGTTTCTGGCTGAAGATAGCACATGGGCAGTGGAAACTGGAGAAGGTCCCCATCTCTTCACAGCTCCCACTGGTGGTCACTCGTTGGAAAGAGTCCTAGTAGAATGTAAAACCAAGCAGGTTTACACACTGAAATAGGCTTATAGTAATTAAACATCTTCCCACAACAAACACTGGCTTCCAGATCACTGTACTGGTGAATTTTATTAAATACTTAAAAAGAATAATGCCAATCCATCACAAACTCTTTCAGAAAATAGAGAAGGAAGAAAAGCATTTCAACTTCTTCTATGAGTCTTGTATTAACCTAGTATCAAAGCCAACTAAGATATCACAAGAAAAGTACAGATGAATGTTGTTCATGAACATAAATGCAATAATCCTTTCAAAAAATTAGCAAACCAATGTCACTAATATGTAAAAAAGATGATGCAGTATGGCCAAGTGGGATTTATATCAGAAGTACAAAGTTGGTTTAGTATTACTGAATCAGTTAATGTAATAGAACATACCAGTGAAAGTACAAAATAAAAATTCATGATAAAAATTCTCAGCAAAGTAGGACACTTGTTAACTTGAGCAATAAGGGGAAAGAAAAAGGGATCCAGATTTGATAGGAAGAACTAAAACTGTCTTACGTATTTTACAAATGACAGCATCCTTTATGGAGAACATTCAAAACACCTCACAAAAAACTACTGAAACTAATGAATAAATTAGCAAGGTCTCAGGATACATGGTCAATGTACAAAAATAAATAGTATTTCTGCATAAAAATGAACAGTCTGAAAGAAATTAAAATTCACAGTAATATCAAAAAATAAAATACTTAGGAAGACATTTAGCAGAAGTGCAAAATTTGCAAACTGAAAACTATGAAACATTGCTGAAAGAAATTAAAGAAAATTGAAATGAATGAAGACAGATTTACTGTTTATGAATTGTCTGGAAAATAATTCTTCCCAAATTGATCTATAATTTCAATGAAGTCCTTATCAAAATCCCTGCAGGTCTTTTTATAGAAATTGATTATCTGACTTTTAAATGCATATGGAAATGCAAAGGACCTAGAAGAGTCATAATAATATTTTAAAATGAAGTTCAGTATGAAGGATTTGCATCACATGATTCAAAAATTACTGTACAAACATTGTATGTTAGTCTGTACTACTGCAAAGATAGGCATACAAATTGATGAAACAGAACTGAGAGTCCAGAAATAAATCTGTACACAGTCAACTCACTTTCAACAAAGATGCCAAAACAACTGATTTTGGAAAGGATTGTTGTTAGGGAACAATTATATATTTACACATTATATAAACAACAATAACTATAAAGACTGTATACCCTTCTGTCATATCATAAGCTATATTAATTTAATATGAATCGTATGCCTTACTGTAAGAGCTAAATTCTAAAATTTCTCAGAAAAAAGTATGGTCTTTGGTGGGGTGAAGTTCTTATATGTGCCGCCAAAAGGACAGTCCATAAAATTTTAAAAAGACAGTAAATTGTAGTTCACTAAGAAATTGTATCCAGAATATATAAAGGATGCTTAAACAAAATAATAAGACAACCCATTTTTTTTAAAGTCAGCAGATCTGAATATGAATGATCCCAAAGAGGATATATAAATGGCCAATAAAGGATGCTTAATCTCATTAGTTATTATGGAAATGCAGTGAGATACTACTCTGTACTCATTAAAATAAGTATAAGAAAATGGACAATAACTGATGTTGGTGAGCATGTGGTGAAATGGTAATCGTTATACATTACTTTTGGGAAAGTAAAATGGTACACGTATTTCAGAAAAGTTTGTCAGTTTCTTTTTTTTATTTTATTATACTTTAAGTTTTAGGGTACATGTGCACAATGTGCAGGTTTGTTACGTATGTATACATGTGCCATGTTGGTATGCTGCACGCATTAACTCGTCATTTAGCATTAGGTATATTACCTAATGCTATCCTTCCCCCTTCCCCCCACCCCACAACAGTCCCCGGAGTGTGATGTTTCCCTTCCTGTGTCTATGTGTTCTCATTGTTCAATTTGCGGTGTTTGTTTTTTTGTCCTTGCGATAGTTTACTGAGAATGATGGTTTCCAGTTTCATCCATGTCCCTACAAAGGACATGAACTCATCATTTTTTATGGCTGCATAGTATTCCATGGTGTATGTGTGCCACATTTTCTTAATCCAGTCTATCATTGTTGGACATTTGGGTTGGTTCCAAGTCTTTGCTATTGTGAATAGTGCCGCAATAAACATACGTGTGCATGTTTCTTTATAGCAGCATGATTTATAATCCTTTGGGTATATACTCAGTAATGGGATGGCTGGGTCAAATGGTATTTCTAGTTCTAGATCCCTGAGGAATCGCCACACTGACTTCCACAATGGTTGAACTAGTTTACAGTCCCACCAACAGTGTAAAAGTGTTTCTGTATCTCCGGATCCTCTCCAGCACCTGTTGTTTCCTGACTTTTTAATGATTGCCATTCTAAGTGGTGTGAGATGGTATCTCATTGTGGTTTTGATTTGCATTTCTCTGACGGCCAGTGATGATGAGCATTTTTTCATGTGTCTTTTGGCTGCATAAATGTCTTCTTTTGAGAAGTGTCTATTCATGTCCTTCGCCCACTTTTTGATGGGGTTATTTGTTTTTTTATTGTAAATTTGTTTGAGTTCATTGTAGATTCTGGATATTAGCCCTTTGTCAGATGAGTAGGTTGCGAAAATTTTCTCCTATTCTGTAGGTTGCCTGTTCATTCTGATGGTGGTTTCTTTTGCTGTGCAGAAGCTCTTTAGTTTAATTAGATCCCATTTGTCAATTTTGGCTTTTGTTGCCATTGCTTTTGGTGTTTTAGACATGAAGTCCTTGCCCATGCCTATGTCCTGAATGGTAATGCCTAGGTTTTCTTCTAGGGTTTTTATGGTTTTAGGTCTAACATGTAAGTCTTTAATCCATCTTGAATTAATTTTCGTATAAGGTGTAAGGAAGGGATCCAGTTTCAGCTTTCTACATATGGCTAGCCAGTTTTCCCAGCACCGTTTATTAAATAGGGAATTGTTTCCCCATTGCTTGTTTTTGTCAGGTTTGTCAAAGATCAGATAGTTGTAGATATGGGGCGTTATTTCCAAGGGTTCTGTTCTGTTCCATTGATGTATATCTCTGTTTTGGTACCAGTACCATGCTGTTTTGGTTACTGTAGCCTTGTAGTATAGTTTGAAGTCAGGTAGCGTGATGCCTCCAGCTTTGTTGTTTTGGGTTAGGATTGACTTGGCGATGCGGGCTCTTTTTTGGTTCCATATGAACTTTAAAGTAGTTTTTTCCAATTCTGTGAAGAAAGTCATTGATAGCTTGATGGGGATGTCATTGAATCTATAAATTACCTTGGGCAGTATGGCCATTTTCACAATATTGAGTCTTCCAACCCATGAGCATAGAATGTTCTTCCATTTGTTTCTTAAAAGGTTATACTTAACATACAACTGATCAGTTTTCCTCTTTAGAGTCTACCAAAGGGAGAGGAATACATGCCTGCGTCAAGAAATGTATATGAATCTTCATAGCAGCATTATTCAGTATAGCTCCAAAGTGGAAACAATTCAAATGTCTCTCAACTGGTGAATAAATAAGTTTGATACATTCATATAATGGCATACTATTTGCAACCCCCGTCAGACTAATAATGGATTTCTCAGCAGAAGACCAAGGTAACAGGGAAGGAGAGAGTAGAATGATATATTCAAAGTGCTGAATTGTTTTTAAAACCTGTCAACCTAGGCTACTATTATTTTATTACCATTAATAAATAATAATTTATTACTATAATTACTATTGTCAGCAAAATTATCTTTCACAAATGAAGGAGAAATAACATCTTTCAAAGACAAGCAAAAGCTGAGGGAATTCATCATTCCTAGGCCAGTCCTACAAGAAATGTTCAAGGAAGTCCTAAACTGGAAGCACAGATGACATTTACTATCATAAAAACATATAAAAATATAAAACTCACTGGTAAAGCAAACACAGAAATCAGAAAGAGAAAGGACTCAAATGGAACTGCTACAGAAAACCACCAAACCACTGTGACAAACAATAAGAGAAGAGAAAGGAACAAAGAATATACAACCAACCAGAAAACAACAATGTGAAAATAACAACTTCCCACGCAATAATAACTTTCAATGTGAATAGATTAAATTCTCTACTGAAAAAAATATAGATTGGCTGAATGGAAAACAAAACAAAACAAAACGATCCAACTATATGCTGCCTGTAAGAAATGCACTTCACCTGTAAAGACACACATTGACTGAAACTAAAGTGATGGAAAAAGATATTCAATTCAAATAGAAACCAAAAGCTAGCAGGAGTAGCTATACTTACATCAGATAAAACAGACTTTAAGTAAAAAACCATAAAGAAAAACAAATAAGATCATATAGAATGATAAAGAGATCAGTTCATCAAGAAGATATAATAACTCTAAATATTTATGCATGCAACACTGGAGCACCCAGGTTCATAGAGCTAATATTACTAGATCTAAAGAGAGCGAGACACTCCAATACAATGAGAGTGGGGAATTTCAACATTACCCTGTCAGAAGTCAGCATTAGACAGATCCTCTAGGAAGAAAATCACCAAATAAACATTGTGTTTAAACTGGTCTTTAGATCAGCTGGACCTAAGGTTTACAGAGCATTTTATCTGACAACTGCGGAATACACATTCTTCTCATCAGCACATGGAACAGTCTTCAGGATATACCATGTTAGGCCACAAAACAATTCTCAAGAAATTTAAAAAATTTTGAAATCAAGTATCTTCTCAGACTACAATAAAACTTGAAATCAATAAAAAAAGAAACTTTAGAAACTATACAAATGCATGGAAATTAAACCAGATACTCCCAAATAACCATTGGGTCAATGAAGAAATTAATATGAAAATCAAAACAGTTCTTGAAACAAATGAAAATGGAAACACAACACACCAAAACCTGTAGTATACAGCAAAAGCAGTACTAACAGGGAAGACAATAGCAACAAACACCTACATCAGAAAAGTAGGAGTTCAAATAAACAATCTAATGATACACTGCAAGGAACTAGAAAAGCAAGAATAAACTAAATCCAGAATTAGTAGAATTAATAAATATCACCACAGAAATAAATATCACCACAGACCTAAGTGAAAGACTAAAAAACTATAAGACTAAAAATAACTAAATGATCAGTGAAACAAAATGTTGGTTTTTGGAAAAGTTAAAAAAAAATGGTAAACCGTTAGTTAGACTAAGAGAGAAGACCCAAAGAAACAAAATCATAAATGAAAATGGAGACATTACAACCAACTGATACCACAGAAATACAAAAGATCATCAGAAACTATTATGCACGACTATACACCAACGAACTGGAAAACCTAGAGGGAATGGATAAATTCCGGGCCGCATGCATTCTACCAAGATTGAATCAGGAAGAAAGAGAAAACCTGAACAGACCAATAACTAGTAGCAAGATTGAATCAGAAATAAAATGTCTCCCAATAAAGAAAAGCTCAGGACCCAATAGATTCACTGTTGAATTCTGCCAAACATAATGAACAATACCAGTCCTCCTCACACTATTCCAAGAAATTGAAGAGGAGGGAATTCTCCCCAACTCATTCTACAAGGCCAGCATTACCCTGATACATAAGCCAGAAAAGGACACCACAAAACAAGAAAACTATAGGCCAGTATCTCTCTCTCTGATAAACATGGATGCAAAAATCCTTAACAAAATACTAGCAAACTAAATTTAACAGCACGTCAAAAAGGTAATACACTACAATCAAGTGGAATTTATACTAGAGATGCAAGGATGGTTTAAGATATGCAAACCAATATATGTGATACCTCACATCAGTTGAATGAAGGACGAAAACCGTATGATCATCTCATTTAATAAAATACAGCAAACTAGGCATAGAAGGAATGTATTTCAAAATAATAAAAACTGTGTATGCCAGACCCACAGCTAACATCATACTGAATGTGGGAAAGCTGAAAGCATTTCATCTAAGACCTGGAACAAGACAAGGCTGCCCACTTTCACCACTCCTATTCAACATACTACTGAATGTCTTAGCCAGAGAGCATCAAGCAAGAGAAAGAAATAAAAGGCATCCAAGTTGGAAAAGAGAAAGTCAGGTTGTCCCTTTTTGCAGATGACATGCTCTTTATATTTAGGAAAACCAAAAGACACTGTCAGAAAACTTGTAGAGCTAATTAGCAAATACAGTATAGTTGCAGGGTACAAAATCAAAAACTCAGCAGTGTTTTATACACCAATAATGAAATAGCTGAAAAAGAAATCGAGAAGCCAACCCCATTTACAATAGCTGTAAAATATTAAATATAATACCTAAGAATAAATTTAACCAAGGAGGTGAAAGATCTCTATAAGGAAAACTACAAAACACTGAAAGAAAGAAATTGAAGAGGATAGAGGATCCAAACAAATGGAAAGATATTCCATGCTCATAGACCAAAATAATTAATATGATTAAAATGAGCATGTTGTCCAAAGCAATATACAGATTCAATGCAATCCTTATCAAAGTACCAATGTCATTTTTCACAAAAGCAAAGAAAAAAATCCTAAAATTTGTGTGGAATCAAAAAAATAGCCAAAGCAATCCTGAGCAAAAAGAACAACACTGGAGGCATCACACTCCCTGCCTTTATATTATATTACCAGGCGATTGTAATCCAGACAGCATGGTATTGGTATAAAAATAGACAAATTGTACAATGGAACAGAATAAAGAACTCAGAAATAATTTCACATATTTATAGCCAACTGATTTTCGACAAAAGTTCCAAGAACATATGTTGGGGAAAGGACAACCGTCTTCAATAAATGGTGCTGGGAAAATTGGATATCCATATGCAGAAGAATAAAGTAGCCAGAAGAAAGGACTTGAAATATTACAAAGACATAGAAATGATAAGTACTCGTGTACCCTGACTCGATCATGACACATTCTATGTGTGTAAAAAATACTTACATATACCTCATAAATACTGAAAATAATATGTATCAATAAAAGAAAACAATAAAAAATAGAGTGAAGTATGCATATATGCTTTGACATGGATGAACCTGAGTAAATTTGTCCTAAGTGGAAGAAACCAGATGTAGTTGACTATATATTATGTGATTCTGTTTATATGAAATGCCCAGAAAAAAATCAGTCTGTGCAGATGGGAAGCACATCGCTGATTGCTGAGCTCTCTGTATGGGCAGGGGTTTAATGTAAATGGTTATGAGGAACTTTCTTTGATGAGGATGGAAGTGTTTTAAAACTGGACTATTATGATAGCTTCACAACTGTATAAACATACTAACACTGAATTTTGTGTACTTAGAGTTGGTTAACTTTATGGTATGTAAGTTAATCCTCAGTAAAACTGTTGATGACAAAATGCAGTGAGGTATCACTGCGTACTTCTTGCAGTGGCTAAAATTAAACACAGTTACTATACCAAGGGTTGTCAAGGATGTGGAGGCCCTGGACTTTTCAAACATTGAGGGAATGTAAAATGCCCTCACCAGTTTGGAGAATAGCTTGGCGGTTTCTTAAAAGTTATGTAGACACTGAACATATGAGCCCCATTCATTCCTCTCTAAGGTATTTACTGAAGATAAGTGAAAGCCTATGTTGATGCAAAAAACTCAAACAGGAATAAAACTGGAAATAACTCAGGTCCACCAAGAAGTGAATGGATAAACTGTGGTGTATTCATGCAAATGAATGCTACTCTTCAATAAAAAGAATAAATTATTGATACAGGCAACAGTGTGGATGAATCTCAAAACAGTTACACTGAGTGAAGGAGACCAGACAGAAAAGAGGACTGTACTGTGCTACTCTGTTTATACAACCCTCTCGGCAATGCAGTGAAATATACAGTGACAGAAAACAGATCAGTGGTTGCTTGGGATGGCAGTTGGCAGGGATTATAATGGATCTGCGGAAACTTTTGGGGTGATTTGTGTGTTATTTCAGTTGTGGCAGTGGTTTCACATGTGTATGTGAACTTTGCAACCTTTTAACTTTAAATATGTACATGTCGTTTTGTCAAGTATACATTCGTAAAATTGTTTTTGAAAATACAAGTAATGGCCTTTTAAAATACTCCTTTTCAGTTTCGGAACAGTCTCTCTCTTCTGGGCTTTGGGTAGAAATATTCCTTGAAATATATCTACATAAGTTGAAATTCAAGTGGTTTGTTTTAATATATGTACTTTTGTTTTTTGAAGTGGTTTATTTGAAGTCTGAAGAAAACATTGTTTCATTTTAGATGACATTTTGTATGTAGCCTCAGAATTTCTTGATAAGACTTTAAAATATGTGTAGGATTTTCAAAGCCTTTCTGAGACTAAAAACCTAAAATATTTGTATTACCCCGAAAGCCCTCAAAACAATAGGGCCCATCAGTAGAACTTGATAATTCCCAAGAAGTGTGTAGTTAAGTGTTTAGTTGAAAAATGAAGTGGAAAGGAAAAAGAAAAAGGGGAGCTAAAAATCATTCAGACGTGATTATGTGATTTTTGAGCCATTCAAGTTAGTAATAGGGATCTGGACAAATCTGGCAGGAGATAGGCTGAAACTCTGATGATCGTAGAACTTCTTGAAGAAACTTACTGGACTTGGGCTTGGTGTAGTTGGACACTGGGGTGTCTGTCTTCCAGGTGGATCATGATAGTGGGAGTCTCACAAAGAGTGCATATAAGGGGAAAAGGAGCATTAATTTACAAGTACTGTGTTAGCTTATTTAATCCCCACAACAGAACTAAGGAGTAGGAAGTCAGGCAAGTTTGTCCTCTGGTTTCTAAAGCCCTTTCTCCTTGTACTGGACTACTGTATAGTCAGTCTACTCCAAACTGAACTCTAGCTAGCCTTGACTGCAGGAACCAAGTGAGTGGGACCTCTTCCTCTCAGAATAACTTCTGCCCGAACTGAGAGCCTTGTAAGTGTTACTACCCAACATATCTGAGCCCTAACCAAGCGTGTTGGGATGTAGGACAAAATTTCAACTCCAGCATGAAACACAAGTACAGGGTAGGGAAACAAGAGATAAAAACCTAGTTGTAAGGCAGCAGGGTGGCAGGTAGTTTCAGCCAACCAAATTCTTTCTAGAATCACCAAGTGGTGCTTTTCAAAAGCATGAATTCTAAACATCAATTACTAAAGGGGTAAAGACTGCTCAATACCTCCTGAGCTGATGATTACTGATTAGAAGAAAAACAGAGAGGCTGTGCTTCTGGGACAAAGACATTAGAGATTGCAATGGAAGGTAGGGCTAAGAGATAAGTCTTTATCATGGCAGTATTTCAAGTGTACTAGAATGAACCAGAGAAACCAATGTGTTATTTATAGCTGGCGTGAGTAAAAATACTCTACAAATAAAAAGCTGTGAATATGTGGAATCATTTTATAACTTTTTTGAATGACAGATAAGGCACATGTCCTTACTTTAGCCTAAAATCCTTGAAACCAAGTGTCAAGGCAAAGCCTATGAGTGCCAGAAGTTTTGGTGAGATTGCTTACCTTTCAATCAAAGATATATTCTCAAGAACAATTTTTCTTTTCACCACATCAGACGTGGCACTGTTACTTGGAAATGTGTTGGATGTGCCCACAAATGCTTATTTAGCCAATATTACTGTTCATCTGTACTTATTTTCTACTATACATTATGTAAAATCTCCTCTATAGAAAAGTAACCCCATTGGTAACTTTTTTCTTTTAGGAGAATATTCAACATTTTTAAAGTAGGGAGAATATTGAATATATACATGCCAAAATATTTGTCACAACATTGCTTAAAGAGATAGAATACTGAAATCAACCTAAATATCCATCTAAAGGGAAATATTGAATAAATTGTGATATATTTATTGTATGAAATGTTATACGTGTATTCAGAAAATTGAGTTGGAGCTCTATGGTGTAGAAAGGAATGTCTGTGAAATTCTAAGTGACAAAATTAATCTGCAATATAACAGTATAGTACAGTGCCATTTTAGTGGGGAAGAAACCAACAAAAGTACTTATATAGTTATGTTAATATGGGAATGGAAAAAAGCGGGATAAGACATTTTCCCGACAGGAATACTGGCTGCCAGTGGTTACGATGAGTGGAGGCAGTATAGAATTAGAAAATAAAATTGAAAAATAAGAGAAGTAATATTATTTTTTTCACTATATATTTGGTATTGTTTTATTGTTTATATTTTTATGCATGTTGCTTTTAGAATATTTGAAGCATTTTATGTTTCTTTTTCTTGGAATTCTGAATTTAAAATGCTTTGTGTACTGACCAGCTTTTGAATGCAGCCGATTTGTAGCCTGATCATGGTGAAATCAGACTGGTGTTCATGTGATCCTTCTGAGATTATGTATAAGATTTTTAAATGTATATTGTTTTCTCTGAGAGAAGCTCTATGGCTTTGCCTCAAAAGAATAGTTTTGGGCAGTTTTTAGCTATAATAAGACAACAGACATACTTAAATGTACCAAGTTTGGTTTTTTTTTTTTTTTTTTGAGACGGAGTCTCCCTCTGTCGCTCAGGCTGGAGTGCAGTGGCGCAATCTCGGCTCACTGCAAGCTCCGCCTCCCGGGTTCACGCCATTCTCCTGCCTCAGCCTCCCAAGTAGCTGGGACTACAGGCGCCCGCCACTATGCCCGGCTAATTGTTTTTGTATTTTTAGTAGAGACGGGGTTTCACCGTGTTAGCCAGGATGGTCTTGATCTCCTGACCTCGTGATCCACCCGCCTCGGCCTCCCAAAGTGCTGGGATTACAGGCGTGAGCCACCGCACCCGGTCCAAGTTTTAATATGTTGGAGACCGCCAACCAGTTAACTTTATACTGTCAGTTCAACTCATTTTAATGCAGAACTCAGGCAAAGCTTACAGTGACCTAGCTGCATATTGATTTGAACTTCTTTTAAAAGTATCATATTAGTAATATTTTGGCTCTCATCATCATTTTATTTGAAAGTTGAATCAGTGTATATTTAATCCCAAAATGGTATACAGTGGTTGGCTTATTGTATGTTTGGATGTTTCTGGTTATAAGAAATGTGAGTAGTTACATATTTATTAACTTTTAAAGAAAAAAATTTGTAACTATATTTGAGCCATTTTAAACTGGAGTCTTTTGAATTTGTAAGGCAATGTGTTTTTTATTATTTGTTGGCTTTATCATGAGATGTTTCATAATTTATAACATTTAAAGTACATTTTTACTAATAAAACACTTATATTCGGGTTTGGTTATAGGTAATAGAAAACAATGGAAGGTAGAAAGAAACATATTAGGTGACATAGAAAATCATTAGAAGGACTCAAGGGATCATCTCTAGGCAGAGCTACCAAGAGAAGCTTTTAGGCCCCAGAATTTCACATCATTGGCTGTGACTGCTGAAGTTGCTCCTTGTCTGTAGGAAGCCCAGGCGACAGGAACCTGGTGGCTGTGGATTGATACTCCTCAGGAAAGTGGGAACCGCAGGCCCTGCCTTTCTTCCCACTTAACTCAGTTCTGAATTCAGTCTCACCTTAGTAATAGTACGATAAGATGCCAGGAAATCTGAAAATGTAGTTTTTAGCTTTCCAGCCTAAGTGGAACAAAAGGGAGCTCCCAGAAGAGGCTGGAATTTATGTTAAGCCAATTATGATATCTGCCACCATATTTCTTTTAATCTATTTAATATATTAGGTTTCCACATAAAATCTTAGTTGGAAATAAAAACCAGTCTTATTGAGAAACATTTGAAAAATCAGCTGCAAAATTTAAATCTCAGTGTTCAATACCAAAAGCTTTAGATTCTCTGATAATAAATAAATGGCTGTCTCTAAGCACATTGACTTGAAGCCCCAAGAAGCTGTTGCTGTCGCTACAGCTATGCTGGAGAACCATAGTGAGTCTTAGAGACCTCAGCATATTCGGCCAGGATCATACTAGAGATGAAGAATATTCAATCATTTATCTAAGTGAATGATGCTGTAATTTATTTTTAAACAATTCTGGATATTTAATGCTATCACGGTTTAATTTTTTTATAGTTTTAATAAAAGACATATTTTTTATAGTTTTAATAAAAAGACAATGCCGAGCTCTAATTCAGTTTACTTTAACCATATGACCTCTTTTCTCTCTTTAGTGGTTATCTTCTCAAGTTTTCCAAAATAATATTCTAAAAAAATTCTTCCTCCTTAGGCTATAACTGTTTTATCTATTTCTGTTTGGTAGGATTCTAGAATTATTCCCTGTCATCAGTTTTATGGATTTTCAGAGAGCCACAAGTAGCTGTGCTTTTGAATTATACAGCCTTTTCTGCAAATAAATGTTTAATTCACTTTTGTAATTGATTATAATTAACAGATGCTAAAAAAAATTTTATGACAATAATTTTGGCTTTCTTTGTGGAAATACAGTAGCAAGATTGACTTGGATATGCAAAATAACATAATTTTATTACCTAATCTTATTCTGCTTTTGGGTTATATTTCCCACTGTTAGTGGAAAAACCATCTTATCCATAAAGATCTTTCAGTTACTTATTTTTTTGCATTAATTTCATTTCTTTTGGATATTTGGTCTTTTAGATACTTAGTCTTAGGTAAATATCTAAAACTAGGATTTCAGAAAACGCCAAACTATTTTCCAGAGTTGGCTGGTCCAAGAGTTCCTGTCTTTAATGGCTTCTTTCTAACTTTTCTTTATTCCAGTGAACAGGTGGATATATTGGGAAACCTAGGGAACATCACAGTAGCGAAGAAAAGGAGGCTTTGGCTTTTCAATGTCGATCCTCTGGCTTCTTATTGAATCTAGTGCCAAGTTTCCAAGGCCTGTTATTTCTTGATGGGCAGAGACCTGTGGCTGTCCTTGCCCAACAGGCCTCTGCATGGACTCTCGTTGTTCCTGCTGGCCCGTTAAGTTTTGCTTAAAACTCCCTATTGCCGGCATAACTCCATCATTCCCTGTGCAGATTGCTTTGGTTTGCTTGCCATCCAGCCCGCTGCATTCTTCCATGTGGATGTTGATGCTGTGCAGAATGATTTGAGGTGGTTTTAAGGGAAAGGAATAATATTAGTCACGTTGAGAAGTACTTAGTAAATGTGGAGGAATAACCTTGAAGTTGTTTGTGGCTATGAAAAGAATGGAGGGGATGAAGGACACGTGAACATCTCCCCTGCTGCTGCCCTCAGCTGGTGTTGAAGCGTGGATCCAGTACACCCTAGACAAGATGGGATCTTGAATGGAAACTCAAGCCAAGAATGGAAGAAAGAAATTGTGGGGCTTGCTTCTCATCAAGTTCAAGCCTAAGGAGAAGACACACTTTTCTTGTTTCTTTGTTTAATCAGCTCTATTGAAGTATAATTTACATAACAATAAACCTGATCAAGTTTAATTATATAGTTTAATGAGTTTTCATGAATGTATATTATCCTGTAACTACCACCCCAATCAATGTTTCTGTCATCTCAGAAAGTCCCCATATACCTCTCTGCAGGTAATGTTCCCTCCTACACCCTCCACCCTCCTCTAGTTCCTGGCAACCTCTGATCTGCCTTTTGTCATTACAGTTCGTAGAATTTCATGTAAAGACACTCATGTAGTGTGAAGTCATTTGCGTCTGCTTTCTCTCACCTAGCATGATGTTTGTGGGACTTGCATAGGTGGTTGTGTGTATCAATACTTTGTTCATTTTCTTGACTCAGTAGTATCCCATTATTCAGATACACCACACGTTTAGCAGTGTACTATAAAATCCTACTGCTTCACATTCTTTTAATTTTCTCCATTCTAATAGGTACTTGGTGATATCTCTTTTTATTATAATTTAGATTTTCCTAATGACTAAAAATGTTAAACATTTTAATGAGTTTTTCATTTCTATATCTTCCTTTGTGAAGAATCTATTCAAATCTTTTGCTGCTTTGTAAATTTGAGTATTCATCCTCTTAGTATTGAGTTGTAAGAGAATTTTGTGTGTTTTAGTTACAGGTCTTTTGCCAGATACATATTTTGAAAATACTTTCTCCCAGTCTGTGGCTTTTATTTTCTCAACGGTGTCTCTTGAAGAGCCAAAGTATTTAAATTTGATAAAGTCTGTTCCATCAATTTTTTCTTTGATGATTTGTGGCTTTTATGTCTACTGCAGGAAATCATTGCCTAACTCAATATATTCTCCTATTTTCTTATACACGTTTTACAGTTTTCACCCTTCTATGTGCATCTATTTATTTCACATTAATCTTTATATATTGTGTGAGGTAAGGGTTAATTTGTTTATGAATATCCATTTCTTCCAGCACCATTTGTTGAAAACGATTATCCTTTCTTCATTGAATCACTTTGGTATCTTTGCCTAAATTCACATATATGCATATGTCTATTTCTAGATTCTGTTTTGGTTCATTGATTTACATGTCTCTCATTATGTCAGTACCACACTGTTTTGATGAATGTAGCTGTGTAGGAAGTCTTGGAATGTAGCATAACTTCTACAACTTATTTATTTTCAAAAACTGACATTGCTCATCTGGGTCATTTGCATTATCATATATATTTTACAGATACCTTGTCAAGTTCGACAGAAAGAAAGCCTGTTGAGATTTTGAATTGCCTGTATTTACTCTACAGATCCATTTGCGGAAAATTGATAACAATTCTGATCCTTTGACAGGGTATCCTTAACTATTTATTTAGGATTTGAAGTTTTCTTACCTTGCATTTTGTGACCTTACTAAACTCACATATCCATTCTAGTAGTTTTTTGCAGATTCCTCAGGACTTTTTTTTTTTTTTTTTTTTTTTTTTTGAGACAGAGTCTCGCTCTTTCACCCAGGCTGGAGTGCAGTGGCGTGATCTCTGCTCACTGCAAGCCCCACCTCCTGGGTTCACGCCATTCTCCTGCCTCAGCCTCCCGAGTAGCCTCCCAAGTAGCTGGGACTACAGGTGCATGCCACCACACCTGGCTAATTTTTTGTATTTTTAGTAGAGACGGGGTTTCACCGTGTTAGCCAGGATGGTCTCGATCTCCTGATTTCGTGATCCACCTGCCTGGGCCTCCCAAAGTGCTGGGATTACAGGCGTGAGCCACCATGCCTGGCCTCCTCAGAACTTTTTACCTAGGTGTTCATGCCATGAAGGAGCGGCCTGCCCCTCCACACCTGTGGGTGTTTCTCATCAGGTGGGATGAGAGACTGAGAAAAAAAAGAGACACAGACCCAAAGTATAGAGAAAGAAAAGTGGGCCCAGGGGACCAGCGCTCAGCATATGGAGGACCCGAGCCGGCCTGGTCTCTGAGTTCCCTCAGTATTTATTGGTCATTATCTCTACCATCTTGGAGAGGGGGATGTGGCAGGACAATAGGGTAATAGTGGGGAGAGGGTCAGCAGGAAGACATGTGAACAAAGGTCTCTGTGTCATAAATAAGTTTAAGAAAAGGTGCTGTGCTTTGATGTGCACGTACACAAACATCTCGGTGCATTAAAGAGCAGTATTGCTGCTAGCATGTCTTACCTCCAGCCTTAAGGTGGTTTTCTCCTATCTCAGTAAATAGAACATACAACCGGGTTTCACACTGAGACATTGTATTGCCCAGGGTCGAGCAGGAGACAGATGCCTTCCTCTTGTCTCAACTGCAAAGAGGCCTTCCTCTTTCACTAATCTTCCTCGGCACAGACCCTTTACGGGTGTTGGCTGGGTGTTGGCTGGGGGACGGTCAGGTCTTTCCCTTCCCATGAGGCCATATCTGAGGCTATTACATGGGGAGAAACCTTGGACAATACCTGGCTTTCCTAGGCAGAGGTGCCTGCGGCCTTCTGCAGTGCATTGTGTCCCTGGGTACTTGAGGTTAGAGAATGGTGATTACTTTTAACAAGCATACTGCCTACAAGCACTTTTTTAACAAAGCACATCCTGCATAGTCCTGAGTCCATTAAACCTTGAGTCAACACAGCACATGTCTCTGCGAGCACAGGGTTGGGGCTAGGGTTACAGATTAACAGCATCTCAAGGCAGAAGAATTTTTCTTGGTACAGAACAAAATGGAGTCTCTTATGTCTACTTCTTTCTGCATAGACACAATAACAGCCTGATCTCTCTCTCTTTTCCCCACAATGCCATCTATGAATAGTTTTTTTTTCCTTTTTAATCTATATTGGATACAGAATAATATCTACTATATATAATGTAAACTATGTTATTTGTATGTATGTGTGTGTATGTATATACAGTTTTTAAAAGTTTACTGAAAAGGAGTGGTGAGAATATTGAATAATGTTGAATATAATTTGTATATTCAGCATTGTAGAATTACATATTGTTGAATAGGAGTGGGGCGATCAGATGGTCTTGCCTTGTTCTCCATCTTAGTAGGAAAGCATTTAATCTCCACCATTAGGTGTGATGCTACCTGTAGACTTTTTACAGATTCTCTTTGTCATGTTAAGGAAATCTCCTTCAATTTTAGTTTGCCGTGAGCTTTTATCCCGAATGAACATTGACTTTTTTTCCCTATGTGTTTAATCACTGGGATCAGTCTCTTGCATTGCCTTGTGTTCAATGTCTAAAAACTTTCATTTCACATATTTTCCTCTGATTTTCTAAAGTTGTTTATTACTAGAAGGCAATTTCTGTAGCAGTTAATCCTTCATGAGCAAAAATGGAATATTATTTTTAATACTATATATAGTTTTCTTTCAACATGCAGATAAAATTACCTTTTTAAAAGTATAAAGTTTTGTCACTTCAAACTATAGACAAAGGGAGATGAATATTCATTGATCACTGCTATAAGCTGCTAATAGTTTTAAATTAGGTAAAAAGTCTTAATTCAGAATTGTCCATGAGCTGTAATTTTCTAACTGATACAACAGAAATGTTGAGGAAGTAGGATTGTGTTAACAAGAGCCACGTTGCTGAACGTTGTGGACTATTCATTTTTTTTCCATTCTTAGTCTTTATTAGTATTTGTCTCAAGGGCTCTAAGCATTCACCTGGCTTCTTATTTCTTTGAGTGGTATTGATAATAAATAAAACGCATGTCCAGTGTACATGTACGTATTTTGTAGTGAGGCTGCATTCCTTCAGGAGATGTAAGTGCACTTGAGGCAGGATCGGCTTCACTGCCGTGGAGTAAGCAACCTCCCCCTCTGCTGCTGGTCCCCTGGTCTCCTGATCAGACTCTTCCCCTGGCTGCTGTTGGCCTGATCAGACTCTTCCCCCTGGCTTTTTTCCTCTGCCTGCCTTGTCAGATGGTCTGAAGCAGAAAGAGAACCACTCATTATCTTTACCTATCTGTGGACATTAAGAATTTTTTTTGAATGAAAAGTACTCTGGTCTTGTGATTTTCAGTGTTCACAGAAACCAAGAAGAGACTTAATATTATAAATTTCCTCTAGTGCACATTTGATCTAATGTCAAATAAGTGGAATGAATGTGAAACTACTACATGCAGACATAATAGAGCTGCTATTTTAATTTTTCCTTTGAACAGTTTTAGAAGTTCTAAGATGTACCAATGAAGTTAGTAGTAATTAGAGCAATCATGGACTCTAATAATAACAAAAATATTTTCAAAAGTAAGGTAATAGATTTGCAGACAGCTAGGAACTTTTACAGCACATGACCCAGCTTATTATTCAAAATGAGACAATTTAGTCAGCAACTTTAAACTTCATTCTGAGTTCTTAATGTTTATATTCCACTTAGTGCCAAGATCTTCTACTATTAACACTTTCCAGTTAAGATCTCTGCTGATAGAGTAACGTGTGGTAGCCACATTTCATGGAATCTTGTACACCTCAGAGAATTGCTAGAATCTGGAGGTGAACAATACATTATGGGATTTTTTTTTTTTCCAACCTCAGAAAAGTACCAGATCACACTTTGATGCTAAACACTTACTCTGTTACTGATTTATTTACTTATTTATTTATTTATTTATTTATTTATTTATTTATTTATTTGAGACAGAGTCTTGCTCTGTCACGCTGGCTGGAGTACAGTGGCAGGATCACGACTCCCTGCAGCCTTGAACTCCTGGGCTCAGGTGATCCTCCCGCCACAGCCTACTGCTTCAGCCACTTCAGTAGCCAGGAATATAGGCACATGCCACTGCACCTGGCTATTTTTTAATTTTTGTAGACACGGGGGTCTCATTATGTTGCCCCACCTGGTTTCGAACTCCTGGTCTCAAGCTATCCTCCCCACTGTAGCTCCCAAAGTGCTGGGATTACAGCTGTGAGCTATGGTGCCTGGCCTAAATTGTTACAAATATAGTAAGAAAGCTTTGGACTTCTCATTTCCCCGCATCCTAAATACTAAAGCAACATAATAAAAATATTTCTAAAGAGTCACAAAACATTGTAAGAGTTTTAGGAAGGCTTAGTAAATTTTTATTCATAATTCTAAAGTTTCTTAGCTGTTTGTAAATAGCCACTTGAAACGATGAATTTTGAGATATTATTGAATATCCAAGTTAAGACAGTGAATACTGCGTCAAATGTTGACAGAGTTTACATTTACTTGTTTCTTCTGTCGTGATCATAGATACGTTTATATATTTTAACAGCTCTTAAAGCATCAGTAGATAAATTCAGATAAATTTAACAAAAAATTCCATGTCTTGGCCTCTCTGGGGTAGATTTTCTCAGGTTTCTGACGGACAGTGAGTCTTAAGTTTGGTTGCATTTACTCCTGGGCCTGGTAGCATCTAGATTCAAGTTACAGAATCAACGTAGTTATAGATCATTTAGAGATGACTAAGTTCTTTGAAGTAAACCATGGAAGAGTCATGTGTATGTGATTATGTCATGATGACTTTCTTGAACTTCGCTTTTATGTCCTAGATAAGTGAAATCCAATTTATATATGATATTTTCCTTTAGATATGAGAGAAAGGGAAATCATCATATGTAAATATTAGTTATACTAGTATATATATTCATATTTCTCATGTCTATAAAATAAAATATAAGGAAGGCACTTTACAAGTTGTTACATTTTCTATAGGAGAAGAACACCTGCAGTTCACACTATGGCTTTTTAAGTCATCGCTTTTCATTTATGGAATTGGAAAGCTTTGTGTTACTCTCACTGACGGTGATGGGATGGGGTGGTGTCATTCTGTTTATATATAATTAAGTACAAAAGATTATACTACAACACTGTCAGAAAATATGATTACAACAAGTTATTAAAAATCATTATAATCTCTCAGAGAAGAAAGTGATTAATTTTCCTTTTTTTGTGATATGGCTTGTGAACTTATATGTAACCCCCATTTTTTATTTCTGATGAAAAATATCACAAGTATGTAGTTATTTATATCTTCCAGTCATCCAGTGATTTGTAGTTTATTTCACGTGTTGTCATTAGTAACCCTGCAAAGTAGTGGGTTTATTAGCGCAGATCAGTTAACATGGTACTCTGGTTCTTGATTACATGACTCATGTTCTTCCACAAACGCCTAGCTTTTGATGCTTAAAACATATATAGTAAGAATGAAAATAAAAACAAAGTGATTTTGGAAACTATTTAATAGTTAGACAAAGAGATTTTAAACCTCTGGTTAAAAGTAGCAATTTGTAGCATTTTAGCACTCTTTTCATGACCAAATAAAAATGTTCTGTATGCAAAATATTATTATCTGTGTCTTAATCATCACAGAATCATTTGGAATGATTTTATTTTTCAGTAATGTAAAAGAAATGTTAGATGCGGTCTCTTATTGTCAAGAAATTTATATTTAGTTAAGAAGTTAAGTCCTTCACGTGTGTCCGGCTATCAGTGGAAGGCAGAAGAGAGTTAATGTTAAGTTGAATGGACAGGAACAAAACAATTTATTGAGCATTCTCTCTGTGTAAGAATTATCCATATCTCATTTAATCCTAACATTATCCTAAATCATCTCATTTTAAAAACATAAGGGAGGCATGTTTGGAAAGGTCAAGAAACCCATGTATGGTTGGTAAGTGAAGCTGAGATTTGAAAAAAGATCTGTTGACTCCAAACCTGTCTTCCTTATTTCTGTCATATTCTGCTTTCCTAACAGGAAAAGAACACAGAAAAGTTCTGAGAAAAGAGAGATCAGTGGGCTTATTGCTCTTGAGAGGACCTCTGAGACAGACTAGAAGTTGAGCTGAGTCTTGAAGGACTTAGTATTTGGAAATAAGGGGGTCATCTTCTGTGGCAGGAGTGTGGCAGGAGTATGGCAGGCACGCTTGCGTCTCAACGTCTTTATGCAGGCTGATCCCTCTGCTTGGAGTTTTCTTCCTGGATGGCTGCTTTGTTTATTTTTGTTCACCTTCTCCAGGAGACTGCCGCAACCACCCTCTATTATACTGCATCCTGCTCCCTATTGTCTTCCCACATTGCCTTCCGATTCCCCTTATCCTGGTCTGCATTCTCCCAACCAAACATTTCCAACTTGCTGTATGATACAGTTATTTATCAAGTTTATTGACAGTCACCTGCGTGTAGAATACAGCTTCATGAAGACAAGGATTCTTGTCTCTTTTTTATTCTCCAAGATATTGTAAGCATAAACAACTCCGACAGGCACTTAGTAGGTGCTCAGTAAATATTTGAAGATAAAAGGATTTTGAGTTAATAGTGAGCAAAACATATTGGAGAGTCTAGTGAAACCAGCCTTATTTGAGTGAAAAGAGTCTTATGTGTTGTAGATTCCAGTTGGATAAATAGAGTCAAACCAGATTAGAGCAAAGGAATTTATTATTTTGTAAGAATGAGAGTTTTCTACAAGATTTTATTTTAAATAACAATGTATTAATTTAACGATGTAAAAGTAATATCCTTGTAACATTTCGTTGCATTTAAAAAAGTACTCTCTTGAGTGTTTTTAGTTTTACCTGGTAAAATTGACTTAATAGGGAAATTAGCTATCTTGCATATTAAAAAAGTCCCTAAGTAAGGCAGGCTTCAAGGTTGGCTGATTAATTTGGCTAGAAATGTCTCTGAAGACTCAATTTCTCATTTCTTTCCCTTCGTCTTTTTCTCCTTCCCGTCCCTTTCTCTCTCCCTTTCCCCTCCACCCCCTCTCCCCCTCTCCTTCTCTCTCTTTCCCCTCCTGTCTCCCCTCTGTCTTCCTTGCTGGGTTGTTGTTGATCTCAGGTTGATGCCCCTCGTGATTACAGGGTGGCTTCCACCACCGGCTAGGTCTGAAAAGCTTTCTTGTTTGTGGTTCTCTCAAAACCATGAAATTTAAGTCATTTTCTTCAGTCTGATTGGAGACATTTATTCAGTGTCTGGCATGAAGTAGACTTTTGGTAAATACTTGTGGATGAATTGTTAAGATTGCGTAATTGTTAGAGATGCTAGAAATGGGTGGTGGGAGGCTGAATGCGCTGCTTCAACTCCTAAGATATGGATAGATATTAAAAAGATGGTGGTTTATGAATGTTCATGGAAATACTTATCCCCCATAAGGAGAAGATACGTGTGCTTCACTTAGAAATATTAAAGTAACTACAGTCTGAAAGGCAGATTGAGATGGATAGTGTTGAAGGATAGAGGTGCAGTGAAGTCAGTCGCAAAGGCCTCCATACTACCAGTGTGTGACTTAGATTTCCTTTCCCATCCTGTGGAATGAGCACAGAAAGCAGGCTACTGATTCAGGGAAGATTTAGTAAAAATGACCCTATGTTAAACCTCAAGGAAATTATCAGTCAATTAAAGTAGAAATTGTTCAAAACACATTCTCAGGAACTTTGTAGCTAGTTCATATGAAAATCACAATTTAGAACTTGGAATGCAAAATATGGTTTTCAATATTAATTTCTAATATAGGCATTAAATGATCACCTTTCTTTATTCTGGATTTCTTCTTTGTTAAATATATATATATATGCACACACCATGGAATACTACTATGTTTGTTGTGTGTATTACACACACACACACACACACACACACCTCCCACATTTTCTTTATCCACTCATTGATTGATGGACCTTTGGGCTGGTTCCATATTTTTGCAACTGTAAATTGTGCTTCTATAAACATGCATGTGCAAGTATCTTTTTTCTATAATGACTTCTTTTCTTCTGGGTAAATACCCAGGAATGGGATTGCTGGATCAAATGGTAGATCTACTTTTAGTTCTTTAAGGAATCGCCACACTGTTTTCTATAGAGGTCATACTAGTTTAAATTCCCACCAACAGTGTAAGAGTATTCCTTTTTCACCACATCCACTCCAACATCAGTGATTTTTTTTATTTTTTTATTATGGCCATTCTTGCAGGAGTAGGGTGGCATCTCATTGTGGTTTTGATTTGCAGTTGCCTGGTAATTAGTGATATTGAGTATTTTTTCATGTTTTTTGGCCATTTGTGTATCTTCTTTTGAGAATTGTCTATTCATGTCCTTAGCCCACTTTTTGATGGGATTTTTTTTTTCTTGCTTATTTGAGTTCCTTGTAGATTCTGGATATTAGTCCTTCCTCAGATGTATAGATTGCAAAGATTTTCTCTCACTCTGTGTGTTGTCTGTTTATTCTGCTGATTATTTCTTTTGCTATGCAGAAGCTTATTAGTTTAAGGAAGTCCCATCTATCTTTGCTTTTGTGGCATTTTTGCTTTTGGGTTCTTGGTCGTGAAGTCTTTGCCTAAGCCAGTGTCTAGTAGGGTTTTTCCAATGTTATCTTCTAGAATTTTATGGTTTCAGGTCTTAGATTTAAGTCTTTGATCCATCTTGAGTTGATTTTTGTATAAGATGAGAGATGAGGATCCAGTTTCATTCTTCTACAATTATCCCAGCACCGTTTGTTGAATAGGGTGTTCTTTCCCCACTTTATGTTTTTGTTTGCTGTGTCAAAAATCACTTGACAGTAAGTATTTGGCCTTATTTCTTGTTTCTCTATTCTGTTTGCGTTGGTCTATTTTTATACCAGTACTATGCTGTTTTGAGGACTTTGGCCTTATAGTATAGTTTGAAGTTGGGTAATGTGATGCCTCCAGATTTGCTCTTTTTGCGTAGCCTTTCTTTGGCTATGCGGGCTCTTTTTTGATTCCATATGAATTTTAGGATTTTTTTTTCTAGTTCTGTGAAGAATGATGGTGGTATATTGATGAGAAGTGCATTGAATTTGTAGATTACTTTTGGCAGTCTGGTCATTTTCACAGTATTGATTCTACCCATCCATGAGCATGGGACGTGTTTCCATTTGTTTATATTGTCTATGATTTCTTTCAGCAGTGTTTTCTAATTTTCCGTGTAGCGGTCTTTCACCTCCATGGTTAAGTATATTCCTAAGTATTTTATTTTTTTGCAGCTATTATAAAAGGGGCTGAGTTCTTGATTTGAGTCTCAGCTTGGTCGCTGTTGGTGTATAGCAGGGCTACTGATTTGTGTACATTAATTTTGTATCCTGAAACTTTGCTTGAATTCATTTACCAGTTTTAGGAGATTTTTGGATGACTCTTTAGAGTTTTCTAGGTATACGATCATGTCATCACCAAACGGTGACAGTTTGACGGCTTCTTTACCAATTTAGATGCTCTTTCTTTCTTTTGTTTGATTGCTCTGGCTAGGACTTCCAGTACTATGTTGAACAGAACTGGTGAAAGTGGGCATCCTTGTTTTGTTCCAGTTCTCAGAAGGAATGCTTTCAGTTTTTCACATTCAGTATAATGTTGGCTGTGGGTTTGTCATAGATGGCTTTTATTACCTTAAGGTATGTCCCATTTATGCCAATTTTGCTGAGGGTTTTAATCATAATGGGATGCTGGATTTTGTCAAATGCTTTTTCTGCATCTATTGAGTTGATCATGTGATTTTTGTTTTTGATTCTGTTTATGTGGTGTATCACATTATTGACTTGTGAATGTTAAACCATCCCTGCTATGAAACCCACTTGATCATGGAGGATTATCATTTTAACATGCTATTGGATTTGGTTAGCTAGGACTTTTGCATCTGTGTTCACCAGGGATATTTGTCTATAGTTTTATGTTTTTGGTTGTTATGTTTTTTCCTGGGTTTGCTATCAGGGTGATACTGGCTTCACAGAATGATTTAGGGAGAATTCCCTCTTTCTCTATCTTGTGGAATAGTGTCAACAGGATTGGTACCAATTCTTCTTTTAATGTCTGATAGAATTCAGCCATGAATCCATTTGGTCCTGGACTTTTTTGTTGGTAACTTTTTAATTACCATTTCAATCTCGCTGCTTGTTATTAGTCTGTTCAGAGTTTGTATTTATTCCTGGTTTAATCTGAGAGGGTTGCATGTTTCCAGGAATTTATCCATCTCCTCTAGGTTTTCTAGTTTATGTGCATAAAGGTGTTCATAGTAGCCTTGAATAATCCTTTGTATTTGTGTGGTGTTTGTTTGTAACAGCTCCCGTTTTGTTTCTTATTGAGCTTATTTGGATCTTCTCTCTTCTTTTCTTGGTTAATCTTGCTAACAGTCTCTCGATTTTATGTATCTTTTCAAAGAACCACCTTTTTGTTTCATTTATCTTTGTTTTTTTTTGTTTCAATTTCATTTAGTTCTGCTCTGATCTTGCTTATTTCTTTTCTTCTACTGGGTTTGGGTTTGTTTCGTTCTTGTTTCTTTAGCTCCTTGAGGTGTGACCTTATATTGTCTACCTGTGCTCTTTCAGACTTTTGATGTAGGCACTTAATGCTGTGGACTTTTCTCTTAGCACCACTTCTGCTGTATCCTAGAGGTTTTGATAGATTGTGTCACTATTATAGTGTAGTTCAAACCCAATGATCATTCATTAGCAGGTTATTTAACTTCTCTGTATTTGTCTGATTTTGAGGGTCCCTTTTGGAGTTGATTTCCAATTTTATTCCATTATGGTCTGAGAGAGTCCTTGGTATAAATTTGATTTTCTTAAATTTGTTGAGATTTGTTTGGTGGCCTATCTTATGGTCTGTCTTGGAGAATGTTCCATTTGCTGATGAATAGAATGTATATTCTGCAATTGTTGGCTAGGATGTTCTACAAATATCTGTTAAGTCCATTTGTTGTAGGGTATAGTTTAAGTCCATTGTTTCTTTGTTGACTTTCTGTCTTGATGACCTGTTTAGTGCTGTCAGTAGAGTATTGAAGGCCCCCACTATTATTGTGTTGCTATCTATCTCATTTCTTAGGTCTTTTATAAATTTGGGCGCTCTAGTGTTAGGTGCATATATATTTAGGATTGTGATATTTTTCTGTTAGACTAGTTCTTTTATCATTATATAATGTCCCTCTTTGTCTTTCTTAACTGCTGTTGCTTTAAAGTTTGTCCTGTCTGATGTAAAAATAGCTACTCCTGCCACTTGCTTTTAGTGTCCATTTGCACATAATATCTTTTTCCACCCCTTTACTGTAAGTTTATGTGAGTCCTTATGAGTCAGGTGAGTCTCTTGAAGAGAGCAGATACTTGGTTGGTGAATTTATTTTTTAATTTTTTGGGGACTGGGTCTGCTCTATACCCCAGGCTGGAGTTCAGTGGTGTGATCTTGGGTCACTGCAGCCTCTACTTGCCGGGTTCAAGGAATTCTTATGCCTCGGCCTCTCGAGTAGCTGAGATTACAGGTATATGCCACCACACTCAGCTAATATTTGTGTTTTTAGTAGACATGGGGTTTCCCCATGTTGGCCAGGCTTGTCTTGAACTCCTGTCCTCAAATGATCCACCTGTCTCGGTGTCCCAAACTGGCATGAACCACCACGTCCAGCCTTGGTTGGTGAATTCTTACCCCTTCTGCCATTCTGTATCTTTTAAATGGAGCATTTAGGCCATTTACATTCAATGTTAGTATTGAGATATGAGGTGCTATTGTATTCACCCTGCTATTTATTGAATACCTTGGGTTTTTTTCATTGTGGTGTTGTTTTATAGGTCCTGTGAGGATTAGGCTTTAGAGAGGTTCTGTTTTGGTGTATTTTGAGGATTTGTTTCAAGATTTAGAGTTTCTTTTAACAGCAGTTCTCATAGTGCTGGCTTGGTAGTGGTGAATTCTCTTGGCATTTGTTTGTCTGAAAAAGTCTGTATCTTTCCTTTGTTTTTGAAGCTTAGTTTCACTGGATACAAAATTCTTGGCTGATAATTGTTTTGTTTAAGGAGGATAAAGATAGAATCCCAATCCCTTCTGGCCTGTAGGGTTTCTGCTGAGAAATCTGCTGTTAGTCTGACAAGTTTTTCTTTTTTTTTTTTTTTTTGAGACGGAGTCTCGCTCTGTCGCCCAGGCTGGAGTGCAGTGGCGCAATCTCGGCTCACTGCAAGCTCCGCCTCCCGGGTTCACGCCATTCTCCTGCCTCAGCCTCTCCGAGTAGCTGGGACTACAGGTGCCCGCCACCATGCCCGGCTAATTTTTTGTATTTGTAGTAGAGACGGGGTTTCACCATGGTCTCGATCTCCTGACCTCGTGATCCGCCCGCCTCGGCCTCCCAAAGTGCTGGGATTACAAGCGTGAGCCACCGCGCCCGGCCCCCTGACAAGTTTTTCTTTATAGGTTACCTGCTTCTTTTGCCTCATCGCTGTTATGATTCTTTCCTTCATCTTGACTGTAGATAATCTGATGACTATGTGCCTAGGCAATGATCTTTTTGCAATGAATGTCTCAGGTGTTCTTTGACCTTCTTGTATTTGGATGTCTAGATCTCTAGCAAGGCTAGGGAAGTTTTCCTCAATTGGTCCCTCAAATATGTTTTCCAAACTTAGATTTATTTTCTTCCTCAGGAACACCAATTATTCTTAGGTTTGGTTGTTTAACATAATTTTAAACTTCTTGGAGGCTTTGTTCGTTTATTAAATTCCTTTTTCTTTGCGTTTGTTAGATTGGGTTAATTTGAAAGCCTTGTCTTTGAGCTCTGGAGTTCTTCTATTTGTTTGATTCTGTTGCTGAGACTTTCCAGTGCATTTTGCAATTCTCTAAGTGTCTCCTTCATTTCCGGAAGTTGTGATTGTTTTTTATTTATGCTGTCTATTTCACTGGAGATTTTTCCACTGATATCCTGTGCCATTTTTTTTATTTCTTTAAGTTGGATTTCACCTTTCTCTGGTGCCTCCTTAATTAGCTTAATAGTCGACCTGAATTCTTTTTCTGGCAATTCAGAGATTTCATCTTGGCTTAGATCCATTGCTGGTGAGCTGGTGTGATCTTTTGGGGGTGTTAAAGAACCTGTTTTGTCATATTACCAGAATTGTTTCTCTGGTTCCTTCTCATTTGGGTAGACTGTGTCAGAGGGAAGGTCTGGGACTCAAGGGCTGCTGTTCAGATTCTTTTGTCCCGTGGAGTGCTCCCTTGATGCGATTTTCTTCCCCTTCCCCTAGGAATGGGGCCTCCTGAGAGCCGAACTGCAACAATTGTTATTTATCTTCTGGATTTAGCCACACAGCAGAACTACTAGGTTCCAGCTTGTCTCTGGGGAGTGTCTGCAGAGAGTCCTGTGATGTGATCCATCTTTAGGTCTTTCAGCCGTGGATACCAGCACCTGCTCCAGTGGAGGTAGCGGAGAGTGAAATGGACTCTGTGAGGGTCCTTGGTTGTGTTTTTGTTTAGTGGGCTGGTTTTGTGTTGGTTGTCCTCCAGCCAGGAGGTGGCACTGTCAAGAGTACATCAGCTGAGGTTGTAGAGTGAGAAGACAAGCTTGCCCTAGGGTCACCTTTGGGTAAATATTCAGGTTTCTCCAGCGGCGGGCAGGGTGGGCTTTGTCTTTGGCTACCAGGGCAGGTAGAGAAAGACCATCAGGTGGAGGCAGGGTTAGGCATGTCTGATCTCAGACTCTCCTTGGGCAGGGGTTGCTGTGACTGCTGTGGGGCATGGGAGTGTGGTTCCTAGACCAATGGAATTAACGTTCCCAGGGGGCCTCTGCTGTGACATATAGGTCACCAGAAAAGTGGAGTAAAGCCGGCAGCCACAGGCCTCACCCAGCTCCCATGGAGCCTGCAGTCCGAAAGGCTGGTCTCACACCCACCATGCCTCGCAACACACTGAGTTTATTTCCAGACAGCAGGTGAGCAGGGCTGAGAACTTGCCCCAGGGTACCAGCCTCCATCTGAGAAAGCAAGTGAACCCACAGTTCCCCGGCTGTCCCAGGAGCCACAGCTGCAATCCACCCCCTACAAAGAGTCTGTGGATTCTCTGGGCTTTCCTGGGATGTTCCTGTGGTAGTTCTTGGAGCTAAAGTTTACGATGTGGGTTTACACAGGCTGCCCTGTCCACCCAAGTGGGAGCTGCAAGTTAGGCCTGCCTCCTATCCACAATTTTCCCAGATTTTGATTTATAAAATATTTAAAATTAACTTCTTACCTTGAAGGTTACAGTATTAAGTACTTGCTGTGAGTGGTGTGCTTACTATGAAATCCCCTTAGCGCTATGAAATCCCATAGACCATTTTTGCTAAGGCTTTTAAAAGGTCTTAAAATGAGGTTTGGATCAAAGATGCTTTATCTTTCTCTAAAAATTAAATTTCTCTTTAACAAGCATAGACATTTATTTTCTGAAATTATTTCATCTATTTGTTTCCTAATTTATTCATCCCTCTGGAATGCAAGTTTATTGAGATCAGAGATAAGTTCCTGGCACACAGTGGTTCCTCAGTAAATATTTGTTGAATAAAAACACATGTTTATAAAAACCCTGTGCTGCATAAAAATTACTGTCCTCTGGAACTTTTTTTTTTTGCCAATTTGTTCCTCATCAGTGCCTCAAATTTTGGTATTCATGGCAATTTTCTTCTTTTCCATGTTCCTCTAACCTTTTATTTCAAAGAGAGCTTCGTTGCTGATCTGAGTGAATTGCTGTTCTGGCACTTCAACTGTGAGTGTGTGCTGGAAGTGTACAGGGAAAAGGGAACATTCTACACCATGGGTTCTTAACCTGAAATTCCTGTAAGATCTGCAAGGAGTCATGAACTGCATGAGTGGGAGGGGGCAGTATTCTCTCTCTGTTACCTTGAAAATGGCCTTTGTGCTGGGGGAGGGACAATGTTTTTCAGTAACAATTTATATTGTTAACTTATTTCACTTTGAACTTGTAAGGTGGCAGAAGTTAGGCACCTTGCCCAATGTAATATCGCTAGTGACTGCAGGTTTGGGCTTCAAACCTTAGTCCATGCTCTAAACCAGCGGTTCCCAACCTTTTGGCACCAGGGACCAGTTTTGTGGAAAACAGATGTTCCACAGACTGGTCGGAGGGGGTGGTTTCAGGATGATTCCAGCATGTTACATTTATTGTGTGCTTTATTTATATTATTATTACGTTGTAATATATAATGAAATAATGATAAAACTCACCATGAAGTAGAATTAGTGGAAGCCCTGAGCTTGTTTTCCTGCAACTAGACAGTCCCATCTGGGGTGATGGGAGACAGTGACACCTGAAGTGTGTCACTTATGTCCAGGCTACTCTGTAATCTCGTTGTGGTCGCTGTCGCTGCAGAAAACCCTGCTTCACAAAGACAGGTTGTTGGACATGGAAGCAGGCTTTTCAGTGCTTTTGTGGCAACCTCAGGATGTTCCACCTGGACTTTCATCCAGAACACATGGAGATTTGAAGTTGTCTCAAACATATTTTTAAAGCCACTGTCATTTACCATCTCAAGCAGTTGATCCTCTTCTAGCACAGACAGTCAGGTTACCGGGCTTATTCACAAATGAGTCGCGGATCCGTTCCTTCCCAGTTCGGGGTTCTTTTGTGGTTGGTAGTATTGGGTAGGTGATCATGTGTCAGCTGCGGGAAAGAAGGCCCTGGCTCCATCTCTTTCACAATCTCTGCTAATGTTTGAAACATGTCAGAAATCCCAGTGTTCACTTGTCACCCCCGTAATTCCACTTTGGCTTTGAATGCAGCTGCTTTATCTGCCAACTTGAACACAGCTGTCATTCTCCCCTGAAGTGACAGATTGATTTCATTGAACAGGTTAAATAGGTCACACAAGTAAGCAAGTTTTGAAACCCATTCTGTGTCACTGAAATGTGCTCCCAGTGGTGACGTTTTTTCTAAAAGACATCTCTGGAGTGGTTTCCAAAACTCTGGCCAGCAATCTATCTTTAGAAAGCATCTCACTTCCGTGTATGAGATGTGTGTGCTCTGCGTCCATCTCCTCACAGAGCTCCACGAACAGACATGAGTTAAGGGCATGTACTTTAATGTGGTTGATAATTTTAATCACATTCTGCTAAACGTTGTTCACGTGACATTTTTCAGCTAGCCAGCATTTCTCTGTGGATGACACAGTGCATAGACTCACACTCAGAAGCGACCTAAGGAGCTCCAGCGGCACAATCGTTTAGTATGTAGTACTTATATACAGAAGCGACCTGTTTGACCTGAGTAGTGAAACCAGAAAGCCGTGCAGTCATGGCAGCTGCTCTGACCGTGTGTATACCAACACAAAATGACCAATTTAGTTTTTCTGATATGTAATCATTCACAGACTAGAATAGTTCTGCAGCTGTGGTGTTGGTTGGCAACAAAAGTGCACATAACATATCCTCATGCACATCCCCCTGAAAAATATATCACACATTAACAAGCATTGTTGCCTTGCTGTCAACATCGATAGACTCGTCAACCTGGATTGTGTGCCACGGTGATTCACTAATCCCCTTTTACTGTTGTGTCTCAGTATCCTCTGCTATTTCATTAATTCATCTAGTTACGGTGCTAGCCGAAAGAGGAACACCTGCCACCTTTTGAACCGCAGCCTCTTCTAAAAGTTGACAACAAATGTCCTTAGCAGCAGGCAGGATCAACTCTTCACCAACAGTAAAGGGCCTCTTAGCTTCAGCAACGCGGTTAGCCACTAAGAGTGATGCTCTCGGCTGGGCATGGTAGCTCACGCCTGTAATCCCTGCACTTTGGGAGGCTGAGGAGGGTGGATCATCTGAAGTCAGGAGTTCGAGACCAGCCTGGCCAACATGATGAAACCCTGTCTGTACTAAAAATACAAAAAATTAGTCAGGCATGGTGGTGGGCGCCTGCAGTCCCAGCTACTCAGGAGGCTGAGGCAGGCTAATTGCTTGAACCCGGGAGGCAGAGATTGCAGTAAGCTGAGATCGTGCCATTGCACTCCAGCCTGGGCAACAAGAGTGAAACTCCATCTCAAAAAAAAAAAAGGATGCTCTCAGTGTAGACACATCTGATGAAGTTGGTGGCCTTCAATTGCCTGTGTTTTTGGTGTACACGTTTTTTTTAATTTTTTGAAAACTCCAAAGGTTTGTTTTTTTTTTTTTTTTTTTTTTTTGAGACAGAGTCTCACTCTGTCGCCCAGGCTGAGTGCAGTGGCGCGATCTTGGCTCACTGCAACCTCTGCCTCCCAGGTTCAAGTGATTCTCCTGCCTCAGCCTCCCGAGTAACTGGGATTACAGGCATGTGCCACCATGCCCGGCTAATTTTTTGTATTTTTAGTAGAGAGGGGGCTTCACTGTGTTAGCCAGGATGGTCTCGATCTGACCTCGTGATCAGTCTGTCTCGGCCTCTCAGAGTGCTAGGATTACAGGCGTGAGCCACCATGCCATATGTGTTCCCACAGTGCAACTCTACTCTAGAACAGAAAGTAAAGTTTCTGTCTTCAACATGCTTACATTTTTCTTGGGCAAGAGAGTTCAACTAAATGAAAATTCCAACTATAAGAAACAGGAAGCAATGTTCCCTTACACAGGAAATCCCACTATGTTCATTAATTTTCTCAGTTAAGTAGAATACTATAGTTCTTAAATATACTAGACTTAACATTGATTGAACTAAAATTGAGTGTTAAGTTGGAGACAATAATTTTTTAAATCAGCTCCTAAGGTGAAAAGCCAGAAATCAGCCAGAGGTAAATTTTTTTCTTTCAAATACTTTAAATTGCCCATAAAGCAAAAAATTGTTGATTTTGTAAACACATGTCACAGGCTATCTTATGCACACTCAAGTTTGAGAAGTACTAACTAAGCAAGACTAAGAGAAAAAGCCAAAGGAACATTTATTTACAGATGTCTGGACATTCACACTGTCCTTGAACTAATTTTCAGATCTGTAGTGGTGACTAGCAGAGGGTAGAAAATTCCATAGTGTCATAGCCAGGTGACTCCATGCGGTCTTGATATTAAACCTGTTCACACATTGCTCCTTTTAATTGACTTTTTCAAACATTCTCATTAAGTATTTTAGATCAAAACTTTAAAAAATTAAAAGCACATATGACTCTGTAACTTTAGAATCTGTTAATAAATTTGTTATAATGATTAAATAGTCTCATCTTTAGAGAGGCTTAGGAGAGGATTAGGAGTTGAAGAATAAATGAAATATTTCTATGGTGCCACTTCAATGTAGAAGATAAGATATTTTTCCTATGACAATTGTTACATGTGTTACATTCTTAGGGAAGTCAGAGGCCATACTCTAACCATTATGCAACAATGATAAGAAAATATGTGAGCAAGTGTGTATTAATATAGTAATACAAAAACTAGGTACTGTTGATTTGAATACCTACTGTCCTGTAGCATTGAGCTACATTCCATTTTTGGTAAGTTAAGTTCGTTCTGATGGTGACAGACAACAGGGTTCGATTGCTCAAGAAGACACAGGAACCAAAGTGACAGTGCTTGCAGATCTAAAGTTTCTTACAGGAAAAAGACAGCAAGGAGCCTGTCGATGCCAGGCTGAGCTCCAGTAGCCCCTCCTCTTAGGGACACACACTTTCTCACAGGTCAGAATCAATGACCTGTGTGTGCAACACTCGGAACCAGTGGACCGAGAGGAGGTATCTGCCAGCTTGTTTTACACCCTGTTGGTCACACAGGCATTTTCTTGCCTGTAGCCAGCCCCAGTGGGAAAGCCTTCCAGGGATTCTCACCTAGACCCTGTGCAAACCACCTCAGTCTCACTTTACCAATCAGCAATGCTGACAAGCTGGTATAAACAACCCCACAACTCCTCAGACACATGGAACAAAGCAGCACTATTATTAATGGGTATGTTTCATGCCTTGACCAGAGTGCCATGCAGGTACATTTCTTGTTTCAACAGAACAGCTCACACCAGCTCCAGGTCTGCTGAAATGAACCTTCGAAGCACGAGTGTTAAAGGTCATTTGGGATATTCATGTGGGTCGTATTGTGTAGAATATTGAAGTGTTATAAACCCCACTTTAGGTATGTGTAGTTGAATATACCCCAGTGTAGCTATTCTTGCAGGCATATCATATCCATTTTAGAACCTCTAGAAAGGCAATGCGGTGGTGGTATTTCATTTTCCCTGTGAAATTAATGTATACTTCCTAACTCGTAATTTGTTATGTTCAACCTTTACAGTTTTAAAAAATCAAATTCATAGATTTCATAAGAGGAAGCATTGCAGAAAACCCTTCAAGTTTATTGAAAGCAAATGACATGTTTCGTATTTTGAAACCTACTCAGTCTCTAATTTTGTTTTTCCCTCTTCCTTCTCTATCCCCAGATGAATCGGCTCCTAAGGAAGTCAGCAGGGTAAGTAATGTGAATATTATTTCTACTACTACAATATAGGAAATGGATGTGTTTTATCTTTCAGTATTCTAACACATTAAAGTATTAGAAAGATAATGGCAAAAACTGAGTTTCCTCTCCAAAGTCTCACTCATTTATATGGAATAAAGTCAGTAGAGAGGGTGCAAATTGGAGGCCTCAAGACTGAGTACGGCACACAGATGCATTTTGTTCGGCTGCACGTGCCTATGGGCTTTTCTGAATCAGTTGCCAACATTTAGAAATTGAGACTCTGTATATAAAGATTGGACTTCTGGCTTCCCTTGAACCAGAAGGTGAGGTAACTCTCACAGGGCAGCAGTCTTCCGAGGGCGGGAAGTGGAAGCCGCCTTCAGCTACATGATGCTTTCCAGGCAGCCCCAGTCCTCCATGTAGCTGGCTTTACTCATGTCCGCTACCTGCCCAACCTCTGCCTTTGTGTTCCTTCACTTTGTTTTTGGGAGAACCAAAGATGACAACTCATGTGTTGAAAGCATGATATTGCTTAGAAATTTTATAAATATTAAAGGTACTGTTTTCATGGCCTAGTTAAGGTTAAGAGTCTTAGCAAGCTTAAAAACTATGGCAGGTGAGTACTGAAAGCGTTTAGCATACTGTTTATGCTATAAAGTATAAGTGATTACATTTGGAAAAAAATGTCTTAGTTTTTCCTGTGTTACACAGATAAAGGTCTTAAGTGTGGATGAAATATTGAAAATAATCAGTTCGAATGGAACTTAATGCAACCTTAGAGATCAGTTTCTATTGTAAGATGTAAATTGAAAAACTGTTAATATAATCACATATGCAGATACATTCCTTTATTTTTTATCATCCGAAGAAAGAAATCTCTAAAATGACCTGGGCCAGCGCTGGGGGCTGGGGGTGTGGAGACAGGGGAGGGAAGAATTCCTTGTGTCCATAGCAATGTAGGATTCTCTTGAGGTTTCTGTGAGTCTCAGGGTTTCACTGGGTGCCTTCGCTATTAATTTCACATTTGTGGAACTCACAATTGAGGAGTTCCTTGGTCTGGATGCTCAGAAGGTACCAGGAAGTGACAGAGGGGTAAACCTAGAATTTTGGCAGCTGCTAGGAGCAGCAGAAAATGCTAAAAAGTGATGCTTGAGGATAAGATGGGGACTCTGAAAAGTGAACTTTGGCAGAGTTATAAAATATTACAGTGTTGATATTGGCAAAGCTGCCATGTGTTCACACAGTGTCATCGACAATACCACGTACTGTTTTATAAGGCCATTAGAAAAAATGATGAAACTATATGTAGTGATTTTTCTTTGCTATTATTTATAAGATTCTCTTACATTATGCCAAATTTGGAGAAAAGTGCATCTCTAATTGAGAAATACTAAAGGTGTGAGCTGATAACCTAGAAATGGTATCAGTTGCCAAGATCTCTGTAACGTTTTTTTTTTTGAAAAAACGTACCCCGTATCTCGATCAATGCTTATTTGACTAATATTCAGAGTTTCCTTTATGAAATAGTATGCCACTATTTTCAACAAAGATTCAGATTTAGAAATTCCTCGGGCGACCTTTTGGTAGGTGGTGACTGGCCAGAGGGCTTCTGTTCTGACACGTCCCTGACAGAAAGCATGCTCTTTAGTTCCACTAAAGGTGCTGGTTACACTCTCAGGCAGTTCTGTTTTTTGTTTGTTTGTTTTGTTTTTTCTTTCCCCTTTCTCTTTCTCATATACTTTTTTTTTTTTTAATTGAGGCAAAGCCTCAGTTCGTCACCCAGGCTGAAGTGCAGTGGGACAGTCAGCTCACTTTAGCCTTGACTGCCCGAGTTCAGATGATTCTCCCACCTCAGCCTCCTAAATAGCTGGGACTGCAGGCCTGTGCTACCATGCCCAGCTAATTTTTTTTTTTTTTTTTTTTTTTTTTTAATAGAGATGGGATTTCTCCATGTTGCCCAAGCTAATGTTGAACTCCTGGGCTCAAGTGATCTTCCTACCTCAGCCTCCCAAAGTGCTGGGATTACAGGTTTGAGCCACTGAGCCCAGCCTAGGCAGTTCTAATTTTTAGGAAGTACTTTCTCATTTAGAACCAAGCAGCCTCCCAAAATGGCCATTCTCCAGTATTTGTTTTGATTTTATTTCATATCCAAACCCTTTGAGTATAGGGGTTATGTTATTTCTTTTCTAGTAAAACATCTTATTTTCTAAACTTTATTTTCCATATGCCTCCTTAAGATGTGGGTTGACAGTCTTTGGACAAACTATATATTATTAATATATCTTTAAAACATTGCAACCTTAACACTACAGACTAATTGTGTCTTGACCCTGGTAAAATGAGGTGGGACAGATACCTTAGTTTGAAACCTATGTATCTGTCAATACGGTTTTAATGGAGAATTAGTTTTTTAAAGAAACTACATTGCATTTCTGGTTATTGAGCTTTGAGTAAACTATCATTATTTTTTCATGAAGTCAGATCTGTAGGTCTTAGGTCTCTTCCCCTTCCCTTTTCTCTATTTTCCTTTCTTCTCTTTGTCTCCCTGTCTTCTTACCTGTCATTCAGTGACCAATTTTTTTTAGCATTTGTGTTTCAGGCATTGTTCTAAGGTGCTGTAGATCCAATGGTGAGCAAAATCGACCGTATTCAGGTTCTCATAGTATAGAGGGGAGTTGTGGAAACAGTTCAGAAAATTCATATGATGTGTATATGTGCGTTTGTGTCTGTGTACATCTATCAGGCAGTGATAAATACTATGATGAATACATGGAAGAATAAAGCAGAATAAGGGGCTTGAGAGTGATGGTGGTTCAGAGGGTGCTTATTGGCTTATTGCACATATACAGTGGTCAGGAGAGGTTAATTTCATAAGTGAAATTTGAGCAGGAATCTGAAGGGAATGAGAGAATCAGCAGAAGGAGGAGACAGCAACTGCAGAGGCCCTGAGGTAGGCCGTTGTGACTGGAGCAGAGTGAGTCATGTGGAGACCAGTAAGAAATAAGGTTGGAATGGAATAGGGGGTATTTAGGTCTTCTAGCTGTCGAATCTAGAGTATACACAGTAAGAGTGGAAACAGACCCAGTGGTAGTCTAGGAATGTAGGCAGGGGAGGATGATGTCTAGGATTAGGGTTGTAATGGCGAACTAGGATCAGAGGTTGGGTGTAGAAGAAAGAGCAGACAGGCTTTGCTTATGGGAGGGTAAACCAAAAAGTATCCAAGACCTGTTACAGTCTACTTAGAAGCTGATTTTGACAAGATTAAGGACATGCCTATGACACAACCTCAGGAGGTTCTGAGATGTGTCCAGAATAGTTGGGCTACAGCTTGGTTTTATACATTTTAGGGAGACATAAGATATCATTCAGTACATGTCCCTTGGTTTGGTCTGGAAAGGTGGGACAGCTGGAAGCATGGGGGCCAGGTAGCATCCAGGTCATAGTCGGATTCAAAAATTTTCTGATGGGCAATTGGTTGAAAGAGTTATTATCAAAGACCTAGAATCAATAGAAAGGAATGTCTGGCTTAAGGTAAGGGTTTTGGAGACAAGCTTTTATCATGCAAATGAAGCCTCCAAGTAGCAGGTTTCAGAGCTCTTATCAGACCTAAACAGCTACTAGACTCTTAGACTCTCCTGATCAGAGAAAAGACCTGGAAAGGGAAAGGGTTTCTCTACAGAATGTAGATTTTCCCCACAGGAGACAGCTTTGCAGGGCCATTTCAACATATGTCAAAGAAATATATTTGGGGTAAAATACTATAAGTTCTTTCAGGGCCTGCTGTCATGTGATGCCACTATACTAGAGTCAGGCTGGAGTTTGATGTCTTATAGCTACAAAAAGTCTGTTTATCGTCGGTCTTAAAACTTGTTTTAGTGTTAATGCTGGTCAGCTGTGCCTGAATTTCAAAGGGAGAAGGTTGTAATGAAGCATGTCCAACCCCCTCCCTGCCATCATTGCCTGAGCTAGATTTTCAGGTCTACTTTGGAATGCCCTTGGCTAAGAGGAGGGTCTTTCAGTCAGTCGGGGAACGTACTGTTTTATTTTTGGTTTGTAGTTGTATATGGTGGGTGAGAAGAGAGGAATCAGTAATGACTCCCAACTTTTTTGGTCTGAGCACTTGATAGAATAAAATTTCTCTTTACTGTGATGGAGAAAACTATAGGAGGAATGGGGTTGATTGAGATTGGAAAATTAGTAAGTTTAAGGAATCAGATATGGAATTGGAGAGTTTTAGAAAGCAAGTGCATATATGGTCAAATTAAAAGTTCATAGGTAGAGATATGCACTTGGGATTTCATGGTGTATAAATGATGTTTAAGGCTGTGGGAGTAGGTGACACTTCTTAGAGAGCTGGTCTGTGAAGAGTCAAGACCCAGGCACTAAACTGGACACTCCACTTGTTGAGTGGTGGAGAAGATGTGGGAAAGTCAGCAGAGGAGCGAAAGGAGAAATCAGTGAAGTCAGAGGAGACCAAAAAGTTTCTTTGTCAGCAGATTTTGTTTTAGAATTTTAACCGCAGGACTGTACATTTATTTCACCTTCATTCCATCTTTTGATCCATCTCGACTTATTGAGATGAGTCTCAGTCTTATTTCTGTTATCTAACATATTTATTTCTCTGTGTTTTGAAGCCTCAAATTTGAGTGTTTTTTCCAAGTTGTTTTCCTGTGCCCCCTTTACAATAATTATCGTCTAGGAAATGCTGAGTGTGGAAATGTCACCTATGAGAATAATGTGAGATTTTGTCAAAGGCGCTGTTGAAACTAGTGTATCTTAACCTACTATATTTTTCTAATCAGTCATTGTCATTCAATCAACAAATATTAGGTGAGTCCCAGTTCATCTAGGCTCTTGAGATATCTCGAGGACAAACTAGACAGAAATCCCTGAGCTCATGGCATTTACATAGTGTGTGGTAGAGTCAGTAAAAATAAATAACACAGGCACTGTGCTCAGTGGTAATGAGTGCTGTGGAGACAGAAAAGTAAGAGGCAGGGTAGATGATGTGGGGCCAGGCAAGGCTCACTGGGAACACATTTGAGGAAAAACCTAAGGGAAGTGAAGGAGTGAACCATGCTGAGAACTGGATAGGAGCTTTCCATGCAGATGGTACAGGAAGTGCAAAGGCCCTGAGACACGAATGTGCTTGGCACATCCCTGGAGGCATAGCAAGGCAGCCATCTTGGCTAGATATGAGTGAGTGAAGGAAGGAGCCTTGGTCAGAGATGATGCCGCTGGGGGAGATTTGAGGGATACTCTGTCAGTCAGATCTCTGTTGGTCATTTGTTCCCATCTAATCCACAGTATGACTCCTTTATTTTATTATTACTATTACTCTTTTTAAGTGGTTTCAGCTCCTAAGTCAAAAAGATTTCTGACAAGAACAGGGAGATAAAAATGTCAGAATAGGAAGAGTATTTGGATGCTGAGTTGCTAGAAAATGCCAAATTCCAGCCAGGTCTAGAATTCGTGGGTGTAGACTTTACCCCCAAAATGCTCTAGTATTTTTCATCACACTCTTGTTAATGTTTTCAAGGAGAAATCTGAGACCATTCTGATCCTTTTTCTTAGTAAATGTTGTCTTTTTCATTTCTGAGTGTATTTATAAGGGTCTCATTTGCTCTTTGAATTTGTTACTTTCACTAGGTCATGTAGATGCTTTAATTTTGAGTAATTTAACCTAGTATGTGGTGAGCTTTCTCAACCATTTTAAAAGTCCTTTTTAGTTCAGGGTATTATGCCACTTGTTTCTTGGTGCGTCGGTTCTTTCACATTTATTTCATTCTCTTTAAGATCACTGGAAATACCCATGTCTTTCTCCTTTCCTGCTTCTTTTACTACACATTCTAGAACCTCTCAGATTTATTCTCTTTGTCATTGACTTGAGCTTCTCTACTGTTTCTCGTTCGGCTTAAATTCATGACTCTTTTAAAATTAAAGGTTACTTCTGTATTTTGGGTGTTTCTTCTTCATTTCAGTCTGTCTCATTATACTATTGATAATCTCTCATTGTTAATTCTTTAATTATCTTGAGAGTGCAAAACAGGTACTTTCCTTGTATTCATTTTGCATATTTTCCTTCTCACATGACATCCCAAATTCGCTTCTATCCTCTGTATTCTAGTATAATATTAACGCTTTGGATATTTTTGGTTGTTTTTTTTTCTTCTTTTTGTCTTATATGTTGAGGAGTCGTTTGCTGATTTTTTTTAAAGTATTTGTCCTTGAGTGATGTTAGGTCTGCTCTTCATTAATAGATTATCCTTATCTCTGTTTACTATTCATGTAAATGTCCTTAGCATCCTCCTGTTTAGTGTGTTGGAGGGCTAGATAATGAGCGTTGGTGGCACCAGTTCAGTCTGGAGTGACCGAGGGGAACCCCGAGGAAACTGGAGTTGTGGACATTCTCACAGGGGGAGTTGATCACACTGATTTTTCTCTAGGTTGGTTGAAACAAATTGATGCGCTGGAATCCATATTTCTTTATCTCGTCTTCCTTTTAACCCGGCATGGTAAACAGTATGACTGTATCCATTTTATTTAGTGTTTCTGTATGCCAAGTTTCAAAAGAAATGCTCAATTCAGTTAGTGAATCATGAAGTTTCTCTGGATTTCTATTCCATGTGTTTCTAAACACAGGGTCCTGTTGCAGACATGAGCATGAATTCACATCCAACTCTCAGCATATTAAATGGGATCTTGTGTCATTACCTCCCGCAGAATATTTTTTATGGACTTGATGCAACAGTATAATTTTCTTGGGAAGGAGACGTTTTCATTAAGTTCTTAGTGAATGTTTTCAAGTTGGCTTCACTGGTATGTGCAGCCAAATTGTCTTGAATTTTATGGCATGCAGCAGCCGTAGTCGCCTAGTTTCTTCACTAATTCAGCTTTTCTCCTTGTTTTTCACTTTTCTTTGTTTATTTCCTATGAGAAGGAGGAGATTTCCATAGGATGTCAACTTTAAAATACTTATTTTTTCCTGGTGTAGCCAGTCTTTTCTTCATATTTATACAATTTGTTACTGCATTTAAGAAATTTCTGAATTATCTATTAAAACTTATGACCATATATTCTACAGATTCATTTTATATTATGTTATAATCAGTTTTGTTATAGGAAACAGTATTATAGGAGGGCAAGAGGGTTTCGGTTAAGGCAAAACTGTGAGAAATGGATTCTTTCAGAGGAGTTTGAGATTGGAAGGGGTTCCCACATGCTAGTGAGTTCCAGGGCACGGTGGAAGGAATTGATCAGCAGCAGGAGAGTGGGCAGGTGGGCCAGCCTGGAAGATGTGTGGAGTAGCAGGGGATGAGATCCAGGGATGCGGGTGCATGTGTAGGGCTTAATTTTCCTGTTGTTCGATGGAAGCTCGAAAAAGCAGTAGCCCAAAAACACTTAGAAACTCACTTGCTCTATTTCTCTATCTCTTGTTTTTTCTCTTTTCTCGATCTCAATGTCAGGCATTTATTTAAAATTTTTCCTTATAGAGTCTAGTTTTATTTGGCTGAAGCCATCCTTCTCTGTAATAGTAATGTCATTAAAAATTTAGGATGTTAGATGTATGTCTGAATACTTACAAATACTAACAGTGGAATTAGAACTTCATTTAGCCTAACAAGAAATTGCGTAAAGTGGATTTTTTTTTCTTGTTTCTGACTTTTAAGATCGAGGTTACATGTGCAGGTTTGTTACATGGGTAAATTGCATGTCACAATTTACCCATGTAAATGGTGGGGGTCATTGTACAGATTATTTCATCACCCAGTAATAAGCATAATACTCTGGTAGTTTTTCAAATTTTTCCTTCAAAATGTTTTTACTACAAATTTGAACTGGAAGAGCTATGCTAAGTTTACATAGGAGGAAAAAAGTTTATATGAATGTGAACATTACTTCTTTAAGGAATGTTTTGGTGATTTCACACAGGAATGTCTCCCTGCTATTCGGATCTCTTATCAATTTGTATCTTGTATGTTATTTCTTCTTTGCAATTTAACTTCGGTTTTTTTGTTTGTTTTGCTTAAAATATTTTATAGTGTTGGGCCATGAGGGACTAGTTGGTAGAAGTTCCTTAACTGGCATCTGTTCTTACAATACTGCTTAAGAACCTCATGGCTGCAGAAGACCAGAAGACCTAATGCTTTGTTGCCTCAGCTCTTTCAAATGTATCACTTCTCAGAAAGTAAGAGAGAACTCTATAAAAGACATTCCCCCAAACAGGAGGATTAACATAATCAACTGTATCCTGTGACTTCAAATGAAACTTTGGCAACATCTGACTAGTTGTGATCATAATTATGCTCTACGACTAATCAGTCACTGAATATAGAATTTAGAATTTTCCGAGTTTCTGTATGAATCAGTTCATTACCTTAATTGAGTGAATGACTTGAAAATTAAGAGTACCTGAGCCTCGTGGAAATTGTTAAGCCACTGACCAGATAATTATTATGCAAGCATATATTATTCCATGAATAGAATTTTCTTAAAGTAGATTGCAGTCATGTTAGAGAAGATACTCCCAGTACATGGTTGCTTTCGTGATTATTTATGTTATTTTATTTTTTCTATTAAATATGAGCTTTCTTGGCTGATTGGCTACAGTGTTTTCCTTTGCTTCAAAATACAGGCTGGATGAGATTTCTTTACATGGCAGGTGTTCTAGATTTTTTTCTCTCCACTTAATTGTCAGCTCTCACCTTGTCTCCGTCATTCCTAATTATAGTGGCCTCTATATTTTTGAGAAGACCGAGGTTATGTGATATAAGCCCTTGTTGTTTTGTTTTTCTGTGTATCAAAATGTCTTTCCATCGACTCTCTTCTTATTTCTGTATTTGGGGTTGAGTATCACACTGGAATTTACCTTCTGAAGACGACTTCCAGAACCTGGGCCTGGATCCTGTTCCTCTCAGCTTTGTTTAGAGCTACTTTTATTCAGTTAAAATCATTTCTACTTGCATTTTCAAGAGATCAGGACTATGTCTCTGAGATACGTTGAAACCACTCTAGTCCAGTCAATTATATCAGTTGGGAATGGTTATTTCTAGTGTCTTCTTCACATGCATATATTTACTTGGTAATAATTACAATGCACATATTATTTTGATTTCTGTTTTTTACAATGCTATAAGCGTTTCATGATTTTATGCAGTCTAAAATTATCTTTAGTGACTAAAAATGCCCCATTGAGTTTCTGTGTGATAATTTTTTACTTTTTCATTCTGTTGGTAGATATTTAGATTGTTTTTAATTTTTCATGGACTAGTTGTGTATATAGCAGTTTTATTCTTGCGAAATATTTCCTAAGGAACAATGCTAGGATCCAGGGTTACTAGGTCAAAGGACATGACTAATTTATGACATTTAACACACACTGTTAAGTTGGTTTAATTAATTTACTATTATAGTTGAAGGTTTCATTGTAGTCCCATTAAAATAACAATTACATATCTTTTCACGTGTAAGTGGTATGACATTGTTTTAATGTTTTTATTTAAAGCAAATACACATACTTCTATATGTTAACTAATTGTATTTCCTTTTACGAGAATGCATCTCTATTTCTTCTATGTGTTATACATTCAAAAGAACTTCTCTGGTATAATGTAAATGACACTTAGATTTGAATTCCTAATTTGCCATTCTAATCTGAAAGACCTTTTGAAAAATGCCTTTTTTTAATAGAGGAACTTAATTTGTTCACATTTATTGGAATTATTGATATATTTGAACTTATCCTTCCCATCTTTTGTTATTCCTTATCATGCTTTTTTTTTACTTTTATTTCCATATGAATGTTTATTTTATTATTATTATTATTATGCTTTAAGTTTTAGGGTACATGTGCACAACGTGCAGGTTTGTTATGTATGTATCCATGTGCCATGTTGGTGTGCTGCACCCATTAACTTGTCATTTAGCATTAGGTATATCTCCTAATGCTATCCCTCCCCATTACCCCCACCCCACAACAGGCCCTGGTGTGTGATGTTCCCCTTCCTGTGTCCATGTGTTCTCATTGTTCAATTCCCACCTATGAGTGAGAACATGCGGTGTTTGGTTTTTTGTCCTTGCGATAGTTTGCTGAGAATGATGGTTTCCAGCTTCATCCATGTCCCTGCAAAGGACATGAACTCATCATTTTTTATGGCTGCATAGTATTCCATGGTGTATATGTGCCACATTTTCTTAATCTAGTCTATCGTTGTTGGACATTTGGGTTGGTTCCAAGTCTTTGCTATTGTGAATAGTGCCACAATAAACATACGTGTGTATGTGTCTTTATAGCAGCATGATTTATAGTCCTTTGGGTATGTACCCAGTAATGGGATGGCTGGGTCAAATGGTATTTCTAGTTCTAGATCCCTGAGGAATCGCCACACTGACTTCCACAATGGTTGAACTAGTTTACAGTCCCACCAACAGTGTAAAAGTGTTCCTATTTCTCCACATCCTCTCCAGCACCTGTTGTTTCCTGACTTTTTAATGATTGCCATTCTAAGTGGTGTGAGATGGTATCTCATTGTGGTTTTGATTTGCATTTCTCTGATGGCCAGTGATGATGGGCATTTTTTCATGTGTTTTTTGGCTGCATAAATGTCTTCTTTTGAGAAGTGCCTGTTCATATCCTTTGCCCACTTTTTGATGGGGTTGTTTGTTTTTTTCTTGTAAATTTGTTTGAGTTCATTGTAGATTCTGGATATTAGCCCTTTGTCAGATGAGTAGGTTGCAAAAATTTTCTCCCATTCCGTAGGTTGCCTGTTCACTCTGATGGTGGTTTCTTTTGCTGTGCAGAAGCTCTTTAGTTTAATTAGATACCATTTGTCAATTTTGGCTTTTGTTGCCATTGCTTTTGATGTTTTAGACATGAAGTCCTTGCCCATGCCTATGTCCTGAATGGTATTGCCTAGGTTTTCTTCTAGGGTTTTTATGGTTTTAGGTCTAACATGTAAGTCTTTAATCCATCTTGAATTAATTTTCGTATAAGGTGAAAGGAAGGGATCCAGTTTCAGCTTTCTACATATGGCTAGCCAGTTTTCCCAGCACCATTTATTAAATAGGGAATCCTTTCCCCATTGCTTGTTTTTGTCAGGTTTGTCAAAGATCAGATAGTTGTAGATATGTGACATTATTTCTGAGGGCTCTGTTCTGTTCCATTGGTCTATGTCTCTGTTTTGGTACCAGTACCATGCTGTTTTGGTTACTGTAGCCTTGTAGTATAGTTTGAAGTCAGGTAGTGTGATGCCTACAGCTTTGTTATTTTGGCTTAGGATTGACTTGGTGATGCGGGCCTTTTTTGGTTCCATATGAACTTTAAAGTAGTTTTTTCTAATTCTGTGAAGAAAGTCATTGGTAGCTTGATAGGGATGGCATTGAATCTGTAAATTACCTTCAGCGGTATGGCCATTTTCACGATATTGATTCTTCCAACCCATGAGCATGGAATGTTCTTCCACTTGTTTGTATCCTCTTTTATTTCATTGAGCAGTGGTTTGTAGTTCTCCGTGAAGAGGTCCTTCACATCCCTTGTAAGTTGGATTCCTGGGTATTTTATTCTCTTTGAAGCAGTTGTGAATGGGAGTTCACTCATGGTTTGGCTCTCTGTTTGTCTTTTACTGGTGTGTAAGAATGCTTGTGATTTTTGTACATTGATTTTGTATCCTGAGACTTTGCTGAAGTTGCTTATCAGCTTAGGGAGATTTTGGGCAGAGACAATGGGGTTTTCTAGATATACAATCATGTCATCTGCAAACAGGGACAATTTGACTTCCTCTTTTCCTAATTGAATGCCCTTTTTTCCTTCTCCTGCCTGATTGCCCTGGCCAGAACTTCCAGCACTATGTTGAATAGGAGTGGTGAGAGAGGGCATCCCTGTCTTGTGCCAGTTTTCAAAGGGAATGCTTCCAGTTTTTGTCCATTCAGTATGATATTGGCTGTGGGTTTGTCATAGATAGCTCTTATTATTTTGAGATACTGTCCCATCAGTACCTAATTTATTGAGAGTTTTTAGCATGAAGGGTTGTTGAATTTTGTCAAAGGCCTTTTCTGCATCTATTGAGATAATCATGTGGTTTTTGTCTTTGGTTCTGTTTATATGCTGGATTATGTTTATTGATTTGCGTATGTTGAACCAGCCTTGCATCCCAGGGATGAAGCCCACTTGATCATGGTGGATAAGCTTTTTGATGTGTTGCTGGATTCGGTTTGCCAGTATTTTATTGAGGATTTTTGCATCAATGTTCATCAAAGATATTGTTCTAAAATTCTGTTTTTTTTTGTTGTATCTCTGCCAGGCTTTGGTATCAGGATGATGCTGGCCTCATAAAATGAGTTAGAGAGGATTCTCTCTTTTACTATTGATTGGAATAGTTTCATAGTTTCAGAAGAAATGGTATCAGCTCCTCTTTGTACCTCTGGTAGAATTAGGCTGTGAATCCATCTGGTCCTGGAATTTTTTTGGTTGGCAAGCTATTAATTATTGCCTCAATTTCAGAGCCTGTTATTTGTCTATTCAGAGATTCAACTGCTTCCTGGTTTAGTCTTGGGAGAGTGTATGTGTTGAGGAATTTATCCATTTCTTCTAGATTTTCTAGTTTATTTGCGTAGAGGTGTTTATAGTATTCTCTGATGGTAGTTTGTATTTCTGTGGGATCAGAGGTGATATCCCCGTTGTCATTTTTTATTACGTCTATTTGATTCTTCTGTCTTTTCTTCTTTATTAGTCTTGCTAGCGGTCTATCAATTTTGTTGATCTTTTCAAAAAACCAGCTCCTGGATTCATTGATTTTTTGAAGGGTTTTTTGTGTCTCTATTTCGTTCAGTTCTGCTCTGATTTTAGTTATTTCTTGCCTTCTGCTAGCTTTTGAATGTGTTTGCTCTTGCTTCTCTAGTTCTTTTAATTGTGATGTTAGGGTGTCAATTTTGGATCTTTCCTGCTTTCTCTTGTGGGCATTTAGTGCTATAAATTTCCCTCTACACACTGCTTTGAATGTGTCCCAGAGATTCTGGTATGTTGTGTCTTTGTTCTCATTGGTTTCAAAGAACATCTTTATTTTTGCCTTCATTTTACTATGTACCCAGTAGTCATTCAGGAGCAGGTTGTTCAGTTTCCATGTAGTTGAGCGGTTTTGAGTGAGTTTCTTAATCCTGAGTTCTAGTTTGATTGCACTGTGGTCTGAGAGACAGTTTGTTATAATTTCTGTTCTTTTACATTTGCTGAGAAGTGCTTTACTTCCAACTATGTGGTCAATTTTGGAATAGGTGTGGTGTGGTGCTGAAAAGAATGTATATTATGTTGATTTGGGGTGGAGAGTTCTGTAAATGTCTATTAGGTCCGCTTGGTGCAGAGCTAAGTTCAATTCCTGGATATCCTTGTTAAAAATGGCTTCTTAAACCACAATGTAAAATGGGGATAAAGTCTACCAAACCTGAGAGATAGAGCCAGAATAAGATTTAAATTTATGTCCTTACAATTATTTATTAGAAAACCCAAAACAAATTTAAAAAGCACAGGGGATGAATTAATGAAATATGAGAAGAAATTAATGGAGCAAAATTTAAAATATAGACTTGATTAATAATGCAAAAGATAGTTCTTTAAATAGATCAATTCCATAAAATAGATTGTCTTTGGCAATCTATTTAAGAAAAAAGAAAATATAGGCATTAAGAATGAGAAAGGGAATATAAATATGGACACCAGGGAGATTATGAATAATTAAATAGAGAATAGCAAATACTATATACTAATATAATTGAAAATGTATATGAAATGGCCAATTTTGAGGAAATTACAAATTATCAAAATTGAAGAAGAGTTAAGAAACCTGAATATACTGCTATAGTGAAAAATCTGAACAAATTAGGAAAAGACCACCTAAAACGACCTGAGGCCCAAAAGCTTTTGCTGAATAATTCCACCAAACATTAAAGAGGAGAAAATTTTTACATTATATGAAGTGTGCACTTTAAAAGCTAGGAAAATAACTCATCTCAAAAGGGAATATTTTTCTCATAAAAATTAGAGCATTAAACAAAAGATAAAAAAGCATTAAATTAAGAGACTGTTAACCAGTTTTATTAGCGCAAACAGAAGTTCAGAAATCCTACATAAATGAATTCAGCAGCACTTTAAAAGAAGAGTTTTTCATTGCCAACGGTGATTGGCAAGTAGAAGGCTAGTGTAGTAAGTCTAATAAGAGATTGGACCGAGCTGGTGGTAATGAAGGTAGGGGAAAATGCTTGGGTTTGATAGAATTCTGTATTTATTTTGAAGGGAGGGCCAACAAGAATTATTGATTAATCCAGATGCGTGATATTAAAACGGAGGGAAGAAAGGAGGCATCGGGGTTTTGCCTGAGCCAGTGGAAGGCTGGGAGGCCCTCCGTGGGAGAGCCTGCAGGACAGACAGGTCAGGGTGTGTGTTCAGGGGGTAGTTCCTAACAGACAATCAGTTTTGAATGTGCTAAGTTGGAGATGTCTAATAGATTTCCAAATGGGAGATGTTAAGTAGTAAGTTGTATATATGAGACTGGAGTTTAGGTAAAATGTTCTGGGTTAGTGATATAAATTTGCGATCATTAGTAATATGATGATTTAAGAACCATCCACATACAGATAGTAGCTAAAGTCATGAACCCAGATGAGATCACTTGACAGGTGAGTGTGGCTCAACCCTGGAACCTAACATTTAGAAGGCTGAGACTTCTAAGGGAGGAAGAAGTAGAAAGGAAGACTGAAAACAAGAGGTGGGAAGAGAATCAGGGGCATATGTTTCTTTTAAATAAAAAAAATTATTCAAAATAAAATAGAGCAATCAACTATGTCAAATGGTGCTGGAGTTCTAAGGGAAAGGAAGACTGAGAGCTGACCTTTGGGTTTGGCAGTGTGAGGTCATTGGTGACCTCAGTATAAGCTGTTTTCTTGGAGCAATTGGAGTTTGTGAGAGAAGAGAAATTGTAGGCAGCAATAGATACAATTGTTTTATGGAGTTTTACCTGAAAAGAGAGGAGAGAAATAGGTGGTAAACGTATAGGAAAGCTATAAAGAGGCAACAAAAAGCCCCGGTTTTGTTTTAGTTTTTTTCTCTTAAAATATGGGATACATGACAACATGTTTATATATTTGTGGAGATGATCCAGTAGAGAGAGAAAGTTTGATGCTATGGGACAGAGAGGGGAGGATGGCCTAAACAGAGTCTTTAAGGGCTTAGAGAGGCCCCGTCAGCCTCCCAAGTCCTCCCTATTGCAGCTTTACCTGTTCCCTCACAACTAATTACCATTTACTCACTTTCCATTGCTTTGCTTTCTATATCATTTAAAAAGAGGTTTTCTAATTGATTACCAGAAAAACAAGCATAACCAAGTACAACAGAGGAAGAATAGAAAGAAAACAATTCGTAAGAGGTAATACTTTTCTATGAATGACTAGAAAATCTGGCTTTTAATTTTTAATCAGGTGAAGTATAAACCAAGGTTGATTTACTTATCCTCTAAGGGAAAGACACCAGTCAGTCTTTTTCAGGACAAAGTTTTTAATACTGGATTTTATGAAAATGCAAATAAGTTTATATATCTGATTTACAGCAATTTTCAAGAAGTTTCAAAAGCATAATATTATAATGTGGTTCAGTGTTCAAAAAGTGCAGTTGACCGTACAGAAGGCTGGATTAGATTAGACATAAGTTAGAATTACCTGGAGTCAGTTCTCGTTACCTATTGCTGTGGTTTGTGTATGGTTTGTTTGGCCCTAACAAGTCTCTGGTTGAAACTCCACTCCCTCCCTTGCTTCCTCTGTGGTCACGTGATATCTGCCCACACTGGTTCCCCTTTGCTTCCTCCAGGAGTGGAAGCAGCCTGAAGCCCTCACCAGCAGATCCGTGAGCCAAATAAACCTTTTGTATTTATAAATTACCTAGCCTCAGGTATTCCTTTGTAGCAGCAAACATGGACTAAACACCAATGCCCTCACTCACTCCTGCTGAAAACCGCAGGGCTAAAGTGATGTGACCCAAGGGTAGAAGGGAAAGCACGTGGAGGAGTTGATAGAAAGCCTGTCTCTTTACAGCACCCTAAATAGAATTTTCTTGAAGTCAGGCTTTGGCTAAGTGGTGGGCTTTGAATGGTCCAAAATGATACTTATAAACAAATACCTGGAGTGCAGGCAGGTATCCTATCTTCGTGATTATCAACACGGGATTTAGAAGCCAGAGGAACCAGTTGACAGACACAGTGTTCCAGTAATATAAAGTGAAATTCTGACATTTTGAACTTTGAAAATCAAAGAGCCCAATAAGAATTTTTCACCCAGATGGAAAATCACTCATTCTTGATAATAATTTCTCACCCAGATAGAAAAATCACTCATTCTTCATGAAGAAGAACCCCACAGGAAGACTGCAAGAAAAGTCCGTATTCACCTTATTACACAAGTTGAAATATCTTCAGGCATTCAAATTTATGTTTCGTGAAAACCGGAGAGAAAAATTCTTTGCATAAATTATGGATTGGTTGTTTTAAGCTGAATTTCTTTTCAGGAACTTTGCTGCTCCTTATGATCTACAGCCATAGCAACCGCAGAAACCCGTGTGGCGCATCACTCCTAAGCGTGTTGGCTTCCTGAGCATATTAGTGTGAAACACTTCTCTACCTAATTGAATACAATATCCTGCTATATGGAAATAGTTCCTATTGACCCCTTAAATACTAGGAAATGCTTGCTAAAGACAGTGATCTGTTTGTACTTAAGGCAAAACCCATAATCTTAACAATAGATTACAGACATGAACTATTTGTCTTTTAAAGTCTGTTCCCGATTCCATAATAATAAAGTGATGCAGATGATACATAGAAGACGCATATCTTATTACTCACTATGCTAGTAGGCAAGGAGTCATTTTATCTAAAAGATGATATCAAATGATTATGATAAAAATGTTAAAAGCGGGAACTAAACACATTCCTCTTTCGCAAGACTTTAAATTACCACCTGTTTTGCCACACCATTCTTGGCAGCCACAAGTCTATGCGAGACTGTAGATTTTGCAAACTGGTACAACAGAGGAGCTGTTTTAGGCCCATAAAGATGGATGGTCCTAGTCCATAAATTCAAGGGCTGTTTAAAGGTTGTTTGGGGAGCATTTCTTCATTGTGTAAAAAAGAATATAGTAACGATCCAGTAATGGAGTAGCTATGCATAAAATCCAATCACACCTAGATTGTGGTTTGTTAAAGATGGCAACAAAGGCATCAGATACTTTTTTGGTCGTAAGTGTTTTCACGAGTTGATAATTTCTTGTTTATCTGTTCCCCTCCCCCAATAGGATTTAAACTCCATGAGAATAGTAGCCTCATCTGATAATGCTTGACACATTGCTAAATAAATATTTGTTAAAAACCTTACATATAGTCATACCTAGAAGATATTGTGGGTTCAGTTTCAGACTGTTCCAATAAAGCAAATATCAAAATAAAGTGAGTCACAAGAAGTTTTTGGTTTCTCAGTGCATATAAAGTTATGTTTTTTTTGTTTTTTTTTTTTGAGATGGAGTCTCACTCTGTTGCCCAGGCTGGAGTGCAGTGGCGCAATCTCGGCTCACTGTAAGCTCTGCCTCCCGGGTTCACGCCATTCTCCTGCCTCAGCCTCTCCGAGTAGCTGAGACTACAGGCGCCTGCCACCACGCCTGGCTAATTTTTTTGTATTTTTAGTAGAGACAGGGTTTCACCGTGGTCTCGATCTCCTGACCTCGTGATTCGCCTGCCTCGGCCTCCCAAAGTGCTGGGATTACAAGCATGAGCCACCGTGCCTGGCCAGTTATGTTTATACTATACTGTAGCCTGTAAATTGTGTAATAGCATTGTGTCTAAAAATGCAATGTGCATTCACTAATTAAAAATAATGCCTGGGTGTGGTGGGTGACGCCTGTAATCCCAGCTCCTTGGGAAGCCGAGGCAGGTGGATCACGAGGTCAGGACTTCAAGACCAGCCTGGCCAACTTGGTGAAACCCCATCTCTACAAAAAAAAAAAAAAATAGAAAAAAAAATTAGCCTAGCATGGTGGCAGGCACCTGCAATCCCAGCTACTCAGGAGGCTGAGGCAGGAGAATCACTTGAACCTGGGAGGCAGAGGTTGCAGTGAGCCGAGACCATGCCACTGCACTCCAGCTTAGGCAACAGAGTGAGACTCTGTCTCAAAAAACAAAATAAATAAAATTATATATGGCTTTATTGCTAAAAAATGCTAAAGATTATCTGAGCTTTCAGCGAGTTGTAATCTTTTTGCTGGGGGAGATTCTTGCCTAGATGTCGATGGCTTCTGATGTATCAGCATTGTGGTTGCTGAAGGTTGGGGTGGCTGTGGCAATTTTTAAAAATAAGGCAAAAGTAAAGTTTGGCACATCAGCAGACTCTTCCTTTCATAGAAGATTTCTCTGCAGCATGCAGTGCTGTTTGAAAGCATTTTGCCCACAGTAGAACATTGGGGTTCGTCCTTTCAAACCTTGTCTCTGCCTTATCAACTAAGTTTATAGAATATTCTAAATCCTTTGTCATCATATCAACAAATGTTCATAGCATCTTCACTAGGCATAGAAAGTGGGATTGCAGGCATGAGCCACCACACCTGGCCAAGCACTAATATTTTGAAAGAAATATTTTCTTGGAGCAGTAGGTTTCAACAATGGGCTTAAAATGTTCAGTAAACTATGCCAAAAACAGATGCGATGTCCTTGCGCCTTTGTTCTTGCATTTCTAGAACACAGGCAGAGTCAATTTAGCATAATTCTTATGGGCCCTAGAATTTTTGCAATGATCACTGAGCCTTAGTTTCAACTTAAAGTCATTAGCTGCATTTGTCACTAATAAGGGAGTCACCTGTTCTTTGAAACTTTGAAGCCAGACATTGATTTCTCCTCTCCAGCTATAAGGGTCCTAGATGACACCTCAATGTTGTAAGAATGTTTTTCTCTACTTTGAAAATCTACTGTCTAGGATAGCCACTTTCATCCATTATCTTAGCTAGATATTTTGGATAACTTGCTGCAGCTTCTCCATCAGTACTTGCTGCCTCACATTGTACTTCTCTGTTATGAAGATGGCTTCTTTCTTTAAACCTCATAAAGTAACCTCTACTAGCTTCAAACTTTTCTTCTGCAGCTTCCTCACATCTCTCAGCCTTCTAATTGAAGGGAGCTAGGGCTCTGTATTACGCTTTGCTGTAAGGGAATATTGTAGTTGGTTTGATCTTCTATCCAGACAACCAAATCTTTCTCCATATTAGCAGTAAGGCTGTTTCTTCTTATTATTCATGTGTTCTTTAGATTAGCACTTTTAGTTTCCTTCAAGAACTTTTTCTTTGCATTCACAACTTCACTAACTGGAGCGAGAGACCCAGCTCTCGGTCTGTCTTGCCTTTTGACGTGTCTTCCTCACTAGGTTTACTTATTTCTAGTTTTTGATTTAAAGTGAGAGACATGCGACTCTTTCTTTCACTTGAACACTTGGAGATCATTGTAGAGTTATTAATTGGTTTGTCTAATTTCAGCATTGTTTTGTCTCAGGATTAGGGAGGTTCGAGGAGAGGAGGGGAGATGGGAGAATAGTTACAGATGATTAAATATCACTGACTGTAGATCACCTTAACAGGTACAATAATAATGAAAAAGTTTCGAAATACAGTGAGAATTACAAAATGTGACATAGAGATATGAAATGAACACAGGCTGTTGGAAAAGTGGCGCTGATGGACTTGTTTGATGCAGGGTTGCCATGCACCTTCCATTTGTAAAACATGCAATATCTGCAAAGAGCTGTAAAGCAAAGCACAATCAAAATGAGGTATGCCTGTGCTGACATTCAGAAATACATCTGTTGGGTAAAGTACTTAAACTACGTCTTTTCTTTCCCTTAATTTTCTCATTATTCAGCTGCCCTTGAATGCTTAATCCTTTTCTACTAACAATCTTAAAAAATGTTTGCTGTATCGGTCAGTGGTTTAATACTATTTTATCTCATGGATCCCTTTTCGCTAAACTTAATTGTTAGTGTGAAAAGCCCTTTTCATCTTGTGAATCTTTTTGTCCTAAATGAGATTCATTAATTTATAAAAAGCTCTTTGAAAATTATAATGTTCTTTTGGAATATTAGTTTTTATTATTTCTGTTTTATTGAATTGAGCTAATGATGTGTTTTCAAATTAGTGCCTCATTGATTTGCAGAATCCCTGCCCGTGTGCTTTCCACTTTGACATGAATTCATTGTCCAGGGACAGTCCTGATAATCAGCCATGATCGTTCTGTCCTCATGCCCTGCTTGTTCCTCTGCTACCCTCTCTTTTAGTACCTCCTCCTGCAGTTTCCGTCATCTGTGCTAGCATTCTTTAAGATGCATTCTCTAAACTTCGGAACTATGCTACTCCTAAATCATACCTGATATGGTTTGGCTTTGTGTCCCCACCCAAATCTCACCTTGAATTGTAATAATCCACATGTGTCAAGGACTTGACCAGATGGAGATAATTGAATCATGGAGGCGGTTTCCCCCTTATTCTCATGATAGTGAGTGAGTTCTCACAAGATTTGATGGTTTTATAAGGGGCTTCCCCCTTTGCTCAGCACTCATTCTCTCTCCTGCCGCTCTGTGACGTGGTACCTTCCACTATGATTGTAAGTTCCCTGAGGCCTCCCTAGTCATGTGGAACTATAAGTCAACTAAACCTCTTTTCTTTATAAATTACCCAGTCTCGGGTATGTCTTCATAGCAGCGTGAGAAGGAACTAATACAGTGCCTTATTTACTCTGCTGTAATCCTTTGAAACAACTCTGTGTAGCATTTCTTCTGTGCTCAGTTACACTGTAGAACAAGTGAAGGTGGCTGCTTTTTCTCTTTTCCCTATAGTGCTAGTATAGACTCAGGGTGAATATCTACTGGCCCTTTATATACTGTTTAGGATTTTAAAATTTTTTAAAGTAAGCATTTGCAAAGAATCAGTGGCATCCTCTGTGTTACCTCCAAGCTTTTCCACCCACACCTGTGTAGCTCACAGATTTCCTTCATGGGTCACTATAGTTGCTCATTACAGAATGATTAGATTTTTAGCCTGTGCCATTTGTGTGATATAGATCACCTTTATTTTTAACAACTTTTTCTTTAAAATGCCTAAATCATTTTGATAACTCAATTCTTAAGAATATAAAGCATTGAAAAAAAGGGGGGCACCTTCTTGTAAAGTTAAACATAGATTTTTCTTGCAATCCAGGAATTTTACTCTGAATTTGCTAAAGACAATTGAAAACCTGTGTTCACAAAAAGACTTCCATAAGAATGTCATAGCAGGCTTTATTCATAATAGCTCAAAACTGGAAACAAACATCCCAAATGTCCAGCAATAGTACGACAGATAAACAAGTTGTAGTACATTAATACAATGGAAGCTACCAGTAATGAAAAGGAACATGCTCCTGAAACACATAGCACCATGGCTGAATTGCCCCAGCGTCCTGTTGAGCCAGTGTAGTAGGTTCAAAAGAGTACATATTGTATGATTCCATTTACAAATAATTCCAAAAGCTGGCAAAACTAATCTATGGTGGGAAAAGTCAAAAAGAGTGGCTGCCTTGAGGACAGGGATTGATTAGAAAAGACTATGGGAGGGACTTTATGAAGAGATGAAATGTTCTTTCTTGGTAGGATGTATGTTACAAGGATTTATGCACTAGTACCATTAAGATTTGTATATTTCAGTGTGTGTAAATTTTACCTAAAAAACTAAAAAATATGAACATCTAGGTAATACATTTACTATTTGAAGTGGTATGGCTTCGCAATTCTGAAACTACCTCTGTATATTCTAGACTTGAGAAAATATATAAGTATGTTAAGGATATTGACAGCCAGATTTCACATGTTGGGTGAGGTAAATTACAAATATGGCAATAGGGAATAGTGGAATGTATACTGTAGTGTTTGGTTGGAACCAGAGGTATCAAAATGAGTCATGGTTTTTCATCTCTCCTAATATATATATATATGTAAGTAGACATATACATGCAGAATGACAATTATCAGCTTACACATACCTATGTGTGGGTTTGTGTGTGTATGTGTGTGTATATATATATATATATATATATATATATATATATATATATGCCAAGACCAGCTCGGTCGGGGAGACCCTAACCCAGCGGTGCTAGAGGAATTAAAGACACACAGAAATATGGAGGTGTAAAGTGGGAAATCAGGGGTCTTACAGCCTTCAGAGCTGAGATCCCTGAACAGAGATTTACCCACATATTTATTAACAGCAAGCCAGTCATTAGCATTGTTTCTATAGATATTAAATTAACTAAAAGTATCCCTTATGGGAAACGAAGGGCTGGACCGAATTAAAGGAATAGGTTGGGCTAGTTATCTGCAGCAGGAGCATGTCCTTAAGGCACAGATCTTTCGTGCTATTGTTTGTGGCTTAAGAATGCCTTTAAGTGGTTTTCCGCCCTGGGCGGGCCAGGTGTTCCTTGCCCTCATTCCGGTAAACCCACAACCTTCCAGTGTGGGCTTTATGGCCGTCATGAACATGTCACAGTGTTGCAGAGATTTTGTTTATGGCCAGTTTTGGGGCCAGTTTATGGTCAGATTTTGGGGGGCTTATTCCCAACATGTCCCCCTTATTTGATTTGCAAATCGATAAAAGCAAAGGCAGCCTTGTGATGGTGAGCTACTTCTCGCAGGAGTCAGGATCCACATCTGCAGACTATACAAAGACAAACAACACAGATTAAAAGCACAATCATCATTGAAATTACAAAGCTTCCAAGTGTTTTTATCCATATTAATGGGTTACTAGCTGCTAATTTGTCTGCAGCTCCTTTAAGCACTCCAGTTCCTTGCATTAAGCTCAGGTGTGCCTGGGATGCTTTAAATATTTGTTCTTTTAATTTTGCTGTATCCAAAAACAAGTTTGTAGAGTGTCCTTCTAGATGCTTTTTTATTCTTTCCCAAATTTTGATCTTATTAAGAGCTATTAATAGTTTCCACAAATCCTTATGTTTACCTCCTACAACGAGCCATATCATTTGAGGTTGAGGTGCCACTATACCACCATGGTTCCAGATAATAGGAACTTTTGCTGTAATTTTTGCCATTTCTACCATCTGACTGTTTTGTTCAGATCAGCTGAACATAGCGTGGCTGTGACACTCAGACTGAGAGGTGCAATTCAAGCTAAACATCCCCTTAGGGGACCAATCAATAATGATTCCATAGGAATCGTTGTGCAGCCCCTCTGCCTGTTCTGCAATGCAATCTTACTAAACAATTATGTTCATTTTTTCTAACTGGGTCCAATCCTGTTTACAAAAAGGTTTTTGAGGGTGATATGCCTCAATTATAGTAGCAGATTTATTATGGTAAATACTGAGATCAGAAAGCATGTGTAACTGTGTTATAGAGTGATTACATCTAGGCATTATTGCCAGCCAAGATTGATAAATATGCCCAATAAGTATAATTGTTCTCTGTGTCAGCCCTTGTTGAAGGAATACTCATGGCAATGGTGATCACTGCTATCATAGCTACCATTAAATTACTCGTTGTGACTGGTTGTACGGCTTCCCTCAGGTTTTCTTCCACCATCTGTGACAGCTTCTTGATCTGTCCCTAGGTGGGTGGCTGTGTTTGATGAGTGTTGCTCATGACAGTTGGGATCCTCCTCAGCGTCAGTCTTGACTTGGCTGCTACAGGGGGGTCCTCGGGATCCTCCCAGAATCTCTTCCTTGGCATCTTGCTCATGATAAGGTTTTAGGTGTCTTGATGGCATCCAAATCGGCTGTTGATTCGGCCCTGGAGAAACACAAGCATAACCTCCACCCCAAGTTATTTTACCTATTTCCCAACTGTTTGTTATTCTGTCTCTCCACCAAATTTGTTGTTTTGCTTCTGTCTTTGCATCTGGTTTCTGTAGATGCTGTTCAGCTGCTGATAACATCTGGCCTTTGGGCAGGCTCAAAAAAATTAAAGTTAATAATGCTAGATTCAGTTGTATCTGTGGGGTTCTCTATTTCCCACTTTTGCAACTGCTGTTTTAGGGAAAGATTCATTCTTTTCACTATGGCTTGTCCTTGAGAATTGTATGGGATACCAGTAATGTGTTTAATATTCCACATAGAGCAAAATGTAGCTAGAGCTTGGCTAGTATAGCCTGGGGCGTTATCTGTTTTAATAGAAGCTGGAATGTCCATCACCGCAAAACACTGCAAAAGGTGACATTTAACACAGGCAGAAGACTCTCTTGATTGGCATGTAGCCCAAAGTGAGGAAAGGTGTCCACACATACACGTACATAAGCTAGTCTCCCAAACGAGGGAACACGGGTGACATCCATTTGCTAAAGAGAGTTAGATTCCAGTCCTCGAGGATTAGCTCCTCCTGTGAAAGCTGAGGAATGCACCATTTGGCAAGTTGGGCATCATTGGATAATATTTTTAGCTTCTTTCCAGGTGATGCTGTATCTGCGTTTGAGACCAGAGGCATTAACACGGGTTAAATTGTGAAAGTGTCTAGCATTAGATATTGCATTAGCAACTAGGTGATCGGCCATTTGATTCCCTTCAGTCAAAGGTCCTGGAAGAGGTACATGAGCCCTAATGTGAGTGATGTAAAAAGGGTGCATTGTACTTCTAACTGCTGTTTGCAGTTGGGTAAATAAAGTCATCAGTTGATCATCTGTATGAAATCGTAACTGAGCATTTTCAATTAACTGTGTGGAATGAACCACGCATGAAGAATCAGAAATCACATTAATAGGCATATCAAAAGCAGTCAATACCTCGATTACAGCTACAAGCTCCCCTTTTTGAGCTGAAGTATAGGGTGTCTGGAAAACTTTACTTTTCGAGCCAGAATAAGAAGCTTTACCATTACTAGATCCATCTGTATAACAATGAAAATGCATAGCAGGCTGCAGGTTGTTTACTGCAGGAATTGTAATGCAAGCCATTTACAGTCTTGCTCAGCTAAAGGGATAGTAAAGAAACAGTCTTTTAAATCTGTGACTAATTATTCAAGGCCAATTTTTGGAATTACAGCAGGAGAAGGCAATCCTGGCTGTGATGGTCCCATAGGTTGGATAACTGAATTGATGGCTCTTAAGTCACTTAACATTCTTTATTTACCTGATTTTTTCTTAATTATGAAAACTAGAGAATTCCAAGGGGAAGCTGTTGGAGCTGTGTGCCCATTTTCTAATTGTTCAGCAACTAATTCCTCTAAAGCCTCCAGTTTCTCTTTACTCAGCGGCCGTTGTTGTATCCAAATTGGCTTATCTGTTCACCATTTTAAAGGTATAGGTTCTGGAGGTTTAACAATGGCCGTCATCAAAAATTATTTCCTAATCTTTGGCGGGAACTTTGTTTTTCTACTTGAAGTGGTTTTTTCAAACCTTGCAAATTTTTTTCTAGTCTCATACTAGGGACATACCTCATTTCATGCATTGTATGTTGATTATGAGGGCTCATTGTTCTGGAATTAGAACTTGTGCTCCCCATTGTTGTCATAAATCTCTCCCCCATAAATTTATAGGTGCAGAAGTTATAATTTGTTGAATAGTCCCAGGTTGTCCATCGGGCCCTTCACAATGCAAAATAGAGCTACTTTGGTATACTTCAGGGGCTTTACCAACTCCAACTATGTTAAATTGAGCGGGTTGAATTGGCCAAGCGGACAGCCAGTGCTGTAGAGAAATGATTGAAATGTTGCTCCTGTATCTACCAAACCTTTAAATTTCTTTTCCTGAATAGTTATTTCACAAGTAGGACGTTTATCAGTAATTTGATTTACCCAATAAGCTGCTTTGCCTTGTTTGTTTGTGATTCCAAATCCTCCTGTTTGTTTAATTTCCCTTTTCCCCATTCCCACATACGGCACAATCAGGAGCTGTGCTATGCGCTCTCCTGGCTCTGCTTTCCAGGGAACAGAAGTAGATACAACAACTTGAATTTCCGCATTGTAATCTGAATCAATGACTCCTGTATGTATTTGTACCCGTTTTAAACTTAAACTAGACTTTCCTAAAAGTAATCCTATTGTCCCCGCTGGCAAGGGTCCACAGACTCCTGTTGGGACCTTTTGCGGGGGTTCCCCAGGCAGAAGGCTCACAGCTTTTGTGCAGCATAAATCTACTGCAGCACTACTGGCTGTGGCAGGGGACAGACATTGTATGGGGTGAGGGAATGGCCTGAGCTGGAAATGCCCTGGTTTAGAATGGGGCCCGGGACGGGCCCCTCATGGCATTTCCCAAAATCGGGTTCCCATCTTTATCAAACTTAGAGTGACACTGATTAGCCCATTGTTTTCCTTTTTTACATTTTGAACATATTTCAGGCTCAGCAGTTTTCTTTTTACCCCTATCTGGCGGCCTGACTCGCTGATTTTTTCTACATGCTTTTTTAGTATGACCACGCTTCCCACAGTTAAAACAAGCTCCAGGAAACAGAGTATTTCATTTATCCACTCTCAGTCCTGCCATTGCCTGTGCTAGCAGAGTAGCTTTATGCAGATTACCTCTGATACCATCACAGGCCTTGATATAATCGACTAAATGTCATTTCCCTCTGATAGGTTGCAGAGCAGCCTGGCAATTGGGATTAGCATTGTTGAAAGCTAATAACTGCAATACTATATCCTGAGCAGCCGAATCTGCAATCATTATATATATAATATATATATAATATATATATAATTATCTATCTATCTATCTATCTATCTATCTATCTATCTATCTATCTAATGTGTTAGAAGCATTGGCAGCAGTGTGATATAGCTTCAACTCTTGGATTTTAAATGCCATTTTCTACTAAAGGGAACTGGGATTTCTTTGAATTAGAAATGGCTGATTCAAGGACTGGCAAAGTATGTGACAAAAAGGTAAGGAAGTGTTGAAGGAATCATTAGGACATGTCAAAAGCATATAGGAGCTATCTTGAAGGGGTTTCTGCTCACCAAAACTGGGCCAGTTTGAGCATCAAATTTAATGACAGTAATAGTGGATCGTGCCCTGTTGTGTAAGGTAAGTCTTTGATTCCATGTTCACATGGAGGAAGTCAGGGAGGCAGCCAGGCAGGCTCACTCTTCTTCGGATTATGGCTTTCTAGCTTCATCACTTCATTGTTTCGCTGAAAAAAATTCAGAACCTCAATCTGATCTTTAGAAAACATCAGACAAGTCAAAATTGGCCTATATTCTTCAAAAGTATCAAGTTCAAGAAACACAAGACAGGCTGAGGAACTGTTGTACACTGAAAGATGCTAAAGAAATGTGATGCCTAAATAGCATATGTGATCTGGGATTTGAACTTAGATGGGTGGGGGGTCATAATCCTTTATAGGACATTTTTGGGACAACAGGTGAACTGTGAATGTCGGTTTTTATTTAGCTAATATTGTTGTAGAAATGTTAAATTTTCTGATCATGGTAACTGTATTTAACTTGTAAGGGAATGTTCTTTTACTTGGGAAATGCACACTGAAGTGTCTAGGAATAAAGGGGCACACCAACTTGCTCTTAAAATATTAAAACATATTTATAAAACTGTGTGTGTGAGTGTGTGTGTGTGTGCCTGTGCATGTCCATGTGTGGACAGAAAGATTGATAGGTACAATTTACTGATAGAATGCTAAGGCAAATAAGACAAATTGAATTACTGGTAAACCTTAGTGTCCTCGTTTAGCTGCTGTCACAAAGTCCCATAGACTGGTGGCGTAATAAACATCAGAAATTACAACTCTGGAAGCTGTGAAGTTCAAGATCAAGGTGATGGCAGATTTGGGGTCTGCTGAGGACCCTCTTCCTGATAATAGGCAGCTGTCTTCTTGCCGTGCCCTCATAGGGTGGAAGTGTCCAGTCCCTAATCCCATTCATGAGGGCTCTATTCTCCTGACCTCATCACTCCCCTGAAGCTCCCACCTCCTGATTGCATCACAGTGGGGGTTAAGATTTCAGCATAGGAATTTTAGGGGGAGACAGAGATACAGTCTGTAGTTCTGGGTAAAAGGTGTACAAGGTGTTGTACTATTCTTGCAGTTTTCTGTAAGATCGAAATTATGTCAAAATAAAACATTATAAACAATATAAAAAGAAAATAATAATATAAAGAATGATGAGAAGATATTTTTCCAATATTGAAGTTTATATTAGAAACTGAGGAGCTCCTTTTTATGCTGTTAAATATTTATCCAATTTAACATTTGTTTCATTATGGCTTCTTGTTTATTGTTGGCCTTCAAGATATGTTGGTGCCACCTCATAGAATAACAGACTCTCGGGACTAACAGGGGTCACATTTTCCATGTGATTACTGAATTGCCTCTAAACTTTTTTGGCTAAGTAGCTGTCTAATGCATGTTTACATAGCTCATTCATTTTAGCAGACATGGGAACATTTGTCCTCCCAGTTAAACCAGCTTTTTCTTTCTTTCTGAACCAACGATTAACACTGATTTGTTCATTACCATTTTATTTTGTAAAATATTATTTCCCCGTAGGCAAGAGTGTGGCTTTCCCCTGGTTCCCAAACTGTGTTCCAAATGCCCTGAGGCACCACAGCAAATATACAAGGGTAACTCAGAGTATATTAAAATGTCATGGGAAACACAGTGGCATATGTTGGACAGAACCTGATGTAGCTTGATGTATGTTATATATATATACATACACACATATAGCTTGACAATGTTAGCTTGACATAGTTCAGTTTTAATATTAGATCACTACAGTTCTATCGTTAAGGTCTTTGTGAAGCTGTTGTTTTGGGTGGTTACTCAAATAAAACGCAAGTACTGCATGAAATCAGCATGGAACAGAATATGAAGATGGTGGTGTCCAATTTGATTCGGGAAATTGTGTAGCTCCCAGCTTACTCTACTTTGGAATTTTAACTGGTCTTGAATTACGAATGCTGCAGTGACGCCCAGTATAAACATGTTGTAGGTTCTGTTAGGAAAGGCATGAAAGAACTTTATGTAGTTAAAAATGCTGTAAAAATACAAGTTCTTAACATCTTTATTAGTATGCTTATTGTAATTGTTATTAGTCAAGCCATAGAATTCATGTTTATTCAGTCGAATAGAAATTGATTCCTTTATCATGGGGTTTCCATAGAAGTGTCTTACAGGTATGTGATTTGACATTCATGTAATTTGCCTCCTCAGATTTGCCTTTCATAACAGTCCTGATAAACAAAAGAATGACCACAAGGCTAACAACCACATAACAATTTTGCTTATTCTTATACATTTGCATGTAATTTTACATTTTACAGTATATTATGGTTTGAGTGGTTTGTTAACTATGTAGATAGACCTTTAATATTTGAGTTAATATGTCAATATAGAATAGTAATTATAGTAAAAACATTTTGCTGTCATAATATCTTTGCAGTTATAATGAGCAACAAAAGGAAACAGGATGTGCTAACATTCTATTGGATTAAATATTAGAATTTGAAGCTTAATATAAACAAGACAAAATTTTAAAACCTAGGTCATAGCTTATCTTAGAAATTTAGTGTTGGAAAGGGAAAGCATTTTACAGACAGTATAATTTAGCCTTCTTATTATACAAATGAGAAAACTAAAGCCCAGAGACGTGAAATGAAACCTCATGATAAACTGTCCACATCCCAGAATGTCTTCTTGTTCTCACTTGTTTGTAACAACCCATTTCCTGTCCAAAAGAGATGGAGAACAGCTGGTTATTGATCTCAGCACTGCACACAGGTCATTATTAAAGGGCCTGTTCTCAGAATTATATGCTAAGAGGAAGGAGTCAGCTGTGTATCATTTGTGTAGGGACTGAATGACTAAAAACTCCCCTTAAGCTGGCTAATGCTCCTTTCTTCCACGGGGAAAATGAAGAATTCAGAGAATGTATTGGTTTATTGAAAAGAAATATCTAGTGATTTTTAAACATGAAGCTTTTGCTTGCCTGGATCTAGGTGTTCAAAGTCTATCATTATGACTTAGGTCTCTCACTATTGTTTGGCTCAGCTTTCTTTTAGGCTAGCTTCATTCTCATAGAAGCTCCTTTTAAAGACTACGGGGGAAAGGCAATACAGAAGTAGTGGTTGGAGTAAGTGGAATAAGTAAGGAAGAGAGGCTATGATAGAGTAGAATATTTTATCTGAAGTTATTCAGAACCTGAAATAGCTCGAATAGGATCTGGTTACAGATGATAAAGAAAATAACATAAGTTTTGGTGACCTCAAACAATGCTGTCATATTTTAGAGTCATTAGAATTTCAAGTGTTCATGATTTTTATGTAAATTCTGTAATTATGTAAATACCTATCAACAGGTATCTGGGTAAGAACAAGACTTGGACAAAAATCTGGAGCTAGAAAATAACTGAGAAGTTTTGGCTGTTAAGATTACATTTTAGCAATGAAAAGTCACAAAACTGAGTTGGAGACCAATGACGTACCATGGTCAAGTGTGCAACAAAGCAAGTAGGGCCCACAAGGCTAATGCGAGGCGGAATCAGCCCTCAGAAATGTTAGGCACCGCCCAGGAAGGCAGCAGATGTGAGAAGGGAATACACACACCTAAGAGAACCTCTTCTACAGCCGAGGCTCTCAGTGCTTGGGGAGAGAGCAGGGAGTGGCTACCACAGGTAAAAGCCTAATAGTAGAAGTTAGTAGTTTTTGAAGTTTGAAATGCAGCCTAAGAATTGCTTGGCAGGTTTCTGTTTCGGCGCTTTTGGTCATAGTAATTAACTGATTTATCCTGTTCTCTTTACTTGGGAAGCTCTTCCCTCAGATTTCTCCAAGTCTCACTTCTTCAGTCCCTTCCTACATGGGGATCCTTCAGTGCAGAGTTCTGTCTGCTGCTGAGTCTGTCTGTTCCAGAAGTGTATTCCCAAACTGCAGTCACCAGAGGGTGTGTTGGAGACCCCATTGTGGCTCATTTTTGAGTCAAACCTTGAGCTAAAACTTCATTGATCACCTGATCTCCATGAGCCCCTTTTGATTGGTACACCTCATTGGAGTTTGGGTCTCTTAATAATTAGTGCTGCATTCTAGCCTGGGCAACAGAGCTAGACCCTGTCTCAAAATAATAATAATAATAAAGAATGTCGGGTAGAGCTGATGTCCAGTAGTCCCCCAAATCTAGTAATTCTGCCTGCCCCCATAATACTCAGTCACCCAGGTAAATGGCTGCAGACCTCTTTGGGAAAGGCAGGCGGAAGATCTATGCTATAAATTTTTGGCAGCATAGTAGGATTCTTCTTCAAGGGGACCTTGCTTTCTCTTTCCTTATTTAAGGAGTTCTGGGCCTATGAATTGGCCCATGTCTGGGAATTCAATGAAGTATTCTTACTTTCTCTTGTGGTCATCAAGTCAGATTTTTGTTCATTTAAGCCACAACTTTTCTGTTTAGACAAATGAAAAAAATATGTCAATAGGCTGCACTGTTCAGTTCCAGGGACGCTGTTATCTTTGTTTTGTGTTGCTATACCGGAATACTACAGACTAGGAAATTTATAAATAAAATGAATTTATTTCTTACAGTTCTGGAGACAGAGAAGCCCAAGGTCAAGGTGCCTGCATCTGGCAAGGACCTTCCTGCTGCATCATCCCATGGCAGAAGGTGGAAGGGCAAGAGATCACGCTTTAGAGAGAGAGGAAGGTGGCCAAACTGTGATCCTTTTATTCAAAAACCCACTGCTGAGATAATTAATTCACTCCCCCAGTAATGGTATTGATCTATTTATGAAGACAGGGCCATCATGACCTAATCACCTCTTAAGGTCCCACTTCTCCATACTGTTGCGTTGGGGATTAAGTTTTAACACAAACTTTGGGAGATACATTTAAACCATAGCGGTCCACCCCTGGCCACCAAAATTCGTGTCCTTTTAACATGTAGTATACATTAATTACATTCCAATGGTCTCAAAGTTCTTAACTTGTGCAGCATCAGTCCAGAGTCTCATCTAAATCAGGTATGAGTGACACTCAAGGGACAATTTGTCCTGAAGCAAACCTTCTCCAGCTTTGAGCCTGTGAAATCAAAACAAGTCATCTACTTCCAAAATTCAATGGTAGAACAGGCATAGGATTGAAATTCCCATTCCAAAAAGGAGAAATAGACAAGAAAGGGGGCAACTGGTCCCAAAAGTCCAAAACTCAACAGAGAAAACAACATTAAGTTTTAAAGCTGGAGAATAATCTTCTTTGACTCAATTTCTCCCATTCTGGGCACACTGGAGTGGAGGTTAGGCTCCCTAGGCCTTGAGTATCCTTGCCCTTATGATTTTGCTGGGGCCAGCCCACACTTCAGCTCTCACAGGTTGGTGTCTCATGCCTGAGCTTCTACAGAGTTGTGGAGTTGCATTGGTAACTCTACATTTTGGAGTCTCTGAGATGGCCTTGCTCCCAGGGCTCCACTAGGCATTGGCCTACTGGGGGCTCTCTGTGTGGGCTCCACTGCTGCAGCAAGTTTGTCCATGGGCCCCAGGCTGTCTACTACATCCTTTGAAATCTAGGTAGAGGCTGCTGTAGCACCGCAGCTCATGCAGCCTGCAAGTTTGCAGTTAGTATTATGTGGATACACTATGACTTACTGTTTGTGCCCTCTGGAGGTGTGGCAGGAGCTGCACTTGAACTCACTTGAACCATGGCTGGGGCTCACATTGCGAAGGAATGCAGGGAGTAGAGTCCTAAGTTGCCTGGGCAGCAAAAGCTGAGGTTCCATGGACACCTTCTGGAAACCTTGCCCTCAAGGCCCTGCTCTGAGCCTGTGGTGGGAGGGATGGCCTCCAAGATCTCTGAAGCAGCCTTATGGTCTTTCTCCCATTGTCTTGATGAATAGCACCCTGCTACTTTCTGTCTTTACTTAGGTTTTTAGAAAATGGTCAGTTGCCCACAAACCCTTGGTTTGTTCTGCTAAACATGTCTTTTCACACTTAACATATCCAGGCTGCAAATTTTCCAAATCTTTCCATTCTGCTTCCCTTTTAATACAAATTCCACCTTTAAATTCTGTCTACTCACATCTTACTATGTGCAGTTAAGAGTAGTCATGAAGATCCTTCACTATTTTGCTTAGAAATTTCTGCCACCAGATACTTGAGTTCATTGCCCTTAAGTTCTGCTTTCTATATAGCCCTGGGGCACGGCTACAGATCCGTCAAGTTCTTTGTAACTTCATAAGGACGGCTTTTACTCCAGTTGCCAGTATCTTGTTCATTTCCATCTGATACCTCATCAGAATAGCCGTTATTGTCCATGTTTCTATCAGCATTCTGATTGTGACCACTTAAGTAATTCCTAAGAAAGTTAAGGCCCTCCCTACAGCTGTTTTTTTTTCTGAGCCCTCACCAGAATTTCCCTTGATGCTTCCTTTATTGCAGTCTAGGTTCTTTACAGCCATTTTCTCAAAGTTCTTTTGCCTCTACTCATTTCCCAGTTCCAAAGCTACTTCCGCATTTTTAGGTATTTGTTATTGCCACAGCCCCACTTCTTGGTACCAGTTTTCTGTTTTAGTCCATTTTGTGCTGCTGTAGTAGAGTATCTGAGACTAGGTAATTTATAAAGAATAGAAATTTATTTCTTACAATTTTGGAGGCTGGGAAGTCCTGGGTTGAGGGGACTTCATTTGGTGAGGGCGTTACTGCTGTGTCATCCCATGGCAGAAAGGAGAAGAGCAAGAGAGAATGTACAAGAGCGAGAAGGGAAGGGGACCAAAGTCATCTTTTATCAGGACCCCACTCCCGTGATAACTAATTCACTCCCCCAATAACATCATTATTCCATTCACAAGGGCTCTGCCTTTTAAAGGTCCCACCACTCAACACTGTTGTACTGAGGGTTAAGTTTCCAAAACATGAGCTTTGGAGGAAATGTTCAAACCATAGCAACTGTGATGAACCAGCCATGCTGAATATTTCTGTGACCAAATTCCTCTGCAGCTTTGCTTCTGTTGGTTGTGCTGACAATACCCACCTTGTCTCTGGATGTTAAGTGCTCCCGTTTGTCCTCTGCCACATCAATGTCCCATCTTCTGGGTGAATTCAAGGAACCCAGCCATATGGCAGCAGTTCCCTCGTTAATTCCTGGCCCGCACCAGAGCCAGGTATATATTCACATATGCCAGGGATCCCCCTGTAAATGTATTTCTCATGGCCTTGGTGAAGGGGGGCATCCCTAGGACATAGCCAGGGGATTGCGAAACTAGTCTCCCATCATCAGCCAAATCTAGCATTCCAATCTTGCTAAGCCTTTGAATATATATCAGGGAAGTTCTGAGGTTTCAACTTCATGGAGCATCGGCCACTTTTGAGAACAGATTTCAGCCAACCTAGCACTAGCATACTGAACCCAAGTTGGTGCTCTCATATAAAAACCTGCCTTATTTACATATTGATTCTCTTCCAACTAGAATGTGAGCTCATTGAAGACAATATCTTTAATGGTTTGTTTCACTGTTCTAGGGTCTCTGATGACTAGAAGAGAGCCTACTCTAGTGCATTGTCAGGATGGTCAGTGGTATTTGTCCAATCATTGACTGGTTGGTTACCTACTTGTTCATTCAACAGATATTTATTGAGTACAGTGCTCAAGAAAACAGCAAGTAATAGACCTTTAGAAGTGGAAGTTATCTGAATGATCAAGAAGCAGAAAGATGGTCAGGGTTGTGACAGTGAGGGTAGAGGGAGTGGGGTGTGAGATGAAGTTTTGAGCTGGATAGTAACCATGCTTTGCAGCATGTGGTGTGTTAATGTGTGAGGCATTTTTGTCTATTATTCCAAGTGCAGTAGGAAGCCCCAGGAGTGTTTTAAGCCAGGGAGAGACAGAATTTTATATGTCAAGTTTACAGTGCCTGTTGTTTTGAGACTAGGTTTAGTAAGACAAGTTTGGGAGCAGGGAGATTATTGGAGGACTGTTTTTTATTCCTTTAAAGAAGACACAGTATAGCTTGAACTAGAGCAGGGTAGGGGTTGACATCTCCCTGTCCATCTGCTGTTGTCACTGGTGCCGTGATGAAGCCTTGTGCTGTGGACATGCTGTGGGGCTGCTGCTGTGGGGACAGTGGCTGCAGTGCAAGCGTCTACTCTTGCTATGGTGGCAGGGATGAGAGCAGACCAAGGTGGAGCCATGTAGATGGAAAGGAATGGAAAGTTAGAGTGGCACACAGGGCACTTGTTTCACCCAGTGCAGCGGCTGCAGCAGACTTTTCTAGCATCTTTCAGAGGTGCCCTCAGCAAGCTCTTGTATGATATCATTTTTACTAATCAAGTTACCTAATATATATAAAACTTCAGAAACAAAGTTAAAATTTGTAACACCTACTATTTTAATATATATAGGCTGCATAGATGCAGTCTGTGGGTAATGCTAAATAAGAAGTTGGCTGGGCACAGTGGCTCATGCCTTCAATCCTAGCACTTTGAGAGTCTGAGGCAGAGGGATCACTTGAGCCCAGGAGTTTTTGAGACCAGCGTGGGCAACATGGTGAAAGCCTGTCACTACAAAAAATATAAAAATTAGCCAGGCATGGTGTGGTGTGTGCCTGTAGTCCCAGCCGCTTGGGAGGCTGAGGTGGGAGGATGGCTTGAGCCCAGGAGGTGGAGGTTGCAGTGAGCTGAGATAGTGCCACTGCATTCCAGCCTGGGTAACAGAGACAGCCCCTGTCTCAAAATAAATAAATAAATAGTCATAGCAATTTTAATTTTCAATCTACTTGTTTTATAAAATAGATTATAATATTTAAATCATGTGCTATAAAAGCATAATGAATAGCTTAGTATATTAAGTCACATATATTAATAGTGTGTTTCACAGACTAAGGAATTTTTATTATATTTTATTTAAACGCTGTTTTTATTTTTGTTATGTTTAATCCAAAGTACCAAGATACGAATATGCAGGGAGTTGTATATGAACTAAACAGCTATATAGAACAACGGTTGGACACAGGAGGAGACAACCAGCTGCTCCTCTATGAACTGAGCAGCATCATTAAAATAGGTAAGAAGCATTTTGTATTCCTCTTAGAAAAACTGGGCAAAGGTTCTTTTACAAAAAGCAGCAAAAAAATATTAAGAGGCAGATGAAAGTCATTGATATTTACTTCTATTTCTGGACTAAATTTGAAGTGAAAATATTTTATTATGAAACTACCAGAGGTGAGTCAAACCTAAAACTTTCTAAATTATCTAATCCCAAATAAGTATCTGCCTGATATATACAGGTAATATACTATGCCTTCTAATTAACACCTAGTTTCCTTTGGAAAGCATAGTTTTATTGAATTAAATCACATCTTTATAAAATGTATTAATTTTAAAGAGAGACTAAGCATTTTAAATCTATTTGGGTAAATGACAATTTTACATACCGTTTAAGAAATGGTTTATGTTGTGAACAGAATGGGGTAAGTTATATCAGAAAAGTACTATTTTAGAAGGATACATTTGTTTTTAGGACATGATTTTTCAGAAGGATACCCACTGTGATGATTGTATCTTTTGTTTTTTAATTTGAAAGTAAAAATATAAATAATACCAACCATAATGTTTATTTTGTATTTAACCATATGCTAGGCACCTGTCTCTGCATATTATATGCATTAACCGACTTATTTTTATTATGGTCTCATGAGGTTGTTTTTATTATTACCACCATTTTATTGATGAGGAAGCTATAGAACAGAGAGGTTAAACATCTTACCCAAAGTCACACAGGTAAAAAGGAGTTAAGTAGGGGTTTAATTGAGGCAGTCCCTCCAAGACTTACGCTATTAACTATTATAGTTGCCTTCAGATGACCCTGAGGCAATTTTAGGTGAGTTAAATTATGTTTGCTTCAGTGACAATTATAGATGAATACATCAGCTTTTTGGGTTGATACTTATTTTGGTTATTTAATATTATAAATATCACTTGTGGTATTTTAAAGACTTAAAAAATTAAACACAATTCTCAAATTTAAAAAAATTCAATAATAATGAATAAAGTTCAACAAATATGTTACTATGTAGTATGTTGACTGCTATATGCATTTGAGCATATCATCTTAAATTTTATACTCACTGATGAAAAATGTAGAGGATATTTTAATTATGCTATTAAGTAAAGTCATAAATGATTTTGTTCCATTTGCTGCATGACCATTGATTCTGTTAACAAATCAATTTGAAAGACTCACATCTGCCTCTCACCCTAGAGAATGCGTACATGTTAGATTCTCCCACTGAGCTCAGTTTCTTCCTTTTCTTATTACTTGGCAGCCACAAAAGCCGATGGATTTGCTCTGTATTTCCTTGGAGAGTGCAATAATGTAAGTATCTAAATTTAGATTTTGGTGCTCTAGATAAGAAAATATCATAAGCTCCTCTAAAAAAGTTATAAACAACAGACATTTCATGATTAAGTACTTTTCATTTAAATTCACTTTGTTTTTTGTTTCTATATTTCGTTATTACCAGTGAAGGATTTTACTGACATGGCAACATTTAGGCATAAAATCTTGTGTGTGTGTGTGTGTGTGTGTGTGTGTGTTTCCTTTGGCTTTGGTTTGTGGTACCCTACATTGTAAATGGCATTTCTAGATTTAGTGTTTTGTACAAAAGGTATTTGGCACTGTGAGTTGGGATGTTGTAGAGGAATGCCTGTACCCTCCCTACGCATGATCTGCAGTAGAATTAAATGAGAACAGAAAGTTGAACATTTTCTGGGTGATTTTTAAGTTTTTTGCCGATGACTCTAAAAGTCCTAAGGCTCTGCGTCTAGATCCCTAAGCTGCCTTACTGTAGTAGGCTCAGGCCGGGCAAGGAATGGGGATTCTCAGCTGTGGCTGTTCCAGTCTTCTGCTAGCAGGCTGGATCCTGCGTTTCTGGTCTAACTTACCTGGAGCACAGCCCACCATAAAATGCAACATACAAAGGCACTTTCAAAAGTATTTCAAGATGTTCAATTACTGGCATTTGATTTTTGATACAGTATTAAAAAGTATACATATTTTAGCATAATCTGAGCCAATAATACTAATATTCATAAGTTTAATGTATAAATTCCCTCATAAATTTATTTCACACATTTTTGCTTCCCGTTTCTTATGTGTTAGGCATTGCTATCTTAGATTTGGAATGTATTTTTGCAATATGCTGCCTGTATTCTTGAGTAATCAAAATATGTATTATGTACATTATATACAATGTTACTAGGAATAGAGACAAAAGCATTCTGAGATTTTTAATAGGACTCTTAAATATAACAGTTTTGCAAAGTGTGAAAATAGTTGCACAAAAATATTTATTGGCTGATTTAATTAACTTACAGCTCATCTTATTCCTTTCCATGGCCATTGTTTTCCCTTGTATTGTAATAAATTACGCTTGTTACCTCAAAAATTAAAGGCTTATTTAGGGCAAAGACATTTTCTTGTTCATTCTTGTATTTCCCAAGCCCCTCTCCTAGTGCCTTTCATATAAATAGTCAAATAAGAATGTTTATTAATTTGCATTATTCAGATATTACTACCACTTCTAAATAAACTATATTTTAGACACTGGTAGTATTCTAAAATGGCTAAGCTACTAAAATAACAAATGGATATTACTTTTTTTCTGTGCATTAAACATTATTTTTAAAATGTTGAAGTTTTTATTAAAAGTTAGTAATTTCTTTTAGAAAAATATTCTACAATTTGCCATTATTTTTTAATTGGCTGATACGTGTGGAATGCAGTCTGTTGTGGTCCACGTCGCATTGCTCCTTCTGAGCCGCCTCCAGCAGCCCCCAGTGTGGCCACGTAGCTGTGCTCACATCCAGCCCCTTACCCTCGGGTCTCTAGTTCAGATCGGGGTGGGCATGTGGCCCATGAGGGCCCCAGCAGATTCTTTGCTGAAACCTGTATCTTGGACTCAGCAATTCTAGCCGTTCACCTGAACAAAAGTGATAACCACCCTGAAGTTGAGGCTGCCTCTACAGGATGGTCTCTCCTGCCCTGTGGAAAGAGAATAGAGACAGCTGCGGGCAGACTGAGAGGTGCAGGCAGCAGGCACCCTATGGCCACGGTGGATGGGAGCCCAAAATGCCTACTTTGCAGGGCTTGGATTTAGGTTACAAAACCCACATTCTTAGTCACTTGGCTTAAAATTTTTTTTTTTTTTTCTTTATTTGCAGACTTCTTTATACATTGGCCTCAATGAAGTAGTTCCTCTTATGATTCAGCAAAACACTTTTCTATTTACAGTATCTAAATTGTAATTTTATGTATCAATTTGAATTAGTTAATCTTTACTTATCTTTTACTTTAGTAACTTAAAGGACTGGTACAATATCCTCTCAGTTTTATTCTGGCTCCTTATTCTAAACTCCTAAGGTCAGTCCATTTACTGGGCATGCCTCTCTCTAGGGACACTGATTCCCTGTGCCTTCTTTCTTTCCCGCATCTCAGGGACTGAGTCTGTCTTCTTCAACTTAATATCCCTATGAACAGCAGGGTACATAGCAAAATTGTAGCTGTCTCTGAGCTTCCCAAGTCAGATCCCACTGGACACTGTATTTTGCTTTCTCAATGTTATATATGTCTCCTTCATGGAACATAACTGAGTCTGTGATTACATGTGTATCTGTGATTTGAGTGGTTATTTGTTTATCTGGCTTTCTTGCTAGAATGTCAGCTTTATGAAGACAGATACCTTATCTGCCTGGGAGGATAATTTTTGGGGATAATTACTGTGTTTTGCTCACTCTATTTTGCCCTTTATGCATTCCACCTAGATAGCTAAGCCCTTGTTAATTCCTTAACCCAGGGATTTCTGTGGGTAGGAAGAAGACATTGGCTGAGAAGTCTTAAGTTCACTCAAGTGTTTCTTTAGAGGTATCTACATGGTTACTACTTTCTTTGTTCTTCATTTCTTCTTGTATCTCAAGTCGTCCATTTGGGATCATTTTTCTTCCATCTGAAATACATCCTCTAGAATTTCCCTTAGCGAGAGTCTGCTGATGGAAAGCACTCTCAGTTTGTGTTTGTGTGAATTTGGCTTCATTTCACCCACTCCTTGGAATATATCCTTGGTAGATAAAGAGTTCAGGTTGATAAATTATCTCTCTGAATATTGACTAAAATAAAGATACTGTTTTAAAATTTCTTTTGGTTTTCATTATAGTTCATTTCCTGTACATAATTTCAAACTTGTCTTTTATTTCTTGAAATACATTAACTATACTTCTTCTATGTTCTTTTGAATTTACAGTTTCTTGGGCTTTGTTTCATCCAACTCTGACAGATGGTGACTTTTTTGCTTATGTGTTTTATGGTTTTCTTTTTATTTTTCCTTTCTCTCTCTCTCGCTGTCTTAACTGTGAATTCTGTTCTTCCATGTGACTCTTAAATGGATACTCTCAAGGATTGTTAGAAGTGCCTTTCTAGTTCCTTTCTTGGAGATAGGCATGCATTTGTTTCTGCTAGTCACTTAAGGTACTACCAATCCAAAACCATTTTAAACTAAATTGTCTGGTTGAGATGAATTTTCAGGGTACAAAGTAGTATGGCTTCAAGAGTCAAATCCACATGATGCACAATTATGACTTCTCAGAGGAGATTGTTATTTTCCCTCCAGTACTAATTTCAAAATAATCTGGTTTCCTTGCAGCCTCTTTGCTGGGGTAAAGTGTATTTGTCCTTCAACCTAAGATGAATGTTTGGCCTGTTGCCTATCCTGGCGCTCTAAAGGAGTCTCTATTTAGACTTCCTCACAGAAAGGTCCCAACTTTTCTCTCCTGTCTCCCACTCTCCATGTGGCTTTCCTGGGAGAAGATCAATCTATTCAGTCTTTTCTCTTGAGGGAATTAACTAATGACGTTAATTCCCTCAAGAGAAAGCCAGCTTTGGGATCTGGTTACCTCCCACGGTTCTTTATTTACTTCCTTTTAGATTTCTGTGGATTCCTTCCATTCTTCTCAGCCCAGCAAAGCAATATAAAAGATGGGTAAAATATATTTTGTGCAGCCTTTAAATAAATTCGAAATTGTTTTTTCAAAAGTGTCAGCCAAATGATCTAATCTGCTGTATCGCTGGCAATAGAAGATATAGTTCTAAAACATAACTAACCATATTAAATTAAATAAAACATCTTTTGCATAGGTAAGCAGATACATGTATATATTTTTGTATTTCGTCTTTTGCACATGAAAGGTAGCATAGTCTACATAATTATCAATCTTTAAAAAATTGTCTCGATTTGGAATCATAGCAAGAAAGTCTTTCTTAAATAACTCAATTTCACAGCAAAAATTATATACTTTAGTGACAAAATTATAATAAAACCCAAATAGACTGAGAAAATTTTCTGTCCATATCAACAAATACTAAGGGTTAAAAAAATGAAAGAATTATACAGTTTTTTACACTTATTAAAGTATGAATTTCTTCTCAGTCAGTAGAAATAATTAAATTTCTGAAATTGATGTAATGAGAAATATAACTTAAATAACATTTAAATATGTCAGAAGTTCTAATAGAATTTAAAAACGTACATTCATATAAGCAAAGAGGAAAAAAGTTCTATGTGGTTTTTTCACATAGAACATTTAGCAGAAGATAAAAACAAAACTAAATACCAAAAAGCACTAAAATTAAAACATAAAATGTTATTGTGGAAATCATTATGTGATTATAACAAAATTACTTGTAAAGAAGATCCAACTGTTAAAAGAAAAAAAATTAGATTAGATCAAGTTAAAAACCAAACTGTCTTTTATTCTGGCACATTGAAGTTTCTGAAGCAAAATGGAGAAAATGGACAGAAAAACAGTAGTATTTTTAATTATTGAGAGATCAAGAAAACAACTTAGAAGGGGTTATCAATACATTATTATTTATCCAAATAATACACGTATTAAACTCAGTATATTAGGTTAGGATTTACCAACTTTTGGTTCCTTTTCTTTACTGGGCTAGACCCTAACTTTAATGTATTTAATTTCTGTCTAAGAATTCTTCATGGGATTCCTATAATGACTAAAAACAAAGGAAACTGGAGGGCTCAGAAGACAGGAAGATGAAGGAACGTTTGAAACTTCCAAAAGACTTGTTGAATGGTTGTGACCAAAATGCTGATAGTGATATGGATAGTGAAGTCCAGGCTGAGGTGGTCTCAGATGGAGATGTGGCCTGGCTGCTCCTAGCCATGCACATATTGTTCACAAAGAGAAGGTTTTGTGTTTAAAAGGGAAGCAGAATATAAAAGTTTAGAATGTCTGTAGCCTGACCATGTTGTAGAAAGGAAAAACCCATTTTCTGTGGGGAAATTCAAGCCACTGGCTGCAGAAATTTGCATAAGAGAAGCCAAATATTAATCACCAAGACAATAGGGGAAATGTCTCCAGGACATTTCAGAGATCTTCACAGCAGATCTCTGTGTGAAGAGATCACAGGTCCCTCCCATCACAGGTCCAGAGGCCTAGGAAAAATGGTTTCATGGACCAAGCCCAAGGACCTGCTGCTCCAAACGTGGTGTCCTGTGTCCCAGTCACTTCAGCTCTAGCTGTGGTACGCAGAAGGCAAGAGTTTGGGAGCCTCCACCCAGATTTCAGGATGATAGAAATGCCTGGATATCCAGGCAGAAGTCTGCTACAGGGGCAGAGCCCTCATGCAGAACCTCTGCTAGTGCAGTGCAGAGGAGAAATGTGAGAATAGGTCCCCCACACAGAGTCCCTACTGGGGTACTGTCTAGTGGAGCTGTGAGAAGAGGGCCACTGTCCTCCAGACCTTAGAATGGTAGATCCACCAACAGCTTCCACTGTGCACCTGGATTAGCAGCAGGCATTGAACGCCAGCCCATGAAAGCAGCTGCAGGGGCCATACCCTGCAGAACCACAGGGGCAGAGCTGTGGCTGTGGACTTAGGAGCCCACCCCTTGCATCAGCATGCACTGGATGTGAGACATGGAGTCAAAGGAGATTATTTTGGGGTCTTCATATTTAATGACTGTCCTACTGGGTTCTGGACTTGTACAGGGCCTGTACCCCGTTTGTTTGGGCCAGTTTCTTCCTTTTGGAATGGGAGCATTTACCCAATGCTTGTACCCCAGACAAGTAACTAACTTGTTTGTGATTTTACAGGCTCACAGGTGGAAGGGCCTTGCATTGTCTCAGATGAGACTTTAGACTTGGACTTTTTTTTTTTGTTCTTTTTTGAGACAGAGACTTGCTGTGTCACCCAGGCTGGAGCGCAGTGATCTAGTCTTGGCTCACTGCAACCTTGAAAGAGTTGGACTTTCAAGTTAATGCTGGAGGGAATTAAGACTTTGAAGGACTGTGGGGAAGACCTGATTGGTCTTGAAATGTGAGAGGGACATGATATTTGGAAGAGGCCAGAGGTAGAATGATATGGTTTGACTCTGTTTCCCCACCAAAATCTCATGTCAAATTGTAATCACCACATATCAAGGGAAGGACCTGGTGGGAGGTGACTGGATCATGAGGGCGGATTTCCCCCTTGCTTTTCTCATGATAGTGAATGTGTTCTCACGAGGTCTGATGGTTTAAAAAGTGTGTGGCACTTCCTATCTTGCACTCCCTCTCCTGCCACCATGTGAAGAAGTTCCTTGCTTCCCCTTTCCCTTCCGCCGTGATTATAAGTTTCCTGAGGCCTCACAGTCATGCTTCCTGTTAAGCCTGCAGAACTGTGAGTCAATTAAACCTCTTTTATTCATAAATTACCTAGTCTCAGGTAGTTCTTTCTAGCAGTGTGAGAACAGACTAATACACAGACAAACCATTTACTAAACTGACGAAAAAAGAGAAACATAATTATATATGTTTAATAATTTAAAAACAAAACAATAGATATAATGAAAATTAGAAATTATGAGGGATTATTTTTACTAACAAATGTGAAAACCTAGATAAAAATGAACAGCTTTCAAGGAAAATATAAATTATCCTATTAAATACAAATAATAATAGAAAACTTATTAGTCCAGTAGCCAAGGAGGAAATTGAAGACACTGTTGAAATACCACCTTTCTACAAACCAGTAGGGCATTGATTCATCTGACTGTTTTTGGGCATCAGTCATCACCAGGCACCATGTTAACCCGGGGAGACAGTGATGAGCCCGACAGCTTGGGCTCCTGTACCTGCATTGTGCATTTGCTACTGGGGCAGCCCTTTAAGAAGGAGAATTCCTGTGCTCATTATACTTTTTCAGAACTTAGGAAAAAAGGAAAACTTCCCAGTAAGTAGTTTAGCATTGAAATAATTTTGCTTCTGGAGTTAGATTGTGTGAGTTCTGTTTCACCACTTAATAATTGTGTAATTAATAGTTGTGTGACTTGGCAAGATTCTTAAACTTCATAAACCTTAATTTACCATTTACCCTCCATTAGTTAAATGTTACACCATAAATGCTGTTTGTTTAACAAACCATTTAAAACATCTGCTAAGTACCAAAAAACTGTGCTAAATTGCTGAGCATACAAAAACAAAATTATTTCTCACATCAAAGAATGTACAAGCAGTAGGGGAGATAGAAAAATCAACAGCTAGTTACAGCACATGATTTTTATGTGCCAACAGAGAGGAGCTCAAGGGCTCTGTGACCATGAATTTGATGGGGCTGCAGCACATAAAAACAGATTGGATGATGAGAAGACAATATTTGAGTGGGGATTTAAGACCTCTCACTTAGTAGATGAGAGGGGAAAATAAAGGATGTCTTTTGGGCAGAAGAAGCAATTTCTGAGAAATCTGGGGTTAGCAAAGAAAACAACGTATGTTGTATACTGGCCCATAGCAATGTCTGCTATAGACAAAAGTGCTCTTGAGATGTTTTTTGGGAAAAAATAATTTTTTCATGACTGAATTTTTGCTTAATTCAACTTTTGTTGTCTGTATGGCTATACTTAGTTACGTGTATAACATACCTGATGATATTATCTTTATAGTTTTCCACTGTTATCTATCAGAGTTGTTTGTGAAAGCTGAAAACCTTATGTACTTTATACCTGAAAATTTTTAATTCAAAAGTAAATTTATTGATTTTATATATATATATAATATTAAAAATAACCTTTCCATAATTTACAGGTTTGATAAGTTAGTTAAGCAGTTGCTTGTTGTTTTTATTTATAAACGAGCAACTAGATGACTCTAGAGTCCTAGATTCATAGAATGTTAAAGCTAAAAGAGACACTTCCAAATTTTTTAATCTAATCTTTTCATTTTAGTGATGAGGTAGCCAAGGTCTCTTACGGGTAATGACAGTCCGAGTTCACACAGCTAGTCAAAAACTAAAGGCTAGGCTCCCATTCCAAAGTTACTGTGCTTTCCACAAAGAGCAGCTGTGCTCTTTCCACCATAGTACAATACCTCTTTTAAGAACATAGCTTCCTCCTGCCCCTTTGTTACTTGATTTTTATTACCCACATACTGGGAAGAACACATTTCCGTTTTGTTACTTGGGATACAATTGGGAAAAATGGAAGAGCAAAAGAATCTTAAGTTTTACCTTCAGTATGTATACGTGAAACATTCACCAGAAATACTGCATTCTTCGTATCCAGAGCTGGTAGTTTATAGTAATTGTTTGCCTTTTTCAAGTGCACAGTGAACTTCAGCAGATTTATTTTTAAGAATTATGCAAACAAAGTTAGTCATCCATATATCAAGTTCCAGGTAAATGTGGGAACTATTTACTTAACGGCCATCTACGTAGATCTAAATTTGTTTACTATCCAGTGCCATCTAGTGTCTAAAAGGATAATAGCTTATTGGTAAACTTAAATACTTTTTTTTCTTTTTAAAAAGTGTTTCTAAAATTTAACTGGTTGTGAGTTGAAGTCTTAACATTGAAATGAAGTCTCATGAATAAAGTGATGTTTTAATTGTGCATGGAAAGAAGGATGAAAGCAAGTATTAACCAAGTGAAGTAAACATCTATTTGGCTGATATCAATGAATTGTATTTTTCTATTTCATTAAAAGATGGTGTTTTTATAAATTGTATGAGTCTATTCTCTTGTTCATTTTTGACCAAATCTATTTATTTCCCAAAATTTACATTTTTATAGTTTGAATGTTTTTTAATTCCTTTATTGAACCAACCTATTGATTATGACTTGTGCACCCAATCTTTTCTAGTTTAAATTATCTCACTTTAGAAATAGATATAAAAATTTGCTGTTACCACAAAAATATTAGCTACTTCATAATGAGTTTCTTAGAAAAATTTAAAAGCTGATTCCTCCCCTAGGACTTCTGGCCTCTGATAGGATTGATTTTCTGCTCTTTGGGCAATCTCATCAATGCTAGTTGAGAGGTGGAGGGACTAGTGGTCACCATCACCTCTAGAACTCTCAAGTACTAAAGAACTGCAGCAGCCTTTGGTCAAGTGGCTATCCTGAAGGCAATTACTTTCTTCTTTGGAAATGATAGAGGTGGCTAATGTTTGAAACTTTAAAGTTTTTCCTTGTCGTTTAGTTGTGGTTTTTATCTCTAGCCTCTAAAAGATGCTTGTCCTAATTAAAGTTTTCATATATTTATACAATAGTGGAGCAGGAATTAATCTTAGAGACTCAGTTCAACACTGGATATTATAGATAAATTTGGTATTATAAATATATGTATAAGAGGCTCAATACTTCTTAAAATAATGTCTGGTGTTTTCATTCATCCTTCTGTGAAAGTAGCATAAGGTTTTTTATTTATTAATCTGAATATCCCAGTTAAATCTTTAAGTCAACAATTATATTGATTGATTTTGAAAAATGAAGTCCCTATTTCCTATGTAAATGTCTTTAGAACTTATTTACATTAATCATTTATTAATGATTAATGCATTCATGTAGATACTTCACCAGTGAGAAATGCAAAGTGATTCTCCCACCTCGGCCTCCTGAGTAGCTAGTGCTATAGGCATGCACCACCTCACCCAGCTAATTTTTAAATTTTTTGTAGAGGTGGGGTCTCACTATGTTGCCCAGGCTGAACTTGAACTCCTGGTTTCAAGCAGTCCTCCTGCCACAGCCTCCAAAAGCCCTGGGATTATAAGCATGAGTCACTGTGCCCAGGCCAAAGTGTATAGCTTATAAAATAAATCATGATTATTTTGAAATACTAAGAACTAAGGATTTGCCTTGCCAGATCACAAAATGTATTGTAAACCTTTCATAATAATTAAAACAGTATGGTATACAAGTAAACCTAATGATACAGAATTGGGAATTCAGAAACAGACCCAAGTATATTTAAGGATAGGCCAGGCACGGTGGCTCACGCCTATAATCCCAGCACTTTGGGAGGCTGAGGCGGGTGGATCACCTGAGGTCGGGAGTCCGAGACCAGCCTGATCAACATGGAGAAATCCCATCTCTACTAAAAATACAAAATTAGCTGGGCGTGGTGGTACATGCCTGTAATCCTAGCTACTCGGGAGGTTGAGGCAGGAGAATCACTTGAACCCGGGAAGCAGAGGTTGCAGTGAGCCAGGATTACACCATTGCACTCCAGCCTGGGCAACAAGAGCGAAACTCTGTCTCAAAAAAAAATTAAAAGTTAAAAATTAAAAAAAGTGTATTTGAGGATGAAGTGTATGATGAAGGTGGCAGTTCAATCAGTGGGAAAATGATAATGATTCAGTCCATGACCTCCTACTTGACAGTATCTGTGGAATAAAGGGAGTTTAATTTAACGTTTCCCTAGCCCTGAATATGTGTAAAATTCAACCTCTATTTTAGAGGTTCATTACTGACTTTTTATATTTGTAACAGGTAGCTACCTATCAATGCATTCAACTGCAAAAATCACTTAAAAAAATGCTTCTGCAAAACATGTGATTCCAACCAGTGACTGTTTCTCAATTAGAAACAGATATTAAAAAGGAGCTTTTGCAGGTAAATTGTTTGGAGGCAAACAAAACAAAAACAACAGAGAAGGGAACCACTAATATAAAGGAGAGAAAGTGTAGCTATGAAAACATGTCAGAAACAAGTGTGTGTTGTGAGGTTAGGCTTCATTTTCCCTTCTGCTGGAGTTTTGGGCCTTCATATCACAAGGTATTCAATGTTTTGTTAGCATTTATCCTCAGCTCTCATTGGAAATATTTCTGTTTGATTAATGTGAACAAAACTCGTGAGCTAATTAGGAAAACAAGTATAAAGTTTCCACTATAAAGTATTACTCGATTTTTGATAATTATTTTTTAACTACATAGAGAAGTTTTTCATATTCTAGCAAGTAGTTGAAAGACTTCTAAACCTTTTATTTTCAGCAAGCATAATAAATAGAAGAGCTTTCCATACACTCTCGGGTACAGTATTTGCTTATCTGTTACTTTTGTGTCGTATGAAACCTACACAGAAGCAATACATATTTTATAATACTGAATATATGATCATCTAATAATGTAGGAATGTATAAGATGGTCTGTTATTATGGGATTATGAAGCTATGTATAACTTGAACATGTGATTAAATTCAGCCTTAAAGGGCCTGTGGCTAAATCATAAAAAAAAAGATGTGTGTTTTACATTTTCAAACAAACAAATGCAGCCAAAAACTATGACTCCCTCCATACCCCCCACAAAAATACAGAGCTACTGTTGGAAGCTTGCTCCAGAGTTCACCTTCTGTTTTTATGATGACCTGTTCTTCTTTAAGAGTTATCTAAACTACTCAGTTCAATTTATGTTCACTTCCTGCAGTTCCGTCTTTGGTACAGAAAAGGGACAGTTGCTTCCTTATAGTTTGAGAAAATCGTTGTCAATTCTAATTTTTCTTCATTCTAAATATACCACATTTAAAAATTTTTTTCTTGCATTTATCTCTTCTTTTTGTTCTTGAATTACCTTTCTACTCACTCTCTTAAGAAAGGGTGAAAAACTGAATTGTATTTGGACAATGATAGATACTGAATCTAATGATAGTCTTACTCTATGCCATGTGTATATTGGTGCCTGATGTAATTATAGTAACTAGAAAATGGTTTTTCTAGCCTTTTAAAGAATAACTAAGTTGAAACTGTCATTCATCATATATATAATTTTTTAATCCGTAAGTGTATACTTTCTATTTAAACATATTAAATAGCTTAGTTCTTTTTAAAATAATTACTTAAAATCAATTTTTCACATACATTGTACTTAATAGCAAATACAACTTAAGCACAGGTAGATATACTTGGAAATACAAGTATTTTGAACTTAGCTTCTAATCATTTATAATTGTTATTAATTTAAAGCACCCAGGGTTAAAGCAAAGCTTTGCTTTTCTCTCCCTTCCTCCTTGTTCATTAAACCAAGTTTATGGGGTTTATTAAGTCAAGTTAATGGGGTTCATTCTCTTTTGATTTAAAGATGTTTAAAGAAAGAGTTCTGTAATTTTACAAAGCTTAAAAACCACATACCTGATAAGTTAGTAAATATACCTGTCTCATCCTTAGAACTACCTTAGTAATAACAAGTATTGTAGAAAGGTGCTTAGGTTAAGGGCTGTCTAATACTTATTGCTTCAAATGGCCTTCATTCTTTGTTAGAGTAATCCAACATGAGATAAAAATAAAGTGAAGTCTGGGAAATTTATATTTTCAAATTTTGTAGATAATCATGACACAATTATGTCAAAATATTGCCCCAAATTTCTACATGATTTAAGTAGCAATTCTTATTTACTAGAAAGTAATTTAAAAATATGTTTGGATTTCATCAAAATAACTGATTCTACTTTTAAAAAACAATTTATTTTAAAATAGTTTCAGGACATTACCTTCCCACCCAGTCACTTGAAAGGGAAAGATCACTCAGATTTTTCAAGATTTTTGCTCAGAGAACAGCAAATTTCATCTAGAGTTTTCTGAATGTGCAATTTTATAAACTAGGCAGTCGAAGTAATGTGAGTGAGTCTTATAAAGAGAAGGTTCTGAGAAGGGAAGATTTCTAATGAAAATGAAAAAATATAATCAAATCACTTGACTTGCAGCTACTGATCCTATCCTCAGGTAACATGTATCAAGTCTGTAGGGAGGTTAGACCCTGTGTGTGTTTGTGGTGTGATAGAATTTGATCCCAATGACAGGATGCATTTTTTCTCATGTCATGATTTTCTATGTATCAAAATAGGAGGCTATTTGAAGAGTGTTTCTGTGCCTGTACATGCATTTAAGTTTTAAATTTGAGTGTGTATTTTTTGTGAATTGGAAATGTGAGATAGTTTCACTTTAGATAATCTGGTTTGATCATGGCAAAGCACCTTTCCTCATTTTATGACTCTTCTTTTAATTGGCTCACAGATTTATTATGACTGTTGAGTAAGATTCACATGTCTTTTTGTACTATGCACATGCACAGGAAAGTCTGTAAAACATCTTTTCTTCTCCCTAGAGCCTGTGCATATTCACACCACCTGGAATAAAGGAAGGAAAACCCCGCCTCATCCCTGCTGGGCCCATCACTCAGGGCACCACCGTCTCTGCTTATGTGGCCAAGTCCAGGAAAACATTGCTAGTAGAAGACATCCTTGGAGTAAGTGGCTTTTTGACTCTGTGTGATATTTTTGACCTAAAGTATTTAAGAGAGATGGCATATCATTTTGATGTTATAATTTAAATAGTTTCATTTTAAAAAGCACTAAAGCTAGTTACAGATCAAGATATTAATGTATAAGTTAATTTTTTGTACTCAGAAAATTCCCTTTACCCACTAAGATCTAAATTTGCACAGTTCTTATTTCAACACGTGCCAGTACAGTTAAACACAAAAATACTGTATATATTTATATTAATGTAAACTAAATAATTACTGTTTTATGTTTCATATATTGCTAGGACTCATATGAATGAGTTAGCTATTGCTGTATGACAAACTACCTCAAGTTTTAGTGGTATCATACAGTAGCCACGTGTTATTTCTTATGAATCTAAGGACTAGGTTATTCTGCTGGTCTGGACTGCTGTCAGTTGGATTTGCCTATGCGTCTGAGGTCAGCTGGCCATCAGTTAGGTGCTGGCTGGCCTCTTATGCCCTCTGCTTTCCATGTGTCTTTCACCCCCTTCCAGTAAGGCTATCCTGGCATGTTTTTGTGAGGTAGCAGGAGTCTGAGAGAAGTAGTGGGAAACATGCAAGTGAGTTTTCAAGCCTCTGCTTACGTGAAATTTACTACCTTCCCATTAGCCAGAGCAAATCACGTGGACAGGCCCAGACTCAGTATAGATCACTAACCAAGGACATAGATACAGAGAAACTAGACAAAGTGGAGCCCTCAGTCTAGTCTTCCACAGTACATGTGGACATTTTAATGAAATTTTATGACATGGAATATAGACTTTAAAGGTAACAAGTACACAGGTGTAAAAAAATTGCTCTAAGTGCTAATAGGAGCCATGAAACCTGGGTTTTAATTTTTTTTTCCACCATTATTTGTATGACCTTGAATAAATTTGGTAGCTAGAGGAAGGAAGGAAGAGACAGAAAGAGAGAAGGGAAAGAAGGGAGGAACGGAGGGAAGGAGAGAAGGAGGGCCCATGCTGTATAAGTTCTCATTTGAAAATGTTCTGTTGTGTATGTAAGCTTTCAAAAGATCTGTACATTCCAAGTACAGAGTTACACTATTTCATGAAGTTCTAATTCATCCTGATAGCTTCTTACAGACAGTAGAAATTGAATAAATAGAATTGATGCTTTTGATATTAATTCATTCAATTTCCCTGTACTTCTTTTGAGTAAATTTGCTAAGCTAGAAAATTATTAAAATCAAAGAACCAATTTCATTTCTTATGATAAATAGTTGATCATTATTAGATGATTTGAATACTTAATATGGGCCTTTGAGATTCAATTAGAATGGTTGTTATTAACATAACTTTTGTGTTACTCTAGGCTTAAAAATAGAAAAAAAGTTTATATATAATTTTCTTCACATAGTGTTTACATTTGAAGTAATTTTCTCTGTGGCATTGTACCTGTAAACACCCTAAGACTGTTCTGGCACATATAAGATGATGAATAAATGCCAGCATTTATGAGTACTTTTATTATTATCATATGAAATTAACATTCATCATTCATTCATTAAATTTATGCTGCATAAGGATAAATAAATATTAAAGCAGTATTTGGGTATAAGTTCCATGAAAAAGTAAGCATTTTCTTACCTAAGATTTATGGTGGCTATCATCATTTATTTTTCCTTTGAAAAGTACTGCTTATTATTAATTACAAGTATCATGGCAATTTCTGATAGAAATAAGAATCATCACTTAACGATCATTTCACTAAATTTATGTCTTTTCGTCTTTTTATTTTTCAGGATGAACGATTTCCAAGAGGTACTGGACTGGAATCAGGGACTCGTATCCAGTCTGTTCTTTGCTTACCAATTGTGACTGCAATTGGTGACTTGATTGGTATTCTCGAGCTGTATCGGCACTGGGGCAAAGAAGCCTTCTGTCTTAGTCACCAGGAGGTGAGGCCTTTAAATGCTGCATGTTAGAATTTTTAGTTGTACCTAGCTCATTGAAGGTGCTTGTTAGTATTGCTAAGTAATACTAAACTGAAAATACATGAATTATTATTTAAAATCGCAATTTGCTTAACAGTGTTTTGATACTAATAATAATGATTTTTAAAATCTGTTTCTGTTTAGAGAGGAAACTGGTTACATAAGAAATATGGTCCTTTTGTTAAGTAAAATCCAGTATAACAATAAAAGGTATGCCGTACTCTGAGTCATAGAAAGTAGTAGAAGGACTTTGGAGACTTTTCACACTCTGGTTGTCTTTATGTCTTCTTTAAAATGTCTTTTTCTTAGCTTATGTCCTGAATAAAAGGCTCTAGTGTCAAATACATTTGAGTTCCATTCACTATTCACTGAATAGGCTCATTAATACTAAAAACAAATATTAAAATGATACATTTATCACATCCAGTATAAACCAGTTTCCTTCAGTGGCCTAACTCCTCTCCACTTGCCTGAATGAACCCATCTCCTGCTACCCCACCTGTCCCTCACTCACTCCAGCCACACTGGATCCTCAGGCAAGGCTGACAGGCTACTTACTCAGGCCTTTGCATTTTTTTCTTCTCTCCACTAATGCCCCTCATGGCCACATCCTTTGGAATTTCCTTAAATGTTGCCTTCTCTATAAGGCCCTCCCTGAACACTTCATGTACATTTGAATGGCTCCTAGTCAATGTTTCTCTCTTCTTCTGCTTTTTCTCTGTAGCACCTGTCACTATCTAATCTATTATATGCTACACTTATTTCATTTCTTGTCCCTCTCCCTGAAGTACACTGAAGGCTACTCCATTTCTGTTATTTACTACAGTATCTCCAGCACCTAGAATAGTGCCTGGTACATAATAGACACTCATGAATATTTGCTGAATGAGTGAATAATAAAAGAAGTAGAATAGCTAGTAATTTTGAGGAACTTGTTAGCTTGTGTATAAATATATATGTATGATTTTTACATTTTAGAAATACTTCATTATTTAAAGTGGTCATTAGATTGCTTTTCAATAGTATTTTTGTTAAACTGAAAAACAATAATTTTGTGAAAATCATTGGGCTACAGCTCTCTTAACAAAATCAGTTTGTTTTCCATTTTATCCAAAATTAAGATGAACAAGAGAACATTAAAGTCACTTAAATAGAAGGGGAAAATATAAAAGAAAAACCTTGTAAATATTTGGTGCTTTGTGTTTGGAAAATGTTCAAAAGCTCAGTGATCTCAGAAAATTCTTCATATACATGTATGCCCCAGTCCTTCGTTGAGATGACTACATGTAGTATATATATGTGTGTGTGTGTGTGTATATATATATAAAATGCATTATTACTTATAGGTATGTATTTCTCGTTTTTTTTTTTAGGTTGCAACAGCAAATCTTGCCTGGGCTTCAGTAGCAATACATCAGGTGCAGGTGAGTCTTTGGGGTGTTTTTGCAGGGGCTTTCTAAGGGAGAAGAGGTTTTTAGAGTGCGGCATTGAAGACTGGAATAGAGGTCAAGTCACCCCATGTGTTATTTTGGGATATTAGAATATCCCGTTATTTCTAGAAATTTTAACTTAGTCAGTTATATGTACTTACTCCCTGCCTTAAATATTTTGCAATTATATGTGTGTGCATTTATATACATGTATATCTATATATAAAATAAACACATATATAATTTATGCAATAAATGGCATATGTCCTGCTGTAGTACTTGTTTTCCACTGAAAACCTAGGAACAATCGCCTACTGGAGTTGCATTGATATTTTTATGATTCCATTTCCGAAATTAAATTTTTCTCTAAGTGATCTATGAAACGTTCGAACTTTAAGATATCTGGTTCTCTTGAAGATATCTAATTTAAAAATCACCAACTACTTATAGTTTTACTGGTGGTTAGACTTTAAAGAACATGGTAGCAATACAGCATTCTTTGTATCTTCTCCTTCTCTCTTTTTATTTTTTTGGTGGTGGTTTTATTTTTCTATTTCTGTTTCAGCAAATTGAGGTTGATGAGGGAGGAACTGTATGCTAGGAAGAAAAATCGAGCTGTAGGATAATAGAAGGAGTAGAAAGGACTCGAATTATCAGATGTAGGTGGAATATGTGCTCTACTACAGTTTTTAGAAGTACAGTGTAAAGTAGTTCTAAAGAGGGACTTGGGAAGACTATCCAGACCTGAATGCTGCTTCTATCACTTACCAATTCTGAAGCCTCAGTAAGGTTCTTAACATCTTTATAGCCCCATTATGAAATGTAAATTCCAAACCTATAGTATTTTGTGGTGCTTGAGACAATAAATACAAAGTGCTTAAAAACAATGTTTAGCACATTTAAGGGTTCAGTAAATATTAATGGTTATTGATATTATTATTACATTATAATCCAAGTGATTGTGTTAGGCCTTCTTTCAATAAATAAGGCAATTAGTATTCTGGAAGTTTTATTTTTAAATAAGCAGAAATCTCTTATAATTGTAGCTATTATTTTATATGGTAGGTATGCAGAGGCCTTGCCAAACAGACAGAATTGAATGATTTCCTACTCGACGTATCAAAGTAAGTGTTCATTTCTAGGGATGTAGTAGCTCTTATTAATCGATGGTTTAAATTAAGGGCAGCCTGTGGCAGAAATAGACTATTGTCTGTTGCAGCTGATAACTGAAGACCCGTCTTTACAAGTAGTCTGGGAAGAACAGTTAATCATATTATGGATTGTAGAGTTATATTCTCATTCACGTTCACTGTAAAGTGAAGGATTGCAGATATATATGTGATGATGTTAATTTTCAATTTGATGTATGTTTTCTAAATAGACTCTCTTAGAATATGTTAAAGACACTAAATATCTCTATTTGTGCAGGAGAATACTGGCTACAGTAGGAGGGAAAATATTCTGGTTTATTGTTTTCCAAAAAGTCCTATTTGGTTTCTCTAACAATGTCAACAAATTAAACATCATCATTATTATTATTTAAATTTTCCCATGTGTAGTATCTCAGTTATCATTTCCGAGAAAATGTTATATTTCCCTGGTTTGGCCTAGAAAAACTCCCTTTGGCCGGCAGTGGAAGCAATTATATAATAGATGTTTATTAAATCACGTATTTTTATTGGTTTTATTTACTACAGGAGTCTTCGTCTATATATCTGACCCATATAATTAATCATTGAGATCTAAACTATGCCCCGGGCTATGGTAACTTTAGGGTCATGTCCTCCTACAAGTTTACTAAAGGAATAATATAGTTTTTCCTCTGTGGCCTCCAGCAACAACGATGACATGTTATGTTTCACATGTCACTGTATATGCACCTAACAATTTACGCATCAGTAATTATTATTGATGCTCATTAATTAGTTCGAAGTTACTAGTTTATGTTACATTTAGTTTTTGAAATAATAAAATTAAAGAAGTATGGGAGTGAAAAAGCTCCCCTTGGATACCTAAGCCAACTAGGTTAAACACTACCTAGCCAGTGGGGTCTATCTTAAGAGTCCTTCTTTACATTTTCCATACATTACATGCATATTGATTTATCTTTTTCCAGATTTACATTTTAGTATATGCACTATTTGCTTCTGAAACATTTACTTGCCGTTCATAACAATGAATATATACTCATATAAAGTCATTAGATCCATAGCATTGCTTGTATTCTGACATTTCTTCTCAAATGAATTACATTACTTTCTCAGTACACTTTAAATACTAACTTTCTCCAGTTTTCAGTGATAATTTATATTTAACTATTGAGATTTAGCACATTTAACTATTTTTATTTTAGATCAGAGTTATTAATGAAAATATTAAATATGGTGGATGCAATTTTATTTCTGCGTACTTTGTTAAATGCAACAAACTTTCTCTCTACACTGATACTTATCAATAAAATAAATACTGATTGCATTCTCTGGAATTATAGAGCCCTCATGCTGAGGTCAATGATAAGGTTTCATTTATCTCTTTAAAATAATATTACAGTACTGATTTTTTTTTTTTACCAAAGCACAAAAATCAAATGACATATATCTTTATGTTTTTTATTTAAATGTAAACAAAACCAGGAAATGTATTCAAAGTGTAATGTGTACTGTGAACTAATGAAATTACTTACAGGATTTATATTTCTTTTTTTCAGAACATATTTTGATAACATAGTTGCAATAGATTCTCTGCTTGAACACATAATGGTAGGTTGTTTTTGTTCTGAGTATGATTTTGTTTAACCCTTAGACTCATGGTGCTAATATATGGCATAACATTTAAACTTATTCATCCACAGGCACTTTTAATGTGACGAAAACGTGGTGGCTTAGGAATTCACCTTGATCTGTTTGTCACTTCTGTTAATTTTGGGGGAGTAAGTTTGAATAACATTTTTAAAAATCTCAGAGCTTTTCTTTATTAATAGAGAGCTATACTTAGAAAAGACATTTGGTTTCTTTTTATGTTCTTCAAAACACCCCTTACATATGGGATATGTGGGGAATTCTCAGTTGATTTTTTCCTGATCTTCAAGTTCCTTCTACTTAGTTCTAGTCTTAATTATTCCTCTCTCCTAGATGGCTATCGGGCACTTTTGAGCCTAAAGCTGTATGACGTAGAGTTATAGGCATATTTCCCTATGCTACTGAGTACTTTTAGGTCTCTAGTGAGACTTCTTTCAGAAGTGGCTTCTAGTTGTCAGAATGTGTGGGTGGATGCCATGCACGCCCAGGCCTTCTTGGTACCATTTGTGCCCTGTTATGTGCTTTAATAAATGCTCTTTCTCCTCATTTTTCTGGTCCATCTCAAAATACAGTACTCTTCTGCAATAAAGAGTTTTCTCATCTAGAGATTTTATGATGCATACTGATAAGTTTTTTTTATTTGACATAGTAAAAGACAAATATGAAGTGTGCTTTGTGCAACATCTTGTAGAGACAGGAAGTTTACTAAAGGTAATTAGAGAATAACACAGGTTATTAACTTCAGCACATTCTTTATGTGATAAGTTATTTCTATGGTTTTATCTAGACAAAAATAAAATACTTGTACATTAAAATAACTTCTCTTGTTATGAAACAACTGAAGGAATTTGTAAATCAGTGAATAGCTTTAAGAAAAATATAAAGCTATAATGTAGACTGACACTGAGCTTATGCCAGGGGTACAAGGAGCACTTATTGCTCGTTCTTTGTGTTATTAATATTTTCTTTTAAAAATGGCTTTATTGAAGTGTAATTTACATACTATACAGTTCATCCATTTAAAGTGTTCGGTTCAGTGGTTTTTAGTATATTCGTGGATATGTGCAACTATCATCAATCAATTTTAGAACATTTTCATTACCTCATAAAGCAACTTGATACCCTTTTAGATATCATCTCCTTAGCTTATCACTTCCTTATGCCCCTATTTCTCCTTGCCTCACCAGCCCTAAGCAACCATTGTCTACGTTCTTTCTCCATGGGTTTACCAATTCTGGGCATTTTATCTGAAAAGAATCACATAATATGTAGCGTTTTGTGCCTGGCTTCTTTCACCTAGTATACTGTTTTCAAAATCATACATATTGTGCGTGGGTCAGTACCTCATTCCTTTTTATGACCAAATAATATTCCATTTTATGGATATACTTACCACATTTAAAAAAATCCATTCATCAGTTGATGGACATTTGGGTTGTTTCCATGTCTTAGCTCTTGGAAGTAGTGCTGCTGTGAACATTCCTCTACAGGTTTTTGTTTGAATGCCTGTTTTCCATTGTTTGGGGTATATACCTAGGAGTGGAATTGCTGGGTCATGTAGTAGTTCTGTGTTTCACTTTTTGAGGACCTACCAAAATTTCCATGGCAGTTGCACCACTTTTCATTCCCAATAGCTGTGCACAAGAGTTCTGATTTCTCCACGTCCTCACCAACACTTATTATTATCCGACTTTTTCATGATAGTGGGTGTAAAGTGCTATCTCAGTGTGGTTTTGATTAGTATTTCTCTGGTGACTAATGATGTTGAGTATCGTTTCATGTGTTTATCGGCCACATGTATATTGTCTTAGGAGAGATGTCTATTCAGAGCCATTGACCACTTTTTAATTGAATTCTTTGTATTTTTATTATTGACTTGTTAAGAGCTCTTCATATATTCTAGCTGTAACTCCCTTGTCTCATAATTGCTTTGCTAATGTTTTCTCCCATTTTGGTAGGTTTTCACTTTCTTGATAGTGTCTTTTGAGGCACAAGAGATTTTAATTTTGATGAAATCCAATTTAGCTATTTTTTCTTTTGCTGTTTATGCTTTTGGTTTTATATCTAAGCCAAATTTGAGATCATGAGAATGTACTCAGATATTTTCTTGTAAGAGTTGTAGGGTTTTTAACTCTTATATTAGGTCTTTGATGTGTTTTGAGTTAGTTTTTGTATATGATGTTTGGTAAAGGTCCAGTTTCATTCTTTTCCATGTAGCTATCAAGTTTTCCCCAGCACATCAGTTGAACAAAAAATGCCGTTTTCTTTCTGGACTCTCGATGCTATTGTGTTGCTCTATATGTCTGTGGTAATGCCAGTGCACTTTCTTGATTACTGTGGTTTTGTAGTAAGTTTTGAAATTAGGAAGTGTGAGTTCCCCAACTTTTCAAGATTCTTTCAGCTCTTCTGGGTACCTAACAAATACATTTAAATTTTAGAAGTAGCAGGTCAATTTCTACAAAGAAATCAGGTGGAATGCTGATAGGAATTATGTTGAATCTGTAGAGCAATTTGAAGTATTGCCATCTTAACAACTGTAAGACAATTAAGACTTCTAATACATGAACGTGAGGTATTTTTCCATTTATCTAGATCTTAATTTTTTTCAACAGTGTTTTATGTTTTTTGAGAATAAGTATTGCTTTTATTTTGGCCAATTTATTCCTATTTTATTTTTTTAATGCTATTATAAATGGAATTGTTTTCTTTATTTTTTGATTTTATGCTGCAAATGTGTAGAAACAACATTGGTTTTTATACATTGATTATGTATCCTGCAAGCTTGATGAACTCATAGATTAGTTTCAATAGTTTCTTAGTGGATTGCTGTTACACACACACACACACACACACACACACACACACACACGATCATGCCTTCTATGATTAGAGATAGTTTTACTCCCTACTTTCTAATCCAGGTGTGTTTTATTTCTTTTTCTGGCATAATTACCCTGGCTAGAACCTACAGCACAAAGCCGAAAAGAAGTGGCAAGTGTGGACTTTCTTATCTCATTCCTGATCTCAAGGGAGAAGCATTTAGTTTTTTGCCAGTAAATATGATTTTTTTTGTGGGTTTTTCATAGATGGCCTTTATCAGGTTGAGGAAATTCCCTTTTTTCCTAGTTTATTGAGTGTTTTTATCATGCAGGTATGTTACGGTTTGTCAAATAATTTTTGTGCATCAGTGTAGATGATCATATGGTTTTTATTTTTAATTCTATTGATAGTGTATATTTCATCAATTGATTCTTGGATATTAAAGTAACCTTGCATTCCTGTGATGAATCTCAGTTCATTATGGGGTATAATTTATATTGGAATTGCCTTAAATTTAGAGAAAACTTGAATTGATATCTTCAGCAAATGATGTCTTCCTAGCCAAACACATTTTCTTATTTTCAGTTTTTAAAAAAAATTTCTTGACTGAATGTATTGATTATGGTCCCCCACAGTTAACTTGTTTTTCCAGTTTATAGTCTTTAGTTTTCAAGATAGACAGTGATTTATAATGCACAGTAGTAGAGGTTCTGGTGGTTCTTCTTTTCCAGTTTTTACAGTACTTATTTCTTTGTGTTTGTTAATGTATTAGCTGGAACCTAATGAACACTGTTGAATGGAAGCAACAGGTATCAATAGGAGAAAAATTTATTTTCCTTGATGTGTGTACTTCTTACATTTCATTGCTATGTATATTTGTTTTGGGTCCACAGCAGGTATAATTTATCAATTTTGAAACATTTCCTTCTATTCCTAATTTTCTGTGAGTTTGCATCTGATTTGGTGTTGGGTATTATCACATTTTTATAAGCAATTTGAAAATGATTGGAGTAGACAATTGTGTTATTACTCAGCGTTGAACCACTCCTGCATTCCTGGTATAAAGGCTGTTTAGTTGTAATGTTTTCTTTATTCCTGGGTTGGTTGTTAATATTTATTTCCAAGTTTGCATCTATATTCATACATCAGATCACTCAATGGTTCTGTATTTCTGTCCTTGGGTAATATTGGTATTGGGTTATGCTACATTTATAAAATGAGCTAAGAAATGTTCCGTTCTTTTCTGTGGACTAAAGTGGGTTAAATAATATACGTGTTATTTGTTCCCTTAATGTTTGATATAAATCAGCTAAGACCCCTTTAGAGTCTTATTAGGGGTAGATCTCTGATTCTCTTTTCAATTTCTTCTATGACATTGGATCCTTCAAGTTTTCATTCACTTTTTTCTGCTATAATGTTTCTTGGGAATCTGTTGTATTCCTGTAATACATAGTAACTGGAGTTATCAAATGGTGAGCAAAACCCTTCACAGCCTCTGTCCTCATTGAGGTTTTACTCTGTGGGGCGACAGACGTGAGCCAAATATCAACATAACTGTGAAACTAGTCAGAGTCAGGCCTATAAAGGAGCATGACAGTGCCCTGAAAGCTGGTGATGGGATCTAACAGAGCTGGGGAGGCTGTGGCAAGCTTTCCTGATACTGTGACTTTGGTCTGGTGGATGTGCGGAAGTTACACAGGCAAAGAGGAAAGAGGGTTCTACTTTAGGGGATGGGGGAACAGTGTGCTTCTGTGTAGAAAGGCCCTGGAAGGGCCAAGTCACCCAGGCCTGGGAGGGAGTTTTTAATTAAGGCTTGTAAGCTAGAGGTGCAAGATCAGGTATGTGTTTTGAAAAGATAACCCTGGATTAGAGGAAACAAGTGGGGAATGAGGTTAGACTTTTTCGAGGAACTTTTTGACAATCTAGAAGATTTATTATTTTCAGACAAGCAAATCTGGGTAATTTTTTTTTTTTTTTTCCCTGAGACATAGTCTCGCTCTGTCTCAAGGCTGGAGTACAGTGTACAGTGGCATGATCTCAGCTCACTGCTACCTCTGCCTCCCAGGTTCAAGCAATTCTCCTACCTCAGCCTCTCGAGTAGCTGGGACTACAGGCACGAGCCACCACGCCTGCATAATTTTTGTATTTTTAGTAGAGACGGGGTTTCACCATGTTGGCCAGGATGGTCTCAGTCTCTTGACCTTGTGATCCACCCGCCTCAGCCTCCCAAAGTGTTGGGATTACAGGCGTCAGCTACCGCGCCCGGCCTAATCTGGGTAATTCTTAAATTCCTAGGTGATCAGTTCATGTAGGTCAGTGCTTCTCAATGGGTTGATGCTGACGTTTGGGCAGAGCAGTTCCCTCTGGCACAGTGTTATCCTGGGCACCGCAGATCTGCAGCATCTTTAGCTTGTGAGAACTCGTAACCAACAAACATACCTGCACTTATTTCCAGATGTCCCGCAGCCAGGTGGCTCAGCTGCTGGTTGGGAATCAAATAATTAGATTTTCAAATCAATTTTTATAAATTTGTAGGTACTTTATATTTCCTTTCTTATCTGAAAACGTCAACTACTTAACTCAAATTAATGTGAGATAATAAAATAGAGGATTTACTGGCTCAGACTGCTGAAAAGCCATTGAATGTTCAGGCTTATATAATTAGTGGACACGGGGGCTTAAATAATCTTTTCATGAATAGGTCTTTCTCTGTTTCTCAGTTCAACTTACTTTTGTGTAGTCCTTATTCTCAAGCAGTTTCTCTTTACATGATGGTAGCAATAGCCCTGACAGCTGTCGTCTTATGTTTAAAATGAAATTTTATATCAAAATCAATAAATAATCAGTGTTTATATCATATCACTCGCTTCACCAACAAGATAATAAACGAAGCACATTTGTTTCCTTATTTTTTTTACTCTTCTTACCTACTACCCTTACATAGTTTTAGACATATAAATATTTTTATATATTTCATGTTTCTTAAATTAATTTTTCATGATGATGCCTGTAATTTCTTAGATATCATTTAGTAACAAGTGTTACAGTTTCAGTATAGTTTTAATGGTTTCTTTGCTCCTCACTTTTTCTTGAACCCCGAGTCTTCCCATGTGTCCTTGAATTTATTTATCTATTTCTTCATTTTTGCTTGAGCCCATCTCCTTTTCTAAAATAGCTCAAAGATAGTACATTTCTGAGTACTTTACCCTTCTTAAATATCTTTATTTTCCTTTATTCTAGTTTGACTTGGTAAATACATTTAAGCTTAAAGTGAGTTTTCCTTAGAAATTTGAAGACACATTTTAACTGAATTTAAAACCTACTGTTGCTATAAAGAGTGTTGTTCCACTTATAGGTAAACGTATGCATATGTGTGTATGCGTATGTGTGTATGCGTATGTGTGTATGCATACGTGTGTATGCATATGTGTGTATGCGTATGTGTGTGACCTTCTGATGCTTGGACTTTATAATTATTATCAAAATATGTCTAGATTTTTTTTTTTTTTTTTTTTGAGATGGAGTCTTTCTCTGTCCCCCAGGCTGGAGTGCAGTGGCGCGATCTCGGCTCACTGCAAGCTCCGCCTTCCGTGTTCACGCCATTCTCCTGCCTCAGCCTCCCGAGTAGCTGGGACTACAGGCGCCCGCCACCACGCCCGGCTAATTTTTTGTATTTTTAGTAGAGACAGGGTTTCACCGTGTTAGCCAGGATGGTCTCGATCTCCTGACCTCGTGATCTGCCCGCCTCGGCCTCCCAAAGTGCTGGGATTACAGGCTTGAGCCACCGCGCCCGGCCATGTCTAGATATTTTTAACTCCTTTTCAGCATCTGAGGGTCATTTCAAAGTTAAACCTTAATATCTGGGGGGAGTGAAAAGGTAAACATTATGTTTAGAAACGCTTATCTTAAAACAGAAGCCTCTTTTTCTTTTTTTAGATAGGGTCTGGCTTTGTCACCCTGGCTGGAGTGCAGTGGCACGATCTCCGCTCACTGCAACCTCTGCCTCCCTGGCTCAAGCCATCCTCCGACCTCAGCCTTCCAAAAGTAGCTGGGACAACAGACACATGCCATCATGCACAGCTAATTTTTGTATTTTTAGTAGAGACAGGGTTTTACCATGTTGCCCAGGCTGGTCTCAAGCTCCTGAGCTCAAGCAATCCAAGGGCCTTGGCCTCCCAAAGTGCTGGGATTACAGCGTGAGCCTCTGCACCCGGCCACAGAAGCCCTCTTACTGCCTAAAATTGTCAGTTGATTTTTTTGACATATGATGAAATAACATTATCCTCAAACAATAAAAACTTTTATCTCTTCAAATATGTATACCTCACATCTTTTTCTTGCCTACCAGCATGCTAATCATTGTGATAACATACCTTTGTCTTGTTCCTTAATATCTTAAGGCAGCGATTCTGTTATTTTACCGTTTGGTGTAATATGGACTTGTTTTGAGGAAAACGTTATTACGTTTTCTATATATTCTTTTATTCCATTTTACTAAAGTTTTTATCATTAATGATTGCTGAATGGCATCACATGTTTTTGTTTTTGAGACCGGGTCTTGCTCTGTCACACAGGCTGGAATACAGTGGTGCAGTCATGGCTCACTGCAGCCTTTGCCTCCTGGGCTTATGAAATCCTCCCACCTCAGCCTCCTGAGTAGCTGGGACTTCAGATGGATGCTGCCATGCCCGACTAATTTTTATATTTTTTGTAGAGAAGGGGTTCTGCCATGTTGCCCAGGCTAGTGTCAAACTCCTGGGCTCAAGAGATCGGCCCACCTCAGTCTCTCCAAGTGCTGGGATTACAGGTATGAGCCACTGCACCCAGGCTCATCATATGCTTTTTGACAACCATGACGATAATCTTGCAGATTTTTCTCCTTTGTCTTGTTGCTATTATGAATTATGGTAATAGACTTTATGCTACTGTACAGTTCAGAATAAACTCTGTTTTTAATATTGTCATATTTGTTTAATTATTGCTAAATTTGATTTGGTTGAATTTTTATTTATAACTTTTCTTCTGTTTCAAAAGTAAATCTGTCTATGATTTTCTTTTTTATAATTTCTTTGTCAGTTCTCAGTATCAGTGACACAGCATATATTGTAAAAACAACTGGAAAAAAATTGTTCTTTTCTAAATGTAGATCAGTATAAATTGTACAGGAATTTGTTGAAGATTTTTAAAGAACTCATATTCAAAGCCATTTGAGGCTGGTGCCTTTTTTGGTAATATTTTTTGATAGTTTTTGAATTATCTTTATGATTCTGGTTGGATTTGTATTTCTCAACACTTTCTAAGCTTATTTTATTTTCTGAAACTTTGTCCATTTGATCCAGATTTTAAACAAATATTAACATATTTATGCCAAAATATTTATTAAGCAACTGACATTACCTCAAACACTACAGATACAAATTTCACTGAATATAATTTAATGTTTAATAATGCAGGATCATTCTTGTTACTTAATAATTTAAAATCTCATGGGTTTGTGAATTAGATGAGTGATTCGTCTGTATTTGCCAACGACTCAGCCCCATCACTCTCGCCCAGGCTTTATGTCATTCATTTTTCCTCAAATATTTATTGAGAGTTTTGGGTTATGGAGATCTTACATGTTCTAAGCCAGGGGTTGGTTGGCAAACTTTTTGTTTTGTAAAGGGCCAGATAGTAAATTGTTACGCTTTGTGGGCCGTACTCTCTTGCAGCTACTCAACTCTGCTGTTGTAGCAGCCATAAAAAGTACAGAAATGAATGCACGTGGCTATGTCCCAATAAAAATGTTATTTACATTAACAGGCAGGGGGCAGGGTTTGGACCACAAAATTTAGCTGGCCCTAACTCAGCCTTGTTCTGGGCATTTGGAATACGGTGGGGAAAGAGAAGTGGTTTCTGCTGTTTATATAGCTCACAGGCTAAGGGAGGTGAGAAGTAGCCCAGAGCTCCTGATACTAGGCAGTATACTCAGTCCCTGCGTAGTGGGCATGGCCAGTATTTGTTGGGTGTATAAATACAGTTCTATAGTAGCAGTGAGCACAAACGTGTAATAGTATAATAGGATGAAGACAGTTACCTAACTTAGACTTATTTTTATCAAATCTATACATTTTATATGAGATGCTATATTTTCCCCTGGCTGCAAGGTTCCTCTTGCAGAGACTTGGCTGTTTTACTCTAAGGATGAATTCTTTTTCTCCGAGGAATAATTTCATGGCTATGATCTGGATAGTTGAAGTTACCAGAATTCTCAGTAGAGGTAAATACTGTGTTAATGATGCAACTGTAGCCCCAACCCACTCAGGACAGTAGGATATGTTAGGCATTGAAGAAATATTTGTTGAAGGAAATGGAAGAACAAATGAGTGATGAAATGAATACATGGTTTCCATTTAGAAATGGAAAAAGCATACTTGTTATAAAAGCATGGGCCATGGGAACAGCGAGTATCAGTTCAAATACTGTTACCATTTACTATTCATGTAATAATGGGACAAGTTACTTCTCAGTGCCTCAATTTTCCTAATATGTAAAATGGGAAAAAATTTTCCTGAGTTAATATTGTTATCGTGAGGAGCAGGCAAATCAATTCATATAAATGTGCCTGGCACATAGTAAACACTTAATCTGTACAAATTTTTATTAGACAGTACATCACATAAAATTCAGCTAATGCAAATATGAAAGCCATGTATCTCCTTAGAGGTTATATTTCATAGTTTTTACAACTGCTGCATCACAGACATCAACCAATCAGAATGAGTGCTGGTCGTAGTGCTGACAGAGGCTCAGAGCCAGGCACCAGGGAAGGCCTGAGAAGTTCTGGAAGGCATCCATTCTTGGATGGCAGAAGGGCACTGGGAAGATAGGCCAGCAGCTTCTTACCAACTAAAACAGAAGTGTCAGTTGGTATCAGAATACACGACTGATATGCTTCCCCCCAGCATGGCAGTATGGATGCATATCTGCTGTGTATTCTGTTGGGATCTGTTAGTATTAGCATGTAACAGTGACTTTTATATCATATATATATAATATTTATATACTGGTATATTTATTTACTTATAATGCTAATACCAACCAATTATAGGACAGCTGAAATGAATACTTATTTTATGATAAAGTTTACCTGCAAGTTCTTTGAATTTCTCATTGTCTTACTCTTATTTTGTCATTTGTCTTTAGATATATGCAAAAAACCTGGTGAATGCCGATCGTTGTGCACTTTTCCAGGTAGACCATAAGAACAAGGAGTTATATTCAGACCTTTTTGATATTGGAGAGGAAAAGGAAGGAAAACCTGTCTTCAAGAAGACCAAAGAGATAAGGTACAGCTAGAAGTAGAATGTCCTGTCCTCTTATGGTAGATGTGCAGGCGTTCTGTTACCCATCTTTCTGTGCCTATTCACAGGTATGCTGACAATACTTGTCATACTGTGATATCATTCCCACCAGGACCCGCCTCCTGAAGGTAGTACTTCTGGGAATGACATTGCAGTCAGTGCCAGAGAAACCGCGCCTAGGAAGCTTTAGCGTCACTCCTGGAAATGCCGTCTTCCGGAGGCGGTCCTTTTGGAAATCATGTTGGAAAAACTTTCTAGTGCTCCCAGGTAGGTAAAGGTACACTCCACCTGGAATCTGCAGGTTTTCCCATGTCCAAGAGAAAAGGTGTGCTTTTCCAATTCGGCCCCTATGTCTTCCCAACCTGTGGCCTGTCTCACAGTCCAGACGGTAGTAGAAATTGATCTGGTATATTTGATGACTTAAATACACTCTGTGACTGACCAGTTGTTTTAATCAATCATATAGCACACTTGTGTTGCATCTTGAAACTAAAGTCTTTGTTTTTTTAAGTGGCAACCATTGTCACTTAAATGAACAGAATGGAGTTGATTTTGTTGGTGGAGGCATGGGGGCTTGCTCATACCACACCTGGAAACCGACAGAAGGAGCACTCTGACAAAACCTTTAAGAATCAACTTAACATTCAGAAGCGGAGAAAATAATTTTAGACATTTGCGTTTCTTTTGCTTTATGTGTCTTGTTTAACTCATCTTCTGTATAACACCATAAAGTTGTCTGGTAATAACAACATTCGGGTGAAACACTGTGTCTTCTTAATTAAGGATTGCTGTTGATTTGGGCAGTCTATCATACAAGGAGACTAATGTCCAGGAAACTCAAAGTGTGCCTCACCATGGGGCCCCACCACTGTCTGCCTCTCAGCGCTTCCTGTATATTCCATATTCCTTAACTCTGATTTATAGGCACTGTATTGGTACTTGGGCTTTAAAACATTTTTGTCTGTTTGTTGTTGGTTTTTTTTGTTGTTGTTGTTAGATCTCAGTATAGCATCTGGATATAGTCACTTAGATAAGTCATTTCTCTTGCTGAAGATTTGAGTGTTTCCTAACACTACTGGTATTGATTTAATTTTGAAAATAACGACTTTAAAGCCTGTGTTTATAAGCATAAGAAAAACAGAGTGTGATTTACTGTAACTCTCAGATGACTGGTTAATGGCAGCCATTTATGTAAGGGCGGCTTCTTAATTATGGCTTCCACTGACCATACATAGCAAACCACAGAGAACATGAACAAAAGTTATAGTTCAGACTGCTCTCAGACCAACGCAAACAAGCATAAATCATCAAATGGATTCTGATACCCTTTGCTTATGGCAATCTAATTCATTATGTTTATGTTGTTCAAAGCACAAGAAAACCAGGAAAAAGACAACCATGAGTTTTATGCAGTGTTTGGTTCACTCTTTGGTGTTTTAAGTAGATTCTCTTTTGTGTGAACTATCTTTTGAGTTTTTCTGATAGTCCTCTAGCTTTATTTCAATAATGGTGATTTCCTATAATGTTGACTATGTAATAATATGGAAATTATTTTTGAACTATGTAAAATGTAGATATTGTGATTTGTGGACATTTTAATTAAGGAAGTTTTGAAATGAGTGCATGTGTGATGATAGTATAGTAATGAGAAAAATACAAGTATGAAAATATTTTTACAAAGGAAAAATACTAATATTAGATATAAAAAATAGACAATCCTTGTATTTTGATTATTTTAAAATTTAACAAATTAGGTAAAAATACTAGAAGTTGTACATTGTGTTATTTCTATATAGTGCTTGAATTGCAAACACCATAAAATTCAGTTCTGTATAATATCTCAAGCTCACACGTAACCTGTGAGTTGGGTTATATGTGTGGTATAAAGCACAGTGGTAGAGACCAGCATTCCAGTTTTCCTTGTGCCACTGACATTTTATGAATGTTGGCAAATTACTGAACCCATATAGGCCTTCGTTCACACCTCATTCAGAATCCACTAAAAAAATTTACGTTGAAGCATCTTGTAAATTATAAGGTACTTTGCAAATAGAAGGGATTATTATTGTTCAGAGCAGGAGGATGCTAGTTGATTGATCTCAATTTGTGAGTTAATATTTTAAGGTTCTCAGGTTATTACTGTGTAATGTTTTTCTGCTTTATTTTTACATATTTTATAGGGTGATTTAGAATATGTAAATGTAAAATTAATACATGCATTTAAGTAAAACAATGCTTTCAATATTATTAACAATGGAATATTTTTGAATTATTCTACAGCATCCATATTTTAATTAGCATGTCCTTCTCTTTTACATATGCAGATTTTCAATTGAGAAAGGAATTGCTGGCCAAGTTGCAAGAACAGGGGAAGTCCTGAACATTCCAGATGCCTATGCAGACCCACGCTTTAACAGGTAAGAAATAGCCGACGTCGACACTCCATTGATTTCTTCTGTGATGTTCCACTCAGCTGAAACCTCTTCCGCGGAGCCTGAGTTCTCCGTGTCCCAATTCAGTTGTTTCTTCCTTAGTTTTCTTCTTTGAACCAACTCTGCTATCAAGTCAATATATTCAGATATTTATAAAATGTTGGATTCTAATCCACTAATGTATAATGATATCTAGATACAGGGGTTTAGAATGTTATAAAAACAACTGATAGGCAGAAGTTTTAATTTATAGAGCTACCGTGGGATTTTTTTTCATTATACGGTCATGGTTTTGTAATGAACATATTCTCCATCAAAGCATATGCTCAAAGGCTGCAACACATTGTAAGAAATTTGCATACTTTTGAGATGAGTAGGTCTAGCTTTGAAGCACGGTTCTGTCATTTATTAGCTCTCAACTGACCTAGCATAAGTTACTTAATCTCTCTGAGCCTCAGTTTCCTCATCTTTAAGATGGGTGTGATAATGCCAATTTTGTTACTGTTGTTTTAAGATCACAGATAATATTCATAAAAGGTCTGGAAAATTTACCTGACCCAAAGTAACTAAATAAGTTGCATCTTTTATTGGATATTATTAAAGATGGATATTAGGATGGCTTATAAAGATTTTTTGTTTTGTTTTGACTTTCTTTGGAGAGTTGCAAACCCAATTATGTAATTTGATTTTAATAAACCTCTAGAAATGGAAAGTCTCAGGATTGGTGCTGTGACTGTTAGAGAGTAATATTTACAGTAGTTTGACAGCAGTGTTTAGTTAATTCCAACTCGTGGTTTACTTTAAGAGACAAGTAACATAAGCAATAGGAAGTTTATTCAGTTATTTGATCAATTGATGTCAAATATACACAACTCATATAAAAACATAGCAATATTCTAGTAATATATACTGTCAATAAATTAAAGGTACACTGAAAATTTATTTTTTTCCAAAAGTCCAAACTCATCATTTAGTGGTTAAAAATTAAATATATTTGCTTATCCTTATGTCAAATCTTTATGTAAAAATGTATGAGTCAGACTATTAAGAAAATGAAAATGCAAGCACCAGATTAGGAGAAAATATTTGTAAAACATGTATCTGACAAAATACTTATATCTAATACATAAAAACTCTTTCAACATAGCAATGAGAAGATAACCCAATTCAATACAAAGGGCAGATGATTTTAACAGACAGTCCACAAAAGGAGATATACAACTGATCACTAAACACATGAAAAATGCTCGAAGTGAGGGGAATATAAATGTAATTGACATGAGACTTCACTGAAGACCAGCTTGAATGGCTGTGACTTTAAAACATTGGCATTAGCAAAGATTGGCCAGGATGTGAAGAAATGAGTACCCTCATACATTGTTGGTGGGAGTATAAAGTGGTACAACCGCTTGGGAAAACAGGTTTGCAGTTTCTTGAAAAGTTAAACATAACACTTACTGTGCAGTCCACTAATCAGCTCCACTTCTAGATACTACTACAAGCAAAATGAAAACATATGGTGCTGCAAGGACTTGTATGCAAATCTTCAAAGCAGCATTATTTATAATTGCCCGAACTGGCTATTAAAAATAATATTGTCCATTAATTGGGAATGAATGAACAAAATACGATATGTCCATTCAATAGAGGTATAACTCACCAATAAAAAAGACTTAACCACTAAGACATGCAACAACATGGATGAATCTCAAAAACCTTTATGCTAAATGAGAGAAGCCAGGCGCTGAAGACTCCCGTGTAACTACCTCCCGTTAGCTATGTCGCTGTTTCTATGCAACTTAGTCCTGTTTTCCAAAGACATTTCCTCACAGTAGGAGTCAGCAAACCTTTTCTATTAAGGATCAGATGGTGAGTATATTTGCATTTATAAGCACTAATGTCCTTGTCACAAGTCCACAGCTCAGCCTTGTGGGGTGATGGCAGAATCAGACAATATGTGAATGAATGGTGTGGCTGTGTTCCAATACAACTTTACTTACAAACAGGAGAGGGCTGATTTGGCCCCTGGGTGCAGTTTGCTGACCACTGCTCTAAGTTTTTAAAGTGGAAACTCTGTAAGTTGGTTTAGCAAGTTACATCTCTCATAAACATGATCAACTTCAAAGGATTATGTTATTTTACCAAATTTAATTGTATTTCTCCTCTGAATCCACGTTTTTTTGTCTGTTAGTAATGCTGGATACTTTAAATGATGAGCTGAAAGCCTCTTAGAGACTATCCTAGAAAACTCACTTGGAGACAAAAGAACCAACGGATTAGAATATTTTTGGAAAGGCTTTAATAAAACTCTGTGGAATGTTACTGTCCCTGAATGTAGAAGCTAAAAGTGCCATTACAGTCATATGTAATAGAAGCATATGTAAATTGCAAAGATTGAGGGGAGATTTATGATCGACTGTGTCCTGTATTTCTTCTGCCTTTTTCTTTTGTTGTTGTTGTTGTTATTTTCGGTTCTGTCACCCCACAGAGAAGTAGACTTGTACACAGGCTACACCACGCGGAACATCCTGTGCATGCCCATCGTCAGCCGAGGCAGCGTGATAGGTGTGGTGCAGATGGTCAACAAAATCAGTGGCAGTGCCTTCTCTAAAACAGATGAAAACAACTTCAAAATGTTTGCCGTCTTTTGTGCTTTAGCCTTACACTGTGCTAATGTAAGTACCATTTATTAAATACCATTTTTTACTACTCAATATTAATTTGGAACCTTTTTCATAAAGCAGCTTAAGGGTTTTTTTTTTTTTTTTCATTTATATTTCCTTTACAAACCAGGAAAAGTAAGTGATTCTTTATTGTCCATGTTTTAGAAAATGTCATAAAATGCCCTGGAAGGAAAAATAACAGTCTCCTAGTAGTTAGTGTTTATTTCAAGGCGGGAATTTGTTAAGAAGAAAAATGAAGTTACTCTAAATGTAAAATGTGCAGGCATCAGTCTTATATTTAATGGTATCTACTGAAATGAAGAAAGAAAATGCTACCTAAACCTTGACTGTTTGTCAAATGCATTCATTTGAGATCCTTACACAAAAGTATAGTCGTAGCTCATGTTTTGACACCTACCAGGAAAGTTCTGTTTGTGACAAAAAATGAGGCACCAGGTTGTCCATGTCAGATGCATTCTAGGTGTTAACTCAGTCCTCATGAAAGTTGTACCGTGTTCACTGAAGGGTAAAATGAAGTTCAATGTGGATTCTCAAGTCTCACTTTAAAAATAGTGGAATTTATTGTCTGTCTTTTACATTGTTATATTTTAGATGAATGGAACATTGAGTATTCTGTAAACTCTAGTAATCCTTTAGTGATATTACTAGAATTCTGAGGTTAGGGAAAATTTTGGTATGGTGATCTTTTCATAGAGTTAAATCAACATACATTCAGTTGCCCCCTTAATCAATTAGAGAAACTGCTTTTTTGGAAATAGGACTGGATTTCATAGGAGTAACCGTGTAACTCATAGGAACAGTGGAGAATACCTAGGAGTATTAACCTTCTGCACTTGAAAGGTCCCGTCTGCAGGTTTCTCCACGGGAACTTCCCCCCACTTTCTCACTGACTTCTTTAGAAGAGAGTACCTAGGAGAATACCTAGGGACAAACACTGGGAAAACTTACCTTCTGGTGACTGAGGGTAACCGTTTTTAATTCAGTTTGTGCTATTTTGTGAGAGTACCCGTCCTCTTTCCTCACGCATTCCTGGTGCCCTTTTGGGGGACAGTTACTGTTACATAGCTCCTCAGAAATAAACTAGGAATGCTGTCAAACACTTTTGCTTCAAACATTTTTAGTATCTGTGTGTCTCTCATAAATAATGTTGACAGCTTATGCTTGTCTCATTTAGTTTAAAAGTCACAAAGATTGTAATTTCTAGTTTATTCGGAATATTGCCTTTTTTTCATTTTTGAATGTAGCCAATGGAATTTAAGTACCATAGAAGCTTGATACATACTATAATATATTAAAAAACACAATAGCAAGATCTTAGGATGAGAAAATTTGGCATTATGTTTACTCTCTGAATATGTATTTGTTATCCAACAAAAGTTGAATATATTTTATGCTTTATTTTATTAATTATCCTAAGATAATTTCTATTTATAAGATAATACATGGGTATGTCTAAAACATGGATAATAAGTGTTAAAATTCATTTTGGATTGTGGTGGTATTATGTATTATTACATACGTGATCAGATCAACTATTATAACATCTTGATAAATGTCAAGAAATAAAAAACAAAAATATTGAAAACTTTTTTCTTAGATACCTATATCTTAAAACAACAATAGTTAATATAACTGTTCATGAATTTTCCTTATTGTTAAATGAAACTAGATTTAGCATAATTTTTTATACTTTTCATTTTGAAATAATTTCAGACAAAAGCAAAAGTTGCAAAAATAAAGTTCCCTGTATACCTTTATCCATATTCCCCAAACGTTAATATATTTGCCATTTTTGCTTTGATATACTTTCTTTGCCTCTCTCTCTCTCTGTTACATAGATACTTTCTCCAGTCTACATGAGAGTATGTTTCAGATGTAATGTCTCATAACTCCTAAATGATTCAGTTTGTATTTTCTCTAAAAACAAGGACTTTATCTTATTTTTTCACTGCGTAATTTAAAAATCAAGAAAATAACATTGGTACTGTATTAGCTTGCTAGGGCCACTGTAACAAACATCACAGACTGGGTGGCTTAAACAACAGGAGATTATTTTCTCACAGTTTTGGAGGCTGGAAGTCCAAGATCAAGATGTATTTCTCCTGAAGCCTCTTTCCTTGGTTTGCAGATGGCTGCCTTCTGCCTGTGTCCTCACATGGTTTCTGCTGTCTCTGTATACATGCCTGTGTCCTAGACTTCTTATGAAGACACTCGTCAGATTAGGACCCACACTTTAAATCTCCTCTTACCATACTTACCTCTTTAAAGGCCCTATCTCTAAATACAGCCGCATTCTAAGGTACTGGGAGTTAGGCTTTAATACATGAATTTTAAGGGGGCCACAGTCTAACCCATCACAAGTACTGCACTGTTATCTCATCTGCAGACCTCTTTAGTCTCCTTTCATCTGGAACCATTCCTTAGTGTTGTCTCTCATGACCTGGGTATTTTTAAAGCGTATACATCTGTTGTTTTTTAGGATATTTCTTAATTTGGATTTGTCTGGTGTTTCCTCATGATTATATGAAGGTCTTATTTGTGACAATGAGTTCACGTGCGGGTGTGTCCTCAGTGCATCCTGTTAGCAGGCATGTGCTTCATCACTGAGCATGTTAACCTTCTGCACTTTGAAGGTCATGTCTGCAGGTTTCTCCATGGGAACTTCCCCCCACTTTCTCACTGACTTCTTTAGAAGAGAGTTTATGTGTAAATCTCTATGTCCATTAATTCTCTCTCTCTCTTTCTCTCTCTGCGATACCTAACCTCCGGTCTAATACCACAGAATGCCCTCTAGCCATCTTATTTTCATCTTCGGAACTTTTTTTGTTACAGTGAGAAATGTGGCTATCACTATTCAGCATCAATCTTATTCCAACTTGTCCCTCTTATTTTTTAAGGAAGCTGTAAGAATTGCTTCCATTAATAAAGTTTTATTATCACAACTTCCCTTAATTCTACCTGAGCTAAGATGCCAAAAAGTACTGATAATTCTGACACCAAAAATTATTTTAATGAGCTATCAGTTGAGAATTTACTGAAGTTCAATTTTAATATTTTAGGAAAGTTTCAGAAAACCTTATTAGCCCTCATTAAAACCAGTATTTTATATTGCTCCTTTGTATTACAGCAATTTGATAACAGGGCTGTTTCAAAATGGGATGTGGGAAAAAGTCATTTTTAGTAAGAATATGTATGAAAGTTAAGAATATGGAAATTGATTATCTTAAAATTTATTCATTTGTCCATGTATCCCTTGAAATATTGTTGTGTACTTTCAAGAATACGTAAATTAAGAACTAGACTAGCAGGTGCAAATGCTTTTCTAAGTCACTAATTGTGGTATCATAATACCTGGATTTAATCATGTTTAAACCACACAGAAAACAAAAAAAAAAACCTCTGAAAAGTTGTGAATAAGTTACTAGGCATTCCATTTTTACATTGATTATTTATTTAAATCATTTAGGGTAAAATTTTTGTAAAATAACTAGTATTAGTTACTACTGGAAATGATTATAATTTTTCTAAACACTTCAGACCCCATCACAACAATGCTTTTCTCCAACAGTGACAAGTACTATGTGCAGCAGCAGTTCTGTCAGGTAGTCACCCTCACTGGACCAAAGCTGGTTACCTTTTCTTTCTGAGATGGAGTTTCACTGTTTGTCACCCAGGCTATAGTGCAATTGCGTCATCTTGGCTCACTGCAACTCCGCCTCCCGGGTTTAAGCAATTCTCCTGCCTCAGGCTCCCGAGTAGCTGGGATTACAGGCATGCGTTACCATGCCCGGCTAATTTTTGTATTTTTAGTAGAGATGGGGTTTCACCACATTGGCCAGGCTATTCTTGAACTCCTGACCTCAGGTGATCCGCCTGCCCAGGCCTCCCAAAGTGCTGGGATTACAGGCGTGAGCCACCTCACCCAGCCAAAGCTGATTACCTTTAAGGTATACATTGAAAATATATGCAGTGCAGCTGTAAGCTCTCTGTGGAATTTATTACCTTTTTTTTTTTTTTTTTTTTTGAGACGGAGTCTCCCCATCGCCCAAACTGGAGTGCAGTGGCGCCATCTCGGCTTGCTGCAAGCTGCGCCTCGCGGGTTCACACCATTCTCCTGCCTCAACCTCCCGAGTAGCTGGGACTACAGGCGCCCGCCACTACACCTGGCTAATTTTTTGTATTTTTAGTAGAGATGGGGTTTTGCCGTGTTAGCCAGGATGGTCTCGATCTCCTGACGTCGTGATCCGCCTGCCTCGGCCTCCCAAAGTGCTGGGATTACAGCATGAGCCACCACACCTGGCCTCAGTTTTCAACTGCAGTGTATTTTTGTCCTTACTAAAGCTTATAAAAATTATATTATTTTTGAAGTGCTTTCAACTCAAAAAGAAGAGATTTGAGTCCACAGCTTCATAATGATTCCTTCTTCCCTCTTCTCCCTGGCCTTCCAGTCTGATGAAGACTGGTGGCTGGGTTTATTTCAAAACTTTGTTCCAATTCAGAAAGACCAGTTCTCATGTCTTCTTTAAAATGGTATTTTTTGCCTTGTTGAAGAAAGCATCCATCTAAATAAAAAAACAAAAGAAAATAGCTCCAAATTTATGCTAGTTTCAATAAGACAGCATCTAGTTTCTTTATAGTGGGATCCCTAGAACCTTACCCACTTGAAAAGGTTGATGCCACGAACTACTGCTAATGACCAAGACCCGAATTCTGGTCACCACTCTGGCACTGAGATGCTTGAGGTTGTTCTTTAGCAATTTCGCTTTGCTGTTTTGAGCATTTTTTTCCCAAGCATCATATGAAAATTAGGAAAAGCACCTTGTATTATGCATTGTCCCAAACAATCACATCTGTGGGTTCCCTGCCTTTTCCTGAATGTTCTACTTTCTAGAGAACATGCATTAGTAATGATCAAGATCATAAATATCAAAAATCTTTGTGCAGAATGAAGTGCTTTTTCATTGTTGACTGTTACTGTCATTTTAATTGTGTTGATCTTGGGGAATTCAAATATTTCTGCTCTTGAACAAATTATGATGTCCCTAATAGAAGCATGTTTTGTACCTGAAAATTCTTGTTTCTAATACTGAACATGATAATGTAATGACATATTTTATTGTGGTCTTGTTTGATTAAGAGCCTATCTAAGAAGCAGGGCACATAGGCCATATTAACGCTTATTATGTCTTTATTTTTCTTTATTTCATCTTTAAAAATATTTGAATACATTCCTTTTATTGAATTAAAGGGGAATGTCTCTGATTGGCAACATCTCTCTTTCATTTATTGAGCTAACGTACTTGAAAGTACTATCAACAGAAAACATCTTTTGAATCCAAGTCAATTAATTTACTCATTTATACTGTGATTTTAAAGAAACCATTTAATATGCCTCAGAAAACCTAACAGGACAGTAATATCAGTTACATCTTTTGCCTAGAAAAATAAATCTTTTAAAACAGATTAGCTCTGTTTTGGATGGAAAGACATTTAACATGAAAGGGGCATGAACAAAATTTGCTATTAAAATGAAATTAGTTGGTTAGGGACAAAATGAATAAGTGGTTGAACCTTTATTCATTCCGGAATTCAACCACCAAGTATTGCATATCTTTTTTATACCAGATGGTGGATATAAAGATGACTATGATAAGAACAACTCTTATTTGATATAAGGCTTTATTGTGTGACAGGCATTGTTCTAGACACTTTACATACGAAATCTCTTTTTGTATGTTCTCCCAACAATCCCATGAGTGTGGTTATTATTATCTCCACGTTTTGTAAGAAAAAAAATGGATGTATAGAATTTAAATAATTTCCCCAGGGGCATGTAGCAAGTACGTGATAGAGCCAGGGTTTGAATGCATGCAGACTGGTCCCCGTGCTCACTAAGTGTACTGCCTTCTCTCTGACATTGTTCTTCCCTCAGGTCCTAAGGTTGCCTACAGGGAGGACAATTATTACGAAGTGTTTTTACATTTTATATATAAAATATGGATTAGGGTGCATTAGGGTTCTCCAGAGAAACAGAACCAACAGGATACATATATAGGTGAATAGATACATGAGCGAGGGCTTAGGAGGGAAATTGGTTCATATGATTATGGAAGCTAAAAAGTCCCCCAATAGGCTATCTGCAAGCTGGAGAACCAGGAAAGCCAGTAACATAGCTCAGTCCAAGTCTGAAAGCCTCACAACCAGGGAAGCCGATGGTGTAACCCTGAGTCAGAGGCCAAAGGCTTGAGAGGCTGGGGTGCAGCTGGTGCAAGTTAAACTGCAAAGGCCAGAGATCCTGGAGATCTGATGTTCAAGGACAGGGTAGGTGTCCCAGCTTTAGAACAGAGAGACACTTTGCCTTCCCTTTGCCTTTCTGTTCTGTCTGAGTCCTCAGCCAGTTGTATGGTGCCCTACTGCATTGGATAAGGGCAGATCTTCCCTACTTGGTGCGCTGATTCCAGTGCCAGTCTCCCAGAAATACCCTCACTGAAACACCCAGACATCATGCTCTACCTGCTATCCGAGCATCCTCTAACCCAGTCAAGTTGACACTTAGAATTAACCATCACAGACGGTAAGGTTAATTTTGTCAGAAATGAGGGGGAAAAGTTCAGAAAAAAAAAAAAAAAAAACAGAACTTCATAGATAAAGTAATATAGATGGTAGAGCAAAGATAGGATTAATCAAAGAGTTTAGAATCGATTAACACCAACTTTAACACTTAGGACAAACTTCCAAGGAGAATTATGTAAATTAAATGTGTAATTATAGATGATGAACTATTGCCTTAAGAGTAGTGTATATTCCCAAGAAAAGTTTTCTAAGAAATATCAAAAATACATCTTATACCAATGCATTGAGTCACAAAGTTATCTCCTAAAATTCAACTATCTCCTGTTAGTGGTGACATGATCACACACAGAAACACACACACACACACACACACACACACACACACATATCCTTTTCCCTCATCTTGAATTTGAATACTCTTAGATACTAATGAATAACAATTCTTAAACTGAATTTTTGGGGTTACATGAAAATAAAAGTTTAATACTTCTCCAAGTCTACAAGTTTATAGATAACTAATTTCAGCTGAGTTCAGTCTTCTTTTTTTCTTCTTTTGGTTATAAGGTTATAAAATTTATAACTGACATGGACATTTATTCATTCCACACATAAGCATTAATCACTCCTAGATGCTAGGTACAGATTAAGAATTAATGGACCCTACATCCTAGGTGGTTTCATGTCCCATGTTTATATATTTGAAATATTCTTTGGCACTGAATACAGGACAATTTTCCAGTTTTATTTGACCTTAAAGGTATCATTTCCAAAAACACCAGCTCTGCAGTAGATGCAGCTCTCTTTCAGCTATGACACTAGGCCCTCCACCCTTCCAAATCATTCTTTCCCTACTTTTTGAGTTCTCAAGGTGTGTGTAGTGGGATTCAAAACTTAAAATCAAGCAGACATGCATTTTACAACCTGATCTATTACTTTCCAACATTCTGACCTTGGGGAAGTCAGCTTATGTTCTTGAGCCTTAGTTCCCTCAACAGGTAAACGGAAACAATACTGATTCCCCAGGATTATTGTTAGGGCAAAATGAGATATGTGAATAAATTCTTAGAACAGTGCGTAGTCCATATGAATAAACTCTTAGAACAGTGCATCGTCCATAGCAGACATTCAGGGTTGCATCCTTTGTTTTCACATTAGTCATTATATTTTATGAATTATCATTGCAGCCAATTTTACAAAATTTCAGTTCATTGTTAAATATATAGCTGGTTTGTTGTTTCCACAGGCTAAGTTGATTTTCATTAAAATTTGATTTGCTTCATTTATTTACTGGAAAATAGCAAGGAAGAGCCTGTAGAGGTACCTTTTATGTCTGCCCTAAGAAGGAACTTCTAAGCTTACAGAGGAAGAGAGAAGTCAGTATTCCTACCTTAGGACACCAGTTGTTTTCCGTACACTGAGGTGCATTTGGGGCACACAGCTGGAGAGTCATTTTTCCAGTGCCCCTACTTTCTCCTAAATTCAGCTGTCTCTTATTTCACAGGAACATAATACACACAAATATTTTTTTAACATTTGTTCCCAGTGCTTTCAAATCCACTGAAACACGTTAAAGAAAACTATTGTCACCTTTGCAGTCCTCAGCATGAAAGAACTCTCTATGGTGCCATAGACAGTAGGTGCTTGGGCCTGTCTTTAAGAAAGTGTTTTAAATACTTCCACCCACGATTAGGTCAAAGATATAACTCTACCAAGAAAGAAACAGAAATAAATCTTTGTAGTTTTTGTTTTGTTTTGTTTTTGCATTTTGGTACTGTGGTTTCCATAAACTAGAATAGTTGTGCAAGCATGGTAAGTCACATACCAAATGCTGTATTTTTGCAGCAGTGTATTTTAAATCTCTCAATAAGTGTTTTTCATTAGCTCAATCCGTAGAGGGTACTAATATCTATTGATCTTTCCATTCTTAGATTTTTTTTCGTGCCATCGTTTACTTGTTTACCTACCCAAATTTCTCTCAGATTAGCTCCCTTGTGAGAGACCCTCATGCTCAGATATATGTAATGTTTTCCATATGTCCCAGGCTTTCAGTGATCTGGGTCCACGTTTTTGTTTCTGTTAAGTTTTTGGCTTGAAATTCCTGCAATATGTTAGGATAAATTTGGAAACTACAACTACATATGTTCAGGCTTGATTTCCATATTCTTAATGGATGGAGACTATTTATTTTCTACCCATAGCCCCAAGTAGAGACAAGGCTTCTTTTTTGCTTATGGAATTCTCAGTTCAGCTCCTCTTCTCATGCAGCCACAGGGAAGTCTTATCCTGCATGGACCTTCCCCTCACATCCGGGAGCCTCAAGCCACACCCTGTGATGGGTCTGTTATTTCTTTAGTCTGCTGCAGCACTGCTCTATGCTATGAAATAAACAGCACAGCATTTCCTTTTTATTGATTTATAATAGTTGTACATATTTGGGGAGTATGTAGAATAGTTTGGTACCTGTGACTGTGTTAATCATATCAGTGTGACAGAGGTATCTGTCACCTCAGATATTTATATTTTCTTTGTTTTGAGACCATTATGAATCTTCTAGCTATTTTGAAATACACAATAAATTATTGTTAAGTGTAATTTTCCTAGTGTACTATCAAACAATAGAACATATTCCTTTTATCCAACTGTATTTTTGTACCCCTTAACCAACATTATACACAATGGAACATTATTCAGCCATAAAAAGGAATGAAATCATGTAACTTGCAGCAGCATGGATGAAACTGAAGGTCATTAGGTTAAATAAAATTATCCAGGCACAAAAAGGCAAATATCATATGTCTGACTCACTTATGGGAGCTAAAAAAGTGGATCTCATGGCAGTGTAGAGTAGAAGGGTGGTAACAGGTACCTTATTCAGTGTTCCCCATATGTATGTGGAGTATGTATTTGATTTTAGGACTTGCTTAGAGAATCAATTTAATTTGACTAATGATATTATTTAATGCTATTGACAAACATATATAAAATATGTAGTTTAATAAGTATTTTGTCAATTCGATTTTAAATGTAAATTAAATAGGGGAAAAGAGTGCACAATTTATAATAGTAGGACAATTATTATATCTCAAGCGTTCGCAAAGTTAAACTACTTGTATCTTAAAGAATACCAGGTGGTGTGCAGTAAATGTTTAACAGCAACGTCTCTAAAAACAGAATGGTCCTGATTTGTGTGTTTCCCTGTTTCTCTGGTGTACATTCCCTCAATATGGACAATTTCAAGCTACCCATGCGCCATAGTGAATGCAGAGTTGGGAAGAAATGTGCATAATTGGCTCTTGCAAGCCAGTTCAGTGCACCACTGCCACAACAGAAAAGTAGACTCTCTTCTTGATTATCACCAAAATCAAACAAAAGAGCCAAATGGTGTGGCAACACAGTGCTGATGCCCATCTAAGATAAGGTTGCTGATAGCACTGAGAGCTTCACAGTCACTGGCCGGTGCTTGTTCTTAGCCTTTCCCAGTGTTATTCCATTGAACTTTACATTCTTGGCTAAGTACTACAGTGTCCTTAGTCTATAGATGAGATCCTTGGGAACAGAGAATTAAATGATTAGCCTAAATGTATACAATTAGTAAATGATGGACAAGAGATTTGTTCCAAGTAGATGATTCCAGAGTTTAAATTTCTAAGAGTTGCCTGACCCTGAAGTGACTCTAGGTTTACTATGAACATTAATTACAAATATTAGGGTGTCTCATAGACACAGTCATTTCTAAGTGTAATGAGGGTTATTGTGTAAATAGGCCCCAAGAACAACATTCTGAATAATCACTAATTAAATATTTTTGTATGCCAGTTGAGTAGGAATGCCATTTTATAAAATGCAAATGAATGTATTTTTAATGTATGGTAGATATGCTCTTACAGTCCTGTTTCCAGGTTGTCTTTATTGTTTTGTTTTTTTAGCACATACATCTTTTCAATATCCTCGTGCCGAAGACTGATAGGCCATCAAAATATATTTCAGTTTTAGACAAACAGCAGTTTTTTCTGCTAGAATTCTCTTCTACTTGGGCAGTGACTCCAAGATTATTTACGCAGTGTTATAGGCAAATAATTTATGCAAAATGCACTTAGAAAGACAACATAGTTTTCTACCTTCAGTAATTTGCATGAATATGATAAAATCATCTACTAATAATCCTAGATTATATTATTTTCTACTATTCATATTAAACGTCATTTAGAAAATGGGAAGTAAATATAAAATTTTCTAAAACTAATTATTTTGTGCTGTGATTTTAATTTTGTCTTGTAATTAGTGTTATTTACCTACACTGATTACAAATATAAAAATAAATGACTAAAAATTTTAATTTAAATTTTTACGTATTTTCAATATATTGATATCAAAAATTATAAAAATAATAGAAATAAAATTTATTCTAATTTTAGGTCATAAACATATAAAATGACAATAAAAGGAATCTTACAGAAGTTTTGTGAGACCTACATGAAATAATGCATACAAAACACTTAGCATACTGCCTGGCATAAGCGCTCAATAGCATGAATGACTAGAGTAGCAGTTAGTTTACCGCCTAGTATAGTTACTCTTAACTAACATCTTTACCATAGAATTGCACTGAATTACAGGTAATACCAATTTACAGTAAGTACTGAGTAAATCCTGTGGATGGTTCACTTCCCTAGCAGAATCTATGCTATCATCTCTAAAGTGGAAAGCAAGTGACATTCCATTAACATATATGAGGAAAATGTGAGAACTTAGGTCTTGATATGTTTTTGGGTAAATGATATTAAAGAATTTTTTTGTTGATTGTTAATACATGGATGGGGCTTTCAGAAAGTTCATGCACTAGAAGGTCATGTCTTGTCCAGGAAACAGTCTCCTCTCACAGAGTGGGCCTTGTGCAGCTAGGAAAAGGTGACAGCAGTGTCCAGCCTATGCTTCTAAACCTTTCTCAACTTTACTAAGGAGGATTATTTAATCAATTGGAAAAAAAATCACAGTTATGAAGATGATTTCAAAATGTTCATGCGTTTTCATTTGTGCTACCCACAGATTTGCCGTTTGCAGCAAAATACTTGGTACAGTTGTTCATTTAATAAATTAGGTATACATGCTTCTTTCATAAAAAGGCAAAGATTCCAAATTTGCTAACTTCTTCTAATGACAAATGAAAGTATTTAGAAGATATATTCAGAGAAATAACATTTAATCTGAACCCTCAAGTTTCCAGTGACATTAACACTGAATGAAAAAATAATTGCTTTCCAAAGAAATTCATGCTATGAAGAGAACACTTTGAAAACAGATCTTTGCCAGCATTTTCATTGTCATGTGACTTTTTTGCTGAAATTTATATGTCATGTATACAAATTGTGACATCTATACCCTCAAAAAGACAGAGCAGAAACTTTTAAAATAGTTTCACTGAGGTTTATTGATACACAATAATGTACAACTGTTTAAAGTATGCAACTTAGTATACACACATACCCATTAAACCGTCAACATAATCAAGATAATAAATATAGCCTTAGTAATCCCTTCCTTTTGACCCTTCTCATCTTCAGGTGACCATTGATTTGCTTTCTGTCACTATAAATTACTTTGCATTTTCTAGAATTATTTTGTATAAAGGGAATTATATAATCTGTATTATTTGGCTTTTTTCACTTAACATAATTTTGTGATTCATTAGTGGTGTTGTGTATGTAAACAGTTAATTCCTCTTTATTACTTAGTTTATTGTATGGACATACCATAACTAATTTATTTACTTGTTGATAGATATTTGAGTGATTTCCAGTTTTTGGCTATTACACTAAAGCTACAGCAAACAGGTGGTGCACAAGCCTTTAAGTGGCCATAGACTTTCATCTCACTTGGGTAAAGATTTATGTGTGCAGTGGTGGGTAACATGGGAGGGGTCTGTAACTGTTTAAGAGACCATCAAACTGTTTACCAAAGTGATTGTACTCTTTTACATTCCGTAAATCACGGTATGTGTTCTAGTTCTTCTACATTTGTCATCTGTACACCATCTTTGGTGAAGTGTCTTCTCAAATCTTTTGTCCATCTTTTGTTTGTGGTGGTTTGTTTTCTTATTGATTTTTAGTAGCTCTTTATATATTCTGGATACAAGTCATTTTCATTTATCAGATAGATTATTTGTAAATATTTGCTCCCAGTCTTTGGCTTGTCTTTTCATTCTCTTAATGGTTTCTTTCTCAGAGCAAAAGTTTTAAACTCTGAAGAAGTCCAGTTGATCAGTTTATCCTTTTATTATGATGTTTAACATTGTATTGAAGAAATACTTGCCTAACCTAAGGTCATTAAGACATTTTTCCTCCGTTTTTTTTTTTCTAGAAGTTTTATAGTTTTAGGTTCTATAGTTAAGTCTATATTCATTTTGAGTAAATATTTGTATATGGTACAAGGTAAGGGTCAAAGTTTTTATTTATTTATTTATGTATTGCTCTTGGATATATGGTTGTTGCAACACCACTTGCTGAATCCATTATCCTTTCTTTACGGCCTCGCCTTTGCAGACTTGCTGAAAATCAGCTGTGTGTGTGGTCCTTTTTCTGTATTTAGTTCCACTGATCTGTTTGTGCCCCTTGATGCCACTACCACACTGCTTTAGTTACTATAACTTTATAATAAGTATTGGATTTAGGCAGTATAATTTCTTCAACTTCATTCTTTGTTTTCAGAGTTATTTTGGCTATTCTAGGTCCTTTGAATTGACATATTAATTATAGAATCACCTTTTAATTTCCTATAGAAAAGCCTACTGGGATTTTGATTGGGTTGATATATGAGTAGTTCAGTTCAAAGGGTGGTGTGAAATCTCTAACTATAATTGTGGATTTTTCTATTTGTCTGGTTTTTTTGCAGTTCTGTCATTGTTTGCTTCATGTATACCAAAACTATCTTATTAGGTAGTGTAATACTTAGGGTTGTTATATCCTTGTGATGACCTGACCCTTTTGTTATCTGAAATGATTTTCTTTATTCCTAGTAATAATCTTTGTTCTGAAATCAACCTTGCCTGTTATTATTAATAAAGTCGTAACTTTCTTTTGACTGGTATTAAATAGTATATCTTTTCCATCATTTTAATTTTACTCTATGTCTTTATAGTTCAGGTAGAATTCTTGTAAGCAGTATATAGTTGGCCGATACTTTTTTATTCAATCTGACAGTCTTTGACTTCTAATCATGATGTTGAGACCATTCACATTTTATGTTTAGGTGTAAATCCGCCATCTTGCCATTTGTTTTCTATGTGTTTAATCTGTTCTTTATTCCCCCTTTCCTTCTCTCTACCTTTAAAATTGAATTTTAATGATTTTGTTTTATGAAGCAGGTTTTAACTGATACAAATCTTCTCCACAAAGAGTTTTCATTGATTTTGAACCCATTTTGATAATATATGAAAACGTGGCTGATTAGTTTGCAGGGTCAACTGATTGACATAAAAATGGAAATGCATTTGAATTTCAACCAAACATATTAGTAGTTAGGAAACAAAAAATATAAGTGTCATGTTTAAGAATAGCCAATACAACCTTTTTTTTTTTTTTGAGAGAGAGAGAGTGTCTTGCTCTGTCGCCCAGGCTGAAGTGTAGTAGTGCAATCTCAGCTCACTGAAACCTCCACCTCTTGCCTCCCTGGTTCAAATGATTCTCATGCCTTAGCCTCCCCAGTAGCTAGGATTACAGGTGTGTGCCGCCGTGCCTGTCTAATTTTTTTGTGTTTTTAGTAGAGACAGGGTTTCGCCATGTTGGCCAGGCTAGTCTTGCTGCCTGCCTCTGCCTCCCAAAGTGCTGGGATTATAGGCATTAGCCACAGCCAATACAACCTTTATTCCATTTGGATCGACATACTTCTTAAGGAATACTTTTCTCAAATAGTATAACTGAAAATCTAAATACTGAAATACATTAAAGTGAACCATCCCTTAAATCATCTCCAAAAGTATTAAAGAAAGCATTTGATGATTAATGACATTTAAATATAGTACTTTCATTTAAAAATATGTAATTTTTAGTAAGAACAAAGACTTATTTAGTAAGTAAAATATTTAAAAATATACCCACTTAATTTTAATGTTTTTGATTTCTATGTATATAGATAATACATGAACACAGTTTGTGTGCACACAATTACTGTGTATTCATTCATTGGGTTTGTATTGCCACAATTTGTTTACTGATAAGGTTTTCACAATCAAACATTTTAGTAACGTGTGGACCAAGAGGACTTTGAGATCACCAAGAAGGAAGCTAAATATTTTTAAATTATGAAATAAAGTATCTTTACTCTTGACCCATTTAGCTTCATTCTTTTTTTTTTTTTTTTTTTTTTTTTTGAGATGGAGTTTCACTGTTGTCGCCCAGGCTAGAGTGCAATGGCGCCATCTTCGCTCACTGCAATCGCCACCTCCCAGGTTCAAGCGATTCTCCTGTCTCAGCCTCCCAAGTAGCTGAGATACAGGCGTGCAGCCAGCTGATTTTTCTATTTTTTAGTAGACACAGGCTTTTGCCATGTTGGCCAGGCTGGTCTTGAACTCCTAACGTCAGATGATCCACCTACCTGGGTGTCCAAAAGTGCTGGGATTACAAGGGTGCGTGACCTTGCCCAGCCTTCATTTATATTTTTATGTAGACTGGATAGTCTTACCTATAGATGGTGAACTATCCTGTAGAAAATGTTATTTTAAAAATGCAAAATGTTACAAAAGCTACTCTAGCTTGTCACCACATTTTCAGTCTTAATTTACTTTAGACGGTTCCTAATTAATCTCACTTATTTAATAATTCACAAGTATAAATATTGACCCATTCCTTTGGCTCCACTGCATGTTTTTGTTTCATCTCACATATTAATTTATAATTATTTGTAAAACATTTGCACACAGATACAGATACACAAGATTTCAACTTGATAGGATGGCAAAATGTACCTATCCATTTTTGATTAATGTAATTACCAGTTTATATGCTTACTCTGTAGACACAGTCTATGAGTGACGAATGCAAACCTGTGTTACTCATTTGAGTTCATTGCTGGAACACCAATAACACCCCAAATTCAGTCCTGTTAAGAATGGCAAAAATATACAGTCAAGACTAAAAACCAGAGAAGGAAATGATGATAAAACCTTCCCAAGGAAGTTGAATTTGATGTACAGGTGAAATGCAGTGATTAAAGTTTTTGTTGTAACAGATTGAGAAATACTTTAGATCTTACGATGATCTTTAAAAATACTAATATTCATTTTCTGATAATAAAATGAATGTGTTTAATTTTTATTTAAAAATGCGGAAATACAGAGCATTTTAAAGAAGACAAATGCCAAGTAATCTCATTACCCAGAGATAATGTCTGATAAAAACTTTTAAAGCAGAGATATCATTTTTTTAAAAAATCATTTCTTTTGAATCTGCAAAGTCATGTGTGCACATCCCAGTGTATATGGAAATATGGATAATACTAAATCCACTTTGGTTTTAATTTTAGTTCTGATTCTTTAATACCAAGTTCTGAACTTCAGTGACAAAACAGTTTAAACATTCTTTTAATTTTGGGTTTTTTTTTTTTTTTTTTGCCTTCTAGATGTATCATAGAATTCGCCACTCAGAGTGCATTTACCGGGTAACGATGGAAAAGCTGTCCTACCATAGCATTTGTACTGCAGAAGAGTGGCAAGGCCTCATGCAATTCACCCTTCCCGTGCGTCTCTGCAAAGAAATTGAATTGTAAGTATGTTGCTCTGTCAGTTACTTCAGGAACCATTTTTAATTGAATTGAACTTAAAGTGAGACAGATTATAGAATTAGAGTCACAATTATTATACACATATTACATGTGGAGTTTCATGTGTTGCCATTTTCTCCTTCTGAAGTGATTCCAGATATTATGATAGGATATGGAAATAAAGGCCAGATCTCATTACCTTAAAAAAGAAAACCTGAACTCAGTTTTAAAATGAGTTAACCTAAATGTTAGCATTTCTCATTAGTCTGTTGCATACTTTATACCATTTAATATTTAACACTCAAAATGGCATTTAACATAAGATATCAAACAGTTCTCATTTCCAGATAAATTTAAACTTCCAAATTGAATTCAAGAATTCTGTCATAGTTTGACTCTCATACTGTATTTTTTAATCCTATGTTAATATATTTAAGTTACTAGAGGGTAGGGCCTATGATAATTTGTATGTTCATTGTAAGTGTAAGCCAACACTATCTGCAGAGGAAACCTTCAGAAGTGACTTAGAGCTAATATTTGCCTTATAATTGAAATTATAGTAAATATTATACTATACTGTTTATTCAAGTCTAATGTTGGTAACTAAATTAGCAAATGAAAAATAGGTAATAACTTTGGTGTTTCTATTAGTGAAATTGTTATCTCAGTTAAAATAGGAGATAGAACAATTTCAACTGCAAAAATACTTCCGAAAAGACTTTTCCCCCCTTTTCTATGATTTCATATTTATCTAATATTTGTAATATACCTTTTGGTACTTTTTATTTCTCTGACAACAAATGAAGCATATTTTTAAACAGATTAATAGAAAATGAATCAATGACTCAAATATTGGACTAGATTTCTAAGGGAATATGTTGAATTTCTTCCTGGAAATCTTTCAGTAACAGAGCGATGTGGCTGAGAAGGCAGGAAAAGGGATGGCTGAGCTCCCAGTGTCTTTTTAGCTCCTTGGTACAAAAAAGTTAAATGCTTTTCTTTACTTACTGTGTTTATTCTAATTACATTTAATGATAAACTGCCCTTTTAAAATTTCAGATTCCACTTTGACATTGGTCCTTTTGAAAACATGTGGCCTGGAATTTTTGTCTACATGGTTCATCGGTCCTGTGGGACATCCTGGTATGAATGACTTTAAAATTTACTTTTTGAAATATTGGGTGACATAACCTCTTCCTCCTTCTACATATATGCCTCACCACCATCTTTGTTTATAATTATTTTTAAATATTGCATATATAAATTACTTTTTTTCTAAATATTCCAATAAAAAAGGGCTGAGATTATTATACAAATACGCAGCCTTTTCAGATTCTCTGTAGGGGCTCTAGCAACATGGTTGTAGCCTGGTTAAAAAATATAAAAATCTTTCATAAAAACAGAGGCTAGAATTTCTTTTGGCTGCGTAACTGAAAGAGACAGGGGTTACTACTGGCAAGAATTTTATACAGCTGACAAACATATGAAAAAAATCTCATCATCACTGGTCATTAGAGAAATGCAAATCAAAACCACAGTGAGATACCATCTCACGCCAGTTAGTATGGTGATCATTAAAGAGTCAGGAAACAACAGATGCTGGAGAGGATGTGGAGAAATAGCAGTGCTTTTACACTGTTTGTGTGAATGTAAATTAGTTCAACCATTGTATAAAACAGTATGGTGATTCCTCAAGGATCTAGAACTAGAAATACCATTTGACCCAGCAATCCCATTACTGGGTATATACCCAAAGGATTATAAATCATTCTACTATAAAGACATGTGCACACATATGTTTATTGTGGCACTGTTCATAATAGCAAAGACTTGGAACCAACCCAAATGCCCATCAATGATAGACTGGATAAAGAAAATGTGGCACATATACACCATGGAATACTATGCAGCCATAAAAAAGGATGAGTTCATGTCCTTTGCAGGGACATGGATGAAGCTGGAAACCATCATTCTCAGCAAACTCACAAGGACAGAAAACCGAACACAACATGTTCTCTCTCATAAGTGGGAGTTGAACAGTGAGAACATGTGGACATAGGGAGGGGAATATCACACACTGGGGCCTGTTGGGGGATGGGAGGCTAAGGGAGGGATAGCATTAGGAGAAATAGCAAATGTAGATGAAGGGTTGATGGGTGCAGCAAGCCATCATGGCACGTGTATACCTATGTAACTAACCTGCACGTTCTGCACATGGACCCCAGAACTTAAAGTATAATAATAATAAATGTTTAGAATACCATGTGTAAATTTAGCATCAACTTTCAACCTAATGTCGTATATCTATTAGAATAGATTGAAAAGAAACATGTCTTCTTATTCAAAGTGTGATACTTTGTCAGTAATTTGATTATGGCACCATTTCATTGCAAATCTTTTCCCCACCCACTTTGGCCTGTCCTAGAGGCCTTTCCTGACTTTATATCTGATCCTTTTCAGTGTAAACACACAATGTTTAATCGCAAGGAATAGTTTTCTTTTGCTCTTTTTTACTCATTTAGGAATTAAATGTCTTATAGAGCCTCTTAGTTTCTCTAGAACTAAATTGTCATTTTTCTTGAAGTCTGTGTCTTTTCTATCTGTGACTTTTTATAAATTAGTGTTTCAAAAGGATGAGCATAGGATACCTAACTCCAGTTAATTCTCAGAATGCAGTTGAGAGTTTGACCAGTTGGAATTCTTAAAATGCCATACCTTATACTTCAAAGACATTTGAAAATTTTCAGTGGAGAAAAACACAGGTTACATATTTTTAAGTTTTTATGAATTCTTGACCTCCTTGGTATTTTAGAAAGCCTTGTTTTATATATGCTATTGTTTTAAGCTGTCTCAAGTCTATTTTGAGAGTTTGTAGGGTCTTAAATAAGTACATAATAATATAAAATATATAAAAATATAGTATAACAATATATGTATTAAAATATACATCATATTATTTTATATGCTGTGTCAGTATTTGGATATACTCATTTGGGACTTAATAATGTGAGTGTATAATAAAACTTAATACTTTGGAATTACTTTGAAAGTATAGTAACTCTAGAAAAGTCTCATGATATACGTATTTGCAGTTTGCAAGTCTGAATATTCTTTTTGGAAAATATTAGCTCAAAATGCCCTTTAGCAAGATGGTGCTGTGTTGTTGTCTTTTGAGCACCATGGGGTTTAGGAAATGAACTTAAAACTAAAGAAGAGCATGAGGGCTGGTGACGGGTGACTGTATACTATTACTGATATTTTCTTGCTGGTGGGACAGTTACTGTATCACAACAGATACCATAAAAGAGTCTTTATTCTCTTACTTCTTGTTGGCTAAGAACTGGAAAGGAACTGGTGAGTGAGTTTCCAATGCTCGTGGATTCAGTCAGGGTGGAAATCTTTAGAGTTGCAAACGTGTAAGGGTACAGACATATGTGTACCTAAACTAGGGAGTTCTCCTACAACATAGTGCTTCTCTACTGGTTTTGGTCATAACAATTTCTTTTCCATGCAGCTTTGAGCTTGAAAAGTTGTGTCGTTTTATTATGTCTGTGAAGAAGAACTATCGGCGGGTTCCTTATCACAACTGGAAGCATGCGGTCACTGTAGCCCACTGCATGTATGCCATACTTCAGAACAATCACACGCTTTTCACAGACCTTGAGGTGGGTGTGCACTCTTTTCCGCTGTTTCTTGTAACCTCCGTGGATTTAATACTGTGTGTTGGGAGCACATTAATGACATGGATTTGTGACATGTTATTCCAAGACAAATTTTGGCTTAATAAATCAATAGCAGCCCATTTTTAGACTCCCATACCCAAGCATTTAGCATGTTATTTTGTATAAGAAATGTAGATAAAAGAAATTTTAACTTCATCAAAATCTCCCCCAAGGAAACACTAATTTTGTAGTCTGTCTTCCCTATTAAAGCTTAAATGTTCTGAAGGGATATAAACAGTGAATTTTATTCATTGCTTATATGCCCTGGATAATGTAGACGTATCCTGCCTATTTGAGAACCTAGAGAATTCAATACTGTGAAGACGTAAGTGTTTTTGACCTCCTCTAGCATAAGGAAACTAAAGGATCTGAAACGTTTAGTTAATTTGCCTGACTTTAAATACCCGGAGTTAGTGACATATCCAAAGCTTTCATAATCTCAGAGTTAGAATTGGAGATGGCCACTTGCATTCATCAACCACAGTCAAAGTCCCTTACTTGAAAGCCAGGCTAAATGCTTAGTGACTCCTGGCCACAAAGGATGCTGATTCTACATCTGGACAATCCCGACTTTGAAGGATATCCCTCCCTCTGACCACAGTGATCCTGGTAGCGTCTACTCACACCTTAGAAGGAGTCCTCCTTTCTCTCCTCTGTAAAAACTGGTATCATCTTTTAGGGGACCTATGACTGTCCAGAGAAAGGAGCTGTCATCTTTGTGATAAATAAATTGTGCTTTTCTCAAATTCACATTTAAACTAGAATCTAGTACTTGTGAAGGTCCATCCTATCCTTTTCCATCCTATTGGACCAAATTCACAATCTGAGTGGAAAACTCAAAAGATACATTCTAGGAAAAAAACAGTAGCATTTTAAAGAATAAAAAATTATCCTCTAGTTTTTGTTGCTTTTTTAAAGCAATCTTTAGCTCAAGTGGAGTTTAGCCTAATCAGTAATTTATTATTTATCACCTCCCGGCAAAAGATCCAGATGAAATCTCTCCTTTTTTCATGTTTAACAAAGTCCTTTTTTATTGAACCCCATATTGTTGAGACTTTCAACATTTTCTCCATTCTGTTCCTTTTAAGAAAGCAGTTTCATTGTCTTGTTTTGCCATTTTGCCATACCTTGTGAGTTTAAGAACTATAGAAATTATACTTTCAAGTTGCATTGTAATTTATATTCAAAAAAATTGAAAATTTAACAATAAGTGAGAAAAACTTTGTTGATACATACTGACTCTCATTTAAGTTCCTAATTCATTTCTGGAATTATATCATTGCATTTTCCCAAAACATCAGATCGTTTTGGCTGAAAAATAATCCCCAAATGACATATGTAAATATTTAAAACATATTTCATAAAGAAGAAATTTAATCTCTAACAGAACTATTAGAAGTTATCATTTGATCTTGTTAAAGGGAAATGCTTAACAAGGGTGATTCTTTATACATTATTTTCAGATGTATGATTCTGGCACACCTTTAATAAAACTACTGAAAGTCACATCAATTTTAAAAATGAGTTTAAAAACTGGAAAGATGATAACTTTTACGTATTGTGCAAGATTGTAAAACTCTTGAGATTTTTTATCAGGTACATCATGATGACACAGCAGCATAAAACATGGAAACCACCCCAAAACAAAATGATACTAACAACATAATTAATTCAGTTATCTTAAGAATGCCAGGCAAGTATGATTGTTAACATGATACTTCATGGGGTTAGGGGTTACTGGCGAGATTTCCCTTCCAATTATGTGGCGGGAAAAACCAGTTCTGCATTATCAGGATAAAGAAGCAGGCATATCGCTAAAAATGCACCTGTGAGAACTTCTGCTGACTCCCATCGCAGCACCCCCATCTGTCCGCATCTGCCCTCAGCAGGCTCTGCCTTGCACACTTCCTTAAACCTTCACACTCCTCTCCAGAGCTGACCGTTCTGCTTTATCGTATCTGTCGCCTCCACCTCTTTGAGAACACTGCCTACCAGTGATTCCCACTCCTGTCTCCTCCATTATCATGCTTTCACCCCTCTTTTCTGGATCGTTGCCATCTGCATGTACGCATGCAGGTTTTTACTTCCATCTTAGAGTATGCTCTGATCTGCCACCCTTCTCAGCTCCCTCCTTCTTACTTAGCTCTTCTTTGCAGTAAACCCCATGTAAGCATTACCCTATTGGCTCTTTCAAAATCCTCTCCTCGCATTCTTTCTGAAAACAACCCTGATCAAGCTTCTGACCTTAATACCCCAGAAAATGCCCTGCTCCAGGTCACCAGTGACCCGCACCTTGCGAGATCCGAGGGTCAGCGCTCAGTGTCTTCACTTGAATTCCCAGACATTGGGCACTCTTGGTTTTCCTGCGAATGCACCAGCTGTTCCTCCCTTGGGGTTTTTTGTTTGTTTGTTTTTGTTTTGTTGTTGTTTTTTTTTCTTAATCCTTCTCTTTCCTCAGACTTAGACCATGCAGTGTGTTCCCCCTTTTCAGGTATAATTTGTCTTTCAAAATAAAAATTGTGATTGTGATTGTTATTAACACATCGAGTCTCTTAATATTCTTTAAACAGTTCAGTCTTTTCAAGCAATGTTTGGCATAACCTGAATTCCACTCAAAATCCCTTCATGAGAGAATAGAAACTGTCATATGAAATGTGTTGTAATAGGATTTAACCTATAGAATTCTTTCTTCCCTTCAATTTTTATCAAGTATTTAATTGCCCACTGGATGATTTATTTTAGAATTGGGAGTACTTGAGAGCTTAGACCTTGACCCTCCTCCGACCTCAAACTACAGCCTTGGTGAGCTCAGCCAGTCATGTGGCCTTAAACGTCACATGGGCACTGACAGTTTCATTTCTCTAGCAAAGGCCTATCTCCAGGCCTTGAGGCTTCAGTAGCTGCTACCTGTCAAAACAAAATCTCCACTTGTCAAATCTCCACTTGACTATCAAGTAGACTCCTTCGCCTCAGTCTAAATATGAACTCCTGACCTCTCTCCTCAAACCCGTTCCACCTGCAGTTCTTCCATATCAGTTGATGGTAAATCATTACAGCTTCTAAGGCCAAAACATTTGAGGTCATGCTTGACCCCTCCTCATCTCCTTTCTTTTCACACTCTGACAGTCAAAAAATCCTGTTGGTTCTGCCTGCAAAACGCATCCAGACTTTAATCACCCCATAGAAGCTTTCATTGTTACTATCCTGGTCTAAAGCTCTATTACATTTTGCCTCAATTACTTTAGAAGCCTCCTCACTGATCTCTTACCTTCCTGGAGTCTGTTTTCAACACAGTTGCCAGAATAATCTTGCAAACATATAAGCAAGATGATAACACTGCTCTGCTAAAAACCGTGTAATAATAGTTCCCCAGATCACTGAGAATATAAGCCTTGTATGATGACTACCTCCCCTGCCCTCGACCCCACTAGCCACCTTCCTGATCCTCCGAGTCTCAGGGCACATTTGCCTTCAAGTTTATGTTGTCACTGCCCCCCTGCCCTGCTTGCCCTTCTCCCACACTGCGCTTGCCTCTCTCCTTACCCTGTTTCAGGTCTTTGCTCACACCTGGCCTTTTCATGAGGCGTGCCTGCCTAGTTTATTTCATACTCAGCCTGACTTCCTCTAATTTCCTTTAGCCTGCTCTGCCTTTTTTTCTATATATTTGCCATTTTTACATGCGATATGATTTACCTGTCATATTTATTGTTTATAATAGCAATAGCATTGTTAGAATTTAACATTGAATAGATTTTGCTGAAACTGACCTTTCTTTCCTTGTGCAGATTTGCTTTATCTGTAATTTTTTGAAACATTTGCTTTATACCTTTAAGTTGTTACCTCCTGCACCTTTTCCTAGAGTTGAGAGAGAAACTCAAAAATAATTTGACTATCAGATTCATAAGCAGAGAAACAAAGATAGGGGCTACAAATGAGTTAGATTATCTGGAATTTCAAAGATTCCTAAGGGTTTGCTCTATTTGTATAGGATTCTTTATGCCAGAATGCTGTATTTGTGCTATATTAATGCCAGAAAGTAATGTGACATGAATGTAAGTGGTAAGTCTGCTCATGTGTGTTTCTGTGTTTTGAACATCTCTGCATCATATTACTTTTTAAAGCGCAAAGGACTGCTGATTGCGTGTCTGTGTCATGACCTGGACCACAGGGGCTTCAGTAACAGCTACCTGCAGAAATTCGACCACCCTCTGGCAGCTCTCTACTCCACTTCCACCATGGAGCAGCACCACTTCTCCCAGACCGTGTCCATCCTCCAGGTGAGTCACCGCACACCGTCTCCCGCTTAGTCTGAAGGGCTGTCTGGGAGATAGGGATACTTCATAAGTGGAAAAGGAAGATCATTATGGCTTCCTTAAAAGCAACAGCTACATTTTATTGTAGAACCTTATATTTATAGTCATCATTAAATAATAGTGTTTTTTGCATAAGGTATCCTTTACAAAGAATTTGAATACATCTATTTTGCAATCACATTTGTTTTTTAAATATTATATCAGTAAGTACGTGTAACCCTAAAGCAATACTTGTTTTACATAGTTTAAATCAATTAATTATATAGATTATCATATTCTTAAACAAGAAGATATTGAACAGCACATCTTTAAAGTTAGGTAAATATAAGGTTTTAAGTGCATTGTAGCCTTTTTTTTTTACACTGTATGTTTTGTTTATTTTATTGTATTTAAGATGTTCTTGGTAATTGATGTAGACAATCGCAGACATCACTTCAACATGGGATATATGCGCTCCTTCTTTCTTAAATGATTTTTCTCAAACTCATCTTATCCAAGTAGCTATGACATCATAGTGATTTGATTCCTATCACAAACAATGTTTAAAAACATAATCTGGGTTCAGCTTAAGTATCGTGGGCCCTATATTTTCCTCTCACTGTCAGCACCTCTACGTAGGAAGAGAAATCCTTGTTAGGTCTTCCAATGATATGTCTAAGGGAAAGGGTTTTGAGTTTTTAGGATGTCATAGCAAAATGCCAGCAGTGACTCTGCCAGTAACTGGCCATAGGCAAGTTGCGAAGCAGGAAAGCTTTGCCACTTGGTGCAGTTTTTCTCTGTTGAATAGGCCAGGCCTCCTCTAAATGCCAGGATTTTTTTTTCTCCCCTCAGTTTCCCAAAGGCTTCTCTTAGTGCCTCATCATTTGACTTAACTGTCCACATGATTGGTAGTACCGCATGCCCAGTCCTTTTTAAAACCCAGCAAAACTGACTGTCCAGGTCTCATGTCCTCAGGCCTACGAAGGTAAATGATCACCTTACTCGATGGCGGGTGCTCTTCGAATTACCTGCTGGGTAGAAGTGAAAAGTATTTCAGATATGGAGCTATTTTAGTCGTTTTCAAGCCATCCCCAGTAGGTAGCTTATGTTGAGCTTGCTCATGGTTCAGTTTAGTCCTGAAAGCAACGTGTAGTCATCATCCCTATCATTTTGCTTGACACCAGCTCTTTCCTTTTTAAATGACATATGTTTACATAGATACATACATACCTGCATAAAACAAGCATACATAGAAATTTTTTTTTTTTTGAGACAGAGTCTCTCTCTGTCCCCCAGGCTGGAGTGCAGTGGTGCGATCTGGGCTCACTGCAAGCCCTGCCTCCTGGGTTCACGCCATTCTCCTGCCTCAGCTTCCTTAGTAGCTGTTACTACAGGTGCCCACCACCATGCCCGGCTAATTTTTTTTTTGTATTTTTGTATTTTTTTTTTTTTTAGTAGAGACGGGGTTTCACCGTGTCAGCCAGGATGGTCTCAATCTCCTGACCTTGTGATCCGCCCGCCTTAGCCTCTCAAAGTGCTGGGATTACAGGCATAAGCCACCGTGCCCGGCCGCACACATAGAAATTTAAGCAGGATAAAAGGCGTGTGTGTATATGTATGTGTACATATATTTACACATATATGTAAAACATGCTTATTGTAAATGGATGAACATTCTAAAACTTCATGACAGCTAATGTCTACTTTGACCTCACTCATTGCTGGAGACTATTTATTTGTCTAAGAAGAATAAACACCAGAAACAATATCAGGATGACTTCACTTAAAAATAATTAAGAGTCACTGAATTAGCGTCCCATGTCCTAAATGAATTCATGCATTTGACAGTACAACATTGCTAGCAGTTTAATCACAGCTGAATTTTAATAGCCAATATAGAGTTTCTTTAGAAAGCCTGTATTAAATATAATAGGATTAGTTTTGAAGGAGGCCAGATTGCAAAGTTTATTGCTCCTGAGTAGAATAATAAATAAACCTGGTAATATAGCAGTCACATCAAGGCAGGTGGGGATGGGGAAGCTCCAGGTCCACCTAAGCCCTAGGAAGACTTGGCGCAGTTGCTGCCATCAAAAATGGATGTTTAGGGTGGTTTGCCTCCATTTTGGCAAACCCTCAGCGATGTGGGGCTTGCAGATTACTTAAGGTGGTGTTCCTAAAAAAGATCAGAACTACTAACGGGAACTCATGGCAGTAAGTTAAGTTCAGACAGGTAAGCTGTTGGCATTCAAAAAGGTGTGGGAGAATAAATTCAGATATTAGAGCTGGAATTTTAGTCATTGGTAAAGTCATAATAACGACAAATTTGTTTTACTTAGAGAAAATAAGGTACTAGGTACATTGCAAAAACAGAAGCTGGGAATAAGAACTAGGGATTGCTGCAAATTCAGATGAAAAGTTCTACCAGTTTGAAAACAAATTTATATATTTGATTGACCAAATCCCTTCAATTTGAGCTATGCCCAGAGAGAAATAATATTGGGGCCATAAACAGACAGCCCAATCTACATGGGCAGGAATATTCAGGAAAGAGTGCCTTCCTCTTCTGAAAATTTCTGCACGCTTGGCTGATTTTGCAGTAATCCTCATGGTACTTCTCTGAGTGTTTTTTCGGATTCATCTAACTGGTCCCTGAAATTCAGTTTAATAACAAACATATTTAATGAGCACCTTCTATTTGCCAACACCTGTTTTAGGCACTGGGGATATAGTGATAAACAGAACAACCACAAATCCTTGTCCTCTGGAACTCACAGTCAGAGTAAGGAAGGCCTGAGTCCCCTGACTTCTGCCCTTACGTTGTTCTTCTCATTGGCCCACCACCTGGCACACCTGTGGCTCTAACTGACAATGGTACCCTGAGGACTCTCATACTCGTGTAATTCTGCCTAGTGCTCAATAGGACTTCTGCCCAAGCACTTGAACCCTGTATTCAGTATGGCCCGAATTGTGCTTGGTATTATACTTATTTAGGTGCCTTTTGTATTTTGTATCTCTGTGGTGGCAACCTCATTGACCCAGGAATGCAGGCTGATGACCTTAGAGTCATCATTTTTCCCTTCTTTAGCTTTATCTTCCCATCCCTCCATCCTGTTACCACCAAGTCCTGCTGATTTTATGTTTCATCAAAAGATGCCTGTAAGCTTGACTAATTAAGATGCTATCCTCAGGTAACAGTTAAAAATTCCAACTTGCAGTCATTAAAATAAGAACAATATATAGTTTCATGATATGAATACCTGTGATACTTCTGTTTATCCACAAAAGACTTTTCCCATTGCTCTCTTGATCTGCATTGCCACACAGATGAGTATGAGCATGGCACTGCCCATCCTCTGGCCACACAGACAGATACAACATAAGCAATTTTGTGTATGAGGGTTGGAAATAGTTCCCCATCAGGCATCTTCACAGGTGTGTGTTGCATATGTGGCTGCTTATTACAGTTTTGCCAACCTGAGTGCCAGCTTTCAGTATGGCTGCCAGTGGTATCTCCTGGATAAGCAGGGCATTCAGAAGAGTACTGCTGGCTAACACAGTGACAACAGCAAGCAAGGAGAATAATACAATAGACTTGAAAAGATAATGTTCAATCGCCCCCTTTCTGTCTGTCTCTCCCTACAAACACACACACACACACACACACACACACTCACACATACACACACACATGTTACTCATGGTAGAGAAAAGCAGGAAGTGTGTGTTTGCTCATAGCTTGCCTTGAGCTTGGTCACAGTGATAGGGATGCCGTAGATAATCCCGTGTTGAGTGGGCAATGGGAAGAGATTAAGTCATGAAGTAAGGGTAAACACAAGAGCATCTGCAGAGAAGGTCAATCTGCATTCTCGAATCTTTCCCTGAGCTTCCCATTGTGTCTTAATGCTGGCCATCGGGATTGCTTTCGTGGTGTTTGGGGCCCATTGCTGTGTAGAGGTCATGGTAGACATTTAGCAGAGAGGAAACTCACTTGAGTCTCTAGTAAATGGTAATCTGGCCCCTCTGACCACTACAGCTCCCAAGTGGCAAGCACTGTCCCTGCTTGACATCCCAGTTTCAGCCTTCATCGTATTTTGTCTGTTTTTCCACCTTTTCCTCCTTATCCATCACTGTTTCTCCAAGTGTTTGTGTCCCAAATCCGTCCTCCAAGTGTATGTCTGAATATGTTTTTCTCCTGTTTAAAAGTCATTAGTGGCTCTCCGGGGCCTCTGGAATAATTTCCTGTTTTTTCAGTGGATATACAAGTCTTTTGTGAGTGGCCCCTGTCTGTTCCAGGACTACAGTATCTGCTGTGCTTCTGTAGTTTCAGACCGTATCTTAACTCTGTGCCAGTGGCCGAGTTCTCTCTATTTGTAATTATCCCACACCCTTTCTGTGGCCCCCCACTCAGGCGTGAACTCACCCAGTAAAATTCTTTGAATGTATCCCCACATCACTGGGGTACAGCACTGCCCCCTTCTACATAGCGCCTGAGCACCTCAAGCATACATACATTTTAGTGTTTTGTTTGTTTTTTTGTTTTTAACATTGTATTGAAATTTTCTGTTTGTGAGCTTAGCTTCCCACTTCTGAATTAGAAGCTGATGAGGAGAGTCACTGCCCCTTCTTCACCTCTGGACTCACAGGCCCACCTCTGGGGCTGTTGATATGGGCACAAGTGGAAGTGTGAAGGTAGAGCATGGGGAGGGGAAGATGCAGAGTGTGCAGAACCAGCACTCAGAGACTGAAACTGAAGCTTTATGTGAGGGCAGTGAGTAGCTATGTCCAGTGGGGCAGAGAGCTGAGACACTGAGCAGGGGAAGAAGGCAAGCAGGATGCCTTCATGTGAGCAGACTGTTTTGTGTGGACAGTTACATCCAAGAATGTAGGTGAGCTTTGTTTTCTTGCCTAAAACTTACTAGCTTACAATTAGTAATGGTGATTGAACCATTATTGCTGGAATATTAAATCAGTTTATTCTGTTTACTCATGAGATATTAATGATTATTTTGAACATTGAAACTAGACTTTTTTCTTTCTTTTGGCTTTTTTGAATACCCCATTTTGACTTTGAAAATAGTCAAAATTTTAGAAAACAGACCAATTAGGAATGATTATTCTCATTATTGAGAACATTTTCTTAATGTTCCACTAATCTTAAATTATCTGTTGCTTTTGAAATGTGATCATATTTCAGAAAGTTATCTATTTATACCAACATTTTGGGATCCCGTGACTTCTTAACCACTCTTTATAGCAGCACTATTTCTGTGACTCAGCTAGAGAGTTCTTCCAATTCATCTGCACTAGGTACAGTTTGCTGTTGTATATTACAATTATAGCAAAATTATTGTGCTTATATTCAACACTACCTGTACTGATAATCTAAAATATATGACAAAGTGGCTAGTTTAAATCTGTCCTTTTCTACACCTATGTTCTGAATAGAAAAGGTATTTGGCTATCAAATTCATTTTTAGACATATATTTGTTTGTTTTTTCATCTCTCTTTCCTTTAACGCTGACTGTGGAAGTGGTACTGGTAGATTTTATCATTATCATCATCATCATCAATCATCACTATTATAATAGTAATCATTTTATCATGTATTGGGTACTTACAATGAACCAGAAACTTAAATATTTTGTACATATTTTAATACAGTTTATTTTTACTATATCCCCATGAGATATGTATTATTAATTTTTTTTCATTTTACAGATGAGAATAATATGCATCAAAGAGGTTAAGTAATCTATTTGTCGCTTAACTAATAAGTGGCAGAGTGACATTAAAAGATAGAACTATTTGGCTCCAAAATCTGTGCTCTTAATTACAGTACTATAATGCTTCCTAATATGTGGTTTGATGTACTAGGTAATTAACTTTCAAAATCAGTATTATATATATTTTAAAGGCATTGCCGTCATGAATGTTTGATGCACTTAGTTGCATTGTTGACATTTTTTTCCAAAAGCAGTGGTTCCCTAATCCCCCAGCAGTGGACAGAATACTAACAGCCTTTAAGGGCTGGAAGGAGTGTTGAGCATCATCTATTCAAGGCAGTCCCTGGGTCACCTTTCAGCATCAGCACCAATTTCAACATTGTTTCCATTCTCTAATACCAGATCTCAGCCACAGCATTGACATACAACCAGAGCCTACCTGTGTGCTTCCATAGAGTTAAGAATTATATGCTGTTCACCCACGTTAAGTTTTAGAAACATTGCTGGGTATAAAAAGTCTACTATTTCAACCCCGTCTCTACTAAAAAGACAAAAAATTAGCCGGGCGAGGTGGCGGGTGCCTGTAGTCCCAGCTACTCAGGAGGCTGAGGCAGGAGAATGGCATGAACCCCGGGGGGCAGAGCCTGCAGTGAGCCGAGATCGCGCCACTGCACTCCAGCCTGGGCGACAGCGAGACTCCGTCTCAAAAAAAAAAAAAAAAAAAAAAAAAAAAAAAAAAAAAGTCTACTATTTCTTGCTTGATTTATGCAAAATGGAATCAACTAGCTTGAATTAACATAGACTTCAAACTACGTAACTATAGTAAAATTATCAATTGGTGTATAAAAGTATTATGATGCATTATAAGGATTTATTATGTGTTAACAAATGCGAGGTTGGAGGTTTAAAGAAGATATTGTTTGTCTGCTATGCTTCACTGCTTGTATCTCCCTTATTTTCTTTAGTTGAGTAGCAGTAAAATGCTAGATTCTCTTAAAGGGAGACATGGCCGGGCGTGGTGGCTCACGTCTGTAATCCCAGCACTTTGGGAGGCTGATGCAGGCGGATCACAGGTCAGGAGACGAAGAGCATCCTCGCCAACATGGTGAAACTCCATCTCTACTAAAAATACAGAAAAAAAAAAAAATAGCCAGGTGTGGTGGTGCGTGCCTGTAATCCCAGCTACTCGGGAGGCTGAGGCAGGAGAATCGCTTGAACCCAGGAAGCAGAGACTGTGGTGAGCAGAGATCCACTCCAGCCTGGTGACAGAGCGAGACTCTGTCTCAAAGAAAGAAAAGGGAAACATTTATTTTTTTGTTTATTCATGCATTCCCTTTACTCTTGTAAATTATTGAAGGGGACAGTAAATGAGTTAGACCTTTTCATTATAAAAGCCCTCTATGGAGCTTTTTCACCTAGTTTCCTCCAATACTGAAAAGTAATGACTCTGAAGTAGTCAGTAGAATATATACATTCCTTAAAATAAATCTTAATTTGTTTTGGGACAGTCGACACTTTTGGGACTCTGATAAAAACATGAGCTTACAGATGATATATTCAGTGTGTAGAATTGCAGTGAGCTTATAACTCTTTTGTCCCCCTACAGAATTTATAGAGCCCAGGCTAAGGAGACCCTATTTTAGAGATATTTCTTTTTAAATGTCAACAGCAGACTAGAATATTTTATATCCTATAATTTAACAGATTATGGTGATAATTACTGGTGATAAAGAGAGTAAAGCATACAAATACGAAGCATAAAATGCTATCAGCTGTGATTCCCTTCACATGACCTGCTGACAGCAGATGTGTGCATGAGCACCAGCCAGACATGCTGAAACACGTTCATGAAGTGGGACATAGAGGTGACAGGCATTCAGTATTGATGCAGAGGCTACCTGCTTCACTTGAGTTATGGTCACATCAAAGGAAAGCAGATACCATAGGATGAATCAATATTTCCTTCTTGTAACTTTCTACAACAAAATTGAAGAGAGTCGAGCTTGGATGATTATTGAGTTCAGCCACCAGCCCAAAGCTTGAGTCACCTCCCGTTGTCCCCATCGGTCAGTAACCAGCCTGTGCTCAAACGGCTCATCTCATAGCATCTCATGTACAATCCATGTGGGAACTCTGAACTAATATAAGTTTTATAATTTGAAAGTGAAGTCATGTGTTTGAAAGTGCTTTGTAAGCTGTAGAACTGTCTACAAATGTAAGGCCTTACTACTATTATTGTCAGGAAAATAAATAACTAGACCTGAGTCCATTTGCTGCATTTATCATACAGTAATTCAAATACTTCTAAGACTTTAAGAGCAAATAATATGGAACTATTCTGATAATTGGAAACAAATGGTACATGTACAGTTTCATTTAAGAATATGAAGAAACAGCGTCTTAATGAGATGTCTAATTTTGTGAAGAAATACACTTCAATCATTGTTAAGTTTTTACTGTACTTTAACTCAATAAATGTATATTAAGAAAAGTGAAATTAATTGAAAATCAACTTAGAGTAGTACTATATTGACCAATAATGAAATAATATCAAAATAATTGATGAATCTGCAAATTGAATGCATCTTAATTATCTCAAAACTTTTTAGTTTCAACAAAGGCTTTTTTTTTCTCAATTACAAATAAAAACCTTAAAATATTCACAGGAAGAAATTATTATAAAGTTTTTTAAAGATTAATACGTGAAGGATATTCTGAGCGAAGAGAATCCAGATTACCAATGCTCTGGTCTTGTTGAGGGTGATGATCTGCCATTTCCACCCCCCTTGAGAATCGAAGATGATCCTAGAATTGTCATAGCTTCAGTGATTTGTGTTGTAGGGAAAGGTACTCTTACCCTTAGAGTTTTTAATGTGTTTGAATAAACATTTTATTGAGGTTGTAGGACATTTTCTTCTAGGATACAGAGAAATATATTACTATCTATTAAGCATGTTTTGATGTTACAACCTGAAGTGGACAAGGATATAGATGCCTTTTTAAGCCCGTTAAGGTTCTAGTATAATACAAAAATTACTGAAGTTTTTAATTAGCATAAGAGGAAAAGTCTTTGACTTAAATATTTTACATTTTCAAGTTTTTTTAACTATTAGAAATATCTAAGAACTAGATATATTTAAATCACTGGGGTTTTATGGTAGTAAATGACGTTATTATAGTTGCAAAAGTTTATTTAAGTGGTAGCTTCATTGTTTCTGTAGCTTAAAGAGAAACCAAAACGCTATTTTCATCAGTCATTTCTAACTATTCTTTTGTTTCCCCAAAACCTTTCATTAGGGTGCCAAATGTCATTGACTGACTATGTAGTTTCAAATAACTGAAAATGTCATAAGATTAGAGCTTGTGCTTGTTATTGGTGGTTTTTATTTGTATTTTTTCCATAGTTGGAAGGGCACAATATCTTCTCCACTCTGAGCTCCAGTGAATATGAGCAGGTGCTTGAGATCATCCGCAAAGCCATCATTGCCACAGACCTTGCTTTATACTTTGGAAACAGGAAACAGTTGGAAGAGATGTACCAGACCGGATCGCTAAACCTTAATAATCAATCACATAGGTAAAAATAATTTTTAAAAGCTTAGAAGCCCAGAAAGTGTTATCTGGAATAAATTGATACTTAAGAAATGTAATGTGGTGTAAGCTCATATTTGAAAGAAGAAATGTAAAAAATTTACATGTTTTTCATTTTATGTACATCTTGTTTATATTTACTTTAGATGTTTTATTGTTTGACAAGATTGCTGACAATGTCTAGTGAGGTTAATTAAAATACAGATTGGAAGTTACACTAGTCACACAGGGATTGGCACCTTTCAAAGGAAAGGCTGGCACGATGTTTCTCCAGGAGGTCCCTTCTTGCATTGATCACCATTCAGGGTCTGGCCATTGGCCTCAGAAACTCAAGAGCAAATGAAAATGGATTCCATTTTCAGAATCCAGTCCTATTAAGCAAGCTAATGTGATTGGTGTAGAAACTGGACTCCCCTTTTATCCTTTTATTGATCTGTAATTGTATTAGGCAGTCACAAGGGTCAGAATATTGGCATCCCATGGGGTAGAAAGCCAAGTAACAATGGAAAGTTTATTTGGTGAACATGGAATTACAACAAAGAGGATTAGATAAATTAGATACCCTAATGGAATCAGGCTACATTAGTCTGATGCCCTTTTGTTTTTGAGGGTGGGTGTCTTGCCTAGTGGATTCAGAAGTAGGTCAGGTATGTTCATTATGAACCTCTTCACCCATCTGTATATTAGATCTAAGTTCATTGGCTAACCTGCCATCTCCCCTTGACAGTTTGTAGTGGTAACACTAGCTTTTATTTCTGTGGCTTTCCTGTTCCTGTTTGCATGTCTGACCAACTTCTGCTTAAGTGAGGACATCTTTATCCCTAGGCTGGTGAGCACTTACTTACTGCTTCTTTGCCAGTCTTGCTGAATTTGGATTTATACTTTTTGTTCAGGTGTTCTATATATCTCCTCTGTGATTCATTAAGTACTGATCCTACATTTTGTTCTTTGGGACAGACTGTTTTAAAGTTCTTAGAAACAATTCACTATTCTCTCAGGTACACCAAATATAAAATGTTGGTTTTACAGATGACTATAGATATCTAATAAAGTTTACCTCTTCAAGAATAAATACCATTTGTACAATGATATTGATGCCTTTGGATAAGCAGCAGTTATCTGTGATTCAACTTACCTTCAAACTGGACAGATCCAGATTTCGTAGAGCTTGAAACTGATACAATTTAGGGAATACCTTATTTAAGAAAAACAATACAAAGATATCTTGTTTTTACACATGACAGTCTGAGGACATTGCCAGGGCCTCTTCTGGGACCATACAGAGAGATGGTGTCAGGGAAGATCCCCTAAACATCAATTAGGGTGTTCTAGCATGTCTTTCTTTTCCTTCAGCCCAAATGAGAAGTGTGGTCTGCAGTCTTTATGTCTCCAACAGGTTGTGTGTAGTCCTTGTTCCAAGACATGTAGAAACAGGTGTTTGTTCAGTATTTTTTTATGGCAATCAGAACATCAGGGAAATAGAGCCTTCATGAAATATCCCTTGGTTTCCTGAAACCCATGCACTTTCTTTTTTTTCTTTTGGGGTTGTAAATAAGAATCATGTAACTAGTATCCAGTTTCTTGAATATAATCTTTTCAGCAGAATGATTACAATGATTATTATAATATAGGAAATATAAACATTTACTTGAATATAACAACACTTTTGGTACCCATGTACGTATGTGTTAGTGGTGCATGTTTAAATAATTTTTGACATATAACTTGAAAAGCAATTAAAACAAATATGCATTGAAACATGCATTGAAAGACAATGCATGTTCGTTTTAATAATTCAAATAATGTGGAGGTATAAAAAAAAGAGTAATACTCTATTTTTCTGCATTCCAGTATCAACTATTTCATGTAATGTCATCTTATGCATTTTTCTGTGATTTTTCAAAGGTAGAGGAGTGTGTGTGCATGTGTGCATAACTCACACACATGTTCAAGCATAACTCAGATGTATTGTAAAAGAAATTTCATAATAAAGCAAGTCACACAAACTTTTTGGTTTCCCAGTGCATATAAAAGTTGTATGTACACCATATAGTCTACTAAGTATGCAATAACATTACACCTAAAACATGCATACCTTAATTTAAAAATGCTTTATTGCTTAAAAATGCTAATGATCGTCTAAGACTTCAGCAAATCATCATCTTTTTACTGGTGGAGGGTCTTGCCTCCGTACTGGTGGCTTCTGACCAGGGTGGTGGTTGCAAATCGTAGGACGGTAGGGATGCATGTGGCAATTTGTTTTCTTCTCCTTCTTTTTTAAAGATGGGGTCTTGTTCAGCCTGTCAACGTGCAGTGGCATCATCATAGCTCACTGCAGCCTCAAACTTCTGGGTGCCAGGGATCCTCCTGCCTCAGCCTCCTGAGTAGCTGGGACTACAGGCACACACCGCCATGTCCAGCTAATTTTTTTTCATTTCTTATTTCAGAGATAGGGTATTGCTGTGTTGCCCAGGCTGGCCTCAAACTCCTGGCCTCAAGCAGTCCTCCCACCTCAGCCTCCCGAGTAACTGGGATTACCGGCAAGAGCCACTGTGCCCAGCCTGAATGTGGCAATTTCTTAAAATATGAAGAGTGAAGTTTGTCACATCAGTGGACTCTTCCTTTCACAGAAAATTTATCTGCAGCTTATGACGCTGTTTGATAGCATTTCACCTGCAGTAGAACTTCCTTCAACATTAGAGTCAGTCCTCTCAAACCTTGCCCTTGCTTTCTCAACCAAGTTTATGGAATATTCTAAACCCTTTGCTGACATTTCAACCATGTTCACAGCATCTTCACCAGAAGTAGATTTCATCTCAAGAAACTTTCTTGGCTCATCCATAAGAAGCACCTCATCTGTTCAAGTTTGCTGATGATTGCATCAGTCATCATTTTCAGGTTCCACTAGTTTCTACCACGTCTGCAGTGTCTTCCTCTACTGAAGTCTTGAAGCTTTGACTACCTCCTGTGAATCATCAGTGTTCTCAATGGCATCTAGAATGGTGAATCTTTTCCAAAAGGTTTTCAATTCACCTTTCCCACATTCATTGGAGGAATCACTGTCTGTAACAGCTATATTCTTACAAGACATATTTCTTAGATAATAGGACTTGAAGGACAAAATTACGCTTTGATCCATTAGCTACAGAATAGATGTTGTGTGAAGAGGCTTGAAAACACATTAATCTTGTGCATGTCCATCAGAGCTCTTGAGTGACTTGGTTCATTGTCAATGAGCAGTAACATTTTGAAAGGGACCTTTCTTTCTGAGCAGTAAGTTTTGATGGTAGGCTTAAAATGTTCAGTATATCATGCTCTAAACAAATGTGCTGTCATTGAGGCTTTGTTGTTCCATTTGTAGAGCACAGACAGAATCGACTTAGCATAATTCTTAAGGGCCCTAGAATTTTTGAAATGGTAAATGATCATTGGCTTTACCCTGATGTCACCAGCTACATTAGCCCCTGACAGGAGTCAGCTCATCCTTTGAAGCTTTGGAGCTAGACATTGACTTCTCCTCTCTAGATATCAAAGTCCTAGATGTCTCTAATAGATGTTTTGTCTATACTGAAAATCTGTTACTTAGTTGAGCCACCTCCATCCGTTATCTTAGTTAGATCTTCTGAATAACCTGCAACTTTTACATCAGCACTTGCTGCTTCACCTTGCACTTTTTACCTTGCTTTAAACCTCTCAAACCAATCTCTGCTACTTTCAAACTTTCCTTCTGCAACCTTTTCACATCTCTCAGGCGTCACAGAATTGGAGAGAGTTAAGGCCTTGCTCTGGATTAGCTTTTGGCTTAAGGGAATGTTGTGGCTGGTTTGATCTTCTATCCAGATTACTAAAACTTTCTTCATATCATCAAGAACACTTAAGTGCTCATGTGTTCACTGGAGTAGCACTTTTAATTTCCTTGAAGAATTTTTTATTTGCATTCACAACTTGGCTGTTTGGCCCAAGAGCCCTTGCTTTCAGCCTATCTCAGCTTTAGATGTGCCTTCCTAAGTTTAGTCACTTCTAGCTTTCGATTTAAAGTGAGAGACATATGACTTTTTTTCACTTGAACAGTTAGAGGTCATTGTAGAGTTACTAATTGGCCTAATTTTAATATTATTGCTTTTAGGGAACAAGGATGTTCAAGGACAGGGAGGGAGATGGGGGAACAGCCAGTTGGTGGAGCAGTCTGAATACACACAACATTTATCAATTAAGTTCACCATCATATATGGGTGTGATTCATGGCACCCACAAATAGTTACAATGGTAACATCAAAGATCACTGATCATAGATGACCATGACTGATACAATAAAATAATGGGAACATTTGAAATATTTTGAAAATTAGCAAAATGTAACACAGAGAATCAAAGTAAGCACTTGCTGTTGGAAAAATGGTGCTGATATTGCTGTACACAGGTTGCCACAAAACTTCAGTTTGTAAAAAAAAAAACCAAAAACATGGTATTTATGAAGCACAATCAGGCAAAATGCAATAAAACAATGTATGCCTGGAACATATATTGCCGTCAATTTATACATATATTACATTCTCAGAAAAGGCTATAGAAATTCACACTCCTTCTAACATAAAGGTGCAAACCCCTTCTCAGTAAATACGCCATTCTCTGACCACTCACTGTATTAAAGATTTTTTTCTGTTTGTTTATTACTTACTATTCTTTCTTCTGTGTATTTATTCATAAATTTTGCTTATATTTTGTTGAATTGTTTACTTTTTTATATATCATCTTTTATTCTATATTTTTGTTAAGGATATTAAAATTTTCTGTTATATATTACAGATATTTCTTTACGTTAGATTTTCAAAAAACTTATTCAGATTTTCTTTTGAAAACAGATTTAGTTTCAGGAGGACAAATTTTTTATCTTTTAAAGAAATCAAGTCTCATAGTAACAAATAATAATTAAAGTTTTCTTTATGTATTTTTATAGATTTAATTTTTATATTTAGATTTTAATTCTTCTAGAGTTATATTTTTATGAACATAACTTTATTTCTAATGGAATGAATTGATACCATTAACGAATAATCAGTTTTTTCCTGAATTGAATTTATTACATTTTCTCATAAACTTGGATAATTCTTTAGACCCTGTAAATTATTTATTACTAATTATCCAATCCTCAATTACAGTAATACGGCTTTGATTATATAAATATGTTGAAATGTATCATACATACCTGCTCAAATAATCTTTACTTTCAATTCATGAAAATTGTCACTTCATAAAAAATGTCTTCAGAAAAATTTCAAACTTACATTAAAGTAGAAATAATCAAATGTACAGTCATACCTAGATTCAAGAGTTGTCAACAGTTTACCATGTTTTCTTTGCTTCTTTCTGGGGAATGAGGAGTGTGCCATTTCAACGTAAATTATAGACCTTATGACCCTTTGCTTCCTTCAACATTAATATTTAAAAATAAAAAGAACATTGTCCTTCAGACTTTTTCAGTTAAAAATATCTACATTGACATTTTAATTGCAGTTTTATGACTTTTATTGACTCACTTTAAAATGAAAGCATGTTGTCTCTTCTAAGAACATGGCATGACTGTAGTCATGAATAAAATTGTACAGTTTACATCCTTCCTATAGCTTTCTTGATAAAATTATATGGATTATTTTACAGATTTCTTCACTTGTGAATGTTATTTTTCTGATTCCTAACCGGAAATACAGTTTCCAACATATTTAAAATTATGAATTACATAGATATGTCATTTTTGCTTCATATGTTTTGAAACTGTTATTTGGTGCTTACACATTTAGATTTATTATGTCTTCTCAATAATTTACCCCCTCATCATTATGAAATAAGTTCTTTTTTTCTGCTGATAGTTCTTAAAATTTTCTGTGTCTAAATTAGCCACACAAGCTTTCTCATGTTTACTGTTGACATATCATATTCTTTTGTAATTCTTTACTGTCTTAACATCTGTGTCTTTGCATTGAAAGTGTGTCTTATTAACAGCAATAGTGGAGACTTGAAATCACTGCTTTTTAATGTACTGTTTAGTCTATTTGCATTTGTAAGTTGTCTAATTATCCATTTTCTATTTTGAGCTATTTGTGTTGGGGGAGTGATATTTCATTCTATATCTTCTTTTGGTTTTTCTTGTTATACCCGTTTTAAATTTTCAAGTGGTTATTCCTGAGTTTACAGTATGCATTTTTATCAGTCCGCTTTGAATTAATATTATTTCCATTTTATTCAATGTGAAAAACTTAAAAATAATTCAATTTATACCTCTTTTTGTCTTTTCTGCTGTAGTTATATATGTAGCTATTATTGCTACATATGTTATACACCCCACATAGGTTGCTAATATTTAAAATTAAATAATGAATCAATTATTAAAGAATTTAAGAAATATGGGCTGGGCGTGGTGGCTCACACCTTTAATCCCAGCACTTTGGGATGCCAAGCCAGGCTGATCACTTGAGGCCGGGAGTTCGAGATCAGCCTAGCCAACATGGGGAAACCCCATCTGTAGTAGAAATACAAAAATCAGCCAGGTGTGGTGGTGCGTGCCTGTAATCTCAGCTACTCGGGAGGCTGAGGCAGGAAAATCGCTTGAACCCAGGAGGTAGAGGTAGCAGTGAGCCAAGATCATGCCACTGCACTCCAGTCTGGGCAACAGAGCAAGACTTCATCTCAAAAACACAAGAAAAGAATTTAGGAAAAATAGCTTTTTATATTTTTCACATGTGTACCATTTCCTCTGTTTTTAATTCATTAATGTAGATCCAAATTTCCAACTTCTATAATTTCATTTGAGCCCAAATAACCTCCTTTAACATCCCTCAGTGTGTTGACGGCAGATCCTTTGAGGTATTTTTTTTTTTTTAATCTAAGAATGGCTTTATTGTGGCTTCACTTTTTAAAGATATTTTCACTGGACTTAGAGTTCTTAGTAGACAGATTATTTTTTCAGCATTTCATGAAAGTCAGTAAATGGTCTTCTGGCCTCTGTCTGTCTTTTTTCCTCCTGAGGAGAAGTCAGCAGTTGTTGTTCTCCTCTGGATACTGTGATCTTTTTCCCCGACCGCTTTTGAACAGTCATTCTTCTTGGTGTCTTCTGAGGTTTCTGGGTCTGTGGGCTGCTGATTTCAGTGTAGTTTGGAGAAGTTTCAAACATTAACATTTCTTCAGATGTTTTTTTCTGCCCCATTATGTCTCTTTTCTTCTGAGACTCTGACACTTCTGTTAGACCCCTTTATACTGTGTTACAGGTTATTAAGGCTCTGTATGGTTTTTCACTGTTAATGGTTTGTGTATTTTGTTGTGATCTGTCTAATCTCACTGTTTTTTTTCCTAATATTCTGTTCAATCTGTAGTTAACCTCATGTAGTGATTTTTTAAAAATACATACAGATGCACACACACACACACACATATATGTGTGTGTATATATATATATATATATATATATATATATATATATACATATGTAATATTTTCAAGTTCTGGGATTTCCTTTTCGTTCATTTTTAGAGCTGCTATGTTTCTCCTGAAATTCCCCATCTCTTCACCTATCTTTTCTAAACATATATTTTCCTGAAGATTCTTTAGCATATCTGTACATTATTTAGAAATTGTTGTCTGAATTTTCACTCTCTGGGTTTTCTATGAGTTTGTCTTGTTGACTGATTTTACTCTAGACCGTGTCATACATTTTTCAGTTTCTTTACATGGCTAGTAATTTTTTTATATTCGTATACTACATTATGGGCAACAAGCTCCGTTATCTTTCTGGATGCTGTTGTCTTTCTCTGAAGGTAATTAACTTTTATCCTAGTGGCCAGTTGCATTTCTCATGAATCATCCTAAATATATGAGTATGTTCCTTTAAGCTTTAGTTGGGTGGTTCCGTTTCTGTTTTTGCCTTGGTGTCCTTTGTCAACGATTCGTATGAATTCAAATTTGGGGACTTCCACTTCTGTGGTTCTCTCTGCTTTCTAGAATTTCTCTCCTCAACTTGTGTGTGCTCTGACATCCCCGGACTCTCCCTTCTCAGTGGGCCCTGACTTTCTTTTGGGCTGTATTTATGACATGCTCTTAGGAGAAGAGCTGTGTAAATAAGGATCTCACCTAACGTGGTCTTGCCTTTCAACGTTTAAATCTCCCACTTACGCCAGTTTTTAGGTACTAGACAGCATCTTCAAGATTTGTTTTTAGTTCTATCTAGAATTTATTATTATTATTCTATTATTACCAGAATCTTAAAACTTTGTTTAGTATCTAGCCATTTCATTATATACTCTTTATCAGCTGAAAAGTTTTATTTTAGTCTCTTGGCTTTTTAAGGTATATATATAGTAATGTCATCTACAAATGAATAAAATTTGTTCTACTTTTCTGATGTTTGTATGTATTTTGCTTTCTGATCTGACTGCATAGCTAGAATTTACAACACAATATTAGATTATTGTGAAGAAAGTAAGCACATCTAATATGTGCATGACTTTAATAGACATGAGTTTAGAGTTTTAATTTTTAAGGTAGTATTTGATGTATCTTGACAAATCATGTTTATCATGTATAAGGTTTATCCGTATCCATGTTCCATGGATAGAAGGTTTTTCTCTAATTTCTTAGTGTTACTGATTTCTTATTTGATGAATAGGTTTTTAAATTTTCCAATTTTGTGCCACTCCTTAATTTCTTGAACTGTACTTTTCCATGGAATTAGTTCTTTAATAGGCTGAGGAAATAAAATTTTCTTTTTTAGCATATTTGCATGTAATCTATTAATTTTGACATATAGTTGTCTTTTTTGTACATTATAATTTGCTATAAACTATTGATCTTTCTTTCTGGTCTGGAAGACTTGAAATAACTAATGTTAACCATTTTGGGAAGGTTCATTTAACCGTTTTGGGAATTACTCATTTGCGAAACTATCCAGTCACCTTTTAAATTTTAATTTAATTCACTTTTTTGAGACCAGGTTTTGCTCTGTCCCCCAGGCTGGAGTACAGTGGCACAACCACAGCTCACTGCAGGCTTGAGCTCCCAGGTTCAAGTGGTCCTCCTACCTCAGTCTTTCAAGTAGCTGAATAGCTGAGACCATGGGCAAACACCATCATGCCTGGCTACATTTTTTGTTATTATTTGTTGAGATATTTTATTGAGACAGAGTCTTACTATGTTGCCAGTGCTGGTCTTGAACTCCGGGGCTCAAATGGTCCTCCCACCCCAGCCTCCCGAAGTGCTGGGATTACAGGTATGAGCCATTGTGTCCAGCCTGTCACCTTTTTAAATGAAAAATCTTTAACAAACTTTCAGTGTCTTTTATGGTTGGGGGATTTGTTTTGTTTTTGCCACTTTATTCCATCTCTTGGTCAGTGTATTATGCTACAAAATTATCTTTTGCCTTGAGATTTAAAACTTCATAAAAAATATATGCACAGATTATTTTCACTTAAAATTTGATATTACTAAATTTGTATTTATATCTAATTTTCAGTGTTTTATATTTTTATTTCTTCCTTTCTTATATAATCCAACTTGCCTGGGAATTTTTAATTACTCCTTTTTAATAAAACTATTATAAATTTTTTCATTTATTTGTTGTCTGTTCTTTCATTAATTTTAACTTTTATCTTTGTGCTTTCATTATACTTCTGGATTTTTTTCTTGTTTCTCTGATTGAATATTAATGAAATAATCAGATTATATGTATTATAATCTGGGTGTTGACTGAACTATACCTTGCAAGTTTTGATGAAGTACTTTTCCTTAGTTTTTAGATTATTTATTTCTGCTTTTGTTTCATTGTTGATGTAGAGGTTATTTCAAAGTAATTTTCTAATTTCTAAATACTTTGGATGTTTGCTTGTTTTTTATTTTTTATTTTGTTCCTAGAGACTTCTTTGGATTGTTGTAAAAAGAATATAACTATTAAGTTAAAATTTTATTGTTGATCAATATTTTCTTCCTGGCCAAGACAGAAAAGATGATTGTTAAAGCAACTTTATTTAGGTATAATTACACTAATTTTAAGTTTTGGCAAATGCAACTACTTACCAGAGTCACAGTAAAGGTATAAAAAAGTCTGCCACCACTTTACCTTTTTCCAATCAAATTTCCCTACCCCAGGCATAGAAATCAATGTGTTCTTTCTTTATAGATTATATGTGTGTCTTAGTCCCTTCAGGCTATTATAACGAAATACTGTAGACTGGGTGGCTTATAAATGGTTACTTCTCACATTTCTGGGGTGTGAGTATTCCAGAATCAAGCTACTGGCAGTTTGAGTGTCTCAATTTGAGTGAGGGCCTGTTTTCTGGTTCCTAGAGAGCCATCTTCTAGCTGCCACCTCACTTGATGGAAGAAGGGTGGGAGCTCTCTGAGGTTTCTGTTATGTGGGAACTAATCCCATTCATGTGGGCTCTACCCTCTTGACATAATCACCTTCCAAAAGTCCCACCTCCAAATACTAACATATTGGGCATTAGGATTTAACATATTAATTTTAGGGGAAAGAAACATTCAATCTGTAGAAACTTGTATTATCTAGAGTTACAAATATGTAGAATAACAGTAAGTGCTTTTCTGTTTCTGATCGCTCCTTCCTCTCTTCTTTCCCGATATTGTTTTCACTATTCTGGGTCTCTAGCAATTCCATGTGAATGACCTTGTCAGTTTCTACAGAAAAGCTAGCTAGGATTCTGATGCAGAAAATGTTGAATCTGTAAATCAATTTTGGAAGTATTGCCATCTTAACAATATTAAGTCTGTGAATATGAGATGCTTTTCAATTTAATTACTTGTTCTTTAATTTTTTTCAACAATGTTTCCTAGTTTTCAAGCCCACATTTTGTACTTCTATTGTTAAATTTATTACTAAGGATTTTATTGTTTTGATAATATTGTAAATGGAATTTTGTTAATTTTATTTTCACATTGTTTATTGTTAGTATGTAGAAATAATTGATTTTTGTACTACTGATCTTACATCTTGACACCTTAACTCATTTCTTCTAATAATTTTTTGGTGCATTGCTTAGGTTCCTCTATATGCACACAAGGTCATGTCGTCTTCAAATAGAGATAGTTGTACAAACAATTGCATTCGGAATCTCATTTCTTTCTTTCTTTTCATTTATTTATTTATTTATTTATTTATTTATTTATTTATTTATTTTTGAGACAGAATCTCACTCAGTTGCCCAGGCTTGGTGTACAGTGGCGCAATCTCAGCTCACTGCACCCTCCTTCCCCCGGGTTCAAGCAATTCTCCTGCCTCAGCCTCCCGAGTAGCTGGGATTACAGGCACCTGCCACCACGCCTGGCTAATTTTTGTATTTTTAGTAGAGACAGGGTTTCACCATCTTGACCAGGCTGGTCTTGAACTCCTGACCTCATGGTTTATCTGCCTCAGCCTCCCAAAGTGCTGGGATTACAGGCATGAGTCATGGCGCCTAGCCCATTTCTTTCTTTTTATTTAATCATTGGTTTGGCTTATGCTGAATATCAGTGACAAGAGAAGACATCCTTTTCTTCTTTCTGATTTCAGGGGAAAGCATCTAGTCTTTCACCATTAAATATGATATTAGATATGGGTATTTTATAGATGAACTTTATCAGGTTGAGGAAGTTTCCTTCTAGTTCTGGTTGGTTGAGTGTTTATTTTTTTATTGTGAATGGCTGTTGGATTTTGTCATATGCTTTATCTGTGTCTATGGAGATTATCAAGCAGTTTTTGTTATTTATTCTGTTAGTCAGGTGCATTAGATTAATTGATATTTAGGTATTAAACCAACCTTGCATTCCTATGATAGATATCAGGTAATAATGGTGTATAGTTGTTCTATATATTGCTGGATTTGGCTTGATAGTATTTTGTTGAGAACGTTAGTGCCTGTATTCATAAATTATACTGGTCTGTACTTTTCTTTTTTGTGGTATTTGTCTTATTTTGGTGTCAGGGTAACACTGACCTCATGAAATTAGCTGGGAAGTATTCCCTCCTCTACTATTTTTTGGAAGAGTTTATGAAGAATTTCTATTAATTCATCTTCAAATGTTTGATAGAATTTACCAGTGAAGTCATGTGGGTATAGATGTTTCTTTGTGGTTATTATTTTTCCCTTTGACTACTAATTCAGTCTTTTTACTTGTTATAGGTCTATTCACATTGACTATTTCTTCTTATGTCATATTTAGTCACTCGTCTCTTTCTAGAAATTTGTCTGTTTTCAACTAAGTTGCCTACTTGATTAGCATAAGTTGTTCATTGTAGTTCTTTATGATCCTTTTTATTTCTGTAAGATCGGTAGTAAAGTTCCCTTTTTCATTTCTGTTCCTTATTAAGTTGAATGGTCTTTCTTTTTCTCCCTCTCCCTCTCTGTCTTTTCTTGGTCAGTCTAGCTTAAACGTTTATCAGTTTTGTTGATCTTTTCAAATAACCAGCTTTTGGTATCATTGATTTTTTCTAATGTTTTTCTCATCCATATTTCATTTATTTCTTTTGTAATCTTTATTTGCTTACTTCTGTTTGCTTTAGTTTTAGTTAGCTCCTCCTTTTCCAATGTCTTAAGGTAGATTAGGTTATTGATTTGAATTATTTCTTCTTTCTTAATATAGACAATCATAGCTCTAAATTTTCCTCTAAATACTGTTTAACTGTATCCCATGAGTTTTGATATATTGTGTCTTTATTTTCATACATCTCAAGGGATTTTCACATTTCCTTTTTAATTTCTTCTTTGATACATTTATTATTGTATTCATATTCTAGGACTGCTGTAACAAAGTATACCACAAACCAGATGGCTTAAAACAATACAAATTTATTTTCTCACAATTCTTAAGGCCAGAAGTCTGAAATCAAGGTACCAGCAACGTTGGTTCCTTCTGGAGGGTTCAGAAGGAGAATAAGTTCAATGTTTCTCTCCTGCCTTTTAACAGATACTGGCAACTTTAGGCATTTGTAGTCTCTGAGTGTATCACTCCAATCTCTCTCTGCCTCTGTCATCACATGCGAGTGATGACATACCTGTGTGTCTCTGTATTCCCCTGGTGTCCTTCCTTCTTTGTATCACTTTCCTCTTCCTATAAGGACACCAGTCATATTGTATTAAGGGCCCACACTTTTCCAATATTTCCTCATCTTAACGAATTATGTCTGTAAGAACACTATTTCTATATAAGGTCACGTTCTGAGGAACTGTCAGGACTTCAACATATCTCTTTGAGGGACACAATTTAGGACATAATAGTTGTATGAGAATATGTTTTTAAATTTCCATAAATTTTTGAAGATTCTGAGTTTCTTTTTGTTTTTGATTTCATTGTGGTCAAAGAATATATTTTATATTATTTTTATTCTTTTAAATCTAATGAGGCTTGTTTTATTTCCTAACATTTGATTTAGCCTGGGGGATGTTCCATCTGTACTCAAAAAGAATATATATTCTGCTGTTGTTTGTTGGACTGCTCTGTATATGTCTTTTAGGCCTGTTTATTGATTTTTGTACTGCTTATCTTGTATCTTGAAACCTTGATGAATGCATTTATTACTTATAATGGTTAGGCATCTCTGTACACACATAAGATTATATCATCTTCAAATAGAGATAGTTATACAATTCTCTTTTAATCTGTTTGCCTTTTCCTTCTGTTTGATAATTGTCTGGCTTGTGCTGAATATAAGTGGCAAGAGCAGACATTCTTCTTGTTCCTGTTCTTAGGGGGAAAACAAATTGTCTTTTTCCCTTAAGTAATGAGCCCCCCATTATGAAGCCTTTGATGTTGATCCTCAAAGGGGACAGCGTTGGTGTACCCACAGTCACCTGGAAGGACAGTGGTTTTGGCATGTCTCTTTGACTGTCTCTTTTCCTGACCCACACCCTACTCTTAAGTTCCAACAGCCATCAGCTGGTGGCTTTATTGTTTACAACAATGGTGTTCGGGGGAGACATTGCTTTATAGACAGAGTCAGTCAAATATGGGCCTTTTCGAGGCCCGTTTCCAGCGCTGGGTTATTTGAGATTTGTCTGACCCTCGGATGGCTCCTCCCAGCCACCTCTTCCCCAGTTTCTCCTCAGCAGTCTTTCCAAACTACAGTTGAGCCTGTATCTCCAATAAATCCATCCATGTCCTCCCAGTTGCCTCTTACTACAACGTCCACTCTTTATGGGAGTACCTCTAGGCAACTGACATTGGATTGTAGGTGATAAAGGACTGTAATCCTTGAGAGAAATGAAACATATGAACTCCCACATTTATCCAATTGTGGACAATTTCCTGACTCTGGGACAGGGCAGTGGAGTGATAGCAGAGCCTTATAGCAGCACTGGGTAGAAACCAGGAGATGTGGGAATTGTGCTGAGATGCCAAGAATCTGCAGAAGCTCCTCACGGGTCAGTGGCTGGGCCTGAGTTTCTCATACCTGGGGTGGAATTTCACAGGCCCTAGCAGAGCAGTTGAGAGTGCCACAGAGTGCAGAGTTAAGCGTTCCATAGAGATAGTAGGGATCACACAGTGATCTGGAAAGAGACTTTCAGCTCATCGAGAGTAGAGAGAGCTTGTCCACACCACAGGATGGAGTATCAGCAAAGCCATATCGTGCGTATGGACCACACTGTGGAACAAAGACAATACTTGATTCTCCTAACCAAAGCTTAAACTCAAACTTCCACAGGATTGGGGAGATCCACTAGTGAAGTAACAGCCTGGAAGAAAGAAACTCAAAAGGGAGACATCATGACCCAGATTTCTCACAATGGACTGTCAGAAATAGGGGTTGGTACCCTAAAGCCTCAGACCACATCGGTGTGCCCTGTCTGTGTGCACAGCCCACAAACTGGGATGAGTTTACATTTGTAATCCACTGGTAAACAAAAAAGAACAGAAAACAAAGATATGTGACAGATGTTACGTGTAGCCCACCAAAATTAAAGTATTTACTATCTGGCCCTTTACTGCAAATATAAAGAAGCAGGAAAATAGGACCTACAATCAAGAAGACATAAGCAGTCAGGAGAAACAGAGCCCAAGATGACTTAGATTGTGGCATTAGCGGGGAAGGACTGGAAATCAATGACTCTAAATATGTTCAAGGTGTTAAACAAAAATTGATTTTAAGGAGTGAAAAAATGCAGAATTTTAGCAGAGAAGTGAAAATTATAAAATTGAGCCCAAAAGAAATTTGAGAATAATAAAATATCAGGGAGAAACAACACATAACAAACGGTAAAATACTACGCATGATGCGTGTTTCTTGCCAGAAATCATGGAGAGCAAAAACATGGACATATTCAAAGCACTGTCTGTTCCAAATTCTATGTCCATTAGAAACATTCTTCAAAAAAGGAGGCTGAAATAAGGGCATTTTTGTGATAAATAAAAGCTTGGAGAATATGTTGTCGGCAGACAGGAATAACATGACATACTCAAGGAAAAACCTCAGAGTGATGAATTACCAGATGAAAACTTCAGTCTGTAGGAAGGTAAAGTAGCAAATATGTAGATAAATAGAACAGATTAACAGATTACTTTTTCTTCTATTTTTCTAAAAAACGAATGAGTGGTTCAAGCAAAAATAATACTAGGGTAAGATAGGGTTTGTATCATATGTAGTGATTAAATATGAAAACAGCACAAAGGATGAGAATATGTAGAATTATAGTTCTATGTATTGTAGAGTTACAAGTTTCTTACATTCGTGAAGGGTAGAGTGAAGTGTTAAGTGGAAGAACATTAATTTTCAGTAGATAAGTATGCATATTATAATCCCCAGGGAAGCTGTAAAAAAAAGTAAAAAAAAAGAGATTTGCTCTTTTTACAGTTTCCCTGGGGATTGTAATATGCATATTTATGTACCGAAACTGTATAGCTTTTGAAAGTAGATAAAAATATTGAATAGTAAAAGTACATTTGATAAAACCACAGGGAAGCAGGACAAGAGGAGCAAAAACAGATTCAACAAATAGAAAACAAATCCCAAGATGGTACATTTGAACCTAATAAAACCAACAATTAAATTAAATATACATAGACTAAATATCTGAATTAGCCAGAAATGATCCGACCAGCTAAACAGCAAGACCGAGTTTCATGTTGTCTATGAGGTATGCACTTTAACTAGAAAGATTTGTTGAAAGCAAATGATAAAGATATACCATGGCAACAGCATTAAAAAAAAAAACTGGTGTACCTATATTAAAATTGTACAAAATAATCTTTAAGATAGGAAACATTGCCAGATATGAAGAGGTCAAGTTTACTCTGAAATGGTCAATGTACAAAAGACATAATAAATGCAGAATGTACATGCACCTAATAACAAAGCTTCCAAAACAAATGAACAAAAAGACACAGAACTAAAAAGTAAACAAATCCAAAATCCTAGTTGGAGAGTTTTATATCCCTCCTTAAGTAACTTACAGAAGAACTATGTAAAAGTTCGCTAAGGCTAACAAAGATCTAAACAACACTATTGTGACCTAATTTGTCAATAAATTTCAAAAGATTGAAGTCATAGGGGTATTATTTTACCACAGAGGAGTTAAATTAAAAATAATGATAAGATATCTGGAAAACTCCAACCATTTGGAAAGTAAACAGTATACTTCTAAATAACCCATGAGTCAAAAGAGACACTCCATGGGAAGTCCGAGAATACCTCAACCAGAATGACAATGAAAACAAACTATATCAAAATCTGTAGGATGCAGCTAAAACAGTGCTGAGAGGGAAATGTATAACTTTAAATGTGTATGTTCATCAGTGATTTAAATCCTTAACCAGCTAGAATAAAGGAGAGTAAATTAAAGCCCAAATTGTGGGAAGTAAATAATCTGGATAAGAGAGCAATAAAACATAAAGCAAGCAACAGAAGGAAGATTTGAAATGCCAGTAGTTGTTTGAAAAGACTATTAAAATGAATACAATTCTGACTAATTAAGGAAAAAAAAAGAAAATATTAAAACCAACTGCCAATCTTGACAGTGAAAGAGGGGATAGCACTTAGATTACATTAAAGGGATAATAAGAGATTATTATAAATAATATTCTAATAAATTTGAAACTTAGATGAACCGGATAAATTTTTTGAAAAATACAGCTTACTATACTTGAATCAAAAAGAACTCTGAATATTTCATTGAAGAAATCTAATCTTAAAACAAACAAACCAAACAAACCACCCATCCCTCAGGACCAGGCCTCAACAGCTTCATGTAGGGGTTGCTATCAAACAATCTTGCACAAAAGCTTTCCAAAAGTAGGACAAGAACCATTTCCTACCTTATTTTATGAAGGCTAAGTAATCCTGATGACCAAAGTCTGTCAAAAACATTACAAAAATAGTAAATTCAAGTTCAGTATTCTCTTTGGATCTAACTATAAAACTCGACAGTACATAACTGTAAAAGTATAACTGTAAAATTCATAACAAGGTATATAACATGTTCGATCACAGATAACAAGATTGTATGTCATAACAAGAATTTTATTGCAGGATTAGGAAACTGGCTTAACATTTGCAAAATTCACCACAACAGAATAAAGAAGAGACATCATATGATTATTACAATAGGTGTAGAAAAAGCATCTGACAAAATTACACCTCCATTTATGAGGGCCAAAAATCTCAGAAAACTAGGAATACAATGGAACTTCTTTAATATCATAAAAAGTATATGAACACATCATAGCCCCCGTGATGATAGTTCATATATTAAGTAATACCACCTCTGTCTACTTCTGTAGTACTCTGAATTGGAGGTCCTAGCCAGTGCATTATAGAAAGAAGTAGAAATGAAAGGCATAAAGATTTGAAAGAAAAAAGTAAATCTGACTTTATTTTTAAATTACATGCTATTGACTGAAAAACACCTAAGTCATCTCCAAAAAATGTACCAGAATTAATAAGCGAATTCAGCAAGTTTACAGGCTATGTGGTCAACATTTTTTAAAAAATCAGTTATTTTTTTGTATATGAACAACTGTCTTTTCTGCAAATGGTTCTTTACCAGTTTCAGTTGGATGATAGACCTAAATATAAGAATTAAAATTATAAAATTTCTAAAACAAGACATGGGAGAAAATCTTCATGACCTTAGGGTAGGCACAAAAATGGATGAACCTTTAAACAAATAAATGATAGATGAGACTTCATCATGCTAAAAAACAGGATCCTTAAAAGGTACCTTTAAGGAAATGAAAAGATAAGCCACATAATATGAGAAAATATTCTCAGTATTTATGTTTGACAAAGGTATTATATAACTTTGTAAAGTCAATAATAAAACAACCCAAGAAAAAACTTGTATGAAAGATTTTTACAGAATTTAAAGCCAATAAACACACGGAATTTTCTCAACATCTCCAATCATAAGGTAAAACCAGGGTGGTATACCATTATGCACCCACTAGAATGGCCAAAATTGCAAGGTCCAACAGTATCAATTGTTGGCAAGTGATATGGTTTGGCTGTGTCCCCACCCAAATCTCATCTCGGATTGTAATCTCCATGTGTCAAGGGAGGGGCCTGGTGAGAGGTGATTGAATCATGGGGGCAGATTTCCCCTTTGCCATTCTCATGATAGTGAATGAATTCTCACCCAGATCTGGTTGTTTGAAAGTGTGTGGCACCTCCCACTTTGCTTGGTCTCTCTCTCCTGCAGCCATATAATACTTGCTTCCCTTTCACCTTCGCCATGATTGTAAGTTTGCTGAGGCCTCCCCAGCCATGTGGAACTGTGAGTCAATTAAACCTCTTTTCTTTATAAATTACCCAGTCTCAGGTAGTTCTTTATAGCAGTGTGAAAATGGACTAATACAGCAAGGATGTCAAGCAGCTGAAATACTCATATATTGGTGGTAGGAGTATAGCATTTGTACAGCTGCTTTAGAAAACACTTTTTGTTTTGTTTTAATAAAGCTGAACATGTTCTTACACTGTGTTCTAGCAGTTCACTCTCAGGTATTTTTATTCAAGAGGAATGAAAGTGTACTTTCACACACAGTCTAGGACACATGTTCATAGCAACATTACTCTTAGTATATCCCACCTGGAGGCAATCTAAATGTCCAGCAACAGGGGCTAGATACACAACTTTGGACATTTAAACAATGGAACACTGTACTATTCAGCAATTTTTAAAGTTATGAACTCTGAATCATGAGACAACATGGTTGAATCACACAAATGTTAGTTTGAGCAAAATAGTTACATACTACTATATGATAACCATTTTAATGCAGTTGTACAACAGGCAAAACAATAATGTTAGTGATTGTGCTGGAATTTAAACTGGCAGTTGCTGGGGTTAGATGAGGGACATTGACTAGAAAATGAGAGGTTTCTGGGTGTTAAAAACATTACTTGTCATCACTGGTGTGGTCATTACAGACTGCATATATTTTCATACTCACTAATATCCTTCAAATTTATGCATTTCATTCTATATAACATAACCTAAAGTATAAAAAATAATGTATGATCTAGAAATCTGCTGTGATAAAATACAAAGCATTTTGTTTCAAGTATTTTGTTCTTAAATAAGATGTCGATTACCTCAGTATCACTTTAAATGAAATCATTAAAAGATTAATACGGGATGATCCTTAATTCACCAAGTGAGATCTTGTCTCACTGTGAGGTGATTAGGAATTGATAAGGTCATAGAAGCGATCCATAGAATTCTACATTATAATGAGTAAAGTTATAATCTACTTAAGAATTAATAATGAGTTCAAAATTCACACATTTACATTGCTGTGATGGCTAATTATATAAGGAATTGCCTAACAGAAGCCATTCTTTGCTGTCGTAGGAGATGGACTATGTAGAATTTGGTCACTGGAAGGCTTTTATCGTTGGCGCAGAAATGCCCTCATGGCTATTGGAAACCTTTCTCTTCCCCTCACCGTTTTCTAGAGCTCCTTATAACACTCAAGTTAACACAGACATCATTTCCCCTGTAACGAGGATGTGGACTCCTCCACCTGTCCTTTTCAAAGATTCGGGTTTGCTTCCCATGTTCCCTAGGTGGACAGATGTGAAGATACCATCTCCAGCTTGGAGTGGCTTTTATATCTTAACTCCTTATTTTCTTGTTTGGACAATTCATGTTCAAAAGGAACAAGATTAAGTATGCTCTTAGCTGATGTCGTTGGCCTTAGGACTAATGTGGTTATCCAATAGACATTTTCCCCCACTGCTGGTTATTCTTTATTCAGGATGGCTGATGAGTTTTCTCCATACTATTCAAAAAGGATACTTCTCCAAAATTATTTTTTTCTCTGTTAAGATGTGGTCTTAAGCCAGAAATACACTTCCAGACTGGTTTTCTTTACTATACAATTTACCTTTCCTTATCAGTGTGGCATCATGCCTTTACTACCAATTCATCTTTTCTTTTGGAACTTAGCTGTTATTTCTGATGTGGGCATTTATCTTAGCCTACCAATTTTCCATCTTATTTGAAACTGTAATTCTTTTTTAAATTAACCAATTTTATTTCTTAAAGCAATTTTAGATTCACAGAAAGATTGGGTAGAAAGTAGAGTTCCTCTATATCCTGGTCCCCACACAGGGACAACTTCCCCCACTGTTGGTGTCCTGCAGCAGACTAGTACATTTATTACAATTAATGAACCAACATTGAATCATCATTATCACCTGAAATCTGTAGTTTATATTAGGATGCAGGCTTAATGATGTACATTCTATGGGTTTGGACAAATGTATCCACCATTTTAGTATCATATGGAGGAATTCCACTGCCCTAAAAATCCCTCGTACTCTGCCTATTCATTCCTCACTCTCCGCAACTCCTGGCAATCCCTGATCCTTTTACAGTCCTCATACCATTGCCTTTTCCAGAATGTCATATAGTTGGAATCATAGAGTACTTGACTTTCAAATTGGCTTTTTCCACAAAGTAATATGCATTTAAGTTTCTTCCATGTCTTTTCATGGCTTGATAGCTCATTTCTTTTTAGCATTGAATGATATTGCATTGGGTGGATGTACCATCATTTATTTACCCATTCATCTACTAAAGGACACCACTGTTGTTTCCGAGTTTTGACAACTATTCGTAAAGCTGCCTATACATCCATGTGCAGGTTTTTGTGTAAGCATAAATTTCCAACTCCTCTGGGTAAATACTGAGCATAATTACTGAGTCATATTATAAGAGTATGTCTAATTCTGTATGAAATATACCAGACTGTTTTCCACAATGGCTGTACCTTTTTGCATTCCCACCAGTGATGAATGAGAATTCCTCTTGCTCCATATCCAGCATTGGGCATTGTCAGTTTTCTGGATCTTGGCCATTCTAATAGATGTGTAGTGTTATCTCATTGTCTTAATCCGCATATTTATGATGACATATGATGTGGACCATCTTTTCACATACTTATTTGCCATCTTTATATATATATTTTAGTGAGGTGTCAGTTCATGTCTTTAGCCCTATTTTTATATTTGGATATTGTTTTCTTATTGTTGAATTTTGAGGGTTCTTTGTATATTTGTGGTAACAGTCTTTGATCAGATATGCCTTTTGCCAATGTTTTCTCTCAGTCTGTGGCTTGCCTTTTTACTCTTTTGGCAGTATGTTTTGCAGGTCATAAATTTTTAATTTTTAATGAAGTCTAGCTTATTCTTTCATGAATCATGCCTTTGTGTTGTATTTAAAAGTCATCACCAAATTCTGGATGAACTAGATTTTTCTTCTATGTTATTATATATATATGTGTGTGTGTGTGTGTGTGTGTGTGTGTGTGTGTGTGTGTGTTACAGTTTTGTGTTTTATATTTAAGGTTGTGATCCATTTTGAATTCAGTTTTCTAAAGGTTGTAAGGTCTCTGTCTAGATGCATTGTTTTATTTTTTCATGCAGATGTCCAGTTGTTCTGGCACCATTTGTTAAAAATGGAACTATAACTTTTAACATGCTTGTTATTTATTAGCTTGGTAAATATCCAACTTAATTTCATTGGTTTTATACTTTTAGTGGATCAATTTATCTGATATTGTTTGAAACTTTGTAGCTAATATATGGTAATATTTCTTAGGTGATCTTTTTTGGAGATGTCAATTATAATTACTATCTTGGGTAGTTGATGGATGACAGTCAGTGGCCTCTTCCTTTCTATCCAGAATTAATACTAAAACACAGAAGGAGTGTTTATTTCATTTGAAGAAATAAATGGCAGACTTGGCCTGAGAACTGAAGTTGCCTAATGTATAGAGCCAGGCATCCTTATTTGTATTAAGAATCAGTGCATTTCTGTACCATAAGTAGATAGAGAGAAAGGTGCAACTTGTAAATGCTTTTTCATTTAGTGGAAAAATTAATACTTAAAGTTAATATTTTTAGAATAATTCTCAAATTGTCTGGGTGCAGTGGTTCACGCCTATAATCCCAGCACTTTGGGAGGCCAAGGTGGGTGGATGACTTGAGGTCAGGAGTTCGAGACCAGCCTGGCTAACATGGTGAAACCCCATCTCTGCTAAAAATACAAAATTTAACTGGGTGTGGTTAAATTATAGGCACCTATAATCCCAGCTACTTGGGAGGCTGAGGCAGGAGAATTGCTTGAACCTGGGAGGCAGAGGTTGCAGTAAGCTGAGATCACACCACTGCACTCCAGTCTGGGCAACAGAGTGAGACTCAATCTCAAAAAAAATTCTCAAATGTTATATTTTCATTATTTATTTTATGGATATTTTGTGTTAAAATTAGAGTGACCATGCTCCACAGGTTGCCTCGATCAATCTCAGCTAACACCTGTTGAGCTAAAATAATTCATAGCAGTGCTGGCTTTTACTCTCAAAACTGTATTGGCTTGAACTTAAATTATGTGGCATACCATCCTTGTTGCAATGATGGAATGTCATGTAATGGAAGGAGTCACATTCTGGCTTTTGTGTAGTGGTAAGGCCCAGAGATATGGATAACTGTGACAGTGCCTAGCACATGGTAGGTGTTCAGCAAATATTTCTCAAGTAAACAAATAATCCAAAATAGCAAGTAATTCAAATTATAGGCGTATCATGTGGTCATATACTCATGTATATCTTTGATGGCATTTTTTGTCCTGGTAATTTTTTTTTTTTTAATTTCATTCTTTGTTTCATTCATTCTGGAGTTACATTCTCTTGACTTTTGCTGGAAGTCCTAATCTTCTGACACTTGCTTCCCACCTTTTGTCCTTACCAGTGGCCCTTACCACCTCCCCCTCACATTTACTATGATGTCATTAGCTATTATGTCATTTACTCATATTGACATTGTGACCACAACTGTGATTAAAGACACTAGATATTTTTTATGATATTTTATTTTAAAAATGAAACAACCAAAGCCCAATTGTGTATGAAAGTCGTTGTCATGTGTGTTTCAAATGCAGATGAATAATTTGTTTACATAAGACATACAGTGCAGACTTCACAAATACCTTACACTTAGTAATAAATTTTTTTAAACTTTATAAATGGCAAAGACTGACAAGTGAATTTGGGATCCTAGAAATCAATTATTAGACAGTGTATTAGTCCGTTCTCATGCTGCTAATAAAGACATAGCTGAGACTGAGTAATTTATAAAGAAAAGAGGTTTAATTTACTCACAGTTTAGCATGGCTAGGGAGGCCTCAGAAAACTTACAATCATGATGGAAGGGGAAGCAAACACGTCCTCCTTCACATGGCAGTAGGAGGGAGAAGAATGAGTGCTCAGCAAAGAGGGAAGCCCCTTATAAAACCATCAGCTCTTGTGAGAACTAACTCACTATCATGAGAACAGGATTGGGGAAACTGCCCCCATGTTTCAGTTATCTCTACCTGGTCCCTCCCATGACAAGTGAGGGTTAGGGGAACTACAATTCAAGATGGGATTTGGGTGGGGACACAGCCAAACCATATCATTCTGCCCCTGGCCCCTTCCAGATCTCATGTCCTCACAATTCAAAACACAATCCTCTACTTCCAACAGCCCCTCAAATTCTTAACTAATTGCAGCGTTAAAAGTTCAAGTCCAAAGTCTCATCTGATACAAGTCCCTTCCACCTATGAGCCTATAAAATCAGAAGTAAGTTAGTTACTTCCTAGATACAAAGGAGGTACAGGCATTGGGGAAATATAGCCATTCCAAATGGGAGAAATTGGCCAAAACAAAGGGGTTACATGCCCCATACAAATCTGAAATCCAGTAGGGCAGCCATTAAACCTTAAAGTTCCAAAATGATATACTTCAACTCCATGTCTCACATCCAGGTCATGCTGATGCAAGAGGTGGGCTCCCACGGCCTTCGGAAGCTCTGCCCCTCTGGCTCTACAGGATACAGTTACCCTCCTGGCTGCTTGCATGGGCTGGCATTGAGTGTCTGCAGCTTTTCCAGGTGCATGATGCAAGCTGTAGGTGGATCTGCCATTCTGGAATCTGGATGATAATGGCCCTCTTCTCACAGCTCCACAAGGCACTGCCCCAATGGGAACTCTGTGTGGGTGCTCTGACTCCACATTTCCTTTTCACACTGCCCTAGCAGGGTTATCCATGAGGGCTCTGGCCCTGCAGAAAACTTCTGCCTGGACATCCAGGCTTTTCCATACATCCTCTAAAATCTAGGTGGAGGTTTCCAAACCTCAATTCTTGACTTCTGTGTACCCTCAGGCCCAACACCACATGTAAGCCACCAAGGCTTGGGGCTTGCACCCACTGAAACAACAGTCTGAGCCATACATTGGCCCCTTTTAGTCACCACTGGAGTTGAAGCAGCTGGTACACAGGGCACCATGTCCCAAGACTGCATAGAGCAGGGGGGCCCACGAAACCATTTTTCCCCCTTGGGCCTCTGGGCCTGTGATGGGAGGAGCTGCCATGAAGGTCTTTTACATACCCTGGAGACATCCCCATTGTCTTGGTGATTAACACTCAGTTCTTTGTTACTTAAGCAAATTTCTGCAGCTGGCTTGAATTTCTCCCCAGAAAATTGGTTTTTCTTTTCTACTGCATCATCAGACAGCGCATTTTTCAAACTTTTATGCTCTGCTTTCCCTTGAATGCTTTGCCACTTAGAAATTTCTTCCACCAGATACCCTCAATCATCTCTCTCAAGTTCAAAGTTCCACAGTTCCCTAGGGCAGGGGCAACATGCCACCAGTCTCTTTGCATAGCAAGAGTGACCTTTATTCCAGTTCTCAACAAGTTCCTCATCTACATCTGAGACCACCTGGACCAGCCTGGACTTCCCCGTCCTTATCACTGTCAGCATTTTGGTCAAAGCCATTCAACAAGTCTCTAGGAAGTTTCAAACCTTCCCACTTCTTCCTGTCTTCTGAGTTGTCCAAGTCTCTAGGAAATTCCAAACTTTCCCACATTTTCCTGCCTTCTGAGTCATCCAAACTCTTCTTATGTCTGCCTATTACTGAGTTCCAAAGTCGCTTCCACAGTTTCATGGATCTTTATAGCAGCACCCAACTCTCTGCAGTATCAATTTACTGTATTAGTCTATTCTCATGCTGCTATGAAGAAATATCCAAGACCGGTAATTTATAAAGGAAAGAGGTTTAATTGACTCACAGTTCTTCATGTCTGGGGAGGCCTCAGGAGACTTACTGTTATGACAGAAGGGGAAGCTAACACATCCTTCTTCACGTGGCAGCAGGAGAGAGAAAAATGAGTGCCCAGCAAAGGGGGAAGCCCCTTATAAAACCATCAGCTCTTGTGAAAACTAACTCTCTATCACAAAACAGGAAGGGGGAAACTGCCCGCATGATTCAATTATCTCCACCTCGTCCCTCCCACAACATGTGGAGATTATAGGAACTACAGTTCAAGATGAGATTTGGGTGGGGGACAACTATATCAGACAGTTTAATTCTAGCTTATGAAAGAGGATTTGCTAGTAACAGAAAAGAGAGAGAGAGGAAACTTAATGCAGGGCCACCAATCATCTGTGAACTGCTTGATTTCTGCACTGAAATTTCCCTTCAAAGCACTTTTCCTGACTACAACTAAAAGCAAATGTCATGTCTGGAAACCAGCTCTGAACTCAAGCCAAGGGTAGGCAAAAGTAGAATTATTGTTTTTTGTTGAAATTAGCAAGCATGGTCTCATTATGGCTAAATAGAACCAGGTATAGTCTTGCCTAAGAACCATTTCAGCAAATTCAGAAAAGACCATAGTGCGTTTTAGGCTATGATATCAGATAAAAGTATCCTTTTAAGTATTAAGATGACAAATGCGGAAGTTGTTGGTAGTTTTTTAAATTTTTACTTTCATGTATTTCATGCAGGAGCTGCCTTTCTTAAACACAAATTGCCTTTCTTAAACACTAATTTCATAATTTGAAATGGTGGCCTAAAAAATCATAATTTATCTTATTTTTGTTATCTTTCTAAAATGAAAATGTTTATTCTCTTAGTCCCAGATAATATTTGTACCCTTCAAAAGCAATCCCTTTGCTCCACTTGCCTTGAAGTGTTTTCTTAATTTAGATGTACATGCATGTCAAAGAAAGGGTACGGTATTAAACACTTAAACAATTCTTTGTTAATTCTTCAAATAATTCAGAAATAGAACTTGAAAAGTTCTATATTTTTACATAGCTATTGCTGTGTGCTTTGAAGAACAACAAATGTGTCTATGTGATGTGTGATCTGATATATATATATATATATATATATATATATATATATATAATGATGTAGTTTCTTTAGCATTTCCAAAATGTGGCAGCAGCCTCCAGCCTTTACCTGCTGTAGGACTGTAAGTGCATAAAGGCCTCCCTCTGCCAGGAATGTTTCATGTTTCAACTGAAGAATCTGAAATGTGGGGAACTGAAATTCTAAAGCAAGATCACTAATGTTCCCATTTGGTTTAAAGTGATGTCTGGTACTCTGTGAGACCATGTAAAGGTTGTTAACTCTAGGAATAATACTCTGGTATTAACTTTAATAACAGCAGTTCCCTCTGTGGTAGTCATTTACCTAAGATTCATTTTCCATTCGTTTATAATTTCTTTTTCTCTCTGTAATGGAGAAAAATGTATTTTTAAAAGAAGCAACATATTTCTGTAATGGAAAAATGTATTTTTAAAAGAAGCAACATATTTAGGGTTTTATTAACTTAAGATTTTAGAACTTAAAGTATATTTTAGTGAGATAATTACTATATCATGTTTATACTTATATGAAAGTTATTTATGTTATTGGAAACAGTAAGATTTTAAAATATTTTCTATGATTTTGAGTATGCAGCTGTTCAAATAATACTTTTAGAAAAACTGTATTATCCTTAGGCTAGTTTAATGTTTACTAAATTAGTCAAAATAGGTCACATTTTGATGAAAGTATAGTAGTTATTACAGATATGATTTAAATTACTCAACCCAATGATTTAAAACTCCTTGAAAATGAGTTTAAAAGCAAGATTAAAAAAAAGCTTTAAGGTGATAATTTAGAGAAAAAAAGAATTGAACCTAGTTTCTTTTCAAATTCTATGTGTTACTTTATTTTAAAGCGAAATAATTAAAATGAGGCTAGATGACAGCTTCTAAACAAAACATCCACTGTACGTCCCCCACATGTTTGCTTTTTAGTTAACCACTTGATAACACTTAACCACTCAAAGAGTTATAATTGAGACTACCTCATAACATAATTCTGGTCTTCGCTTATACATCAGTATACTTTTGAATACAGAAATTCAAAAGAAATTTCAAATAATCATTATAAAATTAGAGAATGGGTGTTTCTTCTTTTCCAACAAAATAGTATATCCTTGGCTGGCCAGGTTTACAGAGTGTGTGGCGTGGGATTGTGGGCAGTGTGAGAGGGCTGGGCTTCCTTCTTGCCCATCAGTAACTCATCTGAAGTACTGCAGGCTGTGTGGTCTGTTTTGCCTTCCTTTGGTGAAGTTCTGTGATTCCATGATCTTCTGATGTGGGAAGAAAATCTTGAAATAGGATGGCACTGTGAAGGCAAACATGCACGCTGGGGAGAGGTGCCTGCCTCTTTGAGGTTGGAATATCTGCACGCCTGTGATAGAGCCTGTGCTCTTTATCTGCTCCACTTGATCTGGGATAATTAATACATGGCAGTCGGGGAGAAAGGAGGGAAAAGGAAATGAAGACGGGAGAGAGAGATGCCTTGTCTTTATAACTCTTACGGGTGTTAATAATTTGAATTTGGCTCTACCTCTAATGTCTGGAATCCTCCTACTCCCCCTATCCCACTACTGTCACTGTACTTGAAGCTGCCCTCACCTCTCATCTGAACTACTGCAGTGTTCTCCTAAGTGATCACTCCGAACCTGCCCTTGCCCGTTCACAGGTCTATAAGTCATCTCCACCCAGCAGACCTGAGTGATCCTCTTTAATACCTGTATCAGGCCACTCTGCTGAGAAAAACCACCAAGATTTTACCATCAAGCTTGGAATAAAAGCTAAACTCCTATCTTGTCTCCAGCACGTTTCTCCAAACTTAACTACGTTGCGTGTTTCACCTCACTCACTGTGTCGCAGCCAGAATGGCATTTCTTTTTGTTCCTCAAACCTGCCTTGCTTATTTCCACATTAGGACTTCACGTGTGCTCCTCTCTGCTGGACCTTCCTCGCAGATCTTCATGTGGTAGCCTCTATTTATGTATGTACGTATGTATGTATGTATGTATGTATGTATGATTTATTTATTTATTTATTTATTTATCTATCTATTTATTTATTTTTACCCAGCACTTGCTTCATGGAAGTTCTGACCTGTTGACTGTCTGCTTTGCCCTACTAGAACATTATTACTCTGAGAAAAGGGTCTATTAGGTTCTTTGCTGTAACTGCCTGATACATGCAGGCATTCACAACTTTTGAGGATAAATGAATGTAGTTAAACCTTCTGAAATTATGTGACTAAGGATCGTTTTATCGTAGGCATCGTATTGGGCTCCTCCTTCATTGTTTTTAGTGACTAGGTGATGTGAGCTAACACCAAGAGGAGGCTTAGCATGAACATGATCCCTTTCACAATTGGTTATTAAAGCACATTTGGAGTTAAGGATCTACCCCGGTTAGCAGTCAGTTCTATATTCCATTCATGGATAGAAATAAAATGTTGATCCCGATTAATATTTCTGTATAGCCATGGCCATCTAACTGGTTTGGAATTGGGAGTAAAAAATGAGTAATTATATTTATTAAAGACATTTGATGCCAAATTTCTAATCTGTTTTATTTTTTGTGCTTTGTCTAAGTAATTTTGACAGTGAAATCTAAATAACTGTTTTATAATCCTTTCAATCCTTATATTGGCAACTTTATGTTGGGAATAATTTCCAGCGAGAAAATTGCTTTCATGTGTTTTATAATGCCCAATTCTATTGACATTTCTTTTGTTTTACAGATTTATGAAAGTTTTTTGAGATAAACCTTATTAGATTATTTCACCATGATATACGTTGATTATTTTGGTGAATATAAATTAATGAGATTGAATTATTTTAAACATATGAAATATTTGTAAACGGTAGTTTTTCACATTTGATTTGTGTTTAAATGAATTTACCTGTTGAAATAAAAGGTCATATATTCATTACTTTAGAAGTCCAAATCCGAAAATAAATATTCTTCAAGACACAAAGTTCTTAGAAACTACCTCGTTAAGAAAATCTTATAGTTTCCCTGACCACCGTAAGGGATTTGGATCTTCACATAGCATCTGTTTGGGTTACAGGAAGGGCATGTGTAAATCTAACCAATGTTTGTAAAGTGACCTAGTCTAACCTGTAAGAGATCTGATACCCTCTTGAAATGTGCTCTTACAAAAAGTAAGGTGGTAAAACGGATGATTCCTTAAATGGGCTAAAGGAAGCGAGCTGATGGGAAATAAAGAACTCTGTGACTGATGGTATCACAAGAATCAGGGTATTCTAGGTATCCAAACATCTTAGCTTGAGCTAAGATGTGCTAAGAGCACTACTAGAGCAGAGTCTCTGCCAAATTGACAGATAGATGCTCCTAATGTGCTGTCTGCCCGGGTCAAGACAGGCTCGGGAGCTAGGGCAGGACTGTGCCCGCAGTCGGAGAATGTGGACCTGGAAGAGGTAAGGCGGTGGTTAACAGCAGGGGATTGCTTAAACTCATTCGAATTGAGATAGGAGCTAGAAATAAGAGCATCGTCTCACTCATTACACACTTTTATATCCTTGTTGATAGTTTGTCTTTTAAAATTATGTGATTTGCTTTACAAAAGCTAAAGTTGTGCATTAAACTTTCTTAATTACTACCACTTAATTATTCTGTTAAGTATAGACTTCACTTAGTGTAGCCACAAGACCAAATGTGTTCAAATTGTAGGGGATATGTCTTTGATTTTTTTTAAAGTTATTATTTTTCTTCAAGAGGAAAGATTAAACCAAGCCATATTTAGAAAATAAAGTCAGACATGGAGCACACAGTTATGAATGCAAGCAGCTGAAAAGGGAAAAGTCATTTTGGTTGAAAGGCTAGTGTTGAAAAGAAATATCTGCTAATGAGAAGCACAGTGTTTGGAGGCTGCATCCAGCTCACACACTTGCACGGGGAGAGCGAGGAACCAGGTTGCACAGCTACCTCCTCCTCTGGCCTTGCCACAAATTCCTGTCCCTTTAGAAAAGTCATTTCATTTCTGTGCACCTCAGACTTTGCTAATATAAAATGAAAGGATTGGGATAGATTTTCTCTTAAGACGTCTTCCCACTCTAAATTTCCAAAATTCAATGAAAATGAAAGCCTGGTCCATAGCCATAAAAGTGTATCAGGGGATTTAGATGACAGCCTAGCCAAAGCCTACATTATATTTGATTTCTTCAGTAGCATTGAGGCAACAGGAACATATGATGCACTCCTCATGGGACTTGTGATAGAAGTGACTCTTGTTCTTATGATGAAAATGACACTAATTTTTAATTCCATTTTACTGTCCTGGCTGTCACTTCTGTGTGCTCTTTAATGAAGTAATACATACTTAAACTTCACTCCTGAAATACAGAAGTCTTTCTAGTCCTTATTGTAAATGTGCAAATGCTATGCTGACCAGTCTTATATTGTTGTGTTCTAGAGACCGTGTAATTGGTTTGATGATGACTGCCTGTGATCTTTGTTCTGTGACAAAACTGTGGCCCGTTACAAAATTGACGGCAAATGATATATATGCAGAATTCTGGGCTGAGGTATGTCCTTGATTCTTATATTGACATAGATAGTGAGAGGAAATTAAATGTATGGATAAATTGCTAAGAATACGTTAGTTGTTCATGTTGATAGTTATTTCAGAAAACTGTGGTGAATCACATACTGAAGGATTTAGCAGTTATGCAGATACAAAGAGAGAATGATCATTCTTTTACGTATTACTTACATATGTGTCTAATTCTCTGAGCTCAACTGAAAGAGTTTAGGAACTTATTCACTGAACAGTGGTATAACAGTTATCTTACTTAACAGCTGATCTTTTGTTCATTCAATAAACATTACTGGCCATCTACTTTAGATAGGCACTGGACAAAGTACTCAGAGAGTCCCATGATACAGGATGTATCCACCTGCCGTTAAAAATTCAGGAGAATAATTGTTTTGCACCATAGATATTGAGAATATGTAAATATAACCAATAGCTCACCTGCAAATTATGTGTTCTGCAGAATGTGTGGAATATTCATTCATAATACTCCTGAAACAACACGTAAATGACTTTTATTAACACCTTTTCTTGACTGACTTATCTAATTTATCAATAATGTGCATTGTACCACTCAATTTGCTTATGGAATTGTATGTAAGTAAGTAGAATATAATTCTCCAATCCAAATGAGTCACGAATATCTAGGCCTTTGCATATTCAAAAATTACTCTATGAAGAAAGCTATAAATCTTTTGAGTACCTCTTCTGGTTTGAATAAGTAAAAGTAAATTTGGAGGACAAAGCAGCTGATAATTCAGTCGTATATCTCATTCATACAGAAGAATGTATGTAAAACATAAACAGCAAATCATTCAGCCACAAGTTTAGTGGGAAAAGTTTATCACGTTGAATTATTTCATAATAATAAAGCCAAAGTATGTTTACTGTATGAGGATCACAGACTTGAGTTGATTATACTCCTGGCATTGACTTCTCCGGAATGCTTTATACATCGCATATGCGTGGTCTCGCATGAGCTTTTTCTTTATTTTATTGTGTATGTGTCAGAACCTAGTTACCATCAGACTTAAGTAGGAAGATTGATTTAGATGCACAGTTGACCCTTGAACAACACGGGTTTGAACTGTGTGGATCCACTTATATGTAGAGATTTTTCAGTAAATATATTGGAAGATTTTTTGGAGATTTATGGCAAAAATACAGAACAAAATATCCTAGAAATATAAAAAAATTTAATTTAGGTATGCCATAAGTGCATAAAATATATGTAGATGCTAGTCAATTTTATCATTTACTACCATAAAATACACAAAAATCTATGATAAGTTAAAATTTATCAAAACTTACATACACAGTTGTAGACTGTGGAGAGAAATGTAAACAAACAGATGCCGTGTTAAATCGTAACTGCATAAAGTTAACTGTAGTACATACGGCAGTCCTGTAATAATTTTGCAGCAGCCTTCTTTTGCTGTTGTGGTGAGCTCAAGTGTTTCAAGTATCCACTTAAAATGCTGTGTTTAAAACACTCTGTGATGCTAATCGTCTCTGAGCAATTCGTCTCTCCAGTAAATTGTGTATCACAGTAAAAAGTGATCTCTTGTGGTTCTTGCATATTTTTCATTGTGTTTAGTGCAATACTGTAAGTCCTCCATAACACCATAGCACCTATACAGAGTTACACTAGGATGCTGGAAGTGCTCCCAAGAAGCAGAGAGAAAAGTCATGACATGACAAGAAAAAGTTGAGTTGCTTGATACATTCCCTAGATTGAAGTCTGCAGCTGTGGTTGCTGACATTTTAACATAAATGAATCCCGTGTAAGGATCACTGCAAAAAAAGAAAAGGAAATTCATGAAGCCATCACTGCAGCTATGCCAGCAGGAGCAAAAACCTTGCACTGTTTGTGAAATATCTTTTTATCTCATACTAAAAATGCACGTTTTGTGTAGGTACAGGATTACTATGAGAAAGGCATAACTATAGACTGTAATATGATTTCTATATTCTAGATGAATGTAGAAAACGTGCAGTCATTAAATGACAACTTAAAGCAAAAGGAAGGTGCAGGATTAAAAGCTGGAGAATTTAATGTCAAAATGTGACCGATATGTAATGGAGATGTTCTTCCTTTGTATTATTCACTGGTTATTCAGTCCACAGATAATGATTCAGCTCTCTGCATGCTCTTAGGTAAGCCTTCACCAACCTCAGTAGTCCACAGGAAGAAGCAGGAATATATTCACCAAGTCCTGACAGTTGATCCCAGTATCTATAAAGTCCTGTCTCTTCTCTCCATCCTCACGATCATTCCCCTCTTCAGATCATCACCAACTCATGCCTTGAGTACTGCAACTTTCTGACTGAATTCGTTGCCATTACCTTTTAGAATTTGTGCAAAAGTAATTAATAATGTGGTCTTTGGTGCCAGGTTGCTTGAGATTAAAATTCCGCTTTGGCACTTGGTATTTAACCTGAGGCCAGTTTATGAGATAGGGATGATAATAATTTGGATTCCATCCGTACCCTGCTTCTGATTCTCCTGTTGTAATACAGACCAAAATCACGACCTCCGTGTGGAGAGCCCCACGTGGCTGGCCCCCTGCCCAATGCCTTTGCAGGCGTATTCCATGTCTCAGCCTCTAGCTGCCATTTAGGTCTTTGTTCCTTGCAGTCTCTGCCTGGAGCATGCTCCTGCCCTCTGCATTCTGTGAAAGCCTCAGGTTGGCCCAGCCCTCCGTTAGAGGCATGATCCGTAGCACTGGGTTCTTTTCCTTTTCAGCGTTTTTGTTTCGATTACATATTCAAATCATTGTTTGTTTAAAAAGCTGTTTCCTTGTTGGACTTGTCAAGTCTTTGAGAGCAAGGGACTTAGTATGTCTCACTCACTTTGGATAGAGAAGCAAAAAGTTTGAGACCACTGATTCTAAGTTTAAAGTGGTAACAATGGAATAGCAGCTATGCTTGAAGTGGCTTTGCTTTGTCGGGACAAGTGCTTTGGTCCTGTACATAAAAATACCTAATTATGGTTATAGTAGTTTGTTTGTAGACCCTATTTTAGCAAGTCTGGGAAGTTTCTAGGCTGTACTTCTGATTTCTAAAAACATGACTAACGTTATTAAAATAATAAAGAATATGAGGGAAGAGTGGGAAGTTAGGAAAAATATTAGGAAATCTTAAGGAAGAAGATTGTAACAAGTTTTACCTTTAACAAATAAATAAAAAGCAAGATAATTTCTAAAATCTTTAAAATGGGAACAACATATCCTAGAGTATTTCATGAGGATTAAATGAAATAATATTTACAAATTATTTAGCTCAGTGCCTGCATCATAGTGAAGGTTTAGTAACTATACCTGTAACTGTAAGTGAATCTTCAGTAACTAACATAGTGAATCTTTAGTAAATATTACCTAGAATTGTAAATTAGATGATATGTGTAGTTTGTTGTACTGCATCTTTACTACCACATTTTAGCCGACTGTTGTTGTTTATCTTCCTCTGTAAATATTCTTCTGGAAAGCCAAACTTCACTGAGTTCCATGCACTTGGAAGATCATTTGAAAGAGAGAAGGGCCTGGAGGTTATTCCATATCTTGTTATTGTTATTTCTCCTCACGGTTTACTGTATCTCCTCTTATTATAACATTTATTTACTAACTTCTGCAAAATGAAACCAGTAATGATGGCTGGGTTTCTGGTAATTCAGTAGTGGAGAAAATCAGGATAAAGTACAAAATAATGATACATTAAGTTTTTCATTATTTTGATATATTTTTCTTGGGTTAACAACCACAAACATTATTTGTTTTGAAGAAAATTAATGAATAAAGGGAATAATTCAATAATATCAAAATAGTATAGCAATTTGAAATTTGAGAAAGCATGATATTCTCCCCATTCATCTTAGGGTGATGAAATGAAGAAATTGGGAATACAGCCTATTCCTATGATGGACAGAGACAAGAAGGATGAAGTCCCCCAAGGCCAGGTATGAATTATTAAAGTAAATTATAATTGCTAAAGCCAAATAGTTTAAGGTGGGCATAAAATCATACATAAATGGAAAGCATGTCATCATATATTAAGGGAATGGGTTATTCTGGGCAGATCTGGTGATTAATATAGAAACTTCAGAAATTTATCTTACACGATTGAGAACTAGAAAAAGAAAAACTGTGTACCCTGAATAATCATCTAGTCAAATGAGCCTTCACTTGCTAAGGCACTCAGGAAAGTAGACTCTAAAAGAGTTTATACTCTTAATCTGGGTTTGACGGCCAACTCCAAACACTGATTTTGGTCCCAAGGCTAAAAGCCACAGTGAGGAATCCTGAGGGTCTGGCTGCCTTGTGGACTGGAAGGACTTAGTGCTCAGAGGACAGAAGCTAGAACCACTTGAAACCTTCTCCATTTAGATGGAGTAAGACCAAGATTAGGAAATCTCTGTGGACTGAAAGAATTCATACTACCTTGGCCACGACTTCTTTCTACAGATGCCATTGCAGTAAATAGGCTTTCTTTTCTGACTTGAAATAGAGGGGGTGGATGAATTTGAATTGTTTTATTTTTAACAAGCAGAAAATATTTTGTCATTGGCTAAACAAAGATATTTTTGGAGAGTTACATTATCGATTTTGATTCAGGTTCATTTTTTTTTGACAAATAATGCTTAGTATTTTAGTACATTTTGTGTTTTGTCTCAACATAAATTGACATTAATTATCCTCTTTTCAGATCATACTACATAATTTATGTTTACTTTCGAATGTTTTGAGAGGTCTTGTGCCTCGCTAATTTTGCATGTGTGTATGTGTGGTGTAATGTATTTCTGAGAGTATGGCTTTCGTTAACTGTCTCATCTTCTAATGGCATAACAAGGAAGTTGTGGGCAAATAATTATGATACGGATAAGTTTAGAAAATGTTTCAAAAAGTCCACAGGATGGTAGTTTTTGATAAGTTCTCGAATTCCTCTACTTTATTTAAAATTGATTTATACAAAATTTAGGCAAGTCCACAGCTCACAGAGGGCACCAGCACAACAAAGAGGCTGAATGAATGGCCATCGTCTCCACTTATGTCCCTGGCTAGGTTTTCTGATGGCATGGTCGCTTTTCCCTCTTGATTTGAAACGGATCCTGAATACCTATCATGTTTACTGCAGGTGTATTTTGCAGTTTTTGTCACATTTTACCACTGTTCATGGAATTTTCCCATACATGGAGTCACAGCTGTTAGTCATTCCTGTTTGGTGTCTGCTTTTCATACTGTATTTGAATTCTTTCCCATCTTGAGAGTAAATATATTTGCCTATATTTTCTTTAGTTTCTTCTTTATTACTTTACATTTGATTTATTAACTTTTTTGGAATGTATCTTGTTGTATTATTTAAGATAGGGATCTAAAATTTTTTTCCTTCCCAGTAGTTAACAGTCATCCCAACAGAATGCATGGCATAGCTGGAAATTTCTCATTGATGTTGTCAGCATATGGGTTTTGCTCTAGTGTTTTTAATTAAGATAATAGTTTGTTTTAGAATAGTTTGATTTCCATTTACAGCCTAACAAAGGTTTAAAGAAAATTTCTATGATCAGTTCATATTTTACCAACCATATTGCTTCTAAATAGTTGATGACTGTGAAATTATTTGCCATAATAATGAAATACTCTAGTTTCTAATATTAATATCTTTTCTGGGATCTTCTGCCCCATGACATCTGTTAAATATTAGAATAAGGAAGTCTGTGCATGAGCCATAAAGTTAAAAATGGAAATAACACAGGCGCTATTCTAGTAAGAGTGCTGTGACGATAGACTTTATAACAGGAGAAAGCAAAAAGGAACCACACACATTTGATCCTTCTGTATGCTTCGATGCATATCACTGAATTTCAGTACTTTCGAGAAATTGGTAAGCTGTGATTTGGGGTCACCTCATCTAGAGAGCTATTTATCTTGTACATGATGCAGCCACTTGGCCAGTGACTTATGACTAGACAAGCTGTGTTATCTGGCTAGTAGTCACATATCTTTTACGTCTGGCCTTTAGTAGGCCAGTCTTATTTGCAAGGTGACCCAGAATTCCTAATAAAATATTCTTTATATATTGCTTAAAATATTACAGATTTTTAAACTTTGAAATATGATATATTGAAAAAACAGTAAATGGGAAGAGCTATGATAAAACCAATGACACTTATTTTAGTTCAATAAGAGGGCTGGGAGGATGAGTAAAATATTGAGACACCACACAAGGCACCAAAGCCAAGAGTAGCAGACAAGCAGAAAGCACTGCTGTAAACCTGAGCACGAGGGCGGAAAGAGCCATATGTGCGAAAGAATACCAGGCTGTACGTTGAAGTGTCTGCAAGAAAGCACTAAAGGTGACCGGAGATACCACGGGACTTGAATGATCAACTGACTGATCTGTTAGCGGAATGTCATTTAATGTACTTGAGTCTTAGATTTCAGTAGGTATTAACCTTTATAATGTGTTTTTAATCTTTATATTTCTAGAATCCATTTTAATGCATTTTAAAATACAGTCTATAATAGTATTCATGGAACCCAAATATCACATACAGCAAAACTAGAACATGTGATTTTATGATTAGGCCTCAGAAACAGAACATTCACTTAAGAAATATAAATATCACTAGAATTGCTAATGTGCACTTTTGTTTCTTGTCCGTGGTTTTCACACGGAGGCAGCTTGGGTTCTACAATGCCGTGGCCATTCCCTGCTATACAACCCTTACCCAGATCCTCCCTCCCACGGAGCCTCTCCTGAAAGCATGCAGGTATGTACTATGGTTCCAGCTGTAACAATATTGTTTCTAAAAACACTGAGATCTGTGTAGGATTTTTGTACTCCACCAGTGTGTTGTGGTCTGTGTGTTTGTCTAGGTGTGGAGTTGTGCTCAGGGGCTCGGGGCCTCCTTACCTGGCTTCCCCAGGGCCACGACTTCTCCGCTTTGGTTCAGTTCTCCTCAAAGACGAGCCTCAGGCACCTTGGGTGCTTGGGTAGCTTCTTCTGGCCACACTCTGAAGAGAGGGACAGTGGAACAGGCTGGGGGCTGGGGCCAGACACAGTCAGGGCCCAGATGACCGAGTGACTGGGAGGGCCTCTGTCTCGGTGTGGGAGACCCTTCTCGCTTTCTTAACGCTCACGTTCAGTCTGGGTGTGGTACCAGGTCTTTCTGTTAGAAAGGGCATGTGTGTGGTTCTCGCAAGGCCAGCTTGGTTTCCAGCCTTATGAGAGCTGCATCTGTGCTGAAGGGACCTTGTCCCTGGAGGTCCTCAGGCCTGGGATAGAAAGCCCTTGGCCAGGCTGCCTCATTCTGCTAAGGGACACGTGGAGTCAGTCCTGCAAGAGGGGCCCCTGGCTCTCATGACTCACACAGCCACAATATGTCCCTATATAGTACACTATGTATACGTGGAGAGTGTCTATTCATATCAAGTCCTTCATACACCAGAAAGGAGAAAGTTTTTATTATTATTGTTATTTTGCAGAGGACCCGCCCAATGCTGTTTTTAAAAAGACAAGGCAGTGGTGTCTGTTGAGGATGCCTGTGCAGGAAGAGGCTGACTAGATCACACAGTTTGTTGTTTAAATGGAAGAAGGGGACCTTAAATTTTGGATAACCGCGCTTCCTCTTTAAGTCTTTTTCTCCTTCCAAAAAGACATTTAAGCATCGTTATCTCTTCTAGATTCATATTTCTCCCTATTCCATTCTTATCCTCTTTAAAGAGTGAACTCGGTTAAGAACCTTGGATATTTTTAAAGATTTTCATTTTACTTTATAAATTCCCTCTGAGGACGTCAAAGGGTTATAGCCAGCAGCTGTGCATGTGAGTCTTTTTTAGGTGAATTGGCTCCGGGCCATGTTTTAACTACTTAGCCATAGCTCTGCCTCGGGTGGGTTGGAGTGGATGCCCTGTGGGAGGACGGAGGACAGACAATGGCCAGAGTTTTACACAAAACCAGAAACTTGATATACTCTTATCTTCTGCTGTTGAAATTTTTTTTCTGCTTTTTTCAACAAAAGACCAATAGGCAATATTAACAATTTTATATATATAGTATTTAAGAAATGATTTCTCCTTCCTCCCTGCTCCTGTGGAGATAAACTTAGCATCCCACCTTGTTTTGTTGAGCCTTAATTGACCTTAATCCCTGATTAGTTTATTAAAATGTTACCTTATTACAAAGGCCTAAGTCATAATGGGCAATATGGGGTGTGAGGCCAGATCATTCTTAGGGGAATTAGGTTATAAAAGTGCATGCAAAATTAAAGAGAAAGTGGAATACCAGTGTAAATTCAAAGATGTTGTTTAAACAAATACTAAGCAATCTTCAAAAGTCCTTTCCTGTTCAGAAATCCTGTGTGTTTTATGCCAGGTACTTGGAAGCCAGGGCATGAGTGCTGGCTGCGTGTGCCCAGCACCGTAGGGAGCTGTGGAGGCGCGTGCCCAGCACCGTAGGGAGCTATGGAGGTGCGTGCCCAGCACCGTAGGAAGCTATGGAGGCACGCGCCCAGCACCGCAGGGAGCTGTGGAGGCGCGTGCCCAGCACCGTAGGGAGCTGTGGAGGCGCGTGCCCAGCACCGTAGGGAGCTATGGAGGTGCCTTCCTTGTGGGGCTCTGAGAACACAGTGTCCACTGTATGGGCAGCTCTGCCTCATTCCTGCTTCAGTATACTTGGCTGGACCACATAACTTCTTAAAGGCCATTTTAATCTTATTAACACTTAAAAAGTTTATGATGTATCATCGGTGTCCAAGGAAACGTACCAAAATTAGTGTATGGCTTTTTCCAATATATCGGAAGTCTCTAGGGTCTGGAAAAATGATAACTTGATGATATGTTACAGAAGTTAAAGGACCACACTTTTCAGTTATATTTTACAGTTTTGTCTATCTGAATGTGTCTTAGCATGTTTGCTAAAAGACATTTGAGAGAATTTTAAAACTGTGTCTCATAGGAGTTTTGTATTTCCCAATGCCAAGATTCCCATGTGACTTTACACAGGAATGTGGCTAAGAGTTCTGCCGGGGTAGCCGTGTGGAGTAAGATAGTTGTGCAGTGGTTTGGCTAAGAGTTCTGCCGGGGTAGCCGTGTGGAGTAAGATGGTTGTGCAGTGGTTTGGCTAAGAGTTCTGCCAGGGTAGCCATGTGGAGTAAGATGGTTGTGCAGTGGTTGTGATCATGCAGTTAGAGAAGATTACGATGCCTGTGACACTTGAACTACCGACACTGAGAGAGAAAGATTAGAGGACTCGAGAAATGAGACTGCCTCCGGTGAGGACTTACCAGAGCACAAACACGGTTTTACTGTAACAAGAAAATTTCAGAAGTTTGTGCCAGGTGTAACTTAGGATGACTTTGTACATGTGACACACTGTTCAGAATAAGAACAAGTGTAAGATGATGAGGTTTAGGCCTCCTGGGAGACGCACTGTCGACATTTCTCAGTAGGAAGATCTGTGTCGTCACCAAGTGTCCTACTGCTCTGGGACCTCCTCCTTTGCACGATCCTGCATATTTCTCAGTAGTAAACCCTAGGGCTCTTTCCCTGTTCAACTTAATCCTTCTTTCTAAGAAAGGACGTATGCTGAGCCCTAGCATTTCTGCTGCTTTCGCAGTCCAGGGCGGATGGACCAAGGTGCCCCTGACCCCCTGGCGCCTCTGAATCTCTTTCCTGAACAGCCATCACAGGAGCCTGCCTGGCCACATCATGCTGGTAGGCATGTCGCAGGGCCCCACACAATGCCGTTGTGCAGAGCTATGCCACAGGACTGTTGGGTTAGTTTTCGTTTAGTTTTCAAGACAAAGTCCAGAAATCCTTTATTCGGCTTCTCCTGAAACTGCATCTTTTATCCCTAGGGATAATCTCAGTCAGTGGGAGAAGGTGATTCGAGGGGAGGAGACTGCAACCTGGATTTCATCCCCATCCGTGGCTCAGAAGGCAGCTGCGTCTGAAGATTGAGTACTGGTCACCCCGACACGCTGTCCCGTCCCACCTACAGATCCTCATCTTGCTTCTTTGACATTTTTTCCTTTTTTTGGGGGGGGTGGGGGGAACCTACACCTGGTAACTGGGGTGCAAACCTCTTCAAGAAGGTAACATCAAGTAAATAAGTCAAGCAGAGGACTTCCTGCCAGTCTCTTCTGTGAGGCATCATAGACACTGAGCACCAGGACCACCCCCATGTTCAGAAATCAGCTGGCCAAGTGACTCCATTTGACTTGCAAACCAGCCTTTTCTAATAGGCTAATATTGCTGAGGCCTTAAAGGAAGTGGACAAAAATTATTCAGAAGGGGTACTTTTCCATTGTATCTTTCTAATAAGGGTTTAAAATGGTACTATTATGGTATTGTACTTGGGCTTTAACATCAATGTTGCTTTGATGTTGTTGGGTATAAATAGGAATTTTTACACATTAGTATTGTGAATGGTGAATGTTCATGTACGACCTACTTGTAATTAACTTGAGTTGTAGTCCACAGCCTCAGGGCAAATGTCATTGAGGTTACAGAGTAAGAAATGATGGCAAAACGTCAAACTCTTATTTCAGAGCTTCATGAATTTAGTTAGACTAAACGTAATTCTTTAAGTTCAAACTAAAGGGCTGAGATCAATCAATTTAACACTAAAAGAAGTAGACTTCCTGTCCTTTTGAGAAGAGATGAGGTATACGTTACAATAAATCTCAGAACTTCAAGTAGCAGTTCAAAAGATGTCAGTTTTTAAAATTGTTTTTGTTGTTGTCTTGGCAGTTTTACTGAACCCTTTGCATAAAGAACAAAATAAAAGCAAGGCATTGTAATTTTTTTAATGGACAAGTCTTATGGATATGAAGGGTACATTTTTCATAATGATTCCTTTATATTTTCACTTTACGCCATTGCAGAATTTTAGACTCTCATTCACCATGAAAAGTTTATTTTAAACATTGTTTAATTAAAATACCATACATTTCTCTTTTAAACATCAAACCATAAAATGTGTATTTTGTAATTTTACTCTGACCTGCTGCAGTCACCTCCCATTTATCTGTTTCCACATGCTGCACGGTCATATTTCATGAGCTTTCTGCCCATAGCACAGGAACAGAGCAGAAAGTAGTACAATCATATTGGACCTTCTTTCTGTTCTCTTTACTCTTCTCACCGATCAAATCACTCCATAGAAGCCTGTGGGTTTCGATGGTTTCTTCTATACAGCTTTTTGGTTGACCAGTATTACTATACAATGTAAGCGTTTTAAAAAATACAAAAGTAATAGTCTGCACCCCTTCCTACAAAGATTATAAAGCAGTCACTTCTGGTGCATATTAATAATTTAAAGATTTTTAACCTGAATTAGACAGAGACTCACTCAGGAAGTGACAGGCCAATCATAACAAATAACTTATTCACTTTTCATGTGGCAGGAAACTGGAATATCACTTTTAATAAAATCGAAAAATATGCTTCTACATATTTACTACCATAGGCATTTTGTTCATATGAGCCTGGTTTGTGCAGAATTAAATCAGAGGCTTCTACAACATGGTTTATTTATGTTGTAGCAGGGTTGGCTCTACATAAACACTGTTCTTATTTTAAAATTAACACTATGTGTTCAGTTTTCTTGTGGGCTTCTGAAAGTTGCCATCTTCCCTACGTGGAGCTCCATTTGCTATTTTCATTATACACTATGAGGTAAAATGTAATAACAAAAGAGAGAGAAATACCACTGAAGCTAGATAGATACACACACATATATATATGGATGGATGTAACATATGTAGAACACACACATAGATGTATATAGGATGCACACTCATGTATGTAAACGTATACATATGTGTATATATGATACACATACACATACACACACGAGAGACAGAAGGAAAGAGAGGAAGAGAGAAGCAAACGTGTAGGAAAAAATATAAATCAGCCCCGTTCTCCCATTCTGTAAGAACAGTGATTTTTCTTGCTGGAAAATGCATATCACTTGACAGTTGACAAGAAAGTGTCATTTTTTGTGTTAGCGTATTCATATAATTGAATTTGAACAGGATATGTATTTTTCTGCATACAAATTTATGAAGCTGGAGTCTACCAAATACAGCTTTAGTCACAAAAGTTAATTTAGTTGTCTAATTTCACTTGGAGACTGAATTTCAGGAAGGGATATATTATTTAAGATCATTGTTTAATTACAAGAATTTTAAAAGAATGTATGAATTCTGTTTTTTAATATAGAAAATAATTATGGAGGTAGGAATCTCATGGCTACATTTACTTTTTTAGGTTATTACAGAAAATTCTCTTAATTTGTTGTAGTCAAGTGTATTATGTAATCTCTATTTAGAACAGTTTCCCAAAGGAATGTGATTGGATTTACTGGTTGGTTAATTTCTTGTGAAATATTGTCATCATAGAAGCACAGCTTGAACGAAAGACTGTATTCTGATATAAACTGTCAGTATTGCTTTTACCATGTGTAAGATTTACTTAGTAATCACAGAGTTACCTAAAATAAAAGGACCCGGGATGCAGTGATATTTAGTTAATGATTTGTTTTGGAAAACATGCAGTTAGGAGTATTTTTGTATTTTGTTAGATGTTTAGGAGACAGACTTTTGGGTTGTGTTTCTTGTCTTTTTCCCAGATCTTTTCTTAAAAGAACAGTGTGACACCAGAAGCCAAGAGATGGTTTTTACTAACAACAGCTTTGATGAATTCCTATCAAGGTCGTATTGCGTATTGTGCCAAATTTTCCACCCACTATAAATTTAGTAACCCGCTATGAGCATATGTCGGATATTCAATTTGCAGACACTTATATTGGTTATGTTGGTTTATAATAGACAAGTTTTATGGTCATATGCAATTATTCCATTATCCTTTTGGACACAGTGAATATGTTTTTTTAGCTAAAAACGTCCTTGGAAACATAAATGCCTGCCAATAACATGAAATATTGAATTCGGGCAATGTGAATTAATTAATTAGAAAAGGGTCAAAGGAAATACAATGGATGTGGAAACTAATTCTAAAAAATAGCCCTATTAATAGGGCAGAGACTCTGGTCCATTTCCCAGCTGTACTTCTCTCTAAGAGGTGTATGAAAAACCCATCTTGCAAAAGAGACCAAAATATTAGACACAATCGTTCCCATTCCTGACTCTTTAATGGAAAAGGAAGGTACAGATGTTTACAGTGGTGCCCCAGGTGACTCGTTCTCACCACAACAAAAGCAACTAATTGGAAACTAGATGTGTTCAATACTAGATTTCCTCTTTTTTGGCATGCTTTTTAGATTTTTTTTTCATTTTGTAAAATCTCAGTTAATTTTTCTTTATTGGTATATTTGTGTATACGAGACATGTTTGTACAGGATATAAATAGATGCATAAATCCTTAGATACCTGGATTTTTTAAATAGGTTTAGGTTTGGGTATTGTGTTTCTGGTCTTTTAACTCAAAATTAAGGTTTGAGCTTTAATAGGACTAAATTATTCACCTGCCTTGGCCTGTGCCTTTATTTTAAATACTGCAATTTTACTTCTTCATTCATATATTTATTATTTTGCTTTTCTGCTTAAGTATAATTGAAAATATTTACAGGAACGCACAATTCATTTTATCAAGTTGAATGAATAGGACCATTCTCTCCTCATCAGATTTCTGTCCTTTATTTGACTTCATTGACATATACCCTGGTGACTATAACCAGTGAACTGTTCAGAGAACTGTGACATTGGTTATGATGTGACTTTTGGGGGTTTCAGGTACCTAAGCATGATTTTGAAAATCACTTCTCTCTTTACATATTTCAAACATATGTTTGCTTTCTACACTTTGCAGATTTTATTTAGGATTTAATTCTTTAAAGACTATATTCATTTAGTCACTATAGTGGATCTCTTCTATTGCAAGTATTGATCTGATTTTTAAATTATGTAAAATGTAAATCAGCCAAGTATGTCATCCGTTATAGTTTCCCCATGCTTTCAGCGCATGGCCATGAGATTTTTACATGTGCATAAGTATTTAGCCAATACACATTTTGCTGACTTCTTTAACCATTTATATTGTTTAAATTAGTAATATCCAATGCAGTGCACACTTTTTTGTCTTTTTTCCAACGGAATATTTTGGTTGTCTGTAGCATTGGATGAATTTTATATGATAAAAATAGCAAGAAAAAATTACAAAGTGTCAACGGTGTGCTGATTCTAAATTGAGAAGATAGAACAAAGAGAAAGACATTAATGTTACCCAAGAAACACATTTAACATCCGAAGAAGCAGTGCTGTCCTCACTTGATGTTTCTCTTCTCGACCCGGCAATGGAGAGCAGGGCTTGCAAAGCTGTACAGAGCCTACCTGCTCTTTCCTGCAAGTGGGAGAAGACTCATCAATGGCACACAGGGCCAGGTGTGGCCCCGTGAGGCAAAGGATAATGTCACCTCAGGACCAAGGCGGAAACTTACAGCTGAATCCAGGGCTTACTAAGTAGGGAAGTCAGTTTACACATTTCAGTTTTCCTCTGATGTTTTTGAGGTACTGTGTATTTGCAGAAGTTTAAGTAGAAGGGTTTTGTTTCTATTGTAAGTTAAGTTCTAAAAGTGTATTATCTAATACTCTAGCCCAACTGAAATATTATATCATGGATGTTACAGCCTTTGTCTTTTTCTTTAGTCACCTTAATGCCCAGTCCTATGCTGTATCTCCAATAGCCTATATAAATAGGAATACTATTTTCCATATGATCTGTTGTATGGTGTATATGCTACGTGTTCATTTCGTGTGCAAGTTGAGAGTGTAATAGATTTACCCAGAGAAGGTGTTTCTATACAATGCCCCTACCTATTTGAAATCACATGCTTGCCCAACACACTGTGAAATAGTTACCAAAATTTGTACAAATGCAGCATCTTCATTCTTTCTGAGACGACAAGATGGCTTTCTTTACATGAACAAATGAACAAAAGAGGTCCTAGATCCATACGTAGCTAAGGCATCTAAGAGTTTGCTGTTGATAATCTTGCTGACCAAAAACTACTGGAGAGTAATACAGGTTATATGCCATCAAAAATACAATGCTCATAAAGAGCTGACTTGCAGAGTCAATGAACCTGTGTCCAGAATTTTAATAGGCTCTCTATTGGAAGGAGAAAGAATTTCAAGTTAACAGTATCTAACCTTATCATAGTTTATGTTAGTAAATTTTAAAAAATGATTTTATATGTATGACAAAAATCTTTGTAAAATGCGCAAGTGCAATAATTTAAAGAGGTCTTAACTTTGCATTTATAAATTATAAATATTGTACATGTGTGTAATTTTTTCATGTATTCATTTGCAGTCTTTGTATTTAAAAAACATTTACTGTTATGTTTGTATAATAGAACAGTAACCATTTATTATAATCTAGGCAAGTTGTAAATAAATTCATAATCCAAACAGCCAGTATATATGCATATATGAGTGTTATATTGCAAAATCTTTGTTTTACTTACATGGTTAAAGCAGCAAGAATTCTTTTGTTGATATGTAATTATACACATTATATATATATGTATGATACATGAAATATATTTAGAAATGTTCATAATTTTAATGGATATCCTTTGGTGTGAATAATTGAATACAGAGTTTTTAAAATATCTTTCACGTATATCACTTGCTCTCATTTGTGGGGAAGATAATAGACATTTCACAAAAGGTCATTTGAAAACACTCCAGGCCTTGTTTGCCTAGAAAACACCAAGTTTACATTGAATTAACATGTTGTGTTTGCTTCACCCATTTTCTAGCAGACAGCGCAAGACAACATAAAATGTTAAATGTTAGGATTTACTAACTCTAAGTCCATTCTGTAATTTTAAAGATTCAGATACTGTGTAGGGAGCCCGTGGTGCTGCAGTGATGGCTTCAGGTTACTGAGCCAGCATCCCTGAGTGCCAACCCACAGGCTCCCCCTGGGAGCTTCCCTGGCCCTGGGAGTCTTTGCGGCAACAACGCAAACGCACACTCACTAAAAGCACACCCTCTTGAAAAGAGAAGTGCTGGGCAAAACACAGTGGTGCGTGTGTGTTTATGTGCGCGTGTTAGGATTCTTTCTGCTATAGGAAAGAACACGTTCAGGGCTAAAACCTCACGTACTGTGTACACAGTGGTAAGTACACTCATGGTCTCATCTTTAAAACTGTGTGTAAAGAAATTATGTTCTCATTTTGACTATCTCTGCTTGCCATCAAATGAGTAGGCAAATGTGTGTAAGACCAAAAAGTTAAATTTTATCGCCTGATCCTCTCTAACCTTAAACATATTACAGCTAAATGTGAGAGGCCTAAACATATGAGTGTCCACAGCCTTGTGAATTAGAAGGAAAAGGAATTCTTCTCCAATACCAAATTCTTACTAATGGAATGCCCTCCAGATGCATAGCGCTATACATATGGTAGACAGGATTTTTGTTATTCATTTCCTGTGAAACAAAATGCTGTGCTAAAGATAAATTTCATGAGCTAATATATCCATAAAGTTATTTAGTAATTCAAGTTGCAGATTGGCACTCTGTAAAGCTGATCTGAATTTGAATCCTCAACTGTGCATACCTTTGACTTTTCCATCAACTGTAATGCAACAGTGTTGAGGAGAGTAAAATTTCTCCACCACATGTATTTCCTAATGCAAGAAGAATCCTCAAAAGCAACACTTATCAAACAAACGTTTATTCAACAAGCATTTATTAGGCACTTAGTGTGTGGAAGGAAAGAACGGAAGGAGAAGAGATTAGAAGCAGAGGACGGGATGTCATGTTTCTGTAGGGTTGGCCCTCACACCTTCATCTTGCCAAAGACAAAGTCACTTAGCCATGGATTCCTGTGCACTTGTGCCTTTCTGTAAGTACTACTTTCATGATCATAGTTACTGCAGTGTGGAAGAGAAAGCACATTTAAAGACCTGAAGATCTCAGATATTTCATTACAATTTTTAATTTCAAAAACCCGCAATTGATTCCATTCTCATAAGAGGAAACTAAGCTTGTTGAGACAGAAACCAAACAGAAGCATGCCCCTGCATGTCTACAGCTTTTTCCTCTCCCACACCCTTTGCCCACTATCAGAAATAAAAAGACGCCTCCCACGGCAGATCTAGACGTTTCCTCAGCAGTGAAGAGCAAAGGATAGTGACTAGAAAATAAAATCAGGAATTTGTTTGAAATATCAGCTTCCAAATTCTTAGCTGGTAGTTGTATACATTCAGATAATGTCTAGCTTTTTTGATGTCTATGTCACTAATTAGAACTCCTGCTCAAAAGGATGACCTTAAAGCATGGTAAGTAGTTATTAAAAAGAAAACAGATTCAAACATTTTAACATACAGAATGACTAAGGTACACAAACATATTCATATACACTAAGAAAATGTTTACCTGCTTTACTTTGCATTATCAAAAAAAGCAAAATATCAGACCACAGTGTTTCCTAAGTCTCCTGCATAACTGGATTATGCCTGAGAAATCAGGAATGTTAGGGATTGGACTCAGGAGTCATGGGTACAATCTCCCATCAGCCAATGCAAAATCCCTTACTTGCCATTTCTGATAGATGCTCCTTCAACAAACCACTCCTGAGTTGGAAAACATTCTACCGTGAGGCAAACCAGACCACTGGTTGACAGCTGTAGTTGCCGGGAAGTTCTGTCCAAAGTTGAGCTGAAACCTGTTGCTTTATGATTTTTATTCAAACATGCTAGTTCTGAACTTGCAGCCACACAGAGAAGTCCACTTCCTTTGCACCTGACAATCTTCTAGTTAATTGAAGAAGGCTATCATGCCTCCTCATGCTGAACCTCATCTTTTTTAATTGCTTTAAAATATAAGTTGGCTAACGCGCCTGCTGTATTCTTGACATTCTCCCCTGAGAAAAGTGCCAGCAGCCTGCTACTGGGCCCTTCCTTACTACAGAATAACACGTTGCTGAAGTGCCTCAGCTGGCACTCAGGTGACCTCCTACCTCCCATGGCCTGTGGCTCAGTCCTGGGGAAGTCACACCATTCCTTGAGCATCCCATGTCCTTTAGAGAATGTCACATACAATTCTCTCTACTGGAGTGACTTCACTCTGATTTCTCTTTGGTCAGTTCATTCTTGAAAACATAAGTTTGAGAATCTCCTCTACTCGAGAGCCTGTTTCTGCCAGTCAGTGATGTGCCCCCTGAATGTGCTCCCTTGACCCCCCTGCATGATGAAATGCGGCTGTGATGTGCACCCCGCCCAGGTGGAAATAATAGAGGTTAACATCTATTGAGCACTTACTGTTTGCAGGCACTCTTGAGTCCTACTCATCTGAACTCAATCTCACAACAATTCTATGACTTATGTGTAATAGGGCCCCTCTTTTAAAAATCAGAAAAATGAAATGCAGAGCGATTCAGTAGCTGGTAAATGAGGATGTAGGGGTATGTGCCTGAGCCCACCGAGGTTCTGAGACTCCATCTGTAAGCTCTATGATGTCCTGAGATGCTCCTTGCTTCAGTGCCTGTTTGTAAAGGTTGCATCTTGACTAAAGTAAGGCACATAAAACATTCAAGTTGTCCGTCAGGATCCTCGTCCCAAAGCATCGAGTTCCTCATGAGCAATGCTCCTCTTCACTCCTTGTGTGGATGAGTGCAAGAGTAGGAAGTGTAAGAGAAAAAAACAAATAGCATTCCACTTTTGCTTCTCAAAATATAATTTGGAAGTTCATAGTAGATGAAGTATTGGGAGAAGTTTTCGTATTTACAAGCTAATAATCTGGCTTAAACAAGATGTTTTCAGGAGCCCCCAGGACTGAGGGTTGCCTGAACTGAGGAAGGAAGGAATGTGAGAAAGAAGGCAATTCACAACAGGCTGTCTCCAAAAAGAGGCCCAGCCCTGCTCTCACCCAAGGTGGGAACCATGGGGATAGAAAGACAGGGCAGAAAACCCCCAGAGCAGGTGCACAGACTAACCCAGAGGGTCCTTGTGCTTGCTTTTGTCCTAGAGCTCAGAGCCCAAACATCATGAACAGTCCAACATGGTAGGGGACAGAAATGACCAGGAGCAGAGGTGACCAGGTGCACCAAGTCTGACAGCTCTGTGCAGGCAGTGGCCCCAAAAGGAACCAACTCATGGTTATGACATGGGGTCCAGTTCTCCATGGCCCCAATGCCATGGGTTTGAGGTCCAATGGGGTCACACTGCCTCAGTGAACACTGGCCCAGATAAGCACAGGCTGACTCAGAGTACATCAGTGAGGACAGATGGCAGGGGCCGGAGCCAGCGAGGGCCTTACAATGGCAGTCATGTGGGCAGCACAGGAGAGCAAGGGTCCTTACTTACTCCTGCTTCAGAGTCCACATTCAACCTCCAACCTCCCCGAACTCACACCCAAAACGGGAGAAGAATGTGGGAAAAGGCTTTTAAATGATTTAAAAACCTAAATGAATTCAAGAAGCAGTGAGTTTAGAGAATGTACCTGAACATGATGACCGAATTAAGTTTCTTGCATTAAATAAATTAGGAATTCAAAGCAAATTAGAGAAATTAGGAATTCAAGGCAAATTAAATAAAGTTCTAGAAAAGTAGTTAATTTTTTTTTTACACCTGCATTCGAGACCAGTGAATTCTATATTTGCTATATGAGTGTAGCCAATTCTGCCTCTCCCATTCTTGGTTCTAGTAGCTTAGCGATTTATTTAACGTGAAGCTTGTGACTGGTGACTATGCAATGGGAATGACATAGAATTTACTGTAGAGTTAATATGTAAGTACATGCATTACAGTATTGAGTCACAACAAGGTGCTATTATTCATGTATTATCAGTGGCCAATTTTTCCTCAGTAAAGGAATTGCTAATTTTTTTTGTAAGAGTTGCTTTTCCTTCAGAAGAAAAGTGCTACACTTATCCAATGATTCAACAGCCTATTAACTTTGCATTAGTCTGTTTTCACGTTGCTAATAAAGACATACCCAAGACTGAATAATTTATACAGGAAAAGGTTTAGTGGACTCACAGTTCCACATGCCTGAGGAGGCCTCACAATCATGGCAGAATGCAAGGAAGAGCAAGTCACATCTTACATGGATGGCAGCAGGCAAACAGAGAGCTTTTCCAGGGAACTCCTGTTTTTAAAACCATCAGATCTTCTGAGACTCATCCACTATCACAAGAACAGCACAGGAAAGACCTGCCCCCATAATTCAATCACCTCCCACCAGGTTCTTCCCACAACACATGGGAATTGTGGGAGTTACAATTCAAGATGAGATTTGGGTGGGGAGGCAGCCAAACCATATCAACCTTCATGGTCCATTTGGATCTAACCAGGTGTATTAGCTTTCTCTTACTTTCTCTCTCTATATATTGTCTGTGATTTCTGGAGAGAGAGAGAGTGAGATTTATTATAAAGAATTGGCTCACACAGTCACAGAGGCTGAGGAGTCTCATGATCTGCCATCTATGAACAGGAGCCCCAGGAAAGCTGCAGGAAGAAGTTCTAATCTGAGTCCAAAGGCCTAAGAGTCAGAGAGCCAATGGTGTGACTTTCAGTCCAAGAGCCAGAAAAGAGTGATGTCTGAGCTGCAGCAGAGAGCAGATTGTCTGTCTCCTGTTCCTCCTTTTGTTCTATCAAGGCCTCCAACAGACTGGCTGGGGCCCAGTACATGGGATGGCAACCTGCATTACTTGTTCTACCTGTTAGGGTCTGAGTGTTTGTAATCCCTTTGAAAAAGATTCATTTGCTGAACTGTTATCCCCAATGCGATGGTATTTGGAGGAGAAGCATTAGGAAGGTAATTATGTCATGGGAATACAGCTCATAAGAGCAGGCCAGAGAGATAGTTAACTCTATTTCTGTCATGTGTGGATACAGGGAGAAGTCAGATGTCTGCAATCCAAAAGTGGACCCTCCCTGGCACTAGACAATGATGGTATCCTGACCTCTGGCTTCCAGCCAATGGAGCCATGAAAAATGTATTTCTGTAATTGATGAGCCACTCTGTTTATGGTATTTTTGTTACAGCAGTCTGAGCTGATAAAGACATTACTCATTCAAACATTAATCTCATCCAAAGGCACCCTCACAGGCACACCCAGAATAATATTTAACCAAATCTCTGGGCACCCTGTAGTCCAGTCAAGTTGATGTGTGAAATTCACCATCACACCAGGGATGCCTCTCTCTTCTGCCAGGATACTTACTGTTATTCGTAAAATAATTTTCAATTCACAAAGTCTTCCTTGGACACATGGTCTTTAATAATGATGTCTGTTTTGTCTTTGTTTTTTTTCCTTTTTTGGCTGCTTTTGCATTCCTCCAATGTGTTTAGCAGAAGCCCAGCTGCCCAATTTCCTTGCTTCATAGGAGGTGGCATTGTGTGCTGCAGGTCTGCCTGTGGGCCAGTTGCCTTCTCTTTTCTCTGCCTATCATTTCCTCAGCTGTGGGGAATACATAACAAGCCTCACTCTATCCCAGCCACCAGGCATCCAGCCATGCACAACAGGAATTTAAAACCCTGCTGTCAAAGAGTGTGTGCTCTTGAATTGAAAGACAGATGATGAACATACAATAATTATGTAAACTGTCAGGCGATGGCAACAGCAATGAAAAAACATAGGAGAAGGGAAGGGACAAAGGCTGATGGACAGTGATAGACACCTGTGATGGATGAGATGGCATTTTAGCAGAAACCTGGCCCAAGTGACCGTAGGGTCTGCAACTACTTCTTAGCTATGACAACAGTGCTACAAGCAACAAGAGAATAAATAAGACAAACTTCATTAAAATTAAAATCCTTTGTGAGTTAAAGGAACCCATCAAAAAGTAAAAAGCCAGCTCATAGATGGGGAGGAAATATCTACAAATCCTTTATGTGATAAAGGACTCATATCCAAAATATATACAGAGCTCTCACAGACATATAACCCCATTAAAAAAATTGACAAAGGGTTTGAATAGACCTTTCTCCAAAGAAGATACATAAATGGCCAGTAAACTCATGAAAAGGTGTTCAACATCATTAGTTATTGGAAAAATGCAAATCAAAACCACAGTGACATACCACTTCACACCCACTGGGATGGCTAAAATAAACAAGATAGACAATAACAAATTTGGTGAGGATGTGAAGTTATTACAACCCTTATACATCGTGGGGTTGCTAAATGGTGCAATCACTTTGGAAAAGTTTTTAACCTTTCCCTAAAATGTTAAAAATCGAGTTTCCACATAACCCAGCTCTTCCACTCCAGGGTATATACCCAAGATAAATAAAAACGTATGTTCACACATCCACACCAAAACCTCTGCAAGAATGTTCATACAGCATTACTCATGTAAAAAATGGAAAGAATCTAAGTGACCATTGGCTGAGTAAATGGACACTCAAAAGTGGCCTAGCCATACAATAGAACGTGATTTATAAAAAGCTGAATAATGGATACATGCCACCACATGGATGAATGTTCAGTGAAAGACGCCAGTCACAAAAGGCCACATTTATGTAAAATGTCCAGAATAGGCAAATTCATAGAGACACAAAAGTAGATGAATGGTTCCCAGGGCTCGGGCTGGGGGTGATTGTGCATGTGGAGGGGATTTTTTCTGGGGTGATGAGAATGTCCTAAAATTAGATAGTGGTGATGGCTACAAATCTCTGTGAATAGATCAGAAACCACAAATTGTACACTTTTAAAAGGGTGAATTTTATGATATGTTGAATACATTCTCAATAAAACTATGAAGACGAAGAATGACTGTGATTGTTTATATTACATTAAAAAAAGAAATCCATGTTTATAATAACGTTCAAAATAAAAAGAAGGAATACATTCATTAGGTGGTTTTAGAGGTGACTACTACACCAATTCGTTACTTCAAAAGCAGTAATTATAGAATAAAATATTTCCTGATTTAGGAGATTACATACCAGATTGATGAGGGAAAACTGTTTTTCAGAATGACGTGACATCTCAACAATATGGAAGAAATGATAGTCATCAATATGGAAGAAATGGACATTTACAAACTGCCTTGACTTAAGGATTCAGGCAAGGAGCATGAATGGAGGTGGCAGGTGCTCAGGGAACTGGGGAGTTTCATGAGTCATGTGTCACCCTGCAGCCTCCCTGCTAATTGTAAAGGGGAAAGCTTACTGTTCCTTTAACAGGACATGGTGGCCGCCTACCCCCTCAGGAGTGAGCTGATCTAATTTTGCATCACTGATAGTGTTATCAGTGCAGGGTGTCCTGGTTCTTGCCTTCTTGAACAAAGAATTGATGAGAATGCACAAACAAAGCAAGGAAAGAATGAGGCAAAAGAAGCAGAGATTTATTGAAAATGACAGGGCATTCCACAATTCCACAGGGTGGGAGTGGGCCTGAGCACAGGGGCTTGGAAGCCCATTACAGAATTGTTTTGGGTTTAAATACTTTCTAGAGGTTTCCACTGGTTTCCTGGTGTACACCTTATATAAATGAAGAGGATGAAGTAAAGTTACAAAGCCATTTATGTGGTGTACACCCTATGGAGAGGATATTTCCTGTCACAGTTAAGGGGGGGGTGAACTGGCCTTATGTTCCCTGCCTCCAGACCCCATTCTCCTGCCTCAACAGTGGGAATAACAGATAATCACCTGTGAAGTGTTAGCAAACTATTCAACCTAATTATAACCAACTGAACCTCAGACCAAACTTCCATTTTATTGATTTAGAATCAATCAATATAATTTCAACCACAGCACAGAATGAAATAATCAGACAAATCCCAAAAGTAGACAGGGTATAAGACAACCAGCCTGGACTTTTAAAATTGTCAATGTATATATTTTTTAAGTGTGACTGTTTCAGGTGAAAAGAGCAGGACTCTGTGACTGTCATGAAAACCAGTACATCATGCAGTGTAGATGGCTGGATTGTATGTATATAAAGAAAGTTGTTAAAAGGGGGACAGACTGGATAAAAAAAATGTGGCACATATACACCATGGAGTACTACACAGCCATAAAAACGAATGAAGTCATGTCCTTTGCAAGGACATGGTTGAAGCTGGAAACTATCGTTCTCAGCAAACTAACACAGGAACAGAAAACCAAACACTGCATGTTCTCAATCATAAATGGGAGTTGAACAAGGAGAACACATGGACACAGGGAGGGGAACATCACACACCGGGGCCTGTCGGGGGGTGGGGGGCAAGGGGAGGGAGAGACTTAGAACAAATACCTAATGCGTGCGGGGCTTGAAACCTAGATGATGGGTTGATGGGTGCAGCAAACCGCCATGGCACATGTATACCTATGTCACAAACATGCATGTTCTGCACATGTATCCCAGAACTTAAAGTATAATTAAAAAAATAAAAATAAATACAGGGGGTAATAACCAAATATATGGATTCTTATTTGAAAACACAGCTATAGAAGAAATTTTGTGGAAAGTGGGAACTGGGAATATTTGCTAGGTGTCTGCAGACAGAAGTCATGACTTGGTTTCTTCAGTAACCACGGTCTGTGGTTTTGAAAGAGAATGTCTTTACTTTAGTAGACCTGCTGAGTGCTGAATTATCTAGGGGTAAAGACTCATAACTTTACTACCAACTCAAAGAGTTCAGCATAAAATGTGGACGGAGAGACAGATAAGGAAATCGGAGTATTAATTTTGTCACCTGGGTGGCAGGCATACGGTCGCTCACTCTGCTGCTCTTATTTGGAAGAAGAGTACATGGGACTTGTACTGGGCATCAGCCATACTCTACAGTCCAGGTGGAGGAAAAATGTTCAATTCATTTTCAGATCTCAAGTCTGATGACTCCGTTTTTGCTAGGTGGTGGGAATTTTTATCCCACTCATCTCCAAGGACGTCCTTCAGTTCCTGGGAGACTCTCAGGCTTGCTCCAAGCATTCAAGGAAGGCGTCTCTGCATTCCTGAGAAGCTGCTCCTGGCCTGGGTCCTGATGACAGATCCCCCGTGGAGGGCAGGCCAGCACAGCACCATTGCTGGGGCAGGAGTCCCCGTCCACCGTCCACGCTGGTGTCCTCTTTCCGGGCTGGACTCCCCTCCCCTCCTCCCCTTCTCAAAGGCCACTGTGTCTCCTTTTCCCTCAGAGTAAATCCTTCAATACAGTCAATGACATTCAGTTTCCAAAACAAACACCAAGAACAAGAAAGGAGAATCATTCCAAATGCCTGCTTTCTGCCTGTGTCATAAACCCCTCTGGGATTTGGGAACGAAAAGGGAAGCCCAGAGTGGACAAAGCAAAAATTACAATGGCTTTAAATTATCCTGTGCCACCCCCTCCCCAAAAACACTCAAAGTCGGTGCCATTGTATTTAGGGGAAGAGGGTGGAGAGAATAAACGTTAGCGTGTCTCCAGGCATGCTTCCAATCAGTTCTGTGCCTCCGAGGAGGTGGGGTGGGGTGGGGAGGAGGCTTGTGTAGACAAATGTGGGGAATGCTAGAAGGCAAGAATTGACGGAACCCTCCAGGTGTTGAGTGGCACTCTTCTCAGCACAGTGCAGGGCGGCCAATGGAGGCTACTCTGGGTTGTGGTGCTGCATTGAGAAGGGAGCAAAGGGCACAGAGAGATCAAGGAAGCACCGAAAGTCTCCCAGAGGCCATCCCTCCCCTGCCAGCCCAGTGTGTGGCCAGTAACCAGGACTTCAGATCTCCCCCGACAGCTCACATTTCCTAACCTTAAGAATTTAAAAAGTCAACCAAGTTTGTTCTTTTTAGACAACTTCTGGCTTTATTTTTTTATTAAAGTAGCGATGTTCCCTCACCCTGGGTTCTACACACAGAAAATCCCTCTGTCTGCCGCACTGTTGGGAAAATCCCCAGGGGGAAAGACAAGCCTTGGCCACCCATCTACCCTGGAAGGGGAAGGTCTCCGCTCTCAAGGGCAGGGAACAACTCTCAGCCTCACTGGAAACGCTTGTGGAAGTGGGAAGCAGCAGACAACTACCGGGAAGGCGTCATTCATTCCATTCTAGCCCTTGTATTCAGGAACCAATAGGCCTCCCATTATTTCATTTTTAGAAATGTGAGCAACCATTTGTTGCCAATGAAAATATCAGCAATATGAAACAAGAACCAGAAACAGTAAATAATCAGCAACTCCAAATATTTTGAAAAACAGTTGGCAGGAATCATGTCTTGTTTCCCCACAGATGTGGGTTTGATTGGAAAATCAGACAGACTCTGCAGCCAGACCATGCTGGGGTTCATGTGTTTGCACTGTGAGCTCACAGAGGTCACCCTGCATTTGCACTCGGTCAATTCCACTCCCTAGGGAAATTCAAAGGACATCATACTAGGGCCTCTGGTTTCTGCAAAGCCAGGCTGGAGAGGGCCGTGTGCCCCATGGTCAGTGCCTCAACAGCACCCCCCGGGAGGCACATGAGCCTCACTTTTAGGTGTGCTTTCCTGAGAACTACATTAACATCGGGATGACCGGAAAACATCTGGGGAACTGGACTACTCCACTTCTGGTTTGCTTTTACCTTCCCCAGCAACGGGGAATTTCTTTCCCCCTTGTCTATGGCAAGATTCACTTGGAGCAGGTCACACACACCTTTTATCTATTTCTTTAGTTTTAAATTTACTTCTATATGTATGTATATATGTATGTATGTATGTATGTATGTATTGAGACAAGGTCTTGCTCTGTCACCCAGGCTGGAGTGAAGTGGTGTGATCTTGGCTCACTGCAACCTCCACCTCCCAGGCTCAAGCAATCTTCCTGCCTTAGCCTCCCAAGTAGTTGGGTACCACAGGCACACACCACCACACCTGGCTAATTTTTTTTTACTTTTGGTAGGGGTTTTGCCATGTTGCCCAGACTGCTTTTGAACTCCTGAGTTCAAGTGATCCACCTGCCTTGGCCCCCCAAAATGCTGGGATTATAGGCGTGAGCCAACGCACCCAGCCCAGACACACCTTTTAGACACATACCAAGTCATGAAATCAAATGTCGCCTGTTTCCCAGACTTTCAACATTTTTCACTCCACTGGCCCCATTCCCTCAACATGGGATCCCTCAGATCTCTCTAATCATAAACAAATAAGACCGATGAAATGCAAACAACAAAAAACAGACAATGATTTGAACCATCTCCCCCATCCCTAGCCAATGCTCTACCTCCAGTGTCAGGCCACACACGAGTTTTGGAAAAGGGGGGTCAGGTCTGCACCACATTCTCTAGCGTGGTGCCAAGAATTCTCTTCCTCTGGCTCTTTGTCACCTCCTGTGGAAGGCTGCAGTCAAAGAGCGCCACACTCTAATCCCCAGAACTGGTGAAGATATGAGGTCACTGGGCAGAGAAGATATGGGGCTGCAGGGGGGACCAGGGCTGCTGATCAGCTGGGCTTAAAATAGGAAGATGAGCCTGCACTATCTGGGCCGGAGCAGTGCCATCACAGGGCTCCTTTTACAGAGAACAGGCCAAGTACGGTGGTTCACGCCTGTAATCCCAGCACTTTGGGAGGCTGAGGTGGGCGGATCCCCCAAGGTCAGGAGTTCGAGACCAGCCTGGCCAACATGGCAAAACCCTGTCTCTATTAAAAATGCAAAAATTAGCCAGGTGTGCTGGTGGATGCCTGTAATCCCAGCTACTTGGGAGCCTGAGGCAGGAGAACCGTTTGAATCTGGGAGGCAGAGGTTGCAGCAAGCCAAGATCGTGCCACTATACTCCAGCCTGGGCAACAGAGTGAGACTCCATTGCAAAAAAAAAAAAAAAAAAAAAGGAGAAAACAGAGGCAGGAGGGTGTCTGGGATGTGAGAAAGACTCTCCCAGCCTCACTGGCTTTGCAGATGGAGGAAGGGCCCAGGAGCCAGGAACCAGGTGGCCTCTAGATGCTGAAAAAGGCAAGGAAGGGGACTCTCCCCAGTAGCCTCCAGGAGGAAGCAGCCCTGCCCACTGCCCACACCTGGATTTTAGCCAGTGAGAGCCATTTCAGACTTTGGACTTCCAGCAATGTGAGAAAGTAAATTGATGTTTCTTTCAAGCTGCTAAGTCTGTGGTTATTTATAATGGCAGCCACAAGAAACAAATAGAGGCCTTCCCTGGTCATCTTACGTAAAATAGTTTAAGACTCACCACTGCACTTACAAAGTACTTTTATAACACCTTAGGGTTTTTTTTTTTTTCCTTCACAGTTTCATTGTAGATTTTCCTTCTCTCTTGACATCTGGTTGGCAACCTTGTATTGGCAAAGATCAGACAGTGTGGTGACATTGTGTTTGAAAATGCCATCTGGTAATGAAGAGGTGGAGAAGCAGGCACTCTCATTACTGCTGGGATTGAGCAAACTGTAATAACCCTTCTGAGAACATTTGATGCTCTTTCTCAACATCCCATGGGCACAAACTCAGCGACTCCACCCCAGGTGCTCAAGTTCTGTGTTTACCTACAGATTCACACACGCAGGAAGTGACTGGAGGACCAGGAGTGGGATTTAATAGCAGAAGAATGGAAAGAGCCTATACGTCCATCAGTGGTCTGTGGACGGAATAAATCTTAGTAGAGCCACATGATGGAACACTGCCCAGCCACGTAAAAAGTCAGGTGCTCTTTATGCACTGGTACAGAATGATTTCCAAGACAAAAAAGCAAGGTGGAGGAAGTGGGAGTGGCCCGCTGTCATGGTGGAAGAGAGAGGATGGAGAGATGGTGTGAGTGAATTTTCTTGTCTACACGGGCTGTCTGTGGGAAGTCGTATAAGCAGCTGGTCGATGGGTGGTCTCTGAAGAGAGTGAGCAGAGGGTATGGATGTGCTGGGGGCTTTCATGACCCACGTACCTCTCACTTAGTGAGGGAATCATGATGTCTCCTGTCTTGACCCAAGATGCCCAAATCATTTTCACAGTTGAAAAAATAATGGAGCTTTTGGAAACAGGTGTAGGTGAGTGATAAACAACAGTTTGAAGATAAAGAAATGCAGTTTTTATGCACAAATGCCATTGAATGAAGTTTGTTTTACTTTCCACAGGAGGAAAGGGACTTGCTGGGGAGGTGGGGGTGGGGAAGGGATGTTAGGGAGCCCTTCAAGAGGTGTGTTCGGACTGCACCATTTCTTCATCGATTTTTCAAACTTCCAGAGTCTTATAGTTATTTTGCACTCAAACATGAAGCTATATTGCAGAAAATTACCTTTAGGGCAAAATCCAGGCTCCACAGGAGAAGCTTTGGGATAAGTGGAAATAGCCCACCTGTGCCACAGATAACAGTGCCGTGGGAGGCCCCCTCACAGAGAACGCAGATGCAGCGAGAGCTTCGTGTTTCCTCCTCCTCGGTAGGCCGGCCAAGAGCTTCCTTGTGACAGACTCTGACCTGGATCTGTTGTGTGGAATACCTGCCTTAGAGAGGGGTAGAGTCAGTGCAAAGCTCTTGTTTATATGTGTTTTTGAGATGAGAAAAATGAGCATGTTGGTTTTCTGATAGAAATGTTCCTATAGAAAAGCAAAGATGAATGATGCAAGAGAGAGATGGCGAGAGTGAGAGAGAGGAGAGGAGAGGAGAGGAAAAGAGAGACAGATGGAAAAACAGACCAATGAACCGGGGCCCTTGAAAAAGCAAGAGGGCAGGAGAGCCCAGGAGCAAAGCCCTTTGGCCTTGGATGGGTGAGAGGCTTTTCCCTGACACATCAAGAGGAGGGTGGAGAATTTGGAGTGTCACTGCCAGCCACCGTTGCTTACGTGCCTAGAACTGGAGATGTCATTCTTGGCTCTTAGCACTGTTCCCTTCATTATCTATGAAGTATAGCAACAGTCATCTCTCTAGAAAGAAGTGATGACACCCCGCTCTGTAAAACATTTTTCAGTGACTCTTGATGACTCTTCAGCCATTTTCAGGACCAAACTGAAACTCCCTCCTGACTCTGCCCCTGCCCCATTCAAGAATTCTCATCCCGCCCCCAACCCCGCATCCTCCTGCCAGGCCAGCATTTGCTTTGCAGTCTATCTAAAATTTCTTAAAAGCATCATTCAGTTTCTCCAGAGCTTAGGAAGCACAAAGATGTTTTAAGTTATTGCAAGTCAGTTCATTTTTGCACGGCAGATTCTAATAGCTGAAAAGCAGTCACTGGAATCACTTATTTGTGACCTCTTCCGTTTTGGAACCCATCAGTTCTTCTGACTGATGCTCCCCTACCCTCCCCCATGATTGACAAGGAACTCCTGCTTGCCCATCCTGCACGCCTGGAACAGCTGGTCTTTCTGGAAGCCTCCGCAGCCCATGAGATGAGAATCCTTCACTCCTTCCTCTACCGGTCCACGACCATCTCCACTGCTGCTCACATCACACTGCATTTTACTCCCCAGTGGTCTCCTCTCCACCGAGCATTTTTAAAGTAGGGAATTAATTATGCATTTCTGCAGTCCTAGCAAAGAAACAATAGTAGACAAATATTTTTAATTTTTAATTTTTTTTTTCTGGAAACAATAGTAGACAAATATTTTTAATTTTTAATTTTTTTTTCTGGAATGAGGGGTAGGATGAAAGGACAGGTGGATGCATGGATTAGTTGTGATGGTAGAATGGCCTCACCCTTGGGTTGCATTCAGTGGCCAAGTGTTTTAAGATGTATTCAAGCGCTATCTGGAGTGGATAAGCAAAACAGCAGCCATAGTCACTGAAATATGTGCAGGCACAAATTGCCTGCTGAGTAGTTCTTGGCCATTTCTACATAGAAGTCTGGCCTCAAGGAAGATCCAGTGTGTTTCTGGCACATCAATTCATTACGCTCATAATGTTGTCATTAAGCATGTTTCTGCTTCAATTGCTTTGATGAAATATTTAGCAATAGGAGAGCCACAAGTGAGCTTTTAAGGCCTGATATTGATTTGATCATTGACTTTCTGATCTTGATAGCATATAAGTAAGGGGTGGATGAATTAATTTAATTGCATTTGTGTTCTGCCATAAGGGATGACTTGGGAGAAACTGAGGCCCTAAAAACAAATTATTTTCTTTTGATCAAAACCAATACTCTGCAATTCCACGTAATGTCTGTGCTAAGGAGCAGGAGTGAGGGTAGCACAGGCTGAACCCCAGAGCTGAGCAGCTCTCGCGGTGGGATGCACCCCTCATCACTGTCCCGCCCAAGGCCTGCAGAGGGGCCCTTTGTCCCTCCTGACCGTCTGTGAAGGAAAAGTGGAGAACACCTATTGTCACCTCTCTGCCTGACTGCGCAGTGTGGAAGCGATGGACTATTTTAGAACTTATGAAACTGACTAGTTTACTAAGGGATTCTGAGCACAGAGTCTCATTTCTTCATCTCTAATTGTTGGTTATCTAAAAACCTGGACTGCTGCCCGTGTGAGCCTATTTCATAACGAGCTGCAGGTGAGGGGCACACAGTGTTTCCTCTCCAGAGCCTATGTGAGCCTATTTCATAATGAGCTGCAGGTGAGAGGCACACAGTGTTTCCTCTCTGGAGCCCATACCTAGACATCCTTATGCAGCTTGGGCATCTTCACGTCGACCTTTCTGTCGTAGTTAAGATGCCTAACTACCATGCACATTCCAGAGAGACAAGCAGTAAACACTCCGGTGACCTTTTCACAGGTGGAATTCCAATGCACCTGGTGATGAAGCCACCTGAGCAGGTGAGGGTCCTGGCAGCTTCTTGGTTTCCAGAATGTTCACGTTTCAAGTATCTGTCCAGTGTTTTGTTTGGAAGGGAAGGCGAGGGTTAAAGAAAGAGAGAGAATTGGCAGCTCTCCAGTGATTCCAGTTCTATGTCCAGCCTAAGACCTGCAGAGATGGGGGACTAGGTTAATGCCAGTGCTGACTGCCGCTTACAGGCTGGGGCAATTATAGGCCTGGGGGGGAGGGGCCTGGTGGGTATAGCCTGCTTCCCAAGAAGATGTTGATAAGATGTTCCATGGCAAAGTGGTTTGGCCCTGTTTTTGGGGGGATGTGATAGAATGTTCCTGTTTTGGGGGGCATTGATAGAATGTTCTTGTTTTGGGGGGCATGTGATAGAATGTTCCTGTTTTGGGGGGCATTGATAGAATGTTCTTGTTTTGGGGGGCATATGATAGAATGTTCCTGTTTTGGGGGGCATGTGATAGAATGTTCCTGTTTTGGGGGGAATGTGATAGAATGTTCCTGGTTTGGGGGGAATGTGATAGAATGTTCCTGGTTTGGGGGGAATGTGATAGAATGTTCCTTGGATCTTTGCCCAGCAGAGGATATGATGAGGATGTTCCTTCAGCTGGGGCTTTGCCGGGCAGGGGATAATAAGAAAGTCAGGTGGTTGGGCAGGATATTTCTCGTGGTCTGACCCCCGTGGAATATTTCACTTTGACCAGGGTCTGCAAAATGGGGCTGGGATTACAAAATGATGCAGTTTGAACTAATAGGCAGCATCAGCAGAAACAAAGAAACAAAAAACACTGCGTGCCCACCTCATTCACAGTACCGTGTAATTCCATCCTCACAACCAGTAACGCCTGCATCACTGTCTTTCTCATTTCAGAGCTGTAAGTAGTGAGGGTTGGTGTCAAAGTTACCTCTAAGAACCAGTAGAATCGCCCTTCCAGTACTCTCTAACTGGCTGCAAGACATATCAACAGAATTACAGTTTTCAAAGATAGAGGGTTTAGCTTTTCCCTCCCTTGGCACACGGGATCGCCTGAGGAGAGAGGATGGACTTCGCAGTCATACAGATGCACACTTACACATCTGTCAATTCCACTCTCTGCTAACTGACCTTGGGCAAATTACCCCACAGGATTTCAATTCCCCACTAGAAAATACATAGATAATAATAAAAAGTGACTAAATGATCACTTCGTGACTGGCACCTACTCTGTGCTGGATCTCCAGGTACAGTTGGGTGAGTTACGCACTGTCCAATCTGCACATTTCTATAGCAGATGCCTGAAGACCAGTTATCTTTCGCCCCCTGGGCTTTGGAGAGGAATTAGGGAATGCGAGGATACTTTGATATTTTTCAGATCACGAAAAGTGTTTCCCTTTAAAAAGTAAAACAAGCAAGCGAACACCAATACTCCCTGTTCCAGAAGGCACAGAAGAGGGGAGGGGTTGGAGGGAGGTTGCGCAGCAGGGGCTGTGCCTGGTTGCTCAGCAGCGAAGGAAGCCAAGGAGGGCTTAGAATGTTTGTGGTTTCCACGGCGACAGCCCAGCCCAGGCAGCTGGAGGGAAGGAAGCGATGGCGGAGGAGCGGGAGCCTGAATGTAAGTGGCCTGGAGCGGCTCTTGCTGGCTTGTGAGATTTGCTTGATGTTCAATTGTGGAGGGATGGGCTTCTGGAGACCGATTTGAAACGTGAAAATCTTTTTCTGGGGGCTGCACCCCGGCTCCAGGGTCACTAGGGCTGAGGACTGGATTGGGGTTGTGCTGCCTCCTCAGGGAATCTGAAACCAGCGCGCAAAGCACAGAGGTGGGGGGTGAGGGCCGTGTGGGCGTGGGAGCCCGCGAGTATGTACCTGCGCGGACCGACGCGCCGTGTGTTGGAGTCTCTGGAAGCCTGAAGAGGAGGAGGAGGAGGAGGAAGGACGAAGCGGCAGGTTGCAGGCTGTTCAGAGCGTGACTGTAGAAAGCCGCACTTCAGAGCATTCCCTGGCATGCTGCCTTTCCGCGCTCCTATAAATGGCCACAAAGCTCAGCGCGTCCACATTCAAGTTGGAAGTCCTTTCTTTTGTCTCCGTGGCCCTGAAGGCTGGGGCTGTTAATGTGATTTTACAAATGGGAGTCTGTGGGGAGGTAAGCCCAGGCCTTTTGACTTCGAAGCCTTCGCTTTTCCCACCACCCGCCATGTGCTGGGACTGAAACAGGACTACCGACTGATTCAGACGAAATCTGGGCAGAGAGAAAACTTGTTAGACTGACCAAAGCAATCTCAACAAGAAAATGATTTAAAAGAAATTTTGTTGTGTGATGTCAGAATGCATTTAGTGCTCTTCATGTACAGGTGAGTGGGCAGGTTGAGAGCATGGTCTTGGAGGCAGCTGACCATCTGACCACCTGAACCTCAGTTTCCTCGTCTGTAAAGGAGGATGGGATGGCGCCTACCTCCTGGGCTGTGGTGGGGATTGAATCAGCATGCCGCACACCGGCTGTGGAATAAACAGTGGGAGTCATTTTAAAAAGGGGTCTTTCAGTCCTTGGGGAGTTGTCTTTTCTCTTCTTTGTATACAGAGAGCTTCAGGCTGTCACCAGGCTGGACTCGAGGGTAGGGTCAGTTCTGCTGCTTTCTAGGGGATCTGGGGAAGAACCCCTTCCAGGCCCAGTGGACTTGCTGGCCTGACCCTGTCGCTTGTGGTGGGGGAATTGCCAGTTGTGAGCAGAGGCCCTGGCCCTAAGAAGTCTCCTTCCGTCTGGCCTGTGGCTTCCACCTGGGATCCAGCGAGCCTGGAAGCTTCCTTTCCTTGCAACCTCCCTGACCCCCTTTCTTCCACCTCTCCTTTCTGACTCCTGCCAGAGAAACTTCTGTGCTTTTAGGGGCTCATGTGATTAGATTAGAGCCCTGACCATCCAGACTAATCATTTTATTTTAAGGCCCATCACCTGAATTAAGCCGGTAAAGTCCCCTTTCCCTGGCCTGGCGTCAGGGTGGCCAGCTCTGGGTCCCATCATTCTGCTTCTGAACGAAACATTTCACCCTGAGACAGAGTCCACGTGAGGCACGTGCTTCTCCCTTGGGCTCAGGTTCCCTCTAGCCCGGGGTCTGCATCTCACTCCCTGTGGGATTTCCAGGTTCCTGGGGGCTCACATTTATCCCACCCCTGAAGCCTGAAGCACACAGTACAGCGTGGGGCAGACAACAGATGTTTATCCATGGGTTCAGGAAAGGCCAGATTGCAATCTCAGTGGAGTCTGAAAAGATTCTCCAGCTGGTAGGACGGACACAGGGGAGTGATGGATGCTCTTTGTGAGTGCTGCAATGAGTTCTCTGAGGGGAGCCCAGGACTTGAGGACAGACCCCCACTGGCCAGGCCTGTCCCGAGGGAGGCTCCTGCTCTCCACAGCAGGGAGCCTGTGGGTCTGGGCCTTTTGCTCTGTTCTTGGAAGTCTTTCCAGGAATACATTTCTTAAAATGTGCACTGACTTTAGGGTAGGGGCAGAGAAGGCAGAGGGCAAAAACGCAGAGGGAATATGAATGTTCTAGAACGACACTAAGGAGAATTTCCATGGGATTCTCAGTTTCCCAGAGATCAGACAACATGGGACAGTGATTTAAATTTTTTTTTTTTTTTGAGGTAGAGTCTCACTCTGTCGTCCAGGCTGGAGTGCAGTGGTGCTATCTCGACTCACTGCAACCTCCACCTCCCGGGTTCAAGCGATTTTGGTGCCTCAGTCTCTGAGTATCTGCAATTACAGGCGCCCACCACCATGCCTGTCTAATTTCTGTATTTTTTATAGAGACAAGGTTTTGCCAGGTTGGCCAGGCTGGTCTCAAACTCCTGATCGCAAGTGATCCACCCGCCTTGGCCTCCCAAAGTGCTGGGATTACAGGCGTGAGTCACTGCACCCAGCCTGAGTTGTAGTAATTTTGACATTAAAGACCTATTGTCCTATTCTGGGGTCGGTGGGGTGGGGGGGGGGGGATGGATACATTTCCAAAGAAACAAACAAATAAAAAACCTCTGTTTAAAAATGTTTAATACTAAATTTTGGCAATATGTATTAATCCAAATGTAGCCTAAGACCTATTACTACACGTTCCTATTCAATACACATTCAAAACTTGGTTTGGTTTTACTGACAGCAAATTTGTTTTCAGATCATTTGTAAAAGAGTCATAATTTCCAATAAATTCTTAAAACTTTCATTTTTTTGTTTGTTTTCTCTCTCAGGCAGAGAGGCAGGATACACACACACACACACACACACAATGTTTTCAGATAGGAAATGATTAAAATATTTATTGCCATGATGGAGATTCATGGCATATATTACAAGAACGTGGCAGACAGAAGTTTCCACTTCTGTCTGGAGCAGGTCTTACTACAATCAAAAGAAAAAGCGTTTGAAGTGGGAAAATGATTGTGTCAATTGACTTGCTGGTGGCTTCAAATCCTTCTTGGAAATAAAATAAACAAAGGATAACACAACAGCAATGAAGTCGCCTCCTTCTTCCATCGTCCATAGAGTTGGTACAAGGTGCCTTTTAGAGCTTTGAGTGTTCATGCCTTTGATGAATTACAATGATTGTTGTCTTGGAGAATTTGTTCCGTTAATCATTTCTTAAGTGGCTGCTCTGAAGGACTAAGCTGATCAACAGCGGCGATTCTCTAGCATCCCTCTGCTGAAAATATTGGCTCCAGGATTCAGTCGCCTCTGTTGACTCACGGAAGGATGGTTTTCTTCTCAATGGACAGAGGAAGTTTCTCTGAGGAGGGTATGGATGGGCCTGCTGCCCTTTGGCCATCACAGTACACAGGGTCCCAGAAAGAAACTCTCCTTCTTAGGTTAGAAAACAGCAAATGAAGGGGGCAAATCTGGGCTGCTCTTGTTCTATCTGAAGTGTTCAGTAACATGGTATCTGTACTATAGACCTGAAGCAAAAATGGGTAGAATTTATGGAGTATCTCTTCTAGGCCATGTGCCTCTTTGCCAAAAGTGGTTCCATCTGGGTGTCAATCAACAATTTGGATCGAGATGATGATTCTGATGTTGCAGAGGAGGGAACTGCGGTTCAACAGCCCTAGGGGTTGGCTCTGTGGGGATGGTGCAGGAAGGGGTGAATGTACCATTGGTCATTGAGGGGTTTAGTTAGGGACTGCTGAGACATTTTAGCATTAAGTGAGAATACCCCCCAAACCCTTTCTGTATTCCCTGGCATGTGAAATACATTAAAGAAGACATCTTTAAGCATCATCATTAAGAATTATAATTAAGACTGTACACTTTTCTCTCAGAGCCTTTGCTGATATTGTAAGAAATACTCTGCCAAATCAAGATATTCTGTCTTGTTCTTATTGGCTTGGAGGGTCCTGAGCTTTCCGGTTGGCTTGCGCATCCTGGGGGTCTGGGCTTCTGTCATCTGCAGCAGCACACTAGACCGGGCACGGGTGTCTTTGACTTTTAAGGGCCGGGCCATGTACTCTGTTCATCTGTTTCTCTGTAGACCCTCTTTTGGGCAGGGGTTACCCCTCTCAGACAGTGTGCCAGCTGACTTACTGTGGAACTAAGAGCGATCCCTAAGAGCCTCCTTTTCTTTTCTGACCAGTGTACCTGAAGTGGAAGCACTGCGAGACGCCAGGTGTGAAGACGCTGTGTAATCTGAAGAAACTTCTGAACCGCCTTCAGAAAGACCACCGGGAGGACGTCTACCTCTACATCTCTGGACACCTGAACCCCAACAAGCTCTACCGGCCTCCCGAGACGATCTTACAGCACTGGCCCAATGCCCACCGGCCCAAGGGGGAGCGCGCTTCTGAGGTGGGAGAGCCGCCCGCAGGGAAGGTGGCGAGGATGAAGGAGGCCCTGGCTCACTTCACCATCCACACGGCGCTGGTCCCCAGTGAGGCCCAGGACACCCCGCTGTTCAGGTACCTGAACCCCCAGGCCTCTCTTTCCCACACTTCAGAGGAGGATTCCCTTCCAGTGGAGGCTGTCAGAGAGGGGAGGGAAGAAAAGAAAGGAGGCCCTCTCGGACGCGGCCCTCCGGGATGGCGCAGGAGGGAAGAACTCCGACTGCCCGACTTGAAGGTGCTGCGGTACCAGGAGGCTGGGTCCAGAGGCACCAGGGACGGGCACCACTATGTCAGCTCCTACCTGGCTGGAGCCACCAACGCAGACAGGTACAGGATGTTCCTGGGTTTCCAGAAGGAAGTACTCGCCAAGCAAGATCTCCTGAAGAATGACTTCACTGGGAGCAAGGCGGCCGCGGGCCACGAGAGAAAGCTGCAGCAGGTGAGGAGGGCGGCCCTGCGGTGGTCTCAGGAAGAGCCCTCAGGGCAGTGCTCTCGGTGCAGTGCTCTCGGGGCAGTGCTCTCGGTGCAGTGCTCTCAGGGCAGAGCTCTGGGGCAGAGCTCTCGGGGCAGAGCGCCGGGACATCGCTCTCGGAGCAGTGTTCTCGGTGCAGACCTCGTGGTGCAGCGCTCTTGGCTCAGTGCTCTCTGTGCAGTGCTCTCGGTGCTGTGTTCTCAGTGCAGTGCTCTTGGTGCAGTGCTCTGGGTGCAGTGCTCTGGGTCAGGGACAGCCACGACGGTGAGCTGAGGCTCGTCCTCTGAGGCTTCCCTTATATGTCCAGGCAGAATGCAGCACTGTACCAGGCGCCGAGAGCATTAGCACCTTCAATGGGGACAGTTTGGGTAAAATGAAGGAAGGCGCCTTCTGGGAACTGGTCAGCTGGGGGAGGCCCATCGCGGATGCACTGGAGGCCATATGGCTGCAACAGTAAATCAGATGTTCTTAGGTCAGCAGAGGGGTCTGAGAGAGGGCTTGCCTGGCTGACGGTGGAAGAACGGTGAGGGCAGAGGGAGAGCTGATGGGCACTGTCACGCCCTGAGGTAGGCCAGGCAGCACGTGTGTACAGAAAGTGCTGGTGTGAGGGGAAGATCTACGGTGGGCTGCCACCGACTCAGAGAACAGCTGACTGGAGGCATCACCTCCAAATGGGGATGATGCACGAAAGAGAAGAAAATAGCAGGCCCCCAGGAAGCAGCCAGGCCTTGGGGTTGGAAGAGAAAGGGCCCTGGGGGGCTGTGGAGGCGGAGAGTGAATGCTTGAGCAGGGGGAGCAAGGGAGTCAATAAAGAAGAAAAGATTTTTTTAAAAATCCCGAATCTTGGGCGACCAGGGAAACAAAGAAGCTCAGCAACTTGTGGGAGGGATCAGAACCCCTAGACTGGCCCCCTGTGCCGCCCCGCCCACTTGCCAGGGTGATGGCAGCTGTGTCCTCCCTGACTCCTGAGAAATTTGGTTCTGGAAGAAAAATGAAGCCACCCTGAAATGGGCTGACTCTGTTTTTCCTCCAGGAGCTCCGGAAAATTTGCACGTGCAGCCCTCAGCAGTTCAACAGACTGCACGTCTTTGGAAAAGTCTTTGAAGATATTTGTAACAGTTCTTTGATATTTGGTGATCTCTTGAAAAAAGTTAAGGTAAGAAACATACATCTTCAGCGTAACAGTTGAGAAGCTTGCATGACGTTCTGTGTACATGAATGATCTCCAGCCTCACTGAAATTCTGCTAGGTATCACAGGCCCCCTTCTACAGACAGGGACCACCACTCACAGAGACTCGAGGTCATCTGCCTGCAGGCACGTAAATTGTAAGGGGCCATGTGGAATCAACGCCCAGTTAGCTCATTCCTCAAACCTATATTTTCCCACTAAATCTTCCTAATTATGCATAACCTTTTATAAATTGTACATAACTTAATTATAATTCTAATAAATTAATAATTTAACATTACATGTGTAATGTCGTATGAATCCTTATGGAATTATAGGTTTGTTGTAATTTCATGATGAAAGTGATTTTTGGGTGCTGTGGCTCGTGCCTGTACTCCCAGCACTTTGAGAGGCTGATACAGGCAGATCACTTTAGGTCAGGAGTTCAAGACCAGCCTGGCCAACATGATGAAACCCCGTCTCTTCTAAAAATACAAAAATTAGCTGGGCATGGTGGCACGTGCCTATAATCCCAGCTACTCAGAGGCTGAGGCAGGAGAATCACTTGAACTGGGAGGCAGAGTTTGCAAAAAAAAAAAAAAAAAAAAGGACAATGACCTTCATATGGAACCTGAGTTGAGATTATGTAGCTTAAAGATCATGCTATTCTTTAATTTCCCTAATGACAAGGACTGCCTAACAGTGGAGACCTGATGGCCTGTTCTCCAGCGATGCCTCATCACTGGGAAACTCATCCTGGCAGGCCCGTAGGACCCAAATCCACAGAGCTTCTGCATGGCAGGAGATAATTTGTTGTATTTGTGTCAAGGTGTTTTATGACATTCTGAAGTGATCAATATTTTATATTTTATTGTATGGTATTTTATGATATTCTGAGGTAATCAATACTTAATGCTGAAAGATGCTTCGAAGATGGTGTGATTTTATCAATGTGAGCACATATACCATTTAATGCATTGTAGGAACATTTTATATTTTTCTGAAATGATCTAAATGAACATTCTTGACTTCCATATTATTTATACACATGAAACGCCTGCGCTGTGGCCTCCTCACACGTGGCCAGTGGACTTTTTGTTTGTTTCTGTGCAGGATGAATATGAACGCTACATGGCAACACTCCTGGAGTCCCAGCCTGCAGCACAGTACGAGGTGACGATCGATCGCAAAGAGCCTGAATAGAGCCTGATTATCCATAGCTTCGTATTTCATGGGCAGTGGAAACCTTTCTGAATCCAAGAAGCCCCATGTGTGCCCCGTAATTTAGAATAGCTGATATATTTTTTGTTATAGATGAGCTTTATGCTGACTTAATAACATTATTGATAAAGAACTTTCCTTTCCATTGGCATAGCATTATTTATACTCCCAAACAAGAGACATAACTATCTATATATAAATTGGGAATATAAATGGTTCTCTGCCAGTAATTTCCAAAAACCACTGTCCAGCCATTATCCTGGCGAAAACACTGAGAATGCATTGTGACGGCTGGTGTGCTGTAAGCTGACTCAAACCCCATGATCTCTTTGTTTAACGGGTGACAGCGTTCCAGGTGTTCCCTTCCAGGGTTGGGTTAAACATGTGATTGGTCAAATAAGAAAATATACTGCAGGAATAACTTTATCACTTATAAGACCTAAGAAAATCTAACACTGTAGCTAAGATAACTTTGGTATTTTGAATTCGATACACTTTAAAGATTAATTTTACTTCATAAATTAGGAAAGATAGTGGCTTCTTTTGTACATGAGCAAACGATCACAGCATTGCAAGGAGATCAGTTCTAGTTTGCTTCTTCATGTAAAATGAGATATGAGTGCCATTTTCTTTGTGCTGCGCCTTATCATAACACAGAAGCAGCCTTTGTCTTTACAAGAATAAGCAAAGCCTCCAGTGGGGAGTTTACCTTGTTCCTTACGTTTTGAGATTGAGTCAAAAAGTGGCATACGTCCCTATCTCGGTCAAATGTGAGCATGAAAAAATTCCCAGGCCAGCAGGGCCCTGGATGCCTCTTTCTGTGTCTGTAACCCTGGCAGCCCATCCCCTAAGAAGCAGAGATGTCCGTTGCTCCCCATTTAAGCACTGCTTTACATCTGCGGATGGCAAGCACATTCACATGGCTTCTCATTCACATAAAAGAAACGATTGCGGTGCCACTGACAATGTGCCTCCAGGACTTTATCCAGCACGTCCTTCCCCCCACACAGGCCGACAGGGAAATTCCCTACCATCTTTCCATTTCTTAGAAAAATAAACTTTTAACATACTGAAAAAGGTATTTTACCGGGAACTTCACTGATGGGCCATCCCTCCCCTAATGGCCCTCCCTCCCTTAAATCCTCCCAATGTGCCTATTTTAACTAGAATGTATATGTTAACCCAGGGCACCTTGAAAATACATTAATGACGAATAAGAAAGGGAGTCCTCCTGCCCTCCCTGTGTGCTTGTCTCACCTCATGCGCCTGGTCCTGCCTAGGCTGTTCGGGCTCAACTCAAGGCGCTACGGCAGAGGCCGGTGAAGACAGCGGACATGGATCTTGCCAGGGAGGAGCTGAGGATGCTCGTGAGAGCCACAAAAGCAGCTCTGGAGCAGAATGACAGGTGAGGCATGAGGGACTGATCTGATCATGTTTAGATTCTCCCGTAACAAGATCTGAAACTGACGTGACAAGCCTACAGTTACATTGATTTCTGCGTTGCTGAAAACATGCTACTTTTGCTAATATCATGCCTGTCATCTGGCTACTTCTACAGGCCATCACCTATGTGACTAAGACATTCTGCTAAGTATGGTGTGTCCATGGGGGGAGTTTGGGCAGGTTTCTGAAGGAATTTCCTGTCTTTTTTGGTGGTCCCCTGAAGACAGACTGATAGGCAAGAGGGCTGCAGATCTAAGACACCTTATATGAATGCCCTTATTGTTTTTTAACTTACAAAGCTCTTCTAATATAACCTCTCTGTATCATTTTCCAGGGTCAAATCACAATTGGATAGGGCATACTGTTTGTATGATTTGATAAAAGATTAAAGGAAATCTGCAACATCCAAAATATCTTCAAGAGCACAAAACAAGAAACAAAACCAAAACACAAAATCTGGCTTCTAGTGTAACTAGAAGACAGAGAACTGTTGTATTCTTTCCTCTAATTTGTACTTTTTTTTTTTTCATAGAGCCTTGCTCTGTTGCCCAGGCTGGAGTGCAGTGGGGTAATCTCAGTTCATTGCAACTTCCATCTCCCGGGTTCAAGCCTCCTGAGTAGCTGGGATTACAGGTGTGTACCACCATGCCCAGCTAATTTTTATATTTTTAGTAGAGACAGGGTTTCACTGTGTTGGCCAGTCTGGTCTTGAACTCCTGACCTCAAGTGATCCACCCATCTTGGCCTCCCAAAGTGCTGGGATTACAGGCATGAGCTACCACACCTGGCCTCCAATTTGGTCTTGAGGTCTCTCTCACAAGGGTGGCTATGAACTCTAGCCCTCCCCTGATAAGGCTTTGTGGGGCTGGTGTAGGATCTTCTCAGGGTACCCTTCATGTGATGTGTCTTCATCCTGGCCTTCAGGCTTAATGTCCAACTGTCTGACCTGTGATCAGATATTCCTCTCACAAGAAACCTGACTATACTGGCAGAAACCCTCGTGGTGGTTGTCTGGTGTGTATCTAGTTTATTCCTACCAAGATAGCCAGTCTCTAGGAGAGCCCTGGCTGGTAAAAAGTGACATTAAAGTGTGTCCATCAGGTGAGGCACAGAGAAGGCCACAGAACAAAGCACATTAAATAGCAGATTTGTTACTTACAGATCCCAGAGAAAAGAAGGCAGCATACCTCTCAGGGGTGGTAGGAAGTGGGGAGCTGCCTGAAACACACTCGCTCCACCAGCAGGTAGGGGAGCAAGAGAGAGTGAGGACCGATGGACCAAGTCTTTTGTTTGGGTCTAGAGTGGGACCCAAGCAGGTTTTCCACAGGGAATTCTGATCAGTGGGTTTAGGGCAGGAAGGCACGAGTTCTGTGGGGTTGCACTGTGATGGAGAGTGGTTTCTGGGTCACTGCAGCATATCCTCATGGCCCATACAGGGTGTGGGGGTCAGTGGGTTGAGGAAAGTAGGTTTTATTTAACTGTCTCATAGTGGATGATCACTGGGAGGTGGTTGTTTAAGGCAGATAGCTGGACTGACCATTTTGAGGCACTGGGAGGAGGAGACGCATGAGAAATTGTGTCAAGCAGTGGTGACTGAACCCTGCTTCTGGAGTGAGAAAATTAAACTTCTGTTCGAAGTGAATGCCAAGGCAAAATAAAACAAACAAAAACCAAAAAACTGAATTCATTGCAAATGCATCCAAAATTTAAAAATGACTGAAAATAGAAAAGAAAACATTCAGTAGCCGTGAGCCAGTTTCCATGTTCCTGCTGCAAAGCTTTGTTTGTGAGAGCAAGTGAGGTTTTGGGAAAGAGATCAGTGGAGCTAGAAGGAGGCCTAAACTTCTTCTAAAACCACTTCCAGAGGTGGAATCCATGTAAGTGAGAAAGCCACACAGCTGTACTGCTGGGCTGATGGCAGCACTGACTATGATGGTGGGGGTGTGCTGGGGTGGGGTGGGGTTACTTGGAAGAGGGTAGAAGTGAGAAAACAACTTTGAAATGGTAATAATACATGTGAGAAGGGGGTTAAAGGAAAGGGAGCAGCATCCTTTAGAAATGTCCAATGAAGGCAAAAGGGAGCAAGAAAGGAAAGTTTAGAAACCCATAAAAAGAGGAAAATCAAGGTGCACACAACCCTTCTACATACTGTCCTTTCCCCCTCTAAACAAGCAAGGTATCCAGGACTATCGAAGGAAACCAAAACACCACCAAAAAAACAAGAAATCAATAATAAAATAGCATAAATTGCCACACTGATGGAAAAGCATCCATGTGAATTAGCAATCTCACATACTACTCCAAATCACTAGCCCAGCCTGCAAAAATGCAGAGGTGTAAACAATCTTTGTCTATACAAAGTACTATGAGAAAAGAACAGAAAATGAGAATCCAAATGATTTACCTGATGAAAGTCCCTGCCTTACCAAGGAATGATAATAATAAAGTTGAACAAGAAGAAAACTGTAGCACAGCACTCCAAGCTAAATTACATGTTCCCAAAGAGCACTTCAGGACGTGAAAACAATCTTGAGTCATAAATTTAAAAACTAAGGAGAGAAATCACCAACAATAAAGAAGAAATAAAACAAGATAAAAACCAAGGAGCACTTTGGGAGGCCGAGGCGGGAGGATCACGAGGTCAGGAGATCGAGACCACAGTGAAACCCCGTCTCTACTAAAAATACAAAAAATTAGCCGGGCGTGGTGGTGGGCGCCTGTAGTCCTGACTACTCGGAGAGGCTGAGGCAGGAGAATGGCGTTACCCCAGGAGGCAGAGCTTGCAGTGAGCCGAGATTGCGCCACTGCACTCCAGCCTGGGCGACAGAGCGAGACTCCGTCTCAAAAAAAAAAAACAAAAAAAAAAAACCAAGGAAAAAAATGGTTGAAAAAGTCAAAATTATATCATAGGTCAAGACTAAATTCTGAAATACCCAAGGAAGAATAGTTTTGAGTGAAAATATAATAAGGGGCATTGGGAAAAAGTAGAAAAATATTTAAAAGAATGTAAATGAGATACAGAAATAAAAAGTCAGAAAAAGTAGATGACATAGAACATAAGCAAATAATGTCCAATTCACGTATAATAAGTCCTTGAAGAAGAAAAACAAAGCAATAGAACAAAAACCTAAGTAATATTTCAAACTATAATATGTAAAAATTTTCTGGAAATAAAACTTTCTTACTATATATATTGAAAAGACTTTCATCATTATTATTAATCCATTGAATCCCTAGTTTCTTAAATTTTTTTTCTTTGAGACAGGGTCTTGCTCTGTTGCCCAGGCTGGAGTGTAGTGGCATGATCAAGGCTCACTGCAGCTTCAACCTCTCAGGCGCAAGGGATCCTCCCACTTCAGCCTCCCAAGTAGCTGGGACCACAGGCACCACACCTGACTAATTTTTGTATTTTTTTTAAGTAGAGCTGGGGTTTCACCATGTTGCCCAAACTGGTCTCCAACTCCTAGGTTCAAGTGATCCACCTGCTTTGGCCCTTCAAAGTGCTGGGATTACAGGCATGAGTCACCACGCCTGGCTCCGGTTTCTTAAAATAGAGGGTCATAATAACCACCCTATTTCTCTCTTAATCTGTGATGAAAAGAACTAATATATGTAAAAATCTTAAACTGTTAGGCCCTTTGTAGACATTTGGCATTAAATTATTTGCATGTTGATGTTTTAAATCAAATCACAGTGTTGTCCTCAAAATATGTATACCTGTTAGACTCCTTTTTGTTTTCTCTTATATCTATAAAACATAAGATAGTTGATGTAGGTTACTCTGAACCAAGCAGAGGAAACAAAGAGGTTTTTTTCTCTTTTTTAAAGTTTCTTGTATTATTTACTTATTTATTTATTTATTTATTTATTTTTAAGAGACGGAGTCTGGCTCTGTCTCCCAGGCTAGAGTGCAGTGGCACGATCTTGGCTCACTGCAACCTCTGCCTCCCGGGTTCATGCCATTCTCCTGCCTCAGCCTCCCAAGTAGCTGGGACTACAGGCACCCACCACCATACCCAGCTAATTTTTTGTATTTTTAGTGGAGATGGGGTTTCACCGTGTTAGCCAGGATGGTCTCGGTCTCCTGACCTCGTGATCCACCCACCTCCGCCTCCCAAAGTGCTGGGATTACAGGCATGAGCCACCACGCCTGGCCTCTTGTATTTTATTTTTAATTTAAACACAGTGAAATTTGTAAATTGTATCGGTTGCACAGAATAATACTACACAGGAAAGATGCAGTGTATTTCAGCACCAGGAAAGTCTTCCATAGCCCTTGACATGTTGTTTGCCTCTGAGTGTAAAATGCTACTTTTTTTTATTTTTATTTTTTATTTTTTTTGCCTTCTTAGCAATTCCATTAACAAAAAATACCAATAAATTCTACAGGAAGTCATTTATTTTAAATTAACTAACTCTTTAAAGGCTTATGCAATCTTGGTAAGAAAGTCTTATTCTGTTTAACTTGACTGATTTAGGCAGTCATTTAATAAATATCTTCAGAGTATCTGTTGTGTTAGAAAGTAAGCAGATCTATTTTAATTTCTCAACTATAAGAGACTTGTGTAACACAGATAAAAGAAAAAAGATATAATGGGGATCTAATATTTCCCTATTGTTTATCCTCACATTGTAGACTCAGAAGTGAACTGGAGATGGAGCTGGCATTGCTGCAGTCTGCAAAGGAACGATCAGGCAGGTGTCTGTATGATGTCCTTCCTTATGGGTGCTTTGCTGTGACCTTCACTATTTCAGCTGCTGCAGCCTGGCTGCCTGTCTGTCAACTCGGAAGACGCTGATGCTCCCTCTGAGTTTTGTTGCGAGAATTCAACGTGTTCACCCACATCACCCAAGATCACAGGGCCTGGCACGTGGTGGTCACTGCCTGTTTGTTCTTCATCTTTTTATTATTACTTGTGAGGAAGAATATGCATTTCATGAGGAATTAATTACATTTTATGAATATTTTATGAAATAGATATTAACATTTTACGAAATAGATATTAAAATTATTTTGAATGTATACAATTTAGAATGCAATTAAATGATAAAAATAAGTTGAAGTATCTTGCTCATTAACCTTGACTGTTTTCCAACTTTAAATGAAATGCCATTTTCCCTCAGAGTCTGTTAAACACTCACTCATACTCTGTTTTTAGATACTTTTTTCTCAGCGTCTGGTAGGATATGCTCACAGGCCTATCCTCCTTTAAATTCTTTTTTTTTTTTTTTTTTTTTTTTTGAGGCAGAGTCTCGCTCTGTCGCCCAGGCTGGAGTGCAGTGGCGCAATCTCGGCTCACTGCAAGCTCCGCCTCCCGGGTTCACGCCATTCTCCTGCCTCAGCCTCTCCGAGTAGCTGGGACTACAGGCGCCCGCCACCACGCCCGGCTAATTTTTTGTATTTTTTTAGTAGAGACGGGGTTTCACCATGGTCTCGATCTCCTGACCTCGTGATCCGCCCACCTCGGCCTCCCAAAGTGCTGGGATTACAAGCGTGAGCCACCGCGCCTGGCCTCCTGTTTTAAATTCTTAATAGAGCTTGGCCTTAAAGATCCATGCCAGAGTGCTTTTACCGCCTTTTCCCCCCTTCTGCCTATTTCCTCTTTTCTACCTATGAGCAGCACAGGTGCCGTTAACACTGCTGGATGTCCTTGCACAGGTTTCTTGTCGCCTGATTTGCATCCCCTTGTCCTGCCTGTTCTCTGTCCCGGGCTGACTCTGCTTCTCCTTCCATCCCTTCTCAGGGCTCAGAGGTCACCTGCTTCCCTCCTTCTTCCAACATGTTGTTCGTTCTTTGTAGGGTTCCTCTCACAGACGTGAGATAGGACCGATGCTTGGTGTTTTCTGTTTCCTTGCTTTCTCTTAAAACAGGCCCACGATTTAAAAACAAAACAAAAAAACAAAAAAAGCAGAAACTTAAGGGCTTTGCTGCTAGCCACTAATAAAAAAATGGAAAAGATTAATAAAAATAAGACGCAGTGACGTAACTTTCCAGAACTCTAGTAATCTTTCTTCGTGTTTGATCCTAGCCCACTGTTCCCATCACTCTTTCACTGCGATGGAACAAACCTGGTGCCCCTCGTTCTTCCTGCTTTATTCTTTTCCCAAAGCTTTCTATCTCAGGAGCCTGCTCCTCCAATCATACACATTTGCTGTGGAATGTCCCCATTTTCATACCTCAGTCTTTCCCTATAATTATGTCTTGAGGGTAGAAAAGGGGTGAGGTGGAGGTCACTTCTTTGGCTTGACACTCCTTTTTGCCTCTTTGAACTCAGCTGATGGTTTTGGGCTGAAACCTTCAGCTTAGGTTAAGGCGGAAAACAAATACTTTATTTTGTAGTTTCTTTCAGTTTGTGTAGAAGCTTAACTATGACCATTTCTATCCCCTCAGCTAGCTCATCATGTGCCTACTTAATTTCCCTGAATTTCAAATTTTAATGTCAAAGTTTCTCCTCTCCCAAATTTGGCAAAGTTGAATGATGGCAGTTGCTTCCATCTTGTTTACTATCTACAAGGAAGGGTTATTAATATTTCTAACTCCTTTGTTCCCATCGAAAAGTAGTAATTGTTTTTTTTTCTCAAAAAATTAAGTCTCACCATTCTAATTAGTATATAACTGTGCTGATTGATGACAAATTGGCCTTAGCAGTGGATCACTTGATGTCTCCATTTCCTTTCTGTACTCCTTAAATGTTGATATTCTTTGGAGTCCAGCATCTCTTTGGAAGAGTTAACATTTTTTTAAATTCCAAATCTATTTTACCTGCTAAAAACCCTTCTGTTTTTTGCTTGAGATCTGTATATCCAAGTGCCTATTAGACGTGGCCTCTTGAGTGTCCCATAGGTATTTCAACATGTCCGAGATTAAACTCATCATCTCCTTCTCTAAATTGGCATCCCCCTGGCTATTTCAATGGATGGTATCACCAAACACATGGAGATGAAAGCCATAAAACATGTGCCAGGCAACTTTCACTCTCCTACCCCTCAACCTCTTCCAACACAGCTTGAAATAAGTGGCCAAGTTGGGATTGAGACCAAGTTCTTTCTTACCTCCATGCTTCATTGAACTCATTGTTTTCTTTCTAGCTACAACTGAGCTAAAACCTAGGGCTTATTTTTTTTATTTTTATTTTTATTATACTTTAGGTTTTAGGGTACATGTGCACAATGTGCAGGTTTGTTACATATGTATCCATGTGCCATGTTGATTTCCTGCACCCATTAACTCGTCATTTAGCATTAGGTATATCTCCTAATGCTGTCCCTCCCCGCTACCCCCACCCCGCAACAGTCCCCGGAGTGTGATATTCTCCTTCCTGTGTCCGTGAGTTCTCATTGTTCAATTCCCACCTATGAGTGAGAACATGCGGTGTTTGGTTTTTTGTCCTTGTGATAGTTTACTGAGAATGATGTTTTCCAGTTTCATCCATGTCCCTACAAAGGACATGAACTCATCATTTTTTATGGCTGCATAGTATTCCATGGTGTATATGTGCCACATTTTCTTAACATTGCCTTCTCTACATTGCCAGATCTAGTCAATTACTATGGTCTGTTTTCTTTTTCTATTTCCTAAATAGTTTTTTTGTTGTTGTTGCTGTTCACTTCTCTTCATGCTGGGGGTGCTGTTCTGATATGGTTTGGCTCTGTGTCCCCACCCAAATCTCATCTTAAATTGTAGCTCCCATAATTCCTATGTGTTGTGGGATGGACCTGGTGGGAGATAATTGAATCATGAGGACAGTTTCCCCCATACTGTTCTCATGGTAGTGAATAAGTTTCACCAGATCTGATGGTTTTATCAGGGGTTTCCCCTTTTGCATATTTCTCATTCTGTCTTTGGCTGCTGCCATCCATGTAAGATGGACCTTCCTCCTCCTTGCCTTCTGCCATGATTGTGAGGCTTCCCCAGCCATGTGGAACTGTAAGTCCAATTAAGTGTCTTTTGTTTGTAAATTGCCCAGTCTCAGGTATGTCTTTATCAGCAGCATGAAACAGACTAATACATATCCTGACCCGATCGACCTGTGTGAATGATTGCCATAGCTTCCCAACAGGTCTTTCTGATTCTAGTCTTGTGCTGTCTGATCCACTTTCAGGACACAATTTCACTGGAGACAGTGATCATTGTCTGATTGTGTCTCTCCCCATATTAAAAGCCCTCAACATCTTTGACTGATTTCTTAACATATGTCACAAATCTCAGATCTGCCCTCCGTTTCCTTCCTAGCATTGTCCCTCAATGTCGAAATTCTGTCTTCTGCTCCCACCCAAAACCTTTCAAAACCTTTCTGCTTGTCTAACTTCTCTTTATCCTTTGTGTTTCAACCTAGCCACACTTCTCTGGCAAAGTCATCCTTGAGCCTTCCTCATGCTGTGTCTGATGGTCTTGCTTTGTCTTACTGTTGCACCTTCTACTCTGCCACTGTCACTTTCTTTTTGTTTCTTGTTGGTCTGCACTGCTAAATCACACACTCTGGAAAAGGCTAATTCACCATTGAACTTTTCTACCTAGCCTGGTGTCTGCACAAAAATGTGTTCAACAAATATGTGTTGATTAGAGGAATGAATTAAAGGAGGAATACCCTCATTCTTGGGTCAGATTATTTTTATTGACATGCTTCGAGTTTGAATTATATTTTATAGTTATATATACTATAGCATACATAATATTGTTAATAATACATAATGCTATTGATAATAACTGAGATATTAAACATGGTAATACTTTGTTTTAAAAAATATTTCCAGAATCATCTGAGAAACATATTATTGATGAAAACCAACTTACTCTTATTGAGAAGGTTGAAAAGAAGAGGTGTGAAATACTCAGTAAGTGGGATGAGATACAAGCTCTGGAAAAAGAAATTAAAACAACTTTGGTTCATACTGGAATTTCAGATATCACTGAGAATAGGATTAAAAGCATAGAGGTATGCAACTTATTTATTTAAGTATTTACATTATTCTTTTGCTTGAAGACCTTGGCAAACACATGAAGTAATGTGACTTGGTAATAGGGTAAAAAAATCATAAAATTTGGCCCAAATATACTTTTTATTTCAAAATGTTTGTAGCAAATAATCATAATAATTAAGAGATCCATCAAAATAAGAAAAAAGGAAAGTGATAAAAAATTTTATAGATTTCTGTTAATAGCCAAAACCTAATTTTTTTAGTAACGTGGACATACAGAGTGGAATAATAGCCATTGAAGACTCCAGAATGTGGGAGTGTGGAAGGAGGATGAGGGATGAAATACTACCTACTGGGTACACGGTACACTATTTGGGTGGTGGTACACTAAAGCCCACCATTACACATATATCCATGTAATACAACTGCACTCATACCCTTAAATCCATAAAAGTTAAAAAATTTAAAAACATACTTTTAAATTGTGTGGAATATAACTCAGTGTAACCTCCAGTTGTAGAGTATATAAGAAATACATGATTTTTTTTATTGTGGTTCTATAGTTAAATATATTTTTCCAGCGCTACTTGTATTCTCTTTAGTAGAATTATAGAGCATATAGAAAGGTGTTGGTGGTCCAACCTTTTTTATGAAAAAATTATCTCTTTCTCTTTTCCAATCATATGTTCGGATGTTCTTTTTCTTTTTCTTTTTCTTTTTTTTTTGGAGAGGGGACATGGCTGTGTGCCAATAAAACTTTATTTACAGAAACAGGTGCAGACTGGATTAGTTTTTTGACCCCTCTTTTAGAAGAAAATTATTTAAATATAGAGGAAACGCTATGGTTTACTGTTGTAAGAATGACATATTACTGGATGAAATGGATGAAATAATTGTACTGATTCTAGCCTTATTTTAACAGGCTAAGTTTTTACATTTATTTATTTTATTTTATTTTTTATTTTTTTCTATTTTAAGTTCCAGGGTACATGTGCAGGATGTGCAGGTTTGTTACACAGGTAAATGTATGCAATGGTGATTTGCTGCACCTATCATCGCGTCACCTAGGGATTAAGCCCAACATGCATTAGCTATTTTTCCTGATGTTTTACCTCCCTTCACCCCCCTGACAGCCCCCAGTGTGTGTTGTTCCCCTTCCCATGTCCATGTATTTTCATTGTTCAGCTCCCACTTATAAGTGAGAACACGTGGTGTTTGGTTTTCTGTTCCTGCGTTAGTTAGCTGAGGGTAATGGCTTCCAGTTCCATCCGTGCCCCTGCAAAGGACATGTTCTCATTCCTTTTTATGGCTGCATAGTGTTCCATGGTGTATATGTACCACATTTTAAAAATCTAGTCTATCCTTGATGGGCATTTGGGTTCATTCCATGTCTTTGCTATTGTGAATAGTTCTGCAATGGACATATATGTGCATGTATCTTTATAATAGAATGATTTATATTCCTTTGGGTGTATACAAAAGGGATTTGGGTTTGCTGGGTCAAATGGTATTTTGAGTTCTAAATCTTTGAGGAATTGCCACACTGTCTTCCACAATGGTTGAATTAATTTACATTCCTACCAACAGCATAAAAGCATTCCTGTTTCTCCACAACTTTGCCAGCATCTGTTGTTTCTTGACATTTTAATAATTGCCATTCTGACTGGTGTGAGATGGTATCTCATTGTGGTTTTGATTTGCATTTCTCTGATGATCAGTGATGTTGAGCTTTCTTTCATATGCTTGTTAGCCACATGTATGTCTTCTTTTGAGAAGTGTCTGTTCATGTCCTTTGCCCATTTTTTAATGGGGTTGTTTGTTTTTTCTTGTAAATTTGTTTAAGTTCCTTGTGGATTGTGAACATTAGACATTTGCCAGATAAATAGATTGCAGAAATTTTCCCCCATTCTGTGGGTTGTCTGTTTGCTCTGATGATAGTTTCTTTTGCTGTGCAGAACTCTTTAGTTTAATTAGATCCCATTGTCAATTTTTGCTTTTGTTGCAATTGCTTTTCATGTTTTCATCATGAAATCTTTGCCCATGCCTATATCCTGAATGGTATTGCTTAGATTTTCTTCTAGGGTTTTATAGTTTTGGGTTTTACATTTAAGTATTTAACCTATCTTGAGTTATTTTTTGTATAAGGTGTAAGGGAGGGGTCCAGTTTCATTTTTCTGCATACGGCTAGCCAGTTATCCCAGCACCATTTATTAATAGGGACTCCTTTCCCCATTGCTTGTTTTTGTCAGGTTTGTCAAAGATCAGATGGTTGTAGGCGTACAGTCTTATTTCTGAGTTCTCTATTCTGTTCCATTGGTCTATATGTCTGTTTTTTTGTACGAGTACCATGCTGTTTAGGTCACTGTAGCCTTGTAGTATAGTTTGAAGTCAGGCAGCATGATGCCTCCAGCTTGCTTCTTTTGGCTTAGTGTTGTGTTGGCTATAGGGGATCTTTTTTGTTTCCATATGAAATTTAAAATAGTTTTCTTTTCTAGTAATGTGGAGAATGTCAATGGTAGTTTAATGGGAATAGCATTGAATGTATAAACTACTTTGGGAAGTATTGCCATTTTCATGATATTGATTCTTCCTATTCATGAGCATGGAATGTTTTTCCATTTATTTGTGTCCTCTCTGATTTCCTTGAGTAGTGGTTTGTAATTTTCCTTGAAGAGGTACTTCACTTCTCTTGTTGGCTATATTCCTAGATATTTTGTTCTCTTTATGGCAATGGTGAATGGGAGTTCATTCATAATTGGGCTCTCTGCTTGTCTGTTGTTTGTTTACAGGAATGCTTGCAATTTTTGCATATTGATTTTGTATCCTGAGACTTTGCTGAAGTTGCTTATCAGCTTAAGAAGCTTTGGGGCTGAGATGGTGGGATTTTCTAGATGTAGAATCATGTCATCTGCAAACAGAGACAATTCGACTTCCTCTCTTCCTATTTCAATGCCCTTTATTTCTTTCTCTTGCCTGATTGCCCTGGCTAGAACTCCCAATATTATGTTGAATAGGAGTGGTGAGCGAGGGCATTCTTATCTTGTGCATGCCAGTTTTAAAGAGGAATGCTTCCAGCTTTTGCCCAGTCAGTATAATATTGGATGTGGGTTTGTCATAAATGGCTCTTACTATTTTGAGATATGTTCATCAATACCTAGTTTTTTGAGAGTTTTAAACGTGCAGGAATGTTGAATTTTATAGAAGGCCTTTTCTGTGTCTATTCAGATAATCATGTGGTTTTTGTCTTTAGTTCTGTTTATGTGATAAATTTTACCGATTTGTGTATGTCAAACCAGTCTTGCATCTTGGGGGTGAAGCTGACTTGATTGTGGTGAATAAGCTTTTAGATGTGCTGCTGGATTCGGTTTGCCAGAATTCTGTTGAGGATTTTTGCATTAATGTTCATCAGAGGTATTGGCCTGAAGTTTTCCTTTTTTGTTGTATGTTTTCCAGGTTTTGGTACCAGGATGATGCGGGCCTCATAAAGTGAGTTAAGGAGTCCCTCCTTTTCAATTATTTGGAAGCGTTTCAGAAGAAATGGTGCCAGTTCCTGTTTGTACCTCTGGTAGAATTCAGCTGTAAATCCATTTGGTCTGGGCTTTTTTTTTTTTTTTTAGTTTGTGGACTATTTATTACTGCTTCAATTTCAGAACTCATTATTGGTCTATTCAGGGACTCAACTTCTTCCTGGTTCAGTCTTGGGAGGGTGCATGTGTCCAGAAATTTATCCATTTATTCTAGATTTTCTAGTTTATTTGTATAGAGGTGTTTTAGCATTTTGTGTTGGTTGTTTGTATTTCTGTGCGGTCAGTGGTGATATTCCCTTTATAATTTTTTATTTTGTCTATTTGATTCTTCTCTCTTTTCTTCTTTATTAATCTAGCTAGTGGTCTATTTATTTTATTAATTGTTTTTCAAAAAACCATCTCCTAGATTCACTGATTTTTTGAAGTTTTTTTTGTATCTCTATTTCCTTCAGTTCTGCCATGATCTTGGTTATTTCCTGTCTTCTGCTTGCTTTGGGGTTTGTTTGCACTTGGTTCTCTAGTTCTTTTAGTTGTGATGTTATATATTGATTTGAGATCTTTCTAGCTTTCTGATGTGGGCATTTAGTGCTATAAATTTCCCTCTTAACACTGCTTTAGCTGCATCCCAGAGATTCTGGTATGTTGTCTGTTCTTATTAGTTTCAAAGAGCTTCTTGATTTCTGCCTTAATTTTATTATTTATCCAGGAGTCATTCAGGAGCAGGTTGATCAATTTCCATGTAGTTGTGTGGTTTTGAGTGAGTTTCTTAATCTTGAGTTCTAATTCCATTGCATGTGGTCTAGGAGACTGTTTGTTATGATTTCAATTCTTTTGCATTTGCTGAGGACTGTTTTACTTCCAATTATGTGATTGACTTTAGAGTAAGTGCCATGTGGTACTGAGAAGAATGCATATTCTGTTGTTTTGGAATGGAGAGCTCTGTAGATCAGGTCCACTTGCTCTGAGCTGATTTCAAGTCATGAATATCTTTGTTAATTTTCTGTCTCAATGATCTGTTTAATATTGACAGTGGGGTGTTAAAGTCTCCCACTATTATTAGAGACTTTGTAGGTCCTGAGAACTTGTTTTATGAATCTAGGTGCTCCTATATTGGGTGTGTATATATTTAGGATAGTTAGCTCTTCTTGTTCAATTGAACCCTTTACCATTATGTAATGCCACTCTTTGTATTTTTTTTATCTTTGTTGGTTTAAAATGTGTTTTGTCAGAAAGTAGGATTGCAACCCCTGCTCTTTATGATTTCCATTTGCTTGGTAAGTTATCCTCCACTCCTTTATTTTGAGCCTATATGTGTCTTTGCATGTGAGATGGATCTATTGAATACAGCACACTGATGGGTCTTGACTCTTTATCCAGCTTGCCATTATGTATCTTTTAATTGGGGCGTTTAGCCCATTTACGTTTAAGGTTAATATTGTTATATGTGAATTTGATCCTGTCATCATGATGCTAGCTGGTTATTTTGCACACCTGCTAATGTAGTTGCTTCACAGTGTCATTGGTCTTTGTGTTTTTGTAGTGGCTGGTAATGGTTTTTCCTTTGCATGATTAGTGTTTCCTTCAGGAGCTCTTGCAAGACAGGCCTGGTGGTGACAAATTCCCTCAGCATTTTCTTGTCTGAAAAGGATTTTATTTATCCTTTGCTTATGAAGCTTAGTTTGGTTGGTTATGAAATTCTGGGTTGCAAGTTATTTTCCTTAAGAATCTTAAGTATTAACCCCCAATCTCTTCTGGCTTGTAAGGTTTCCATTGGGAGGCATGCTGTTAGTCTGATGGGTTTCCCTTTGTAGGTGACCTGGCCTTTCTCTCTGGCTGCCCTTACATTTTTTTCCTGCATTTCAACCTTGGAGAATCTGATGATTATGTATATTGGCGTTAATCTTCTCATGGAGTATTTGACTGCAGTTCTCTGGATTTCCTGTATTTGAATGTTGGCCTGTCTTGCTAGGTTGGGGAAGTTCTCCTGGATGAAATACTGAAGTATGTTTTCAAACTTGGTTTCATTCTCCCCATCTCTTTCAAGTACCCCACTCAGTGGTAGTTTCAGTATTTTTACATAATCCGATAGTTCTCAGAGGTTTCTTTTTTTATTCCTTTCATTCTTTTTTCTTTAATCTTGTCTGCCTTTCTTTTCTCAGCAAGATATTCTTCAAGCTCTGAGATTGGAGAATCTTGGTCTATTTGGCTATTGATACTGGTGGTTGCATTGTGAATTTCTTGAGTTGTGTTTTTCAACTCCATCAGGTCATTTATGTTTCTCTCTGAACTGGTTATTCTGGATAACAGCTCCTATAATGTTTTATCATGGTTCTTAGTTTCTCTGCATTGGATTATAACATACTCCTTTAGCTCAGTGAAGTTCGTTATTGCCCACCTTCTGAAGTCTAATTCTGTCAGTTCATCCTTCTCAGCCTCAGCCCAGTTGTATGTCCTTGCTGGAGACGTGTTGAGATCATTTAGAGGAGAAGAGGCACTCTGGTTTTTTGAGTTTTCAGCTATTTTGCATTAATTCTTTCTCATCTTCATGCACTTATCTATCTTTGATCTTTGAGGCTGCTGACCTTTGGATGGGGTTTTGGTGAGATCTCATTTGTTGATATTGTTGTTGTTGTTGCTTTCTGTTTGTTTGCTTTTTTAACAGGCCCCACTTCCATAGGGCTGCTGCAGTTTGCTGGGGGTCCACTTCAGACTGTATTCAGCTTGGTCCCTCTAGCACCTGGAGGTGTCAGAAATAGAGGCTGCAGAACAGCAAAGATTGCTGCCGACTCCTTCCTCTGGGAGCTTTGTCCCAGAGGAGCACCAACCTGATTACAACAGAAACGCTTTTGTATAAGGTGTCTAGCGAGCCCTGTTGGGAGGTCTCACCCAGTCAGGAGTGCTTAACGAAGCACTCTGGCTGCCCCTTGGTGGAGCAGATGCACTGTGCTTAGGGGAATCCCCCTTGTGCAGACTGACTAGACTCTTCAGAGCCAGCAGACATTCTGTCCGTAAACCCCTGCTTGGGACCCAAGACCCTGATGGTGTGGGCTCACGAGGGGATCTTCTGATTTGCAGGTTGCACAGATCTGTGGAAAAAGCATGGTTTCCTGGGCAGGGTAACACAATCACTCACCGCCTCCCTTGGCTGGGAGTGGAAGGTCCCCTTCTGGCTCCCAGGTGGGCCATCTCTTCACCTTGCTTTTTCTTGCTCTCTGTGGGTCGTGACAACCCCCTAGTCAGTCCCAGTGAGAGAACATGGGTACTTCAGTTGAAGGTGTAGGATTCACTTGCCATTTTCATTCTTCTCTGTGGGAGCTGCTGACAGCAGCTGCTTCTAGTCGGCCATCTTGGCCCCTCCCTGCAGATTTTCTTCGTGTTTTTTGTTTAGGGTTTGATCTCCTTTATTTCTTTCAGAAAATAAATGTCCTCAGGATAAGCATCAATTTATAATTGCATTTTAAAACAGTAATGGGTTCTAAATTTAAATATTGAAGCATGATATAATGTCAGAACAATGTAAACTATTCTTTCATAATTAAAACCTCTTTAGATAAATCAAATCTAAGAAATAGGAAACTCCCTATGAAAATTTCATGTCACTAATTTATATTACTTTAACTACTTCTTGTTTATATTTGGCTGCTTAATTCAAATACTGGAAAATACAATAGAATTGCCATTGTTATTCTATTATGTAATTGGTATCTGGTTCTAGATTTCAAATAGACCATTTCCAACCAGGAAAAAAAAAAAGAGCTGAATGTATTGAGGATTTACAATGTATCAGACACTTTTATGAACATTTAAAAAATATAATTTCATTTAATTTGCAGCAACCCTAACAGGTAGCTGCTATTATGAATCCTCTTTTTGAAGTACAGAAATGAAGCACAAATATGCTAAGTAACTTGATTGAGGTCACAGTTAGCAAGCAGTAGACTTAGTATTGAAACTCCGTCTTGGTTCTTAATGATACCCCATTCAGCCTAACTGTTACAATTGCTAATACTTTTCAACATATGTAATATCTGAAAGAGCAAGTCTTTATACCCTCCGCCCATCATTATTTTGTTCACAATTATCCTGTATATTTTCATTAACACTATTGACTAATTTTTGAAGTTCTGATAATAATACTTTTGGTATTTTAAATTTATAAATGCATTTGGGAGAAAGTGACAGCTTTACAATATTAATACTCCTATCTGGGATTATATTATACTTATTTAATTTATTTTTATAACTTGGTGAAAGATAATTATGTTTGCTCTTATGAGTTTATGGGATGTATTACTATTATAACTGGTAATTTAAAAAATTCTCCTTACAGTTTATAATTGGTTATTGCTGATATATATGTGATTTATTGATATTTGTATTTTTATATTTTTCCAGCCCCTTAACAAATTCTATCATGAGTTCTGAAAAGTGAAGAACTCTTCACTTCTGGAATTTCCCTAAAATTTTCTGATATTTTGAAACATCAATTTCCTCCTCTCCTAGTTTTTTACCCAGAGGACCAGGATCTTTCCTTCTCATTAATTGTCCTTCGTTTTATGCTTCGTTTCTTCATCTGTTTTTAAGTAGTGTGTTATTGAGTACTCTTGAAATTATAACATCATTCACATAATCTTGTTAAATAGAGAAAAATAGTTAACAAATATTTTAACCAAGTATATTGCTTTTAAAACAACTTCTCTTCCAGCATGAAGCTATAAAATTGGAAACAGAAAATATGATTTTAAAGAAGAAAATAAAAGTAAGTTTTTTTGTGTGGGAATCAATGTTTACCAATAAAAATATTTACTCTAGTGCCTGCTTGTCCTGTGTAATAAGCATGACCAACTGATCGTAATTCTTTGTAGGTTACTGAAAACCATGTGAAGCAGATCATAGGAAAGATCAGTGAAGAGAGGCAGGAGTAAGTATTGACATCATGATAAAAGAACTAGAGCAGTATCATGCTGTTCTCAAGATCAGTTATTTAAATCTAGATTAGACTAGACAGACCTTTGAAGGGTTCACACTCATGAATGCTTACATTAAATACACATGTTGCATTCTTTTCTGTGCTTTGGAACGCTCAGTCTAATATTTAGAACTCAATCTGTGCACTGTATTTAGTCATATATAAATGAATTTATTGGATAAAGCTGGAGGTGAGGGTGAATTCACATGGGCAGGAATCAGGAACGTGGGAACACATGGCTTTATTTTCTCCAATTATATGGCTTTTAGTGACGTTAAATCTTTGAAAACTCCTATGCGTATATTACTCTGAAAATTCTAGTTTTAAAAGTAAGTAGCTGATTTATATCATTTGTTTATAACTAAATTTAAAATATTGGTATAAACATTATTATTTACATTATAAGCTTATACTTCACACAGTTGCTTTTCTTTGAGTTGGTACTCTAGTTTGAATCTCAGAATTTGGTATTATTAAGAGCAATGGAAAACCATATGATGATTTAAATAGGGAAAGGCTTATTTGCATCAACAGGAAAAAGATTTTTAGGTGTAGGTGGCTTGGGCTCAAAGACATCATTCAGGAACTAGGGCTCCTCACCTTCCTTCCCTGCTTTCCTCTGAGTGTGGCAACTGCCTCCTCAGGGTCTCAATATGGCTGCCTTCAGGCATTAACTGGGTCCACATTCCATGGATTAAGAAAGGGAAAGGTGAATGACAGATGACAAAGAGCTTCTCATTTTGAGGCTTTCCATTTTATTCAGGAAGGACAGTTCTTTCCAGGTGCTCCCCCCTACATCTCATTGGCCAGCACCATGGACCAAGGTCACTCTCAGCTGTAAGAGAGGCCAGAACATAGAGCACCCCACTCTCCAGCTTATGGGGCAGAAAAAGCCATGGGAGAAAGGGATTGGATAGAGTGCTGAGCGAGCCATACAGGTGGATCTAAGATTTGTGGTTCCTTATATCATGTTGGGTGTTCTTAAAAAGAGGGAATAGAGTTACAAATATAAAACTGGGGAAGCACCTCCCATGGCCTTGGCAATGAAAGTGAATGGACTCAAGTGTATCATTATGTTCATAGTACATCTACTTCCCATGCCACACTATATGCTACAGGGGAATCCATCTATCTATTTAGAGAATCTGTTACATTCAAGGCCAAAACTCCCTCAAAATATCTGTTTTAAAAAAGTAAATGATTACAAAGTCTCATCTTGTCTGTTTTTGGGTAAATGTGTCTAAAATGCTTATTTTGAAATTTTATTTCATGCTTAATGTGTTTTTTTCTAACCTATGGTATTCATTTCTTATGTATTTTAAGGGTCCTTTGGAAATTTATCAAGGAATTTGTAAAATCAGAGGAAACAGAAGACAACGCTCAAGCGGCTGAACAAACGGCCAGTGAAAATTCTTAACTTCCATGTATGTAGCATGGGTATTTGGAGATGCATATACATTCATAAAAATACATTTCATTTCATCAGCTTTAATCTCTAGTAAAATTAATGTGGTATATGTATCCTACTCAGGATACTGAAATACACACATGCATACACATGATTAGTTTCTACTGTTGCATACATATTTACAACAATCTAGTTCTTAACATATGTTTTACTTTCATTTAATAATGTTCAACTGTGGAAAATACTTTTGATTATTTGCTAAGAATAAGGAATTCAGCACTGCTTGAATGCAGCTCAGATTTATTTATTTGCCAACACAGGTTTACATATATGCATTTAATAAAATTTGATAGTTAATTAATTCCATTTAATTAAATAATCTTTACTGATTGAAGATGATATAGTGCTCCAGAAACGTTACACTAGCATTGTGTTTTGTACTGCATCTATCTTGGCCGATTGTGATCCTGATGACGACGTTGTGACTTAGGATTTTTATTTATTCCCACTTTGCCTATGAACTAGTCTAAACATCTAGAGTAAATGCAAGCTTGATTCCTTTGGACAATCCTATATAGGGGGACTTTTTTTTTTTTTACTTTGAGACAGTCTTGCTCTGTCGCCCAGGTGGCACGATCTTGGCTCATTGTAACCTCTGCTTCCTCGGTTCAAGCAATTCCCCTGCCTCATTCAGCCTCCTGAGTAGCTGGGATCACAGGTGCGTGCCACCACACCCAGCTAATTTTTGTATTTTTAGTAGAGACACGGTTTCACCATGTTGGCCAGTCTGGTCTTGAACTCCTGACCTCAAGTGATCCTCCCACCTTAGCCTCCCAAAGTGCTGGGATTACAGGGGTGAGCCACCACGCCTGGTCTATAGGGTGATTTTGAAGATCAAATGTAAGTGGTAAAGTACACATATGAGGGATTCGATCCTAATTTGTAGAGTTTTAGGTGAGAGACATAGAGAGAAAGAGAGAGGGAGAGATTGGCTTTCTACAGATCAGGAGGTCATTGTCAGGGAGGTGTGCTCCTCAGATTCTGTTTAAGATCCATTAGTTCTTCCTGAGGAATGACTCGCTCTGCTTTTAGAGGTAAAATTGTGGCAGCTACTGAAAATGTTTCCCATATATAGAAATCAGCTGGACTTTATTAGCGTACGTTGAGTTCTCTGTGTTCCAGTTGCTTTCTATTGGTTATTCATGTCCACTGGGTACCATCTCATACAGGAGAGAGAACTGATATATGAAGTGCTGAATTGATTAGCTTCAACTACCTTGTAAACGATGGAGCTGGGATCTGAACCCAAGTTTGGCTGACCCAGTTACTAAACTTTTATCACCAAATCATGCTGCATCATTTACCTATATGACCAGGAGGGATATAGGAAAATGAATGTATGCATTGCCAAACAGTGGCATAAAGACCACTAGAACTAAAATCAAACAAACAGTGCTGAATTTATTAGCTTGCCAAACAGGAGAGAGCCGTATACTCAAGAGGTTCAGGGGGTCTCCAGTTTGAAAGAAAAGAGCTGGATATAGAGGGAAAAGGGGCGTGTTATTCCATATTAACAGGGCTTTAGGCAAAAGGGGTGCATTATTCCATATTAACAGGACTTTGGGCAAAAAGGGTGCGTTATTCCATATTAACAGGGCTTTATGCAAAAGGGGTATATTATTCTATATTAACAGGACTTTAGGCAAAGGGAGTACATTATTCCATATTAACAGGGCTTTGGGCAAAAGGGGTGTGTTATTCCATATTAACGGAGCTTTAGGCATTACAGTTGAAACGGATTTGTGGTGGAGGTGAGGGGGCTGGAAATTACTTTTTTTGCATTGGCTGTTATTCTGGCTAAAGTCACGAAAGCAGAGTTTTCCAAGAGATCTGAGGAGGGTTATAGTAAAGCTTTGTCAAGATCAAAGTCCTGTGGCAGGTGCTTTGATATGTGCATTCTGGGAACTCATGAATTTTTCCTCTAAAAACAGATGCATAATCCTACCATTTATTCATTTATTTATAAACATTCATTATATTAACATTCAAGTATATTTCAGATTGCCAGTAGTTGGATGTATTGAAATTAAGAAGACATGGTTCCAATCCTTAGGAAGCTTAAAGTTTGTTGTACAGACCTGTGAGAATAACAACAGCAAAAAAGCATGAAGAATGCAGATAGGCAAACTTTTACCTACTGCCAGAAGAAATGTGACTTGATAAGGACATTTAGCAAAGTAATTTGACAACAAGCTGCGTGGATCACTGAGTATGTGTGTGGGTTCCCAATATAGCCCAGCCCCCCCTTGCACTTAAGCAGGACCATGTAGCTTGTTTGGGTCAATATGGGTTCGTTGTGATAATGCATTATAAGAAAGAGGGTGAGCTTATACAGACAGATCAGCTTATTTTTAAAAGGAAATAAAAAATACAGTCAGAAATTTGGATCTCTCAGTGTGAAAAAAACTGACTACATTTAGCCCACAGATTTAAGGGTTGAGATTTTTAAATACCTGTAATCTGATTAAATGTCTGAAAGAGTAGATTACAGGTGGGGACTTTCCATTAAAGCTCTGCAGCCTAGGGAGGGTGTCTTTGACTTAAAAGTGAGAGATGAGGGCCTGGCACAGTGGTTCATGCCTGTAATCTGAGCACTTTGGGAGGCTGAGGCAGGCGGATCACAAGGTCAGGAGTTTGAGACCAGCCTGTCCAACATGTGAAATCCCATCTCCACTAAAAATACAAAAAAAAAATAAATAAATAAAAATCAGCTGGGTGTGGTGGCAGGTGCCTGTAATCCCAGCTCCTTGAGAGGCTGCGGCAAGGAGAATTGCTTGAACCTGCGAGGTAGAGGTTGCAGTGAGCCGAGATTGCACCACCGCACTCCAGCTCAGTCGACAGTGCGAGAGTCTGTCTCAAACAAATAAACAAAAAAGAGTGAGAGATGAGAAATGGGAATGAGAAAGCAAAGAAAAAGATCTGAGAGCTTCGCTAAGTGAGCTGTGGACACATGGAGCTGACGGCGAGCAAAGAGGCTGGAAGGCTACCGAGTTTTCGACGGAGTTCTACTGCCAAGGAAATCAAGGTAGGAAAAGTCCATTACTGTTCAAAACCTAAAACAATCCTTGGTCCCCGACCTTCCGTGAGGATGAGGAGGAAGGAAGTTGAAGAATCTGTATGTCTCCGCGGTGCATTCCCCAAGGCCCATTTCCATTTCAGATGTGTCCCGGGGGAGACAAAAGAAGCCCAGCCCAGGGACAAGGATAATGGAAAGGGGGCTTCATCCAGAGCCACATCAGGGCTTAATAACCAAGGAGCACTGACTGCTTCTTGCTGGGGGCCCCCGACAGTGTCTTCACGACAGGGCTTTAGAAATTTTACAGGCCAAGAACTGCTGTGTGGTGGGGGTGGGGTTAGTGGTGGTAGAGATAGAGGTTATGGTGCTGGTGCTGGTGCTAGTGTGTGTTTGTGTGTGTGTGTGTGTGTGTGTCTTATGGTGCTGGTGGAGATTACAGGTAGGGAGAGCAGGAGTTGAAAGTAGAGATATCAGCTGGAGGAGAGAAGGAGTTGGTGGTACTGATTGTAAGTGGAGAGGAACAGAAATGAAAGACAGAGATAGAAGCTGGAAGGGGTCTGTGCGTGGTGGCTCATGCCTGTAATCTCAGCACTTTTGGAGGCCGAGGTGGGCAGATCACTTGAGCCCAGGAGTTTGAGACCAGCCTGGCCAACGTGGTGAAACCCTGTCTTTACTAAAAATACAAAAATTAGCTGGGCGTGGTGGCAGATGCCTGTCATCCCAGCTATTTGGGAGGCTGAGGCAGGAGAATTGCTTGAACCTGAGAAGCAGAGGTTGCAGTGAGCCGAGGTTGCAGTGAGTCAAGATTGCACCATTACACTCCAGCCTGGATGACAGAGTGAGACTGTCTCAAAAAAAAAAAGAAGCAGGAAGGGAGAAGCTGCCGGGTGAGATAGTAGTTGTCGGGAGCAGGAGTTGAAGGTGGAGAAGGAGTAGAAGGCAGAAAGAGCAGGACTCATGCTGGCCAGGGTCTGAAGTGTGAGTGAGAGCATAAAATCAAGGGTGCCTTGGAGCTTTGTGTCTGAGCGCTGAATTGGAGCTGACTTTGGGAGGTGCTGATTTTAGGAGATGGTAGAGAGCATGGACTGGGAGGGAATCATGAGCTTTTAGTTAATTTGTGAAGACCCTTAATGGTGCTTTAAAATGAAATTTTATCTCACCATTTTAATTCAATATCTTTGCTTATTACCAATACTGATTGTCTTAAAATATTGTCTTAAAATATGAAGCCAAGCCCAATTAACTCAAATCCCACTTTAAATGTAAATGTGCTATACCAGGGACATAATCCATAACTCACTTAAAAATGACGTACTAGTAATGTTAACACTCGCATTTTAGGGTTGATCTCTTTGAAGTTCATACTTTAAAATAATGCTCTGTTTATGTGTGCAATGGGACTCAGCATCTAATGCCATTTATATTCTCAAAAGGATCAGTTTGTTAAAACTACAGATGAACTTCTCCCAAACTACTGAAAGTGTTTCGGTGTCATAGAAATGCAAATACTATGTTCAATGGATTTAAATTTTTCTTCAAAACTGAGCAACTTAAAATATGTTAGCTATTTTTTTCTTTCTTCAGTGAATTTTCTGGCACATCACAGATACACTACTCAATAACTATTTTTAATTGCCTGACTGCCCGTATGTGTCATACCATTTGTTTTATGGGTTTTTCGTTTTAATTCTATGTAGCTTGGCACATTTACATTGTGTAGCATTCAGCAAATACAAATGATTGAATTCTATGTGGAATAAGAGCAATTTAGACAATTGGATTTAAGTTTCTTAAGTAATCATAAATCTGTTTCCCTGTGAGTAATATATCAGATGTGCAGTATTAGTTGCTATTTTATTTCTTTAAAACAACAAGAAAGATGAAATTTGTTCTGTTTATGATTTCAAAAGAAAGCTCATTTTTTTTCTAAGGTGTGTGCCTGCTTAGTGGGGCTGTGATGTACTTATGGATATGAAGGTTTTCACTCTACTAGATCAGACTGGTTGCCCAGCTTAGCTGCCTGGCGTACAACTGATTATATGTGTAATTCTGACCAGCCATCTGGTGAGTGGGTGTCAGCATTCATCAGGAGGAATAGGAGAGCTGTAATACATTCCTAGGTCTCAGAACTTTTAGAACCTCTTGGATGCATCTGGCTGGCTCTTCCCTCAGAAGAATCATGTCCTGATTTTACAGAGGAGAACATTTTGGCCCAGCCATGGGGGGCTGAAGCCCCAGTGATCAAAGGTGGCCCAGCAAGGTGGACTCAAGTCCTTACTACTACTGAACATAAATCACATGTGTCCCCTGTGAGGGTCACGGGTGAAGGGGGTCATAGACAAAGGATGTCAGAGGAGGCCAGTGATGCAAACGAGAGGTCTTTTCACTTGTCCTTCACTGAAGGGACACCTCCATGGCCCCACCTCAACTGTGCAGCCTCACTCTCCCCTACTGACCTTGCTTCTTACTTTGTGGAAGGCGAGCACTGAGGCCATCTGAGAGGAGTGCTCTTCCTTATGTGCCTTCTCTTCCACTCTCAGTAATCTGTCCCCAGATTCATAGGGGCCCCCTGCCTTGCACTTTCCAAGTAACGTGATCATAATCGCGCAGTGCCATGCTCACGGCTCTAAAGACACTGCCAAGGTGCTATTATTATTCCAGTTCCACACACAAGGAAACCGAGGCCCAGGGAGATGAAGAACTTGCCTCAGGTTGTGGAACTTTGAGAGGCTGAGTGCAGCGCTCTGGTTCCAGGCAGCTGCTCTTAAGGACATCCTGTGTGGCCTCTGGAGCCGCAAGCCTCCTACCAAGGCAAATCTCTTCCCTAAATTCCTCATCCTATTGTCTCCTGTTCAGAATCCTCCACTCGGCAGGTTAGTGTTTCCCTAGATCATGAGATTCTGCTTTTTCATTCATTCCTTCACATTGGAGTAACGATATCTAAATTTCTCCTATTAAAAATAAAAAGAGCCACAGAACATCTTTACGGCATCTTACCCTCTAGGGACAGATCTTCCTTTCAGAGCTAACCTTCTTTTCTGAGCCTTCGCTTTGGCAGTCTGTCAACAGAGAGCTGTGCACTCTAGGCTGAGACTGAGAGGAGACCGCAGGCACAGTGGGGGGTGGAACAGTGTGGGGTCCCCGGTTGGAGCTCATGCAGCTCGAGAGGCTACTGTGGAAGAGAAGCATGAAAAATGTCGTTAGTATTATTTGCTCCACGAAACACAAGAAATGCCACGTTGCTCTGTTTTTAAATCAAATTAAATTTGGTTCTGAGCCGCACTCATATCCATCTGGTGGAAGGATAGCTCAGTTATTACTAGAGTTCCTCTTGGCTCCTCTCATAGATATACAAATCTTGGAGGTGACTTTTTTTTCTAGAAACTGACAAAATAATTTTAAAATTCACTTAGAAAGGCAAAAAAAAAAAAAAAAAAAAAAAAAACAAGAATCAAGTATACACCCTACCCAACTTCAAAATATACCATAAAGTTAATCAATAGAGTGTGTTATTGGCAAAATGATAGATCCTCAAAACAGTAGAAAGTCCAGACATAGATTCGCCCACATGTGACTAACCATGTTTTGAAAACAGTGCTAAAGAATTTCATGGGGAAGGAAAAATATTTTCTTCAACAAATGGTCCTATAACTACTACTTATACACAGGAAAAGAGCCCCACTTCAAGCCCTCCCCTTATTCTCCCTCCTCCCCTAACCCTTCAGTCCTTCTCTGTCTTCTTCCTTTCCTCTCTCCTTCCCAGTTTTAATACCTGTTCGTGCAAAGCATGCTCTTGGCTTTCCTCCGGTTATTTTTATTTGTATCTTTTCCTAGTCTTCTCCTTTCTGAAAGAGAGAGAGAGGAGAGACAGAAACAGAGAGATGAGAAAGAGACAGAGAGAGCAATGAGAGAAAAAGAGAGAGAGAGCCCCCTTATTTGCACCCTTGAGGCCATGATCCATGGACCATGGTCTCTTCCTTCAAAAGGTCCAGCATCCAGTGAGGAACAAATGCATATGGAAATTAGCAGAGTGGGCGTGGCGAGTGCTCTAGTGGAGTAAGTGTGAGTGCAGCAGCATCTGGAAGGTTCAGCTCTACTGGACGGGACAAGAGAGGCTCCCAGAGAGACTGAAGCTCCTTCTGATGCCTTCTCTACCACCTTCATAGATCCTCAAGAATATTCTCCAGGATTCTCCTCTGTCTCCATATGATTCCTTGCACTAAAACCAATGATTTAAAGTCCCCACAGTCAGGGATAGTTTATATTTGTAAATATAGCTATTTACTTTTAAAAGTAAACGATATTTTTTAGAGGAGTTTCGGGTTCACAGAAAAATTTAGTGGAAAGTACAGAGAATTCACATATATTCTCTACCCCCAGGTAAGCACAGCCTCCCTATCAATGTCCCCCATTAGAGTGGAACATTTGTTACAACTGATTAACCTACCGACATTGACACATTATCATCAGCCAAACTCCATAGTTTACATTGAGGTTCACTCTTTGTTGTATATTCTGTGGGTTTGAACAAATGTATAATGTCGTGTATCCTTCATGTTAGCATCAAATGGAAGAGTTTCATTGCCCTAGAAATCCTCTGTGCCGCACCTACTCACCTTTCTGCTAACTGCTAGTAACCACTTCTCTTTTTGCTGTTTTACCTCTTTGAGAATGTCATAGTTGGAATCATACAATATGTGGCCTTTTCAGATTGGCTTTTCTGGCTTAATTGCATGCACTTTCTTTTCCTCCATGTGTTTTTATAGTATAATAGCTCATTTCTTTTTTATCGCTGAATAATATTCCATTGTCTGCATGTGCTACAGTTAATTTATCCATCCATCCACATATTGAAGGACATCTTGGTTGCTTCCAAGGTTTGACAATAATGAATAAAGTTGATGTAAACATTTTATGCAGGTTTTTGTGTGAACATAAACTTTTAATTCCTTTGAGTAAATGCCAAGAACTATGATTGCTGGATCATATGGTAAGAGTGTGTTTGTAAGAAACTACCAGTCTCACAAAGTGGATGTGCCATTTCTCATTACCATTAGCAATGAATGAGTGTTCCTGTTGCCTCACCTCCTCATCAGCATTTGATGTTGTCTTTTTTTTTTTTTTTTTTTTTACATTTTGGCCATTCTAATAGGTGTGCAGTGGTATTTCATTGTTCTTTTAATTTTAATTTGCAATCCCCTAAGAACATATAATGTTGAGCATCATTTCATATGCTTATTTGCCATCTGTATCTTCTTTGGTGAGACATCTGTTCAGATAATTGACTATTTTAAAATTGGGTTGTTCATTCCTTATTGTTGAATTTTAAGAGTTCTTTATATATTTTGGGTTACAGTCCTTCATCAGATATATCTTTTGCAAATATTTTCTCTCTGTCCGTGTCTTAGCTCCTCATCCTCTCAATAGTTATTCACTTGTAATATAAAATTAAGCCATTTGAAAAATATTTGAAAATGGATTAAGCAACTAACACAGTTTCCACCTAGTCCCACACTGCTCTAGTTTAGAAACAAGGAAGTTGAGTTTTCCTGGATGGGGAAAGATAAAACTTCAGAATAGATACACTATTTTCTGAGAGTGTGTATTTTAACACTATAAAAGTAACACCAACTCCTCTGAGAAATTTTGGAAAACACTCGACGATGTAAAAAAGTAGAAAAATGTCCATAATTCTGTCTACCCAGAAGCTGTCTGTATTCGTATTTTGGCATGTTTACTTATTCCTGCCAGTCTTTTCCTTTCTAGTATGTTAATACATTATTTTAGAAAAATAAAATATCTGGCCTTATTATCTGGCCACATTGAACAATAGTTTAATATGTTCCCATGTCAACTTTTCTCAATAATAAGCAATTGCTTAGCACCGCTTCTTGGATACTTCTTTCATCAGAATGAAAATATAGCTACTTGTAACATTATGCATGTATTTATTATATTTTAGAATATATGCATACATTACATATATGTATAGTGCATATATATGTGTGTTTATTGAAAAATGTTTTTGATCAGACCAGTTCTATACATTTGTGGATTCTAAATCAAAGCCCTATTACAAAGTCTCGTCTGTTTTTGGGTAAATGTGTCCTTCCTCTTTCCCTCCCTCCCTTCCTCCCTTCCTTCTCTCCTCCTTCTCCTTCTCCATCTCCTTCTCGAGACAGGGTCTCACTCCACTGCCCAGGCTAGAATTCAATGACACCATCATAGCTTACTGCAGCTTCAAACTCTTGTGCTCAAGTGATTCTCCCACCTCAATAAGTCCTCTTTCAGAGCATCTACTGGGATGTGTGCATAGATGGACACAGGGAAACCTTGACCCAAATACTGTAGGTCCCTCTCCTGTCACTGCATTGTGGGAAACAGAATAAGAACAAAAGAAATGAGCAGTTGGAGTTTAGTAAATGTTCATACTATCACACTGGCCTTTAAGTAGATGAAAAAAGAAAAAATGTTCAAGGATAAAGCGTTAATAGCAGAATAGAAGCATAATAACATCAAAAGGTTTTAGTTGATGTTTAAAATTGCATAGAATCTAAAAATATTCCTGAGCATTTAATATTTCATCTCAAGGGATAATTTATTAAGTCAAACATACCCAATATGTATTTCTTTCAGATAACTGGGAGCACAATATATAAATATATTTTCATTCGAAATGGTAATAAAAAACATAAAATCATCAGAAGGAGTGAAATAATGATAACTTTAATCAAACACCATGATCTTTTTTGTGAAATACTTTTATAAACCCAATTTGAACTTAGAGTTAGTGAGAATAAGTTAAACTTACGTTCAAGTATGACTTTATGTTTTGTATTCTAAATAAATATGATCTTAACTTGGATTTGGTCCTATAATCTAGTTGGCTCTTGGGTCCACTTACAAATGAACAACTAAATTCTAAGGAAGATAAATTATTTTTTGACAGTAAGCTGTAAGACCTCACAGTCTCCCTTTATTATTGTTGTAGAGACCTGACCCAAAATTAATACATTATCATCAAAGTTTGCTAAGCTGTGGCTCTCAGTCCAGCCTTTTCATTGTTGTGTTTAAATAAAATATGTTTTATATTCAAATGTGTATAAATCTCTTCCGTCTGATTCATTCAAAGTATATATTATACAAAGATATGTTCGTGGGTGCAACCTCAAAAACCATTTGATTTGGTCTATGGACATGCCATTTAACCCGGATTTTCTTCTTGCAAAGTTTAACAGGACAACATTAATTCCAAGGTCTTTTCCAGATTGCGCTGCTAGTGTGTGTTATAGATTAGTACTTGCATCTTTCTTACCAGGAATAGTGAGAGGCAGGCCGCCCTGAATAGCTTTCCCATGTTCTGATGATGCAGGACCGTGTGTGCCTAGGAAGAACCATCCGGCAGAAAAGCACTACCCGCAGACGGGGGGAATGACAACTCTTGCTGTTAGAGAAGCCCTTGCAGATCTGCTCTCCAAGGCCCACCACCGAACAAACACACTGCCTGATGCCTTCCTGTTGCTAAGCAGCAGCTCCTCCCTGATCTCAGAGTCTATCCCGTATTTGCAAGCGACTCCAAACATATATTAGTCAGGCTTCTAAGCCCATTTATGTTGATGTGAATTCCACATTTCCCTTGCCCCACTGATTGTACTCTATCCTTTCCTTCCTTCTCCCCAAGGTATTTTTCCCTTAAGTTATTAAGTTACAGGCATGCCCAAGTTTTCATCTTACAGAGTAAGGAAAACCACAAGCTTCCCTTGCTTTATCCTTCTAGAGTACTGGCTGCCTACCCAGCGTGTGTTACTCACTTCTGCCTGCCTAAAGGAATCTGTGTTGTTAAATTATTTTATATTTATGTATTTTAGCAAATACCCACCTCTCCTGTATCATAGCCTCATAACATAGTGCACCTGACCTTCCCTCTGGCTTTAAGAGTAGAGCCCACATTAGCCCTATTCAGTGGTTCTCTATTTTATCTGCACATTAGACTGACATGGGGGAAATTTCTAAAAAAATATGTATGCCTGGGCCTCAACTCAGGCAAATTAAATCAAGAATTTGGTGGAGCCTGGATACTAGCAATTTTTTTTGAGACAAAGTCTCACTCTGTTGCCCAGGCTGGAGTGCAGTGGCACAATTATGAATCACTGCAACCTCTGTCTCCCAGGTTCAAGCAATTCTCCTGCCTCGGCCTCCCAAGCAGCTGGGACCACAGCTGCACCCCACCATGTCTGGCTCATTTTTTTGTATTTTTTAATGGAGATGGGGTTTCACCATGTTGGCCAGGCTGGTCTCAAACTCCTGACCTCAGGTGATCTGCCTGCCTCGGCCTCCCAAAGTGCCGGAATTACAGGTGTGAGCCACTGTGCCCAGCCAGTGCTAGTAATTTTTACAAGTTTCCCTAGTTATTTTCTTTTTTTTTTTTTTTGAGATGGAGTTCCTTTATGTAGGTTCACTGCCACCTCTGCCTCCTGGGTTCAAGTGATTCTCCTACCTCAGCCTCCCGAGTAGCTGGGATTACAGGCACCCGCCACCACGCCCAACTAATTTTTGTATTTTTAGTAGAGATGTAGTTTCACCATGTTGGCCAGGCTGGTCTCAAACTCCTGACCTCAGGTGATCTGCCTGCCTCGGCCCCCCAAAGTGCTGGGATTACAGGTGTGAACCATCATGCATGGCCAAGTTTCCCTAGTTATTCTAATGTACTAAGCTGGCTGTGTTGACCTCGTCCTTCCCAGCATTTGGTTAGGATCGCAGGTTTAAGCTGGGCATGGGTATTCCCCCAGCCCCTCTTATTGGTCTAGGAATGAGAATAGGAATTAATCAGACAAAGAGAAGGCTTTCATTGCATAGCTTGGAGTGGAGTGCTCTAGAATGACAGGGAGTCCTCCAGATGACAGGGAGGCAGGCTGCCCTAGTGGCTGCTCTCCACTCTCAGGCAACTGATATGAGGAAGGATGTCTAGAAGCTGATGTAGACATGCCCAACTGGGCACAAGGAGGGGACTAGCTCATAGACTGAGGCAAGACCCTCGTCATGTTCTCCCCAAGCCACCTACCTCTGGTCTTCTACTATACGAGATGTTTTCTCATCCCTTAAGCTCTGTTGAGTTGGGGCATTCACTGCCTGGAGCCTAAAGCATCCTGAAGCACCTTCTTCCCCTCACTGCTTCCTCCTCACTAGCAAACTTCCCCTAAGGAGTGTTTGGTGTCATTGTCGTTCCCCTTCCTCACTTCCAACCATGGGTGCTGTCATCGGCCTCGTCTGCAGCACTGGACTGACCCACTCTCGGTAAAACTGTTCATCATTTCCTTTTAGTTCCCCTGTGCATCCTGTCTCAATCTTTTTGTCACAGCACCCAGCATCCTGGCCATACAGACAACCGCAGTTTCTGTCATTGACCTGACAGGGGAAGGTTTTTCAGCCTACAAAACACTCTTCCCTTCTCCCTTGTTTCTTGCTACATTAAATAAGCTTTGTCTTTAAGAGTCAGCTCAGATGTCCACATCTTCTGCAAAAGTCCTTTATCCTCTGGGAAACTCATATAGTTATAAATTTTATATATATAATTTCTGTGTCACTGACTCCTGGATGGACAGGAGGGGAACCACTTGAGGAAGAGGCCACAGTAGTCATACGTGTACCTTCAGCATCGTCACTATGCTTGATGCATTGGTGACTGTTATGGTTTGAATTGTGTCCCTTCAAAAGATGAAGTCTTAACTTCTAGTATCTTAGAAGATGACCTCTTTTTTGAAATAGAGTCTTTGTAGATGATAGGTTAAGATGAACTCATTAAGGTGACCCTAATCCAATATGACTGTTGTCCTCATAAAAAAGGACACAGATGCCATGTGATGATGGGAGTGACACTGCCACACTACAGATACCCAAAGCTAGGAGCCTGATCCCTTCCCAGCACCCTCAGCAAGAGCGTGGCCCCACCTGCACCTTAATTTCGGACTCCTAGCCTCCAGAACTGTAAGGGCATGAATTTCTAAGTCACTCAGTCAGTGTTACATTGTTATGGTGAGGAATGCATGTGTCTGTACTGGATGACTGAGTGGAGGAAAGAAAGGGGATATCAAGTCTTAACCACAGGAATGCCACTCTAACCGTAGCTCCAATTACACCCACAGGGTGGGGCAGGCACATTTAGGGCAGGGGTGTTGTATTAGTGTTCTCTAGAGAACACAAGCCAATAAGAAATGATTCCATATATGTCTCTAGAGGTATCTGTATCTGTATCTATATCTATATCTATTTAGAAAGAGATTTATTACAAGGGATTGGATCACACAATAACAGACACTGAGAAGTCCCATGATCTGTCACATGTAAGCTGGAGACCCAGGAAAGCTGGAGTGTAGTTCAAAGGCCTGGGAGCCAGAAGGTCCATGGTGTAGATTCTAGGCAGAGTCTGAGGCCTGAGATCCAGGAGCACTGAGCACCGGAGAAAACAGATGTCTCAGCTCAAGTTCCCAGGCAGAGAGGAGTTGTCCTTTCAGTGCTATTTTCTCCTGTTCAGGCTGGTGGTGCATTGCTGAAGGCCTACCCACACTTGGAGGCCATCTGCTTTCCTCAGTCCACCAACTCAGTGTCAGTCTCCTCTGGGGAAACACCCTTCCAGACACACCTGGAAAGATTAAGCCAGGGATCTAGCTGCGCACACTGCCACCCACTTAAGTGGACACACAAAATTAGCCATTACTGGCAGGCTCTGAGATTCCCATCTAGCCCATCCTTCCTCAAAAATAAATGTTGGATGTGACTTCAGATACTTCATTTTTGCTTTAAGAAAACTATCTCTGAATCCAGCCATTAAAGATAGGGATTCATTCTGAGGAAAGTGTCATTAGGTGATTTCCTGGGTGTGTGAACATCGTAGCATGTACTTATACACACCTAGGTGGTACAGCCTACCACACAGCTAGGCTGGATGGTGTAGCCTGTTGCTCCTAGCACAAACCTGTGCATTATGTGACTGTACTGAATACTGTAGGCAGTTGTAATGCAATGATAAGTATTTGTGTATCTAAACATATCTCAATATAGAAAAGGTAGAGTAGAAATAGAGCATTATAACCTTATGGGACCATCGTTGAATATGTGGTCGGTCATTGGCGAAGGTGTCATTATGTAGTGCATGACTGTATACATTTTATTTGGATTTCTTATTGGCTTCTCTTTTAACAAATCTTAGACTTTTCTGAAATGCTTGCACCCTTATAAGCAATTGCATATTTAAAATCTATTTGAAGGTAATTATTTGCTTCACGGTCTTTTCCATTTCAAATCCTCTTGGTTCACTGAAGGTAATTCAGGTTTTCCCTCTGCTCCTGACAATGGTTTGCTACACATTTTCCTGTGCTTTCAACACATACTGAACTTAGAATTTTTGGCAGAAATGATAAAATTGTGGCAAAAGTTTCTTTTAGTAGCAAAGTAAAACTGATCTCTTACTGATTTCTTCCAATATCAAGGATTTTGCACACATATAAAATTGTTTTACACTCTAGTAAAATGGACGAACATTTATCATCTAATTGCTTAGGAAATGTAAATATTAGCTATTCTTTTTTAGAACACCGCTATTCACATTTCTAATAAGCCTGTTTGACCATTGTATTTTCTTTATTGATGTGAGAGGCTATAAATGACTTTTTATTTTGTCCTCATGTAACTCACTCACTTTCAAGTGTCTTTGGCGTGTGAATCACATGACTTTTGGAGTTAAGGTGACTCTCACTGGCACAATATCCAGAGTACAAGGAAGAACCCCAGGTGTTTGATGGAAACTTCCCATCAGTGAAGCAAAAGCGGATACGTGTGACCTTCCAACCCCAGCTGTGTGCCTGGCTGGGCTGTGGGTCTCGGGAGGAAACTGAGCCGTGTGAGACTTTGCCTCTGTTCTGCTGCCTCGATGCTTCCAGTCTCCCTCTTTCAACACTGGAAATGATGGTAACGACAACTCAAGATAATGAATTGAAGATCAAGTCTGATGAGACAGTTCTTCTGAAGACATCAATAACTGCAGCGATCCCCGGGGCACCTCGAGAGACTGTGTAAGACATCCCCGAATGACCACGTCATGCAGAGCAGAAGTCAAGGCAATTATCCACCAATGCCTGTCTTCCACTGGCTGGGGAGGTAAGGAAGTGCTCCTGGGGGTGCAACATCACTCCCATCCCCCTGCATGAGCCTGCAAGCCCCTGTGGCTGGGAAAGCTCTCAGGCAGAGAGGCACAGGACAGGGGGAGAGTGTGGAAACTGCCCGCCAAGACGCAGATGGCATCCAGGGTCAGGGGAGGGATCTGGGTAGGTGCTGGCCATATCTGCACCTACAGTGAAGAAGGAGAGCCCATCAGAAGCAGGAAAGGAAGGGATGGACATGCCATGTGGCCTCTGGGTGGTGGAATTTGGTTCCTGACCCCACCAGGTTGAGTTCACATGGCCCCTGCCTTGGATGTCTGAGTTCTGGCCAGCAGAGCCTTCCTTTGTTTGCTTAGGCCAGTTCAGATGGATTTCCATTCCTCACACCCAAGAATCTGATCAGAAAGAACATTGTTAATATTTCATGCACTCAAGCATTTATTCACAAAACTTGACTGAGTGCTGACTGTGTGTAGGCCAGTGCTGGGGAAACAAACATTGACAAAATACAGGAATCGTCCAGAGCTGCTGACACTGTGTAGAGCTGTTTAAACTCAAGACTGTTATTATTGCTACAAAAAAGGATGAGATTTTAAAATAATGAAGAAATTATTTGGCATATGTTTGAAATTCAGATTTATATATTAGCTTCCTTGAAAAGGAGCACACCTAGAGCAGAGTGTATTTGTTGCTCAACAGAGAGCACAGTGACGCTGACTCCTGCCTGGTTCCGCTTGGCCTCTGGCCGCAGGCTCTGTGCTGCCTTCTGTCACCCTGTATGGAGGGTTCTCAGAAGCATGTTTTTTCCTGCCTGTTATCAAGCTTGACTTTCTGCATCTGTGTGGATCGGTCCTGAAATTAACCAAGAGGAATATTCTGATGTTGGTATTTTTATCCCTTCTTCCACCACACCCTCAGAAATTCTTAAATTTCACCAAGAAAGGTAATATTTCTTTTGGACGTGTGTTCACCTCTCTCTAGAAACGTTGTTCTAAATATCTAACCTACAGCATGTTTGCTGCAGTTTAAATAAATTTTAATTTTTAATTTTAATTTTTTTCTTTGAGATGGATCTCACCCTATCCCCCAGGCTGGAGTGCAGTGGCACAATCATGGCTCACTGCAGCCTCGACCTCCCAGGCTCTGTGTTCTGGAGGTCTATTTTGCAGCATGATATCCATTGTTAATAATGTATTGTATACTTAAAAATTGCCAAGAACACAGATCTTGAATGTTCTTACCACAAAAAAGATAAATATATGAGGCGATGGATATATTAAAGCTTAATCAATTTACAATGTATACACATATATCAAGACATCACATTGTACACTGTAAATGCAGTTATGCATTGCTTAACAATAGGGATACATTCTAAGAAATGCATTGTTAGGCAATTTTGTCATTGTGCAATCATCATAGATTGTAATGACACAAACCGAAATGTCATAGCCTACTACACACCTAGGCTCCATGGTATAGCCTATTTCTCTTAAGCTACAAACCTGTACAGCATGTTACTGTACTGAATACTGTAGGCAGTTGTAACACAAGGTAAGTATTTGTATATGTAGACATATCCAAACACAGAACAGGTCATATGTTGCACCAAAATCTTAGTGCAGTACTAGAGGCTAGAAAGTTTTCAGTTCTATTATAATCTTATGGTCTGTCTTTGACGGAAGCATCCTTATGTGATGCATGACTGTGAATACAATTTTAATTGATCTATTATATACTTTAATAAAGCTGGGGTAAAATAACTAGTAGGTGTACTTCATTCTTCCTATGATAAGAGCCACTAGCTTCAGCACTGAGGCCTTGGCCTCAGCTCAGTTCGTTGGTGCGGGTTTCTTTGCCATGTTGGTGGACATGAGCCAGTGGTGGGTTTGCTCCAGACAGACAAATAGTCACAGGTATTTAAAATAAGACAATTATGTATGTTTTTCTTTACACATTTCTTCTTTTGATATGGTTTGGGTCTGTGTCCCTGCCCAAATTGCATATGAAATTGTAATCCCTGACGTTGGAGGTGATGGTTGGTGGGAGATGGTTGGCTAATGGGGGCAGATTTCCCTGTTGGTGCTGTTCTTGTGATAGTGGGTAAGTTATCATGAGATCTGTTTTTTTAAAAGTGTGTAGCACCTCCCCCTCTCTCTCTTCCTCCTGCTCTGGCAATGTAAGACAACATGATTCCCCTGTGTCTTCTGCCATGATTGCATAATAAGTTTTCTTAGGCCTTCCCAGCATGTTTTCTGTGGAGCCTGCAGGACCATCAGCCAATTAAACCTTTTTTTCACAGAACCATCAGCCAATTAAACCTCCTTTTTTAAAAATAAATTACCCATTCTCAGGTTATTTATTTATAGCAGTGCAAAAATGGACTATTACAAAGAATTTTTGTTACCATGTTTCTTTCACATCTCCAAGGAAGAACCCTCCGTGCCTCTTCTAGCTTCTTATAGACCCAGGCATTCCTTGGCCTGTGGCAGCATTGTTCCAGTCTCTGTCTCCACCTTCACATGGCTATCTTCTGTCTCCGTGTCCTCACAAGATGTCCTTCACTCTGTGTCTGCATCCAAATTTTTCTCATCTTAGACAGACACCAGTCATTGGATTAGAGCCTATTTGAATGCAGTAACCTCAACTTGATCACATCTCCAAAGATCCTATTTCTGAGTGAGGTCACATTCAAATGTACTGGGGTTAGGGCTTAAATATATCTTTTTGGAATATACAAATATCTCTCTCCATTCTCTTGTCGCTGTTTCAGGGATAGACTGTGTCATCTGTTTCTCAGTGCTTGCTAGCGTGGTGATAGAGATAGGAGAGGGGCATCCCCTTATTGTCCTGGAGTAGCCTCAGCCTTAGGCAGGCCCTATGTCTTGGAGGTCTTTCTCAGTGACTGTGGAAGGTCTTGTATGAAAGGAATTTTCTTTTTCTCCTCTAATGATAGAAGACATCTATTGTATTGCTTTAGTGTATTGGACCCAGGAGTTGTTTCTTCACTTTTCCCACGATAGAGGACTTTTTCTTTTACGCTTTCCCCAGCTGCAATGGATCATCATAAATATATTGGATGTGATTCATTTTTCTCCTCTGCTAATGGCATAAAGCCTTTATTTCATAGGAAAGAAAAGTCCAGGAGTGACTTTGTGCCTTTTTGCAATAGTAAACCAACACCTCCTTAGGGCTGTACCACTGCAGAGGGCCTTCTTTGGCAACTAACCCTACCTGAAGCCTTTCTGTGAGCACCTAGTGGAAATATGTGAAGAAAAGTGTTTGAGTCAGTGTTACCTCCTCTTGTGTCCATGGCTTCTAGAGGCTCTGTGATCTCATGCCTGCCCACACATGACTGTTAGGAATGTTTACAATTTTTTGCTGAATTTTTCCTGTCTGCTAGTGTGGTTTCCAGCATCACTTCTTCCTGTCCTCTGCTACAGTTGAGTCAGTACTCTATCTCACGTGTCCTTGGAGAGCCATGTGGTTCCTTCAATTTTAGGCTACTTACTTGCTCTGTGAACTAGCTCTCTGATGGGTTAAGAAAAAAGTTACATTTGGAAGTTATCTAGCTTTATCTCTTAGCTAGGATGGCAGGAACACTTTCCAGGTTTCTGCATCCTAGGTAGAAGAGGACCTCCTTCCTTATGTCATATATCCAGTGGTAAATCTGCACTAATGGCTTCTGATATACTTTGTCAAAAGAGTGATTTATACAAAGACAATCTTGAGGTGTTGGAAAATCTTCACGAGCCATTTGTATCATGCAAAAGCCTAAATATTATCCAGCATTGATTTGGAGTTCTGTTTACTTACAGATTTCTGATTTGTTGAGAATTGGTTGTATTCTTGATGAATATGAAGCCTCCAGAAACTCTTCTCAGGCTTTTGTAACAGCCCTTAGGAATTCAGGGGAGCACATCAATGAAAAGCTCAGGCAAGGGTGTTCCTTGGGATCCACGGGTTGGGTTGATCTGCTCCTGCAATTCATCACTGCTGAGAATATTCTTAGATGAATATTTCTGTTCAATTTTCCTGTGATACATTTGTGGTGCCCTACTGAAGTGATACAAATGAGATAATGATAATAAAAGTAATTGCTTGGGGTGGAACAGAACAGAGGATTTAAGAGAAATTGAGTATCCATAGATGATAATAAGATGTCTGTAAACTACATGACACTTTTGATAAAAGTTTTCCCCTAAGTTATTGTTTACTTTTGACAAATCAATGTATTTTTATTTAAATTGGCTTAAGTCTCATGTGTAAATGAAATGCAGTATATAGATATATAAGTGAGTTGGTATATTTATTGCTATTAATTTTGTCAGGTTAGGAGTTTAGAGAATTCAGCAGAAATATTAAACTTCACCCAGCAACTTATTTTAATATTCATGGATTCTTTACATCATTTATTCTGTAATAATAATAATAAAACTGTTTTATTAAAAGCTGAGTCTTTCTATTCCAGAAAAACATGTCTATCCCAATAGAGTTGTTCAAATATTTAAGACCCTTCTATATGCTACACACTGTGATGAATATGGCTTAGTCCACATTACCTTCTTTAGATTCAAATGTGAATGACAAGATTTCAAACCAAATTTTTGTGTATTTTTCATTTTCTTCAATGGATAAAAGAAATATTTCTTTTATCACTCTGCACATTCACCTTTTAATGTTAGGTTTTTGTGTGTTTTTATAATATTTAACCTGTTCAAATAGAAACTTTAGCATTCACTCGGGTTTTCCCTTTAACCAGAGCTATGGTTAGGCTTTGTGACCCCACCTAAATCTCATCTTGATTTGTAATCCACATAATCCCCAGGTGTCAAGGGGCACAAGGTGGAGGTAACTGAATCATGGAGGGTGGTTTCCCCCATGCTGTTCTAATGATAGTGAGTGAGTTCTCACAAGATCTGATGGTTTTATAAGCAACTGGCCTTTCCTCTGCTTGTATTCATTCTCTCTCTCTTGCCACCCTGTGAAGAGGCGCCTTCTGCCGTCATTGTAAGTTTCCTGAGGCCTCCCAAGCCATGCAGAACTGTGAGTCAATTAAACCTCTTTTCTTTATAAATTACCCATTCTAGGGTATTTCTTCATAGCAGTGTGAGAACAGACTAATACAACAAGTTTGACTTTTGAAAATTCATTTAGATTGATTAAACTGACTGATGGTTTTTGGCTCTGAGGACACACAGGCAAAAATCATTTTCCAGCTGCTCCTTGGCTCAAAAAGTCATTTAAACTTTCACACAGATATTATACTTTAACCACTTTCAACATCACCGCATACCGCTTTTCTCCCCCTCCCCCACCCTTGTTTTCTATTGATCGATGGAATACAAAAAAAAAAAAGATTTCAAGGACAAGTTACTGAATTAAGAACATTTTATTTGTCTCCTCTTGTACTGTAGATTTTAAAATCTTCTATTTTCCTGATGCCTCAACATCACCACAAGCGAGCTGTAAGCAGCGGGCGCAGGAGAGCAGGTGCACCAGTGGGACAAGGCTGGTCACCATCACAGCCTTCCCTTCCTGTCCTCCCCTGGCTGTGACCTAGTGACACTCAAACACACCAATAAAATCCCTTCAAGCCTTTTGCTTGTGTGCTCCACCCTGCCCCCCATTAAATACCCTTACACACAGGTCCATACGTTTCCCACCTGCTTGGTCAAGCTCGCTCCCTGGAGTTCTTCCTAGGTGTTGTGCCCTGCCTCTGTCTCTAGGACTATGAGTCTAGTAAGTTCTCAAATGTCATATGTCTCTCTAGAGTTGATTTCCACAGCTGCAATGCAATGATCCTTAAAGAACTCCCAAGAGGATAACTCCCACATTGACAACATTCCTTTTTTTTTTTTTCAGACAGAGTCTCACTCTGTAACCCAGGCTGGAGTGCAATGGTGGCATCTCGGCTCACTGCAAGCCCCGTCTTCTGCATTCATGCCATTCTCCTGCCTCAGCCTCCCGAGTAGCTGGGACTACAGGCACCCGCCACCACGCCCGGCTAATTTTTTTGTATTTTTAGGAGAGACGGGGTTTCACCGTGTTAGCCAGGAAGGTCTCGATCTCCTGACCTCGTGATCCGCCTGCCTCCGCCTCCCAAAGTGCTGGGATTACAGGCGTGGGCCACCACGCCTGGCCCCAACTTTTCTCTCTTTAAAGCCCTTAGAATATCTGAACATACGCCCTGTGAAGCTCCTGACTAGAATAAGTGTTGGGGACAACTTTATAGTTGTCGTCAGTAGGGAACCTAGGAGTGTGTTGATATTTCAGAGAACCTCATCAGCCTAAAGATGGTAATTTTCACGAAGAAAGTGCTCACATGCTTGTAACTAGAGTTTCCTCATTTCTTGGTGAGTTTATAGGTACAAAAGACCCTCAAATATGGGCCAAGAACTTTCCATTTTATCAGCTTGCTGGGGAGTCAAGCTTTAGAGAAGGCGGGGTCCATCTCAGTATGGATTCAAGCAGAAACGCTAGCGATAATGTTGCCAGAGAGGCTAGAATTAAGTATTATAAAGAATTTTGTATCATTTCCTGCTCTTGGAGTCGAAAAAATGTAGCAAAATCTAGAAGAATTGGTAGTGAACTTGCAGGTTTAACAAGCTCTTTACTTGGAGGTTGTATCATGTTCCTTTGGTTTGTGGACTTGGTTGTTTACCTCGTTTGCTGACGAGGTGAGAGCTCTTTGAATGCTCTTTCTCGGTGTGATTCACTGGCTACTTGCATCAGGATCTTTTTTGGATTTTGGAAAATTCAGATTCCCCCGTCTTAGTCCAAAGTTACTGAATCAGAGTTTCTGATGGTATCGTCTGGGAATCTGTGCATTTAATCTGCTTTCCAAACAAGAATGTCTACTTCATAATTTTGGGCTTCAATATTCATATTTTTAAATTAGGAGGTTAGACTGGAATCTAAGCGGAAAGTTCTGGTTTTCAGAACTTTCCCCATGTGAGGCAGGCACAAGTCAAGGAAGGCCAATATATCCCAGAAGCTCGAAGGGCTGAGTAAGAGAATCCCTCCTGAAGCCTCCGCAGGGAATATAACCTTACCAGCTTCTTTGCATCAGACTCTGGCTTCCAGAACCAGTAGGTAGTAAATTTCCATTGTTTTAAACTAAGATTGTGGAAATTCGTTGCAGTGCCACAGGGAGCTAATACACAATGATTTTCACTGAATATTAAAGGATAACTTCTGAGGGAAATTCTACTTTTATCAATTGATGGATAATCTGGAGTTAGAGTTACCCCCTCTGCTATAAAAAATTGGACAAAATTATGAAATAACTGCTTTCAGATATTCAGCAACAGTGTGGTATGATGTTCCCTGAGAGAAAGGAACTAGAGAGATGGTCCTCAGAGCAGAGAGGGTGGTCACGAGTCCATAACCTTACAAAGCTGAAGACACAGTGACTGGTAGGTGGGGAGACGAGTTGCTAAAATTTGCAGGATGCAGTACAGAATTGTTGGGAGTTATGCAGAGAACCAGCTCCAGGAACATACCTCAGGGACTCTTTGAGCCTGTGCTGAATACCAGTCTGCCCACATGGGTAGTGTGGGACTCTATGGAGCCACAAGAAGAGCAATAGCTGGGGAGCTGCAATGCGGGTGGTTCTTATATCCCACACAGGGCTGGGGCCAGGAGACAGCTAAACCTCACACAGCTGAGTATAAACACTTTTGCATCCATTGGCAACCACTTGATATAGCAGTGCCACCCTAGAAGTAGGGCTAAATTGCCCGAAAGTAAAGACTACTCTAGAGCTGACTTTCCTGAATCATAAAACTTAAGAGGCTTGGCTGGATTTGCAATTATCTGTTAAAACAAAACAAAACAGAACAAAATATAACAATAAACAAACGAGGAAACAAAACCCATCCAAAAGGGAGAAAACACAATCCAAACACATAGTAATGTACCAGTCACAATGTCCAGCATCCTGTAGAAAGTTATCAGCATGTAAAGAAACAGCAAACTGTGACCTAAAGGAGAAAAACCAGTTAACACAGGTCCAGAAATGACAAGGACCTTCAAATAGGTATTATAAATATTACAGACATGTTCATAAAATTAAAGCAAAACATTGAGGAGAGAAATAAAAAGCATAAAAAGGAACCCAATGTTATTTATAAAGATGGAAAAGAGTATGCCAGTGGATGAAATGACAGCATAGTAAACAAAATGAAACACCAATAAACTTGATGACGAGCAATAGAAAATATTGAAATAGAAGCAGATACAGAAATAGACTAAGACAAGAAACCTTAACAGAACCTCAGTGTTGGACGATTGTAGTGAGCAGTCTAACATCCATAAAATTGAAAGACCAGAGGAGACGAGGGGAGAAAAGATAGTCAAAGAAATAATGGTGGCCGGGTGCAGTGGCTCACGCCTATAATCCCAACACTTTGGGAGGCAGAGGTGGGTGCATCACCTGTCAGGGGTTTGAGACCAGCCTGGCCAACATGGTGACACCCCTTCTCCACTCAAAATACAAAAATTAGCCTGGTATGGTGGTGCATGTCTGTAATCCCAGCTACTTGGGAGGCTGAAGCAGGAGAATCACTTGAACTTGGGAGGTGGAGGTTGCAGTGAGCCAAGATTGTGCCACTACACTCCAGCCTGGGTGGCAGAGCAAGACACCATCTCAAATAAATGAATAAATAAAATAATAATAATACTAGTGGTAAAAAGTTGTTAAAATATGAGGAAAGCCGTAAATTCACAGATTTATGAAGCTAAAAACATTGCCTGACATAAATGAGGAAGAGAAAATCTTATGAGGAGCTGGAGGGAAGAAGACATAGAGGACCAAATATATGAACCGTTACAGACTTAGCGACAGAAAATATGCAAGCCGGAGACAGTTAGCATCTTAAAAATGCTGATAATGCTGAGGAAAAAATAACCCTGTCAATCTAGTATTCTACATAAAGTAAAAATATTTTCAAAAACACAAAAACAAAAGTACTCATTATTGCTCAGCTGCAATATATGAAATGTAGAAGGAAGTTCTTTGGGTCAAGAAAGTGACACTAGGTGGAAATTGCTTCTATATAAAGGAACAAGGAACATTGGAAATGGTGACGGTTTGACTAAATAAAAAACATTTCGTTTTCTCTTGTATTTTCCTCTTTAAAAGATAACTGTTTAAAGCAAAAATAGTAGCAATATACTATGGAGTTTATCATATTTGCAGAAGTTCAAAAGCACAAGAGCTCAAATAACGGGGGAAGTGGAAGCATATTGCGTTCAGGGCTTTTACACTGTAAGCAAAGTGGCATCATATTATCTGAAGGTAGAGTGTGATTATATAAAGGTGTATATTTTATTCCATAGAGACACCACTAAAAATGTAAAACACGAAGGTAAAAAAGTATAAATCCCGTAAAGGCACAGAAAATAGCAAAACAGCAACAAAGAACATATAGGACAATTATAAAGCCAATAGCAGGATGGTAGATGTAAACCTGACTACATCAAAAAAGAAAATACAATAAATGTATATGGCCCAAACAGTCCAATCGAAAGACCTAAAATAGAGCAAGACTCAACCAAATGTCATCTACCAGTGACCCCCTTTAAACACACAGACATGGGAAGATGACATCCCATGCAAACACTTTAAAAAGAAAGCTGGGATTTGATTTGCATTTCTCTGATGACCAGTGATGATGAGCATTTTTTCATGTGTCTGTTGGCTGCATAAATGTCGTCTTTTGAGAAGTGTCTGTTCATATCTTTGCCCACTTTTTGATGGGGTTGTTTTTTTCTTGTGAATTTGTTTGAGTTCTTTGTAGATTCTGGATATTAGCCTTTTGTCATATGGGTAGATTGCAAAGATTTTCTCCCATTCTGTAGGTTGCCTGTTCACTCTGATGGTAGTTTCTTTTGCTGTGCAGAAGCTCTTTAGTTTAATTAGAACGCATTTGTCTATTTTGGCTTTTGTTGCCATTGCTTTTGGTGTTTTAGTCATGAAGTCCTTGCCCATGCCTATGTCCTGAATGGTATTGCCTAAACTATAATGAGATACTACCTCACGCCAGCTAGAATGGCAATCATTAAAAAGTCAGGAAACAACAGATGCTGGAGAGGATGTGGAGAAACAGGAATGCTTTTAACACTGTTGGTGGGAGTGTAAATTAGTTCAACCATTGTGGAAGACAGTGTGGAGATTCCTCAAGGATCTAGAACTAGAATTACTATGTGACCCAGCAACCCCATTACTGGGTATATACCCAAAGGATTATAAATCGTGCTACTATAAAGACACATGCACACGTATGTTTATTGCGGCACTATTCACAACAGCAAAGACTTGGAACCAACCCAAATGTCCAACAATGATAGACTGGATTAAGAAAATGTGGCACATATACACCATGGAATACTATACAGCCATAAAAAAAAGATGAGTTCATGTCCTTTGCAGGGATATGGATGAAGCTGGAAACCATCATTCTCAGCAAACTCACAAGGACAGAAAACCAAACATCGCATTTTCTCACTCATAGCTGGGAACTGAACAATGAGAACACTTGGACACAGGGAGGGGAACATCACACACTGGGGCCTGTCATGGGGTGGGGGAGGGGGGAGGGATAGCATTAGGAGAAATAACTAATGTAAGTGATGAGTTGATGGGTGCAGCAAACCAACATGGCACATGTATACCTATGTATCAAACCTGCACGTTGTGCACATGTATCCTAGAACTTAAAATATAATTAAAAAAATAAAAGGAAAGCTGGGAGTGGCCATGTTAATATAAGATAAAACCTAATTTTAAATAAGGATTGTTGCTGGAATTAATAACAAGCATTTCCTAACAATGAAGGAGTCAGTTCATAGAGATGACATAACAATCCTAAATGTTTAAAATAAAATGACAATCTATAGACTGGGAGAAGAAGACTCTCAACACAGATGTCTCACAAAGGACTAATATTCAGAATATGTAAACAAGTCCAATAAATCAATAATAACAAGAAAATTTAGCAAATTAAATAACAGGCAAAGGATTTGAACAAACCTCATAAAAGGTAATATTGCAGGTACATGTATATATAAATTTAATATATATTATATATACATATAGCCAATGCACATATGAAATGGTGCTTCTCATTATTAACCAGGGAAATGCAAATTAAACTGAGAGTGAGATATTAGAGCACATGTACTTATCGGCTAAAATGATATAGACTGATATTACCAAGTGTTGCCATGGATAAGGTGCAACAGGAATAGTTGTACATTGCTGGGGGAATATAAAATGATACAACCACCGTGAAAAAAGATGCGGCAGCTTCATAAAAAGTTATCATACACGCATATGCTCAGATGACCGTGTGAATTTCCTCATAGGTATTTACCAACAGAAATGAAGAAAAATAAATGTCCTCACAAAGACTCATATGCAAATATTCAGAATGACTTTTTCATATTTGCCCCAAATTGTAACAACCCAAGTGTCCTCAGCTGACGAGGATTAATTGTGATGTATCTAAACGAGGAAATATTATAAACATTTAAGATACAACAACATGGATAAATCTTACAGTCATTATGGTGAGTAAAGGAAGTCAGGAAGCAAAGAGAAAACATTGTATGATTCAACTTATAGAAAATTCTAGAGCAGTCATACAGGAAACAAAATGGGCCAGAAGTTAGGGGTGTTGTCACAGGGGGTGAGAGTTTATGGCCAAAGGCATGAGGGGAATTTTTGAATTGAAGGAAATTGTTATTTGTAGTGGTGGTCACATTTTTGTTTGCATTTGCCAAAAGCTGTTGAACTATATACGCTGGAAATATGTGAATCAATAAATCTGATGAACAGAATGTGTCTCATGAATTTTTACTGCGAGTTCTAGGTAAGTGTCTGATGACACTTGGGGTGGTTGAACTGGGGGTGGTTGAATTGGGCCAAGTGGAAGGCCTCTGCCACTCTCTTCTGATTCTTGGGAACATTTCATTTGAAATATGGACACTCAAACTATAAAGATCAGATTTGTATCCATTTTGAACAGGAAATTCTTCTCTGTGTTAGCCACAAGATGGCAGGGCAGCCTGCTTTATATCACTTTAAAATGTTCCACCCTAGATCCTAACAATATTAGAATATTGTTATGATCCTAACAGCATTAGAATATTGTTATGATCCTAACAGCAATTGTTTGACGTTGCGCCTGGCAAACTTCACTGTGTTCTGCTATCTGAAGCAGTGGGCCTTCCATTCGACCGGGGATCCCAGCCATGCCTTTTTCATTAGAATATCTGTGCACAGAGAGCTTCTGTGAGAATCCTATTTTTTTCACCTCAAACACCAAGCAAATTCCCCAGGAAATATCTGTGGAAAGACAGGCAGCCCTCAGCAGACACTATTGTTTGTAAAATGAGAATTTTTGAGATGCACGCAATCCTAACTTTATTCAATAGACACTGAGCTTCTGTCGTCCCTAGGACTTCAGTGCCTGCCTCAGGAGGCTGCATTCTAATGGAAACTCTGTTTTGGAATGCGTCGATCACTGGCTTGCTGTTCCCAAAGTTCTTTCCCTCACACCTGCTGCCACCCCGAAGAAGAGGGGAGGGCAGCGGAAGGGACAGGGCGAAAGATAGTAGGGCCTTATTTCCCCTGCTGGCTCTGGAACAGACAGCAACTGCAGCCCGGCTCCTCTCTGCCAGCCAGTGCTGCCCCCGCTCCAGAAACTACTGCGTGGTAATAGGTTATTCATCTCCAGCTCATATGCAAGAGGGAAGGGGATGTTGAAAGAGTAAACAACAACAACACACAACAAAGACAAAAAATAAAGCGATGAGCTGCAATTTTTAACCTCAGCTCCTGCAGCCAGGAAGTGGGTATCTGATAGCACGTGGGTTTAAGAAACACCAGTGAGAAAAACTGCTATTCAACTAAGAAGTTACTATTCATGTCACCACAAGTCAGTGAGGTTACAGACAAAGAGATACCACTTCTTAGAACAGCACCACAGTGATTTGTAGAAGGAATTCTTCAGGGTGTGTTTTCTCTGGAGATCTTTACAGAGCTCCTAACGAGGACATATTTTACAAATTTGGGAGCAACAAATAAGTGAATTATCTAAAACGATAGATAATAGAAACAATTACATTTGCATCTGAAAGACTAAATTTTAATGCTAATGTAGTGGGGTGCCTGACCTAAGGGACACCCTTGCAAAGGTTAAATTTGTACTTATATTTACAGAGAGAATGCCAGATCCTTGACATGTAGCCTGGACTGAAACCCCCTTTTAGGGATGAGAATAGATTTTTCTTAGAAGGGAAGAGAAAGACAAGTTGTTTCAATTGACTGTGAACAGGTGTGCAGCCAAATACTTTAGCTTTTGAGGATTTAAAAGAAAAGATGTTCTACTTCTTGGAGTATGGTCGCTAGAGAGGAAAGAGAAGCTCGCATTACCTCTGTGGGATGAGGGCTTGATGTCTGATGCTGGCCTGTCCTTCCAGAGCTCGCTTTTGCTCTGAGAAATGCTCTGCATGGAACAAAAAGGAGCTCCTGGCAGCACTAGGAAATTGGGCTTAACTGTTGAGACCTCAGAGCGAGCATCTCTGGATGATCAGTAGGACCAGTAGGATCATCCTGGGCTGACAAGTGTGTGGATAACATCAGACCCAACTTCAACAGCAGGAATCAGTGGCATTAGCAGCACAAACACAGTCTGGTACTGTGTGAGCCTGTGCAAAAAAACACCTCCCCTCCACGCCCTCCCTACTTCATGACCTCTTTGGACAGAAGCAGTTCCTGGAGTTCTAGGACAATGGAGAGAAGTGTGGCTGAAGCTGAAGCTTCCAAACCTTTTGCAATTAAGCTAGAGTCTTGAGGAATTCGGTGAAAACGTTGAGAGAGATGTTACTGTGTAGATACTCAAGGTTGCAGAGTGGCTGGTGCCCATGGCACAAAGATCGAATGCTCTCTAGAGCTATATTCCCACCAACATAAGAAATTGACCCATCTTGGACTGGCGTGAACCCGCTAGCAGCACTGTCTGGCATGCAAAGCCTCAAGGGATTCACAGCTGATGAGAAGCCAAAGGATGTTGTAGAACCAGAAGCATCTGCTAGAGAGAGGACCTGGGCCATAATCCCTAAGCCCTAGGAGCTGCATGTTTATTATTGTTTTCCTATTTTTACAAGAAAGAACTGCTAGTTAATGCCAGGGTATTCATTACGGATGCTTCATAATTGGGTAATTATGCTTGCATGTGTATAAGTACTTACAAATATGTTGGATGCACTTAGTATGATACACGTAGTGTAGTCATATGCCTATTATACCTATATGTGTGTTTGTCTTGTCTGTCTCAACCAGGAGATGTACCTCAAGCAGGAGGACACAAACAGCCCTTAGAGTCAGTTCCAGAGAGGGCAGACCTGATAGATAGCAGTCCTGCAGAGGACGGTTCTTAAGTGAGACGAGGGACAGCTTAGGCACTTACTGTATTTACATCTCCCAGACCCATGCAAACAGGGACTAAACATTATAGAACTGGTAATTAGTTATTATTTCTAGGAGGTCTTGGAATCCTTTCCTAAAACATAAATACATCAGGCCATTCATCCTAGATAATATCTAATGTGAACTGGTAGAGTTAATTCCTATCTAAAAGGTCAAGTTCTGGTAGTGATAGTAACTGAGTCAGGGGAGGTGTTGTCAACTAAACAAACGGATCTGGGCATGGGGCACCAGTCAAGGAGGCCAGGTCTGAATGGGCAGCCCAGTGAAAAACCTGAAGTCCCACTGAGCTCTGGGTTTTCAGGTGAAGTAGAGGGGATCTATTGGGAGGAGGTTGTTCAGACAGCAGGTGAATGCAGCTTGATTCATGCTGCATCAACTCACAGCTTCGTCTCCGAAAGGAGCGGGAGCAGCTCACATGAGAAGTACTGAGGACTCAAATACCAGGGATGGTGAATAGCTTCATCCTAGCACCAACTCACACTGATTGGGAGTGGCTGTCTAGAGAATCAATCATCTTGGGAAGGATTTGGAAGGTGAGCTCCATTTCAACAGCAGATGATTTTGTTTGTGCTTGATTAGAAATCTCTCCTTCTGTGAGGAGTGGGGTGGCATGTGCGATGCATTTGCCATTCCAAGTATAGGTGTAAATATATTTAGTTTGGAGCTATAGCAGCAATAAGTATATAAGATATCTTATTAAGCCAACTAGTAAGGTGTTAAAAAGAGCATGTTCAAATGTTGCTGGTGACCATATAAATTAGTACACATTTTCTGGAGAGCAATTTGCAATATATATTCAAACCTGAACAGCTTTGACTGTAAATTCAGTTGTAGGAATTTCTTTTGTGACAACAATTGGAGATGGGCATACTTACATTGCAAGGATAGTGTTGAAATACAACAAAACATTTTTAAGGTGTGTATTAAGTAAATTCTGTTTTTAAATACAATAAAATGTTGAGAAGCAACTATAAATCATGGTTTTAAAAATATGTAATTATTGGAAAGTAAGACTCTCATCTCTGAGTCAACGGCTTATAAGTGAATTTTTTTTCTTCTTAATTTTCTGTATTTCCAAATTTGCTGCAATTTTAAAAAAATGACTCTGACAAAAATGTAAGCCAGAATTAGACACAAATTTTATCTGTAATGTACATGAACAATAAACCAAGGCTTAAGCTTTCTATATTTCTGAGTTGAATTCAAAAGACAAAAACTTAATGACATTAAAGAGATGTCAAAGAAAATAAGTTTCAGCTATTTAAAAATAAAGGCTTATGGACAATGATAGATTTACCTCCCTCATGATCTTCATACTCTATTAGTGTTTTAGGGAATTTTGTATTTGTTCTATAAAAACATTAATTATGTCTCTTAATTATTTAACCTGATGGCAGAAAGTATTTTATTTCTTCAACTAGACCAGGCATAATTGCCCACAAAGCAATTTAGTAAGTTTGATAATGCATACTAATGTTACCCGAAGCTTTTATTCTAATATTTTCATGTTTCATTTACATCTAATTAATATTTGGTTTTGGTGTATTCTCTGTGTATTTTATTTTCTTCTGTTTTGGGGAACTGTCTTGCTATCACATGCTTTTGGTAACTTCTAGAGAAGAAAGCTTCATCATCAGATGCCCCTGAAGTATTTGGCTCTGTGAAGACCAGTCACACGGTGAGAGCTGGCTTTCAGTAGTCCTGCATGAAAAACGGTGTTAAATAGGCTGCGGGCAGGGATTGCCCTCTAAGTGAAGAGTTGAGTGATGGAAATTCCCTTTAGTAGTCAGTGTGCCTAATTGTCTAAATATACTTGGACAGTTTTCTTTGTAAGGCTCCCCTCCCACAGGTGTGTTTCCACCTAATTGACCTCTCTTCCCTTCACCTTATTTGCTTTCAATCATGTTCTCTGACTCTCCTTTCACACAACCCCTTTTCTATCATAGCCTCAAGGCTTTGCTGTGAAAACTTCTTTATTTTTAAATTTGTGAACAATTCATTTCTCTAGTTTGCCAGAAAATTTTGCATGGCTATAATGAAAGTATTTAGCCGTAGTAAACGCACATCTTACACCGTTCTCAATACACACCTTTTAAAGTAGCATGTTCGGATGAGAGAAACGACAGCTGATTGATTGATAATTAGTCAAAAGGCATATTGCAGAAATGTGATTATTTGTGACTTCTTAGATTATTGGTATAATTGGAATGTTTTACAACTAGGAATGTCTATTTGACTTTATGTATGGCTGGGGAAAATGCATTTATTTTTATGGTGTAATGTAGTGACAGAAAATTCCAAATGTGTAAAGTTGCATTTGCTGGATTTACGCATTTGTAATGGTATTTATTGTAAAAGAAATCATACCTTGTTTTGTCTTTCTCTTTCTCTCACACGCCCACATACATATATACATTATATACATATATATTCAAATGTTTATCCAATAGTATTTGCTTATTTATCCTTTTTACATTCTGATAAAATTGGCCTTTGAAAACACTGCAGTTAATAAGAATAATAAAATGCAGCATCCTTAGGAGGCCGAGGCAGGCGGCTCACAAGGTCAGGAGATCGAGACCATCCTGGCTAATACAGTGAAACCCCGTCTCTACTAAAAATACAAAATAAATTAGCCAGGCATGGTGGCGGGCACCTGTGGTCCCAGCTACTTGGGAGGCTGAGGCAGGAGAATGGCGTGAACCTGGGAGGCGGAGCTTGCAGTGAGCCAAGATCGTGCCAGTGCACTCCAGCCTGGGTGGCAGAGCAAGACTCCGTCACAAAACGAAACAAAACAAAAAGAATGCAGCACTTAAACACTGTAAAAATGCTAACTTTGGTGAGATAAAGCATAAATATTGTCAGGAAAGTATTTTTAAAAAATCTGTATTAGAGATTCCTCCAACAGACTCCTAGACTTGATAAATGACTTCAGTAAAGTTTCAGGATGTAAAATTAATGTGCAAAAGTCAGTTGCAGTTTTATACATCAACAATGTTCAAGCTTGTTCAAGCTGAGAACCAAATCAAGAATTCTATCCCTTTATGATAGCCATACACATACACAAATACCTAGGAATGCATTTAACCAAGGAAAACTACAAATCACTGATTTAAAAAAAAAATCAAAGATGACACAAACAAATGGAAAAAATCCCATGCTCATGGATTGCAAGAATTAATGTTGTTAAAATGACCATACTGCCCTAAACAATCTACAGATTCAATGCAATTCCTATTAGATTACCAACGTAATTTTTCACAGAATTAGAAAAAACATTTAGAAAATTAATATGGAACCAAAAAAGAGCATGAATAGCCAAAGCAATCATAAGCAAAAAGAACAAAGCTAAAGGCATCACGTTACTTGGCTTCAAAGTATACTACAAGGCTACAGTAATCAAAAGAGAATGGTACTGGTACAAAAATGGACTCAGATCAATGAAACAGAATAAAGAACCCAGAAATAAAGCAACATACCTACAACCAACTGATCTTTGACAAAGTCAACAAAAATAAGCAATGTGGAAGACTCCCTAGTCAATAAATAGTACTGGGATAACTGGCTAACAGAAGAAATAAAACTGGACCTCTGTCTCTCACTATATACAAAAATTAAATCAAAATGGATTAAAGACTTAAATGTAGACCTGAAGCTATAAAAATCTTAGAATAAAAGCTAGGAAAACCTCTTCTGGACATCAACCTAGACAAATAATTATGACTAAGACCTCAAAAGCAAATTCAACAAAAACAAAAATAGATGAATGGCACTTCATTAAATTAAAGAGCTTCTGCACAGCACAAGAAACAATCCGCAGAGTAAGCAGACAGCCTACAGAATGGGAGAAAAATATTTGCAAACTATGTATTCCACAAAGGACTAATATCCAGAATCTATAAGGAACGTGAATTAGTAAGAAAAAAATAAGTAACCCTGTTCAAGAGTGGATAAAGAACATGAACAGAAATTTCTCAAAAGAAGACATACAAGTGGCCAACAAACATATGAAAAAATGCTCAACATTACTAATCATCAGGGAAATGCAAATTAAAACCACAGTGAGATGCCATCTTACCAAAGTTAGAATGGCTATTATTAAAAAGTCAAAAAATAACAGATGCTGGTGAGCATGTGTAGAAAAAGGAATGCTTACACACTGTTGATGAGAATGTAAATTAGTACATCTCCTATGGATTGAAAAACAATATGGAAAACAGTATGGAGATTTCTCAAAGAAGTAAAAATAGAACTACCATTTGATCCACCAATTCCACTACTGGGTATCTACCCAAAGGAAAAAAGTTGTTATATCAAAGCCACCTGCAGTTGTATGCTAACTGCAGTACTATTCACAATAGGAAAGTCGTGGACTCAACATAAGTGTCCATCAATAGTTCCATCAATGGAATCAACATAAGTGTCCATAAAGAAAATATGGTATATATACACCACTGAATACTACTTATCCATAAAAATATAAAATCATGTCCTTTGTGCAGCATGGATGGAGCTAGAGGCCATTATCTTAAGTGAAATAACTCAGAAGCAGAAAACCAAATACCACATGTTCTCAGAAGTGTTAACTAAACAATGGGTACACATAGACGTACAGAAGAGATCACAGACAGTGGAGACTCCAAAAAGGGAAAGAGTTGGGGGGAAGTGAGGATTGAAATATTATCTATTGGGTACAATGGTCACTATTTGGATAATGGGTCCCCTTGAAGCCCAAACCTCACTACTGTACAATATATCCATGTAGCAAACCTGCACATGTACCCCCTGAATCTAAAATAAAAGTAAATAAAATTTATATTAAACACTTTTTAACAACTTTGAGATTATATTTATGAAAGTAAGTTTTAAAGTTAGGTGCAGTATAGAAGTTGCTCAACTTTTCTAACCAATAATTTTAAAGTAATGGTTATCAATTAAATTGACTATTATAAAAAATAGATTTCTCAAATGAAAGCACTTCTTTGCTGATAAATTAATTGATGTGTGGAAAGTTTTTCTCTCAAATGGATTTGGATATAGAACTCTAAAAATTTATTTTGGTTTATTTTTACCCAGAAGGGTTGTCTTACAATTGATTTATTATTAATAATTTGCTGTGTTTTCCATGCATAAATAATTGAGATTGGGAGAAAATCATACCAGGTATTGGTCCATTTTCATGCTGCTGATAAAGACATACCCGAGACTGGGCAATATACAAAAGAAAGAGGATTATTGGACTTACAGTTCCACATGGCTGGGGAGACCTCACAATCATGATGGAAGGTGAAAGGCACATCTCATATGGCAGCAGACAAGAGAAGATAGCTTGGGCGGGGAAACTCCCCCTTATACAATCATCAGATCTCATGAGACGTATACACTATCATGAGAACAGCACAGGAAAGACTTGCCCCCGTGATTTAATTATCTCTCACTGGGTCCCTCACACAACATATGAGAATTCAAGATGAGATTTGAGTGGGGACACAGCCAAACCATATCATTCCTCCCATTGCCCCTCCCAAATCTCATGTTCTCACATTTCAAAGCCAATCATTCCTTCCCAACAGTCCCCCAAAGTCTTAACTCATTTCAGCATTAACACAAAAATCCACAATCCAAAGTTTCGTCTGAGACAAGGCAAGTCCCTTCTGCCTATGAACCTGTGAAATCAAAAGCAAGTTAGTTACTTCCTAGGTACAATGGGGGCACAGACCTTTGGTAAATACAGCCATTCCAAATGGGAGAAATTGGCCAAAACAAAGAGGTTACTGGCCCCATGCAAGTCTGAAATCCAGCAGGGCACTCAAATCTTAAAGCTCCAAAATGATCTCCTTTGACTCCATGTCTCACATCCGGGTCACACTGATGCAAGAGGTGGTTTCCCATGGTTTGGGGAAGCTCCACCCTGTGACTTTGCAGGATACAGCTCCTCTCCCAGCTGCTTTCATGGGCTGGCACTGTCTGCAGCTTTTCCAGATGCACAGTGCAAGCTGTCAGTGGATCTACTGTTCTGGGGTCTGGTGGATGGTGGCCCTCTTTTCACAGCTCTACTAGGCAGTGCCCCACTAGGGGCACTGTGTGGGGACTCCAACCCCACATTTCCCTTCTGCACTGCGCTAATAGAGGTTCTCTATGAGCACCCCACCCCTGCAGCAAACTTCTGCCTGGGCATCCAGGCATTCCATAGATCCTCTGAAATCTAGGTGGAAGTTCCCAAACCTCAATTCTTGACTTCTGTGCACCTGTGGGCTCAACACCACATGGAAGCTGCCAAGGCTTGGGGCTTCCACCTCTGAAGTAAAAGTCTGAGCTGTACCTTGGCCTCTTTTAGCCATGGCTGAGGGGGCTGGAATGCAGGGTACCAAGTCACTAGACTGCACAGAGGAGATGGACCCTGGTCCCAGCCCATGAAACCATTGTTTCCTCCTAGGCCTCTGGGCCTGTGATGGAAGGAGCTGCTGTAACATGCCCTGGAGACATTTTCTCCATTGTCCTGGGGATTAAAATTCAGCTCCTTGTTATTTATGCAAATTTCTTCAGCTGGCTTAAATTTCTCCTTAGAAAATGGGAGTTTTTTTCTATCACATTGTCAGGCTGCAAATTTTCCAAACTTTTATGTTCTGCTTCCCTTATAAAACTGAATGCCTTTAATAGCACCCAAGTCATCTCTTGAATCCTTTGCTGCTTAGAAATTTCTTCTGCCAGATACCCTAAATCATCTCTCAAGTTCAAAGTTTCACAAATCCCTAGGCCAGGGGCAAAATGCCGCCAGACTCTTTGCTAAAATGTAACAGGAGTCAACTTAGCTCCAGTTCCCAAAAAGTTACTCATTTCTGTCTGAGACCACCTCAGCTTGGATTTCATTGTCCATATCATTATCAGCATTTTGTCAGAGCCATTCAACAAGTCTCTAGGATGTTCCAAACTTTCTCACATTTTTCTGTCTTCTAAACTCTCCGAACTGTTCCCACCTCTGTCTGTTACCCAATTCCAAAGTCACTTCCACATTTTGGGGTATGTTTTTAGCAGTGCCCCACTCTACTGGTACAAGTTTACTGTATTAGTCCATTTTCACACTGCTGATACAGATATACCTGAGACCAGGTAATTTATAAAGGGGAAAGGGTTTAACAGACTTACAGTTCCACATGGCTGGGGAGGCCTCACAATCATGGCAGAAGGCAAGGAGGAGCAAGTTACATTTTACATGGATAGCAGTAGGCAAAGAGAGAGAGAACTTGTGCAGGGAAACTCCTCTTTTTAAAACCATCAGATCTCATGAGACTTATTCACTATTTTGAGAACAGCACAGAAAAGACCCATCCCCCATGATTCAGTTACCTCTCACTGGGTCCCTCCCACAACACGTGAGAATTTGAGATGAGATTTGGGTGGGAACACAGCCAAACTGTATCAGATGAATATGCAAATAAATGACAAACTGTGATAGCAAAACTAGAAGTGTTACTTATGTGTGATTATGACATTGATCACTGAGAAAAATCAATGAAACCATGGCAAATAAACACACGAAAATATGTTCAACACTGCTAGACTTTGGGAAAATACAGATTAAAACCACAGTAAAACACACTATTAGAAAGTGTAACATGAAAAGGAATGGCTGTGCCAACTTGATCAGGCTGTGGAGACCTAAACACACATCTCCTGCTGGTGTGACTGTAAAATGGCACAGCCACTTTGGTAAAGAGTTTGGCAGTTCCTCAAAAACTTTAACATATACTTTCCATATGAGCCAGAAACTCTATTCCTATGTATTTGCTCAAGAGAACCAGAGGCACACATCCATACAGAGATTATACACAAATGGCCATAGCAGCTTTATTTGCAGTCGTCCCAAACTGGGAAAATAAGCCAAATGTCCATTAATACTTGAGTAGATAAACAAAACGTGATATATCCACGTAATGGAATACTACACAGCAATAAAAAGGAATAAACTAGTGATGCATGCCACAGAATGGATTAATCTTAACTACACAGAGTGAAAGAAGCTGAACAAAAAAGGTATATATACTGCTTGGTTTCATTGATATCAAATTCTAGAAAATGCAAACTTCTCTATAATGATCGAAAGGAGATTTGCACTTGGCTTGGGATGGGATGAAGCAGAAGGGATGGGAAGGAAGAATTTCAAAGAGGCAGAAGGAAACCTTGTACATGGCAGTATAAAAACTTGTCAAAATTATCAAAGTGTACACTTTAAAGAGATGCAGTATTCTATATGTTAAATATACCTCAACAAAGCTGTTAAAAGGTACAAATAAAAAAAATAAAAGTAGTAAAAACGGAAATATACTAGAGAATATTGGCTACCTACCCCCAAATGGAAAATAATGACTTAGACATTTTATGGGGTAATGCCCCATTTTATCAACTTAGAGTGACTTGGTTTCATAGGGTGAGACCCGCGGTCTATTCTGTCTTATGCACGGCCTGCTCTGTGTCTGTGCATTGAGTTTATCTTGCTTGGTTTCCCTGAGCACAGGCTGTTCATAGCCAGTGGCCCTTGTGTCCTGGATAACTGCATGGATTACATTGTTCCCAGAACCAAGTCAGGAATTCTGAAACCTTCGCTCCTTTCTGTTTGTACCTGAGACTCTCATGGTTCTGGAAAAAAAAAAAAAAAAAAAAGCCAATATGCACAACTAATTTTTTATACCTAATTTCAGGGTTTATTTTCTCAAGGCGTTTAAGCAAGGCTGGCCATGTGGGGTGAAGTCCTTTCTCTGCCACACTGGGGCCTAGTGATGCCCGCAGAGGGCAGACCGAGCAGGGGGATGCTGGTGGTGTTTCTCGCTGGAACTAAATACATCGCTTAGATTTTGGTCCCACTGGACCACAGCCCCATGAGCCCATTAGGCAGCATCTGCTACCTGAATGGGCCAACAGTAACTACAGAGTGTTGGCATCACACTCTGTCCTGGCCAGGAGGGAAGCAGAGGCAGGAAGGTGTCTCACTGGGGGCCGGTTCACCGCAGTACACCCGCCACTCATGGACCACCCATTGATACTGCCCGCTGGGGAGTCCGAGTGTTCTCTGAGGTGCCCTGGGACAGGCCTGTGGGTGGCATCTCTCTGTCCCCGGCCACTCCTCCATCCCTCTTGTGGCTGGCACTGCCTGCAGGGCTATGTGTCCCTGTGGCCTTGAATCACCTGCTGCCTTGCTCTCCCTGCAGATGCCCACACCAACCCTGAGAAGCCTGCCTGGGTGCCTTTCTGTGGCTTCCTGTAGGGTCAGGGTGAAATGGTGGTGAGGGGAGTCTGTGACCCCTGCGGCTGGGCAGGTCCATGGGAGGCAGATCCAGGGAGCAATCGAAGGCCACAGGGGCTCCTTCCACAGTGCTGGCTTCCAGAAATCTGGGGGAAATGGACAAATTTATTCAACATTTATGTTACAAACTAAAAAAGAAACAATCAGATTAAGTGATACTTGCTGAGTTTTAATTCAAATTCTTTATTCAGAATATAAGATTTCTTTGCCCCCACCACAGTCCCCACCCAAGGCTTCTCCATGGTGGCCCCTCTGAGCAGGTGCAGGCTGGGCTGGTTTGAGGGCCTCTCTGGTGCTCTAGACTCACAAGGAAGGATGTGCTGGGGTGGGGAGGTCAGAATCTGAGTCTCACCCCAAAGCTCCCTGCCCCAACTGCAGCCCCTGGCTGGGAAACACTGGGCCCCTTTCCTGTGCCCTGTGTCTGCTGCCCTGTCTGTGGTGCACATTTCTCCAATATTGGAAGAGTTTTGCTAGCAGTCCTTGGGATTAGAATCAGAAAAAAATCCCAATTTTCATCGCAGGAGTGGATGTACTTTGTTTTTTCCAAAACATACCCCATCTCCACTGGGTTAGTTCTGTTCCAGGCGCTCAGTGGGGACTAGTGTGTGTCTAACTGTTCTCTAAAGCATCAGATGTCACACTCACTTCTGTCGAAGGCAGGACACGGCACCAAGGGGATCCTCATTCTCATTCAGCATTAAATACAGACACATGTCTGCTTTGCTGCCGTCTGAGAAGAGCTTGCTCTCGGTCGTCCTGAAGCCATCAGGTTGGGTAGGTATTTAGTCGTGCCAGGTCACTATTACTGAAGCTTTGACCCTTCCCATTTCGACATGAATTTGACATCTGTTTTTCAGCATTCTTTGTTTTACTCACAAAGAACTAAGACTCAGCCTTTGATAAATTCTCATTTGCAGAAGGGAAGTAAAAGGAAAAAAAAGCATTTGGGTCCTTATAAGAAATATACCAATTTTACCTCGACTCTTCCTGGTGGTGTGATCGTTTTGAAGTTTGAAGGGTAACACACACACACCACACACCTTCAAGCATGAAAAGAACTTGAATTAAGTCAGGCACCGTGTGAAGGGACAGGACTGAGAAGAGAGGCTCCGAGCGCACTGACAAGCCTCTTCTTTATTCTCCAGAGCTAATTGCGTCACTTGACACACAGGCACTGAGAAGAGTGAAATTCTGACAGCCTAATTTGAGCTTGCAGTTCCAATGAGATGTACATAAGGCACTTGTTACATTAAGTGACAATCAGTGTCATTTTCTGTTTAAAAGCAATCCATGGATTTGGTTGCCTGTGAGCGCAATAGCCCTTTGAGGTGAATGACAAGGCTTCGTTCGGGGTCTGGTTATGGTTGGGATAGCCTGGAGACTGAGATGAGAGGGGCGAGGCCCTGGCTGTCAAGTGGTTCAGGGGATATGTGGGGCAGGGCCTGGGAACACTGCAAATAGATGTGACAATCCTGCATTTGACAGTAAAAGTGAGGTTCGCGCCTGGCCTTGATGATTTCACCCCGAAGTGGCAAGATTTTGGTTTGCAGAGATTCAGATGGTGATGTTTTTGGATTATAAGTCCAGCTTGTTGTAGTTCTAAAGTAGATAGAGAAAATCTAAATCTTTATGGATTTAGAGGCAATGCTGAGTGTTAGAACAGAAAAAAACAAATAAATAAAGCAAGAAGGCGAACAGGACCGATTTTGCCAGTAGGTGGCAACATCAAACCACACCAGAACCACTTCCTGGCACTGTTCTAATGAGGAGGTTACAGCTGTATAAAATTTCCTGTTGGCATAGAAGGTGAAGTCAAGGGTTGTAATAAAGACCACTCTGAGTCTTTGAAAATGCCGCATGTCAGCAGCAACTAAGACTGACCCTTTAAAAAAAAAAAAAAACCTTCAGGAACGAGGACGCCAAAGAGGGTATGAATCAGTGTCCTAGTTGCAATAGTGTCTGATGTCATGGGTGAAAATGAGCACACAGATCTCATCTGTTTATCCTGGCTATAAAGTGGTCACATTCATTAAGTGACTGGAAATTTCATTTAATTATAAAAGAGAGGACCATATTAGAAAACAGATGTATGCAGCTTATTTCTCAAAAAGATATAGAATGTATTCTAAATAATATACTTTCTAAACTTTGATCTATTTTTCTTTCTTCCCCTCTCCAAAGGAATCTTGGTACTTGGAACAGCAAGGACTGTTCAGGTCAAGGTAGTATGTAATTACACTGCCAGATGGGAGACTATTTCTGCCAACCACGATTCTAATTTAGTCTTTTCCTTTATCCAGTACTAAATTGACTCTACTTAATAGAGCCACATACCGCCAAAACCACCACACTGCTTGTGTAGCATTCTGATTTGGAGCTCTCTTGTATCATTTCAGAGAAGCCACAATTTTAGATTGAATGAAGAAAAAATAGCAATATTATAAGAATGACTAAGCTCAAAAGAGGCTGCAAAAGATTTAAACAAAGTGTAAACCAGGCTGAAATGGGACTCTGACCCTGAAAACCCTCGCCGGGAGGATGTGAGGAGACCTTCCATTTGATGCGTTGTGCCTCTAAGCTGAAATTTCCTTAATGTCAAGCCCAAACTATCCCAGCAAGGTTTTTTTTTTGGCTCAAAAATCTTAATGGAACCCATTTATTTCCCCCTTACTGAGAGTGCTGATGAGCTAAGGCCTCAGTAAAAGTCCTTCTCCCCAAGATCACTGTGTTTTCAGGTCAATGCAATGTAATTGAGTCATAGATATGCTATTTTTCTACTGCAACCGTCCGGCAGGGAGGGCTTTGGGATCTGGCTTCTCTCCAGAGGGGGTGTACCAGCTCTCGTTTCTTAGGGAATGGTAAAGTTGGGTATAGAAATGTAAGGGAAGAGGGCTTAGAGAACTGAGGGTGAGAGAGAACTCAGAAGAACTTGAGTGTTGCTGACGACAGAGCTTGTGCTGGGAGCATGGTTCTGGGAACCCCTAGTTGCTTTGTCTTATTTTCTACCTTGCCAGAGTAACCCAACTGTGACCTTGGTCAGAGCTTATGGAGGCAATTATGACGATTTTTCAAAGAAATTTAGAATTAGTCCATTTCATAAATTTTGGTAGCTAAATTCTCCTTTTACTCATACAAGCTCTGAAACTAACACCATTTGCAAGTCCCTGAATTCACTTATCCCCGCTGACTACAAAGACTGCCCAAGGCATGAATTCTTCCCGCCGTCTCCTTGTGGAAAGAGTCTGGCCTTGAGTTAGCTGCTCTGTTTGCATCTCAGGTCTACCCTTTGTAGCTCTGGCTCCTCTTCCAATCCAAACCTGGCCAGGCCACGCTGCTATCATGCTTTGGAGACTCCTTCCTACAGGACGTCTCTTTTCCACATTTTTAGACACATGGAGAAGAGAGGTCCTCAAGCTCTTGGCTGTCCTCTGTGGTTCCAGAAAGTGATTCCATCACTATCCCTTAACAGTCCTTCTTGTTTCAATCCTCCGCATTTGATTCTATTACCCTCTGCAAATTATTGATGGACTTGGCCTGTTGACCCTTAGCATGTTCTGACAACACAGGTGCCTCCCCCTTGTCACAGGCCAGTGATGCCGGGTAAAAAATGGATAGAAGTCCTGCAGCATGAAAGTCATGAAACTTTGTTCCTGGGTATACCGCAAACTCACATGTTCTTTCCTTGGCCAGACAATATCTGTCTTCCTTTCCCAGCCTCTCAAAGCAGGAAGCATCCTCCTTTCAAAGGCTGACCCTTCCAGTTGGCATCTCTGTCTTCTTTAAGATCTTACTCTCTTAGTTTTTCCTTTTGTCTCTCTTTTACCTGAAAATTCTCCCTCACCACTTGATCTTTCTCTGAGTCTACAAATAAAGTCAGATGTATCACTTGAGAAAAATAAAAGGGTTTGTCTTATGCTGAAATGTCAAGAATTACTTCTAACATCAAAATGGTGGCCTTTTTTCTGGAAACCACCTCAAAAAGTCCACATCTGTCCTCCAAATTTTGGCACTAGTCACATGACTGGTTTCTTAACTTCCATTTGTGCTGCTCCATTCTATTCCTCACTTATCAACATGAATGATCTCTTTAAAATACACATTTATTATGTCACTTTCTGACTTACAATAGTCCAACGTGTTCCAACTACTCTTAGAATAAAAACACGTGTGAGTCCCGTTCTGGCAGGGGGCAGGGCTGTGCCTGGTGCTGCCCTGGACTCCGTGCTTCTCAAATCCTCCTCTAGGGTGCTGGGTGTCCTGGATCACCCCTGTAATCCCAGCACTTTGGGAGGCCAAGGAGGGAAGGTCCTTTGAGTCCAGCAGTATGAGACCAGCCTGGGCAACATGTGCATGCTATAGTCCCAGTTACTCAGGAGGCTGAGGCAGAAGGCTCACTTGAGCCCAGGAGGTCAGGCTGCAACAAGCCATGATTGTGTCACTGCATTCCAGCCTGGGTGACAGAGCAAGAGAAACGAAAGAGAGAAAGAGAGAAAGGGAGAAAGGGAGAAACAGAGAGAAAGAAAGAAAACAAAAATCTCCTTTATGCAAGCCACACCAGTCTACTGTGATTATGAAGATACAGAGAGTTCTTCGCTCCCCAGAGATTTCACATTTGCTGTTCCCTGTCCAAGAGTGCTGTTCCTAGCACTCCTCTTGGAGTGTCCCCCCATCCGCCACCCTCCAATTTTATAGAACATGCTTCATCCCTTTCTAGCACTTACTTAACACAAGATATAATTTATTAATTAGCAAAGTGGTCTAGCTTCTGTCTCTTCCCCTAAAATGTCAGCTCCATGAGGGCAGTAATTATCTTTTTGGTTCACAATTGTGTTTCTTGTACCCAATTAACATGTTATCTATTGTATTTAACACATTCAGTACATTTATTGAACTAATAGGTTAATTAATGAACTGATGAACCCTCTGACCTCAAGAAACCATATGCTGTGTGTCAAATGCCCACTGATCCTGCTACCTAACTCTGCAGTTGTTCTCTGAATGCTCACTTTCCTCCATTCTATCAGTTCAATTTGAGCTGATTTTTAGGGCACAGACCCCCTCTCATCTATTCTCTTTGTCCTTGTCCTGGTCACTTTAGACTAAGATCATCTTCTCTTTTCTCTGAGTCATGGTATATTAGCTTGTATATTTATGAGAAGGTAACTTTTTATGAAAATATGCTATATTCTCTTCGCTGGGTATGAGCCTTGAGGACAAATGCCACATTTAATATCTTTTTAATTTCCTAGAGCTCTTTGGCACTGTGATGGTAGACTGATAGATTTGAAAAGGAAGACTTTGAAAGAGTTCATTTCCATCTAGATGAAATAAGTTGCATGAGATGAGTACCTGTGACTTTCCTAATCTGTATATATTTTTTCTTTGAGATTTCTTTGTACCGTGATAGAAAAAGGGGATACTTTAACGTAGCAGATGATATGCAATGTCCTTTGCAGGGGTGGGAAATATGGGCTGACATGGTGTGTAAGAATGAGATGTCTGCAATCCCAAGGGTTCCGTCTTCAGAGGAGAAATCATCTCTAGTTTCTTTCTATCTCACAAGTGCAGTTGAAAGCTACTTACCCAAGAAAATCAGTGACGGACAGTCAGGTAGGGAAGCAGCGTGTTTCCAGGTTTGAATCAGGAGAGGTTCTTGAGTGGGAGCTCAGGACATCACAGTGCAGCATGGTCTACACACAGGGCTACAATGCTTGCTTCTGTGGATGTGGCCATGGTGCTGCAGAATGAGTTTGTTCAGGATATTGCAATCATGTAATGATGTGGTCAGGGTGAGGACATGCTCATAACCAGTTCAGTGCCACTCAGTGTTGGAGAAAAAAGTTTTGTAATGAGTCCAAATGGCTTTATGGCTTAGCTGTGATTCAACTAAGATGAATGGCAGAAACCCCTCGTTACCACTCAAGTGCTCACGAGGCTGTGTGAAGTCGAATGAAGTCTCCAGGCGTACTTGAACAAGGTATGAAAGGCCAGTGCTGAGAATTGAGGATTAAAATGTAACATAAAACAGAGACATTTTGGAAGAGTTAGAAATGGGGTATAAGGTCAGAAACCATAATTTTTAAAAGGCAGCATAATTGCATCCAATACAAACCAGTAGCAAATAGATCCTCAGGAGACAGCTGGGCTAAAGCCAGTCAAACTAGAGTTGGAAGCAAATGTTAAGGGAGAAGTTAAGAGAAGGGACAAGGCAAACAAGAGTGTAAGAGAAGAAATTCCTTGGCCTTCTTGCTTCTCTCTAAGAGAAGAGAGACTGAATGAATTGGTCTGTTACTTGTTCTCCACCAAAAACGTTTACCCATTGAGAAAAATCCAGTCCATTCATTTGATCAACTCTATATGGAGAAGTAATTGTGTTCCCAGCACAGTACTTGTTGTGGGAGATTCATCAGCTAAGAGAATAGAGAGACAATGCTGCCCTCCAGGAATCTATATGCTAATAGAAGTGGTAGTGGCTTAAAGACACAAAGGGATGAAAACATAATATACTCAGATTATAGTTTTTTTTTTTGTTTTTTTTTTTTTGAGATGAAGTCTCACTCTGTCACCCAGGCTGGAGTGCAGTGGCACCATCTTGGCTCACTGCAACCTCCGCCTTCCAGGTTCACACCATTCTCCTGCCTCAGCCTCCCGAGTAGCTGGGACTACAGGTGTGTGCCACCATGCCTAGCTAATTTTTTGTATTTTTAGTAGAGACAGGGTTTCACCGTGTTAGCCAGGATGGTGTTGATCTCCTGAACTCGTGATCTGCCCACCTTGGCCTCCCAAAGTACTGGGATTACAGGCATGAGCCACTGTGCCTGGTTAGATTATAGTATGTTAAAAGACAATGATAGCTATGAAAAAATACATAAAAAATAGGGAAGGATGGTTTGGATGTGGGAATGAGAGAGAGGAGTGAAGGGTGACTGGGGACTTGCAATGAACAACTCATTGAAATGTGCATGTGGACCTATTCTCTTTTCCTCCTTTTCCCTTTTCAGGGTATCAACTACTTTGGGATAGAACATGGGCTAATGTAACACTATCATGATTGTCGGTCTTCATCTAACATAGACCAGCTTGTTTCTCACAGAGGAAAATGTCTATGACCCAAATACGTAATATGACACTATGAGTGGATCAAAAAAAAGTGCAAGAAGTGTGGCTTAGGTGGCAAAGCCATCTTCAGTGGCATTAATAACATATCACATATAGTACTGATTTTCAGGGTTCCCTTCCCTGGTGGGAACACTGGTAAAAGTGACCTGGTGGTTATAGGTCCCAGGGGACTTGGGTGTGGAGGAGGAATATCTGTGACTCTCAACCTCATTTTTATGAACTGAAGAGACATTTAATTTGACTTATGCTTATTGTTGGCTGTCATTAATCACTTGAAGGACTATTTCCAAATGGATTGTTAAACAAACTGAGTCTGTGTTTTATCAGTGGAACCAGAGTGTCATGAGACAAGGACTCTCATGAGCATGGTGGGAACAAGACCATGGTTCAGAACAGGTGGGTAGAAAAGAGGTCTGGTTAACCCCAGAGCTAAGGACTATGACCACGCATACACATGCTCACATCATGACCACATGAAACTTGAAACACGGAGGTGGATAGTCCATCCTCTCCCCACTGATCTGCAATACTATTTTGTCATATATAGAGTTTCCATCCATGCATGAGCCTGTTCCTGGGCATTTAAATCTTAAACCTAAAATAATCAAAAGTGTTTGGATTTTGTATGTGAACAATAGGCAATCATATTGTCTACTCCTAATGGCATTTTCTTTTGACCTCTGCAATACCAATACTTTTCGTTTCATTCTTTTGTTTCTCTGTAGTTGCTAATACTGGCAACATTTTGTTAAACATGAGCAGGAATTCAATTTGGTAGTAGTATTTTTTAACACTTTACTGGATTTTTTCCAGAAATTATTATTTTAAATATTTATATCTATGTGAAAATAAAATTTTTGTGGAATATTATTTTTAACTGCCATTGTCCAATTATGGTACTAAAACTAGTCTTGATTTTTTTAAATTTCTTTTCTTTTTTTTTCTTTTTTTTAGTATTATTATACTTTAAGTTTTAGGGTACATGTGCACAATGTGCAGGTTTGTTACATATGTATCCATGTGCCATGTTGGTGTGCTGCACCTATTAACTCGTCATTTAGCATTAGGTATATCTCCTAATGCTGTCCCTCCCCCCTCCCCCCACCCCACAACAGTCCCTGGAGTGTGATGTTCCCCTTCCTGTGTCCATGTGTTCTCATTGTTCAATTCCCACCTATGAGTGAGAACACGCGGTGTTTGTTGTTTTGTCCTTGCAATAGTTTACTGAGAATGATGGTTTCTAGTTTCATCCACGTCCCTACAAAGGACATGAACTCATCCTTTTTTATGGCTGCATAGTATTCCATGGTATATATGTGCCACATTTTCTTAATCCAGTCTATCATTGTTGGACATTTGGGTTGGTTCCAAGTCTTTGCTATTGTGAATAGTGCCGCAATAAACATACCTGTGCATGTGTCTTTATAGCAGCATGATTTATAGTCCTTTGGGCATACACCCAGTAATGGGATGGCTGGGTCAAATGGTATTTCTAGTTCTAGATCCCTGAGGAATCGCCACACTGACTTCCACAATGGTTGAACTAGTTTACAGTCCCACCAACAGTGTAAAAGTGTTCCTATTTCTCCACATCCTCTCCAGCACCTGTTGTTTCCTGACTTTTGAATGATTGCCATTCTGACTGGTGTGAGATGGTATCTCATTGTGGTTTTGATTTGCATTTCTCTGATGGCCAGTGATGATGAGCATTTTTTCATGTGTTTTTTGGCTGCATAAATGTCTTCTTTTGAGAAGTGTCTGTTCATGTCCTTCGCCCACTTTTTGATGGGGTTGTTTGTTTTTTCTTGTAAATTTGTTTGAGTTCATTGTAGATTCTGGTTATTAGCCTTTTGTCAGATGAGTAGGTTGCGAAAATTTTCTCCCAGTTTGTAGGTTGCCTGTTCACTCTGATGGTAGTTTCTTTTGCTGTGCAGAAGCTCTTTAGTTTAATTAGATCCCATTTGTCAATTTTGGCTTTTGTTGCCATTGCTTTTGATGTTTTAGACATGAAGTCCTTGCCCATGCCTATGTCCTGAATGGTATTGCCTAGGTTTTCTTCTATGGTTTTTATGGTTTTAGGTCTAACATGTAAGTCTTTAATCCGTCTTGAATTAATTTTTGTATAAAGTGTGAGGAAGGGATCCAGTTTCAGCTTTCAACATATGGCTAGCCAGTTTTCCCAGCACTGTTTATTAAATAGGGAATCCTTTCCCCATTGCTTGTTTTTGTCAGGTTTGTCAAAGATCAGATAGTTGTAGATATGTGGCATTATTTCTGAGGGCTCTGCTCTGTTCCACTGATCTGTGTCTCTGTTTTGGTACCATGCTGTTTTGGTTACTGTAGCCTTGTAGTATAGTTTGAAGTCGGGTAGCGTGATGCCTCCAGCTTTGTTCTTTTGGCTTAGGATTGACTTGGCGATGCAGGCTCTTTTTTGGTTCCATATGAACTTTAGTTTTTTCCAATTCTGTGAAGAAAGTCATTGGTAGCTTGATGGGGATAGCATTGAATCTATAAATTACCTTGGGCAGTATGGCCATTTTCACGATATTGATTCTTCCAACCCATGAGCGTGGAATATTCTTCCTTTTGTTTGTATCCTCTTTTATTTCATTGAGCAGTGGTTTTGACTTGTATCAATATGGAAAGAAATAAAAAATATATTGACATATTCAAGATATAAAAATCAATTCAAGATATAAAAATCATTACCAACATAAGCATAAAATTAACTTTTAAGCAAAAATATAGAATTACATCTATACGTCTTCAGAATAGGGAAAATTCTCTTCAACAAGATTTAAAAAAAGTGCAAAATGTAACAAATAAGAATGATTACTTTGACCACACAAAAACTAATAGTATACATTCACCAAGAAATGCGCTCCTCAAGAAAATGTAAAACTAAGAAAGAAATCAGAAAACGTTTGCAACACATAAAATAGACAATAGCTACTATCTAAAATAGGTAAAGAATTTTTTAAAAAAGAACATTCATAATAGTATTGACTGTAATAATAATGACTGTAAACTACACAAATATTGATCACGAACTGAGTGTAGGACTATATTGTGTTGTATTCATACATTAAAATAGTATGTTTCATTAAAAAGTAATGAGCTAGTGCAACACTACATTTTTTTTCAACAGAGATGGATCTCATAATCCTAGTATAATAAAAAAATCTAGATTCAAAAGAATACACACACACAGTTTATTTGCATATAATTGAAACATTAAAAATAATACTATATATTCATCAAAGAAACCTACATACCTAGTAAGTACAGACGGAACTATGTGGAAATAATGAAATATAAATTTAAGTTACTGTTTAACCCAGAACAAACAGAAAGATTTTTGGTAAAGTGCTTAAGTGTTTTCAATTGTATTGGCAATGTTACATTACTTAGTATGGATAGGGACTATATAATACTTACCATATTGTTTGTACATTAGCATTTTCATATATTAAGATTTTAATTATGTTATAATAAATTATAAACACAAAACTCATGTATTTACTCATAGCTACTACTTATTTTGGAGAAATTCTGTCAAAGGGAAAACAAACTACCGGATTCCAAAAAGCTGGACATTTCTGGTAATATGGAAATCTAGACAATGAGCTTGGTCAATGTGATAACTGCTTTTCTTGTCAGAAGCTTCTTATTTAATCAGTAAAATATTTAAATATTAAAAAAAAAAGAAAAAGAAACACGGAGGTGGAATAGACCCTGAAGGGTGGCCCATGGTCCTCTCTGACTTACTCTGGATGTTATATTTCCAGATGCCTGTTGCTTTGGGATATTGTCCATGTCATAGCTATTGCCTGATGTATTACATTAGTAGAAGCATTAGTTTCTGTGGAATAAGTCTTATAGGCATGTGAAGAGGCTCATAAGATTATAATAATATACTGACAGGCAGTCACTGCAATATTTTGAATGGAACAGTAAGTCAGGAATGGAGGCTGGAGGGGCCCTGAGCAGGATCTTTGTCCTGACGTGGTGCTGCCTTGGACCTGCACAGGGTCTTGGTCTAGCTGGACTGCTGTAACGGAACACCACAGACTGGGTGGCTGTAAACATCAGATATTTATCTGGAGCCTGGGAAGTCCAAGATCAAGGTGCTGGTAGATTTGGACTTTGGCCAAGCTCACTTCCTGGTTCATAGATGTCCCTCTTTTGGCTGTGTCCTCACATGCTGGAAAGGAGCGAGGAAGCTCCATGGGGTCTCCGAGGGCACTAATTCCATTCATGACCTAATCACCACCAAAAGGCCTCACCTCCTGTATCATCAAACTTGGGGGTTAGAATTTCAACATAGGAATTTGGGGCAGATGTAAACAATTGGTCCATTGCAAAGGTGAAGCTCTGAGCAGGTGGTACCAGTGACTGAATAGGGGAGGCATCTCTCTAGGAAAGACAACTCCTGGGCTTGTTTCCCTTCCAGTTTGCTCCTTTTCTCCCATAACGCCTGTCATAGTTAATTTTATGTCAACTTGACTGAGCCATAGGGTGCCTTGACATTGGGTCAGGTGTTATTCCAGGTAGGTCTGTCAAGGAGCTTTTGGATGAGTTGAACGTTTGAATCCATGGGCTGAGTGAAGCAGATGGCCCTTCCCAATGGTAGTGGGCCTCATTCATCAAAGGCCTGAATAGATCAAAAAAGCTCACCTCCTGTGAGAAACAGGGAATTCTTCCTACTGCCTTCCATGAGCTGGGACATTGGTTCTTCCTGCCTTCAGGCTGTAACTGAAGTGAGAGCCCTGGGTCCCCAGCTTGCCAACTGCAGATAGAGGGACTTGTAAGCCTCCCTAAGTGTGGAGCCAATTCCTTACAATAACCCTCTTTCCAGATATCCTAGGGGCTCTCTTTCCCTGGAGAGCCCTGGCAAACACAATATCCCTATTATTTCATTTTCTCTAACCTATTTAAATTGTAAGTTGGCTATTGCATGAAGAAATGTATGGGTAAAATGGGAGATTATACTAACCTGATCAGCTTTCGGTCAACATTGTTCACTAGAAGGAAAAAAAGAGAAATACTCAGGTGGGCTGGTAGTACCAGCTTGATGGTGGATTAGGAGAGGATGCCTGTAAAGGGGAAAGGCTGGCAGCAGGTAAAGGTGGGAACTGCGAACATGAGGAAAATAACCCAGAAAGTTTCTGAATAAAGTTGTTTAAAGCTACCATAGAGCTTAGTTAAAGAAATGACTTGTGCATTTGGACAGATACTGTTCGTGTTGCACTGCTGCAGATATAGCTGGAGAAGGAGAGAATTAGAAGAAAGCTTTGAATTGCAGACTCAGCCTCTCAGAGTGAAGCTGGCCCCTCTTAAAGACAAGTCCCCTGTGAGCAGTGGTCTGCTGGGACCCTGTCATCTCACCACAACCAGAGCCACAGCAGTGCTTGCAGCTCCTGAAGCCTCTGTTCCTGCCCTTTTACCCATGTTAGGAGCTTCTCCAGGGTCAGGACCTTTGCACTCTGTATTCCACTCACAATCTCCTGAACTACTAATTATTCCTCTCTGCAGAATTATTCCCATCAGATGCGAATATGTTCTAACATCTCCCTTGAAAAGCCCCTTTCCTTAGCTCAAGTGCCCTTCCAGCTAAAGCTCTAATTGCTCTCCGTCACAGCAAGTTGTTTCTAAAGAACTGCCTATGTTTTTATCTTCAGTTCTTCACCTCTTCCTCACTCTGCAACCCAGTCTGATCCACTTGCCTTTCTCAGTGTGACACTGAAGCAGCTTCTGTGGGGACACGATGGCCATATGGCCAGAACCTGTGGTCACTCCTCTTATCACTGCACAGTTGATTGTTCAGTAGTGTCTGATGCAGTTGGCAACTTCTTTCATCTAGAGTAGTGGTTATAATTGTGTCCTCCAGGGGTGCCTTGGCCATGTCTAAAGACACTTTTTTCTTCTCCTTCATGGTGAAGGAAGTACTCCTGCATCTGGTGTATAGAGGCCAGGGAGTCCTCCCAAAAAAAGTGCTTTCTTGCTCAATGTGTCAGCGGTGCCAAAGTTTCCTTTCATTTGTGACTGCCCGATGAGTTCACTGGGTCCGCCTCAGTCCCGTGTGCTGGCTTGTCTTCTAGACAACCTCTGAATATTTGGTTTTTATAAGGTTTGGTCTGGACCTCATTCTCTATCTGAATTCTCTCCATGGGTCAGCAAATACATTTTCTGTTTTAAAATATGAGTATATTGATGACTCTAGTTCTAAACACTCCGATGACCTCTAGACACATAAGTTTAATTGCTTACTTGGCATTGCTATTTGAATAAAAGACATCAGGAACTTAATATGTACAAAAGAGGATTGAATTGCTTTACTAAACCCACATCTCCTTTCCTGCTTTCCCACTTCTTAGTGAATTATACCACAACTTACCCAGCACATAAAGCTCTAGGTATCCTCCTGGATTCCTCTCTTTCCAGAGCCTCCTACAGTGAATACATCATCCAGTCCTATGAGTCTTTTTATAAAGTATTTCTTGCTCTACTTATAAAATATTTCCTTTAATTGAATTTTCTCCAGCTCTGTGGCTGCTCATCCAAGACACCATCAAATAAACATTGCCTGTATCACTGCAATTGTTTTCAACTTATCATTATGCTTCTGCTCTGGCCCTTTTGCAACCTACTCCCCATGTAGCATCGCTAAGTAATATTTCAAAACTGTAAATCACACTAACATAGAGTGGCTTCCACTGCACTTAGAAAAAAGACTCCATCTCCTTCCCAGGCCCATACCCCTAAATGGTCAGGCCCTTGCTTGTCTCTCTCACAGTGTTCACCATGCGTCAGCAACCATGGTACTGATGTCAGGAGTGGCCCCAAATATTGCCTGTTCTGGATTCATGGCTCTGCAATGTGATCTCAAAGCTCCTCCCATGAAGAGATGAAGAGACAACATCTGTTTGTCTACCCCATGGATCGGGCTTGACCCTGTGACTAACTCTCACTCAAGGAATGCAGCAGGGGTGAGGTTGTTTCAGTTCTGAGTCCAGGAAGCAAGAGGCCAAGTGTGCTTCTGCCAGCACTTCCAGGTTACTATCCAACCCTCATAATGCTACCCACTGGAGGATGAGAGACTGTGTGGAGGAGAGAGGCGCTACCACAGCCAAGACCATGCAAGATCCAGAAGCCTCCAGCCGACCCAGCAGCTGGGCACTAGTACACGAGTGAGCCTAGAGAGGACCAGAAGAGCAGCCCATCTGCATCTGCCCCAATTGCCGACTCACAGGAGTGTTAGCCAGTCAACAGTTGCTGTTTAAAAATACTTAAGTGGATTATTATACAGTGTATCTTCTGGCCTGACTCAGACCCAGAAGCCTATAGTGAGGAAGAACCTATGGTTTGCTTTTATCTTTTTGCTATGAATTGGGAGAGAAGAATTCTGAGAATGTCAAAGTCTTGGTTGACTGGTGCCCTTGCAATCTGGTATTGATGCTCTGGTGTTTAGTCCTTGCAGGGTGTACTTGTGGTCCTTTCAAGACAGCTCATCCCCTTGCTGCTCCTCAAGGTGACAGCTCCTCTCACCTTCTGCATCTTGAGGACCACTTCACATGGACCATTTCTGTGGATGTCAACTCTCCCTGGAAGGCTGTGGTTTGAAATGGCCTCTTTATGGCAGACAGTTTATGGGCTACTGTCCATGGCAGCCATACTGGTCCATGTGGGGCACTTGGCCAGCCACTGTCAAGGTATTCATCTTTTCTTGCTGTTCATCACAGATAGCTCTATCCACCTGTTGCTTTTAGATATTTTCTCATTAGGGTCAGGTACTTAGTCTATGTGTCTTTTAAATTTTATGGGATGAAGGCCATACTCTCCTTCACCTGGTTTGGATTAGGAGGAATACAACCTTAGCCTGGGTGGAGGCAGAGGACATGCTGTACTCTTAAAAACACCCTCCATGAAAATCTTCACCATCAGTGTTTTTCTTCCCTTCTTGATCAGTCTCCTGAACACGGGATGAGAAGAGCTTGAGATTTTTCATCTTGTCCGTGCTCTGTTTGCTGTGGCTTGTGTTTCTCTTTAGAACATAGGAGGAGTGCTTGGAACCCATTGTCCTCATTAGAAATGCTGACTGGGAAGACCAGATTAACACGTTTAATATCACAGTTTCTTAAAAGGCAGCTTAGATCTGGTCACTGAGCAAATCCATCTTAGGAGAGGGTAAGAGAGTCGCCTGCACATGTCAGGGTTAGCCAGGGTGCCATGGCAGGAACCAGGAGGCTCTCAGGATGTGGGAATGACCATGCTGTCTCCTGGAGGGCGCAAGACAGGGAACACTCATAGAGGGCACCAAACAAATGCCTGGAATAAATCCAATTAGTCTAATCTTCGTGACAGTGCTCTACAATATTGTTACTCTTATTTAATAGATGAAACAGAGGTTTATACTATTTATGTTATTTTTACTCTTTTCTAGGCAAAAGAGAGGACATATATTTTGATTGATAACATTGATGAAAATATTATCACCCAGTAAATGTGCATTTTATTTTCTGTATTCAATTTGATAAATAATTTTAATGACTATTTTGTTCATTATATGCACTCTAATGAGTAGAATGATAATTAATTTTAACATCCCATATGTTACTTACTTTAACTTTCATGATTCATTTCACACTGAAATCTCATCTACATGGTGATGGATAAACTGCATCAGTATTGAAAGAAATTGACTGTTCTACTTAATGTCCATCCTAATATATTCAAAAGTGTTCCCAGTCTGGGCCATTAAAAATAATTCACGAGAACATCCACAAAATGTGCTCCCCGTTTTTCCCAATCCTCTCCCTAAGTCCTTCTAAAGGACCTCACTCTTGTCGACTCCCCATCTTTTACACAAATGTATTTCCATGTGTTTATCTGTGGTATTTTGGCTCTCTGAGCAAATATTCACTCAGGATGAGGCAAAAACACTCAGTATAAGATTCCAAGGGAAACCAATCGCGCACTCTATCTGACTGCACACAGAGAATGTACGAACAGTTGTCAAGTGCTTTTTAGTCTACGTAGAGATAAGAGATTTCCCCCTCACCTTCCAATTTATCATTGCCCATTGGAATGTTTCTCCAGTGTCAGGAAAACAACCCCAGACGTTCATTTTCTACTTTAATAGCCTGACAGTTACAGGGGCCAAATGGCTTTTATTTTTTCAGATAGCCCCATTGTCATTATTTTAACTGTCTGTTGATTAGATATTACTTGATGTAACAGCCTGGACTGGATTCTTAAAATACATGACATGACACAATCAGGGTCGGGGTTTTAGATTATTTGAGTGAATGGTGTTGGATTCTACCTTGCTCAATCAGACTGTGTTTTTTCCTGGCAGCAGAAAGTGCATACATTACAGTCACAAGATCAGCTTTTCATATCAGAACTAATGGGATGCAGAGTTTAAGCAAAAAATAATCCCAGCAATGCTGTCATAATTCATATCAGAGTCGCAGCTGGGTGAACATGCTGCCTCCCTTCTCTCTCCAAACCTGTCTACATGTAAGATGTCAAAGAGTCACAGTTGCTTACAGCTGCGACTCCCTGAGATCTTTCATCAGGATAACCAGCTTCGAGGTGATGCCATCTGTCTTCATTTATCTCTGCAGAATGTCCAGTTCAGAAAAATGAAATGTCTGTCTGAGTTAAGATTCTTGGATGGTCAAAAACCAAGCTGAAATCTCTATCAATTAATTTCCCCCCCATGCTATAGTATAAACTACTTTAATATAGTAAACAGCAAATGTATACAAACAGTGAAAACACAGAAAATGCTTTGCTTTAGAAATAAGATGGAAGCAAATTCTTCCGGTGGCAATTATTCATATTTCCTATGTGTATGACTTGCAAAGGAAAGCAGTCCCTGTGTCTTGATGAACCGCTCATTGTCTGAGCACTGCAGTTATGAAGAGCAGCCTGTGGTGTCAACAGTGCAGCACAGCTGTCTGCTAGGAGTTTTCCTGAAGGTGAAGAAGCCAACAGTACATTCTAAAATTGAAATGGCATCAGGAATATTAGGTCCACAAAATATAATTACTTGAACTGAAAACTGACCTGGTCACAAGAACAAATGCACCATGTGATATAACAGCATTTTAGGAGGTCTCTAAAGGAATTTGCTATCCCATGTGCTTACTCAGGCAGCTGCGATATTCACCAGCTACAGAGCCCTCCTCACCCTGAACTGCTTTTATTGCAGATAATAATTCTGACTCAATTTCTTTATATCTACTGTTTGAGACACATATTAAAAAGTTTCTTATAGCCACCACCAATATGAAGCAAATGCAAAATCTTAGAAAAGAGTTTGACCATTGCATGGGTCAAAGAATGTTTAAAGAAGCATATATCAGACAATCGTTTTAAGAGTTTTTCTCCAACTTTTTCTATTCCTGGAATTTTTCCTCTTGCCACTGGACCAGCTCTAAAAGAAGCTGAATAAATGTGATTTATGATAGCAGGAGGCTGCACTGTTGCTGTGATTGCAAGCATTGCAGCTACTTAATGTAATGCCATATTATATAATGTAGTAACATGTTATAACATATGAGCCATTATTCTGAAAAGATGTCTGAACACGAAGCAGAAGCTAGTCATCATTTTGGAAAGCAAAGCAATCCTAGAAGGTCCCTAAATGGTGAGACAGAGGATGAGTAAGCAGTGAAAAGAAGGATGAGGTTCACAAGATGTCATGCTTATGGAAGGAGGCCAGCCTTGAAGAGGACAGGCTTAGTGAGTGATTGTTCCAGTGCGGGTACCATAAGAAGGGAGCAGGAAACCCCAGCTCCCTCTATTCAAGTACAGTCTTCCTATTTCTCAGTTTTTACTGAGGACAACCCTGGATAAAGATAACATATTCTAAAATAAACAAATGATGTATTTAGAGGAGATTGGGTTAAACTAAAAAGTATTTGTCTCTCTTATGCTACATTTTTTTTTTACTGTTTAGATATATGATCATAAACATCCTAAAAAACACGATACAAAAGTATTCAGTTTTTAGAATCTGTAAATTGTCTTCTTTTCCAAAATAACTTTTAATGTTTGTCTTATTTCCAGCTAGATCATCACCACCTATTGACATGATACTTTAAACAATAAAAATAAAGCTTGTTATAGGACAGAAATAATAAGTACCCACTCTGTTTTTGACCTGAGAGCATCTGCTTAATTCACAAGGAAAAATTCGTATTTTATCAAAGGGTATTTCATTAACAATATGTGGATCTTCCTCTACAAGCAGAGGTCATCTGACCATCTGGACTTTAATGTTTTCACGATTTTCGTGGGATACTGAGATAAAGTAGTACTTCAGTTGAAAAACATTTGTTATGTACCTCCTATAGGCCAGACACTGTATCAGATACTGAGGATATAAAAAAAATGGATGATAGATTCCCACTTTCAAGAGATAATCAATGAATGTTCATTACTTATGAAAATATTTTTTATCCAGCTCATGTCAAACTAGTAGAAATAACAATATAAAATCTGTCATTGTTTTACTCTCCACTCTAGAGTGATGATATGGTTTGGCTGTGTCCCCACCCAAATCTCATCTTGAGTTCCCACGTGTTGTGGGAGGGATCCAGTGGGAGGTAATGGAATCATTGGAGCATGTCTTTCCTGGAATGTTCTCATGATAGTGAGTAAGTCTCACGAGATCTGATGGTTATATAAAAACAGGGGTTTCCCCGCACAAGCTCTCTTCTCTTCTTTGCCTGCTGCCACCTTCCTCCATGTTTGTGAGGCCTGCCCAGTCATGTGGAACTGTAAGTCCAATAAACCTTTTTCTTTTGTAAATTGTCCAGTCTTGGATATGTCTTCATCAGCAGCATGAAAATGGACAAGTGGTTATTTTATTTTGACTGTTTTAAGATTACACAGTCTTTCCACACATTCATTTATTCATTCACACATTCATTCAGCAACGATTTGATACTTTGGGGCCCCGTATATTTGGGCAATGTGGATATAAATATGAATAAGAACAAGGACATCTTCAGGTGTCCCCCGTCATCTGGTTTTCAAAGGAAGAGGGAGGCTGCATTTCAAAATAAATGGGTAATTAAATTTTCAAGGGAAAATCTAAAAATGGGGTCATAACTGGGGGTGCTCCACAGAGGAATGATAAGAAACAAAATCCCCTTCTCATTTTTGTCCCTTTTTCTCAAATCGTCCCTTTCCCTTTTGTGATAGTTGGGCATAGAGAGATTTTAGATCAAGAGAAATGTCTAAGGCTTTTTTATTTCTTTACATTGCCTCCTCTATGTTGTTAACATTGCCCTGCTTTTCACTAAATTTGTGTAATGTTTGTTTTCTTTTTGGCCAGTGCTTTTCACACGTGCGTTTTTTTGGGGGAGTCAGCAGGTGTGCTGGGGTCTGCATGAGAAGGGGGAGCTCATACCTAGATTATGAGGAACAAAGGGCAAAATCTGGACAGCAGTGGATAGTAAAGAATGAGCAAAATTCTTTACATTTTATTTCTATATCTGCATGTAAATATCTACATCATATTATCTGCCTACACCTTTGTCTATCCATTTCTCTGTCTCTGTTTCTGTCTCTCATTCTCTCTGGAGGAACAATCAGAACAGCATATAGCATGAGGGTGGTCAGAGAGTAGACAGCCCCTTTTACTTTTATTTTTCATAATCTAAATTCTGGAAAGTATAAAAATAAGCACCACATACAACTTTTTCTATAGTTATAATGAGATATAATCCATATACCATGCAACTCACTCATTTAAAGTGTACAATAAAACATTTTAGTGTATTCATGCGTTATGCAACTATGACTACAATCTAATTTTAGAGCATTTTCATTGCCCCCACCCAAACCCTATGCTCATTAGCAGCCGCTCCCATGAACCTGCCCCTAGCCTTTGGTACACATTTTCCCGCTCTGTGGATCTACCTACTCTTTATATTTCACATAAATGGAATCATCTGGTATGTGGTCTTTTGTGATGGGCTTCTTTCAGTTAGCATAATGTGTTCAGGGTCATCCAGGTTGTAGCATGTATCAGTGCTTCATGCCTTTTATTGCCAAATAATATTCCATTGCATACATGTTACCACTTAGAATTATTTCCACTTTTTGGATATTATAATGAATACTGCTATGAACATTTATATACACATTTCTGTGTAGACGTATGTTTATTTCTTTTGGGTATATATTTGGGGGTGGAATAGTTGGTACTGTGATTTAAATGTGTCCCCCAAAAAGCACATGTTGGAAACTCAATACCCCATGCAACAGTATTGGCAGGTGGGGTCAAAGGGGAAGTGTTTGGGTCTTGAGAGCTCAGCCCTCACGAATGGATTAATGTGGGTTACGAAAAGAGCTTGGGGCTGTGACTTTGATCTTTTCCCTTTCTTGCCTTCTCGTCTTCCAGCATGTGATGATGTATGTAGCCAACAAGGCCTATACCAGAGCTGGCACCTTGATATTGAAATTTCTAGCTTCCAGAACTGTAAGCAAATAAATTTCTCTTCATTATTAATTACCCAGCCTCAGATAATTTGCTGTAGCAGCACAAACCAGACTGAGACAGTTGGATTCAATGGTTAGCCTATGTTTAACATTTTTAGGAACTGCCAAACTGTTTTGAAAGTTGCTGCACCATTTTACAATCCCACAAATAATTGGCATGGGTTGAACATCCTCATCAACACTTGTTATTGTCTATATTTTTTTTATTTTGTCCATCCTAGTGGGTGTGAAGTAGTGTCTCATTATGGTTTTGATTTGCACTTCCCTAGTGACCAATGCTAGTCAGCATCTCTTTCTGTGCTTATTGACCATGTATGTATTGTGTATGTATTTTTAAAGAAATGTCCATTCAGATGCCTTGCCCATTTTTAATTGGACTGTTTGTCTTTTTATTATGGAGTTGTAAGAGTTCTTTACATATTTTATATACATGTTCCTTATCACATATATGGTTTGCAAACATTTTCTCCCATTCTCTGAGTTATCTTTTCACCTTTTTGATGGTATTCTTTGATGAACAAAAGTTTTTAATTTTGATGAAGTCCATCTATAATTTTTTGCTGCTTGTGTCATATACATGACAACTTTGCTTAAATCAAGGTCATACAAATTTACGCATTATGTGTATGATGCAAGTAAGGGGTCCAACTTCATTCTTTTGAACAAGGATATTCAGTTGTCTTAGAACCATTTGTTAAAAGTCTATTCTTTCCTTATTTTGATGGGTTGGCTTAAAAGTTACTGATAAACAACATCCTTTCATGAAAAATGTCAAGAAATTAGGTATAGAAGAAATGTGCCTCACACAATAAATGCCATATATTACAGGTCCACAGCTAACATCATACTCAATAGTGAAAAGCAGAGAGCTTTTCCTCTAAGATCAGGAATAAGACGAAGATGTTCACTCTCTCCACTTCTATTCAACATAGTGCTGGAAGCCATAGCTAGAGCAATTAGGCAAGAAAAAGAAATAAAAGTCATCCACATTGGAAAGTGATAAATTTTCCATATTTGCAGACAATATAATCTTATGTATAGAAAACCTGAAAGATTCCACCAAAAACTGTTATAACTAATAATTAAATATTAACAACTAATAAGCAAAGTTGTAGAATATAAAATCAACCTACAAACTCAGTAGCATTTCTATACACTGATAATGGACTATCCAAAAAGAAATCAAGAATACGATCCCATTTACCATTGCATCAGAAAAATAATATAAAATACTTAAGAATAAATGTAACCAATGAGTTGAAATATTTGTACACTATAAACTATAAGACACTGATGAAAGGAATAGAAGAAGACACAAATGATTGGAAACATATCCTGTGTTCATTAGAAAAATTAATATTTTTTAAATGTTCATACTATGTAAAGAGATTTATAGATTCAATGCAACATTCATAAAAATACTAACGACATTTTTTACAGAAATTGGAAATAAATTTATTGCAGGACTATTCACAATAGCAAGGCTTGGAACCAACCCAAATATACCCATCAATTATAGACTGGATAAAGAAAATGTGGCACATATACACCACGGAATACAATGCAGCCATAAAAAAGGATGAGTTCTTGTCCTTTGCAGGGACATGGATGAAGCTGGAAACCATCATTCTCAGCAAACTAACACATACAGAAAACAAAACACCACATGTTCTCACTCATAAGTGGGAGTTGAACAGTGAAAACAAATGGACACAGGGAGGGGAACATCGCACACTGGGGCCTGTCGGGGGGTGGGGGGATAGGGGAGGGATAGCATTAGGAGAAATACCTAATGTAGGTGATGGGTTGATGGGTGCAGCAAACCTCCATGGCATGTGTATACCTATGTAACAAACCTGCCCATTCTGCACATGTATCCCAGAACTTAAAGTATAATAATTTTAAAAAAGACATTGGAAAAAAAATTCTAATATTTATACGAAGCCACTAAAGACCCTGAATAGCTATAGCAGTCTTGAGTCAAAATTAGATTTAACTAATGGCTAATGATGTTGAGCATCTTTTCATGTGCTTATTTGCCATCTTCATTTATCTCTTATTTAGTGAAATGTTTGTTCAGATCTTTAGCTTATTTTGTATTGGGTTTTTATTTCTCATGGAATTTTTGTAACACTTTAAAAAATATTTTGGATATAAGTCCTTTACTAGATACAGGTTTTGAAAATATTTTCTTCCCATTTGTGGCTCGTCTTTTATTTTCTTAAGAGTGTCTTTTGAAGAGCAAACTTTTTCAGCTATCCGTTTTCTTTCTTTTTTTATTTATGCTTTTTTGTGTTTTCGAAGAAATCTTTGCCTAATCTAATGTTTTTCTTCAGATTTTTTATAGTTCCATTTTACAATTGGATTGATCACTCTTTTGAGTTAATCATGTGATAGTGAGAGGCAAGGATTGAGTTTTTTTTTAAGGTATTTAATTTTTGTTTGGTCTATGGATGTACAATCATTCTAGCACCATTTGTTGAAGAGACTGTACTTTTCCATGGAATAGCCATGGCAACTTTGTTGAATATCTGTTGTCTACACTCTATTCCATTCCATTGATCTATCTTTATGTTAATACCACACTTTCTTGATTACTCTAGCTTTATGTAAATCTTGAAATCAATTTGTGTGAGTACTCCACCTTTGTTATTTTACAAAATTGCTTTGGCTATTGGAGGTCCCTTGTATTTTGGCAAATTTTAGAATCAGCTTGTCTATTTATATGCAAGTATCTGCTGAGATTTTTATTTTGGTTATATTGAATTCATATATCAACTTGGGGAGAACTGTCCACTTAACAATGTTGAGGCTTCCAACCCATTAATATGGAATATTTCTTTTTGACTTAGTTCTTTAATTACTGTTATCAGTGTTACATAGTTTTTAGTGTATAGATCCTAAATATATTTTCATAAATGTATCCCTAAGTATTTCATATCTTGAGATTTATTGTAATTGCCATTTTTTTAAAACCGAAATTTATTGGTAAAATACAGAAGTATATTTGATTTTTGTAGACTGTCTTTCTTGAGATATTGCTAAACTCAATAAAGCAGGAAAAAGAAATACAACCATATAGATCGTGAAGAAATGAAAACAGCCCTTTATTTGCAGGTAATATGATTATGTACATGAAAAATACTCAGAGGTTTGTATTACTTTTTTAATTAAAAATGACAAGCCAGATGCCTATAGCAGTGGTTCCCAGACATGGTCCTAGACCAATTGCATCAAAACTTCAGGAGACCATTAAGAAATGCTCTCTGCTGTACTCATCTTAGGAGAGTCTTACTTAAAACACAGAGGAGGAGAGCTTGTCATTTTTATTTTTGAAAACTTACCTAGGTTGTGTTGACACAGCTGTTTACTTACGTTATTTATAGCATTCAGGGGTGGGGAATCATGAAAATTCTGGGACAATGACCCAAGTTTCTCTGCAGGGTGCATGGCAGGTGTATTTCATGATCACCAAAAAGGGAATTTTGTGGGAAGAGATTTAGGTGGAAGCAGCCAGTTCAGCGGAGGGTGTGTTGTGTTGTGCTGCCTGTGAACACCAGGCACAAGTTCCTTATCGGCATCTGGCATCACAAAAGACCTCTGAGCTGGGGAAAGATATGTCAGACTCATACATCTTGGACATGAAGAGAGGAGAGTGGTTACCTTGTGCAATGATGATTTCACTACAGAAGGAAAAGTTCCGTGTTTGCTTTGATTTTGAAGGAAAATTAGAGCTCTTAAGATGAAACGCTTTCGTTGTGTGCCTGAGCACTTAGAAAATGCTCTTCGCTGGATTAATGGTCATGGTAGAGATGCTTTAGAAGGTAAATTCAGTATTTATTTATTTTGTATTTCACCTTGTCACTAAAAACATTTCAAGTAGCTGTCAAGGGTAGATGATTTTTGAGAATATTAAGTGATTTGATGAGGACAATGATGAAGAAGAACAGGAGGAGAAAGAAATGGCAAGAGGAGGAAGATGGGAACAAATTGCAGACAAGAAAAAAGTGGAAAAATGTACGTATGTAGGTATTTATTTATTTTTGTTTTTTGAGACAGAGTCTTGCTCTGTCACCAGGCTGGAGTGCAGTGGCATGATCTTGGCTCACTGCAACCTCCGTCTCCCAGATTCAAGCAATTCTCCTGCCTCAGCCTGCTGAGTAGCTGGGACTACAGGTGTGCACCACCACACTCAGCTAATTTTTGTATTTTTAGTAGACACCGAGTTTCACCATGTTGGCCAAGAGGGTCTTGATCTCCTGACCTCATGATCCGTCCCCCTTGGCTTCCCAAAGTGTTGGGATTACAGGCGTAAGCCACCACACCCGGCCAAAAAATATATTTATTAAGGCCTGAATAAATTTTATGAGTGAGTTTTAAGACATTCTGGCAGCTCATATGACAAATTCTCTCTCTCCCTCATTTTTCACTATATATGTTCATATTATTTATAATTGAAACTGATCTGGGGCTAATATCAGGTAAGAATTTACTCCAGATATTTTCCTAAAGAATTATATTCTATGTAATGCAATGAACAAAGTTCTCAACAATATTTTTGGGATAGTAACTGAGTTTTGTTACAAGGAATATTTACCTTCCACTTCTGAAGTTTCCCTCCATGCGGAGGACCCTTTTTCACAGAAACACTCCTGGTGTCGCAATGCCCTTAGTTGCCTTGCAATTTGGTGGAAGGCAGAATTTGTCATGGAAGGCACAGTTTCCTCCTTACGAGTGGGCAGCTTGCTGGACACAGTCTTTCCCTTGCTCCTCTAATTTGCTAGCCCTTATATAGGAAACCCCATTGCAACAAAAAATAATGGGAAAGTCTTCCAGGTCATTATTGTCTATGGCTGGTTGGGTTCATCTCTTGATGCTGTGAATTAAACTTAGTAATCCTATGGCCTGAAGAGTCTTTAATATTATTTTATCAGTTAAAATATGATATGTTGGATTTCTACCTATTTGCTTCTTTGTTTATTTCTCAGTTGGCTCAGATCTTGCATTGGGAATAGATGTCTACTTACTGGGAAGCCTAGAAGTGCAATAGTTTCCACCAAGTTGTTTATTTTAAAAAATAATCAATAGAAGCTTATGTCTTTTTATAATTCTGTATGAGTAATTCTATGGTGGCAAAAGTTGATATTGGTACCCAGTATTTTGCTGGATTTTTGAGGTCTTGGAATGTGTTTTAGAATATCTAGGAGAGAGTGGTTGGCCCACATGGCTTTCAGTTCACTGTTTGCTAGAAAATAGTAACAAGAGCCACTTGTTTGAGATCAGGAGACCTTCATTGTGGCTTTACCTTTGCTACTTGATTAATGATTATTAGGTGGAAAACATCTCGGGAACTCACCTTTCCTCTTCTCTAAGACTGTTTCCCAGACCCTCAGATTAACACGCTAACCAGGGAGCTTGTCCTGTGCCGTGCCCTAAAGATTCTGGCCCAGTTGTCGGTTGAGCAGCATTTGAATCTGGATTTTATGCAGATTCGTGAAGTGAGGTGTTTTCCACTTAAGAACCCATAATTCTCTGAACTTTCCAAATGACAGATGATAGTTTGTATTTCATCTTTTTTTTTGTTTGACATAGAGTCACGCTCTGTCACCCAGGCTGGAGTTCAGTGATGCAATCTTGGCTCACTGCAACTTCTGCTTCCTAGGTTCAAGTGATTCTCCTGCCTCAGCCTTCCAAGAAGCTGGGAATAGTGGCATGTACCACCATGCCCAGCTAATTTTTGTAATTTTAGTAGAGATGGGATATTGCCTGTTGGCCAGGCTGGTCTCAAACTCCTGAACTCAGGTGATCTACCTGCCTTGGCCTCCCAAAGTGCTGGGATTACAGGCATGAGCCACTGTGCCCAGCCTCTTTCATCTTTGTATGTCACCAACCACAACATTCCCAACATCATCTTCATATGTATGTTTTTATGCAAAAGACTTTATTGAATTGTGTGGTGATGGTGCACCTGTAGAGGTTGGACACCGCAGAGCATGGCGTCATGTTCTCATCGTCATCCTTCATTTGAGGACTCCAGATGACGCACAGCCAGTAGGCCCATCCAGTTTGCTTGGTGCTAGGAGTGACATGCAACCCATGGTTTTAGCAGCTGGTTGAAAGATCCAGGTTGCCGTGAACATGACCCCACTTGGTTCGCTTCAGATCACTCATTACTCATCTGTGTGCGGTGCTCCATAAAAAAATAAAAGCTGCCCACTTTGAGGAGCCTGAGGCGTCTCAATGGAGCTTTGACAATGCACCTTATCGGCCGACTGCTCCTGGACACAAATAAGGAAGCTGTTAGACAAAGTGTCTTGTCAATCTGCAGGTTGTAAATTTGCATAGATAGGATTTTTGATGCAATGCCATGGAGCAGCCCCACAAATGCTTTGTCAATGTGCTGTGCTAATCGGAAGAGAGTCTGTTTTAACATTAATAATGTCACGGTGGGCCGAGCTTAGTTCTGGCCAGTAAGGTAGATCTTTATGGAAATGGCAGGGCATGAAGTAGAGAGCACTAAAAAGTGGGAGAAAAGTGGATTCACTGCTGCTTTTCTTCCATAAAAAGACCAGAGATGGGTTATCCATCATTTGTCAGCTCTCAGACCTGTCCGTAGAAACCATAACACGTTTTTGAGAGCAAATTGACTGACAGCACTGCAAAAACGAGGAAGATGGTTTTCAGTGAGCGAAGTGAGTTTTCTAAGACAACAAAGGTAGTTGATAGTAGGTCCAAAAGTCCAGTATCATTTACATTGGGAAAACAGTAAGTACATACGCTAAGTCCTCATTTAATGCTGTCAATAGGTTCTTGGAACTGCAACCTTAAGCAAAACCACATAGAACAAACCAATTTATCATACGCTAATTTTTACCAACAAGAATTAAGTTTTTACAGCATATTTCTGGGTACAAAACTTCACCAAACTTCTAAGTAAAACCCCAAACCCTTCTAATATTAGACATTAACATACCTGTAACCTATGCATACATTTAAGAAAAATTAATAAAAATAAGCAAGATACACATTTACCTCATTTTCTGTGAGGCAATGAGTAACAGTGGTCGTAGTGGTGGTGGGTTAAATCAAAGAATAAATGTTTGTAAATCAAAATTCATAAGAAGCACTGACCACCACACAGTTCAAAAGCTAAAAATCACAAACATGTCAGGATCACCACGTGATCATTTATTACCATGCATTTGTATGATTATCATATACTTTATATGATTTTTCATTGACAATAGTTTCACTTCATTCATCCATTCATTTTTCAGCCCGCTTATTCCAATTCAGGGTCATAGGTGGCCAGAACTTAGCAGCATAGGGCCACCCACATACACCCTCCCCCACCCCAACAGGGACCACATAGATTTGTGAATTCATCTCATGGGCACATCTTTGGGATGTGGAGGGAAACCAGAGTACCCGGAGGAGATCCCACACAGACCTGGGGAGAATGTGCTCACTCCATACAGAGGCCCCAGCCAAGAATCAATTTCTTTTATCATCAATGTTATAACAAAAGGATGTTGAAGAAATAACATTATTTGAGGACCTACTGTATATGATTTTTCCTGTCCATTTCCAACTTTCTCCCTGAAGGTATTATTTTTTCATTTCTTAGCTATCCTGTCCAAAGTATCTAATGTCCAGTGGTTTCCTATAATTCATACATTACACGCATTACCATCTTCATTTCCCCACCAGCTCACCAAAGCTGACAATCGTGTCACTGACTCAGTGAGTTTCTGAAATGAAGCAGAGATTGGAGGCATGAGCTTGGCAAAATTTGGTTCACATGAAGCCACAGGGACTCAAAGACAAGGAGAGTCCTAAGATGTGAAGTAGTCCACAGTTCATTCAATGGTTGCATTTCTGAAAGGATACTGGGATTATCCAATTTTAAATAAGGAACATTAGAATAGAACAACTGTGTGAGGTACAGACTGAGATCACTTTGTATAGCAAACAGCACAGTGGCCACAGAGCCCGCATCTCACAAGTTTATTTTAGTAGCTTTAAAATACAGTCGACACTTCAACAACATAGGTTTGAATTGCGTGGGTGCACCTACATTCAGCGTGTCTTCTGCCCCTGCCACTCCTGACACAGCGAGACCAACTCCTCCTCTTCAGCCTACTCAACGTGAGGGTGATGAGGATAAAGACCTTTACAATGATACACCTTCACTTCATGAATAGCAAATATTTTTCTCTTCCTTATGACTTTTAAAACCGGTTCTTTACTCCAGCTTACTTTATGGGAAGAATATAGTATACAACACATGTAACATATAAAATATGCATTAATTTATTGTTTATGTTAAAGGCAAGGCTTCCAGGCTACAGTACGCTATTAATAGTTAACTTTGGGGGAATCAAAACTTATATGTGACTTTTTGACGGCATGTGGGAGGTTGGCATCCCCAACTCCACATTGTTTAAGGGCCAACTGTAGTTAGTATGTGCTGAGGTTCTGAAATAGTATAGACCCTACAAATTATAGGCACTTTCTGAAGATGAAATTGTTAGTCACTGTAGAAAACAGAGGGGCCTAGAAAAACATGTTCTTGCTGTTTTTTTTTTTTTTCTCTTAAGAAGGATATGATGCTGGTGATTCTAATATAGCCCATCATACTTTGAGGAGAAAACTCTATCATCTGTATATAAAATAACTTTTGTTTCTAGTCCAGGCATAAAAATGGAAAATTCTTAAAAATCATGTGGTCATTATATTCATTCCATAAAAGCACCACCTTTGCCCCACCTTTTGCTATTTTACATTTTATATATTTATAATGTTAAAAATTGGTAAAATTTTGTGTCTGTAAACATCAGTATTGAGTTTAAAAGCCTCCAAAAATGCCATAGTTTTGTGAAAAATAAGACTTGTCAAATTGGTCTGATCTCTTTTCTGTGACAGAATGAACATGCTGGCCAGCCAGAAAGACAAGGGTTTTAATGCCTACTGACCTACATAGGTTTTATAATTAGAACGTTCACATGGCATCATCTAGGAGCAGCAGTGAAAGAGAAGCAGGCACACAGACCCTGGCTGGGAGAAGCGGCCCCACATGGCCACATCGAGGCCATTCTAGTGGCGGCAGGCCAACTCTGCCATGTCTTATGGCATAGAGTTAATTTTAAGCATTTTGGCTAGATTTTATTTTGTTTTACATTCTTAAGAGGGAGAAGGAGAGTTAGCTCTTGACTGAAGACTTAATTCTGGTTTTAGTTTATCCCCAATTCTCAGATCTTGGCTTATCAGTTTAGTTTTCATAGCAGAGAATATCAAAAGTAAGAATAAGCTTAACCAATAACTTAAGTGAGATGCAACTCTCTGGGGGAAGGCTCTTAACTAGTATTTTCTACACAGGAGGAATGAACTACAATAAAATCTAGCAGTTCTCCTGAAGTCTTAAGTCTAGTTCCATATCATCATCAATCTAGGAATTACTGTTTCTGGAATTATATTTAGGTGGCAGAATTTCAGTCTTTGATTCTGTTCTGGTGTGCTTAACTAAAACCTGTTCAAATGCTGGGTTGTTTTGAAAAGCAAGATATCCTATTTATAGAAACATCTAAATTAGAAGAATTTAACATGGCAATTCAATACATTTTGCCAGGTAATCTTAGGTGTCTGAAGAATACTAACTGTTAATATTTCTTAGTGCTTTGGCCCCCAGAACTCTTGGATTTGGGCAGGGAACAATGAGTGAAGGAGATCAAAGCGGCAAAGTTAATTGGGCAAATGCTGCATGACATGGAGTGTGATGATGGCTTGCTTATACTCCCCATAAGCCTGATGTACGAGGTGTCTGTTGGTACCTCATTGCTCTAAAACCTAGCAGCTTGAAGGCAATGCCCGTGAATTGTCTCTCACATTTTGTGAGAGTGGGGTTCTGGGTATAGCTGGGCATTTCTGGCTCAGTTTCTCGTGGGCAGGCAAGCTGTTGGCTGAGACTTCAGTCACCTGAAGACCTAAGGGGGCTGGAAGATCCCGGGGCTATTGGCAGGAGCCACAGTTGCTTACCATGTGGGCCTCTCCATGGGGCTGGGGCTGCTCACCACCTGGCATCTGGCTTCCCCTAGAATGAGTGATCTGAGAAAAGGTGTGTGTGTGTGTGTGTGTGCACATGCATGCATGTGTGTGTCTGTGTGAAAGAGAGAGACACAAAGAGAGAAGACGGAATCAGCATGTCTTCTATAACCTAATTTCAGAAGTGACACACCATTACTTCTGCCACAGTGCGGTGATGGTGGGTGGGGTCATTGGGCCCACCTTGCAGCTCCCATGCCTGCAAGGGGACTGAGTACAATTGAGGCTCTTTCTAGTCCTCTGACTATTTGATGTATAAATTTACGTGAAAAATAAGGCCCATTCGGCTTTCCTTTTTGACCTCATTAAATAAAAGTAAGGAATGTTCTAATGAGATTCTCTTTTGGAATAAAGGGAATGCCAAAAATACCTTATGATATTCATAATGTTGGAAAATCCTTCTGTAAACTTGTGTCTCTTTGTCTATGGGCCTTCTAGTCTACAGAATGGGAAGTACTGGGGCTTGGTAAACTGTGGATATGTTCCTCTAAGCTGGAGGCTGGGACTGGAACACCTGTGCACATTCAGTGCAGGAGACCAGAATCCTAGTCATGCCTTGGCCCAAGCTTGCCATATGGCATCAAAGCCACTGAATCCTGATGACACAGGTGGTGGATCACAGCAAGTGGAGATGTCCAGGAAGGTGTAGACAGAAAGAATCTCTGAAGACATCCAGAGTATTTACAAGTAAGTCAAGGGGAAAATGGGTCCAAATCTTACTCCTCAGTAGATAATCCTAGCCTACGTGACTGAGTCTGGGAGAGGATTATGAGAGCGGTTCTATGTGCTGTTTTCCCAAAGCATCTTTCCAGCAGCTCGCATAATTCAGGCTCTGGCTGGAATCTTCACACAGAGCAAGCGCCTGCCTTCTGCCAGGCCACCAATACAGGGCAATTGCATCTAATGAGATGGAGGCCCATGGTAGGATAAGATTAGTGAGTATGTAAGATTATGTTCTGTCCTCAGGCTGTAAGAGGCTTACACAGCAGTGGAGATTTGTGTACATGTTATTAAGTTCAGCTAATTAGGACTTCTCTAAACCCGAGAAATCTGGATTCCAGAAGCAGAGATGAGAACATTTGGACCAGTTTGCTGAGTCACAAAGCAGCTTACCTTTGCCTGTGGCTGGTGCTTTTTAAATCTTTAAGTAGTAAAGGTTTTGGCTGGGGATATTCAATCTAGCCTGAATAGAGCAACTGTCTATAAAAAACTTGGACTTATCCACAAGAGACACTACAATTTTGACCTTTTGACTGTAATTATACAGGCAGAGTCTACCCAGTCCAGACCATTTAAAAAAATATGACGAGGCCTGATTTCCCCTGAAGAAAAGAAAGCACTTATTGAACATGATACAACCTGTTTTCTGGATTAAGAATGACAGAGGTGTCTCTTTACAGATGTTAGATATGCTTGGGTGCACCTGCTCCTAATAATAACGCATGAGTTGTTGCTTTTCCTCAGTTTCTGCCTGACTGATGCAGGAAAATCATCGCTTCTTGTCCAGTTCAGTCTCTTTCATGTTCCCCTGATCTTTCCCTCTGCCACCCCACACATGCTCAATGCACGGAAGTTTCAGGGCCCTTATAAACTTGGAGAACATCTCTAGCCTTTGCATAGGTGCATATTCAAAATCCCTTAGATATGCCGTTTTAGTAGCTGTTTTCTGTCAAGGTGTTTGGATTCTAATTGATATGGTTTGGCTGTGTCCCCACCCAAATCTCATCTCAAATGGCAATCCCTGCATGTGGATGGAGGGACCTGTAATCCCCATGTGTTGAGGGAGGGAGGGAGGGAGGTGATGGTTCTTTATTTATTTATTTATTTTTGAGACGGAGTCTCACTCTGTCGCCAAGGCTGGAGTGCAGTGGTGCGATCTCAGCTCACTGCAAGCTCCACCTCCCGGGTTCACGCCATTCTCCTGCCTCAGCCTCCAGAGTAGCTGGGACTACAGGCGCCCGCCAACGTGCCCGGCTAATTTTTTGTATTTTTAGTAGAGACAGGGTTTCACCATGTTAGCCAGGATGGTCTCCATCTCCTGACTTCCTGATCCACCCACCTCAGCCTCCCAAAGTGCCAGGATTTCAGGCGTGAGCCACCGCGCCTGGCCGAGGTGATGATTCTATAAGGGACCACCAGATCTCATGAATACTCACTCACTATCATGAGGACAGCATAGGGGAAACCACACCCATGATTCAATCCAATCCATGATCCATGATGATTCCCCCTTGGCTTTCTCTTCTCTCTCTCCTGCTGCCTTGTGAAGAGGGTGCCTGCTTTTCTGCCACGATTGTAAGTTTCCTGAAGCTTCCCCAGCCACGCGGAACTATGAGTCAATTAAACTGCTTTCCTTTATAAATTACCCAGTCTCAGGGAAGTTCTTTATAGTGGTATGAGAACGGACTAATATACTAATATGTGCTGAAAGGGCTGGGTACACAGCAGTCACCCTAAAGCGTCTCTCCTAGACAGGGGGGCTTCAAGTCCACTCTCAGTGCTGAGTCCCCTGAATGGCGCTGATTTACTCTCTGTATTCTCTGCCACATGGGACTCAGCAGAGTGTGTGACGTAGGATTATGTCCTGATTGGGAACGTTGACTTAAAACTTGTCTTTGCTTTGGATCACCATCTACTGCCTGTTGAACAATTAAATCATTTCATCTAGAAATCTTGCTCCTCCCATGAACAGCACAAGCAAGTGGTGGTGCAACAGATGCGGGGTCTCTGTTGTTAATTACTTCATGCTAACTTTGCATGTCCCGGGCTACTATTAGCTAGTAAGTCTAGCTTGGAAGTCTAGATTAATGGCTAAGAACTCCAGCTCTGGGGATACATTATCTGAGTCTAAATCCTACCTTTCCTCACAGACCATGAGCAAGTTACTTACCTTCTCAGACATCAGTTTTCTTGTCTAAAAAGAAGTATCAATCTGTCTGTCATCTATCTATCTATCTATCTATCTATCATCATCATCTATTCATACCCCATATATTGTTGTAAGGATTAAACAAGTAATGCCTGCAGTGTTATAACAGTTCCAGGCATGTAGCAAGCATTTAATAAATGTTAGCTTTTAAAATAATCCAGCAGCCTCCTTAAAACCACCTATCTCTTTTTTTTGTCTCCAACTTTTATTTTACTTTCAGGGGGATACATGTGCAGATTTGTCACATGGGTAGGTTGTCTGTTCACTGAGGTTTGGTGTATAGATGATTTTATCACCTGGGTAGTAAGCATAGTACCTGATAGGTAGTTTTTTTGCCCCTGCCCCACCCTCCGCCCACAAGTAGGACCTGGTGTGTGTCATTCCTCTCCTAGTGTCCATTTGTTCTCAATGTTTAGTGCTCACTTACAAGCGAGAACATGTGGTATTTGGTTTTCCATTCCTGCTTTAATTTGCTTAGGATAATGGCCTCCAGCTGCATCCATGTTGCTGCAAAGGACATAATTTAATTCTTTTTTATGGCTGTATAGTATTCCATAGTGCATATATACCACATTCTCTTTATCCAGTCCACTGTTGATGGGCATCTTGGTTGATTCCATATCTTTGCTATTGTGAATAGTGTTTCAGTGAACATACAAGTGCATGTGTCTTTATGGTAGAACAATTTATATTCCTTTGGGTATATACCCAGTAATGGGGTTACTGGGTTGAATGACAGTTCTGTTTTAAGTTCTTTGAGAAATCTCAAAACTGTTTTCCACAGTGGCTGAACCAATTTACACGCCCACCAGCAGTGTATTAGTGTTACCCTTTTCTCTGCAACCTTGCTGACTAGCATCTGTTATTTTTGGCTTTTTAATAATAGCCATTCTGACTGGTGTAAGATAGTGCTTCATTGTGGTTTTGATTTGCATTTCTCTAGTGATGAGTGATGTTGAGCAGTTGTTCATATGCTAATTGGCTGCATATATGCCTTCTTTTGAGAGCCCTATTTATGTTCTTTGCCCATTTTTTAAAATGGGATTGTTTACTTTTTGTTTGTTGATTTAAGTTCTTACAGATTCATTTGTTGGATGTATAGTTTGTGAACATTTAATCCTATTCTGTAGGTTGTCTGTTTACTCTATTGATAGTTTCTTCTGTTGTGCAGAAGCTCTTTAGTTTAATTAGGTCTCACTTGTAAATTTTTGTTTTTGTTGAAATTGCTTTTGGGGATTTCGTCATAAAATCATTGCCTATGATTTTATGTCTAGAATGGTATTTCCTAGATTTTCTTCCAGGTTTTTATAGTATTAGGTTTTACATTTAAGTCTTTAATCCATCTTGAGTTGAATTTTGTATACGGCAAAAGGAAGGGGTCCAGTTTCCATCTTCTGCATATGGCTAGCCAGTTCTCCCAGCACCATTTATTGAATAGGGCGTCATTTTCCCATTGCTTGTTTTGTCCACCTTGTTGAAGATCAGCTGGTCATAGGTGCATGGCTTTATCTTTGGTTTCTTGAATGTGTTACATTGGTCTACCTGTTTGTTTTTGTACCAGTCACGTGCTGTTTTAGTTAATGTAGCCATGTAGTATAGTTGGAAATCGGGTAGTGTGGTACCTCTGGCTTTGTTCTTTTTGTTTAGGAGTGCTTTAGCTATTCAGGCTCTTTTTTGGTTCCGTATCACTTTTAGAATAGTCATTTCTAGTTCTGTGAAAAATAACATTGGTAGTTTGATAGCAACAGCATTGAATCTGCAAAGTGCTTTGGGCAGTACAGCCATTTTTACAATACTGATTCTTCCTATCCATGAGTATGGAATGCTTTCCCATTTGTTTTTATTGTCTCTGATTTCTTTCAACAGTATTTTATAATTCTTATTGTAGAGACTTTTTTTAGTTACATTTCTGATTGGCTGTATTTTTAGGTATTTTATTCTTCTTCTGGTTATTGTGAATGGGATTGTGTTCTTGATTTGGTTCTCAGCTTGGATGTTATTGGTGTACAGAAATGCTACTTTTTTTTCTTACATTGATTTTGTATCCTGAAAATTTACTGAAGTTGTTTATTAGTCCAAGGAGCTTTTGGACAGAGACTCAGGGGTTTTCTACATATAGAATCTTATTATCTGTGAAGAGAGGTGGTTTGACTTCATCTCTTCTTATTTGGGTGCCTTTTATTTCTTTCTCTTGCCTGATTGCACTGGTTAGAACTTTCAGTACTATGTTCCCTGGGAGTGGCAAGAGAGGGTATCCTTTTCTTGTTCCTGTTCTCAAGGGGAATGCTTCCGGCTTTTGCCCATTCAGTATGATGTTGTCTGTGGGTTTGTTTTAGATGGCTCTCATCATTTTGAGGTGTGTTCTTTCACTGCCTAGTTTGTTGAGGGTTTTTAACATGAAGAGATGTTGAATTTTATTGAAAGCCTTTTCTCCATCTATTGAGATGATCATGTGGTTTTTGGTTTTAGTTCTGTTTGTGTGATGAATCACATTTACTAGTTTTCATATGTTGAACCAGCCTTGCATCCAAGGAATAAAGCCTACTTGATCATGGTAGATTAGCTTTTTGATGTGCTGCTGGGTTTAGTCTGCTAGTATTTTGCTGAGGATTTTTACATCTGTGTTCATCGGCGATATTGGCCTGAAGTTTTCTTTTTTTTGTTGTTGTGCTTCTGCCAGGTTTTGGTAACAGAATGAGGCTGGCCTCATAAAATGAGTTAGGAAAGAGTCCCTCCTCCTTGATTTTTTGTAACACTTTCAGTAGGATTGGTAACAGCTCTTTGTATGTCTGGGAGAATTTGGCCATGAGTCTTTCTGGTCCAGGTCTTTCTTTGTTGGTAGGTTTTTAAATTACTGATTTAACTTTGAAAATCATTATTGGTCTATTTAGGATTTCAATTTCTTCTGAAAATTTCTAGTCTTTGTAACTGCCGGCATTTCCCTCTCCATATTCTTACTTGCATGCATGCCCTGTTGCATTGCTTTTCTTGTTCATGCTTGTATATGTGCTCATTCTCCTTCGAAATGAAAGGCATGCAAGGAGGGGAGAAATGTAAAGTTGTTGATTCTGACTCAATAATTTTATCTATATATTTAGCAAAATTCCAACCAAAGTCTTCATGCTTTTCCTTTCAGAATTTGACCAGTCTGTTTCTGAAGTACATAATGTGGAAGTGCATGAGAAGAAAGCTGTTTGTTGTAAATTAATAATGGGGACACAGCCTTATAAAACATTGCATGGGGTACTCAGGGTAGGATAATTGAAAGGACTCACAAACTCCAGAGAGAGCACTCACATACTTAATGATAAAGAATGCAACAAACAGGAGAAAGTACAGGTAATCATGATCATAAAGTGGTTCACACTTGTTCAGGTGTAGCTGCTGCCACCCAAGCCCCCATCCTTTCTCACTTTCACAGGATTTGCTTCACAAACTACTGAGAAATAGAATCCAATGCAATATCTATAGTCTAGAAGTAGACATCAGGGAGTTCAGGCAGAGGAATCCTGAGGCATCTTTTGTATCCTGCTGCACATGCAGCTAATGCTAGAATGTGTGACCAATTAAAGTAGGTGAAAATCACCTATCAATTTATTCCTAAACGAGGTAAACAAGCCAACAGTGCACATCTCCAAGAAAATTTCAGACGTTGAACAGCACATTGTAACTCATTAGCCCTCCCATCTCATCCTTGTTTTGGCGAAGGGTCAGGACCAGATGTCTAGGCAGCCCCAGGAGTACTCATAAGGCTGCCCCAGTGCAGCCGTAAGATACCCTGTTCCTACACAGTTCTGGAATGCACTAAGAAGATACAAATGCAAAACACCACGGATTCATGAAGATTTTGACATATAAGAGAGTGAAATATATATTGAAATGGTGCTTCAAATCAGTGAGGCAAAGATATATTATTCAATAAATTGTATTTCTGTATGTTCTAGGCATTTGTGGTTTTTCCAGAGTAATATTTTCTATTTAATTATATAAATGACTTTTGATTCAACTTCTTGGTTGTTCACAGACTTCTCTGATGGTAATATATCAGTAAGATACCAAGAATACTCAAATTTAAGGGAAGCATGTAGTTCTGTGTCAAATTTTTCAGAATACAATGTCCTACACGGTTTTGGTGGCAGAGATGTTGGAAAAATAGGAAAAATAAAGAGAAAAATACGGTATTTTTTTTGCTTTAGGTTAATCTTTACTGGGATTCCATACAATTTACTAATAAACTTCTTTTTATTTGATTTTCAGATATTTTCTTTTTAATGAAGCTTTTTTTTTTACAACAGTCTGCTGTTGACATTTCAGTGTGTCCAATCACGAAATTTAACACCAATATATCTTACAGTTTCTCTTTTTACATGGCAATGTTTTATGAGCATGTTTAAAAATGCCCTTTAAAGATATACACTTATGCTTATTTATTATCTTCAAAAACACAATATTTGTTAATTATCATTTGTGTGTATTGAGTAATATGCTCAATTCTGTCTCTTGTCTGTTTCAGAGTCATAGGTTTCCTTAGAGATAAAGCATAGGTATGCTGGTCATTTAAAAATTGCCTGTTTTATTACCATTATAAACTAGTATATTGGCATTCTGTGCTATAGTCGGCTGGCCTGGCTTATGGAAGACAGGATTAGTTTAAATCGTTTCCCCAGAGCTTTTGTTAAATGCCCTTCATCCTCCAGAATTGAGAATAAGAGAAACATTTTATAGCAGAAGCCGGAGACAAGATCCTGCTACAAAACGAATTAGGCATAGTGCATATGAAGGTCAAACAAAACAGCTTTTTGGGACCATTCCTGATCAGAAAAATCTAACATTCCATTCAACTTTGGTTACAATATTATAATTACATTACAATATTGTAGCATTTTGCTGTCTATGTGCCCTAGTTTTATACTAATGACTAATTCTTAACTAAATATGCATGCATATTTTAATAGTTAAGACATATATTTACAACAGAAATCTGTCTTCTATCGACAACAGCAAATGAGGACTAAAAAAGATTCCATCAGTACCAATGCACTCTTTTCTTTTCCTGCCCTTTATGAATTAGAAAACTTAGTCAGTGATTGCTTTAAATTACAGGCTTCTAATATTACACCTAACAGTCACAAAATTACCAGGTTCTTATCTATTGCCCATTAATTTTCTATTCATGAAGTATCTGTGTTGGAATGAGAGGAGAACTGCGCGAGAGATTCTAAAGCAGGAAAAGGAATAATAGTAAAAATCGTAAATGTTCTGACAGACAAGAACAGAGCTATTCTCATTTCACGTCCTTGGCTCCACCACATTCTCGCTTGAAGACTAGCAGAATCTGTGCTCTTTTCAAAATAATGCTACTGTTTCAAAGTGAAGTAGGATATTGACAGCAACAGTGAGTTTGATACAATAAAATAAAAAAGAAATATATTCCTTCTTAAATGTAATGGAGATCTGCTGGCTTTCCTTTTTTGTAGAATTTCTACAGGCAGCTCTTGCTAATGAGGGTGAATACTTCCTAATTTGGCATATATTTATGTGGGGACCAACTAAGCATTTATATATGTTTCCTACATGAATTTCATAAAGCAAATCAGGACAACAGAAGAATTAAACCCATTTGATATTTAAAATATAATACATGGAAAACCACTTTGAAACACTAGGTTTTTTTTTTTTTTTTTTTTTTTTTTTTTTTTTTTTTTGAGGCAGAGTCTCACTCTGTTGCTCAGGTTGGAGTACAGTGGTGGAATCTCGGCTCACTGCAACCCCCACCTCCTGAGTTCAAGTGATTCTCCTGCATCAGCCTCCTCAGTAGCTGGGATTACAGGCATGCACCACCATGCCTGGGTAATTTTTGTATTTTTAATAGAGACAGGGTTTCACCATGTTGACCAGACTGGTCTCGAACTCCTGACCTCAAGTGATACACCCACCTTGGCCTCCCAGAGTGCTGGGATTACAGGCATGAGCCACTGCGCCTGGCCTGAAACTCTAGGTTTTTAAGGTGAGTACCTATTCTGGGCTAGTGTGGGGTTTCTACCAGCTGCTAAATATATCTATGCCAATTACACATTCTGGCACTGGGGAAATGACCACAGGATGAGTCTGGGGACCCACTGTAAGTCAGACCTGAGCTAAAACTCCATTAATTACCTGACTTCCATAAGCCCCTACTTTAATTGGAGGGTCACAATGACATTTTGGGTCTTTAGGAATCGATGTCAGCTCAGAGCCATTGTCTAGTTGTCTCCAAAGTGTCTGATCATTTCCCTTTCCCCAGTGCACAGTTACCCTGGTAAAAGACCGGAAGTCTCCTTGGGGAAGGATGGGAGAAAGATTAACAGCATAAAATGTCAGTAGTGTAGTGGGTCCTTCCTCAAGGAGATCCAGCCTCCTTTTCATTCAAGGGGTTCTGGGTCTATAAACTGGCTCAAGTCTGGAAACTGATTGAGAGGCCATGATTCTCTGTTTTTATAATTCAAATTAGTCATTTGTCCATTCAACCTTGAAGTTTTCTGATTATATAAATTAAGTAGGAATACGGTAGGCTTCCTATCAATTTCACTTCTAGGAACACCGTTATTAATTAGCCAGGGTCAGAGCTCTGCGTGAGTCAGACTATTCTGATTGCTGATATGCCTCTGCTGTCGATTACAGTAGCTATGCCCTCCTTATCTTTGATGGTTGAGTGCTGCCATTTGCTCCCTGCCACCTCAGGATCCGATATTTCCATTGTATTTAAATTTTGTAGTTGAGCGACTGCAGTTCTCACTGTTAAATCTGACATACAGAGAAAAGCAATTACAGGGCTCTTCAAAGATGCAGGTGCTGTCTTCACAAATCTATTTTGTAAGGCATTGGTCAAGCGTATATCTTCTGGACCCTCCCAGCTGGGATGAGTAGGTCTAACGTGACTAATCCACTCCACCATCCCAATCTCCCTAACCTTTGGATCCCTTCCTCTACATTAAACCAAGGGAGATCAGACATTTCTAGTCTGCTCATGGTGGGCCATTTCTTAATCCGTATTTCAGCTAACCAAGCAAATAAACTATTAGAGCCTTTTTAAACTCTCCAAGCTACAACATTAAATGCAGAGTCCCTACTTAGTGGGCCCAAATCAATAAATTCAGCCTGATCCAACTCTATGTTCCTTCCACCATTATCCCACATCCTTAATACCCATTCCCATGCCTGTTCTCCAGATTTCTGTTTATATAAATTAGGGAACTCAAGCAGTTCTTTTCAAGTGTAGTGCACCCCTTCATGGGTCACACTCTCAACCTCACCTCTAGGTGTCTGCCAGGACTTTAGTCTAGTGTTAGGTCTAGAAGCAAACAGGGGTGTTGGGGGTGGCTCCTGAGGAGAGTCAACATTATCTTGCCTGGCAACTGTCTCAGGGGAGGACATCACAGTTGCCTTAGGCAGTGCAGGGTTTAGCTACCCAAACAAAGGTGGAAAGGCTGATGGCAGCACGGGTTGGATAGGGGATGTTGCCACTGCTGGGGAAGGGGAAGCTGTTCCTTCTGGCAAAAAAGACTCATCAGAGTTCACAAACTCAGTGTCCCCAGCTTCATCAGGGTCCTCTCACACGTCCCCATTCCAAGTTACAGGGTCCCATTCTTTTCTAATAAATGCCCTCACTTTAACAGCAGACACCCGGCAGGGCTGTGCATGCACCTTTCATTGCAGGTCAGCCATTTGCATGATAAGAGCTTGTGTCTCTTTTTCCACAATTTCAGCTCTTTCTCTACAGGAAATAAGACTCTCACTTGGGGCAATCTTAGCAGATTTGAAGCTCAGTATTGGTTTCTGAAGCTGAGAGTTAGAATCCCTGGGTTCATCATTTTCTTTCATCACATTGTCCAGTGAACTTAGGAGCAACCAACCAGCTTCATTATGTTCCTTGGTTCTCCACATATAGTCAAGGGTATTATGTATAGAGTCACTAAACTCCTTGCTTCTCATAAGCAGTGAATCAGGAGTGTCAAATGCATTCATTTTGCATAACTATGAACAGTTGATGCCAAGGACTATCAGTGTTCTCCATACTATTAGAATTAGAGTCCTTAGCATTTTTGGATCTAATCATATTAAGCGGCCAAATCCAGAAACTCAAAAAACAATGAACGAACTCCATCCTTAATATTCTGTTCCTGGCCAGGCGCGGTGGCTCACACCTGTAATCCCAGCACTTTGGGAGGCCGAGGCTGGCGGATCACGAGGTCAGGAGATCGAGACCATGGTGAAACCCTGTCTCTACTAAAAATACACACACAAAAAAATTAGCCAGGCGTGGTAGCGGGCGCCTGTGGTCCCAGCTACTCCGGAGGCTGAGGCAGGAGAATGGCATGAACCCAGGAGGTGGAGCTTGCAGTGAGCCGAGATCGCGCCACTGCACTCCAGCCTGGGGGCGACAGAGCGAGACTCCGTATCAAAAAAAAAAAAAAAAAAAAAAGAAAAAACTGTTCCTCTAGAACCACTCCTGGTACCAAAATCTGTATTATGGTTCTCTAGAGGGACAGAACTAATAGAATATATATATATGTCCTCATATATATATATATATATATATATATATATATATGTCCTCATATATATATATATATATATATGTCCTCATATATATATATATCCTCATATATATATATGTCCTCATATATATATATATCCTCATATATATATATGTCCTCATATATATATATATCCTCATATATATATATGTCCTCATATATATATATATCCTCATATATATATATGTCCTCATATATATATATCTCCTCATATATATATATATATCCTCATGTATATATATCTCCTCATATATATATATCCTCATATATATATAAGAGTTTATTAAGGAATATTAACTCACATGATCATAAGGTCTTACAGTAGGCCATCTGCAAGCTGAGGAGCAAGGAAGCCAGTCCGAATGCCAAAGCTGAAGAAATTGAAGTCTGATGTTTGAGGGCAGGAACCCTTCAGCATGGGAGAAAGGTTTCAGCTGGGAGGTTAAGCCAGTCTAGTCTTCACGTTTTTCTGCCTGCTTTATATTCTTGCCACACTGGCAGCTGATTAGATGGTGCCCACCCAGATTAAGGGTAGGTCTGCCTTTCCCAGCCCACTGACTCAAATGTTAACCTGCTTTGGCAACACCCTCAACAGACACCTAGGATCAGTATTTTGCATCCTTCAATCCAATCAAGTTGACAGTATTAACCTTCACAGCCAGCCTGGTTGGGGAAGTGTAGGGCAATGGAAAAAATGCCAAGGAAGGAACTCAAGAAACCTGGGCTTGTCACTGCTTTGTTTTTTTTTTCTTTCTGCCACTAACTTTGTTTCATTTTCTTCATTTGTGAAATGACTATGTTGCGGTCAATGGTGTTAAAATTCCCAGAGTTCTAACACTGCCCATGTTTGCATATCCTAGTGTCATCAGTACAGTGTAGGGATTTTAAAAGTTTGATGAATTAAAGATAATAAAAGAATCACACAGGGCAATTATTTAATTTTTTCAGACGCCGTACTTCAAATTCAAAAATATTTTGTTTCAGGCATTGTGTCAGGCACTTACAATATTCATTCTATTGAAATAATTGTCCCCACTTAGGAATTAGAGAAACCAAAGAAAAGAATTAATTGAATTTGTTAAAACTGTATAAGTAGGAAATGGCAGGGTAAGGAGAAAACATAAGATTGCTGTCTCCAATCCAAAACAATTTTCCTAAATCTCTGACTTTGCATGATATTGTCATCTGGGTTATGAACAGTATTAACTGATGTTTTCCTGAGTTGTTTTATGGATAGCTATAGAAGGTAATATCAGTATGATTTGAAGAAGTGCTGATGCCACTAACACTTGAAATTATCTTACACAAAATGATTATTTTGGAAATAAATGACCCTTTAATCTTCTTGCATTACGAATTCCTCATAATAAATTAGTGCAATTGCTGACAGAAATGTAATGGTTTTCCATGGTTCTGCATTACTGGCATGGCCATGGTAACAAGTGTAGAAAAAAGGAAGTGAAATTTTACTAACAAGAAAAAAAGGACACTTGGGATTGAAATTGAAGTTCCAACATGTATCAAATAAGGTACAGAAAGAGATAATGAAGTAATGCAGAAGAAGTAATATTTTAAAATATGATGACTAATAGTTTGCTAGGATTTTTTGGAAAAAGACATGAATCTTCAGTTTGAAAAAGCACAGAAAGTCTCATTCATGACAAATAAAAACAACTTTACTCATAGGCACATTATCAAAAAACTGCAGCTACCAAAAAGAAAAGGCAGACTGTCTACAAAGGAATGGCAATGGGAATGTCTACTCTTCAGAAGTAAATGTTGTAAGGGGTGGAGTAGATGAGTGGATTGTTTTCAGTGGATAATGGCAATGAACCGCACTGGAATTTGTCAAAAATCTTCCCAGGAAACTATATCACCGTCACAAAAGAGTCTAAGTCCCACATGGCCCCACCATCCTCATTGCTCAGGGTAGAGAATACAAAACATTTCAATTACCTAAAGGCAAAGAAGTAAATACCAAATTCCAAAGGAGTGTCCATCACCATTGCAAGCCATTAACTTTGGAGAACAGGATAGGTGAGGCTTTAGAGATTCCAGAAAAAATAGAAGAGAAGAGTAAGAAACTAAAATGAAGTGTAGAGCAATCACTGTAAGAAAACTCCAACCCTGAGTCTAATCTGCTAAATGTTGGGCTGTGAGTGGCTACAGGGTAGCAATTTAAAAGTGAGCAGCACTGGATTTTGTAGCTTCCAGGAAACACTGCTTCTTGGAAAGATTCATATTGATAAGGAGTGGTACCTGTCGGAGATGTGTCAGGCAGAGAAAGAAGGTATAGGAAGAAGTGCCTAATTTGCAGACACAAAAAACACACCAACCTCTCCCCTTTTACCAATACCAGCATCACCATTTAATAAACCGTGGTTTACTAAACTGATGGAGAAGAGGTTTTTGAACCAGGAATCCTGTCCACAAATGCCTATGAGTGGGAAAAAATCAAAGCAACTTCATATAAAGCTTCTCTAAAAAAATGCAAATTATAACATTTCCGCTGATGAAAATTCTTTCACCTCCAAAGCCATCATGAAACAGAAGAAAACTAACAGACTAAACACTCCAAACATAATTATATGTATATAAGCTAAATATATACAAATATGCCCTGAATAGACATTATCTGAATATATATTAAAACTCTCAATACATATATAAAATCTGTATGTGTATATGTATATATAATCTGAATATATATAATTTTCATATATATAATGTACATACATGCATATATATAACATATAAATACATATATTTACCAAAGTTAATAGAAATCAAGAAAAATATGGAAGTAAAATATGAAAACGATCTCCAAAGTGAAGAGAAAAATTATTAGGGGCCTTAAGGTAAATAATTAAAATGAAAATTTAATAAAGAACATCGTGGAAAGACAGATAACAATGAAGAAGATTAAAATAAAATAAACAAAAGTAAAGTTGGTCAGAGGGAAACTGGCTGAAACAGAAGACAGGAAAAAATGGTCCAAAATAGATATAAATGGAGCTCTTGAAGAAGTAACACAAAATAAAGAAAAACTACCAATATTAAAAATGGTAATCCAAGTAAATTTTCTAGAAAAAAATAAAAACACTTCAACTGATAAGTTGAAAGATGATATTGTTTTTCTGGAAAGATTGAAGGGAAATTACTAATTTTGAAACATAGTCTAATAAAAAGTATTCATTGGAACCTTCAGAAAAAAGTAACAAATGACTTATATGGTTAAATGAATTATGCATGCTTAAAACCAAGCTGTTTCCCAAGTATCAAGGCTTTACAAGAACAACATTAAATGTGCCCAAGAGCGCAGAGAACTCAGTGCCTCAGGGCCCTCCTCAGACAGCTGCCAGAAGATGTGCATTGCCCAACTGAGGGAGAGGTAACTGGGAAATCTGTAGTATAGAACTAATGGTAATAACTTGATACTTTTAATTGTTGTGCTATATTAAAATAGGAATGTATGCATTCAGACAAAGAAGACAGAAACAAAAAATGGCAAGTAAAGGAAGAGACAAAAAGGAAGCACAATGAGATCATTAATCAATACATAGAAAATAGATGTAAATCGAAGGATATTATTTAAATTCACAGACAAGATAGTGGATGGTTAAGCAAGAATAAAATAGAGAACTCTGGTATCACAAAAGGTGTAAATATACATTAACAACTAGAACAAAAGTATAAGCTTTCCAAAAATACCTAAAGAATTTTTAAAATAATTACCATGTGTCATCATATAAAAAAAGAAACAGTAAATATGACATAATGAAACCAGTTATTATTAAAAAATTACATGACAGTTTTGAGACTAATATCAAAAAAGGTGAATAGGGTTAACTCATATATTAAATGAAAATTATTTTCACAGTGGCAAATAAAGTAAACCGAAAGCCATACTGTAAACAAAAACAGACCTAAAACATACTGATTTTAAAAAGACTAAAAACAAGGGGATGAGCAAAGTATATACTAGGCAAATGGAAACAATGAGAAAATTGGTGTTACAATTCTGATTTTAGACACAATAGAATTTGGGCAAAAACGGCAAAAACAAGAAGAATTTATAATGCTGAAACTCTCAATGAGGCTTTAACAGTTATGACTATGCTTCAAATAGCAACTAACCAGATAAAACAGAAACTGTAGGTGCAAGGATAAATAGATATAGACGCATTAATAATAGAAAACTTTAACATAGTGCTCTTGGTAAAAGATGGGTGAGGTACACATATAAATATGAATATAAAGAATATAAAATAACCTCTGGAGTAAAGTGGATATGTGTGTGTGTGTGTGTATATATATCTTTATATGTATCTTTATATCTGTTGTATCATACTAGACCCTTAAAATAGGAAATATACTTTTCACAAAATTGCACAGAGACAATTCACAAAAAATATATGTTGATTATTTCATCACCAGGAGAGCATTGGTCAATTCCATACAGTAAATATATTATAAACCAAACTCTTTGATAAAAACACATACAAAACCACACAATTTTAAAAGGGATTATTAAAACAAAACTTCCAAAATTATTTCAAAGGAAATTTAAAACCTTTTATTAAACAACTCTTGAAGAGAGGGGAAATATAACTTGAAATTTCAGAATTTCTGGAAAATAATAATAATTATATGAGAATCAATGGGATAGATTCAAAGCAGTGACTAGAGGAAAATTCATAGCCTTAAATGGCTCTCTATCAGTGAAAACAAAAGAGTGAAAATAAATGAGTTAAATTTCCAACATAAGAAGTTATTCAAAGAACAACAAAGTAAACAAAATGAAAACACAATAAGAAAATAGTAAAGGCAAAGGAAAAAAATAGTGAGGTATAGAACAGGAAAATACTAGATTCAACTAATAGTTCAAAATTTTGGTTCTTTGAAGATACAAAGAAATCTATGGCCAAGTTCATGAAGAAAAATTAGATGAAACATAAATATACAAAATATCTATAGATATGGAGAGAATTTAAAAGACTATAAGACATTGTTATACCTGTATGCAAGTAATTTTTAAAAGAATAAAATTTGTCAAAATTGATCTCAATAATAAAAAATTTACATTAATTCCCATAGAAGAAGAAAAAAGTTGTCAAGGCATTATCTTACACAAATGAATCAGGCACAGATGCTATCACAGAGGAATTCTACCAAAATATTAACAAAACAGATAATTCCAAAGTTTAAAAAAAAGTCATTTCAGGGCATAGAAAATGAGTACAAACTTCTACATTCATTTTACAAGTCAAGATTAACTTTGACACCAATTAATACAAGAAAAGGAAAATATACATCAATGTTGCTTATGAATTTTGATACAAAAATCTTAATTATAATAATTTAGTGCACAGGTCAGAGAACCACATTAACCAAAAATTACATCACAACTAAATGGAATTTATAGCATTTATGCAAGTCTAATGTAAAATTAGAGAAGCTATTAATATAATGTCCCATATTAATGGGTCTGAAAAGAAAAATCGTGATGATCTCCAAATGTGTTTAAAAATACTTTGCCAAAATTCAACACACATTCTATTTAAAACTTTCAAAAAATACTGTAGATGAATATTTCCTTAATATCATAACATACAAACATCTCATTTTTAAAGCCACATTCTTAATGGAGAGACTAGAGGCATTCCTGTCATGATCAGGAACAACGCAAGGATGCCTGCAGTCTTTATTACTATTAATCATGTTATGGGAAACCAATGAAATTGAGCAAAAGAGAACAATCAGAAGCAAAAGAAGAAGTAAAACCATGATTAATAGGTGAAATCATAGCATATTTAAAAAGCCCTAGAGAAGCAATAATAAAACTAACTCAAACAATAAAATCATTAATCAGGGTAATAGGATATAAACTTTACACACAAAAATCAATAGCTTTCATATGCAGAAAAAATAACCAGTTAGAATATAATGGAAGAGAATACCTTATTTACAGCAGTAACAAAAGAGATAACATACTTAGGAATAGATTTAATAATTTAAACTAATTAAACGATCTATAAAATTCATCTATTAAATGGCAAATATTTTCAGATTGCATTTTAAAAGTCCGGCTGTATGTTGTTTACAAGAGTATCTACCTAAAACACAAAGACACAGAAGATAGAAAATATAGTGAGGGCAAAAGGATAAACCACAAAGACGTCATCTTAAAGAAAGCTCAATTAGCTATATGAAAAAGTTACGGTGAAAAGCATTAAGAAGGACAAGGAAGGACATTTCTTAGGGATAAAAGCAATTAAGAAGATATTAATAGCATGTCCCTTATTTATGTAACACCATGGCCTCAAAATATTTAAAGCAACAGGAAAAGAAGGGTGGATTATAAAAATCATTTACAAATCTACTTTCATAGGAGAGATTTTAATAGACTACTAGAAGAAATGGATAGATCACTGCCCATTGCGTGGATTGCCTCATTTAGTCCTCACAATAATCTTGAGGTAGCTATCACTATCATCCCCAAGGAAGCACACAGTGGTTGAGGAAATGTCCCAAGGGCACACAGCTAGGAAGCGGTAGACTCAGGAATCAAAGCTGTGCTCAGGCTCTGAATACAGAAGCAAAGACCTAGGATTAGGATTAGCTGTGACTTTAGGTTTCCTTAAAGTAATCTGTGTTACTTGGTTCTCAGCTTCCTGTTTGTATATGGTAAATGAGGCATGGGACACCCCAGCCCAGTGCCTGGCACATGGTGGTCTCAGTAAAGGGGAATTCTCAGCTGCCTCGGCACCCACCGTTCATCATTCCAGACCCCAGCCCTGCTCTCACAGTTAGAACCTGGATGCCTGGACTCACCCTCCTCATCTGCTCCATTAGGAGCGGGCTTGAAAACGGAGGGGAGCTGGGAGATGAAGGGAAATATGGAGGGCGAAGAGAAGGAGGGAGAGGAGAAGGAGGTGAAACAAAACAAAACCCCAAACCAACTATGGTTTATAGAATTATACATCTCTCACCAGCAAACATACTGAAAATCTCAGAGGCCATTTGTTTGTTCCTAGTTCTATTCCATGAAGCTGGCCCTGGCTGTAGCAGACATTCTTCCATTGGCTGAGACATTAGACTGTATTTATTTATTCATTACTATTTATATAGAATATAAAGCAGACACTTTAGAAAATCATCTACTTAATTCATAACCCAGTAGCTTGGATTTCAGATTTCCAAATAAGAATCAAATTTCTATATCAAGTCAATAAAAAAGCAAGGAAAGAAGCCAGTGGTTATCTTGGGGATGGAGATTGCTAGGGATGTCCAGTGGGTTTACCCTAAAGGGACTCAAGGTCTTGTGGTTCCCCTGAAAATCTACTGCACTGTTGATTTACACCCAGTGTTTCTGCAAATGAGAAGTCACAATCAAATTTCTTTATCAAGTCAATAAAAAAGCAAAGAAATAAGCCAGTGGTTATCCAGGGGATGGAGATTGCTAGGGATGTCCAGTGGGTTTACCCTAAAGGGACTCAAGGTCTTGTGGTTCCCCTGAAAATCTACTGCACTGTTGATTTACACCCAGTGTTTCTACAAATGAGAAGTCACGGAGTTCTTCAGAATGGCCTTGATTTCCACGTGTGCTAAGTACATTTATTGCTGGGCTTACAGCACATATGAATTTCTCTTGGGGGATCTTTAATACATATTTCCTGAAAGTACTGAGAAACTCATTGACTTTCTTAAGACCTGTGCCCTCCAGGTGCCCATCATGTTTTAATTCTAAGCATTAAAGGCCAGCGCTTAGAACATCTTGCACTCTTCATCTGCTTGTGCCTCATGGGCTTACCAGGGTGGTCCATTCTTTTCTGTTAGGTACATTTTTATTTTACTGTAATAGTTATTCTAATGCTGATTTAATGTTGCTAAGTGTATTTACTAAGTATCTTTTCATGACATTTGAGCTCTCCAGTACCATGCGGTATATTTTCTTTATTTGCAATACTGTTCTCTGTGCATTTTTTAAGAAGAAAAATATTCTTCATATTGTTTTTTAAGAGGAAGAAAGAAAATCTCCCAGAGCAAGGTATCCCTCTGTCAACATGTTTGGGGCAGGGAGATAGCTTTTTCTTTAACAGATGCTCACTCCCTGCTCCCGGTACAAACAGCCACCATCACACAGGTATAAGCGAGGAAATACTACACCTTAGCAGACATGCCAGTGCATGTTCCTTCATTCATGGTAAATCTTTTGGACTTGTCATTGACAATTAGCTGTCCGGGGTGCCAGTGAAGAAAGGGTCAGACGTCCTGCCTGTAGGGAGCCTCCTGTTGCAGAGAGACTAAAGCTCCCAGTGTGTGGCAGCCTGGAGAGACAGGCCTGGGTGGGAGTCAGGGGAGGGCCAGGTGCCAAGTGTGAGGGTCCCAGATGCCCCAGATGGGGGTGTCGGACACCAGGGGAGGCAACAGCCACCTTGCCAGCCACATCCTGTTAACCACTTTGCCAGGACCATTGTGGCTCAGGTGACCCCACAGGCCAGGACCACACATCAGGTGTGAGTAAGTGACCACAAGCTTACCCATGGCAGCATCAGTGGTCCCCATGGACCCCTCATTTTCTGTAGAAAATACTGCAAATTCTTGAAGCTCTTCTTTTCCATTGTTCCTTAGAGTTAGTTTCTACTTTGAACTCTGGCCTGCAAAAAAGACAGTGAGTTAACGAGTTGATAAATTTCTTATAGCTTTGGGAACTAGAAAGTTGTGAATATAATGTCACAGAGCACAGGCAGTTAAGTAAATTGCACATACGAACTTCCCCAATTCATAGTTCAAGTCCAGTGCTATGGCTTCTGGCTCTGGTGAAAAAATATATTTTTTTCTGCAAAAATGTAACGGGGAAAATGAATAAAACATCTCTGTCTCTGCTCTGGGCCAGTGTCTGATATACATTCAGGTTGTGTGGTCCAAAATGTTCTCCTTGGATGAAGGAAAGAATACATCTTACTCTGTGAGATGTGGGTCCACTTGCAAAAGGGGAACTTGAGAGAGACCCAGTGAAACACATCCCTTTCTGTAATCCCCCAAACATCTTCTACCGATGATTATTTTTAGAAGAAAAGTAACCAGATTAAATCAGATCAAACCCCTGTTTAATAGTTTTCAGTTTCTTTTGAGAAACATTGCTTTTTGTGAAAATTTAGAATCAATATCTTCCTCTGATTATAGGACAGTAAGCTGTTTTCTCTCTTTCTCACCATTGAATTGACTGTTGACGTTTTAAACTGAGGAGGTGATCATTCACAACATTTAAAATGAAAAGGATAGGAAATAACACATTAGCTGCATTTTCCTAGTAAAATGCATCTAATTAAATATTTGTTTTTTAATTCATATCATTTTAGAATATAAAATAGCTCAATAGTAGTTTATTCTACATGTATTCAAGAAGTATTTATCAAACTCTTACAATGTGCAGGGTCTCCTCTGTCAGGCCCTAGAGTCAACAAGATGACCAAGAATCTGTCCTATTTCTCTAGAATCTCAACAGATTATCAGGGATCCAGGTACCTGTGTTAAGAATTTCATTCTGATGTAAATATACAATAAGTAAGGCAGGATCTAGCACTGAGAGTGAAGGAAGAGAGAGACCAGTTTTATCTGTGGAGACCTGGAATAGCTTCTTGAAGAAAATGGAACTGGGGGGATATTTTTAAAGATGCAGGAATTAAGAAGGACAATTCATGCAGAAGAAACACATTGAATAAAGAAAGGCAATGGGCTGATCATGTTAGGAAAAACAGCTTCATCAGATTGTGGGGCTTTAACAAACCAGTACAAAAAGTCTGAAATAGGAAACTACTGAGTATTTTATAATAAAGAAGCACTGTACTTTGCTCGATATTTGTGCAAACACTCCCAGGGGTGGGGACTGTCAGTAGCAAAGGCTTGGAACAGGCAGATGCTGAAGGAGGGGCCTCCGGTTCTGGTTTTGAATGTGGGCAGTGACAGCAATGAGATAGGAGCGGATTTCATAATCGATGGCGTGGGGGTTGGGAGAGGCGTTCATGATGTATCTGAGTGGGTGTAGCTTGTTATGTGTCTATGGGGATTAGATGGTAAATTCTGTTTAGAAAATGTCTCTAGGGTTTGGAAAGTTTTGCATCACACTTTTAATCAGGACAATCAAAATGTGGTTTTGGAACTCAGAAGGCCGTTCAAAATGACAGTTTGTTTGTTATTACATCAGCTCAGTAGCGCAAGTTGGAACCACAGGAATAGGCTGAATGGCCAAAGGGGAATTGTGGGGTGAAAGGAGGGGGGGAGTGCATAGTGTAGGTAGGATAACAACTTAACTGCCACAATGAAAGCAGCAACAGTAGAAGCCCAAAGGTCACAGCTGTTGTCCTGAGCCTCCGGGATGGCCCCAAATGACAGGCAGCTACTGGCGTTCTGGTCTGTGTGGAGTTGAATAGTGTCCCTCCAAAATTCATGTCCACCTGGAACCTCAGTGACTTTATTTGGAAAGTGAGTTTTTGCAGACGTAGTCAAGTTAAGATAAGGTACTACTGGATTTGGTGGTCTGTAAATTCACTAACTGGTTTTCTACAAATAGAGGGAGATTTGGAGACAGACAGAGACACAGAGGAGCAGGCCATGTGAAGACAGAGGCAGAGATGGGAGGTCAAGGGTGGCCCAGGAATGCTGGCAACCACACATACTAGGAGAGAAGTATGGCAGAGGTTGTCCTGCAGAGCCCCCAGAATGGACCAACACCATGACACTTGGTTTTGGACTTCCTGCCTCCAGAGCTGTGATAGAATGTGGTTGTAAGCCACCCACCCTGTGGTCTTCTGTTTCAGCAGCCCTAATGCAAGTCTTTTGTGTAGTCCTCTCTCACATGGGGCAGGGCCGGCCTGGGCAAATAGTAGCATATTGTGGAATGACAGCACGTGACTTCCACCCTGACCCCTCCTGGATCACCCTCTGTAGAGGAGAATGGCTGCTGTGTCATGGGGGTGCATGAGCAGCCCAGTGGAGAGGTGCACTTGGTGAGAAACCGATGCCTCTGCCAACCACCTGCACTGACCTGCTAGGCCCGAGATTGAGACACTTTGGAAGCTGATCTTGGAGCACCAGTCAAGCCTTTAGCTGACGGCAGCCCCAGCCAACCAAAAGACTGCAAGCTCCTGGGGCATCCTGAGCTGGAATCCCCTGGTTAAATTGCTCCTTGATTCTTAACCCACAGAAATTGTGTGAGGTAATAAATGTCTGTTTTTAAAGTTGCTATGTTTAAGGGGATAATTTGTTTTATATGAGTATCAGATAGATGTGCATTTGAGAGGTTTCTTTTTCTTTTCCTTTTCCATGGCTACACTGAAGTCAGCTGTGGGGAGCGGGCTCTCCTTGTAGTTAAATCACTTGCTGCATGCTTCCTGCTTGGTCAATGTTAGCTCCTGAAGGTTGTTTCAAGGCTTACCTCACAGTTGTAGGGCTTTCATGGACCAGGCTCATGTTTTCTTGGGCAACACCCTTTGCTCAGAAACAGATGGGTTTCTGACCTATTTATTTCCAGTCCAGTCAGTTCCATGGGGGAAGGGCCATGCCCAAGCTCATTCCTGCACGTGCCTTTTATGTTTGCTTGCTCCTAACATGCTTCTTTCTCTCAATTTACTGGTGGCTATTTTAAAGCTATCTTAAATAACAGACTTGGCAATGGGGCTTGGTGTTTAATGCAGGTCCAAGTCATTTGGTTCAACTGAGAAGTCTTGTAAGCCTTTGTTGCTCAAGGCTCTCGTCAGTTTTATTTCCTTCTGTTTGGAGCCAGAAGCACTTGGCTTTTCTAACCCCAAAGGTCCCTTATATTCAGATATTCTATATTTACTTTAATTTCTGTTTCCAAACCATTACATTTTGTCTAAGCTTATTTCATACCAAGCTAATGGCAGCCTAAAGTCACCAAATGCAGCAAAGCTCTAACTCTTTCCACCTGATGCCCCAAAGCTACAGTCTTGGCTAAAAGTTGATCTGCCTACCACTTTAATGTAGAAGACAGTTTTCCAAGTATTTTGCCATAGAATAACCAGGCTTTCCAGTTTTCCAGCCTGAATCACTTTTCCTTGCCACCTACTTCCTGCCTGCTAAAACAATGCCACATATTTGAGAGTTTCATTAGGGCAGTACCCACTTCAAGATACTGATTTCTATATTGGCTAATACGGACTAGTGATTGTAAAACAACAAATGCCCAATTTTCATTAGTTTCACAAAGAGGTGACTTCTTTCTTGCTCATCTAATCAAATCTTATGGGTCTGTCAGGTTCTAACTGAGGCCTGAGGGAGAGTGGCGGGTAGCTAGAAAAACACTCAAGGAATCATAGACAGTTTTGACATGACTTCACTCTCTCTGGGTATGAGTGAGCCATATGTACAGTGTTAGCAGGGTAATGATCCCTTTTACAGGCAACAGTGGCTCCGAGCCAAGCACGAGCTGATCACTTAATGTGCCTCACATGGCATGGTTACATAATGTGTGGGATTGTGCACCTGTGCTCCAAACCCACTGAGTCATGCTGTGCAGGAAGGCTGCCTCAGCCTACTCCTAACTAAAGTGCAGCTATTTCACTTATAGGGTCCAATTCAGAGGGGGCAGAAGCAGGGAGTTCTGTGTCTTGCATTTTATCCAGGGGCCTGGGCCAGGCTGCCAAAGCATTACCACTTTCAAATTCACTCTGAGTCACTGTGCTTGCCTACACCTCTGTAAAGAGCATGGGGGATCACGCATAGAACGTGCTTATGGGTCTGACCTGGAAGAGATGAGTCATCTCCACTGGTTGGACATGAAGTTGGGAAAAGTTGCCTGACTGTGCCCTAAAATATGAGAAAATATGGTTGATGGTCAGCTAGCAGTCTCAGATACAGTTATTGAATCTTGAGAAATACCATCATTTAGGGAATCATTGCCATAATTAGGAGAAGATAAGATGGAGAAGAAGCTACCAGAGTGGGATGTGAACCAGCAGAATTCAGTCAAAAGAGAAGGGATGGTTTCAAGAACAGAGGGTCAGCTTTTGTGTTTTAATGCTGTACACACACTCCTGCCTCCAAATCTCAAAGAAGTATACCACAGACATTACTTACATGTGGGTATGTGTGTACTTTAGAGAGGGATTGAGTTTAAATGCTGGGTTTATACAGTAGATTCATGAGCAGATAACATCTAATTACAGATACCTAGAGCATCTTTGATCTTAAAATTCATACTAAAAACCTGGAATGAAGTAAAGCATAGCACACTACGATGATGTCTACACTGATTTTAAAACAATATGATTTAGTTAAATCAGTGAGTTCACCAGGCAGTGTTGCAGAGGTGTGAAGAATCAAAGCTCTGTGCTTGGACAAATTTGGATGAGAATTCCAGCTCTGTATCTTCCTGCTGTGAGGCCCTGTTGGAACCTCAGTCCCCTCATCTTACACGTGGGGGTGAGAACTCATAGCACTTTGTGTGTTGGGGCTTTGATAGGATTAATTGAAATAACAACATAAGTCAATAAGCGTAATACCTTGAACATAACAAAATACACAATCATAGCTGTTTTACTCATTTTAAAAGAAAGACTCCAAGTAGTCGGTGATTGTAACTAGAACATTAACCTCTAATGGGAGTTATGAGTTGCCCATTCTTCACTGGTAAGAAGAGTCAGGTCAAGGAATCTGGAAAACACCTGGTCCTACTATCAGTAAGTGGTGCTTTTGGTTGGAAAAGACCAGTGATTAGAATACAGATTTTCCATGTCCCTGTTAACTTTCTTTATGATTTAGAACTTCATATTTTACTGTATTCCATTTCCATAGAGTTGCTGATGAAATGTGGGCCAGGATTTCCTTTAATCAGGGATAAAATACATCTCCCATCCCTCTTTTCACTAACCCTGAGTTACAAAGCCAAGCAATATCAACCCAGTGGACCCAGCAGACAGTAAGAAAGAAATAAGCCACCTAATCTCTTTTTGTCTGAGCTTTAAGCTAGGGGAAAATCAAGATTTCTTGTTCTGACCCACATTACCATGTTGGCTGGGATTATAGAGGTTTGAGGCTGAATTTCTAGTAATCAATAAGGTATTCATTTTTTTGGAACACCTTTTGAAAATGCGTGCCCATAGATGATGAGCAGAGAGCGAATTTTCAGAAATTTTGATTCCTGCTTCTCTTTCTAGAAGAGATAGAATAATAGTGATAAGTCAATAAATCAAATAACTAAATAAAATGTTCACCTTGAATTTTTTTGTTCTGTCTGTAGTTTAACTGCTTTATATATCTATTATCTATCTATCTATCTATCTATCTATCTATCTATCTATCTTTCTCTATCTACCTATCTATCCATCCATCCATCTGTCTATTTATCTGTGACATTTTTACCTTAGTAAATGTTGGGAATCATTAATCATATCTAGTCCATACATTGGAGACCACTTGATAAAGTATTTCTTTCAGTACTATAAATGGTTCCAGAGTGTCTTCTGAGTTTATTCATATCACACAGAGTACAGTTCCTTTGAGCAGCTTCTAAGCATGATTCACCAGTGGAGTCAATCAACTGTTTTACCTCTTTTTCTATCATTATGTTAGCATGGTTATGTCTCATTCTGTGCTATGGACTCAGTAATGTTTTGAGGTTCCAGTAACAATTGGAAGCAAGCAAAAAAAGAAAACCAACCAATTTTGTATCGACGTGTTAATCCATTATTTTTCTAAAAGTAATAAATATATTTTTACAATGTTACTTGTTTCTATTCCAAATTTAAAAGAAACAAAAATGTCATAGCATAGTCCATCAGAAATAGAAGAAAGTAAAAAAAAGTTTATAAATTATAACAAAAACAGTATTTCTATATTTCTAATAATTTGTCTATGCAAAGACACATATCTAAATATGTTTATATGGTGAAGAATTTGCCTACATAAAAATATATGTGTAGAACAAAACTGGATATTCCTATGCATGATACGGAGTATATAACAGAGTTATGAATCTTTTTTTGGATTAACATGATATAACAAACATTCTTAAATATTAAAAATTTTTAAAAAAACATTACCTAAAGGAACTGCACCAAATTTCATTTTAACCATTTTCCTGTTATTAGTGTCTTGGTTTTTTTAATAAGTAATGTTGTGAATCACATTTTATTATTATAGTTTCTTTACAATAGATTCCTGGAAGTAGAATTACTGATTCTGAGGATGTAAGAATTTTAAAAACCCTTCACTGATTTGCACTCTCACTAACAATGTGCATTCACACAATCACTATTTTCACTTTAAAATATTTGCTAAGATCAGAGACAAATATAATGTACCCTTGTTTTAAGGTGCATTTCTCTGGTTACTACTAAGATTGAGTTTCCCACATATTACTATCAGCCATTTGTATTTCTTCCACGAATTGTTGTTACTTGGCCTTTGTCCACTATATACCATCAGTCTTAGAGAAACTAGATCAATAGCACCAAGACTAGGGGATCATTTCTATTATTTTCATGTGCTGATTATTGATACAATTAAAGTGCCTTTTCCTCTTCCTTACTGTGTTTTTACCTCTATCATCTGCTTTGAAAAATCATACTTGTGGACAACAACAAGGCATGAAGCAGGTGGGGTGGAGGGAAGAACGTTGACTTCACAGGCAAAGGACTGCAAAGAATGGGGGAATCAGGAGGAACCCTAATAGCAGTGCATACTGGAATCCGAGGTTGGTCTTGTGCTTTGTTGGTTGAAACTATTAAGAAATCCATCCATAGCCCAACAAAGCCAAAATGTATGAATGTCTATAAACACTAGTAAATAGGACAAAATTATGCACATCAACCTGAGTATCTAAGGAGGAATGTTGATTACACCAAAGAGATTGCGGCATGCCTCAGAAGGAATCCACATATATTGACTGTTGGGAAACAATGATTCTGGTTAGAGCTTGCTTTTTTTTTTTTTTTTTTTTTTTTTTTTTTTTTTTAACAACAAGCAAACAAACACCTTCTATGAAATACAAAAAGGGCAAGTGTATTAACCAGAGCTTTCCAGAGAAACAGAGCCAATAGGCTATCTATCTATCTATCTATCTATTTATCTAATCAAGACATTTATTATAGGATATTGGCTCATATGGTAATGTAGAGTGACTGAGAAGTCCCACAATATGCTGTGTGCAAGCTGGAGACCCACAAAGGCCAGCTATGCAATTTGAAGGCCTGAGAACTGGAGAGTCAACGGTGTAGTTGCAGTCTGGGTCAGAAGGCCTGAGAAGCAGGAGTGCTCAGAGCAGGAAAGGATTGGTATCCTCGCTCAAGCAGGCAGGCAGAGGGAGGACAAATCCGTTCTCCTTTGTCTGCCTTTTTCTTTTATTCAGGCCCCCAATGGGTTGGATGATGCCCAAAAATACTGGGAAGGGCCATCTGCTTTATTCAGTCCACCAACTCAAATTCTTCTGGAAACATCTCACAGACACACCCAGAAGTAACGTTTAACCAGATATCTGGACATACTGTCTCCCAATCAAGATGACACATGACATTAATCATCACAGCAAGTGAATGACACCTTGAGTCACAGAGGAAATCTAACAAACTTTGCAACTGTTGTCTTCTATAAATAGGAAGAAAATGTGGAAAAATGCTTAACCTCCCCCATAGGTTGTAGGATAAAATGAAGTCTAAGAAACAAGGGTGGTAATGCATAAGAAAAGAAGAGAGAAGCTGGAAATCTCAGTAGGGTAATACAGAGATGCATGAAAATTAAAGAGTTGCAGTGAAATTTTAAAAATTTAAAAGTACAATTAAGGCAATGTGAAAGAGTCAGCTCCAAATGATAACTGGATTTTCGGGTTAAAAGTGGGAAGAGATTCACTCTCAGATCCATGCAGATGTTTTTTCTTCATTCCTTTCTTTTTTGAGACAGAGTCTTCCTCTATCACCCAGGCTGGAGTGCAGTGGCACAATCATGGCTCTGATCTAAGCCACAAGCCTCAGCTTCCCGGGCTTAAGTGATCCTCCCACCTCAGCCTCTGAAGTAGTTGGGACCGTAAGCTTGTGTCAAAATGCCCAGCTAATTTCCTTTTTATATTTTGTAGATACGGAGTCTCACTGTGTTGCCCAGGCTGGTTGCAAACTCCTGGGGTCAAGCAGTCTTCCCATCTCAGCCTCCCAAAGTGCTGTGATTACAGACATGAGCCACCACCCCTAGTTTCTTCTTTCTTTTTAAATGGACTCTATTTATTAAAGTAGCATTAGGTTCATAGGAAAGTTGGGCAGAAAGTACAGGAATTTTTATATTCCCACCGCCCAACACATACACACAGCCTTTCCCACTATGGTATTTTTCTTTTTAGTTAAAAGAATTTAGAAAGATTCTGTAGGTGTTAAAGAAGACTGACTATTTTACATTTTACAGGTATGAAAACTTAAGTTGGCCTCCATGGTTTCCTCTGCACCTAGTTTCAGAAGACAGTCAAGATATAGTCAGCATTTTTGTGCGTGTGGTAAATGGCTGTTATTCAAAAGGTGTATGCTCAGAGAAGTTGTCTTCTTATGCAGAAAAACATTAAAGACATTTTTAGATGTGCAATAACTCAAAAAATATACCATAAAGTTGCTATTCCTAGGATTAAAAAAAAATCTTGGAAACACACCAAAATGTATTGAAACTATGACTTTAAGAGCAGAATATTCATTGTTTAAACAGATTTGCAAGTCTTCCTTTCCTTGGTTTTATCATTTATTCTGGAATCCAGTTGAGCTGCGTGTTTTCCAATAGTTTTTGCAGGTGAAGCCAAGCTTGGTTTTCTTCTTTGTTTACACTCCTAGCTGCTCTTTGGTCATAAGAATCTGTTTTTCAAGTCATATTCTTTCCATACGTGGAAACAACATCTGTTTGTCAATTACATGTTCATGTAATATGATAGCTATTTTTCTCTTTCAATACTTGTTAATTTAACTTGAACTCCTTTTCAAACAAAATTGTGAAAAGCAACAAAACACCCACTTATAAAATAATTTAATGACTTTTTCTACAGAGCTCCTTTTGAATGACTTATACCATCTCATATTTTATAGTTAGTGAATATAAACTACTTATTGATAGATGTCATTTGTTTGCAAGTTGTAATTTATTTATTTTCCATCTATAACCTGGGAATACAGCAAGACTCATTATAATTATGTTTATACCAAATGTCTCCAGTAAAAACTGCTGAAAAAAATTTCTTTTTTCTAGTTTGTTGATCTTCTGTCTAGTTTTTCTAGCTATTATTAAAAGTGGGATAGAAGTCTTCAACTATTATCTCTGAATTATCTATTGCACCCTTCAATTCTGTTAGTTTTTGCCTTATGTATTTTGGGACTCAATTCTCAGGTACAAATATGTTTATAATTGTTATTTCTCTCTGATGGATTAATCTTGTTATTATGTAATTTCCTTTTTTCCTCTAGTAAAAAATGGTAATAAAGTATATTTTTTCAGATATTCATTTGGCCACTCCGGCTCTCTTTCATTACCCTATACATGGTATATATTTTTCCATACATTTACTTCTAACCTACTTGTGTCTTTAAATCTAAAGTGCTCCTCTTGACATGTTGTTGGATCATCTTCTTTTAATCCATTCTACCAATCTCTGTCCTAGAAATGAAGTATTTAATCCAATTACTTTTAATATAATTACTAATGTAATGTAAAATCAATTATTGTAATTACTATTTGTTTTCTGTATAGTTTATGTCTTTTGTGTTTTTCTATTTCTCCATTAATGTCTTTTTTGGTGTTAGTTAGCTATTTTATAGTGTGTCAGTTTAATTCCCCTGTTGCTGTTATATATTTCTTGAATTAATTCCTATAGGTTCCCCTGGGAGTTACAATTAGCATCTTAATTTATGAGACTTTAGTTTTTATTAATATCAATTTAAATTTGGTAGTATGCAAAAATTTTGCTCCTGTAGATTTTACTCTCTGCTGTAATATTATTGTAATACCAATTTTAATGTTATATGGTACAAACTAATCAACAATTTTATTATTATTTTGTGCAGTTGTCTTTTGAATTAGATGAGAGGATAAAATAGTTACAAGCAAAAAGTCTGTTTATGCCGTCTTTTGTATTTACCTACATAGTTGCCTTTACCATATATATTTAGATGGATTTAAATTACTGTCTAGGTGTATTTTCATTTCACGCTAAAGAATTCCCTTCAATATTTCCTTAAAAGATGCATGCTAGCAACAAACTCAGTTTTATCTGGAAATGTATTAATTTCTTCTTCATTCTGAAAAATAGATCTGCTGAATTAGGAATTCTTGGTTCACATTCTTTTCCTTTCAGCACTTTGCGTATATTATTCCATTATCTTCTGATCTCCATGAGATATCAGCTGTTAATATTTTTGAAGCGATCTTGTACGTGGCAATTTGCTTCTTTCTTGCTGCTTTAAGTTTCTCTCTTTGTCTTTGACAGGTTGATTATGACGTGGATTTGTCAAGATCTCTGAATATTTTCCACTTGGAGTTTATTGAACTCCAAGTTCAGATGTTCAGATGGTTTTTTAACCAAATTTGTGACTTTTTTGGACATTATTTCTTTAAATATTCTGTCTGTCCCTTTTTTTCTTGCCTGTTTTCCTAGTACTACCATTAAGTGCATTTGATACACTGAATGGTGTCTCACAGATATCTCTGAGTTCTGTTCATTTTTTCCCATTCTTTCTTAGTTTTGTACCTCAGCATGGACAATATTGATGGACTTACCTTAAAGTTCCCTGATTTTTCTTCTGCCACCTCAAATCTAATGTTGAGCCTCTAATAAACATCTCACTTAAGTTATTGTACGTAACTCTAGAATTTCTATTTGGTACATTTTTCTACTTCCTATCTTAAAAGATAATTTCTATTTAGTGAAACATTGCTCTTATATTTTACTTTAGTTTTTTAGACATGGTTGCTTTTAGATTTTGAACATATTCGAAACAGATGATTTAATGTCCCTTTTTAGTAAGCCTGAACTTTGGTCTTCCTCGGGGATAGTTTCCACTTACTAGCTTTTCCTGTACGTGTGTCATAACGTACTATTTCTTTGCATGTTTTGTATTTTTTTTGTCGAGAAGGGAAATTTTAAATCATATCATATGGCAACTCAGGAAATCAGATTTCTCCTCCCCATCTAGATTGTGTTAATGTTGCTGAGTTCTTAAAATGTTGATTTGCCATTTTTGCTGGTGTTCTCATTGCTTTCATGAAGAAGCATATTTTCAGTGGTTCTTATTCCACCATTCTGAAGGTTGCCTCCCTTTCCCTGTTTTTCTTACCTGGAATAAGAAAGATGTGTGGAGGTGGACTAGAACTTTGTTGCCAAAGGAACCACAGTCCCACAGTAAAATATCAGAGCAGGAAGATAAAAGGAGCCCAAACCCTTTATATTGTTGAACCACTGTGTCAACCCGCACCGAGTATTCCTATTTGTGGGAGATAAATAAATCTTTTATTTTTAAAATCAATTTTTGATTATTTTATTGTTACTGTTGTTGCCTGTGACTGAAAGCAAGTGTATGGCACAGAACATTTGCTTAGTAAATCATCTTTCAGGGGCATTAACTGATATTCTCTATTATATATGACTGAATATAGGTTCACTAGCAAATGATTCCTTTATGACAATTTCTGTTAATTTATTAAGTAGACTCATTAGAGATAAGACTATTGAAGATTAATCCTGAAAAAATTCCATGGGCAGAGCAGAAGTGGAGGTGGAAATCGTTGAGAGTACGGCACGAGGAGCAACTCAGAGGCAGAGTAAATAGGACACAAAAGGGGATGTTGAGGAAATGCTGGTGACACAGTGGGAGTTGAGCTGAGAAAGTTATGTAGAAGTCAGATATCCGAGGTCCTTCAATGGTATGTTAAGAAGTTTGGACCTGCTAGCATTTGCAAATAGGTGGTGGAGTCTATCTTTTCCCAGGAGTTAAGATACTTTTGGTCTTTGCTTTAAAAGAGGGAGAGTTACATACTACAATTTTTTTCCAGGTTGCCAGCTCTCAGCTGGCATGGAGAGATAGGATGCATCCAATTTCAATTTTGCTATCTCTTCTACAGATGCATTAGAGCATGACCAGCAATAAAAATGGAAAACACACCCAACGGCTTGATAAATAACTCTTGAGAAATATCAGTCTTCCCGGAGGCAGCTTCATCTCATAAATGATGGGAGGACTTATAAGAAGCGCCACTTGAAATTTGAATGCATGGGAAGTAAAATGAATAAAATATTTAATTTTAAAATGTCCCAATAACATATTATTGTTTCACAGAATTTCTCCACAATAATAATCTTATATGTCTCTTTAAAGCAGAAAACTGCATTATAACTATTGAACAATTTTTAGAAAAAGCTGCAACATTCGGAAATGAAAAATATGTGAATATTCAGTCTTTACATCATGAGAAATTTAGAAAACAGATTCTATAAAAGGGCAAGACATCAACATTCAAATCATCACTGCACATAAAGTTTACTTCAGAAATACATAGTAGAAACTATTAGAAGCCGCAAAGGGAAGGATTATTATGAACTGGCGCCTGCTTTTATGTTTAATCCAAGGACAGTCCGTATGAGATATGTTGTTTTCATATAATTAGCATTCCTATCCATGAACTCATTGAATTGAGCATCAGTAAACACACATTTCACTGGTAGGAGCATGCCATAGTTCTCACGCACATGGTTTAAAAAGAAAGATAAACGGAAAGGAATCGATCTTTTGCCTATAGAGAAATTCTACTGAGAAGACAATGAATCCTGATGCTTGAGGGGATAGCAAGCATCCAGCCAAACCTGCCCTTCCTTCTGCCTTCATGTCTCCCTGCATATTCCCTCTGCTCACAACTCCATAGACCTGCATCTCAGGACTCTAGTCAGACTGCATGGCAGAATTGGTTACTTCCCATGACTACCTGCCTGTGTTCTAACCAGAAACCTCGGAAGCAATCACTTCTCTCTCTCTAAAGACATGAAATGTGGAGAGATTTTAGTTCCCACCCCCTAGCCTCGACATAGGTTAGTTCTACCTACTTCTGCTTTTATTACATTTGGTATAGGCCTGGACAAAATGGAGAATTAACCTCTTTTTCCATTTGGATCTGGAAAAAAAGTGCTTTCCTTGAGAGTCATTTTAGATGCGTGCCATCCAATTAGACCTTTCTGCAGTGGCCATTGAACTCTTGACATGTGCAGGGAATGACTGAGGACCTTTGACTTCTTTTTATTGTTAATTAATTTAAATTTAAATAGACCCCAAGGTACTGGTGGCTGCTATACTGGACAATGAAATTCTAGATACACTCAGAGTATAGATTAAATCATAATTATTCTTAACATTCTGAAAAACATTATTTAATTTATGTTTGAATGCATACTTCTTTTTGTGCTTCAAGTAAAGATCTTCAGGAAAAATGGGTAAATTTCTTTCAAATCATGGATTTGGCTTTGTGTGTGTGTGTGTGTGTGTTTCTTTGTGTTTTGTTTTTGTAAATTAAGCTTTAGTGAGGTGTAAGTTACAGAAGTTACAGAATTTCTTAATAAGATCCAGAAATTTTTAGTTACAATTCAGCGAGTTTTTGTAGATATTTATGATCATATAACTATCACTATAATCATGATATAGAACATTTTCACCAATCCAAACATTCCCTTCTGTGCCTTTCAGTTATACATGTCCCTCACCCCTGGCAACTACTGATATCTTTTCTGTCACTATGACTTTGCTATTCTATTTTGTCTGATGATATCTTATTGTAATGTTTTTGAGTTTTTTCCATGTTGCTTTCTATTTCGTAGGTTTTTATTTTTTATTGTTGAATAATATTCCACTGTATGGGTTTACCACATTCTGTTTGTCCCTTTGCCTATTGATGGACTTTTGGGTCATTTACTTTTTTGTGACTATGAATAGCCTTCGTGTAAAAATAAGTTTAGTAAATGAATGCTTAGCACTACAGGAAAATGTCAAACTCTTTTCCAAAATGGTTGTGTTGTACTGTTTAGTATAACCACAAGCAATGTATGAGAGTTCCAGTTGCTCCGTATCTTTGCTAACATATAATACAGGCACTGTTTTTATTTTCAACCATCCTAGTGCAGATGTAGTGGTGTATCACTGCAATTGTAGTTTGCATTTACCTAATAACTACTGGTGTGGAGCAGCTTGTGCTTATTAGACACTGGTATATTTTCTTTGAAAAAAGGTCTTAATCTTTGGCCCATTTTTTTCAGTTCGGTTGTTTGTCTTCTATCACTGAGTTGTAAGAGTTCTCTATATACTATATTTTGGATACAAGATATTTATTGGAAATAATATTTATATTTAAATATTTATCTTTAAGATATTTGCTTCCGTATGCAGACTGCCTTTTTCATTTTTAAATGATTGTCAAAGAGCAAAATATTTAAATTTGTGGAAATCAAATCTTCAACCATTTGTGTTGTGCTTTTTGCTTATTGTCTTAGAAATTTATTCATAGCCCATAATCATAAATTATTTTTATCTTTTTGTCTAAAAATGTTATAGATTTAGGTCTGACATTTAGTTCTATGATCCATTTTAACATTAGATTACGAAGTAAGGCAAAAGTTGAGATTTCCTTTCTTCTCTTCCTTCTTTCTTCCCTTCCTCCCTTCATCCTCCTTCTCCTCTTCCTCCCCCTCCCCCTCCTTCTCCTGCTCCTCTTCCTCTTCCTCCTTCTCCTCCTCCCGTCTCTCTTTTTTACATGTCTCCAGATGTTTCAGCAGCATTTGTTGAAAAGGCTTTCTTTTACACATTCATTTATCTTGGCAAAATTTTCAAAACTTTGTCAATTATACATGTCTGAGTTTATTTCTTGACTCTATTCTGAACTCTCTATTTTGTGTTAACCTCTATGCCCACTTTCATATCTTTAAAACATTTCCGTTAAAAGCATATGGAATGGATTATGCTGTGTGCAACTAAGAATACTGACTGGGATATACCTTCCATTTAACTCAATTATGAAATTTCTACACAGAAAATTTATTTAGGCTTTTTAGAAGTCCATTTGGGGGTATATAGGATAATTCTGTACTTTCCTCTCAATTTTGTTGTGAAACCAAAACTGTTCTAAAAATACAAAGGCTTTAAAAAGTCCGTATGAAAGTGTGTACTGAAAATATTAGAGATGCTTAGTGATAAAACCAATATTAGGAGAGAATTGTTTTTCATATCAATACTACATTCTTTTAGTGTTTCTTATTAAACAACAAGCCAGTCTTTAGATTGTCCTTAGTTTTGTGACCTCTACTTCCCTACTGAGTGATTGTTGTGTGAGACCTTCTTCAGTTCTTCCACATATAAGAGGTGAGATACACCTGTGAATCTGAAGAGCTCTAGTATCTGCCATTTGAAGTGGGGCTTGAAATGATTAAGCAAGTTTAAATCCACATAAACACTTAGAAATATAAGACAGACTTTTTCACATTTTTTTTTTTTTTGAGGCAGGGTCTCACTCCTGTTGCTCAGGCTGGCGTATAATGGTGAGATTATGGCTCACTGCAGTCTCGACTCTAGGCTCAGGTGATCCTCCCACCTCACACTCCAGAGTAGCTGGGTCTACAGGCCTGTGCCACCATGCCAGGCTAACTTTTTGTATCTTTAGTAGAGATGAAATTTCGTCATGTTGCCCAGACTGGTTTCCAACTCCTGGGCTCAAGGGATCTGTCCGCCTTGGCCTCCCAAAGTGTTGGGATTACAGGCATGAGCCACTGAACCCAGTCTTCACATCTTCACATTGTTAAGCTCATTGTTTATCTTAGAATAAAAGTTAACTCTTTTGGGAGAGATGAAATATTAGGCTACCATTAATTTGCTTAAAACAGACCAGGCATTACAAATATTTTTGCAAAGAACATATACTTCAGAGAACTCCTAAATTTTTCTTTGTTTCCAGAAAACACTTAAGAAGCGCCTCTCTTGATGTCTCTAACCACTAGATTACTCCATATGTTCCATCTTAAACAATTTGCATCTATATCTTCTATCCTCACTCTAACATTTCATAGCACCTAGCCATATTGGTCTTAGGCCTAGGTAGAATCTACTATCTGGAGTTGACTTTATCTATCGACAATCTTTTATTTAGGAATTCAAAATATTCATTTGCCCACTGTATACATCCTGTTAATGTTCAGACATTTATGAATGAAGAGGGCTTTGAGAACAGGCTTGGCAGTTGAAACTCACATAGGAATGAAGACACACACAGAGACATATTTGTCTTTCTTCTTGTGCTCATCTTACATAGTGATATAGTTTGGTCTGTGTCCCCATCTAAATCTCATGTCAGATTGTAATCCCCAATGTTGAAAGTAGAGCCTAGTGGGAAGTGATTGGATTATCAGGGCAGATTTCCTTTTTGGTGCTGTTCTTCTGCTAGTGATTGTGTTATCACAAGATCTGGTTGTTTAAAAGTGTGTGGCACCTCTTCCCTCCCTCTTTTCCTCCTCAACCAGCTATGTGAAGATGTGCCTGCTTCCCCTCCCCTTTCTGCCATGATTAAAAGTTTCCTCAGGACTCGCCAGCCATGCTTCCTGTGCAGCCTGCAGTACAGTGAGTCAATTAAATCTCTTATCATTGTAAATTACCCAGTCACAGGTATGTCTTTATAGCAGTACAAGAACAGATTAATACACATAGCTATCTTTCTAATGAATGGAATAAAACTGTTCAAAAGGCAACATCTGTTCCTTAGGGTTTTTTTTTTTTTGTCGTTTGTTTGTTTGTTTGTTTTTTGAGATGGAGTTTCACTCTTGTTGCCCTGGAGTGCAATCTCCGCTCACCGCAACCTCCACCTCCCAGGTTCAAGCGATTTTCCTGCCTCAGTCTCCTGAGTAGCTGGGATTACAGACATGCACCACCATGCCTGGCTAGTTTTGTATTTTTAGTAGAGACCAGGGTTCTCCATGTTGGTCAGGCTGGTCTCGAACTCCCGACCTCAAGTGATCTGCCCGCCTCCGCCTCCCAAAGTGTTAGGATTACAGGCGTGAGCCGCCACGCCTGGCCTCTTAGGTTTTATTTCTCTTTTTTTCTATTTTAGCACAGTTTTGAGCATTCAGTTACTACTGAGGAAATAACAATTGATTGAGTGATGTCTGCAGGACATTGAAGACTTTCATAGCCCTTTACATAGAGTGGCACGCTCGTGTTCAGAGAGGGTGAAGGGAATGGATTTGATGGGTTGGCATGGGGAAAAAGATCAAGGCAGTAAGGATCTGTGAATCAAACAATGGCATGATGAGCAGTGCCTCCACTGGGAAGTTTGGTGGGGAGAACAACCCAGCACTGAGAGACTGAGGTAATTTTTGTTATAATGAGGATGGACTGGAGGTTGGTGAAGTGGCTAACGGAAATATGGTGAGAGGCAATTTAGAGGAACTCATGATCATAAGGTCAAATATTTGACTAGACCTTGATGCTCATAATCACTTATCTCCCCTTGGAAGCAGCACAGGTTTTGAAGGCATGAGCTACATATGCTCATCATGTTAGACCAACAGATAACTTGTTCTCTCTTCCCCTCAGTATCCTCTTAGTGCTTCAGTTCCATCTGAAAAGTGGGCTAATGCTTATAGTCCTGCTGACACATGGCTGTTGAGGGGATTTAAGGGGTGGTCCATGGCACAGTCCTGGCATGGGGTTATATGCCCACTGTGTGACAGCAATGCTGTACCTCAGAGATGGTATCTAAGCTGCTTGCAGTACTCCCTTATCTTCTCCCTGCCTCCAAGCAGCCTTGATCTAATTACTCTCTGTTCTAAGAACTTTGATATTATCTTATTACATGATAAAATAAATTCTTACCCGGATTTCCTTTGCCATCTTTCACAGTCTGGCCTCTGCTGTTTCATTCCTTATTAAAACCTTAATTCACGGTCCCTAGTTACTAAACACATTCAGAAAGCGAAATATTTCGTAACAAAAAAAATATAGGGAACAGATAGACATAAAAAAGCTGGTAATACTGCAACATTTTTCATTCCCTAAACATAATCTATAATTTTGCTCTTTCTGCCTTTTTATCTGCAGTATCCTTTCCTACAATCCTGTCTGAGCTTGAAGAACTCACTCCATGTAAAATCTTTCTGAAAACCCTCCTTAATCCCCCATCACAGTGAATCTTCCTATATTAAGCTTCATAGAATGCCTTTGATGTCACTCTCTCTGCATTTATATTCTTAGTATTTTGTACGTACTTCCACTGTATCACATATTGCATCTGCCTTGCATTATCGCAATTTGTGAAAGTCTTCTTGAGGGAAGGGACCTAATTTTCATATGGATTTTCCTCAAAGCACTTAATATAGTAGAGCATATAGTAGGACCTTATCAAATCTTTGATGAATAAGCTTAAGCTAGAAAAAGCATCAGGAATTCAGAATAGAGTGATGAAACCAGGAGCAATAAAATCATGTGAATTTTTCTGTTCCTTTGCTCAATCACCCGCCCAGTACACATGTTTCACAGAGGTTCATTTCCTAATGCAAATTGTTTGTTTACACAACAGGTGTTGTGTTGGTTTCTTTCATTAGCGTCTGTTCGTAGGTATAATTTATTATATATGCATTTTATACACATTGGATTTCTTAATAAGTGTGAAATCCAACTACTGCTTGAATGTCTTATGCCTCTCGTTAGAAAATTAAATCCTAAAAAAAATTCACCTTGAAATAAACCCACATACTATAAACTTACTCATCTAAATCAATAATTTATTAATAGCTCTTTCCTATGTAAATATCTGATCATTATCTACAACAGAAATCCAGTTGTGTACATAGATATTTTTGTACAATTGGAGTACTTTTGTCTCATAAGTACATATACACACATGCGTACACAGGTACACACACACATAGTCAACCCACCCATGTCTACTAAGTTGTGTCTTTAAATTGAGTGTCATCACTTTAATTTTTGGATATTAAAGTCTTGGTTTTTGTCTTTTAAACTTTAGCTGGAGTCAGTTTCCCAAGGTTTTCCTCCTGTTATATGATGCTGCTGGACATTGATCCAGGATTGAACTTCATTTTCAGTCTTCTAGCTTTAGTTAAGAAATCTAAAAATTATCTTGACTTCTGGCCCATAAACACATTGGGAGTTGTGAGTTACTTATAGTTAAAAGAAAGACGAAGACTAAAAGTGCTAAGTAGAGCTGTAACTAAGAAATAACTTATTACAACTTAATTTGACAAATTATGTATTTTTTTCACAAAAAGGAATTAATTTAACTGTGAATAAACTTTAAACATGTGATCAAAAATAAAGTTTGTTAAGAAAAATAAGTCTATTTCTTGAAATGGCAGATGGTTATGTCCACAGTGCTAAGCTGGTGGTGGTGAGATGGGGTGGGGAATGAGGAGGTTTGGGTAGGGCACTGGCCAGGTAAAGAACCAGTCCGCATAATAAAAGATTAGGGTGTGGGTGGCCAGTTTTTGCACCTCATGCAAATGGCACACCTGGACTGACCAATCTTTCATACCCTATGAAAATCAGACACTGCCTCCTCAAGCTCGTCTATAAAACCCCTTGCATTTTGCCATGGACTGGAAAATTCACGCAGGACCCCTCTCTGTAGGAGAGAGCTTCTCTCTTTTTTATGACTATTAAACCTCTGTTCCTAACCTCACTCCTTGTGTGTCTGTGTCCCTGATTTCCTTGGTGTGAGACAACGATCCTTGAGTATTACCCCAGAAAATGATGCTGCTTCAATACTGATATGGTTTGGCTGTGTATCCACCCAAATCTCATCTTGAATTGTGGTTCCCAGAATGCCCACATATCATGGGAGGAACCTGGTGGGTGGTAATTGAATCATGCAAGTGATTAACTCCATGCTGTTCTCATGATAGTGAGTGAGTTCTTATAAGATCTGATGATTTTATAAGTTGCTTTTCCCGCTTTTGCTCAACATTTCTCCTTCCTGCTGCCATGTGAAAAATGACATGTTTGCTTCTCCTTCTACCATGATTGTAAGTTTCCTGAGGCCTCCTCAGCTCTGTGGAACTGTGAGTCAATTAAATCTCTTTTCTTTATAAATTACCCAGTCTCTGGTATCTCTTCACAGCAACATGAGAATGGACTAGTACAGTAAATTGGTACAGCAAAGAGTGGGGTGCTGCTGTAAAGATACCCAAAAATATGGAAATGAACTTGGAACTGAGTAAAGAGCAGAAGTTGGAACAGTCTAGAGGGCTCAGAAAAAGATAGGAAAATGTGGGAAAGTTTGGAATTCCACATTTGGAAAATGTGGGAAAGTTTGGAATTTCAACTTCCTTGACTGGCTTTTACCAAAATGCTGATAGTGATATGGACAACGAAGTCCAGATGTAGGTGGTCCCAGATGGAGATGAGGAACTTTGGAACTGGAGTATAGGTCACTCTTGCTATGCAAAGAGACTGGTGGCATTTTGCATCTGCCCTAGATATCTGTGGAACATTGAACTCGAGAGAGATTATTTAGGGTATCTCACAGGAGAAATTTCTAAGTGACAAAGCATTCAAGAGGATGCAGATAATAAAAGTTCAGGAAATTTGCAGCCTAAAAATATGAAAGAAAAGAAAAACCCTTTTTCTGGGGAGAAATTCAAGCCTGCTGCAGAAATTTGCATAAGCAACAAGGAGCAGAGTGTTAATCACCAAAAGTATGGGGAAAATGTCTCCAGAGCATGTCAGAGAGCTTCATGGCAGCCCCTCCAATCACAAGCCTGGAGGCCTAGGAGGGAAAAATGATTCAATGCTCTGGGTCCAGGGCCCCGCTGCTCTATGCAGCCTTAGGGCATGATGGCCTCTGTCCCAGCTGCTTCACCTCCTGCTGTGGCTAAAAGTGGCCAATGTACAGTTCCAACCATTGCTTCAGATGATGTGAGCCCCATGTGGCAGCTTGCATGTGGTATTGAGTCTGTGAGTGCACAGAAGTCAAGAATTGAGGTTTTAGGAACCTCCCTTTAGATTTCAGAAGATGTATGGAAATGCCTGAATGTCCAGGCAGAAGTTTGCTGCAGGGGAAGAGCCCTCATGGAGAACCTCTGCTAGGGTAATGTGGAAGGGAAATATGGGATCAGAGCCGACACAGGGTCCCCACTGGGGCACTGCCTAGTGGAGCTGTGAAAAGAGGGCCATTGTCCTCCAAACCATAGAATGGTAGATCCACTGACAGCTTGCACTGTGCATCTGGAAAAGCCACAGACACTAAATGCCAGCCCATGAAAGCAGCCAGGAGGGAGGCTGTACCCTGCAAAGCCACAGGGGCAGAGCTGCCCAAGATCATGGGAGCCCCCTCTTCCATCATCATGCCCTGGATATGAGACATGGAGTCAAATGAGATCATTTTGGAACTTTAAGTTTTAATGACTGCCCTATTGGATTTTGGGCTTGTATGGGGCCTATAGCACCTTTGTTTTGGCCAATTTCTCCCATTTGGAACAGGTATATTTACCCAATGCCTGTATCCACATTGTATCTAGGAACTAATGAAATTGCTTTTGATTTTACAGGCTTATAGGCAGAAGGGGTTGCCTTGTCTCAGATGAGACTTTGCTCTTGGACTTTTGGGTTAATGCTGGAATGAGCTAAGACTTTGGGGGACTGTTGAAGGCATGATTGTGTTTTAAAATGTGAGGGCATGAGATTTGGGAGGGGCCCAGGGTGGAATGATATGGTTTGGCTGTGTCACCATCCAAATCTCATCTTGAATTTTAGTTCCCATAATCCCCACGAGTCCTGGGAAGGAGCCGGTGGGAGGTAATTTAATCATGGTGGCCGTTACCCTCATGTTGTTCTTGTGGTAGTGAGTGAGTTCTCATGAGATCTGATGTTTTTATAGGGGGCTTTTCCCCCTTTTGCTTGGCACTTCTCCTTGCTGTTACCATGTGAAAAAGGATGTGTTTGCTTCCCCTTCTGCATTAACAAGCAAAAATTTTTTAAAAAAATAACTAATTTTGTCTGACTTTATTGGACTTACACTCCCATCCAAATTCAGAGTAGCCTTAAATCCAGATTGAAGATGTGAAATACCATTTTCCACTGAAAGAGATGAGGGCTCCTTACAGTAATGGCTGATTCTAGGTCTGTGGGCAGTAGAAGCTTTGGAAACTTTTTTGTGCCAGAAAGCACAGAAGCCATCAAAGACCACTAGTGTAGTCTCCTTTGGGGTTTTTCCATTGTTAAAATTAGGTTCTCTGCTTGGTTTTTATCTCTGTTTGCCCCTGGCTGCAGGAGTGATCATCTATTTAAATACTGTCAAGGAAGTTTACTGACCTACACATTATGCTGTAAATTGTAATTAATAATCTGACCCTGTGGCTTACTCTTTTTAAGTAATCCACAGCTCTTAGCAATATCCACTCAAACTCTCACTCCTCAGAATTTCATTTCCCCCATATATTTTTTTAAGACAAGAGAAACTCCAAGAGCAGGTCTATGGATATTTCCTGGTAAACACCTTCTGTGCAGATTGGCCTCCAGATGATAACAGGTGAAACCTGAACAATTACAGGGGTGCTTGCTAGGTGCTGTCCATGCTCCAGCTACTGCCAGGCACAGACACTTCCTTACCTCCAGGTCCGTCTAGGATCTGAGTCTAAAATTGCAACCTGGGAGTCTTGTCTTAGGACTTCCACTGTCACCAGCTGCCTTAGAGTGCAGTTCCTAATAAAGTACACAGTGCATGTGACTTATTGAAAGGCTGCTCTTCAGGAAAAAGTTGAGGTTGTGAAGCAAGACAGGGCAGGGGCAAGAGCTGAGTAAGCCACTCTCAACCACAGCTGCACCTTGGCTGAACACACGGTGCTCTGGGGATTGGATCACACCAGAGACTTGCCTTCACTCCACCCGTGGGTCAAATGGGCCAGTGTTTTATGCCCCCATGTCAGGCAGTCATTGGCTTTAGGGCAACAGGTGTGAAGTGGGTTCTTCTACAGGCTCTGGGTGGTTCTCCAGAAAAGGGGAAAACCATGAGCCTTTGTCAAACATTACTCATGGCAGCCAGGGTGATCACTGCACTTGGAGGTCACTTTAGTATCTTCCACAATCAGTTAGCAGAAAATACAGGGCACAGAGAAACATGTCATATCCAGAATGTAGGGGTATTCATGTGCCAGGGCTGCCACAACAAAATACCACAGGATGGATAACTTTAAAACAGAGAAATTTATTGTCTTCCATTCTGGAGGCTGGACGTCCAAGATCAAGATCAAAGTGCCAGCAGGGTTGGTTTCTCCTGAGATTTCTCTCCTGGGATTGCAGGTGGATGCCTTCTCTGTGTGTCCTTACATGGCCTTTTATCTGGGCATCCCTGGGGTATCTCCATTTTCTTATAAGGACATCAGTCATGTTAGTTTAAGCCCCCATCCTTATCATCTATCTATTTGAACTTAATTACCTACTCAAGCCTTATCTCCAAATGAAGTCACATTCTAAGGTACTGGGGGTTAGGGCATCCATATATGAATTTTGTGGGTACACAGTTCAGTTCAGAACAGTGGGAAAGTCAACAGGAAAAACAACCCAATGCCATCACACATTTCAAACAGTTAAAATGACATGTTGTCTGAATTTGCTTTAAAATAGTCTGGATTTGCTCCCTTTCCAAAACCACAGTAGACAGTGTATTGAAAGAATTGAGGTAAAAGTCTTAGACATTTAAAAAATTGGGATATAGGTTCATTTTACCACTTTCTCCAGTTTTGTTCAAATGGCCATAAAAATGTTAATTAAAAATGAATTAGAAATTAGAAAAATAAAGATTCAACTTGTTACATGAAATGAACCCATTCTTTGCATTTTAAAGGAAGGACAGTAAGGATTTCTATTACTAGCTAAGTACAATTTCCATTCATCTATCCTATTGGGAAATTCCTTTTGAGTAGCAGTGATAAATTCTTAGGTTTCCTTTCTTTATGCATCATTGGACCCTATAACACGCCTGACCATAGCCTTTGAAGTGCCAACCTAAAGCGTGATTCAGAATAGGTTTTCCACTTAAAATTCACCATACACTCATCATACTCCTTGATCTTGCTATATTCTATCATGTTTTAGGGTTGTTAATGCATTTTCTTTATCTTTCCTGCTACAATGTGAGTTCCTTGAAGGCAGGAAACAAGTTTTACTTATATTTTATGTCTAGTGCATTTTTCACAGGGTCTTGCACAAAATAAGTGCTCGATACATATGTGAATTAGCTACTGATTAGAATGACTGACTCATATATGTAATATATACATATTTAGTTCTTTATAAATATTATGCATTTCAAAAACTGTTCGAATGTATTATTAGTTTCTATTGAATAAACTTGGATAATTTCCCAGGGATGTTTTCCTGAATAATTTTGGCTGGTGAATTTTCTGTATCATATCCATAAACATAGACATGAGCTAGAATAGGTTCAGATAATAGCTATCATGTGCAATTTGATAAGCGTAGGAAAAAAGATAGCTGAGTAATTATTGAAATTTCTTCTGAATATGCCACATAAGTATATTTCACAGAGTTGAGATCACCAGTATATGAAGTGCTCAGAAACAATGAAATATACACATTAAGTTAATATCTATTAAGGAGCCCTGCTTTTTAAAAGGGCCTTCCCCGGTTGATTTCATATAAGGTATATCCGAAGCTTCAAATTTCCTGTATACTAAATGCCAGTGAGATACCTGACGGGTCTCTCTCTGTCTCTGTCTCTCTCTCTGTCTTTTTCTCTCTCTCTCTCTCTCTCTCTCTGAGCATAGGTGTAGGCACAGAAGCTTGGAAGCTAAGGAGCAGATGGGCATGATAATTGCTGAGGCACTGGCATATCGGCCTGGCTTTCCAATCAGACGTGTTCTTTCCATCCCATCATCTACCAGATGACAGTGAGCAGCCTCTTGCCTGCTAGTGCCTGGCACATGTAGTTTTTTTTTGATAAGAAGGGCACAGTTGCTACCCACTGAGGTCAGCCATGCCTAATTTCATCTGTAAGGAAAAATGCATGGTCTTGTTTCTCAAACACAAAATAAAAAAACAAACAAACTCAGAGGCTAAAATGTCTTGATAGAGTTTAAGATTTCATTTTAGAGCTTGAGATTATTCCCATGCAGACTTTGGTTTCTTTCTGCTTTCAGAAGATCTCTGTTGGCAGCCTGGGTATCGCTGGGCTTGTTGATAAAACTCAGATTGCAAAACTAAGTCCCAGCTGGAAAACAGGTGCTGTAGCTTTTGGATATTCTCTATTGCAATGCATAGGTTTTCTTCTTTTCACAGTTTCTGTGTTTGTTCTGACCCTTGTTTGATTTCTTTAGTGGCAGCCTGAAAAATCTGACATGGCTGAAAAGTGTCATGTTCAGAAAGATTAATGGCTAGACTTTTAAATTTAAAAAATCTTCACTAAATAAGGAGTCCTAGGGAATCTTTCTGAATTTCCAACTGAAGGACCCGGATTTTAAATCAATGTTAACTTATTGTTATTTCAACTATTTTTGTGTCTTTTTACTAAACAGACAGGTAAAAACCTAACAATTACATCAGCTTTGGAAAAGGGCTAACAAATATCTCATGACACAAAGTGAACCCCCAATTACCTTTGACTTGCATTTCCTTTTTTATCTCTATTTTCTATTTGGATTCAATTGTGCTAAAGCAGCAGCAACAAAAACAGAAACAAAACAAAAGAAGCCTCATTATTTCCTACACACGTGAGCCTCACAGGCCCCACACTACAGTTCTGCTATGAAATCTGTGGCACTTTTTTCACTTTTTATCTCCAGAAGTTCAGGCAGATGGAAAAGTCATTTCATGTGGGAGGAAAACTCTTTTTCAAAGCACGAATAGCTGAAATAATAACTAAAGAAATTCAGCAAAGAGATAAACTTCCAGGTGCAATTACTTTTCCTTTTTCTTCTTCAACTTTACCAAGTATGAAAATTCAGAGAAGTAAAGACATGGCAGAGGAAAAAAAGCAAAAATATAAAGTTTCTGTTTAGAGTGGTGCGTTAACAGCTTCAGCTCAGTGCACTATAGAAATCACAATGATTCCAGTGTCTCCATTAACAAATGCTACAAGAAGGCCAGGTGCGGTGGCTCACGCCTGTAATCCCAGCACTTTGGGAGGCCCAGGCAGGTGGATCACGAGGTCAGGAGATCGAGACCATCCTGGCTAACACGGTGAAATCCCGTCTCTACTAAAACTACAAAAAAAAAAAAAAAAAAAAAAAAAAAAAATTAGCCAGGTGCAGCAACGGGCGCCTGTAGTCCCAGCTACTCAGGAGGCTGAGGCAGGAGAGTGGCCTGAACCCTGAGGCGGAGCCTGCAGTGAGCTGAGATCGCACCACTCCAGCCTGGGCGACAGAGAGAGACTCCGTCTCAAAAAAAAAAAAAAAAAAAAAAAAAAAAACTACAAGAAATATACATTTTTTTCCTACTTCTTTACTTCAAATGATGGAACAAAGTGTGAAGAATATTCAAAGAAAATATTGTTTATTTTTTACTAATTAGAAGAGGAGAAATTCCTTTTCTTATTTCCTCTAAAATATAAAGAAAACACACACAAATATGCACATCATAAGTGCTGGTTGTGACAGCTCTCCAATGGCATTAATGGATTGTATCAGATGGCACAATGTAGGAACAATTCTGCCAAGGAGTGATTTGTTGGTTTTCTTGCTATTCCAGGAAGTTGAAACTCTACCAAAAGGACACAATTAATTTTTACAAGAGAAACAGGTAATTCTTTTGTGAGGTTTCTGAAGTATGACAAAACTCTCTATACTGTATTAATAGTGGGCTGTTTAGTGGAAATATCTTTTCATTTTTTAAAAATCTGTTGTTCTGATAGACCAGAAATACCTAATTTGTAAAAAAAAAGATTCCATTTTGTAAGCAAGAGGGAGGTTGTATAGCAAGAGGGAATGAGAAAGACTGGGAAGGTGTGAAAGTGTGCAGAAAATACAATTCTTTCCAGGTTTCATTGGAATATATTTCAAAATGCCACAAATGAAATTTAAGGCAAAGTTTTCCAGAGAAATCATAATTCAAAAAACACTCAAGTCTTTGGATTTTATATGAGGGCTACTCTGAGCTATTAATGTTAGAAAAAATATCATTTTGATCTAACTCACTGCTAATGTCTCATGCCGTGGTTGGTTATTGCAGCTTACACCAGGATAGAGTGTGTATGAGCTTATGGTTCAGCCTTTTTTCCTATCACATTTTTATTTTGTTGTTTTTATTTTTTAGCTCTGGCATAGATAAGAGTAGCCATATTGCCTACAATTAAAATGCAAACATCTATTTTTATGGAAATCTTTTCATCTAAGAGAAATTTTCCCTTGGCAGTGGTGGCACATTATATATGTTGAAAATAAATAACAAGTTATGGCTGGTATTACAGAGAAGAAGTCACAAAAAGGTCTGTGATCCCTGTGGACCAAAAGAGATAAAACAGGAAACTGCAATTAGCAACTAATGCGAGCCCCGGAGAGTCATGAAGAATGAAGAGAGGCAGACACATTTTTCTTTTGGAAGGATTTTAAGAGAACTAAAGTAAAGAAGCACATTAAAGTGGTGAGACAATGGTTTCTTTTATATGTCTACCAGGATAACAGTGTCCATTGTTATCTGTGTTAAAAACATTCATTAAACATCTAATGACACACTGAAGGATAATAATACTAATTCAATATTTTAGCCCAGAAATCATTTATAAAAGTTGTCAGGACCATAAAATTCATCCTGCAAAGTTAAAATGGGTTCAATCACCATTTGACAGAATAAGCCATTTCATTCTTTTAAAGCAGTGCCTGCCACTATTTTAGGGGGTGCAGAGTCAAACTCTCTGTGGAAAAAAATGAATGAATTACTGTGGAATGTTGTAATATTCTCAGCGTCACTGAAATCATAGTACCAAGTTTATTTTTTATTTCAAAAGAATTAATTTTGAGGATCATGGAAACATTCAACCATGCTCTTGAAAAAACTGGCAGGAGTAGCAATGTCATAAAACTAGGCTTAGGATAGCTGGCTTATGGGAAGAAATCACACAGCATGTAAATGTTATAAATATATGATTAGGAATTTACAGTAATGATGTTATAATTTGTATTACCGTGTAACCAACCAAAAGGCAGTAAGCAATCATAAGCATGCATCTGAATGAATGATCACGTGGGAGGAAACCCAGGTATCCACTACCCAGGCCTGAAACTGCACGCTCTGCTCATTTTGGAGGCCCCTTCCGGTCCTCTCATAGTTATACCCTCCCCTCCTTGACTATGATGGGCAAGTACCACCTGTTTTGAAGATGACACCAAAGGAACTGTTTGAATGTATCCTTTGTATCTTGTTCTGTCACTGAATATTATGTTTGTAGGTTTTATTCACGTTGTTGTGTGCAGTGATTTTTTTTCATTACTTTGTAATACTCATTGTATTTCACAGTTTATTGCCACATACCATGATTTTTTTTGTCATGAAAAAATATCAGCTAAACCCAAGTTGAGGAACATTCTACACATCTTGCTGAAGACTCTTGGCACACATGTGCATGCGTTTACATTGGACATATCCATTAGAGTGGAATTGCTGTTCATAAGGCTTGCATACATTTAATTTTAGTGGATAATACCTGTTTTATAAAGTGGGTTCCAATTTACCACCACTGGAGTGCAACTGTCATTTCACATACCTGCCACATGTCCTGTGAGTCTTACAAATTTTAGCCTTTCTGGTGAGTGTGTAGTGATATTTAATGGTGGTTTCAATTAGAAGTGCCCTGATGACACTGATATAAAGCACTACTTCATTGGCTATCCTTTTTGTGAAGTGCTTGTTCAAGCCATTTGTCCATTAATTCCACACTCATTTTCTTTGGTAAGTTTCTAATGATTATGGGATTGATTCAGGACTGAGAACTTGTTAGCTATGTGTGTTGCAATAACTCGTACGTGTTGGTTTACGTTCAGTTTCTTGATGATGTCTTCTAATGAGAAGAAGTTCTTATTTGCCAGTTTTTTCCTTTATGGAAAACACTTTTGTGTTCTATCAAGAAATATCTGCCTACCCCAAGGACATAAAGATATTCTCTTCCATTATTATCTAGAACAGTACTGTTTAATATAGCAGCCACTAGCCACACGTGGATATTTAAACATAAATGAGGTAAAATAAAAACAAAGTAAAAATTCAGTGGTTGAGTTACACTAGCCATATTTCACATGCTCAAAACCAGTATATGGCTGTGGCTACCATCTTGGAGGGTGCAGATGTGAAGCATTTCCATCACCACGCAAGTTCTATCGGGCAACACTGCTCAATGGGCTCTGTAAGAAGGGTTTTCCTCTCACATTTAGATTGGCAATGCACAAGGTACAGATTGCTTGGTGGTGAGCCAGGAGTCATTTTGCTTTTCCCCAAGTGGATATCCAGTTGACCGGGCATAATTTTTTGAAAACACTGCTCCTTCTCTACTGCTCTGTGGTACAAACTTTCTTGTAATAAAAGTGTCCACTTACAAGAGGCTCTGTTTCTGGCCTCTTACCCTGTTCTATTATATTTCTATCTATCCTTGTATCAGTAACGTGTTCTCTTAATTACAATGACTTCGTAAACTTCTCAAAACCCAGTAGCTTATCTTAATGTTGGCCATTTTCACTTATATACATTCTGGAAACAATTTGTGAATTTCCACCAAAATATTAATTTTCTGGAAACTCTATTAGGGCTTCATGTTATCTACCTAACAATATGGGAAAGAACTAACATCATTGCATATATTTCCATTTACATTTATTTTATTGATGTTATATATTTTTCTGTATAGAAAATTGACATGATTAACATGACAGTGTCTTGCCCATTTTTAATAGAGATACACATTATTTTAAAATGCTATTTTGGTATTTTGTTCATTTTTTAAAACATTCGAATCGATAATAAAGTTATAGAAAAGTTTGAAAGACAGATATTTTATTCTCAGAACCTTGTGAAAGTAGTTTGCTTACCTGATGTCCCATTATCCCTAAATAGTTCAGTGTTCATTTCCTGTGAACAATGATGTTCTCCTACATAAACACAAAATCTCCTACAGCTATCAAAATCAGAAAACTAACATTGGCATAGTAATAATATTTAGTCCTCAGATCCTATTTACGTGTCTAGTTCTCCCAATAACATCCTATAGCAAAGTAATCAAGTTGAGATGTACATGTCGCATTCAGTTGTCAGAAAGAGATCCTTAGTCATTGACTTTCATTAACTTGGCACTTTTGTGGATCATGGCCCAGTGGTTTTGTAGAATGTTCCTCATTGGGATTTGTCTGATATTTCTTCAGAAATGGATTCAGGATTCGTATTTCATCGGAAAAGAAACTGTAGTGATGCTCTGTTGTTCTCTTGTATTCTATCAGGAGGCTTGCAGTTTTGATTTGTTCTATTACTAATGATTACTGCCTTGATTACTTGATGAATGTGGTGTCTGCCAGGCTTATCCACGTGAAGTTATTCTTTTTTCCCTTAATAATTACTTAATGAGTGTTTTCTGTGGGGAGGTGTTTTCAAATGAGGTAAATACCTTGTCTGTATGTATGTAGAGATGCACATCATTGGAGATTCATGGTTTTCTCTTTTACCTAATGGATTAGAATTCCATTTACTTATTTAACTTATTTTGATGCTCAAATTGTCCTCAATTTGGCCAACAGTTATAACCTTCAAAATGGCTCTTTTGATGTATTCATTGTTTGAGTGCCTTTTTCCTTTCAAGAGTACATAACAAGATAGTCCTGGGACATTTTTTACTTCTCCTGCACCGACCTAAGAATCAGCCATTTATCCAAGGATCCATCGTTCCTTTTTGTAGATAATAGTATTAAAATGTATATTAATAGTATTAAAATGTATATTGATAATGTAAGATCTGTGTACCACTGGGAATATGGCCACTCCTAGGCCTGCAATGGACAAAGTTAGGGAATACATAGAAATTTATTTATGCATGTATGTATATATGTGTGTGTGCACATCTCTATCTTTATAGATTGAAATATATTAGTACACACTGACATTTCTAATTCTGATCCAACATTACAGTGTTATTTTAGCTTTCTTCTCTTTTTCCATATTTGTTCATTCATTTTGTGACATTACAAAACCCACTGCCATTCTTTTGAATTGATTTACTTATTCGGTCCATCCCCAGCTGTAACTAATATCCCATTCTGCCCAGCATCCTTTACCCTTTGCATGGATGCCTTCCTCATCCTATTTAGGGTCCCTGCAGGTTCGGTCCTCATGGGCCAGCCTATCTGTCTCCCTGGATTCTCTGCTTAACCTGTTTACTCCACCTGGGCTCTGATGTCCCACTTTATGTCACCACAATGCTTGGACACCCTCTGCACCTTACTTGTACTCTGAGCCACCCACCAGGCCTCCTCCTCTGCATAGGCCTGAGGCCACATGGTGGATGCTTCCTATGGGCCTATTTCTTCCTCCTGCTGCTCTGGTTCCCAGATTCCACACTAAGCCACCCCTTCCCCAAGCAGACAGCAACATTGCTCTGCCATACATGACGGCTTTAGTAGTGAATTGTCTAGGAAGGAAAAGAAGGTAAAAGGGAATAGGTACCTTTTCACATTTCGTTATTGTTTGTTGCTGGTATGAAAGATGTTTTTAAATTTGGCATTTTTACTTTTATATTTTTATATTTGTAGCAAGGTTCCTAGATAGAGCAACCTCACTAAACATACTTATTAATTCTAATACATTATTTATAGGTTCTTTTGAATTTTCCAATACACAGTTATACTTGTAAATAATTTTAGATTTACTTCCGCAAGTTTAATTTGAATTCTACAGATTCAATCTCTATGAATGAACTCTAAGTAGAACAAAATCAAAGAGATGTAGATCTAGATACATCATAGTCAAATTTTAAAAACTCAATGTAAAAGCTATTTTTATTCATATAATTTCATTTCTGTTCCTTCCATTACTCCACTGTCTAAGATTTGTATATAATATTGTTGGTAGGTAACCTTTAACATATTCCACATCAGAGGGAAATCTCTCAACATTTTGCTATTGAATGTGTTTTCCTGATGTATTTTTAGACACTTTATCAGATTAATGTATCACTTTCTATTGCTAGTTTGCCGAAAGATTTTTATCATAGGCATATTATAAAAATGTTTTCTGAATGTATTGATTTAATTTTATAAATTCCCCTACTTATTGATTTGATGAATTATATTGATTCTCAATATTAAAATGACCTTGCTTTTGGAATAATTTCAATATATCTTGAGGTATTACTCTTTTTATTTTCTTCTTGATTCAGTTTGCTAATATGTTGTTTAGAATTTTGCATCTATGTTCATGAGTGATATTGATCTTAGTTTCCTTTCTTTAATGTTCTTAGGTTTTGTTGTCAAGATTCAGATTTTGTTTACTATTCTTCAGAAGACTTTGTATGAGATTGTCCTTATTTCTTCCTTAAAAATTTGAAGAATTCATTGGCAATGCTCTCTGGAACCAGAGTTTTTGTTTTGAGAAAGTTTTAATTGTGTGTTTATTTACTTTAATCATAGTAGTGCTATTCAGGTTTTCTATTTTTATTTGAATATGTCCTGAAAAGTTTTGCGTTTTTAGACATTTTCTAATTTTGTCTAAATGTTTAATCTTATTGGTCACTACCAAAATAATAGCAAGCTGCTGGCAATATCTCAGTTGTGTAAGCCTGTGATTTCAGTGAAGGCAAAGAAGCCCCTGGGAGGGCTTGTTAAAGGAAACCTAGACACTAACACGGAACTGTGAAACACTCTGAAATATTCTCTGTGACTTAAAAGGCTGCATGCATGGGCAGGGATGTGTGGGCGTGAGTTGGGGCATGACCAGGAAAGACACTGGAAAGGAGCAGGTCCCAGTCACTCACCTCTGGCTGACTGAGGTTATGCTCTGCAGGATGTAAAAGCTAAGGCTGTCTTGTAAACCGCGTGAAGTTTGCAGGCATGCCTTCCCATACACATCCACTGGCAAAGGGTAGAAGACATATACGCAACACAAAAGGAAGTCTTCCAACCATCATTGGTTGGCCACTAAATTATAGTGATCCAGGTGTGATTCCTAGGAAGCTAGTGTTAAAAATAAGAACAAGTATATTTTTTGAAAAGGGTAATCAGAGAATTCAACTGCCGCATATTTCAATATATAGAACCTACAGACTTAGTATAGGAAAGTAGCTAGCAAGTAAGCTGCAGCAAGAAAAATAAAACCAGCAATGGGAACAGATCTTAGGTGTGTGCATATGTGTGAAGGAATCTAATACCAGTATTGTCACAATATATTAACTAAAATGTCCAGGTTCCAACAAAAAAGTTTGAGATATGAGAAGAAACAAAATTTTGCCACATTAGCAGTAAAAAAGCAGTCAACGAAAAAATGTCCTTAAGGGGTCTCAGATTAGTACATAAAGAATATCTAAAGAATTAACACAGTGTGATAATAACGTCTCACCAAGTGGAAAATAGTGATAAAGAGATGGAAATTACATATACAAAAAAGAAGCAAATAGAAATTTTGGAGAGGAAAAGTAAATAACTGAAATGAAGACATCACTACATGGGCTGAGCAACAGATTTGAACTAGCAGGAGAAAACTGGTGAACTCAAAGATCTGTCAATAGAGATTACACAGTCTGAGCAATGTAAAGAAAAAAGAGTGAAGAAAGATAAACAGAGCTTCAGAGCCTTGTGAGACACCCTCAAGTACATCAGCATATGCATAATAGGAATTCTAGTAACATGAGAAAGATAAAGAGTCCGAAAGAGCACTTGATAAAAACAACATTTAAAAAATTCTCAAATTTGATGAAGAATATTAACCTACACACTCAAATTCTAAGTAGAACAAATCAAGTACAATAAACTCTAAGTTAAATAAACTCAAAGAGATCCAGACCCTGACATATCATAGCCAAAGTGTCAACAGTCAAAGATAAAAATCAAAACAAAACAAAACAAAACAAAAAACCCTTGAAAGTATCAAGAGAAAAATGACTAGAAACCTTGGAAGGCAGAAGGCAGTGGGTTTACATAGTCAAAGTGTAAAAAGAAAAAGACAGTCCACTAAAAATTCTAGATTCAGCAAAACTATTTTGAAAAAACAAGAAGAAATTAAGTAATAACCAGATAAATAAAAATGGGGAAAATGTGTCACTAGTAAACCTGCTCTACAAGAAATTCTGCAGGGAGTCTTGCAGGCTGAAATTAAAGGATTCAAAACAGTAATTCAAATCCACATAAACAAAGAGCACTACACTAGTAAAGGTAAATACTTAGGTAACCGGGAGGCGGAGCTTGCAGTGAGTGGAGATCGCGCCACTGTACTCCAGCCTGGGCGACGGAGCGAGACTCCGTCTCAAAAGAAAAAAAAAAAAAACGCAGGTAAATACAGAAGACTACATAAATACATTATTTTTCATTTTAACTATTTTTTTCTCCAACAAGATTAATGACATTTAGCTAGGCTGGTGTAGAAAGTAAGAGAGAATACTCAAATTACTACAATCAGGAATGAAAGGTGGGACGTCACTACTGACCTTCCAGAAATGAGAAAGATTATAAAGGAGTAGTACTAGGAACAAAGTATGCTGACAGATTAGATAGATTACATGAAATTAACTGATTCTCAGTAGGATGAAAACTACCAACACTGACTCAAGAAGAAATTGATAATGAGAGGAGATCTATAATAAGAAGGAGATTGAATTAGTAAATGAAAATGTCACAACAGGCTGAGCACGGAGGCTCACACCTGTCATCATAGCACTTTGGGAGGCTGAGGTGGGTGGATTGCTTGAGCCCAGCCTGGCCAAGAGAGTGAGACCCTGTCTCAGAAAAAAAAAAAAAAAAAAGGACCTTACGACAAGGAAAATCTCAGCCGTAGATAGTTTCAGTGGTGAATTCCACAAACATTTAAAGCAAATTTAATACATATCTTTCAAAAGCTACCCAAAAAATAGAAGAAGAGGAAATACTTTGCAGTTCATTCTATAAAGCTAGTATTATCCTAATATCAAAAAATTCAAACCCAGACAGAGAGGAAAACAGTAGACTGATAGCTAAATGTATAATATAGATATTAAGCATATGTTATTAATATATAATATATGATATATAATTAATATATTAATTATACATTATTGATATATAATATATGATATATAATTAATATATTGATTGTACATTTTATTATATATTATTTAATATTAATATATTTATATGTATAATATAATATTTAATATTAATATATAATGTTATATATTATTTATATATTACATATAATTAATTATACATTATTTGCATATATAATTAATAATAATAATATATAATTAATATATTGTTATATATAATTAAATTTATTATATAATAGATTTTCTCACTGGGAATCACTGTTATAGACAACAGTGAGAAGTGGAGTATTATTTATCAAGAGAAACACATACCTGCATTTACATGTCATAGAGGTAATTTTGATCACAGTGCAGTAGAGAAAATAGGGAGGGATTAGAAGACAGGGAAAAGAGCTGGAAGGCTGGAGGTAAGCTGGATATATAACAAACCAGAACAGTCACGAGAAATGGGAAAAATGAAAGAAGATAGTTTAAAGAAGGATTTTGGAAGGCGAGTTCAAAGAACCTGGATATAGATGAAAAAAACAAAGATGAAGTAAGAATTTAAAATTGCAGAAAATGCCAAGATTTGTGATAAGGAGAGTAGGATAAAGCAAGAAATCTTCTTTTTGTGTGTTCTTGGAGATAAATCATTGAGAATATTGGTGAAAATTACATTTTAGCCTTTATGTTACATGGTCTAAAACATGGATATGAGACATTGACAAAAATCAGAATTCATTTATTCTTTGCTCTTTTCCTATTCTAATTTTTAGATCAATCTACTGTGACTGCTTTAGCTTACTGTGAGTTTTGAGGTATTGGTGATTTGGTCAATGCACACTTCTCTGTAACTATGATAATGTAACTTTGGAAATGATATCCAGTTTGTTCACAAGTAGCAAGCACTTCTGAAAGAAGAATATCATATACATTATGACATGAATCCTTCCTTTAGAATGAAGTGGCACAACTTCTATTTCAACACACCTCAGTGAATAAATTCCATTTTTCTAATTATGGTTTATATGATAAAAGCAAAGTAGCAAGTGCTAACAAACAAATTAAACCCTTTCCTGATTAGCTTAGTGATAGAACAGTGGCAAAGCTTTGATTGGAAAATCACCCAGCCTCTTATGTGTAATCGTATCCAACTTGTTTTGATTCTTGTTTTGCCGTTTCTCTGTCATCTATGTCCTAGGAAATTGTATCCTCATGTTTTAGTTTAATGAGAAGAAATATTTTCAGGATGTATACAGCTGTGCTCTTGAACTTGTGTCATTTAAAGGGCAATAGAATGCTAATGTGACTAATAAAACAAAAATGGTTTTATAACAGTCTGCACGAGGACGCTAGTTTCTCCTTATCTTTTAAACTGACTATATTTGACAACTTAGTTTGTAATGATTGAAGTAGAGAATCACTGTGGATTCAAGTAGAAATAACAGTAAGACAAAGACATTCCTTACCTTTCAATAAACAGGTTGTCATGTTCTCCTTTTTTTGTAAGAGTAAATCTGTCAGGAAAGAGGTAAAAAAGTGTGTTTCTCTGAATATGGTGGTCTATAATGATTTTTGAATTACTCTGGAAGGCAAGAGGTTGCAATACAAAAATAATCCTTCTCTAGTAATTGATTTTTGTACTTTCATTTAAACACACAAAATTGGTTTCAGGGCTGGTGTATTACAACGTGCCATTGAGCAAGGATATTGATAACTCCAGTACATGAACTCTGCAATCTATCAGTTGCCATTTCTGCCCTCAGCACCTATATTTGGCATGCTAAAACCAGATCTGGATAGCTACAGTGACTATGTGTTCAGAGCTGACAACCAGGACACTTGGTCTATCAAATATAATTGTAATTATATGGGAACACTGGGTAAGAATATTTGAAATGAGGATGTTATAGAAGTTCTAAGACATATAGTTACTGTAGATGAAGCTACTTTGGGGAGAAAAGACCATTTTTATTTATTCTTTCATGTATTATCTCAATAAACAGTTGGTGACTGTATAATAGTCACTGAACACTAGAATTGGAAGTTGGGTATGGAACCATGACCAAGAGTCAGTCTCATATCTTTAGGCATCCTTAGCAACTCTTTAAAGGAGCAACGAGAAGGAGCAGACCCTATTGGCTTTGATCTTTTCTCCCCACTGGTTTTTTCATGTGAGGAGGGATTTGGTCATCATGGAGCATGGTCGTTATGATATGGATGAGAAGCTATAAATGAGCCTGGGAATCATCCGGACAGCAGGGCAGTGCAGGAGGACTCAGAGACCTGGCTGAAATGGCCGTCCCTCATCTGTGCCCAGCATTTCTGTTTGCTGCTCCTGAGGCACTCTCTACTCCTTCCGTGCCCTGCTTTGAGCCTCAGGAGGCTGATCGGCATAGACCAGATCCATGGCACCCTGCGAGGCACTCTGGGCTTGGCTGATGAGACCCACCAGGAGGAGACTGGAGCCCAAGGTCCCAGAGTTCATTTCCCTCTCTGGCCCCTCCATGCAGGGTCATGGAGGGCTGGTTGCATCACAGCCTGTCTCTATAGCTGTCTCTTAGAGGCACAAGGCTCTCTCAAGGTCCTGATAACCACATCCCCCCCATCAGGTCCGGAGTGACACAGGCTTCCACTGTTGTAAGTCACAGGGTGCCTCACCATCCCTTGCTGGCTTTCTTTAACTTCCACACAGTTTTATAAAAGGTCCCTTTATCAAACTTTAGTAATCCCATTTGAGTGGATCTTCTGTCCGCAGCCAGAGCCATGACTGATACTTAATGCAAAAATGTGGCAGCTATGTTGGCAAGAAACCAAGAGTGATGAGGCCACCACAGGTGGCACTGACAGACAAAGAGCCCTTGGTGCCTTCAGTTGCTAAAGGGCCCTGTGGTGGAGTCTGGATGCTGGCTATAGTTGGTCTCATTTATTTATTCATTAGAAAATGATAATATATAATCGATAATACACTCAATTTAAAATGAGGGAAAAATTATGTCAATAAGGTCCTTGCTACTAAAGAGAACCCTTGACTCTGCATCCCTGTGAAGCTTAGGGAAGACTCTTGTCTTAGTCCACTTGTGTTCCTATAAGGAAATACCTGAGACTGCGTGAATTATAAAGAAAAAAAGTTTATTTGGCTCATGGTTCTGCAGGCTGTACAGGAAGCATGGCACCAGCATCTGCTTGGCTTCTGGCGAGGCCTCGGGAAGCTTCCACTCATGGTGGGAGGAGAAGGGGAGCTGGCCTGTGCAGAGACCACATGGCGGGAGAGGCAGCAAAGGTCAGGGGAGAGGTGCCAGGCTCCTTTCAACATCCAGCTCTCAGAAACTAAGAGAGCGAGAACTCAGTCACCCCAAAGAGAGGGCGTTCATCTACTCATGAGGGACTCGCCCTCATAACCTAGACACCTCTCATTAGGCCTCACTTCCAACATTGGGGATCAAATTTCAACATGAGGTTTGTGGAACAAACATGCAAACTATAGAAACTGCATAAGATCATCTATTAAATTAATAAATGAAGAGTTAAACATCTCACTATGTGACTTTTACAGATACAGAAACTCCCCTACTCAATATACAATTTGAAATTAAAAGGATGATGAAACATATTCAATGGTGGGGGTAGGATAATTTTTCCATTACCACTGCAATGAGCAGTAAGTCTTCCCACAAAAAAAAGGTTTATATCCTTCTCCCATCACTATGAACTAGAGAAGATCGATACTGGCAGAGAAAGCTGCTAGTTTGGCAGAAAATACTGGCTCAGAGCAAAGAACTACAGCCATACACAGTCATTTCTGTTGACTAGTAAAGTGGCAGCCAGCACTTTGCAGAGCACGCGATGAGGGGAGGCAACAGCATCTGAGTTAAATTACTTTTTACCAGGACTATTCTTTGATCAAGTGGATGAAGTGAGGTTAATACCTTGGAGCAGCAAGTAATAAGAATGCTGATGTCAGGAGCAGACATACAGGGTAAGGGAGGAGTGGGTACAGAGAATATGCAAGGAAAAAAGGAAGAATCATCCTCATCTCTATTCTCCTGGAAAATTGACTAAGGATTAGCAAAGATAGTTATAAGAAATCCTTACACTGCATATTATTTTATGAGTACAAACCTGCTGTTCACATTTCTAATTTCATTATCAATAATTCCCAGGAAGTCATTTTCTGGTCTTCAGAAAGTGTCAAGAAGTTGCCTAGTTTTTGTCGCCTGCAAACTTACATGCACGTGCCCTCACATGCACACTGGTATGTCATTTTAGAAAGGCGATTTACATCTGCACATGCACTAGGGATCTAAAATTGCATCTCCCTGTGGAGGGGTCCCTGTATCCCCTTCCTTCCTGTCTCAGCTGCAGGCAAGAACTGATCCTGGTTCAACTAAATAGATGATGACTACTCACATTGTGGAGAAGAATATGGACCAGGAGCAGGCAAGAACTCCATGTGGGGTAACAAATTTGCTCCTCTGGGAGTTTGGAATCATGATACTGAGTCCCTCCATCTGTGAATGTGGCTGGCATGGAACAGAGTGTGGCAGGATGGCCTGGAGAGCATTGGCCTGAACACCTGAGACAAAAACGTGCGGTTTCCTCTTCCTTCCTCACAACCAGCACATCCCAGTGAAGCTCAGATGACACACTCTGCCCATGGCAAACCAAGGAGACTGGAGACAACTTGTGAACTAGAAGAGGCTTTTCAGGCCACACGCTAAATATACCAATGAACTCCAGGCTGTCAGAGAGAGAGAAGAGTTTTGCATGACACATTTTGGAGATGAAAGGGGAACTAGGAGTCACTTCTCTTTCTCTAGCCCCTTAGATTTCCCAGGAGAAGGGAGGCAGGATGCTGTATCCAATTACCGTAACAAGGATAAGGGAGTAGACATCCGTTAGAATGCAGGCAAAAAAATAATGTAACAGGAAAAAATAATGGACACAATACAGCAGAATTGCATTCTCCCTCATACAAATGCCCACAGGTAGACTGTCCAGAGCTGGCTTGGCAGACTCATAGGTCAGGATCCAGGTTCCCTCTATGTGGCTGTGATATTTAATTTTATATTTCAATTCGGCGGGACATGGTATCCAGTTATTTGGTCCACCACCCATCTGAATGTTGCTGTAAAAGAGTGTTTTAGATATGATCAACATTTATAATCATTTGACTTTAAGTAAAACCATATCATTCTCCACAATGTGAGTAGGCATCATCTATTTAGTTGAAAACCTTAAAAGCAAAGGCTAATGTTTGTCGAAGAAGAAAGGATTCTACCTCTAGACCACCAAAGGGAAATTCTACCTGAATTTCTAGCCTTTGGAATATAGACTGTAACATCCACTCTTAACTAAATCTCCAGCTTGCCAGCTTACTCTACAGATTTTAAACTTGTCAGCACCCACAGTTTTCAGCCAATTTCTCAAAATCAATCTCTGTCTCTCTCTGTGTTACACACACACACACACACACACACACACACACACACATGTTCTGTCTGTCTGGAGAATCCTGAATAACATAACTGTGGATCCACCATTGAAAGCAGCAGCCCTGAAGGTTTCTCCACTGGGCACAGCAGGAGGGAAGGGCAAGAGTGGTAACACCCTGGTGTTTCCAGCATCTGGAAGGACACAGACATGGCCCTGACTTTTTCTGCATGCCCAAGGGTAGCATGTACAATAACCAAATGTCTCTGAGTGTCCAAGCCGGGTTGTGAGTGTGTGAGGTGAGGGCCTCCTCCCAGCTAAGGCTGTGGGCAGCCACTCAGCTGGGTGTAAGAATGGAGGTGATTCTGGGACCTCTCAGAGCCAGTTAATGGCCCATCATCATCCAGCAGGGTAATCAGCATACATTATCCAAGCAGGGAGGACAGATTACTTATACTTTCAATAATGAATGATGTTAGATGATAACCAGGGAAGAAGCAAGTATAGCCACACTGCCCGCACCCCCCAGTCCCACCATATTAATATGGTGAGAGCCATCCCTAAGATAGGCAAAAGTGAATGGATCACTGAAAGAACGATGGATTAAATAAAGATCAACCTGAAAATCCTGAAAAGACTATCACAAGACATCAAGCTTTAAACCACAAACGGTTGTTGAGTGTATCTAATATTTTAATCACCAAATAGAAATGGAGCCTCAGATCAATAATAGAAATGAGGAAAATTGAGTGTTATTTTCTTTCTATGTGAAGTGAAATGGAGATAACCTTTTTAAAGTAAGAAATTCAGTGGCTTTACTACAGTCACAATATTGTACAATCATCACCTTTATCTAGTTCAGAAACATTTTCATCACCTCAAAAGGAAGCCCCATACCTGTTAAGCCGTCACTCCCTGTTCTTCCTTCCTCTAGCCTTGGCAGCCACCCATCTGCATTCTGTCTCTGCAGATTTACCTACCATTGATATGCTTTATCTATTATGGATATTTCTATGTAAGTAAACAATATGGGAGCTTTTTTGTCTGGCTTCTTTCACTGGACAGTATTTTCTAGGTTTGTCTACATTGTAGCATGTATCAGGACTTCATTTATTTTAGACTTTGAATACAATTTTAATTTATTTATATGCAACAGTTTGTGAATCCATTCATCTATTGCTGGGCATTTGAGCTGTTTCCATCTTTTAGCTATTGTGAATACTGTTGCTATGAAATTGCATCTACATGTATTTGTTTAAGTATCTGTTTTCAATTTTGGCAGAGGGTGGGGTGGTGTCTTTACCTCAGAGTGAAATTGCTGGATCATATGATAATTCTATGTTTAACTTTTTAAGGAACTGCCAAACTGTTTTCCACATTGCTGAATCATTTTACATTCTAGCAATTATATATTAATGCTCCATTTTCTCCACATCCTCAACACTTGTTACTTTCTGCTTTCCAAATTAAAATGAGGATTGATTCTGTTTATTAGAGCTGTCTTAGTGGGTATAAGCTGGTACCTCACTGTGGTTTTGATTTGCATTTCCCTAATTACTAATGATAGTAAGCATCTTTTTATGTGCTCCTTGGACGTTTATATCTTTTTCTTTGAAAAAATGTTTATATGAGTCCCTTGTTTATTTTAAATTGGGTTGTGTCTTTGTTATTGTTTAGATGTATGAGTTCTTTATATATTCTGGATACTAGACCCTTATTAGATAAATGATTTGTGAATACTGTCCTCTATTCTGTAGATTGTCTTTTATTTTCTTGAAAATGTCCCTTGATGCACAAAAGTTTTCAGTTTTCATAAAGTCTAATTTATCTATTTTTTCTTTTGTTACTTGTGCTTTTGTTATCAATTGATTTGTTGCCAAATGCAAGGTTCCAGCCATTATCCTGGCCTCTCTGCCTCTAGTCTCACCTCTTTCTCGCCTCCTAGAGTATTCGAGTTTTGCTGAATTTTATTTCTCTTTTCTATTACAGCTAGGAGGTTGAGTAAACAATATCTTAACTGTGGTTCATGATAAGAAAGCTAGAGGAGATTGAAACAAAAATGCAGAGGAAAGGCATGGAAGAGAGAGAGCACCTATTACTCACCAGTTGCTGCCTGCAGGGTCTTCATCATTTAAAAATCATATTCTATTTTTTCTTTGCTCAATATTTTTATAGAAAAGATTTCTCAGGAGAAAAATCTAAATTCTTTATGGTGGTGACCACACTTCCTGGTCATTTGCTGCTCCTTGTCAGCTGCTTTTTAATCTAGATAGCATAGATGATTTTAGAGCTCAGACTATATCAACCTGGCCAAGTTGTTACTAAAATAAACGAAAGTGTGAGAGACCAGGACCAAAAGAGCTTTGATCCCTGGCATGGCCATCTGGAGGGACTGTGAATGTACACTTAGCACATGTACTGCAAAGGATAGGAAAATTGGTGAGTATAAATTCAGCCAAAAAGCCAGTGTGGTGGACGACATGAGGTAGGGAGATGTCCTAGCTGCAGGCAGAAGGACATAGTGAGGACTCTAAACCAAGTGACACGTAGAAGTTTATACAGAAAGGCAGTGGACATTGGGAAAGTCTATCCTTAAACAGTGGAGCTCAATCTTAGGCAGAGTCCAGGTGCAGGTAGATACGAGGTAGACAAGAGGAAAGCTGTGGCAGTTGGTAGATGTTCAAAGCAAGATGGGACCCTAGTCCCAGAAGGCCAGTGTTACTGCGAAGCTGACTTAAACAAAATATAGGCATAAGGAAAAAGACAGAAGCCAGGTAGTAAACTGGGTTGCAAGACTGGAGAGGACTTTGAGGTGAAACTTATTAGACACCAAGTGCTAGATTTTGGAGCTCTTTAAATTTTTCTGAGTCAGGGATGGTGTAGACTGGGTGAAGGTCGATCTTCCAATGGGAGCCTGGTGTCTGGAGTCAAATACAGTAGGATTGGGCAGCACCTGAGAGCACGGGGTTAAATCCCCTAGTGTACATCATTCTGGAAAGGACCCACTCCTTTATGAATAAAGTCTTCACTGCTTCCCTTTCCAGTCTTATAAGCCCACCTGTGCTCCATTAGATATTGAAATAATTGTTTATGACTGTGCTTTATTAAATATCTTTCAAAGCAAATTAAATCAGTATCCTGCTGATTTGAAAATGAGGGCTTTTAAAGTAATCTTGGAAGATGCTTTTAATTGAGCATGTGGCAGAAAATTAACAAGTGAAAATCTATTGTTTCAACCATATCTTACTGACATTTGTTGTTAAAATTGAGACATCTCAAAGTAGCACATTTCACAGAGCTTCTGTTCTTCTAGTGCCTTTAATCATTCCTTGTAAAGTGCTGGAAAGGAAAGAAATACAATGCTGGAAAATTATAAAATAATAAAGACTTTGTGAAAATACCTGCTGTTGAAATTCAGTTAAGAGCATACGTGGATAATTTAAACAAAATAAAATTAGTGGTTCCAGATGGCTTTAAATGCAGTGCTGCAGGTGAATTAACTAAGGAACATATTCAACTACTGAAGATTATTTTTAGAGTACAAAAATAGAGACCTGGGAAGGTATCAGAACGTCAGAAAATAGGAAGTAGCATACATCTTTTTTAAAAGGAAAGAATAACCATGGTAATTATCCTAAATGTATAATTCTTATTAATGTTATAGAAAATAGTAAGATAGGCCGGGCGCGGTAGCTCACGCTTGTAATCCCAGCACTTTGGGAGGCCGAGGCGGGCGGATCACAAGGTCAGGAGATCGAGACCACGGTGAAACCCCGTCTCTACTAAAAATACAAAAAATTAGCCGGGCGTGGTGGCGGGTGCCTGTAGTCGCAGCTACTCAGAGAGGCTGAGGCAGGAGAATGGCGTGAACCCAGGAGGCGGAGCTTGCAGTGAGCCGAGATCGCGCCACTGCACTCCAGCCTGGGCGACAGAGCGAGACTCCGTCTCAAAAAAAAAAAAAAAAAGAAAAAGAAAATAGTAAGATAAACTAGTTCAGAAATCTGGAGTCTGTTGGAGCTATGAAAAGTAAAATTTACCAGTTTTTAAACATTGGTAATAATGTTTCTGGAGGAAGTTGCTTCCCCTCTCCTTCATTTGCACTCTTGCCTGCATGTGATTCCAGCCCCCACCGGCCATCTTTTGCTTTGTCATTTCTATTTCTTTGCTGTGCAGAATTTCTTTCCTTTCTTTGTTACCTGTGTCTTTCTCTCTAAATATAATCCCTCTCTGCCTTAGGTAATCGTCAGAGTTCAATGAGACAGGGTATGAAATACCTGCAGCACAGATCCCACACATTATTCTCAGTTAGGTATTGATTTTCTTTTTTTCTTTTTTGTGATGTAGTCTCTTTCTGTCACACAGGCTGGAGTGCAGTGGCACGATCTTGGCTCGCTGCAAGCTCTGCCTCCCGGGTTCCAGCGATTCTCTTGCCTCAGCCTCCTGAGTAGCTGGGATTATAGGCATGCGCCGCCCCATGCCCGGCTTATTTTGTATTTTTAGTAGACACAGGGTTTTGCCATGTTGGCTAGGCTGGTCTTGAACTCTTGACCTCAAGTGATCCACCGGCCTCGGCCTCCCAAAGTGCTGAGATCACAGGCATGAGCCACCGTGCCCAACCCTAGGTATTGATTTTCTGTTCTTCTGGGATCTTTCCTTCCCTTTCCTTCCCAGCCTTAGTTCTGCTTCTCTGCTGTACTCAGTTTGGTTTACTCTCTACCCTCCAAATAGGAATTTCAGTTTTCTAATTATGCAAAGTTAATTCATCAAATATACATTGAAGAACCACCATAGTGAAGACACCAGGATGGGAATTTTGATGGACATGAGGGTGTGGGAGTCACTCCACCTATTAAGAGTCCACAGTCTCTGTGTCATCCCAGACTTGGAAAGGCTGCTTCTTGTCTTACCTCTCACCCTCTCCCATTGTATTCTGCCTCCCCAGGAACATCATGCCCATTCATCAGGCCCTCACTCAACCTGCAGCTTCTGGGGTGGCATTTTACAAACATGGTCTAAAGAACACTTGGCTTGGGGTTTTATGATGTTTTTTCTTCATTAAAACAGGGATAAGTGGTCAAATACACTGGGAGTTGCTGATTTATATGAAGTTAATTAGATTTCTTTACCACAGGATTTCTCAGCACTTTTAATATCCTAATCTGCATTTAGAATAGTCAAGTGGGGTCTACCGTGTCCAGAGTTTTAGATTTGCTTTTGAGTTCAGGTTTGATTGTGTAGACCCACAAAAGGGATTTCTGTTTCACACCTTGGAAAACTCTGTCCAGAGGTACCTACTGTATCATTAATTTATGGTGATTGGTAGCATTGTTTATATCATGTTTATGTGTCTCATTTCTTCAATTAAATTGGCAGTCCTCCTGTTTATAAAGACCGTGGCTTATGCTTCTTTGTACCTCATAACACTACTCACATTGTCCTGTCTGCTACGTACAAGGTACAATTTCAAATAAAAATGAACTACTATTTATCCAGAACTTTTCATATGTAATCTACAGAGGGGATACAAAAGAAACAGTGTATTAAGTCTATTTTCACACTCCTGTAAAGAACTTCTTGAGACTGGGTAATTTATAAAGGAAAGAGGTTTAATTAACTCACTGTTCAGCATAGCCCCGGAGGCCTCAGGAAACTTACAATCATGGCTAATGGTGAAGGGGAAGCAAGACATCTTCTTCACAAGGAGGCAGGAAGGACTCCTATAAAACCATCAGATCTTGTAAGAACTCACTCACTATCATGAGAACAGCATGGCAGAAACAACCCCCATGATTCAATTACCTCCCCCTGGTTTCTCCCTCGACACGTGAGGATTATAATTCAAGATGAGATTTGGGTGGGGAAACAAAGCCTAACCACATCACTGAATTTCAGGAAAGCTTACCAACTTGAGCAGTTATTTGGTGAAGACCAGAAGCAAAACTGGATGCCAACATCTCTACATCTCTGCACCAGGCTTTCCACAGGAGCAAAGAATTCATGCAAGAGTGTCCACTTTATAGGGGTGAGGAAGTTATCCAAATACGCATAACACAAATAACTACAATCTTGATGTTCTCTGGGGTATTAATTATAGCATACAACAGTTCTACAAAATAAAAATAAAGGAAAAACAACTTTCCACAACTTAGATAACTAACACGTTGGTCAGACCACAGGATATAAAAGGATGGGTAGTTCCTGAGGTCAGAGACAAACACACTCACTCCACTATAAGCTGTTTGATTTGGACCAGATTACTTAACTTCACTGGAGCCTTTATCTGTCTGGTAGAACTCACTACTCTGTTTGCAAATTAAAGTGTTTATTTTGTCCCTATTCCCATGAAAACAAGATCATATTTTACCAAAATTGCCACTTTCATTTTTGTCTTTTAATGTCACCTAAAAAAGAAATTCCCTTATTCTGAGGGATATTTTCTGTCCCAGTTTTTCAGTGCATTCTTGCACTGCTATAAAGAGATATGTGAGTCTGGGTAATTTATAAAGCAAAGAGATTTAATTGGCTCATGATTCCACAGTCTGTACAAGAAGCCTGGAAACATCTGCTTCTGGGCAGGCCTCAGAGAGTTTTACTCATGGTGGAAGACAAAGTGGGAGCAGGAACTTCACATGGCCAGAGCAAGAGGAAGGAGTAGGGAGGTGCTACACACGTTTAAACAACCAAATATTGAGAACTCTATAGCAAGAACAGCACTAGGGAGATGGCTAAACCATTAAAAACAGCACCCAATTGCCTTCTACCAGACCCTATCTCCAACACTGGGGATTACAATTTGACATGAGATTTGGGTGGAGACACAGATCCAAACCATATCATTCTGCCCCTGTCCCCTCCAAAATCTCATGTTCTTCTCATATTGCAAGATACAATCATGCCTTCCCAACTGTCCCCCAAAGTCTTAATTCATTCCATTATTAACGCAAAAGTCCACAGTACAAGCTCTCATCTTAGTCAAGGCTAGTCCCTTCTGCCTATGAGCCCGTAAAATAAAAAAACAAGGTAGTTACTTCCAAAATACAATGAGGGTATAAGCATTGTGTGAATACTCCCATCCCATTCCAAAAGTGAGAAATTGGCCAGAAGAAAGAGGCTACAGGCTGTGTGCAAGTCCTAAACCCAACAGGGCAGTTATTAAATCTTAAAGCTTCAAAATGACATCCTTTGACTCATGTCCCACATCCAGGGCATGCTGATGTAAGGGGTGGGCTCCCAAAGCCTTGGGCAGCTCCACACACCCCTGTGACTTTGCAGGGTTCAGCCCCCATGGCTGTTCTCTTGGGCTGGCATTGAATGACTATGCTTTTCCAGGCACAGGGTGCAAGCTGCCAGTGGATCTACCATTCTGTAGTCTGGAGGATGGTGGACTTCTTCTCACAGCTCCACTAGACAGTGTCCCAGTGGGGACTCTTTGTGGGGAATCCAATCCCACATTTCACCCCTATACTGCCCTAGTAGATGCTTTCCATGAGGGCTCTGACCCTGCAGCAGGCTTCAGCCTGAATATCCAGGCTTTTCCATACATCCTGTGAAATCTGGGCAGAGGCTAACAAACCTTACATCTTGCACTCTATCCACCTATAGGCTTAACACCATGCGGAAGCTGCCAAGGCTTATGGCTTGCACACTCTGGAGCAGTGGCCCTAGTTGTACCTGGGCTCCAGTTAGCCAAGGCTGAAGCTGGAATAGCCTGGATGTCAGGAGCAATGTCCCAAGGCTGCACAGGTCAGTAGAGCCCTAGGGATGGCCCATAGAACCATTCTTCCCTCCCTAGCCATCTGGAAATATGATGGGAAGAGCTGCCACCAAGATTTCTGAAATGCCTTTGAGGTCTCTCCATTCTCTTGGCTATTAAAATTCAGCTCATCTTTACTTATGCAAATTTCTGCAGCCAGATTGAATTCTTCCCCTGAAAACAGGTTTTTATTTTCTGCCACATGGCTGGGCTGCAACTTTTCCAAACATTTACCCTCTGCTTCCTTGTTAAATATAAGTTCCAGTTTCAGGCCATTTATTTGCTCATGCATATAAGCACAGGCCGTTAGAAGCAGCCAGGTCACATCTTGAATGCTTTGCTGCTTAGAAATTTCTTCCACCAGATACCCTAAATGATCACTGTCAAGTTCAAAGTTCCAGAGATTCCTAAAGGCAGGAAATCATGCAGCCAGGCTCTTGACTAATCCACAACAAAAGTTACCTTTATTCCAGTTCTCAATAAGTTTCTCATCTCCATCTGAGACCTAATCAGCCTGAACTTCATTGTCCATGTCACTAACAGCATTTCGGTCAAAACAACTTAACAAGTTTCTAGGAAGTTCCAAATTTTCCCTCATCTTCCTGTCTTCTTCTGAGCCCTCCACACTCTTCCAACTTCTGCTTGTTACCCAGTTCCAACATCACTTCCACATTTTCAGGTGTCTTTTTAGGAATGCTCCACTCCTCAGTACTAATTTTTTGTATCAGTTTATTCTTACACTATTATAAAGTAATACTTGAGAATGGGTAATTTATAAAGAAGAGTGGTTTAATTGGTTCTGTACATGGTTCCACAGGCTGTACAGAAAACATGAAACCATTTGCTACTGGGGAGGCCTCGGGGAGTTTTGCTCATGTTGGAAGGCAAAGTAGGAGCAGGCATCTTCATGCCAGAGCAAGAGGAAGGGTGAGGAGGTGCTATACACTTTTAAACAACCAGCTATTGTGAGAACTCAGTAATGAGAACAGCATTAGTGGGATGGTGCTAAACAATTAGAAACTGCCCCCATGATCGAATCTCCTCCCACCAGGCCCCATCTCCAGCATTGAGGATTACAGTCTGATACGAAATTTGGGTAGGGACACAGATCCAAATGATATAATCCAGGAAGTGTTAAATTAAATTGAATTTGGTGTAAAGCTGCCTCTGTACATAGTGAACTGCAACCTGAGTATGTAAACGAAATGCTAACTTAACAGTATATTTTTGTAACAAATATTTGAGTTTCAGCTAATCACAGCAGCTGAGCTTCAGCCAATTACAGTCTGCCAACTGATCAGACCATGTCCATATAAGGCAAATGCTGGAACTATTACCAATCAAGCTGCTTTCCTATGTCACTTCCCTTTTCCGTTTATAAATACGACCAGCCCACAATCTTAAATGGAGCTATCTGGACCTCTGCTTGGTTAGGGTGCTGCCCACTTTATGAGTCGTTATTTGCTCAAAGAAACTGCTAAAAGTAACTTGTCTAAAGTTTTTTATTTAACAGAAGTTATCAGAAACACTGACATAATTATGACACAGATGTTGGGAGGGACTTAACTAAACTGTGTGGATTGGGAATGGTGTTCATCATGCATGTTTGGCAAATTATGATACCAATACAATAAAAGTTAAATTTAGAGATATAGGAGGAGATGAAAAATGAATATAGTAAAAATATAATTAAGTAGTGCCAGTACAAAAACCGTAATAAAGATCATGTTTGCAAATGCATTCAAGCTATAAAAAACAAATAACAGACCATGAAAAATTTGTATTTATTGTCATAATTAAACAACTTTTGAACTCTAGAGTTTTATGTAGTTTAACAACTCTACTACTATAATTTTGTTATAAAAGTCTTAGAGATATGAGTTATTAAATTTGATTTTAAATGTTAGATGTGAGGGACAAAATTGTTCATTTGTCTCTATGAGTATTAGCTTTCTTATTTAGTAAGGCAGGAAAAATGTGGTTTGCCTAGATAAAAGAAATACTGATGCTTGACAATTTTAACAACTGTCAGAAATTTAATTATAGTGAAGTATGAATATTTGCAATGAAATATTAGATTATTTCAATATCATCTAATTTTTGTCGTGTTTAAATCATCACAAAAACAAAGATTTTTATAATTCCCATTAGCTTCTGATAGTACTTTTAATTTGAGATTTATCATTGTTATTATATTCATAGTAACTGGTCATTAGTGGGAATTCAGTTTCTTGATAATATTTGAAGGAGAACTTTGAGTTGGCTTTTAAAACACCATATGGCTAAGATACACTATTTAAAAGCATATGGCAGGCTGTCTAGCAGACAGCTACAACCATGTCTCTTGTCACTGGATATGGGTTCTTGTCTTAGTCCTTTTGGGCTGCTATAACAAAATACCACAAACTGGGAAGCTTATAAACAACAGGAATTTATTTCTTAGTCTGGAGGCTGGGAATTCCTAGATTAAGGGACTGGCAGATTCAATGTTTGATGAGGGCCCACTTTCTGGTGGACAGATGGTGCCTTTTCTCTGTGTCCCACAGTGGAATGAGTAAATGAACTTCCTTGGACCTCTTTTATTAGGGCTCCAATTACATCCAAAAGCCCACATCTTCTAATACCATTACCTTGGGGGTTAAGATTTCAACATATGAATTTTGGGATGACACAAATATTCAGATCATAGCAGTGCTGTTGATGACATAGAGCAAGAATTGTCAAACCACAGCTTGCGGGCCAAACTGGGATTGCTGCAAGTTTTTGTAAATAAAGTAGTTTTGGAACATGGCCATGCTCATTCCTTTACATAGTGTCTATGGCTCCTTTTGCACTGTAGTGGCAGAGTTGAATAGTTATGACACAGACTGCATGGTCATCAAAGCCTAAAATACTCACTACTTGGACCTTTCCAGAAAATGATTGTCTGCTCTGATACAGAGGATTGTAGTGGAAGGGCACCATTTTTCCCTGTCCAGCATCCAATTTTTCTTTTTCTGGTAATAGCTCCTGTTTTCCCTTCGGAACCAACCTCCTACATCCCAGTCCATGTTCTTTGATTGGTCCAATTATGCTCCAGCTCCAGGAATAGGCACCTGTCCCTACCTTGGACAATTAGAGTTCAGGAAGGGGCACTTTGTTTACTTTGGGCCAATTCAGGACCTTTGATAATGGCATGTTTGTTCAATTAATGATTTTTTTGTTTTCTAAGTTCATAAGATAACTAGATTATCCTATGTTCAGGGAGGCTACCTAAGAATAAAGATAACCAAAGGAAATGAGTCAAGCACTGAAGGGAAAGAGAGGAGATGGAACTGTGTATCTCTATCTCTATCTCTCTCTCTCTGTGTCTCTATCTCTCTCTCTATCTCTAATGGTTAATATTGACTATCAACTTGATTGGATCGAAGGATGCAAAGTATTGTTCCTGGGCGTGTGTGTGAGGGTGTTGCCAAAGGAGATTAACATTTGAGTCAGTGGACTAGGAGAAGCAAACCCACTCTCAATCTGGGTTGGCACAATCTAATCAGCTGCAGAATAAAAGCAGGCAGAAGGTGGCCAACATGGTGAAACCCCGTTTCTATGAAAAATACAAAAAATAGCTGGTCATGGTGGCACACGCCAGGAGTCCCAGCTACTCGGGAGGCTGAGGGAGGAGAATTGCTTGAACCCAGGAGGCAGAGTTTGCAGTGAGCCAAGATCACACCACTGCCCTCCAGCCTGATGATAGAGCAAGACTCCATAAAAAAAAACAAACAAAAAAAGCAGACAGAAGAACGTGGAAGGACTAGACTTGCTGAGCCTTCTGGCATCCATCTTTCTCCCATACTGGATGCTTCCTGCCCTCGAACATCAGTCTCTAAGTTCTTCAGCTTTTGGACTCTTGGACTTACACCAGTGGTTTGCCAGGGGCTCTCAGGCCTTGAGCCACAGACTGAAGTCTACACTGTCAGATTCCCTACTTTTGAGGTTTTGTGATTCTGACTGGCTTCCTTGCTCCTCAGCTTGCAGATGGCCTATTGTGGGACTTCACCTTGTTATCATGTGAGTCAGTACTTCTTAATGAACTCATATATATATATATATTCTATTAGTTCTGTCTTTCTAGAGAACGCTGACTAATACTCTATCTCCATCTCTATCAGCTCTATGTCTCTAACTCTACCTATCTCTCTAGAGCCCAAATCTTGATATTATACCATGTGTTGGGGATACAGCCCAGTCATACTGAACCCCCTCACCAATCTGAATCCCCCTTTAGGTCAGCTGTTGATCCCTCCTAAGTAAATAATTCCACTTGGTAAATTTACTAAAAGTCATTGAATTTTTACTTGAAATAGATGAATTTTCTGATGTGTAAAACATGCTTCAATAAAGTTATTTTTAAAATGAGGCCCAAAAGACAAAAATAGGATGAGAATGAAATCGACAACAATGCCTATAAAATATTTTTTATTAAAATAATTTTTCTAGTGAGTAGCAGGTACACAGTATTAATAATATTACCATTTATAGTGAAATACAATACATGTAAATTAATTGCCTGCTGGTTAAGGAGAAACAAACCATATAAGATATTCTTAGGACAACTGGAGTAATCTGAGTGTGAGGGATTTTAGGTGGCATCATGGAAGTATTTTTAACTTTCTGATATACAGTAATGATACCAAATTTTATGGGAAAATGTACATGGTGTAAAGAGAGAACATTGAAGTATTTAGAATAGTAGGATAATAATAATTTTAAAACCTGGGCATTTACAGTATTTGATTATTACGTAATACTCCACTGATTGCAAGATGCGTCATTTTTTTATACCTGAAAAAGAGAAAAAATGCTGCTAATAAGAATGATACAATGCTTTTACATTAAAACAACAACAAAAGACAAAAAGGAAAAAAGGAAGGTCCAATGAATCAAACGAAGTCCTAGAACTAGAAACCAGAAGGTGCAGCAAAGACCATTGGGAAGATGTGATCTGAATCCTCCTGCCTTTTCATCCATTATGAGTGGGGTGAAAGAATTGAAAAATAGTAAGATTTTGGTGGGGTAGGCAGTTTTCAGCCTCAAATGCATTCTGTTAGTTTAATGTTTGTTTTATATTATGATGTATCATTGACAAGTATTATTCAATAGCATTGCTTTAAGGGATGTACCAAAAGAGTTGAGCTGTATAACACAGATGGCCAGGGTGCCAGGAAAGGTGCAGTTAGCTGAGTGAAAGAAACCTGAATAGGCAGATGACTTGGAGAACGTGTTGGATGGGTGCCCCTGACACATACAAGCTACATGTGATGAGTAGAATCAAGATGCAATGTCTGGTTTCTGGAAAATTTTATGCTAGTGTGAACAACACTACTGAGGAAGGTGGTCAGCCAAGTGAGAGGATGGCATCCAGGGAGGAGATTCAGGAGAGCAGGGGCGGCTGCAGAAAGTCATTTGGGGACCATGGTCATGATCCAGGTGAGAGGATTAGGATGTAGGGCAGAACTGTGCATGGGGCAAATTGGCAGAGTTAGAAGCTGGCAGAGTCTGGACAGGTTTGAGAGAACATCTATTAGTTTCTTTTTTTTTTTTTTTTTTAGTTTCTTGAACTGAGAGAGAATGTTGTTGCTGGCTACCTAGTTTCTTATGGAAGCACCTGGGTGGATAGAGGATTCATCTACTTCGATGAGGGCACTGAGGAGACAGGTTTAAGGAGAAGGAAGCTTGGGTTGTGAAAGCACAGGGTGAGAAGAGAAAGGCTGAGGTCTGAGGGCTGAGTGTTGCCAAAGTTTCATGGTGAAACAGAGAACGTATCATCAATGAAGACGGAGAAAGAGCTGGAGAGTGGAAAGTTACCTGAGCATGGGCTGCCGTGGAAAGTTCAGAAGAAGGGAGTCTTTCACTGTGTTAAGGCTAATAAGCGATTAGGAAGAATAACATGCTAGTGACCTTGCCATATTATTACAGTTTTCCGAAAGATATTTAAAATAATTTAAAACTTGGTGTTTATCAGAAGGCAACAGTATAATTATGTCCAATTAAGGGTGACAGTCAAACCTATGATACGATTTCCTTGATACTATTAAAGGGCCACTTTAGGCTGTATGAAGTACATGCTTCCAACCGTACCGCTTTTTTAAAAGCACATTTAAGACATAAGACACAATGGAGTTATTTTCTGTTTCACTTCTTTTTTGCTTTATGGAATGAGATGACCGGGAATGGAAGAAGAGCAGATAATTTACAGGGATGATGATCTCTAGCTGTTGAAATGGCTGTTTGACCTATACTAGCAAAATATTTAGCAATTTTGCCCAGTTTATCCCATAGCATCTACAATGTCAGTGAAATCCTCCTTTTCAACAACTATTTTAAAGATGTCCATGGATTTCCCAGCAAAGAATATCACACAGGGGATATTCTGGGCTTGGAGGAATGCTGGGGGGGAGTGGAGAACACATAGGGAATGCAAACACTACATTTATTTAAAACCGGGGAACAAGCTAAAAAGAAAAAGAACTTATCTAAAAAGCAGCCTCAACGGAAGTTTTAAGAATCGGTGAAAATATAATCTAAACCCTCATGCCCTTGAAAGTGGAGATGCTGGTATTTTTATGGACGACTTGGATGTCCAGAGGGATCCTTAGTGAAAAGTCAGTGGCTGCAGCAGCTTGACCTTCCTCTGTGCCTGCACAGGGCCGGATGGGAGCAGTGCTCACCCCTCCACATGTGCCAGTGGGCACCATCCGATGGGCTTTTTGGACACCTCCCACTGTGCCTCATGTTAGAGTGTATTTGTGTTCATACTTTAATTATTCGAAAATTCCTGACAGGTCAATCTCAGTTAATTTTAATAATAAAAAACATTTTCTAAATGTTAGTGATAAACACGAGTGTGGTGCATGTCTCTTTTATACTGAGTAAACATCTCTATTACCATTCTGCTTCTCTGTGTGAAAAAGTTCTGTTTTTGGATGTACAGCAGCTGGCTTTAATCCATTTAACGAAAGATACATGAGATGTTAGCTGGCGAAGAAAAATATCTGCAGTGGCTGCCAATTATTGTGCCTTTACTTCTTCCAAAATTGGGCACTGATTGCCAATTCTCATGATAGGATGGAACTTTCATGCCGTTATGCACTTGCGTTTCTTCCTTAAAGCCTAAATATCTAATCCTTTTCTAGTTAAGAAAGTCCTTTTCCTTTTCTTTACCAAATCTTTAAAAATTAACATTCTTTTTGTCTTTTAAAAAGCCCTAAAAGGAAATATTTTCTTTAATGCTGCCTATTAGACAAGCTGAAACTATTTCAAAATAAGGTGGATTAGCTTTCAAAAGGGGGAAAAGTACTGTACAACTTTCCTGCTTGTCGTCTTCAGGGAGGCAGCTCGGGCTGGATTCTAAGTTGGTGTTGTCTGTGTTCCCTGGTAAAAGGAACTTTAAAATGAACTAATGATAAAATAAGGCAAACTGTGGCTCATTGGTATCAATTTGAAAGCTCTTTTATTTTTATCTGGAGTCCAGTGAAGAAGAAATAATTGTATAGGAAAGGCATTAAGGTAGTGCAGTCTCCATCTATAAGCGGAAGTGATTTCAGACCAATAGATTGGCTACCTGAGAGCTAAGTGATTTGATCTGCATCTTTCCTGTGCATTTGAAACCATATCTCTTGTGTGGCTCATAAGCATTTGAAAGACCCCAACATGACATTTTCTTAACCTCAAGTAATTAATCCTATCTGGCCAGTTCTGGTGTATTTAGATACCAATGTCGAAAAAATGCTGATGACTCTCTGGCATTGCAATTTGTGCTTATGTACAGGAAAGTTACTTGTCTTCAGGATTATAAAACTTCATTAGGAGAAACAACAATGACTGGTTGTCTCCTCCAGGGAAAGTGTTTTGTGTTGCTCAAGGAAGATTTCAGAAGATACCCTGAAGGTTTTCAAGTAGCACATATAGTCACATCCTTTAAAAGTTAATTTTAGGCCATTACTTATCTTCAAAAGGGCAATAGGGCTGGATGGCCCAATATCTGTCGGTTAACATGCAAATGGCATCAGGTGGCATGTTGTGGAAACTTCATGCACTTATTCATCCATCCGTCCATCCGTCTGTCCATCCATCTGCCCATTCATCCATCAATCCATCTGCCCATCCATCCATCCATCCATCCGTCCGTCCGTCCGTCCATCCGTCCATCCATCCATCCATCCATTCGTCTGTTCATCCATCCATCTATCCATCCATCCATCCATCCATCCATCCATCTATCCATCCATCCATCCATCCATCCATCCATCCATCCATCCATCCATCTGTCCATTCATCCATCCATCCATCCATCAATACATCCATCCATCCATTCATTTGTTATTTTATTTATTCAACAAACAAACATTGAAAGCTTTCTATGCACAGGAGTTTTTGTTAGTTTCTGGGTACAAAGAAAAGTAACACACAAATCTTCCAGTTTGGTGGGAAGACAAACATAAACAGACAATTATAGTGCAGTTTAATTCTAGAAAACTATACAAAATATATGAAATACCCAAATCAGTAATGTGTGAACATGAGGAGGTCCTGTTCTGCCTAAATCCCTTCCAGAAATTTGATTTAAAGAAATAATCTTTTGTTTTCCCCAAGAAAAAGTAAAGCATGCGTGTAAAGCATACCCACTTACCGTATTTATAGGTCCAGGGAGTGGGGACATTTTGTGTATACTGAACATGAACACTGCATCTAAAATCTTAGATTAATAGTAATCACGATGAATAAAAAATGATAACAAAGTTGGAAAGCATTTTATGGATTTAAAGAGAGATTTAACATTTAGCCTTGGAAACTTAGGACTCATATGAAATGTATTTATAATGGGTTATTTATGGCAATAGACATTTTCACACAGTGGTTTTAATTGAGGATGCATGGTATTAGGAAATAAAACTGTCAATCTTGCTATCATAAAAGAACACAACATTCAAAGATATGCCTTTAGAGAAGAAATTATATCCCCAAAGCAAAAATCTACAATTTGAAATATGTTCAATATTAGAAAACACTCCATAAAAGAAAGCAACATATTTCAAGCAGCATGTTGTAACTGATGACAGTTAAAAGTAAAATGCACGGGAAACTTTTTTTAGCATAAACATATGTTCTTTTTCCAGCAAAAAGCATCCAGTCTTTACCACTCCATAGAAAATCCTGCCATTTTGTAGGCTGTCAGAGAGAATGGCATAAAAATAGATTATAAAATGGCATTTCCATACTAAGCCTCAAGATTTTAGATTTTTATTGTCGTAAATATTTATGGTAAAGAGCACAATTAATTATGCTTCATGAAACGGAAATAGTTACCTACATAAAATTCAGACCCTGAGATTTCTTTTAAGCATACACAGGCTTTGTTCCTTGACAGGCTATGTTCTTCTGGCTCCAAAAATTACCAAATTCTGGAAGCATTTTGGAGACGATATTTACATAGCAAAGTCACCTAAATGGATTAGGCCTAAAGTTGATAATTCAGTTGTCAAATACGTATTTGTATCACACAAATGTCACCATTTTCCATTTATTTTTGCATCAGGTACTCTCTTCCAAGGAGTGGAACGTAGACCATTTTACCTTGTACCTTCTAATGCAGGAAAACTCTAATTAGATATAAATGAGTTTGATCAATGAATAATTAACTTCTATTAAAGTTTAAGTAGATTGCCTGACCTGGACACTCTATTCTGAAATTCATCTGGTGTACGTCTGATATTTAGTGTTAAAGCAGTTGGTGCCAGAGGGGATCCTTCTCAGTCCTCCCACTGAACAGAGTTGAGTTAGCAAAAAAGTTCATTTTACAGTCAACTTTACAGGGCTCAGCAGACCATTGTGTACAATTTTACCATGAAATTTAACCTACAATAGGCAGATCATGCTATTGACATCTGAGAGGCTACAAATCTTATGGAGACAATAGGGATCCTTAATCGAGCCTCTTCGAATACTATGTTGGCCTATTTCTTGTGATCTGAATTTTTAAGCAAACTTTCAAGTGTCACTAAGCAATTATCGATACACTTTTTCAAATATTCATTTGTATTTTATTTCACACCTATGATGAACTGACAATGTGCTATTTGCTGGGCATAAAAATATGAACCAAACCTAATATGATTCTTCAAGGAGCTCATAATATGATACTCAGAAGGAAGCATGAACATTTAAAATGCAATGTGAAAGTGCTGTATTAAAGGTTCGTAAGGTGCTGAGGAAGCATAGCACATGCAACCCCTAATAATACCTGGAAGAATAGTAATTAAAAATCTGAGCCTTTACAAATAATTTTTTCTAGCAACACTTAATCCCATGAATGTAAGAGTGGGAGGAGATTGGGATAGGCAATACCGTGAGGGGGTGTGAAGGTGTCTTACACTTGAGATGAGGCTTATGAGTGTTGTACTTAGAAAGTTTTTCTCACGTACATATTTGATCTTTTGGTCTCAATTATCCGAGTTAATTTATTTAAAAATTAATTGAGTAATTACAACATACCTGGTGATATTGAGGGTAAAGGTAAAAATAAAATAAGACATAGATCCTTATTTTTCTCTTATAATTTTCTATAATGGTATCAGTTACTGCTAATAACATGAAAACTATTTTGGAGAAATTGAAGTACTGAACTTTTAGAAACCCTGACTTTTCCTAGAGTTTGCTTTGAATAGCTACCAGATTTTGTATAAAAGTAAGAACCCTAAACAAAAATAAATTTGAGGGCAGCAAATAGATTAATATTTTTGGTGTTTATGCCACCCATCTTATTATTCACTAACTTTAATACATAAAATGTGTAAAAGTTACTTCTGTGGATATCTATAATGTTCTTTCATAAAACTGCTACCACTTACTAATATAGAAGATATCACATTATGAACATAAAAGTTTTATACCATCTCATTGATCATTTGTAACAATCATATGAGGCACATATGTTATTTCAAGATCAGAAAATGGAGGTGTCATGCTAGACTGCCTATTGACTCCAGTAGGAATAACACTGTGTCCTAGAGGCCAAAGAGAGCACCCAGTGGATGAGAGATAGGTTTTAATGGGGGTACTTCCATACAGGGCAGTCTAACGGTGGTGGGCTGGACAGGAACACCATTGCTGTTGGTTTAAAGCATGCAGTGTATATAACATTTTCACACAGCATCCTCCACCTAGCAACCTTCATTTAACCCAAAACAAAGAGCCTTGATCCCCTGCATGGCCTGTGTTCCATGGGATGGGTGAGGGGTTTGTATTTCTTTATAGATAAGGAGTGGAGCTCCACATTGGCCAATCCTGGATTCCTTAGCTAAGAACTTTGAACCAATACTCTTCTTAGACCATGGAGTTGTTCTTGAGATATGCTTCACTTACGGCTGTCAGATGCCTCTGCCATACAGGAGGCCTAGTTCAATAGCTGGCTCAAGTTTACCTATCGAGTGAGTAAAATAATAGGGGTTCAAAGCAGGATCCGTCTGAAATTAAAGGTAAGAATCTTCTCTATTATGATAAGGTGACCATGCAATTAATTTTACTAATCAGGACACTTGTGAAAGGGACATTATTAATAACTACTTAATAATCACTCTGGGAAAATTGGTATAGACCAATATTGTTCACATACCTGGCACCATGGGACATCTAGTACTGCCTCTCACAGATCTGTGCTCAGCTCACACATCATACATTTCTGTTGGTCACACAGATTATATGCTAGGGCAACACACATATATATATACATATGAATATATACACATATATGTATATATGTGTATATATGTACATATATACACACACACACACACACATATATATACGTATTTTTTTTTTTGAAACGGAGTCTCTCTGTTGCCCAGGCTGGAGTGCGGTGGCGCTATCTCCACTCACTGTTACCTCTGCCTCCTGGGTTCAAGAAATTCTTCGCCTCAGTCTCTAGAGTAACTGGGATTATAGGCGCCCGCCACCATGCCAGGCTAATTTTTGTATTTTTATTATAAATGGGGTTTCACCATCTTGGACCTGCTGGTTTTGAACTCTTGACCTCGTGATCCACCTGCCTCAGCCTCCCAAAGTGCTGGGATTAGAGGCGTGAGCCACTGCGCCTGGCAATTTTTGTATTTTTAGTAGAGATGGGGTTTCGCCATGTTGGCCAGGGTGGTCTCAATCTCTTGACCTTGTGATATGCCAGCCTCGGCCTCTCAAAGTGCTGGGATTACAGGCACAAGCTGCCACGCCTGGCCAAATCTTCTTCATTTTTATATATGTATGGGAAAATTAGGAGAGCAATATATATTTGCCTAATGAATGTGCAAACTGTTGATTTTGGCAAGGATAAGAGATGGGGGAGATGGGGATATCTCTTGGGAATTAATATCAGAGCCAGGTGGGGTTTCAGACTGCATATGTCCTCAGGGAATTTTGATTCTTCACCTCCTTTCTCAGCGTGGAAGAATCATTAGTTAATAAGTCTGAAGCAGGGAGTGCCCCCTAAGGTACATTTTGTTGAGGACCACTGGTTTAACCATTTTGGAATGAAACTTTTTGTGAGGAGTGCTGTTTTACAAAAGCCACTGCAGTTCCTTAAAGAAAGGTATATAACACCCTTTTCTTGGTGGGGAGATTAGTTGAGCTTGAACAACTTAACAAATTTTTTTGAAAACCTTAGTTTTTAAAACTATTGATGCATTTTGGGTAAATCATACTATATAGTCAGGGGTCATTTAATGATGGGGATGCATTCTGAGAAATGTGTCTTTAGGCAATTTTGTCCTTTGCAAACATCACAGAGTGTACTTTTGAAAACCTAGATGGTACAGCGTACTACACATATTGGCTCTATGGAAAAGTCTATTGCTCCTAGGTTCCAAACCTTTACTGCATGTTACTGTACTGAGTACTACAGGCAATTGTAACACATGGTATTTGTGCATCTAGCCATAGAAAAGGGACAGTAAAAACAAAGAATTATAATCTTATGTGACCAACCTCATATGTGTGGTCTGCCTTTGACCAAAATGTTATTATAGGCACATAAATGTATTGGATAATTTCCCTTTCTTTAGACCTCCATAAAAAGAAAAAGAAAAAGAATTGTAAGGTATAGGTTGCAGAGGATAAGGACATGGAAAAGGTAACACATTAAAATTCTTTGGAAAATCTCAGGTAAGTAAAAGATTAATTAAGAATATTATGTAGGCTATGTTTGAAACAATGCTCATAATAAGCAAGTAAGATTTAAATGCGAACATTAAATTTACGAATTGTCACAGGACCTCTGAAAGAGAAAGCTCATCTAGCTTAAGTAGGAACTTTCTTAAAATATATGTAATCTGTGAAAGTTGTAAGATTCGAAATACAGTCACTCGTGTCAAACTCTGGCAAATGGAGCTGAGGAAGACCATGAAGAGAGGGCTCTCTCTCTCTCTCACACACACACACACACACAAACACACACACACACAAACACACACAAACACACTTCGCCTGATAACAGGAACTAGCTCAAGATATGTTTCCAAACAGCAGCTTATTACCTGGGTCACACAAAAGCAGCTAGCAGCACAATGACAGCTAGCCACTCATGCAAGAACATTTGCCTGGCACATAATCTCACAAACCCAGTGCAGTACTACAAGGGCCTTATAATGCCAAGATTGAAAGTCTTACCTAACAACTCTTAACCCTTGCCAATCAACACTTGTAAGAAGCTGCCGGTGGCAGCAGGCTTTCTTCCAAAACAACTTGTGTAACCCCCTTTCTCTCCAAGGAAATCCTAAACTTCCTTTGTTCTCAGGACAAGCCACAGACCAAACCAGTCTGTGCATATGTACCAGACTGCAGTCCTATTTCTTCATTTATTCCCAAACAAATCTTTTTAGCTTGGAGATCCAACTCTCTTTATATTTTTATTTCAAGTTGAAAAATCTTATGTGTAATCATGAAGTTGCCACAAATGCACAAAGTCTTTAAAATTAAAAATATATCTGTATGCTACAGGAAAAGAGTATTTGCTGTGGCTCCATGGGTGGGGGCAGGACTTCCGGCAACATCCTTTTGGGCTTTCCATTTTTGCAGGGCGTTTGGTTTTTTCAGGCTTTCAGCTGTTGCGTGGGGTTGTCTGTCTGTGTAGTTGCTGGAACCGTGCGGCTCCATGGCCAAGCAGGGAAGGACAATTGGAGAATGGTGAAATCGCTTTTGCAAAGATGATAAGGAAATTATGACAGCAAAAGAGGTCTGACATAATCAGCTCCATCTTGCCTTTAACCTCCAAGCTACCCTTGTTTATTCCTGAGAGTAGGTCAAACTAACTTTGGGAGGAATTTAGTTTATAGTTTAGCTTTAAAACAATGGTGATAACAGCCCCACCCTGAAACAAACCTCCTCCTTGCCTGGGGACAAGACTGCCTTTGTAAAACTAACAAATTAGCCACAAGATTAGAAATTATGGTTCAGGAGTCATGCAGCCAGAGGCGATAAGATTTCTAACCTCCCTGATTTTTCCTATGGATAACATCACTGTTGTAAGACCTAAGATTGGTGTTTGAGATTTTTCAGACCCTGCATTCTGATGAATCAGCTGGCACCACCCAGACTGGTAAACTGGCTCCTCTAGTCTTGTGGAACCCACCCAGGAACTGACTTAGAGCAAGAAGACAGCTTTGACTCTCTGTGATCTCCTCCCAAACCAACAAATCAGCATTCCCCCTCCCTAGCCCCCTGCCTACCAAACTATCTTTTTTTAAACAATTTTTTATTATACTTTTAAGTTTTAGGATACATGTGCACAACATGCAGGTGTGTTACATATGTATACATGTGCCATGTTGGTCGTCATTTACATTAGGTATATCTCCTAATGCTATCCCTCCCCCCTCCCACCACCCCACAACAGGCCCCAGTATATGATGTTCCCCTTCCTGTGTCCATGTGTTCTGATTGTTCAATTCCCACCTATGACTGAGAATATGTGGTGTTTGGTTTTTTGTCCTTGTGATAGTTTGCTGAGAATGATGGTTTCTAGCTTCATCCATGTCCCTACAAAGGATATGAACTCATCATTTTTTATGGCTGCATAGTATTCCATGATGTATATGTGCCACATTTTCTTAATCCAGTCTATCATTGTTGGACATTTGGGTCGGTTCCAAGTCTTTGCTATTGTGAATAGTGCCACAATAAACATACGTGTGCATGTGTCTTTATAGCAGCATGATTTATAATCCTTTGGGTATATACCCAGTAATGGGATGGCTGGGTCAAATGGTGTTTCTAGTTCTAGATCCTTGAGGAATCGCCACACTGACTTCCACAATGGTTGAACTAGTTTACAGTCCCACCAACAGTGTAAAAGTGTTCCTATTTCTCCACATCCTCTCCAGCACCTGTTGTTTCCTGACTTTTTAATGATCACCATTCTAACTGGTGTGAGATGGTATCTCATTGTGGTTTTGATTTGCATTTCTCTGACGGCCAGCGATGATGAGCATTTTTTCATGTGTCTTTTGGCTGCAAAAATGGCTTCTTTTGAGAAGTGTCTGTTCATATCCTTCGCCCACTTGTTGATGGGGTTGTTTGTTTTTTTCTTGTAAATTTGTTTAAGTTCATTGTAGATTCTGGATATTAGCCCTTTGTCAGATGAGTAGATTGCAAAATTTTTCTCCCATTCTGTGGGTTGCCTGTTCACTCTGATGGTAGTTTCTTTTGCTGTGCAGAAGCTCTTTAGTTTAATTAGATCCCATTTGTCAATTTTGGCTTTTGTTGCCATTGCTTTTGGTGTTTTAGACATGAAGTCCTTGCCCATGCCTATGCCCTGAATGGTATTGCCTAGGTTTTCTTCTGGGGTTTTTATGGTTTTAGGTCTAACATGTAAGTCTTTAATCCATCTTAAATTAATTTTTGTATAAGGTGTAAGGAAGGGATCCAGTTTCAGCTTTCTACATATGGCTAGCCAGTTTTCCCAGCACTATTTATTAAATAGGGAATCCTTTCCCCATTTCTTGTTTTTGTCAGGTTTGTCAAAGATCAGATAGTTGTAGATATGCAGCATTATTTCTGAGGGCTCTGTTCCGTTCCATTGGTCTATATCTCTGTTTTGGTACCAGTACCATGCTGTTTTGGTTACTGTAGACTTGTAGTATAGTTTGAAGTCAGGTAGTGTGATGCCTCCAGCTTTGTTCTTTTGGCTTAGGATTGACTTGGCGATGTGGGCTCTTTTTTGGTTCCATATGAACTTTAAAGTAGTTTTTCGAATTTTCAGGGTGGCTGATTTGAGTAATAATAAAACTGCAGTCTCCATTTTGGCCAACTCTATGTGTATTAAGCTCTTTCTCTATTGCAATTCCCCTTGTATTAGTCCATTTTCACACTGCTGATAAAGTCATACCACAGACTGGGCTATTTACAAAAGAAAGAGGTTTAATGGACTCACCGTTCCATGTGGCTGGGAATGCCTCACAATCATGGCAAAAGGTGAAAAGCACATCTCACATGGCAGCAGACAAGAGAAGAGAGCTTGTGCAGGGAAACTCCCCTTTCTAAAACCATCAGATCTTGTGAGACTTATTCACTATCATGAGAACAACACAGGAAAGACCTGCCCACCTGATTCAGTTACCTCCCACCAAGTCCCTTCCATGACACGTGGGAATTGTGGGAGCTACAATTCAAGATAAGATTTGGGTGGGGGCACAACAAAACCATATCACCCATCTTTTTTTTTTTGTGATATTATTAGTTTTATTCAAATATTAGATGACAGTGGGAAGTGCCTCCTTTTTTCTTTTTTTTTTATTATACTTTAGGTTTTAGGGTACATGTGCACAATGTGCAGGTTTGTTACATATGTATCCATGTGCCATGTTGATTTCCTGCACCCATTAACTCATCATTTAGCATTAGGTATATCTCCTAATGCTGTCCCTCCCCCCTCCCCCAACCCCACAACAGTCCCCGGAGTGTGATGTTCCCCTTCCTAGCTCACCCATCTTTTGATAAATTGGCACTATTTGAGAAGCAAACAAAAAGAACCCATTGGGTGGTTACAATGGGACCTGCCTCAAAGCCTTTTTAGGCCTGGGACAGCATTGGGCTGGGCCCTCGGGAATCCTAGGTTGCTGCCTCCTGACTAGCTCTCTCCACACATACAATTGCCCCAGGACCAAGTCTGTGACCATTTGGAGTGTGACTGCTATCTTCATACAAAAGGAGTGGGGACAGCTTCGGCTAACCCAGAGGACACCCTTAGGTAGGGGTGAGGCTGGATATCTGTGGTGTGCAGGTCTCACGAGGGTGTCCTGTTCTCAAGACACAGCTGGGCTACCTGTTGGGTAACTGGCAGGTTGGTGAAGAGTCATTTGTCCTAAAGCATTTGCCCAATACATCTTCTAGGTACTGCATAGAGAAGAATCCTTTATGACTGACAGATTAGACATGACTCCAGTCATAGTGGAAGTCACAGGGGTCCTGTGCATTGTTGCAATCAGAGTTTTCTGAACCTGGACTCATCCTATTGCACAGCTGTCATGCATTACCAGCAGCCAAGGCTCTGCTGAAAGGCACTTACACGGAAGTTTTTTTGCTAGGAACAGAGAACTAGAAGACTATGTTGTGAACATGGTGTTTCTTTAGAATGAGCTTCTGGTACCATAAATACCAAGGCAGGGGTAGTACTAACACTGGCCATGAAGAAACCATGTGTGTGTAGGGCATGTGAAAGAGGACTCTGGTTCAAGGCAAACCTTCAACCAGCAACAGGTGCAGTGGAAGGAAGGGAAGCCCATCGGAAGTGAAGAGAGCAGGACCCTGTTTGTAAAGAGGTGCACAGACCGCAAGTCAGAGTAATCCTCTTGCTTGTGGGGGCTGGAAAGGACTTTCTTGCCAGCTCAGACTTTCTCCGCCATTGAGTCACTCACAACAGGGGAAAGTCACACAGGAGCACTGAGTGTGTGGTGGCCTTTCCCACTGTACAAAGGCATTACAAGTGCGTGAACATGTGCAAGCCTCTGGCCACAAATCCATACTTGTTCAGCACCAGAGAATCCACTCTGGAGAAAGGTCTTAGGACTGCAGATGATGTGGGAAATTCTTTAGCTGCATCTCCAGTCTCATAAACATGGGAGAATCCACCGTGGAGTAAGGCCACACGGAGACAACAAATGTGGGAAATTCTTTAAACACTTCATTAAGCATTGAAGGTTCACATGGGTGGATGTGCACTTATAAGTGCAGCGAATGTGGGGAAGTTTTCAGTACCAGCTTCCAGCTCATCTGCCAACAAAAATAGATACAAGTTCAAAACAGATACAGCTCTCAGGACCACCATGAATGTGGCAGAGCATTCAGTCAAAGGTCTAATCTGTTCAGCACCAGAAACTTCACAACCTATTAGGTTGGTGCAAACGTAATGGTGGTTTTTGCCATTAAAAGTAATGCAAATTCCATTAAAAGTAATGGCAAAAACCCCCATTACTTTTGCACCAATCTAATAACAGAGAGGCTTTTAAAAGGCAGCAAATATGGGAAAGCCTTTAGACAAAGACCTGACTTTTTCAACACCAGAAATTTCCCACTGGTGAGAGACCTTATATTGCAGAGAATGTTCTCTCTTCTTTTTTCTAACAACTGGACTTAACAACAGAGAGAAGCTCTGGAACTTATCTTCATTACAGAGATATTGGGCAGGTGTTGAATCCTATTCATGCAATTATCCACATGGAACGATTTTCTATGAGCGCTAGGTATGTCAGAAGCTCTGGAGCTGTGTTGCCATTTTTGGCTTGTTCATGGACTTTACCATGTTGGTTGCCATCAGGGCTTGTGGCTGAAGCCATCTTAGGTCTACCTGCTGTTGGCTCTCCAGGGTTTGATCAGTAGCCCTTGTGTTCCCATACAGACCTCTATTCTCTCTTTCCAGTCCTTGGAGAGAATCATGAATGGCCTGAGCTCATTGACTACAAGACCTACAGGGTACAGATGGAAATCATATTTTGTACAGAAACACTGGGAGTGTTAATAGGGAGCTTGGGCTATAGAAAACTAGAGTGAGGATGCCTATCCTGAAGGTGCATCTACAGATGTTCCTATAAACATGGCTCCACAGGATGAAGGTTTTGCAGAAGTTTTCAGGACCTCCAGACCAGCACCTCTCCTATGCTAAATCTTAGTGGCAGAGCAAATAATCTAAGGCTTTTGTGGGTTACTGCAGCCTGTATGGATGGACTATTCACCTCAATGCATTGCTGCAGAGGCAAGAAATGGGGGTGGAGGGAAAATAGCTTCCACCACTCAGTGCAGTGGCATTTGTGGCACAGCTTGTCTGATGACTCAGGTGGAAATGGCCCTCATTGCTTTCTAGTCTCTGCTGCTAAGGTTGAGGACAAAGACGGTGGAATGAATATGGGTTTACCAAATTCTTTTCTTTTCTAAAATAAATGGAAAATCTAGATTTTTTCATATGAAATACATTATTTTAATGTTTTATTGGAGGATAGCTGACATATTATAAACTATAGCTCTGATGTATACCATTTTATAAAATTAGAAATATATACACACAAGTGAAACTGTCACCACAATCACAATAAGGAACATATTAATTACCCCCAGAGTTACCCTGTATACCTTTAAAATGGCTCTTTCTGTATTCTCCCTAGCCCCATGTCCCCAAGAAACCATTGCTTTACTTTCTTTTACTGTTGAATTATTTGCCTCCTCTAGAATCTGAATGTATTTAACTCTTGTCTGATTTCTTTCATACAATATAATTATTTTGAGATTCTCTTTTGCAATGTGAGTGAATAGTTCATTCAGTTTATTGCTGAGTAGTATTCTATAAAATGAATGTACCACAGTTAATCTATTTTTGTTAATTGTCATATGGGCTTTTGACTTTTACAATTGAAGCTGCTATGACCATTATTTTATAGGCTTTTTTATGAATATATACACTCATTCTCTTGACTTCAAATCTAATAGTGCAATGCCTTCCTCACAGAATATATGAATGTTTATCTTTTGAAGTAGCTGCTCTACTGTGTTTTAAAGTGTTTGTGCCATTTTGTTTCCAACAGCAATATAAAATAGTTGCAGTTGTTAAACATCTTTACCTAAAACTTCCTTTGTAGTTGCTTCTAATTTTTTGCCATTTGAATAGGTGTGTATTAGTTTGTATTAGTTCTTCATTGTGTTTTAACTAACATTTCTCTAATGACTCATGGTTTTGAGCATTTTTTGATGTGTTTATTTGTAACTCACAAAGCTTTTTTAGTCAAGTGTAAATTCCTATATTCTGCCTGTATATTTTTAAATGTTAGAACTTCATACATTTGTCAGAGATGTCAATGACTTATTCTGTAAATGGGCCAATAGAAGAATATTTTATCAAATTTTTGTGCTTGTCACAATGTAAAGGTACAGATGTGGTATACTTTTAAATTTCATCTGTACTGTTAGTGTATTCCCCAACACTTTAAGCCTATACAGTCAAACAATGAATCAAGCCCTGGAAAAAATAAAAGAACAATAAAAATTGTACATTCTGCTCCTAGGCTTCCAAGTATGCAGAGAGGCATGTTCAAAGATACTTACTCTAGCATTTCTCTAGCAAAAATGTGAAAACAAATCACCTCAATAGGGCATTGGTTAACTGTATCACGGGGAATCCACATTGAAGAATACTCTACAGTATGGAAAAGATGGAGGTAGATTTGCACGTGTTTCTGTGAATCATTTCCAGGCACATTGTGACAATAATATGCCAAGGAGTTTCATGTTTGTGTTGAACAGTGTTGCCTCTACAGTTAAAACTGGTGGCACTGTGGCCAGGCGGGATTATTTTTATTTTATATTTATACCTTCCCTAAATATTTAGGTAGGGCAATCAGATTTTAAATATGTGTAACATTTTGGACAAGAAGTAATCTTGAAATGCATGAATTTTAAACAGAAAAAGCCAACATTTTAGTGATTTATTAAACATATTATGGTATGATCGTTTTTACTTTATAAAATAATTTATACCACTGTAGTGTTATTGTTATAAATCACTAACTAGTGTAGTTCTGTAAAGAGGCCAGAGGGCTAGAAGTCAGAAACTGTAAGCTCTCACCATGGTCTGCCTAGCCAAATTCTCATTTAAAATTAAATATTGGTTGAATAATACCAAGGGTGTGAAAGCAGACAAGACGAAAAATTGTAGAACTGAGCCAACTGAAGAGTAGTAAAAATAAAGATATTTCTCAGAATATATCCTGTAGTCAGAGTCACTCAGGACCTTTGTATAGTTTTTGGTGTTGTTGTTGGTAGTGGATTTTTTTGATTTGTTGTAGCTTTGCTGCTTTATTTTATTTTTTCCTGTGGAGGAAGAAAAGATTATGTTACATCTGGAAAAGGGTCAGCCCTACTTCTGAGAGTCCCAGGAAGAAAATAAGTAGAGATGCCTGTGAAGGGGTTCAATGCTGCCGCCTCTGGTATGAGGCACAAAGTTCACTGTTCCCGCGTTTCCTCTCAATACGTTTTCAAATAACCCTCTCTTCATCTAAACCCAGACCTTTCCATTCATACGTGTGCCACTTATTATATAATACTTTGTGATTCTTTTATCATGATTAGGGGGCGTGTGTGTGCATGAGCATGCTTATTTGTGCAGTATCGATTTTGCTGCACTCTTAAATGGTTTTAGCTCTTTAATTTATGTAATAATTGAGCAACTTTACTTCAAATTTTACTTAAAAATAAGACCCAGGAAGTGATATTCAAATGGAGCAGTGAAAAGGAAAGTCTGTGTAACAGAGGGAAGATTTTTTTGAATTTCAAAGCAGATCCTTTGAAATAACCCAGTCAAACAAACAAATAAACAAAAGACAAAAAGAAGAAAAACTGGACAAAGCCTACATGACATGTGGAACACCACAAAATAACCAAATATTTAAATTTTCAGAGTTCCAAAAGGAGACTAGATGGCTAAAGACAGAAAATCTATGTAAAAGATAATAGCTGAAAACTTCCCAAGTCTTGCAAGAGATACAAACATTTAGGCACAGGAAGCTCAAAGATCCTCCAATAGACTCAACAATACCCAAATAAAAGGTCTTCTCAAGGCACATTATAGTCAAATTGTCAAAATGCAGAGAGAATTTCAAAAACAGCAAGAAAAAAGCATCAATTTAACTATAAGGGAGTCCCTATTAGAATAACAGCAGATTTCTCAGTATAGATCTCACAGGCCAGGAGAGAATTGGATGGTATGTTCAAAGTGCTGAAGGATTACCCCCCAAAAAAAAAAAAAAAGAAAGAAAAAAAAAACCTGCTGGTCAAGAATACTATCTCCAGTAAAGTTATCCCTGAAAAATGCAAAAGAAATAAAGCCTTTCCCAGACAAGCAAAAATGGAGGGATTTTTTCACCACTAACTTGGCCTACAAGAAATGCATAAGGGAGAACTACATCTGGAAACAAAAGGATGATATCTACCATCATGAAAACACACAAAAGTATAACACTCATTGGTACAGCAAATACGCAAATTAGGAAGAGAACGGAGTCTAGTGTTACCACCACAGAAAACCACCAAACTGCAATGATGAGCAACAAGAGAGGAAGAAAGGAATAAAGGATATATAAAATAACAAAAAGTGGTTAATGAAATGACAAAAATAAGTCTTCACCTATTAATAGTGATTTTAAATACAAATGGATTAAATTACTTCACTTAAAAAGTGCAGATGGGCTGAAAGCATTGAAAAAAAAATGACTCAAATTATGTGCTGCCTATAAGAAATTGACTTTGCCTGTAAAGACACATGAAACAAAAGGATGATCTCTACCATCATGAAAACACACAAAAGTGTAACACTCATTGGTAGAGCAAATACACAAAATACAAAAAGGAGAAAAACTGGACAAAGCCTACATGACATGTGGAACACCATAAAATAACCAAATATTTAAAATTTCAGAGTTGCAAAGCTAAGAGTGAAGGAATGGAAAAAGATAGTCCCTGAACATGGAAACCCAAAGGAGTAGGATTAGCCATACTTACATCAGATAAAATAGACTTTAAGTAAAAAACTATAAATAAAGACAATGAAGTGATGAATGATAAGGGGGTCTATTTGGGAAGATATAACAACTCTAAATATATATGCACCCAACACTAGAGCACCAGATTTATAAAGCAAATAATATTAGATCTTAGAAGAGAGAGAGAAGATTCAATACAATAATAATGGATAACTTCAACACCACACTGTCAGCTTTAGACAGACCCTCTAGACAGAAAATCAACAAAGATACATTGAATTCAAACTGCATTTTAGACCAAATGGACCTAACAGTTACAGAACATTTTATCCACAGATGCAGAATATGCTTTCTTTTCACTGGCACGTGGAACATTCTGAAGGATAGACCATATGTTAGGTCCCAAAGCAAATCTCAGCAAACTTTTAACAATTGAAATCATATCAAATATCTTCTGAGACCACAAGCAAATAACACTAAAAATGAATAACAAGAACACTAGAAATTAATAACAAGGGAAAATGTAAAAATGTACTTTTCCATTTTACTTGGAAAATATATAAATACAAGGAAGTTAAATAAAATGCTCCTCAATGACCATTGGGTCAATACAGAAATTAAGAAGAAAATAAAAAACATTTATTGAAACAAATGAAAGTTGAAACACAACATACCAAACACAACAGCAAACGCACTGCTAAGAGGAAAGTTTGTAGCAATAAATGTCTGCATCAGAAAATGAGAAAGATTTAAAATAAATAACCTAATAGTGCATCTCAAGTGACTACAAAACAGAACACGTTAAAAGCAAAATTAATAGAAGAAAAGAAATAATAAAGTCATAGCAGAACTAAACAAAATAGTGACTAAAAAACCATACATAAAAGCCAACATTGCTTAATGATAAAAACTCTCAAAAAATTAGGTATAGAAGAAACATACCTCAACACAATGAAAGCCATAGATAACAAACCCCCAGCTAATATTGTACTACATTGAGAATAGCTAAATGCCTTTCATCAAAGAACTGAAGCAAGACAGGAGTGCCCACTTTCACCACTCTTATTCAACATAGTACTGGAAGTCTAGGCTAGAGCAATCAGACAAGAGAAAGAAAGAAAAAGCATTTAAATTGGAAAAGAGAAAGTAAAATTGCTCTTCTTCAGAAATGACATGATCTTATATATAGAAAAGCCTGAAGACTCCACCAAAAAACTAAGAACTGAGGAAAAAATTCATTACGAAATCAACATGCAACAATCAGTAGCTACACTCTCACTACTTTTATTCAACATAGTAATGAACTAGCTGAAAAAAAGTCAAGAGAGTAATTCCATTTGCAATAGCTACAAAAAAATACCCTAGGAATAAATGTAACTGAGGAGGTAAAAGACCTCTATGAGAAAACCTACAAAACACCAATAAAACAAAAAAATGGAAAAGAACACAAACAAGTAGAAAGACATCCCCTTCTCATTGATTGGAAGAATTAGTATTGTTAAAATGACTGTACTACAGATTAAATGCAATCTCTTTTGAAGTACCAATGACAATCTTCACAGAAATAGAAAAAAACTTATGTAATTTCTATAGAACTACAAAAGACACCAAATATCCAAAGCAATATTAAACAAAAGAACAAAGCTGTCAGTGTTACACTACTTGACTTTAAAATATATTGCAAGTCTACAGTAGCCAAAACAGCATTGTATTGGTATAAAAATGCACACATAGACCAATAGAACAGACTACAGAACCTGGAAGTGAATCCACATATTTACAGGCAACTGATTTTCAACAAAGACACCAAGAACATGCATTAGAGAGTAAACATCCTCTTCAAAAAATGGTGCTGGGAAAGCTGATATCCGTAGGCAGTAGAATGAAAGTAGATTTCTATCTCTCCTCACATACAAAATATTAACTTAAAATAGATCGAAGACTTAAATGTAAGACCCAAAGCTACAAAAGTACTATTAGAAAAGATAAATGTTTCATGACATTGGTCTGGGCAAGGATATTTTGGGAAAAAAACTAAAAGCACAGGCAACCAAAGCAAAAATAGACAACTGGGATTACATAAAATAAAAAGCTTCTACACAAAAAACATAGGAAACTATCAATGGAGTAAAGAGACTACCTACAGAATGGAAGTGAATATTTGGAAATTATCAATCTGACGAGGGGTTGGTATTCAGGATATGCAAGAAACTCAAACAACTTAGTAGCAAAAAAAAAAAATAACCTGGTTAAAGAATGAGCACAAGACATAAATATTTCTCAAAAGAAGACATACAAATGTCCAAGAAAAATGCTCAACATCACTAATCATTAGGGAAATGCAAGCCAAAACCACACAAGATACCATCTCACTCCATCAGAATGACTCTTATAAAAAACAAAACAAAACAAAACAAAACACAACGCTGGCATGGATATGGAGAAATGGGAACCCTTATGCACCGTTGGTGGGAATGTAAATTCTGCAGTTGGTTGAATCCATGGAGGAAGAAGCACGGATACGGAGGGATGACTGTATACATACATAATGATTTAAGATTGTAGATTTGGGCAGTGGCTTGAATGTAGAAACATTTGAGTAATTAACCTCTTATAGTGAAGTGCTTAAACATGCATGTTTCTCTCTCAACAAGATATTTCTTCTTTAGTCAACATGGTTAAGAAATGTATATATTTCCATTTTTCAGATTATATACACAAGTGGAGTGTATTCTTTGGGATATTATGCAGTGTCATTAATCATCAGGGAAATGCAAATTAAAACCACCTCTCAACAATATGTTGAAGAGATAGCTGCACTCCAATGTTCATTGTGGCATTGTTCACAATAATGAAGCTATGGAAGCAACCTAAGTATCCATGGACAGGTGAACTGATGAAGAAAATGTGGTATATACACAACGGAATACTATTCAGCCTTGAGAATGAAGGAAATTCTTCCATCTGCAACAACATAGGTGAACTTGGAGAACATTACATTAATGAAGTCAGCTAGGCACAGAAAGACAAACACTGCATGATCTCGCTTATATGTGGAAGTGAAAAATGTTGAACTCATAGAAGCAGAGAATAGAATAGTGATTGCCAGGGGCCGGGGTAAAGTGGGGGCAGAATGAGGAGATATTGGTGAAAGGGTACGAAGTTTCTGTTCAACAGGGGGAATTAATTCTGGAGACCTATTGTACAGCTTGGCGACTACAGTTAATAATAATATAGTTTGTAACAATGCATTGGATCCTTGAAAATTGCTAGAGAATAGATGTTCAAGTCTCACCATAAAACAATACTAAGTATGTGAGTTACTGAATATATTAATTTGCTTTGTCTAGACTTTACAATGTATATATATATCAAAATATTACATTGTACAGCATAGATCTATATGATTTTTATTTGGCAATTATACCTTAATAAACCTGGGGAAAATATTGAGGTGACTAACTGTGGGACAGGGAAAGGGAGAGGCAGAATAAGATTAGAAGAGTCTTTTTTTTTTTTTGAAACAGATTCTTACCCTGTTGTCCAGGCCGAACTGGAGTGCAGTGGTGCGATCTTGGCTCACTGCAACCTCCACCTCCCGGGTTGAAGTGATTCTCCTGCCTCAGCCTCCCAAGTAGCTGGGAATACAGGCATTTGCCACCACGTCTGGCTAATTTTTGTGTTTTTAGTAGAGATGGGATTTCACCATGTTTGCCAGGGTGGTCTTGAATTCCTGACCTCAGGTGATCCGTCCGCCTTGGCCTCCCAAAGTGCTGGGATAGCAGGCGTAAGCCACTGTGCCAGGCCCAGAAGAGAAATGTTAAGATAGACAGAGTGGGGTTGTGGCAGAGGCCTGAGAAAGAATTAGAAGCTGGATGCGGGGTGGGGTAGGTAGGAAATGGAAATAATGAAGATAAACAAGAGGGATGAAGGCATATTCAAAAATACAGGAAGCAAATATGTGATGCCTCCCTAAAGCCCACAGTCAATGAAAAGTCAAAGAAAACTTATTGGAAAATAATTGCTGAAACTGTAGAACAATCTAGGAGGAATTACATAAATAGAAAAAAAAGTTTAGATGGAGGAGACTCATATTACACAAAGTCTTTATTGGAGAATAAGTAACAGCCAAAGCACAAGGAACAATGGGGTCAAATGATATTAATGATATTAAGTCCATGAAGTTTAAGGACAGACACTATTTGACTCTGAAAACAATACAGTCTCTATATTGTTCTCCTGTTCAAACTGGACCCGAAGCCTATGAGAACGGTGCGTAATGCCAGAGTAAGTTAGATTGAATGAGTTTCGTTAAAGTTTTTCTGTGATTAATTTATATGTGGCTGCTACTGACCAGAGGCAGGATTTCTTAGCAGTGATTTTTATATTGCTTTTTGGAACAAAGTTATTTAGAATCACTCCTTGACCTTTCATCATCTTCAAGCTTATGTATTCAATATTTTCTATGTAATTTTGATAAATTGTTTTGTAATTGTCCTGTCATTTCACATTGCATCTCCTTGAAAATATTTTAAGTTCCTTGAGGTTAGGGACTTTGTCCTCTTTTTATTTTGCATTTATAAATTATGTTTCCCTTTTTCTCCAGCATATTTCCTTCTTCTCTCCAAAACTTACACATGCACATGTGCATATACACATATACACAATACTTTGTATGTAGAAAATGATCTAATCGTCTATCAAGACTTGGTTACTGAGTAAAGACTTTGGAAAAATTAACGGACAGCTCTTATTTGCATTAAATAGACAACAATTTTGTTCTAAAACATAATAGATACATGTGACTTGATTATCAGGGAAAATTACAACACTTAAAAATTGATAAAATATTTAGACTGCATTTGAAAGGAGTACTGTGTTGGGAGTTAGCACACATGAGTTTTGGTTTTGGCTATGTATCCCTGTGTGACATTCACGTAATGACCCTTGAAGTCAGCATTCTCACGTATAAAATGTAATGTCCTATTAAATGATACCTGAAATACCTTCAATGTTTTATTAGTCTGTGAAAAAAATAGCTTGTTTTGGTTTGTTAATTAAAATTTTTCCAACTTTTTTGAGGCATAGTTGACAAAAATTGCATGTATTTATGGTGCACAATATGGGGTTTTGATTAATATATATGTATACATAAAATAGCTTGATTTTTTTGTTTTTTGTTTGTTTGTTTTATTTTTGTTTTTCTTTTGAGACGGAGTCTCTCTCTGTCACCAGGCTGGAGGGCAGTGGTGCAATCTCAGCTCACTGCAACCTCTGCCTCCTGGATTCAAGCAATTCCCCTGCCTCAGCCTCCCCAATAGCTGGGACTACAGGTGCATGCCACCATGCCCAGCTAATTTTTGAATTTTTAGTAGAGATGGAGTTTCACCATGTTGGCCTGGATGGCCTCCCAAAGTGCTGGGATTACAGGCGTGAGCCACTGTGCCCTAGCTTGTTTTTAAAAGGCAGTGATGGGGAATAGATAAATGACAAGTCAAAAGAGGGCAACTGAGTGCAATGGTGGAACAGGGGGTAGAAAATGGGAACAAGTGGAAAATGGGACACTGTGATCACTTTTCAGCTCTGCAGCTTCAGTCAGTTCTCCACTCCTATTCCTTGGTTCTTACATCTGGTGAATTTATCATCCAGTTACTGAAACAGATCACTCCCCTTAAAAGAAATGATATCATTTTCCCTGTTCCACTTCACCTGTCATGGTGGTGCAGTGGATCATCTCACATTTGGCCAGCATGGCTTTCTCATCATGACTCTGGGCTCACATCCTCTCTGTTGATGTGTTCATTTATGTTGGCCTCGTGGCATGGGTATCACTAAGTAAGAGCCTGCCCTCAGAAGAAGGGAGGTTGGAATAATTTTGAGAAGCAAGAATTCAAAAGAAGTGTCAGCCTATGTATCTTCATTAAAAGATGCCATAGTCCATTTCATTGGAGGCCACAGGTCTTGGACTGCAGAAAATGCCACTCCAGTCCAGGCTTGCTTACTAGGACTAGGATATTTGAGAAAGGTCAGTCAATCCAGGCTAACTGACTTCTCTCGGGGTCCTGAGTGCCTCCTCTCACTCTCACGAATTGACTTGGGGACTTTAGGAATCACATTGAAAACCCTGCTGTCCTCTAATCCAGGGGATCCCTCCCGTCGCCCACAGACTGGTACCCATTGGTGGCCTGTTAAAAACCGGGCCACACAGCAGGAGGGGGGCAGCAGGTGAGCAAGCAGAGCTTCATCTATATTTACAACCCGCCCGCTAGAGCTTGCATGACCACCTGAGCTCCATTTCCTGTCAGATCCGCAGCGGCATTAGATTCTCATAGGGGCGCAAATCCTATTGCGAACTGTGCTTGGGAGAGATCTAGATTGCACGCTCCTTATGAGAATCTAATGCTTGATAATCTGTCGCTGCCTCCCATCGCCCCCAGCTAGGACCATCCAGTTGCAGGAAAACAAGCTGAGAACTCCCACCGATTCTACATTATGGTGAGTTGCAGGATTATTTCATTGTGCATTACAGTGTAATAATCATAGAAATACAGTGCACAGTAAATGCAATGTGCTTGAATCATCCCAAATCATCCTCCCCCAACTTCCTCAGGGTCTGTGAAAAAACTGTCTTCCATGAAACCGGTCCCTGGTGCCAAAAAGTTTGGGGGCCACTGCTGTAATCTCACTTTGCCTACACTCATACCCTCAGCCACCATCACATCAGCTGCCTCTCATTCCCCACAGTTCCACCCCGTACTTCTTTCTGCTTACTCACATCTCTATGTCCTACTGCCCAACTCCATCTCCAAATAATTCTCTATGCCGAAACGTGTCTTACTACCAAGTTGAACTCATGATATCTTGACTCCTTGACTTAATGCTGCTTTTTTAATACCTGCCTCAGCTGTGCCATGGGGACCCTGCCACACCTGGAGGGCTCCCCCAGAGGCAGTTACTCATTGCTTCTCACATTCACCTGTGTCAAATTCCAGAGAGGCTGCATTTTCCTTCAGCCTGATTGCTACATACAAACTATTACTTCTTTAAAAAGTAAGTGAAACACAGCTACTCCCCAAAACACACAAAAAGCCTCGGCTTTGCCAAGGCACACACTGTATCCTTTCTATTCTTCCTTCTCATCATCTCCTGGGATCCATAGCCCCACCAGTCATTGGAGATCTTGGAGGCAACCTCACAAGTGTCTTTTCCCCCTGAGTCTTCCCACCAGCCTGGTATCTCTTGTATGGTCAAATTGTGATGCAATCAAATTCTACCTTATGGGTTTCCAGACTTTCCCAGATGGTGGTTTTCATTCAATTTTCACTTATATTTTAAGATCCCTCACAAAACCTTCCCTAGTAAAGTTGCTCATCTAGATTTTCAGGATCTCCAGCTCCCTGTTCCCTATTTTTTTCTTCAGGTTTGTCAGTCTTCCACCTGTCTTCATTTCCTTTGGAGTCTTATTTAGACTTTAGCCCAGCACTATAAGCATTCTTTTCCAATGGCCTGAGCTCCCTTGCTGTGCAGCTTTTGTTGCATCTGATGCCCAGATCACCTGATATCCACTTTCAGCTGGGCATTGGACTGTAGCAGCTTTGATTTTTTTTTCTAGTAAACTTTTGCACTTTCCTCAAAGTTCTCTTCCACCTGCTGCACGCTGCTTAGAGAAAATGCAGTCTATTAATATCAGAAATCCTTCTGTTTCATGCTATCCAATTTAAATATCTGCCTCTGTCTTCCACAGTTTTCTTCGTTTGTCTATGTCACAATACAAGAGGTGTCCCCTCTCCTGTCTAAAGCTGATTGTCCTATTTGTCTCTGGATCCAATATCCACTTGCGCCCACCCCCAGGGACATCCCTCACCTGATCTTTCCCCTCTCTGTGTTTTCCATTCTCTCCCTAGAAATTGAATAGCTCTTATCAGTGATTGAATAATGCAAGCATGCAATTCACATTCATTAACATATCTTCATTCTCTTAAAAACCCTCAACTCTGTATCTCAATCATTAGCTGCTCCAGCTCTTACAATTTATATTCCAAGTCCTTTATGCAGTTGTCTTTATGTGTTTTATGCATTCTAACACCCTTTCCTCTCTCCTTATTCTAGCAAATTCTGGCTTCCACATCTCCTCTCTACTCTCAAACATCCTCATCTTTTAATACAAGTGTCAATTTTTATTCTTACCTTCCGAGACAGAGTGTAGCAATGATGACTGCTCTCATCTTCTTGAAATGCTTTCCAGCCTGAATTTCATGGTATGTTATTCTTGTTTTTTTTCTTGCCCATCTTCCTGAGTCTTCTTTATAGCAATCACTTTTTCTGTCCTGTACATGTCGCTTTTGTCCTGGGCCTCATTCTTTTTACTATCTATACATTATTTATTAATTTCTTCTATATCAATACTCTAAATTACTGTTTCCAAGCTGATTTCTCTCGCATATATCTTTTTCTTGTTGGATAGATTTTCCAGACCTCTGTGGATACTGATTTACTGAATTTCCCCACTTGTGTGACCCACGGATACTTCTAACCCACTACATTCAACACTGGACCACACTTCACCTCCTGCAGCAACAGCCTCTAACTCAAATCCCAGCCTCAGATTTCATCATCCCCAATTTATTATCCCTGCTGAAAAGCCACCTTTCTATGCCATTCTGTCATGTCATTCTCTTCCTTAAAAAGCAATTTCCTTGCATAAAGAGGAGAATTGCTTGAACCAGGACCCGGGAGACAGAGGTTGCAGTGAGCTGAGATGGCACCACTGCACTCCACCTTGGGCTACAGAGTGAGACTCTCTCTCCAAAAACAAACAAACAAACAATAAACAAAGCCCCTGCTTAAATTTATAATTAAACTCAGAGTCAAAAGTCCATGCTTTGCAGGCGCTGTGGCTCATGACTGTAATCCCAGCACTTTGGGAAGCCAAAAGGGGTGGATCACGAAGTCAGGAGTTCAAGACCAGCCTGGCAAACATGGTGAAGCCCCATCTCTACTGAAAATACAAAAATTAGCTGGGCATGGTGGTGCGTTCCTATAATCCCACCTACTCGGGAGGCTGAGGCAGGAGAATTGCTTGAAGCAGGACCTGGGAGGCAGAGGTTGCAGTGAGCTGAGATGGTACCACTGCACTCCACCTTGGGCTACAGAGTGAGACTCTGTCTCCAAAAACAAACAAACAAACAACAAACAAAGCCCCTGCTTAAATTTATAAACACTTATTAAATTTCCACACACATTGTGCATTCCAGCTCTGTATCTCTTTTGCATATAGGCCTTCAATGCATCGTTGTCTCCTCCTGGGGACACTCTTACTGCTCAAATAATTTGGTTCAGTTCTACTCATTTTCTTAGATGAGGCATCACTTCCTCCAGTAGCTATTCCAGATTCTCCAAAACAGGCTCACTTGGAATTTTTAAATTCCAGAGCGCCTGCCCTTACTTATGATAATGTAAACCAAAATTAAAATTCTAAAGCCCTGGTCAGGCGCAGTGGCTCACGCCTGCAATCCCAGCACTTTGGGAGGCCAAGGGGGGCAGATCATGAGGTCAGGAGTTCAAGACAAGCCTGGCTAACATAGTGAAACCCCATCTCTACTAAAAATGCAAAAATTAGCTGGGCGTGGTGGTATACACCTGTAGTCCCAGCAACTTGTGAGGCTGAAGCAGGAGAATCATGTGAACCCGGGAGGAGGTTGCAGTGAGCTGAGATTGCACCACTGCACTCCAGCCTGTGAGACAGAGCAAGACTCCATCTCAAAAAAAAAATATATGTATATATCAAAGGCCCCCACAACCATCTGAATGGACTTTCTCAGCCAGGACCCTTTTAAAATTTAACCTGAGAGACTGGTTCAGGCCATGATGGGAAGGGGGCTCTGACAGGCCTCATTATACATCTCCAGTATTAACATCAACACAGATTTTAAGTCTGATTAGAATCGCTTTACAACCTATTATCTCTGAGGCCTGCTACCTGAAGTCTTCCTCAACAAATAAGAACTTTGGTCTTCACAACCTCTTATCTGAACACAGACATCTCTTTCTTTTGATTCCAGGTCTTTAGATAAACTTAATGAATTGTCAACCAGAAAAATTTTAAATCTACCTGTGAGCTGGAACCCACCCCCCCCCCCCCCGTTTCACATTGTCCCACTTTTCTGGACCAAATCAAAGTATTTCTTAAAATTATTTGATTAAAGTCTCGTGTCTCCCTAAGATGTATAAAAGCAAGCTATGCCCGACCACCTTGGGCACATGTTCTCAGGACCTCCTGGGGGCTGTGTCACCGGTCATAGTCACTCATCTTTGGCTCAGAATAAATTACAGAGTTTGACTCTTTTCATCGACAGTAGCACAATTTCACGTTATAATTTCTCCTTTTTTGTCAGCCTTTCTTACTTCATTACAAGTTCCTTGAGAGAAAATGTAGATCTTTTTTACTATTTTATGTGCAGTGCCCAGGGCAGTGCCTGGATAAAAGAGATGTTTATTCAATATCTACTGAGTTAATTAATTAACTCTTTCCTGCCATTGAAACAGGAATTCTTCAGTGCTGTATTGTCAGCTGGAAATCTCTGCGCTCAGCTCATGCCTGCCTGGATGCCACACCAACCATGGCTCCATGCACAGCCCATGGCTGAGCTGGGTGTGCCATGAGCAGCTTCCACACGGGGTACCAGTGTGTAGATGGATGGAACGTGGTGGTTCCCCAAAACCTGGAGATGCCAGCACTTTTTTACAGATCTTGCTTGGGAAGTCCTGAGGTCTGGGCTTCCAGAAGTGTCATGCTCTTCACTCCCATAGTTTGGCGAATGGAAGCATGTTTCAAGCTCTTTTATTCCCACTGCTTGAAGCTCGGTAAACGGGGGTGTGTTATAGTTCTCTCATTCCCACAGTTCAGTGGGTTCCAGGTTCTTGTCCTGTGACCAAGAGGAATGAGGTATGCAGACACTGGAGAGCAAATAAGGCAAAATAGAAGTTTATTGAGTAAAAGAAGGAAAGCTCTCAGCTGTGAGAGGGGACCAAAAGCAGGTAGCCATCTGTAAGGCTGAGTTTGGGGTTTTTATAGGCTTGGAATGAGGAGGTGCAAGCTGTTGGTAGTCTTGGAAAAGGCAACATTCAATTGGTTTAAAACCATTATTCAGAAAGAACCAATTGGGAAAGAGTGGGCAAACACGTAAAGTTCTCACTCTAGTCATGGACTCTATCTGGAACTAGCAGCTCGGTTTTCAGGATTTAAACTATCTTTGGCTCGAAGGTTGGGTTTCACCAGGGAACCATCCCTGTATACCTAGGAATCTGTCTGTTTCCTATCACTATGATCCCCCCTCTGAAGAGGTACATCTAACTGCTGTTAGGATAGGAATGGGGACTGCTCTCACTGCTTCATGCTGACAGAGGCATTGTTTGGGAAAATGGCAGTCAGGTCTCTCTCAGAGGCCTATCTAAGGGTCCCTGGTAAAAAGAATCCATCATCTGAGGCTCCATTTGCATGACCATTTGGAGTGTGATGGCCTCTAGGTGAGAAGAAGCAAATCTTACAAGGAGGTTAACTATGAATAAACCAAATATGAGTATTATACAAAGAGGAGCTAAAAGGAAAAATACCTAGTGCCAAAGATAACAGAAATAGGAAATAAATAGCCTAACCATTCTGAAAACAATGTTGTGGCCAGAGCTGTTTCACTCAATGAAAGATATTAAATTTCATATGTGGAAGGGAAGTTAAACTTCAGAAGAGAGATAGCTGTTTAAGGGAGTAGATAATATCATAGGCCTTTGGTATTAAGTGGTCCTTGGCAAAGACACCTTACAATGAGGAACAGAATAAAGATGAGAACAGCAAGCGTAGGCAAGACTATAAAGAGGACATCCATGGAAGGTTAATTATTGACATTTATCTTTTGTGTTCTTTAGCTTGAGGTCTCTGATTTTCTCACACTGGTGCTTCAGGGGCTCTTGTGGGTCAACAGGTAATTCCATCAGCTTCCCAGGCCTGTATTCAAGTATAATCTGATGATCTATTTTTGTGACCTTCACTGGAAAAGGAGTATAACAAAGTGCAGTGTAAGGTCCCTCCTACTCTGGACCTAGAGAAGGAAAAAGAAGGATGGGGCTTTACCAGTACTAAATCCCCTCAGTTAAATGGGGGTGACCCTAGTTCACAGTGTTGGACCTCCAACTGTTGTTTCAGTTCCCATTGGAAATGGGCCAAGAAGTTATATGTTTAATCAAATCAGAGGTTTCTTGGTCTAGCAAGAAATATTGGTGAGAAAAGGCCATCCATACATTTCAAAGGCACTTAAACCCAGCTTTGAACGGGTGTTCCTAACAAACAGTAGGGCTATCGGGAGAAGAGTAATCCAGGGGCGATGAGTCTCTTGAGACAGTTTTCTGAGATCCCTTTTAATAATATCATTTTTCTTTTCTACCTTTCCCGAGGATTGTGGTCTCCAAATACAATGAAGATGGTATTGTATGCCTAGTACCCTTGAGACCCCCTGGGTGACAGCCACCTTGAACAAGGGGCCATCATTACTCTGGAAGTACTTAGGGAGTCATAAGTGAGGGGTCATCTCATTAATTAGAACTTTTATCACCTCAGAGGGTTTATCTGCCTGACAAGGAAATGCTTCTGCCCAGTTAGTGAAGGTATCTACCCATACGAGGAGGTACTGGATGGCCCTTGTCTTTGGGATACGTGTGAAATCCATCTGTCAGTCTTCCTTCAGGTAGCCTACCATTCTTTGGGTTCTGGTGGGCAGAAACCATTGACTGAGGAGATTATTTTTAAATCAAGTCTCACAAGCATTAATGACCTGTTTGACCATTGTTAGCAGAATTTTACATGAGAACAACCTTTGGGCCAATTGATAGTTTTGTCCTTATGCATGTGGAAGACTTGGTGAAGGACTTGAAGAACTTAGCATTGGCTGGAGGCTGATAGATGAAATTGGCCATCCTCTGATTGCAGGCATCCTGAGGACTGAAAGGTGTATCCCTAAGAGGTGGTCCATTTAATTTCTGCAGGAGAATATTGAGGTTATATTTCTTTTATGGAGCCCTCCCAGATTAGAGGGGGCTCAAGCGGATTGGAAATCTGGGTCCCTTTTGCTGCTGATTTAGCTGCTTGGTCTGCCAACTTATTCCCCTCAGCTATTTCATCTATCTCCTTTTGATAGCCTTTACAATGTATTACTGCCACTTCCTGTGAAAGGAAAACCAAGGATAACAGTCTGTTAATTTCCTGATGGTATTTAATGGGAGACTCATTAGTTCCCTCTTTCCAGATTGTGGCATAGGCATGATGGACTAGGAAAACATACTTAGAGTCAGTATAGATGTTAACTGCTTTTCCTTTGCTTAATTCAAGCACCCTCATGAGGGCAATTAGCTCAGCTAGTTGAGCACTTGTGACCAAGGAGAGAAGAACACACTCTCAGTAGTGCCATTCAGGGTGACTATTACATATGCTGTTTTATGAATCCCTTGTTCTACAAAAGAACAACCATTTATTTAAAAAAATCCAGTCTGGTTTCTCTTGGGTGGTTTCTTTGAGGTCCTCCCTGGCTGCATAGGTTTGCACTATTCTCTATTTGCATTCATGTTCAAGCTCCCCATCCCCAGCTTCTTCCCTAGAAGGTTTAGGGAGGAATAGCTTCTTAACTGGACTTCAGATCCCTCTACTAGCAGCACTTGATATTTAAGGAGGTGGTTATCCATTAGCCAGAGACTCCTCTTAGAAGACAGCAGTCCTGCCACATTATGTGGGGCATAAACAGTTAAGTTATTGATAGTTAACTTAGTATCCTCTGGCACCAGCAAAGCTACCAGTGCAACTATCCAGAGGCAGGCCAGCCATACTTTAGACGACAAATCAAGCTCCTTGCTTAGGTAGCCTACAGGCTGCTGGGCTGGACCTCAGGCCTGGGTTATAACTCCCAGGGCCATTCCCTTCCATTCCGATACATAAAGATTGAACGTCTTCCCTGTGGGAAGACTAAGGGCTGGTGCCTCAAGCAAGGCTTGTTTCAATTGGTCAAAGGCCCTTTTAGCTTCTGATTCCCAAATTAGGGAGTCAGTCTTAGCTGCCTGACTCTCCTTCATTAGGTGATATAAGGGACGAGCTATTTCACCATACTGAGGTATCCATAATCTGCAGAATCCTGTAATGCCAGGGGTTTTGGGGAGGGGAAAGGAGGAGATGGGCTTAATCCTTTCTTCACCTAGTTCCCTGGTTCCTTCTGACAAAACTAGACCTAGGTACTTCATTGAAATCTGATGGAGCTGAGCCTTATATTTTGAGAACTTATATCCTCTGTTAGCCAAAAAATTAAGAGGAACCTTACTGTTCTCCTGAGAGACTTCCTCATTTCCTCAGTTGGGGCACAAAGGGTAATGTCACTTATATATGTAAGACTTTAACATAGATAAGGAACATAACATAGATAAGACTTTAACATAGATAAGGATAAAGGAACTCAGGGAGACCTTTTGACAACTCCTGCCCAAACTCTTGCCACATGTGTAGCACTTAACAGGTGCATCTTTGGGATTCTGGGGTTTGTAAGCCTGCCAGGTGGCCGTTAGAACCTCTGCCTTTTTCTTGGTGCTGTCTTGGAATTCCTGAGATAACACCGTCCAGGTTAGCTGGGTGTTCTTGTTGGAGAGATTCTTAAATATGAACAAATACTGGGATTTGGGGTATAACAGTATACAGAAAAGGGCATCCTTTAGCTCCACGACTATGAACAATTTAGTTCCCTCAGATATTTGAGTTAGTGGTTACAGAATTGGGAGCCACCAGGTGAACTGAAAACACAGCCTCCTTAATGAGGCAGAGGTCCTGGACCAGTCTCCATTTCCCATTGGGTTCTGTACCACAAATGTTGGGGTATTACAAGCACTGTTGCAAGGTTTGAGGAGGCCCTGCATCCTCAAGTTATCAATGATGGCTTCTAGCTCTTTCCTAGCTTCTGGTCTTAGGGGATATCATCTCTGGTTAGGAAGGGAGATGGGATCCTGAAGGTTGGTGCAGACTGGTATGGCGGTTGTGGCTTGGCCAAATTTCCCTTGAATTGCCCAAACATCTGGATTAATATTGGTCTCCACCAGGGGGAGACAAAGAATCTGTCCTGAAGCCATAAGAATGGTGGTTCCCACATGAGCTAAAATATCCCTGCTTAGCAGAGGAGTTGGGCTTTCAGGCATGATTTAAAAGCCATGAGTAAACAAGAGGTCTCCCCAACTACAACTAAGGGGTTGGAAAAAATATCAGGTTAAAGGCTTTTCTGAGATGCCCCTCACAATCATGCTAAGGGAGGAGGGGAGGGCCGGATTGGAGGAACTGAAATGGCCACTCTGGTATCCAGGAGGCGGTCTACCTTCCTCCCTTTGACCTCCAGAATCACTCTGGGATCCTGGAAGGTAATGGTGGTCTGAACCATCAGAGCCAGAGAGAGGAGTCCTGGAACCCATCAGTCCTGTTGGACCATTTGGGACACTGGTTCTGCTACCTAGTGACCTCTGTCTCTGAGGACAGTCAACCCTCCAGTGATGCCCATTGCAGATTGGGCAGGGTCGATGTGGCTTCATCACGCTGCCTGGGCAATCCTTCCTAAAGTTTCTTGGCTTGCCACATGTACAGCAGTTAACAGGTGCATCTCAGGGATTCTGGGGTTTGTAAGCCTGCCAGGTGGCCATTAGAGCCTCTGCCTTTTTCTTGTGCCTCCTTTTCCTGTCTTGGGCCTCTTCCCAATCCCTATGTTAAAAGAATGGGGTGGCTATTTTCAGGAAGTTCTCTAAAGTACTGTCTGGTCCCATGACCTTTGGGTTCCTTAGACTTCATCTATGCCATGGATGTGAATGAGTCCTCCACCTATGAAGAGTGAAGGCCTAGTCGACAGGGACAGTCACGCTCATTTATGCTGTGCCCTAGCTTTTTTCTGTCAACTGTCTCTGGGTCCCTCAGATCTAGTTTTGCTTTTAGGGCTCCAAACCAAAGCTTGGAAAAACCAATGGAGTAATGAAGCTGTGAAACCAGATCCTCCTGAAGCAAAGGAGATAAAGGGAGTCATGGGAGTTGGGGACCTGGCCTAATGAGATGCCCTGCCAAAAGGAAAAAAAAAATCCCTCATATAGAAAACTTCCTGTATTCGCCGAACTATGTTTACTCCTGACATGGTGGAAACAACAACAACAACAACAACTTAAATGGTGAAGAGGGAAAGCACCTGGGTGAAGTAGCCTCTTGCCCTATGCTAACGGATTTCTTCAACGGGGAAATAAAACTCTCTTAAATGTTACATCTTTTTGTTTCTAAGAATAGACAGAAACAATACTGCTCTGAATTACACTTCAGATGACTAAGCCAAGTGCTTATTCTATCCAGTAATATTATCTCTGTGGTTTGCAGCAACACTCTTACATTGTATGTAAAGAGGGGTAGCAGCCATGGCATTCTCAAAAGAAAGAAAATGCACTATGAAAGATTGTCAGTCTTGGTGCCAACACCATAACAGGTTGCTGGGGACTGGAGCTGGTCTGACGGCCTTTGGATAACACCAAGGTGTGACCTTGGCCAGATACCTTCAGTTGTCCCAGGACCTTATTCTGATCCCATGTAACAGCTGGACCTCCATGAAAGGAAACGGAATTGAAACAAAGCCAACATTCCCAACACCCAAGGGTGATGGGGTATTGACAAAGTCCTCCCCAGCAAACCTCTCCTCTGAGTCTTGTAAACCTGGCAGCCATACTACTCAATCTTAACTGGGGGACAGAGACCTGGTGTTTCACCTGCTTTTGGAAAAAAGAAATCTGAAGACAACAAGCCTCAGAATGACAGTAAAGAGTCATAGGTTTGCACTTACCCTTCTGCAGATCCCGGATAAGATCCCAGAAATGACACAGGATTCCTTCAGTGCCACTTTGCCAGCCAAAAATCCCTGTGGCCACAGTGACCTCTGTCCAGGGCTTCTCTTGGGCCCACTGGGCTCACTCTGCCCACTTGGCCCAGCAGACTGTGCTCAGCTCACACCCGCTTGGATCCTGTGCCCACCACAGCTCCAAACTTAGCCCGTGGCTGAGCCAGGCATGCTGTGAGTGCCACACTGGGCATCCACATTGGGTGCCAGCATGTAGATGAGGAGAACATGATGGCACCCAAAAACTCAGAGATGTCAGCAATTGCAGCACCCCAAGGAGTCTTATAGCTTTTGTTTGGGAAGTCCCATTATCTGGGCCCTCAGAAGTGTCACAACTCTTCACTCCTGTAGCTCTGCAAGTGGGAGCATGTTACAAGCTCTTTTATTTCCATCACTCACAGCTCGGTGAACAGGGGTGTGTTACGGCTCTCTTGTTCCCACAGTCCAGTGGGTTCCTGGTTCTTGTCCCATGACCAAGAGGAATGAGGTATGTGGACACTAGAGAGCGAGCAAAGCAGAATAGAAGTTTATTGAGTGAAAGAGGGAAAGCTCTCAACTGCAAAAGGGGACCCAAAGTGGGTAGCCATCTGTGAGGCTGATTGCAGGGTTTTTATATGTTTGGAATGAGGAGGTGTGGGCTATAGGTAGCCTTGGAAAAGGGAATATTTGATTGGTTAAAAAGCATTATTCAGAAAGAACCAATGAGTGAAGAGTGGGCAAACAGGAATAGAAGTTTTCACTCCGGTCGTAGACTCTATTCAGAACTGGAAGCTCAATTTTCAGGGTTTAAACTGTCTTTGGCTTGAAGGTCAGGTTTCACTGGGGACCTGTCTCTGTCTGCATAGAAATTTGTCTGTCTCCTCTTGCTACTTTGTTGTAATTACTTGATTCTCTGTAAAGCTTTTTATTTAAAAAAAAAACTCATTAAATATCTTCTTAGAGAAAGAGAAGACAATGGAGTAGTATTTGAAATTTATTCTGTGTGGAAAAATGTTTAATGGCTCAGCAAAGCAGTGGTTAAAAAGGGCAGGAATCAGATGCTGAATACATTTGAAATTAAAACAATGCTAAATATATTTTAAATAACAGAAAAGTAATAAAATCATTTTGCGAGTTTGATGATGTGATTGCAGGCCAATAATAATAATAAAAACAAAAACACAAACCCAAAAGCATAAATTCATACACTGTTGGGTCTTTATCAACACTGGAAGGTTGAGGAAGGACAAGCTGGGCAAGGAAGGAATGAGGTGGGCAGATCTGGGTCAGAATCTTGGCCATGTGATCTTGAAGTTATATTGGATTTTGTCTTAGTCTAAGTTTCCGTATCTGTGAAATGGGAATAGTTAAAAATTACCTACTCTAAATCTTAATAGTGAAGATGAAATGAGATTATGTGTGTGTGTGAAGCCTGCACTGTAGAGGAAACTCAGTCTGTGCTGGTACTTGTTATCCCTGCCATTACTGCTTCCCACCATTACTGCTTCCCTGCCATTACTGCTTCCCTGCCATTACTGCTTCCCCACTAAGTGTTTCTTGAAAGATTGCTCAGCATCAGGAAATGGGAGCCAACATTGAGAAGCAGAAAATGAGAGACAGTTCTAACAAAGCAATGTATGTGTTTAGCTCCTTTGATATGTTGGTGCTTTCTGAAATGGAATAAAGAAAATAAGTCCATTTGCAAAGGAATATTGTCAATAGACAATGCTGCTGGGAGAAAAGAATAGTAGTTTTTGTAAACATTTTCTATAAACTGGATTTTTAAAAAAGAGTCATGTATTCATGTATTTCCCTACTTGGGGAAAAAAAATCTTTTTTTTTTTTTTGTTAAGGCCTGTGAAAATTAAAGAAATAATCTCTGAAAATCTCTTTGTGCTGCCTGGTTAGGTAAATAGCTTTAACATGCTTAAAAATAGGTACTTTGTCTTTTTAAAGTTTTTCACTTTAGAAGATGAGAAAAAAAATTTTAATGTTGCATTTTTTTCCCTGTAGCTTGAAATTTTCTTATTTCCCCTCAGTAAGTTTTTCATTCGTTTTATGAAGTTGGAGATGTTGGAGTGAAATTCAAGGAGTGAGTTTATTAGTGATATTGTTGGTGGAAAATTCATTGTAAAACAGACAAGCTCACAGCTAATAGCTTAACAAGCACTGGGCTCACTGAGACAGCAAGTGTTACAGGTGGGAAGTAGTCACTGAAATGGTAAGGTGTATTTTTTTTTCCTCAGAAAGAGAAATTTCAGTGTTGTATTTGGAGAAAGCATGTGAAACCATGAAGCTAGCTATCATCAATTCACCCTCTACAGAAGTTGTGAATCCCTAGTTCTCACAGTTTTGAGAGTCATTTATAAACCTTTTGTGTTATTAAAGAAGATTTAAGAAAGAGTGGGTAGCAATTAAGACTTTAAATCACCATCTCATTGAACTTGAGATAAATTATTATGGTGCTATTTTCAAAACTGTATTCATGGGTTTTCAAGAAGCATAATGAAGGTTTCCAAAACAAACAACCAAACAAAAGACAACTGGTTTTGGATCAAATGCATTTTGCTTTACTGAAGGATACCTTGAAGCTTTCTGTATACAAAGGGGGATTTACTGTGCAGTTTCCCAAAGGTTGTATCACCTGGACTGTTTTTATGGTGCATATATTTTGTGATACACAATTGCTGAGTGGAACGTAGTTTGGAAAATGGTGATATAACAGAGAGTTTGACATTAGGTAGGTGCCTCTGAATTTGCACCATCAAGGACAGTTACATAAATCTTATCAATAAAGAAAGGCATATTCTGAAGCCTTGGTGTTTGAGAGAAATAAAATGAGGAAGAAACTGTTTATCTTTAAGTAAATTCTAAATTTATTAAAATAGGCCTTCTTCTTTCCATTTTCTTTGTGGGGGTCTGACCTGCAGACCCTGACCCAACAACAAATGAATAAAATACACTGACACATAGATAGTCTGCTTTGCCAGTCCAGCTGAACATCCAGGCTGCTTACAGACTCCATGCAGAGTCCTGTAAACAGTTGTGACCATGGCCACGACCAGCCAGCAAGACTTGCATTTATTCAGTAAAAATTAATTGACAAAGGCTTGAGTCAACACCACTAGAGGGTAACTGACATTGTGGACTTCCTGAGTAGAATGCAATTAAGCACTCACAGTAGAACAATGGTTAGTCTTAAGACCACATGAGTAAACAAGTTAGTTAGATAAACTCCCCACATTCCTTTGTTTCTACTCTAATTTATTTAACTAAAGTAAGGGGACTAGGCTGCCTTCAGCCAGATTTATTATCAAAGTTATGCAAACTCTCAGGCCTTCCAACAGGGTTCATGACTATTGAAACTAAAATTTTTCCCACCAGCCTGACTGGACCCCTACATTCTTCACCTCTTTGCTAGGACAAGCTATATTTGTCCCTCACCCTCTGATTCCTATGGCACCCTCTAATTGTTCTCCTGCAACTGGTTTTGAATCTTATCCAATTTGTCTCCTACATTGCAGCCAGCGTTCTTTTCAAACATCAAGTCTGTTTAAGTTCACTTTTTATAAAGTCTTCATTGGCTGCCATCCAGAATCTGTACCATGGCTTTACTAAGCCTTGGCCAGCCTGTCCTCTCCCCACCTCCATGGTCCCATCTCACATTATTCTCTGTGTTGTGCTCTGCATTGAACTTTCACTACCCCAAAACTCCACCTTGTCCCTCACTAGGCTCCTAAACATGCAGTCCCCCGACTGTTACCCCTTTTCCTCCCACCCAAACCCTGTTTCACTTAGGAAATTTATTCTCATGGTACAGATTGCACCTCCATGGTAATTTCTTAATTTCTTTGAGGAGGTCTTAGCTGATCTCCCTGCATAGGTTAAACACTTCTACTATGTGTGTTTATGACACCTTTCTAATTTGTGCACTGATGACTGAGGCAATTGAGCTCTTATTTATGTGATTAATAATTACTTACTTCCCCCTAGACAGTGGGCTGCATAAGATCAGAGACCTCATCTGTCTCCTGTCATCATTGTGTGCTTTGTACATAGCACAGTGCTTGACACTTAGGAGTATTTAACAAATACCTTGTTTAGTAAATTAGACATTTTTAGTCTCCCTAATGAATCACCTTAAACTCTGGTGGAAGGGAAACTATTCTGAACCATATCAAGGCTTCACAAACTTGACCAGAAGCTCTCCAAAGAGGTAAACTCTCAATCTCTCAATCCATTTATATTACATACTATGCATAATATATATGTGTGTAGCCGGGCGCGGTGGCTCACGCCTGAAATCTCAGCACTTTGGGAGGCTGAGGTGGGAGGACCACCTGAAGTCAGGAATTCGAGACCAGCCTGGCCAACATGGTGAAACCTCGTCTCTACTAAAAATACAAAAATTAGCCAGGCATGGTGGCGCACACCTGCAATCCCAGCTACTCGGGAGACTGAGGCAGGAGAATCGTTTGAACCCAGGAGGTGGAGGGTGCAGTGAGCCGAAATTGCAACACTGCACTCCAGCCTGGGTGACAGTGTGAGACTCTGTCTAAAAAAAAAAAAAAAAAGTGTGTGTGTGTGTGCGTGTGTGTGTGTGTGTGTTTGGTGTGTATAGATATAACATGCTATATCTTTACGGGCATAGCTTCATGAGCATGTGCAGGTTCACACACACAGAACATGTAGGAATCTGACTTGTTCTGGCGCATTTTCACTCCATGGAAGTCATGCTCTTGTGACCATAAGGCTAATGTGAACTTCAGCCTGAAGGAGAGGCCCGGAGCAAAGCACTTCATGGCATGTCAAGACCATTTCACTGACTTGATTGTCTAATAAGTATTTTCATTTAAACCACAGCCTGTGTGGCTCCAGCTCACCCTTTCCTTGCAACACATGTTCCCTGGGAAAGATTCTCTTCAATTACAGACATTGGCGCTGCTACTGCACTTTGATGACTTTTGTGGCTCCCTCTTCCTGTCAGTTTATTGCTCTTTCTTTCCCTGTTATAAAGCAAGTCATTTCCTGCATTTTCTGAGTCTCAAGCATGGATTTCTGCTCATAATTAATTCGTGCACAATCCTAGCTCAATGCTAACTCAATGATATCTTTGAAGACAGGAAGGAGCACCTTCCTTTTGGAGGGACTTAGAGAATGAAAGGATAATTGAGAATAATTTCCCAAACTGTTTTGCAGTATATATGACCTGACTTTATCCAGGAGAGGCTTGACAGGGAATGAGCCCGAGTACCTTCCTGGGGGTCTTCCTTTTTCCTTCAGACTTCACATCACCAGGCAGCTCCCGTAGACTGCAATAAAAGAACTGTCACTTACACTCCATTCTCTTACAATATGCCGCTCATTCTTTCATTTGTTTCTGAAATTGCTAGTGGGAAAAAATATTTATTTTCTATTTTCTTTTGAGACTGAGGCAAATATTTTTTTTCTTTCTTTGCTTTTCTTTCTGAGCTTGTCTAGAAATTTTACTGTAGTCTCTTTGAATACCACGTCTTCCTTACTGGAACCTCTTCTTCATGCTCTACATTTAAGGCTCATTCTGAGCACAGGATGAATCTTGAACTGAAAGATAAGACTCTAATAATTGTGTGTATTCATTTGAATTTTTTAACAGATGAAAAATACAGATATGTACTGGGCATATGAAGTAGGCATGCAATAATTTTTGTTGAGTTAATAAATCATTTTTAAGTATAAGACATAGATTTCAAGTCTAAGACTACTTAGTTTTGAAATAAAAATACATATTTAGTTCAGTTACTTCAACTAATTTTCTGGCATGATTTTATATTTTATGGGAATAGCACAGTTATTCAAGTTCTGCAACTCTATCACTTAGCGTTTGGTAAACAACAAACCGTCCTCAAACTCAGTTAGAAATAATAAATATTGATTATTTCTCCTGACTGTATAAATAAACCAGGAAGTTATTCTGATCTGAACACATCCATCCAGGATCAGTGAACCAGGAAGTCTTCACTCATGTCTGGTGCCTGGGGGCTGGCTGGTCTAAGGGCTATGGTGGGGGCTCTTAGCTGATTGGTTCACTTCTGCTCCCTGAAGTGTCCTATCTTTTTCAACAAGCTAATGCAGCGTTCTTACATGAGGACAGCATGATCCTCGGCAGCATGAGAAGGCAGGACCTATTGCACGAGCACTTTTCCAGCCTCCGAGTTTGCCATGTTTGCTCTAGTTCGTTGTTCAACACCAGTCATGTGAGCAAGCCCCGATGTGGTGCGGGGGTGGGAGGACTATGGAAGTGCAGGGAGACAGGGAGGTAATTAGAGCAGACATTTTGCAAACAACCTACCATAGTGACATATGGTCAAACATGAAGAAAGTTTAAATTAGGATTCATGGTTGTGCAACTCACATCTATTTTATAGATAAATGACCTACTTTGTAGCAATATTTTTTTTTCTTTCTTTTTCCTTTTCAGGGATGCAGCTTGAACCACAATGTAAAAAGATTTATTCAATAATAATGTTATGATACAATTGCAGGCTGAGTATTCCTTATGCAAAATGCTTGGGACCAGAGTGTTTCAGATGTCAGATTTTTTCCAGATTTGGGAATATTTGCATATACATAATGAGATATCTTAGGGATGAGACCCAAGTTTGAACATGAAATTCATATATGTCTCATATACACCATATATACGTAGCCTGAAGGTAATTTTATACAATATGTTATGTAATTTTGTGCATGAAACAGTTTGGGTACATTGAACCATCAGATAGCAATGGTATCACTATCCCATGTCCGTGCTCAAAATGTTTGTATTTTGGAGCATTTTGGATTTTGCATTTTCAGATTAGTGATGCTCAACCTCTACTATATATAAGACATTTCTTATGGAATGATGCCAATGCCAAGGTATTAAAAGTATAATAAGGAAGAGAAATAATTTTTATTGTCCTTATAGAAACATGGAATCCCAGTCTTTTGCTGTCAATAAGGTATTTCTTCTTCAAACTTAGACCTTGGCATTGAAAGATGTCTTAATGTGTTGGAGACAACAGTGGGTAATGTCAGCTTTCCTCCCTTAAGAGTTCTTGTAGTCTACTAGGAGAGGCAGGCTAGTGCTCAGATGATCACAATACAGTACGGTCACTACTAGGACAAAGGGTTCTAGGAGGTACTTTAGGAGAAAAGAAGAAGATTGAATCCAGATGGTGAAGTAAGGGAGAGGTCAGGAAAGACTTAAGACCATTCTCAAAAGAGATAAAGAGTGAGGTAAAAATAATGGCAGGAGCTTTCTGGTTAGAGGGGATTCAAAGGAAGGAGGAGTGAGCACCGTGAGGTCAGGGAAGCAGGCAGGTGAGCATGGCCACAGCAGAGCGTGCTGATTAGGAAAGGTAAGTCCCAGGCCACCAGGAGCAGGAAAGGGCCCAGAAGGAAGTGTGGCATGCAGTTTTGCTTCTTTTACTCATTTATTCCACAAATAACTACTGGAGGCCCAGTACTTATGAGAGGAAGCATGTGGAGGGATGGGGCCATGGTGGTGAGCAGGGGTAGTGAGAGTCCTGAAGTTTCAGGAGGCTCGCAGCCAGCTACAGTGGAGAAGGTGGAGACCAGAACCACAGGCATGATCCGCCATGGCTGCACATCATGGCACCAGCGAGGAAGGAGGCTTTCACTGCATCCTGGAGGAGCAACAAAAGGATTTTTGAAAGAAAAAAAGATTGACCAGATTTTAGTTTGAGAAGAAAAAGTGTCATGAAGGCTAAGGGAGGAAATAATTTCAAGGAAAAGTTGATGTTGCTCATGTGTTAGATAAGGGTTAAAATATCTGCTATGTTTACACAGCATTGTGTGGCAATGAATATTTGCTTAGTTGTCTATGTATTTTATAGACATTTTAACACTTGATATTGATTATCTTCCAGGGCAGTTTAGATAGGACATGATGATAGAAAGCAGGTTGTGATATGGTGAGAAAGCACCCATAGGGTTCAGTGGAAGCTCAGAATTTGGTCAATTAAGTCTACTAGAAGACATGGGAGACTTCATAGAACAAGCACATTTTGAACGAAAATCAAAGGCTAGAAGTACGGAGGAGACTGGCATTTTGTGATCTAATGGGGAATAGGAAATATGCATATTTGATGGCTTATTAGATATTTAGTTATAAATTACAGAATTCAAAAGCTTAAATTATAAAAGGTAAGGTTTTTTTGCCTCAGTATCGGAAATGGTCTCATCTTCAGCTTTATATACATCCCCAGGCACCTGCCGATCATGTGTTGGCTCTGCTTAACCTCTGTGATAACTTTGTCTGCAGGCAGGTCCTTCTTGCATGATGAGAAAGACAGTTCTCAATAGCTCCTGACTTCCGTAGTTTTTACATCATGGGTCTAAGAAAGGAGGCATTTTGCTCAAAGCATCCATATTGATCTCCAGATCTCTAGAAAGGGCAGTTAACTGACGCTGTTCAACCATGTTCTCAAGCCTGGGCTCTGCAAATAACTACTGACTATTCAATTCAGCTAACAGTGGTTCTTTGGATGTAAAAACCTGCCAATCAACAGTCCAGGAAGTGGAGTACAAAAACGGGCATGGTGCCATGGTGGCAAGAGGGCTTATCACTGACATTGTTTAGGATTACAGGGTATGGTAATAAGCAGAAGCAAAGTCTCCTAATGTTTAAATTCTCTATAAGCAATGCATTCTTTCGCTGCCCCTCTCAATTGGTACACAACAAAGTGAGAATTTTATTTTAACTTCCTTCATAGTAATTTTGACATTTTTGTTCTTTCAAGGGAGAAGGGTGTATCATCTTGATTTTCTAGCACTTAATGACAGTTATTACAGAAGATAAAGTTCTAAGAAAGGATGTAAAAATTAAGTTCTCAAATAACCTGTAGGGTTAGAATGACTTTAGAGAAGCAAAATTGTGCAGCAGAGAGAAACTCACTAAGTGAGTATTAGAATCACCTGCTTTTGAAGACAGTTCTCTTCCTATATTTAGCAGGATATATTTCTCATCATATGGTAATTGGTAGACTCTTTGCCATTTTTTAGAAGTTTAGATCAGTGAGCACCTCTCTGTGAGAGACATTTCTTTGGGTATTAAATGCTATTTCCTAAGACTTTAGGTCATATGCTGTTGACCCTCAGTAGCTATAGTGAGATTTGGACACAAAGCATTTAGTTTGTTGCTGGTAAGTATGGCTTCTTTATGGTGCTACTTACAACGCAGAGAGGGAGAAATCAGTCATTGTAATGACACAGAGGCAATGGACAGAGGCTACAAAAGTCCCAAGCCCTGAGTTATAATTCAAATTCTGGTATTCACCAGGTGTGACCCTGAGTAATTCATTTCACTACTTTCTGATGCAGGTTGTTGACCCGTAAAATAAAAATTGAATTCAATCATTGCCAAAATCCACTGTACCCTAACAGGATGGGAAGTAGATCCCAGGATTCAAAATGAAGTCCAACATTAGCCCAACAGGAAATGGAAGAAATCCAGGGAACAACAATGAACTAAGCAGTTATCTTTAAAATAATTACTTTATTGCTGACATGTTGTCAGAGCCAAGCCAAGTGAGATGAGGCTGAACATTTCACATGTGTGCACCCTGTGCTCAGTCTTTCTCATGGGCTTCTTGTCTCTACTGAACATGTGATTTTTTTCCGCTCTAAGCAATACATGAAGCTGTTGGGGGAGGCTTGTGATTCTCTCCCCGGCCAGTGACCTAGTAAGCCCACCTGCCCTCACACTGGGTCACATCCTCCACTTGCCTTATGAATAATGAAGGCAATATTTTGACCTCAATCTGTTTCATTGTTATATTTTTCAAGTGGTTCTGCAATGCAGGTAAGGAAAAGGGGTGTTATATATTGACACCCTCAGACTCCAAGAAATGGGGATATTGTGTGTGTGTGTGACGGCAGAATGTCCTATGATCAGGAAAACAAGGAGGATCCAAATGTCATTTTGCACCTGCCTTGTAAGACTGCTTCCCTGCAAAGCAGGTGGCATTTGCTTGGAACCTCAGCCTCTCCACTGCGCTCCTTTCTCTGCTCCCACGACTCCCTCTAGCCTGCTGCCACAGCCACCCCATCTATAACCTTTTCCTTTTCTCTCTCTTTCCTATCTATGGGAATCATTCTATTTAGATTATTTGTGAGTATTAACATAAAAAATGCTACAATTGTCAAATTATATCACACTACAGTTCCTGGTTTCAATTTTGAAAACATTTCAGGTACTTGTATTCCCACTGCTTGAGTTAGAAATTATGTTCATTTGCAAATAGCAAAAACCCCAAGAATAGTTAAAAAAAAAGATGATTTTTTAAAATTTTAAATTCAGAGGCTACATGGGCAGGTTTGTTACATGGATATATTGCATAATGGTGAGGTTTGGGCTTCTAGTGTACCCATCACCCAAATAGTAAACACTGTACCCAATATGTAATTTTTCAAACTTCACACTGTCTCCCCCCTTTTGGAGTCCCCAGTGTCTATTACTTTTATCTTTACATTGATTTATTTCATCTTTCATCCATGTGTACCCATTGTTCAGCTCCCACTTATAAGTGAGAACGTACAGTATTTGATTTTCTGTTTCTGACTTATTTTACTTAGGATAATGGCCTCCAGCTCCATGGAAAATATGCAGCCATAAAAAGATGAGATTAAAAAATTTTATTTTTCTCACATATCTGGAAGTTGCCATCCAGGGTTGGTGTGGTGGCTGCATAATAGTACCCAAAATCCACCCTGTTCTATCTTTTCCCCCAGGCATCTGCAAAATATGGTGGTTCCCCTTCCAAATCCCCTTCCCCACCCCAATTTCTCATTGGCTAGAACAGTTGTGCATGGAAAAGGATTCTTTGAAATGTAATTTTGTTACTAAAAAAATTGCGGTGGGTGGATGTTGAGCAGACATCTAATAGTCTCTGTTAGCAACACCTGCTCTCATTCCCACACGAGGAAAGATGTCATCAACATAGGATAGGCCCACTCTGGTGTGTTTGAATTTTAACAGGGTTTAAACATATAAAAGAATTACTTGGTAAATCACCATTCTGTATGTTAGATATCAGCCAACTTGTAGTGTTGGCCATTCTGGGGCTGTGGGACCTCCTCAAGGCCCTTGCCATCATACCATGTGGGCAGGTAGTACCAGTGGGACAATTGATAGTTACTCTAATTAGAAGTATTAGCCCTTGATTTGCTCAGCACATTTGACCACAGACAATATAATTTGTACATGAAATAAAGATGTGATATTATGTTGGTATAATGATGTTATCATCAAAATGTAGAATCATTAGAATACTGTAATGGCCCTTTGGACATTTCTACTTTTCTTTGACTATTGTCTGTTTTTGGTAGCTATATCCCATTGTTGCAGCCTAGAAGTGAGCTAAAAGGAAACCAGGGACAAGAGATGAACCCATCGATGTGGGTCCTTCTGCTTCTTTGTCCTTCTGCAGTCACTGGAAGGCACAAGGGAACCCTTACCCTGACTCTGGCTCTTCTGCTTATGAGAACTCAGAGGACCCATGAACCAGCTGGGAAGAAGGTTCTTTCGAGAGGCTTTGAGATAAGGGCACTGCTTTCTGTTTGTTTCTTTTCCAACTGGACCACCCTCCCCTTACCACTGCACACTGAATGTGTCTCTTCTGGGGAAAAAGCTATTTTTCTTAACCATTCAATAATTGCTTCGCTTGTGTCAAAGGCTATTTCTAACTAGTTAACATAGTTTTTCATTTTCAACAAGTACCCTATTATCATTTTCGTAGGATTATGGTAACTTTCCATTTGGTTCTTGATAGCTCACAGTGAGGGGTGGTTACAAAATTTAGCATCCAATGTTTCTGACTGATGTTGTGGATGCCCCGGACTTGGGAATTAGGAAAAAGCCTCAAGCACTTGCATAAATGACTGCCACCTGCACAGTGGAAAGAAGAGCAAGACTGCCTGTGAGCCCATGTTCGTGGTTACCCCTGGAAGGTGTCAGGAGAACTGAATACATCTTCTCATTCTGCTATGATACTATGTCATTTTCCCATATCATTGTGGAACTCAAGTACATGTCCCAATATGTGGAATTGATATTTTTTTTTTTTTTTTTTGAGACGGAGTCTCGCTCTGTCGCCCAGGCTGGAGTGCAGTGGCGCGATCTCGGCTCACTGCAAGCTCCGCCTCCCGGGTTCCGGCCATTCTCCTGCCTCAGCCTCTCCAAGTAGCTGGGACTACAGGCGCCCGCCACCACGCCTGGCTAATTTTTGTTTGTATTTTTAGTAGAGACGGGGTTTCACCGTGGTCTCGATCTCCTGACCTCGTGATCCGCCCGCCTTGGCCTCCCAAAGTGGGAATTGATATTTTTAACCTAGCCAACTTTGTGTGAAGAAACTTCATCACCAGGGAATTAGATACTTGAAGTTATTGATATAATAATCTGTGTAATTTTGTAAAATATAATTTTTAAAATGGACTCTGCAATATTTTCCAATCAATGTTTTACATTTAATAATTGTAAATCTTCACCAGAAATTCTCAGAATATTATTTGTAGAGTATTGAGGCCAGGATTACACAAAGGACCCAGCACTATGGGAGTCGATTTTATTAGCTAGTACAGATGTGTTAGCAGTGGAAGAGATCTAAGCTACCCCGAGTTACCAGCGGCAAATCTGTATATATCTTCAGCAACTTCAATTCTTGCCTCCTCGGAAGAAAGAATTTGACTGAGGGGCATAGAACAGAAAAAGAGACCAAGGCAAATTTCAGATCAGGAGTGCAAGTTTATTTAAAAGGCCTTGGAACAGGAAATAAAGGAAAGCTCACTTGGAAGAGATTCAAGAGGGCACGTGAAGGTTAAAGAGAGAAGATGAAACGCCCTGTTTAACAGTGATTCTACGACTTTTATAGACTCACCTCTTTCCCATGATTCTTCCCTTAGGGCGGGCTACCTGCATGCACAGTGCCCTCTTTACCCTTTGGAAGTGAGCACGTGCCATGTTTTAGGAAGTTGTACACGTGCCCACCAGAGGCTTTCTTCACTTTTTCAGTGGAGTGTACCCGGACGATCATATTTTTGTTTCTTAATGTGTATGTTTCTTCTTCTTGGGATGGGCTTTAATTAACACTTTAATGTTAACAGGTGTGAACCATCAGGAAATGGCATCTCCCTGGCTCTGGCTGCCAATTTATCACTTTTAGAGAGGCAATTTGATAATTGCCAAACCATTACCTGGTATTTCTAGTGGGTGGGGAACAGCCCTCTCCTGCACTGCTCATGCCTAACCACCTGGAAAAGATGGACTTTCCTTCTTGAGAATAGAAGCAGAAGACTTTCTAAATTGTTTATAAGAAAAAATAAACAATTAGAAAGAACCAGGGGTAAAACAACCAAGCTACTAAAACAATGAGGGTTAATGAGACACAAAAGAAACATCAGAAAAAAGAATACATTATTGTCATCATTTATACTTTCTTTTTATTATTATTGTTATTATTATACTTTAAGTTTTAGGGTACATGTGCACAATGTGCAGGTTTGTTACATATGTATCCATGTGCCATGTTGATTTCCTGCACCCATTAACTCGTCATTTAGCATTAGGTATATCTCCTAATGCTGTCCCTCCCCCTCCCCCCACCACACAACAGTCCCCGGAGTGTGATGTTCCCCTTCCTGTGTCCATGTGTTCTCATTGTTCAATTCCCACCTATGAGTGAGAACATGCGATGTTTGGTTTTTTGTCTTTGCAATAGTTTACTGAGAATGATGGTTTCCAGTTTCAGTCATGTCCCTACGAAGGACATGAACTCATCATTTTTTATGGCTGCATAGTATTCCATGGTGTATATGTGCCACATTTTCTTAATCCAGTCTATCGTTGTTGGACATTTGGGTTGGTTCCAACTCTTTGCTATTGTGAATAGTGCCGCAATAAACATACGTGTGCATGTGTCTTTATAGCAGCATGATTTATAATCCTTTGGGTATATACCCAGTAATGGGATGGCTGGGTCAAATGGTATTTCTGGTTCTAGATCCCTAAGGAATCGCCACACCGACTTCCACAATGGTTGAACTAGTTTACAGTCCCACCAACAGTGTAAAAGTGTTCCTATTTCTCCACATCCTCTCCAGCACCTGTTGTTTCCTGACTTTTTAATGATTGCCATTCTAACTGGTGTGAGATGGTATCTCATTGTGGTTTTGATTTGCATTTCTCTGATGGCCAGTGATGATGAGCATTTTTTCGTGTGTTTTTTGGCTGCATAAATGTCTTCTTTTGAGAAGTGTCTGTTCATATCCTTCGCCCACTTTTTGGTTGTTTGTTTTTTTCTTGTAAATTTGTTTGAGTTCATTGTAGATTCTGGATATTAGCCCTTTGTCAGATGAGTAGGTTGTGAAAATTTTCTCCCATTCTGTAGGTTGCCTGTCAACTCTGATGGTGGTTTCTTTTGCTGTGCAGAAGCTCTTTAGTTTAATTAGATCCCATCTGTCAATTTTGCCTTTTGTTGCCATTGCTTTTGGTGTTTTAGACATGAAGTCCTTGCCCATGCCTATGTCCTGAATGGTATTGCCTAGGTTTTCTTCTAGGGTTTTTATGGTTTTAGGTCTAACATGTAAGTCTTTAATCCATCTTGAATTAATTTTTGTATAAGGTGTAAGGAAGGGATCCAGTTTCAGCTTTCTACATATGGCTAACCAGTTTTCCCAGCACCATTTATTAAATAGGGAGTCTTTTTCCCATTGCTTGTTTTTGTCAGGTTTGTCAAAGATCATGATTATCTCAATAGATGCAGAAAAGGCCTTTGACAAAATTCAACAGCCCTTCATGTTAAAACTCTCAATAAATTAGGTATTGATGGGATGTATCTCAAAATAATAAGAGCTATCTATGACAAACCCACAGCCTATATCATACTGAATGGGCAAAAACTGGAAGCATTCCCTTTGAAAACTGGCACAAGACAGGGATGCCCTCTCTCACCACTCCTATTCAACATAGTGCTGGAAGTTCTGGCCAGGGCAATCAGGCAGGAGAAGGAAATAAAGGGTATTCAATTAGGAAAAGAGGAAGTCAAATTGTCCCTGTTTGCAGATGACATGATTGTATATCTAGAAAACCGCATTGTCTCAGCCCAAAATCTCCTTAAGCTGATAAGCAACTTCAGCAAAGTCTCAGGATACAAAATCAATGTACAAAGATCAGAAGCATTCTTGTACACCAATCACAGACAAACAGAGAGCCAAATCATGAGTGAACTCTCATTTATACTTTCAAATTCTCTTGATGGAATGGCATAAATGCATTCTACTAAATCATTCAGTCGACATAATGTCAGTTGACATTAAATGTCATTTAATTATTTTTACTAAAGAACTATGGTGTTGAAGTAAATAGCTGAAATGGCAGGGATTTTTGTCTTCCATGTTTTGAGATGTATATTATAAACAGTTTTCTGTCTAGCTTTTAATATTTTCCCTAAAGATAAATCTTCATTCTTTGATTCTTTCATTTCTCAAGTGATTAAAAAAAACTCACTTAGATTTATGTACACCCGTGTATTAATTGGCATTTTTCTTACAAATTGCCAAACTTGGATAATACTGTATTAATTAAATTTATCTTCACAATTTATTGGTATCATTGAAAAGATTGAAAGAGCATTTATGACTTCATTTTTCAACTTGGCAAGTGCAGGGGGAAAAGAGGTCGAGTGTCCCGAATCAAAGAGCACATTGATAAAGCCAAAACAAAGTCTTAGGTCCCAGAGATCCCAATTTCTTGCCAAAATAAGCCTTTAAATTTTGTTTCCATCAGCATCATATCCAAGTTTTATTGAACTGTTACATTTCATTTTCCCTGATGTAATCACTGCACAGAAATAAAGGAGCTCAGGACTGTTTTGCCATCTTCTAATTATGAATTGGTGCACTTTAATCTTCAGTGTCAATCAGCCAGTTTCCATCAGGACTCCCATAATCTCACCATTTGCCTCCATTTCAAATTCTTTACTACTTTTCTTCAGTTTAATGAGAAACCTCATTGCCATCATCTCCATTCTCCTCAACCCCATCCCCACCTCATCAGAATGGATTTAGGGAGCTTCTCATGACACATTTCTAAACACCTCTTTACTTTGGGTGGTAATCAGATGCATAGGAATACCTTTATATTCTTTTCTAAGTTCTGTCTTATCATCACGGTCAGACAGCAGATGTTCAAAACTGGAGAGGTGGCCATGTAGCCTGAGGCCTGCCAGGTGGAACAACAGAGGCCCAGTGCCTTCCTAGAAGAATTCCTGATGGCTGAAGGGTGGGGTCAGGCTCAGTGTTGAAGGGGCACAGACGTCTCTGTCCATCGCTAAAAACAGCAGGTGGTGGAGAGCTAGAGTGAGTGATGGGGATGTGTGCTGGACTGCTAACACATTCCTCCTAAGGAGACACTCTTGGTGTCTCACTGTTTCACTCTGCCATTTTGATTCTGTGATTCTATTTTCAGTTCCTCAACAGTTAGTCATTGTTCAAGCCTTACACACTTAAAAGGTTGTTTCAGAACCCATACTACTAACTAGTTTTCAATTTTTGTCTACAATTGTTTTGAAAATGTTTGAGATAAATTTCCATACAGTGAAAAGCAGAGATCTTAGGTATACAATTATGTGAGTGTTGACACCCACATATATATAATCCTGTAACCACACTCCTACCAAGGTATGGAATATTTTCATTATTCTAAAAAGTTTATTTGTGGCTCTTTCTCCTTAATTGCTCCCAAGAGGCAACGCATGTTCTGATTTTTGCCACCATACACTAATTTTTGCTGTCCAAGAACTTTGTATAAATAGAACCATACAATGTGTGCTTCTGAATGTTTGGCTTCCTTTGCTGTATTCAATACTTTGACATGTATTTCTATATTTGAGTAGTTTGTTCCACTCTATAGCACTATTGTGTGACTCATTCTGCCGTCAATAGACCCCTGGATCATGCCCAGAATTTGGCAATAATGAATAAAGCTGTGTATATTTTCTTATCTATATCATTTTAGGTGACATATATTTTTACTTTTATGGTTTTCCTCCACTGGTTAGAATCACTGGAATAGAAATGATGAGGACAGATATCCTTTCTTCATTCCTGATCTTAGGAAAAAACGATTACATTTTTTCCCATTAAGTATGATGCTAACTGTATTTTTGAAAAGTATGTTTATTGAGTAGAGGAAATTTCCTTTTATTCTTCGTTTGCTGAGACCTTTCATTATAAGTAAGACCTTTCATGAGTATTGATAAATGTTTTTCTTCATTTTAATTAATATAAACGGTATAGTTGATCTCATTTTGTTAATATGGTGAATTACACTGATATTCAGTTAATCTACCTTGCATTTCTGGGCTAAGACACATTTGGTCATGATGTATTGTCCTTTTCATATATTTCTGGATTTTATTTGTTCAGATTTCATTTTTGTTTGCTTGTTTGTTTTTGGCAAATGTTCAAGACAGACATTAGTCTACAATTTTCATTTCTTATAATGTCTTTGTCTGGTTGTTGTTAGTTAGTGCTGACATAAAATGAGTTGGCATGCGTTTCCTTCTCTAATTTTTGAAATGTTACTAGTATTCATTTTTTAATGTTTGGATTAATTTTTCAGTGAAACCATCCAGGCCTGGAATTTTTACTGTGGACAAGTTCTTGATAATGAGGTCCATTTGTATAATAGATAAAGGACTGTTCAGATTTTTTTTTCATCTGTAGTCAGTTTTGGTAAGTTGCATTTTTCAGGAGATTTGACTGCTTCACTATGTTGTTAAATTTACCTTTTAATGATTATAGGGTCTGTAATAATATCTTCTTTCTCATTATGATACTGGTAGTATGGGGTCTTTTTTGGCCTTTTTTACCTTTAATCTATCAAACTCAGTATGTTCTTATTTTTCCAATTGCTTGCCTAATCTTTATTTCACTGTTTCTGATTTCATTTTTATAGTTTTTTTTCCTACTATTGACTTTGGCTTTAATATGTGCATCTTTTTCTAGCTTCTTGAAGTGGAAACTTAGTTTTTTGATTCTAAACTTTTATACAGTTTTCTAATATAAATATTCAAAGCTATTAATTTCCCTGTAAACATTGTTTTAGAAGTATTTCACAGATAGGACCTGTTGTACTTTGCATTATTAGTTCAAAAGATTTTCTAATTTTCATTATGATTTCTTCATTGTTCCATGGATGATTTAGAAGCATGTTGCTTAAATTACAAATGTTCGAGAACTTTCTAGATATTTTTTCTAATGTATTTCTATTCAATTTTATGGTGACTGAAGAATATACTCTGTACGATTAAAAAAAGAAAGGTCCAGAATCCAGTCCAAGATCACTCACTGTTTAGTTCGCTCCTGTAATGTTAATCTTCTTTAATCTTGAACAATTTATTAGTCTTTGACATTTTTGATGAATACAGGCTAGATATTGTGTTCACCAACTTTTAATTTGGGATAGTCAGATGTTTTCTAATGAGTATATTCGAGGTATGTATTTGTTACTGAAATACTACAGAATAGGTGCCGTTTTTAGTACATTCTATCAGGAGGTATATGGTACTGAATTGTCCCTTTTCTACCAATGATAATTTTTATCATTTTTAAAGTTATATCTTCAATGTCTCTTGCTATAAGATATTGCTTTAACTTTGTGATTAATAAGTATCTTGAAGGGAGATACTCTGAGACTGAATTAATACACTTTTCCTCAAATGTTTCTTATACTACTTTTAGTAGCCATTGATGATTCTTGTCCAAATAAATTATCTTATGATGATTGTCAAATAGTGCTTTTCTAATTCAATCATTTTTTCTGAATTTATTCTTTGGGTTTCTACTGTAAGGAAAAGGTTTTGCTTTTCTGCTATTACGTTATTTGTTTCAATATGGAATTACACAATCTTAATTTCAAATATGGCTTTTAGCCAGTGGAAGCCCCTTAAATCTGATTTCTATGGTTTTTTACCTGTCCCCATCATTTTTCCATCACTTTAATTTTTGATTAACAAAATGCTCTACTCTCATTTTTTATTTCTCATTTCCAGCCCTGGAATTAGTATTTCCTCCAGTTAGCCTTGATTTCTTTTAGTGAGGATGGTGTTTGAAAACCAAGGTTTGGGCACTAGATATGCCCATTGCTGCTAGATGTTATTGCTTTTAGTTCCTCTCAGCAGATAGGAATCAGAGCCAGTACACACACACACACACACACACACACACACACACACACGATATCAATTGTAAATGTGTATGTCAATATGTACATTTTTATCTATGCCCATTGATATGGTTTGGCTGTGTCCCCAACCAAATCTCAACTTGAGTTGTCTCTCCCAGAATTCCCACATGCTGTGGGAGAGACCCAGGGGGAGGTAATTGAATCATGTTGGCCAGTCTTTCCCATGCTGTTGTGGTGATAGTGAATAAGTCTCATGAGATCTGATGGGTTTATCAGGAGTTTCTGCTTTTGTTTCTCCCTTATTTTTTCTCTTGCTGCCACCATGTAAGAAATGCCTTTTGCCTCCTTCCATGATTGTAAGGCCTCTCTAGCCAAGTGGAACTGTAAGTTCAATTAAATCTCTTTTCGTTCCCAGTTTCAGATATGTCTTTATCAGCAGCATGAAAACAAACGAATACACTCATCTATTAACCCATAGATGTATATCGATACTTCCAGTTCCAATTTAATAAGAAAGATTTATTCTCACCTCCTTCCTCTCTGTATTACCCTGTTCTCATACTGCTATAAAGAGCTGACCGAGACTGGATAATTTATAAAGGGAAGATGTTTAATTGGCTCACAGTTCCAAATGACTTGAGAAGCCTCAACCACAGGAGTTTAGCTTTTATATTTTTATATTAGAAATATTTTTAATATTGTTATTATTTATACCATGTAGACATTCACCATAGGCCTGTAGTGGGGTGGTGGGGGAGGAGGGAGAGATAGCATTAGGAGATATACCTAATGTTAAATGAAGAGTTAATGAGTGCAGCACACCAACATGGCACATGCATACATATGTAACAAACCTGCACATTGTGCACATGTACCCTAAAACTTCAAGTATAATAAAAAAGAATTCTCTGTATATTCTAGATATCATTATTTCATCAGATAAATGTATTAAAAACATTTTCTATCTTGAATTTTTATTTTCTGAGCACCATGACGATCAGAAGCTTTACATTTGAATTAAGTCTAACGTATTTTTTGTTGTTGTATTGATTCTGTTATTGGTTTAATAGCATAGAAGTCTTCATGTATTCAGAGATTTGATTTCTGATGTTTTCTTCTATACATTTTATAGTTTTGGCCTTTGGACTTAGGTCTATGGTTTAGTTTATGTTCACTTTTGTCAAATATCAATTGTCCACAGACGTGTGGGTCTATTTCAGGATTGCTTAATGTTTTCCAGTGGCCTATGTGGACATAATGCAAAATTGCCCTGATTCCCAGGAAAGGTGAAGTAACATATATAATTATTTACGGATGTCCCCACTTCATAGTGGCGACTTCTCATGAAATGGGTCCACCTGGAAGACCAGAAATCAACTTGGTCAGTCAGTAGTCAGTCACTGGACTGTCAGGTTTATGTATTACCCAAAGTACCCTGGACACTTCACTCCCAATTCCCATAGTAATTTGTATCCTACTTTGTTAAATTTTTTTTTTCAGTACATTTTGAAAAGGGCCAGAAAATGTTGGAATTAAAAAGGATAGTGCGTCTTTCATTAACACACAAGGGAAGTAGAGCAAATTCTGACCCTGCTACTCACTGACTTTGTGAACTAAGTGAGTTATCTATCTACCCTGAACCTCAGTTTCCTTATTTGGAAAGTAGGGATAATAACAATATATACACTATTTGGTATCTACTATCATATGATATCTATCCCACACTGAAATATTATATATAAAACATTGAATACACATCAGTGGTATATAATGATAACTAACATAGTTTTTAATAAATTTGTATGACCAATATTTTTATTCTTTTACAACCACCTTTAAAATAATCCCTTTTTATGCTTTCAGACATATCAAATTAACTTGGTGCCTGTAACATCTTAATTAGTTCTGCATTGAAAATCCAACTTTAGACTTCACAGTGGAAATGTAACTCATGGAGAGAAATTGATATTTACACGCTCAGAGTTAAGCAAAACCAGGTTTCATATTACCAGGCCCATCAATTTAGTGCTAAGACCAAGAGATCTCTGCTAATCACTGTTGCCCTTTTAATTGATAATGGCAACTAAAGTTAATGATTCTCAGCTTTTCAAACAAACCGCTGCCTTTTTTTCTGAGTAATTTCTTGATGCACAGTAAATGGCTAGCAAAATTACATGCATTTGATTTGAAAGACAATGGGATTATGTGCACATGATTTATTTAAAAAGAAATCATTACTATCAAAACATTTTCATGAATCAGAAATAAAGGTTTTTTGTGGGAAAGAATAAACATTTATATTGACTAGAACATTTTTTAACTTACATCAACAATAAACTAATTTTTATTTGTTTTTACTCTACTGGCCGGATTAACCTGCAATTTCAACTAATGGTCTACTAACTTCATGAAGACTAGTAAACCCTGTGTTTAATTAACACTGTCTTTGATCTTGCCAATAGTAACTTTATATCACAGAAACATGCCAAATAATTTCAGGGCCTTTAATTCCTGGAGAAATGACCTGAGAACATATTATAATAGATGAATTTAGAAAAATTAAGAATGTTGTCCAAAAAATAAATTTTTCAAAAGGCCTGACTTCTAGGAAAGTGTAGTATTGATTGTACAACAGATATCAGTATTTCTTCAGCTCTGGGTCACATTATCCACTCACATATTGGCATTCTGGTTTCTAGATCAATCTCTCAGGAATTGGTCATAATGAATCATTTTGATAACCTGGAAATAGGCAGATAAAAAACAGTCTGGCCTTCCTATCCTGCAACAAACAGTGGGGGATCCTGGGCTGTGAAATCTGTGCTAAAATTATAATCAATTCACTCCCCTGTAGGGTTTGCTTTGTCTGAGGTTCTGCCAGGGCTGCCCTCTCCAAGGAGTGCGAGGTTTTCAGCAGAAAGGCCTGTGAGGTTTCCTTCATGGAGACGCTCCTGTCCCTGATGACTGCAGGTTGTTCCTTGAAGAGCTGTATTTACTTTGTCTGTAAGAATAGTATACCTAATGCTAAATGACGAGTTAATGGGTGCAGCACACCAACCTGGCACATGTATACATATGTAACAAACCTGCACATTGTGCACATGTACCCTAAGACTTAAAGTATAATAATAAAAAGAATAGATATCACACAGTTTACTTGCAATAAGAGATTCAGACCTAACACACTCAACCAAATACTCTTGAAGAAAAGATTTATTGTTTGTCCTCATTTTGCTCACCAAGATCTGGGATTCATCCTTCTTAAATTCCTTAAGCTATTCACGGTTTACTAAATTTTCACCTTGTGGAGAGTGATATAACTTTTAGATTAACGTGTTCATCTCAAGTCCGAAGGGCATTATAGGCCCAGATACTTGAGAGGCTGAGGCAGGAGAATCACTTGAATCTGGGAGGCAGAGGTTGCAGTGAGCCAAGATCGGGCCACTGCACTCCATCCTGGGCAACAGAGCAAGTCTTTCTAAAATAAATAAATAAACACCACAAAAGGCATTATAGAAACAAAAGTAGTTTTTTTTTTTTTTATTCCAAAATAGGAATTTTCTATGCCAATGTGCATTGGCAGGATGAAGCTGTTTTGGGGATGATGATCCATGAACCTCCTGAGGGCAGGCATGTGGAATTTTATTTTAAAACCTCCTTATTCATTAGTGTGACCATTATTCAGGCCTGCAGAGCCCTCCAGTATCTGATTCCTGCTCCTCTCCTAGACTTTTTCTCAATCACTCCCAAGTTCTCAGATTTTCTTTCAGCTTCATAGAGCACTTTACAGAAACTGCAATCTAGGACTAACAATTCTGTATTATGATTTCATGGGGTGCCATGCATCATCATCATAAAACAAATCATCATCTTCATCATTGTTATCTACTGAATGCTTATGCTCCCACCAATGACGCATGTTGAAAACACCATTGTGATGGTGTTACGCAGGGGGGATTTCGGAGAAGTGATCAGATCTTGAGGCTAGAACGGTCAGGAATAGGACTTGTGCCCTTAGAAATAAAGACCCTGGAGAGCCCTCTCACCCTCTTTCCACCCTATGAAGACACAGTGGTATGTCAGCTGTCTCCAACCCAGAAGAGGGTCACCCCAGACCCCAACTGTGCTGGCACCTTGATCTTGGACATCCAGCCCCCAGAACTGTGAGGAATAAACTTCTGTTGTTTATAAGCCACTCTACCTATAGTATTTTGTGAGCAGTCTGAGCACACTAAGACATGACTTAATGGGATGCCAAGCTTTATCATTTAAAAATTAAAAATTGTTAATTTTAAAAAATAATCCAGGGATTATCAATAGGAAAGAGCCTAAGAGCATGTGTCAGAGAAATAGGAGCAGCTACCACAAATACGCCCCAAGGTGTCCATGGTGCAGCACAACAGGAATTTCTGCTCACTCATCTGGAAGTCCATGTAGATTGTCCTAGTCAGACCACAGTGATTTAGAGTCTGAGACTCCTTAAATCTTGCACTTTTACTACCACCAAGAGCCTTGCCACCAACCAAAGAAGAAAGAGAGTGTGAAGAATACATCTCAACTTTTTCTTGCCTTGCCTGTCACTGACAAATATGCTTCTGCTCATGGGCATGGTGGCAAGAACTATGCTTATGGCCTTCCCTGGATGCAGAGGAGAGGGGCTGGGAACTGTCACCCCTGGTTACTGCCAGTGTTTTCCTGTGACAACTCCACATTATGGGAGAGGCATTTGAATGTTGGATGTCCATTTTGTCATCCTGCAGCAGAGATATCTGTTTGCACTCTTCTTCCCATGCGGAGTATTCTAACCTATCCCCCAGAAAGACAACTCAATGTCCTACCCAGTCAGTGCCTGGAGCTGAAGGTCTAAGACCTCTGGCTGATGGTCAGTATTCCCCACAAGACCCAACTGTGGCTTCTCAGCATCTAGAAATCAATATCCCGGTAGACAAGTTGTCTGTGCCTTCCGTCCAACAGCAGTGCTGTGGGATGGGGACAGGTTAATTGCAACACAGTCTCAAGGACAGAAAAGAATAAAGAGAGAACACCACACACTGGGGACTATTGGAAGGTGGAGGCTGGGAGGAGAGAGAGAATCAGGAGAAATAACTAATGGGTACTAGGCTTAATACCTGGGCGACCAAATAATCTTTACAACGACCCCCTACCCCCGACAAAATTTACCTATACAACAAACCTGCACATCTAGCCCTGAACTTAAAAGTTTTTTTAAAAAAACTTAAAAACAATTACAAAACAATATGATTTAAAAAATAAAGAATAAAAAGAGGAAGACAAGTGCACTCCCTGGTCCACAGCATTTAAGAACTAATGCTATATATCCTTGTCAAAACTCACTAAATTCTGTAATAAAAGGGTGAATTTTACCCTATGTAGATTATACCTTAGTTTTTAATTTGTATACCTTAATTTTTAGAATTTTATATCTTAATTCTTAAAATTGGGGAGGGGAGAACTAAAATAGGGATAGAGAACTCTTTATTGGCATGGAAATCTATAGGTATGTCTTACTTCCAATGAGTCAATTAACATTTTTATTGTTTTTGTATATAGCAGTTAGGCCATCTCCTCTACTATGTGGACTTCGGTTTTTGCTGAGATGGGAAATCGTTGGGCCATTTAGAGTAATGCAGGTGTGTGGTCACACCTGTTTTAGCCCATTGGGTGCTGGACTGAGACCAAAGGGCAGCAGGAAGAGAGCAGCTGACAGGATCCTGCACCAGCCCTAAGGGTCACCCCAACCCACCTGGACCAAGCATGTTTTATAATGATAAGGAGTTGTGATGTTTGTTCACTTACCCATCTTCCAATTCTAAATTTCAGCAAATAAATGCATCCCTGGTTGTGTCCACTTTATCTTTATTGATACCATTTGGTCTTTCTATTTGCAGACTAATTCATGAAGATGCTTAGGGAAGAAAAGACTAAAAGAATGGCTTGAACAGATGTGCACTGAATCAATGAAATGCATTTATTCTGAAAGAGATCATAGATATATTTTGCTTCGTTTATGGCATCTACTCATTTCCTAATTCACATGAGAAATTTGAACACTAGAGTTGTTTAGATTTTCACACAGTCAGATAGCAGATTGCAAGGGAGTGAGTGATAGACTTTTTCCTTACTGCTATATATAAAAATATAAAAAATTAAATTGACTTATTGGAAGTAAGACAATACATCTATAGATCCCCATGTCAATGAACATTTCTCTATCCCTGTTTTATGTTTCCTTCTCTCCCCCAATTAAAGAAAATTAAGGTCCAAAATTTTAAAAATTAAGGTATAATTTGCATAGCATGAAATTCACCTTTTTAGTACAGAATTTAGTGAATTTTGGCAAAGATATACAGGCATACTACCAAGACTTCCAATGGCAATGAAAAGGAGCAGTGAGAGGGGCATCCTTAATATCATTCCTTATCTTAGAGAGAAACTTCTAGTTTCTCACCATTAAGTATGATGTTAGCTATAAGATTTTTTGTAGCTATATTTATCAATTTGAAGTTTTCTTCTATTCTTAATTTGCTGAGAGTTTTTATCATAAATGGGTGTTGAATTTCGTCAAGTACTTTTTCTGCATCTATTGATAAGTTAATATAATTTTTCTTCTTTAGTCTGTAGATGTAATGAATTGCATTAGTTTATTTTCTAATGTTGACCTAGGCCTGCACACTTGAGATAAATCCCACTTGGTTGTATTATATAATTCTTTATGAATATTGTTGGATTTGATTTGCTAATATTTTGTTAAAGATTTTTGCCTCTATACTCATGAGAGATGTTAGTTCCAGTAATGTCTTTATCTGGTTTTGGTATTAGGGTAATACTGGCTTCATAGAATGACCTAGGAAGTATTCCCTCTACCTCTATCTTCTGGAAGAGATTGTAGAGAATTGATATAATTTCTTCCTTAGATGTTTGGTAGAATTCACAAGTGAAATATTTGGGTCTGAAACTTTCTATATTTAAGAGTAAATAATTATTATTAATTTAATTACAAAATAAATATGGCATATTCACATTATCTACTTGTTCTTGTGTGAGTTTTCACAAATTATGTATATACACATAATTTTGTTTTTTTTTAGACAGAGTCTTGCTCTGTCACCCAGGCTGGAATGCAGTGGTTTGATCTCTGCTCACTGCAAGCTCCGCCTCCTGGGTTCACGCCATTCTCCTGCCTCAGCCTCCCGAGTAACTGGAACTACAGCCCACCCGCCACCACGCCTGACTAATTTTTTTGTATTTTTTTGGTAGAGACAGGGTTTCACCGTGTTAGCCAGGATGGTCTCGATCTCCTGACCTTGTGATCTGCCTGCCTCGGCCTCCCAAACTTCTGGGATTACAGACGTGAGCCACCACGCCTGGCCATTATATTTTTTAAGGATTGGTTCATTTCTTCTGTGTTACCAAATTTGTAGACATACAAAGTTGTTAAGACATTTTTTATTATCCTTTTAATGTCATTGGATCTGTAGTGATAGTTTTTATTTTTGATATTATAAATTTGTGTCTTTGCCATTTTTTTCTTAGTAGCCCCACTACTGGTTGATTTTATTAATATTTTCATAGAACCAGGTTTTGATTTTGTTGATTTTCTCTAGTAATTTCATTATTCCAATATCATTTATTTCTACTCTAATTTTTATTATTCCTTTTCTTCTGCTTATTTGGATTTAATTTGCCCTTCTTTTCCTGGTTTCCTAAAGTGGAAGCATAGCTCATTAATTTTATATCTTACTTCGTTTCCAATATATACATCAAATTACTTAAATTTCCCTCTAAGCACTACTTGAGCTATATACCATAAATTTTGCTAAGTTGTATCTCATTTTGATTTAACTAAAAAAATTAACTTGAGACTTCTCCTTTGACCTATGTGTCATTTAGAAATGTGTTGTTTACTCTCAATCTATTTTGGGATTTTTCAACTATCTTTTTGTCATTGATTTATAGTATAATTTCACTGAGTTCTGAAAGCAGACATTATATGATTTCTATTTTAAATGTGTTAAGATGCATTTCATGATCCTAAATTTGATCCATCTCAATGAGTATTCCATGTGAGTTTAAGAAGAATGTGTAATCTGCTGTTGTTAGATGAAGTAGTCTATAGATGTCAATTACATCCAGTCGATTGATGGTGTTGTTCAATTCAATGATGTCCTTACTAATTTTATGCTGACTGGATCTGTCTATTTCTGATGGAACAGATGTTGAAATCTCCTATTATTATTGTGGGTTAATCTATTTCTCTTTCCAGTTCTATCAGGTTTATCTCACATATTTTGATGCTGTGTAGTTAGGTACATACACATTAAGAACTGGAATTTCTTCTTCTAGAATTGACCACTTTATCATGAGGTAATTCCTCTCTTTGTTCCCCATAACTTTCTTCGCTCTGAAGTATGCTTTGTCTGAAACTAACACAGCTAATTCTGTTTGCTTTTGATTGGTGCTAGCATGGTCTATGTTTCGCCATCCATTTACTTTTAATCTACATGTGTCTTTATATTTAAAGTGGGTTTATTAAAGACAAAAGATCCTTGGGTCTTATCTTTTAATCCATTCTAAAAATTGTTACACTTTAATCTGTATATTTGGAGCATTGACTCTCAAAGTGATTATTTATCTATTTGTATTAATATCCACTATATTTGTTATTCTTTTCTATTTGTTGACCTTGTTTTTTGTTCTTATTTTTTCTTTCACTCTTTTATTTGTTTTTTACAATTTTAATTGAGAATTTATATTATTATTTGTGATCAATATTTTCTCCTTTCTTAGTAAATTAATTTTAATTTTGTAGTGGTTGCTATAGAGTTTGCAATATACATTTATGACTAATCCAAGTCCACTTTCAATTAATATTACACCACTTAATGGGTAGTGCATGATCTTTTAGTAGCAAAATGATATTAATGTCTTCCTCTTGCCTTTTGTATTATCGCTGCCCATTCAGTTATATGTAAGCAAACACACACGCACAGACACAAGCATACATAATTGAACACTCCCTTGCTTTTTTTTTTACGATCTGTTATCTGTTAAATAAAAAGTAACAAACGTTTTTATTTAACTTCACTTATATCTTCTTCAATGCTTCTTTTTCTTTAAACCTGAGTTTATGACTGTAGAGAATAACCTATATGTGGTGGTCCATTTTCAATTCTAAGTGCTTTAGTATAAGTTTAAGCAGCCTTCACGGAAATAAAGAAATAAAGAAGCAGAATGTACTGAGCTACGAGCCACCACCTTGTCTTTCTGCTTTCCCTGTCACTCAGTGGTCAGGCCCCTATTAGTCAGGCTATCCCGCTTAAATCCCCCCTTCCCACCCCATGAAAGAATTTAGTTTAGGCTAGCCTGCAATATACATAATTGTACCCTTTCTTTTTTCTTTTTCTTTTTCTTTTTTTTTTGAGACGGAGTCTCGCTCTGTCACCCAGGCTGGAGTGAAGTGGCATGCTCACTGCAAGCTCCGCCTCCTGGGCTCACGCCATTCTCCTGCCTCAGCCTCCCCAGCAGCTGGGACTACAGGCGCCTGCCACCATGCTTGGCTAATTTTTTTGTATTTTTAGTAGAGACGGGGATTTCACCGTGTTAGCCAGGATGGTCTCGATCTCCTGACCTTGTGATCCGCCCGCCTCGGCCTCCCAAAAGTGCTGGGATTACAGGTGTGAGCCACCTCGCCCAGTCAACTGTACCCTTTCTTATCAGCTAAGTGTAGCCATTAGGGCCATAAGTCAAATGTTTAAAGTGTCCTGAGACAGTCACAATGCATTATGGGCTGCAATAAAGTGCAGCAAAAAGACCATAAATAACATACTTGAAGCCTTAATCCAACTACCAATAGACAACGTCCAGGAAAATTGTAACCCCATAGTATTCAGCCAATGAGGAACTGGGGGAGGAACTTGCACACTAGGGCATAAACTCCTTGTTGAAACCCTTTGCAAGACCGCCATTAAAGTCTCGCTTCTGCTGTTCTCCATGTCTCTGAGTGTATTCTTTGGGTTTGGATGGGTGAGTTTGTTTCTCACGTGACCTATATCATTTTCCTTCTCTGTGAAGAATTTCTTTTAACCTTTCTTGCAAGGCAGATGTACTGGCAAAATCTTCCCTAAATTTTTGCTTGTCTGGGAAGTCTTTATTTCTTCTTTGCTTTTGAAGGGTAATGTGTATGGTACAGAATTCTACCTTGGTGTTCTTTTTCTCTGACACTTAAAATATTTCACTTCACTGTCTTCTTGCTGTATGGTGTCTGTGGAAAAGTTGGTTGTACGTAATTCTCATCTTTGCACCTCTAGACGTTAAAGTATTTTCCCCCTGTGTCTTTCAATATTTTCTTTTTACCTTTTATTTTCTGAAGTTTGACTAATGTGTCTTTTTTTTTCTTTTTTTTTTTTTTTTTTTTGAGACAGAGTCTCGCTCTGTTGCCCAGGCTGGAGTGCAATGATGCGATCTCGGCTCACTGCAACCTCCACCTCCTGGGTTCAAGGAATTCTCCTGTCTCAGCTTCCCAAGTGGCTAGTATTACAAGCGTGTGCCACCAAGCCCGGCTAATGTTTGTATTTTTAGTAGAGACGGGGTTTTGCCATGTTGCGAACTCCTGACCTCAAGTGATCCACCCGCCTCAGCCTCTCAAAGTGCTGACTAATGTGTCTTGATGCGATTTGTTGGGGCGGGGGGGGACATTTATCCTGCTTCGTACTCTCTGAGCTTACCATCTGAGGTTTGGTGTTTGATAGTAACTTGAATTAAATTTTCAGTTACTGCTTCAAATATTTCTTCTATTCCTTTCTCTATTTCTACTCCTTCTAGTGTCCCCATTACACATAGTTAAACTTTTCACAGTCGCCCCATACTTGCTGGATATTCAGCTCTTTTGTTTTGGTCCTTTCTTTCTCTTTGCTTCTCAGTTTTGGAAGTTGCTATTGCCGTATACTCAAGTGCAAAATTCTTTCTTCATCCATAGCCAGTCTACTAATGACCCTACCAAAAGCATTCTTCGTTTCTGTTTCCGTGTTTCTCTCTGGTGTTTCCTTTTCTCTCTTTCTTAGGATTTCCATGCCCCTACTAACATCACGCATTTGCTCTTGCATGCTGCTTGCTTTGTCCATGAGAGCCCTTAAGAGATTATTCATAGTTGTTTTAAGTTCCCAGTTTGAAAATTCCAAAATCCCTTTGATATTTGAGTCTGGTTCAAATGTTTGCTCTGTCTCTTCAAACTGTGTTTTTCTCATTTTAGTATGCTTTGCCATATTTTCTGATAGGCGTACATGATATAATGGATTTCTTAAAAACTGCAGTTAATAGGCCTGTAGTTGTGTGGTGGTGGGTAAGCACTGTAGAGCTCCATGAGCAGGTCTGTCTTTTAGCAAGATTGGGCCTCTGCACTGTGAACTTCACAAGTATGTTTTGGTCACCCTGCTTCCCTTAAGTGGGACAGAATGGCTAGCATGGGCTGAAATTGGGTACTCCCTTTCTCCCAGATATGAAAAATCCAGTAGGCTGAGTTCTGGTTATATGGTTTCTCCTGGCTAGGAAGAACAGGATGCTCTAGTGTATTTCAAGTGGTTTCTGTCCCCCTGTCCCCTGCCAGCAGCATAAGAAGATTTTTCTCTGATCCTCACTGTGAAAACTTGGCAGAGCTCCTGGAGCTGAGACTCACAAAAAGTGTGGAGTCCCTGAATGACTGGGTCCCCCTGGTGTTTTTCACTCTCGGACTTGTTCACACTGAGCCTGCAGCCATGTGCCAGTTACCATTCCGGTTTCCCTGCCCTGCCCCTGGTTGTGTGGGGGTTCTGCTCTGGTCAGCTGTCAATCTCTGTATCTGCCTGTAGGCCTCTCCAACGTGGGGCAGTGCTTTGCCCTGTGGCCTTGTTTCTCGGACAGTAAGAAGCATTGTTGATTTTTCAGTTTGTTCAGCTTTTTACTTTTTATTAGAAAGGAGTGATGATTTCCAAACTACTTACATGAAAGACCAGACTTTTCTGATTTTAGTATATTGATGAGAAAATATTTAATATTAATAAGGCTCTTCATTACTTGTAGTGAGCCAAGATTATATAATGAAATGAATCCTGTGTCAGCTTTTTCATGTAAAATAAACATATTACAGGGAAAGGGGTACTGGATTGTATTTATTATAATGGGTAGAATAAAAAGCATATATATATATTAAACCACCATATATTAAACTATAGGTCAAACTGATATATTTGTGATAATTTCTAAATATTTAATAAAATCTTGTAAGACAAAATATTATTCTCATATTTAAAATTTTTTTAATGTCATCTATCTTTAGTACACATTAACAAAGGAAAACTAATAGAATTTTAAAGTATCTATGAACTCTTATTTTATCCCTAAATATTTTATATTCAGACTAAAAGACCAGACTGTGGGTTACATTTTTAAAATACTTTTTCCTCTGAGCTGAGAGTTATTAGTAGGTAGTAAATTTCAAAGTTCTGTTGTTAAATATTCTTAACCATAGGTACTGATAATGTGATTAAAGACCTATTGATGTTTTACCTTGAATGTAATGGAAATGTTTTAATTTGTTAAAAATTCTTAGGAAATCTATTTATTTTATAAATAAAAAATCAGATAATTCAGGAAAATCTTGTTATCCTGTAAATTGAACTAAGAGAAACTTGGTTGTAGGTTGAATTCTTTCTTTTTTACTTCCTTATAAAAATATTAAGTGTTCTGTGTGCTGCACAACGCCAGGGCATGTTATTCAGACACACTGCAAGGTGGTTGGCACCACCTGGATTTATGCACTGTAGCAGTCTTGTGTGAGAATTAAAATGTGTGCATGCATTTAAGATGTGTTCCATTAATCCTATTTTTCCATTAACCACGGTCACTATTATCAGAGCAAAAAGAAGAGAAATCGTTAGAGAATCATTGTGGATTGTATTCTATTTATTTCCATTGGAATTCTACGAAAAGACAGAATATCATGCTAAATAAGTTTGGAGTTTGTCTTCAACCTTTTATTTATTTCTCTCATCTTTTCTGGCAGTCCTCAGGAAGCTGAACAGTGTTGATTTAATTATCTTTTAAGCTGCTCTAGACTGTCATTACATGCATCCTGATATCTGTGAGTGAATGATTGAGTAGTTCTATTATTGAAACTATTAGATTTACAGAGTTTATTGATTTGAGTCTTGGAACAAAAATGGTCAATACATCGGTTTGGTATTTTAAGTCATTTAAATTCAAAAATTCCTAGAGATAGTAAAGATGGAGGTTCTGCTTTCAAATTAAAGCTCTTAATAGCTACACAGTTTCCAAAAGCTCAAGCTTTCTCTTCTTGGACCTTGAAAGATAATGTTAGAAGATCAATCTGTGCATAGGATTACTAAACACACACACATAGAGAGGCTTATTGACATCAGCACTATAAAATGAATATCTCTAGTTTGACATAATTTGGGTCTTGAGAAATTGTGCCTTGTGGTAATTGATTTCTTTACTTGAATCATCTTGGTAATACTGTACTCAGCCTAACAAAATTGGTATATTCTCCAGTTAGGCTTAAAATTGACCATCAAACCATCACTCATAGAAAGAATTAATGATTTTCAGAAAAATCAATCATCATTTATTGAATGTCTACAACAAGCAGGGAACTCTTGTCAGAAGCATCTAGCTTTGCTGAAAATCAGGTTATCTTTATAAATGATTCTGAAAGATTTAAAGTGGAATTAAATTTGAATTGCTAATTTCCATCCAAAATGGAAATGACATTCAGCTTGGCAGTGCCGGACACCTGGCCCTTGTGTTTAGGAAATGTACCAAGTCAAACCAACTGGAGATGGGGCAGAACAGAATGCTGTGCTGGAGGAGGCCCAAGTAGAATGAGTGTTATCAGTTTTTAATTGATGGAGCTCTGGTGGTCTGAATTCCTCTAAGCCCTGGAAGAGTTTTAACCATTTTAACACTGCCCATATGCCAGCAGACTGCAGCATCCAGCTGGCAGGATCAGGCATTTAGGTTGGTTAGTGTAGAGGCCTGCAGGCCCACAACGACTTCAGGGACCACCCTAGGAGCCAGTTAGGAACAAAAGTGCAGGAAACAGATGTCTTCATGCATATAAATATCCCGGTGGATGATTGGACAGCGCAAGGAGGGACTCTATGCTGGTGTTACTCATTCTCAATAACTTGGAAAATTTCTAAACACGTAAGAAGAGGTTTGGGCTTTTAATCATGAATTAGCATCTCTCCAGGGAAACCATGATCACTTTATTGGAAGTAAGTGTCCCTTGAGAAGATGCTGCAAAAATGGATTTGCCTCACAAATAGTGCTTTAGTCTAGGAAAGTCATAGTCACCTCTAGATGGCACTCAGTCCTCGTACCTTTTTTTGGCTCTGGCTTCATTCATGTTTGATGCCACGACTGATTCCTGATCCCAAATGTTGTCTTTGGGTATCTGCTGGGTAGGAGCTGCACATCGTGACAACATATCTGTGGGAGGAAATGGTACTTCTTTGATGTCTCTGAATAAGAAAATCCATGAGAAAATGCCAATGGAATTTTCAGAGGAGAGAAAGAAAAAACCTGAAAGGAGGCTGGGTAGCTCCTCTCCCTATAGCATCGAAGTCTCCTATTTTCTTGTTTCTTAAGCTGATTTCCAAAGACCTACATTACTTGCTTTGCCCAATATCCTCCCCAGCTCACTCTAAAGTGGAGCTCATTGTTTTTGAGATAATCTGGAACATGTGACCCTTTTTAATATGACATGACATTCCTTGTAGTGAAGAACCAAGAAAAGGGAACTTTTTTGCTACCTCAGGGCTACTTGTTTTTTGTTTTTTGTTTTGTTTTGTTTTGCTTTAAGACAGAGTCTTGCTCTGTCGCCCAGGCTAGAGTGCAGTGGCACAATCTCGGCTCACTGGAAGCTCCACCTCCGTGGTTCACACCATTCTTCCACCTCAGCCTCCTGAGTAGCTGGGACTACAGGCACCTGCCACCACGCCAGGCTAATTTTTTGTATTTTTAGTAGAGACGGGGTTCCACCGTGATAGCCAGGATGGTCTCAATCTCCTGACCTCCTGATCCACCCGCTTTGGCCTCCCAGAGTGCTGGGATTACAGGTGTGAGCCACCACACCCAGCCTACTTGTTTTCTTATGAGAAAGTTAGAGAAGCAAATGCTTAGAGATGGGGTCAGGAAGCAGCAATTTCAGTCAGAGGTGGCAATGCTGCACCAAATGTGAGACAATCAGCACCATCTCAAAAGCAATCTACTGGTTTAACTCCATTACCAATTGTCACTTACTTCTTCGTTTGTGGGCTCCGAGAATGTTGTGATATACCCATTCTCAATCTAAATTATTTTAGGAAAAATGTCTTTTATTTAAATGAAAACCGATGTACTATAGGTGGATCACAGAGGATTTTTAGGGCAGTGAAACTCTTCTGTATGATACTACAATGGTGGACACATGTCATTATGCCTCTGTGCAAACCCATAGGATGTACAACACCAAGAGTCAGCCTTGGTGTGCACAGTCAACTTTGGATGTGTCAAGGTAGGCTCACTGACTGCAACACATGCACCACTGTGGCAGTTGTGGATAGTGGGAGGAGGTTGCACATGTGTGGGGGAAGGGAGTAGATGGGAAATACTTGTACCTTCCTCTTAATTTTTCCGTGAAAAAAACAAGGAACAGCGACCATTGTAAAATGGCAGAGACTAAAACAAAGTGTTAAACAGATGGTTACAGGTCATATTCCCAAGGACATGAAACAAGATGGAGGCCTGTATCCACGTTTGTTACTGACCATTTTGTTGGGCTGGCTTGAATAGCAGGCTTATGGAGTTCTGACTCTGCATCCTAACCTAAGGTACCCTTTCTTCTGACAGAACTATACAGAAAGTCACACAATACACACCAGATTGGCTACAGCTTAAGACCAACCTCACAAATCCTTTTTCATTAGTTAAAACTTAATAGAGAATATAAACAATGATCCTTATTATCCCTTTTACCAGATTGCTCAGGGAGAGAGAAGATAAAAGCCTGACTGGTAATAAATTTTTACCATTTTGCTGGCATGTCAGGCTTCTGGGTTCCCTTTCCTCTAAGCCAAGCATTTTAAGTTTTGGAAAATTAACTTTTTCCAGACTGGAAGAACATTATAAAAGAAGATAGAAGCCATTTGAAACTGTGAAAGAAGGAAAAATACCAGAGAAAAGTCTGGGGGTTCCATTTAGAGTTGTCAAGAGGTACTACTTCACTTCCTATCAGCAATGGTGTTTCCCCTATTTCTTCACCTTCCCTATTTTCTCTTTTCCCTTTTTGCCTATTATAGGAGACATATTGCTCATCTCCGAAATTCTTTGCAGCCTTCAGGACTGCCTGTTTTTCACCTGCAGTTAGAGTTTGGCTTAGAAGCAGCAAAAATCCCTTCATGGGAGGTCAAACACCTGATTTAAATTTTGGAAAGCTTCTATATAAATATCAGGGTCATTAGAAAATCAACCTAAGTCTCCCTTTATTTCCCTAAGGTCCTGTATTGAGAAGGGAACTGGAAGGAGCCCAAAATAAGGGAGATCCTCAAATGATTCCCCTGGAAGTTGCTTCTCTAATTTTGGAGAATCATTCTTTATAGGCTGCTGATATAACTATGAAAATTGGTGGGTTGATTTTGTAATGCCTGCGAAGTTCTAGTAACGAGGCCAGGCCTTTGTACCAAAGCAAATGAGCCACTTTTTCTTTAAAGTTTCAGAGTCAAAGGAGTCCTCATGCTTCAGAATGCCCTCCAGAGGGATGCAAGCAGAAGATGATCTGTTACCCCTCTAGAAAGAGAAGTGAAAAAAAGTCATCCCTTTAGTCTCGTTCCTTTTGGCATGACTCAGGGCAGAGGGGAAGACAGTGGGGGCGTCCCCACTGCTGCTTTCCCTCCATGGTTTCTGGGTCCAGGCACCTTGTTGAATGTACCACCTGTGGTTGCAGGAATGACCCCCAACCACTGAACCAGAGGAACTAAGCAACTGGGATTAGTCAAGCTCACCCAAGTGACTCTAGTCCTCTGCCTGTGATTTCCCTTTGACTTCCTGGACTTGTGTGACCTGTGTGGCTTCCTGTAAAATGGATCTCAAAAAAACTTCGTAATAGTTGACCATGCCCCTTTAATGGAGGGGGCATGGCAGATTAAACTCTATATCCTGCTATTATGGCTCATGTTAAAGCATTTACCCTTAGAGAATGGTTCTGGTTAACTTCTTGACTTAGAATCCACTTATTTATTAAGTACCATTCTCATTGGAGGCTGAATCGGTACCCTAAAAGAATATTGGGACAAAATAACCACTTTCCTGCTGATGTTACAGTATCAAGACTAAAATTTGGCTTCGGAGTATATTTTACTCCTAATTGTTGAAGGCAGAATTTTCCCATTCGGAGAAGCAACATGAAGTCTGGTTTCTAGTAGAGAGATGCAAAAGGGGAAGAGAATTGGGAAGCTAGGTGTTTTGGTAATGGACCAAAAATGTGCCTCATGGAGAGGGTCGCTAGTCCACTAGGTGGCGCTGTTGACCCTGAAATGCCATGTGCTCTCCAGAACAAAGGCAGAGTGACCTTGACATGCCATGTGCTCCTCAGACCAAGTGCAGAGAGACCTACAAATGCCATGTGCTCTCCAGACCAAGGGCGGAGAGTGACACTCACTGTGTTGGGGGTTTGGGTACCCTCTGTTCCTAGCAAATCACAAAGATGCCTTCCCTTGAGCTGTATCTCTGGTGACTACAATGTTCCCTGATCTTGCCAAAGAAGATTACTTCCCTGAACTGTAACACTTCCTGAAACAGAGAGGATAGGAGATATTGTGATTGCAGACAGGAAAGGAGGAAATTACTATGGAAAAATTGGAGATCCAGGGGGCTCTTTGCTAAAAACGAAAATGATTTGGGGCTGCTTTTCATTAAAGGGAAGTACTTACTGAGGATTTCTATACCCTCGCTATCTGCCTAAGTAATTTCTTCTTAACTCCTGTATCAGTAAGATGCACATTGTTTTGGTCCAGAAAGATGGGGCAAATCAAAGCGGGGAAGCTTCCTGGTCAAAGTTGGATTCAAAGATTGTCTGATTGTCAGTTGATTGAAAGTTTATATAAAGACCTGGAACCAATAGAAGGGAGTGGCTGGGTTAAGGTAGGGGGTGTTGGAGACCAACATTCTTATGAAGTAGATGAAGCTTCCAGGTAGCAGGCTTCAGAGAGAATAGATTGTAAATGTTTCTTATCAGACTTAACAAGGTACCAGACTTTTAGTTAATTCTCTCCTGGATAAGGAAAAAGGCCTGGAAAGGGAAGGAGATTCTCTACAGAATGTTAACTTTCCCCACAAGAGACAGCTTTGCAGGGACATTTCATTTTGTAATAGTCACTTAAAACTCCTTTGTAAATTCTAACACATCTGACACTTCTGCTTCTGTTTCTATTGACTGACTTTTCTCCCTCTCATGAGTATGGATCATGTTTCTCCACTTCTACTTTTGTTTTATAAATATTGGTTTACTATCAGACATTCCGATTTTTTTGGTTGTCGATTGCGTGACTCTTTTTTCTTTTAAAGATTTTTGGTAAGGAGTTACATTTTTGGTTAGCTTTATCCTTTTGAGAGTTGTTACCAAATTTTGTTAGGGTAGACTTGAGTTCCTTTGTAGTTCCTTTTTCTGGACTCATGGAATATTTACTTATGCATGTGCAGCTTGATGTCAGGAAAGACACAAGAAGGTCTCGTGAAGATTTCTAGAGCTCCTTTTCTGTGTAGCTCCTTTTTCTCCAGAAATCTGCCCCACAATCGACAGCCATCACATCCTCTCTGAACTGAGATTTATTATCTCATCTACTCAGCAAGTCCAGTGATCTCTGCTTGGGACCATTACCCTTCACCGTGGTTGAAAATGTGTCTTCAGGCTAAAAGGGATCTCAATATTGTGTGTGTCAGGGATGGGGGGTGGTGGTTTATAGTCCTGCACTGCATGTTTCTCAATGACAACAAATAAGCATTTTATTTATTTTGGGCAGTTTTTCAAATACTCAGGGCAGAAGAATAAGCCTACTTCTGATTGCTCCATTATGACTAGATGTGGAACAAATAGATTTTATATATTTATTTTTTCATCAACTTCTGAATTGATGTTTTGAAAATTTTCTGTAGATACTGTTGTGATTTTTCCAAAAAATTATACACAAATGACACTTTTGATATTCATAATTCTTATACCTACACACTTACTTATTTAACTTTGATGTTACTGAAATGCTAGTCCTCAAATTAGTTTGAACAGAAGTGCTAATATTGTGCATTGTTTCTTATGATTTTAAAGGAAGCCATCTACTGTTTCACCATTTCATATGCTTTTTTTTGGTAGAAATTATCTATGTGTAGTTAGTAAATAAACTCTCCTGTATTTCTAGTGTATTTAAAATACAAGTCATATTGAAACAATGAATGGAGTTGAACTTTATAAAAGTTTTCTGCATTTATTGAGAGGCCATATGTATTATGATTAACAGCATGAGTTATGGATGCAAACTGCTTGTTTCAAATTTTGGCTTTGTCTGTTACTAATTGTATGACCTTGAGCAAGTTACTTAATCCCTAGGTGCTCCAATATTCTTATATGTTGTATTAAAATAAAAATTGATGTGAATATTAGGAAAATTAATTTAGATAATATATGCATATACTAATATATGATATGTTTAATATGTAATTGTGCATAATTTAATTCTAACAATAATTCTGTGAGATCTGTGGCACTGGGGTGGAGGGATATTCAGGCCTGGATTGAACTGCAGCCCATTCAGTATGACGTGGGCTGTAGGTTTGTCATATATGGCTTTCGTTATTTTGAGGTATGTTTCTTCAATGCCTACATTTTTTATGGTTGCTTTTATCCTGAATGGAGGTTAGATTCTATCAAATACATTTTCTGCATTTATTGAGAGAATCACATGGTTTTTGTTTTAAATTTTGTTTATGATGTGGTGAATTCATTTATTGTCTGGTATATGTTGAGCCATCTTTGCATTCCTAGGATAAATTTCACTTGATCATGGTATATTATCTCTTTAATGTGGTGTTGGATTTTGTTTGCTAGTATTTTATTGAAGATTTTTGCATCTATATTCATGAGGAATATTTGTCTATGGTTTTTTTTTTCATTGTGCCCTTGTTTAATTTTGATAGCAGAGTAAGACTGGTATCAAAGAATAAGGTAGGGGATTCCCTCCTGCTTGATCTTTTAGAATAGTTTCAGTAGGATTGGTACAAACTCACTTTTGTATGCCTAGAAAAATTTGGCTGTGATTCTGTCTAGTGGGTTTTTTTGTTGTTGGAAAATTTTTTACTATGGCTTTAATTTCTTTAGTTGTTATTAGTCAATTAGAATATTTTTGTTTGTTTTTTTCTTCCTGGTTCAGTCTTGGGAGATTGTATGTTTCCAGGAGTTTATCCATATCCTCTAGGTTTTCCAGTGTGTGTGTATGAGGATGTTTGTAGTATACTCTGATGATCTTTTATATTTCTGTGGTATCAGGTGTTATGCCACCTTTATTATTTCTAATTGTGCTTATTTGAATCTTCTCTCTTTTTTTCTTGGTTAATCTAGCTATTGGGCTGTCAATTTTATCTTTTCAAAGAACCAATATTTTATTTCATTGATCCTTTGTCCCTTATTTTTTGGTCTCTATCTATTTGAGTTCTGCTCTAATGTTTCCAGCTTTGGGTTTGGTTTGTTCTTGTTTTTCTAGTTGTGGAAATGTGATGTTAGGTAGTTAATTTGAGACCTTTCTACCTTTTTGATAGAGGCATTTAACACTATAAACCCTCCTCTTAGCACGTTTTTGCTGTGTCCTAGAGGGTTTGGTATATAGTATCTCTATTTTCATTCATTTCAAACTTTTTTTGACTTCTGCCTTAATTTTGTCACTTACCCAAAAATTCTTCAGGAGAAAGTTGTTTAGTTCCTATGTGTTTGTATAGGTTTGAGAGTTTCTCTTGGTATTGATTTCTAATTTTATTCCATTGTAGTCTGAGAAGATAGGACTTTGATTTCTTTTGAGTTTTTTGAGACTTGGTTTATGGATAAGCATATGGTCTATTTTGGAGAACGTCTCAAAAATGTATATTTATTGCTTTAAATAAAATAATCTGTAAATATCTGTTAGGTTCATTTGGTCTAGAGTGCAGTTTAAGCCCAGAGATTCTTGGTTGATGATCTGTCTAGTGCTATGACTGGGATGCTGAAATTCCACAGTATTATTGTATTGCTGTCTGTCTCTTTTCTTAGGTCTAGTAATATTTGTTTTATGAATCTGAGTGCTCCAGTGTTGAGTGCATATATATTTAGAATAGTTGTATCTTCTTGTTGAATCAAACCTCTTATCACTGTATAATAACCTTTGTCTTTTTTGTTTTTACTGTTGTTATTTTACAGTCTGTTTTATCTAATATAAGCATGGCGGCTCCTGTTCATTTTTGTTTTCTGTTTTCATGGCATGTCTTTTTTTTCCACCTCTTTACTTTGAGTCTGTGGCTGTCTTTACCCATTGGGTGGGTCTGTTGTAGGCAGCTTGCTGTAATTTCTAAAGACCCCTTTTCTTTTTCTTTTTCTCTTTTCTTTTCTGAGATGGATTTAATTCTTGTTGCCCAGGCTGGAATGCAATAGTGTGGTCTTGGCTCACTACAACCTCACTGCAACTTCCACCTCCTTGGTTCAAGCTATTCTCCTGCCTCAGCCTCCCAAGTAGCCAGGATTACAGGCACCCGACAACATGCCTGGCTAATTTTTGTATTTTTAGTAGAGATGGGGTTTCACCATATTGGCCAGGCTTGTCTCGAACTCCTGACCTCAGATGATCCACCCGCCTCGGCTTCTCAAAGTGCTGGGATTACAGGCGTGAGCCTTGATGCCCCGCCCAAGACCGATTTTCATGTCACTATTTTTCTCTTAATTTGTCTTCTAAAAAATTTCATCAAATACATATTCGACTTGGCTGGATATTTATATTTGAACTCTTTTCTCACTTCTTTGAATTATCCTTTTATTAAACTTAAGCATATGAATCAATATAATATCAAATATAAAATAACTATGTTTATAAGGCTTAACTTTATAAACATAGTTATTTTATATTTGATAATTGGAAATCTCATTAGCTGTAGTATTTTGGTGCTATACTTTTTACTTTTGTTTCTGTTGCCTTTAAATCTAAAAGAGGCGTATACTATTTGAATTTTGAGCTTATCATATGAAGGGTGTGGTAGAGAGTGCTTTCCTTCAAAAGCTTTTGAGTTTGTTTCTTCAGGTTGTCCTAGAGTGCTATTAATTCAGAAGCACTTTATTTCTTGATCTTAGAATCCTGAATAATTCTGGTAGTATAAATTTCACCCCCAGATGAGGTCTTAGCAGTATTTTAAATATCTAAGAAATGTTTTATTTCCCTACTTCACTCAAGGTTGAGATGGACTTAGTTAGATTTTCTCTTCTATTCATTGGAGAAAACAATTTTTTCTGGCTCATTTATTTTCATATGTGTTTGGTTCTTACTATATATCACCTATACACTTGTACAGAAACAAGTGTTTACCTGCCATCCCCACTTGGATATATGGATATTAAAATCAGAGTCCTGAGTCCTAGCATCATCAGGCACTCACCAGGTGCATGTGATAGGGGTGTTTCCTTATCAATCTCTCTGTACATCCCCTGGGGAGAGCAACTTCTTATAAGCTCACGTATGTTCATAAGAAATTGCTCATCCTCAATTGTAAGGATGTTTAATGTATTTTATTCAGCCTTTGTAGTAGGTTCCAGTAGTTACTTTTTTCTAAGTCTATACATATTTGAAAGTGCAGTGTCTGGCACTACCTTTAAATATAATGTCAATGGGAGCAGAATCCTTTTTTGCTTACTTCCATATCCCAAAACTTATCATATTGCCTGTCGCTTAAAAAATTAAACCTTTTATTCTGAGATAACTATAGATTGGCATACCATTTTAAGAAATAATCCAGAGAGATTTCATGTACTCTTTACTCAGGTGGGAACATCTTGCAAAATCATAGTACAATATCACAACCAATTAACATTAATACATTCCATTAATCTTTTTGTGTTTGTTTAGTTCTATGCATTTTTATTGTGCATCTAGGATGATCTTTCCACCACTAAAATTAACACACAGAAAAATTCCAACACCACAAGGATCCTTCATGTTGTCTTTATAGCAACATGCACCTCCATCCTTTCCTACTCTGTCCCCTGTTCCATTCCAAACCCTTGGCAACCACTAACATGTTCTCCATTTTCATAATTTTTGTCATTTCAAGAATGTCATATACATAAAATCATGTAATATGTGGCCTTTTGGATTAGACATTTTCATTCCACATATTTCTCTGAGATTCGTTCACATTAATGTGTGTACCATCAGGGTGTTTCTTTTCATTGTTGAGTAATATTCCATGAAATGAATGTAATCATTTGTTTAACTGTTAATTACTGATATGTTAGTGCTTATGTCTGCCATTTTCTCATTTTCTTTCTGTTTCAGGAGTTTCATTGAGCTATTCCTTAATGCAAGTTCTGCTAGTGACAAATTACTTGCTTTACTTAGTTTGAGAATGTCTTTATTCCCCCTACATGCCTAAAGGAAAAACAGTTTTCTCAGCTATACAGCTTTCAGTTGACAGCTTTTTTGGTTTCCACGTTTGAAAAATGTTGTGCTACTTCCTTGTGGTCTCCAGGCTTTCAGATGAAAATTCTGCTGTCATCCATATTGGTGAACTCCTATAGGAAATGTATCTCTTTGCTCTAACTGCTTTCAAGATTTATCTGCGGAATGTCTTGTGGGCTGTGGTTACAGTATCACTTTACTTTGCAGAACCTCCATGGTGCTATTTCATCTGTTTGGTTTATCTAGTCTACTGGGACTCCCACTGGTCCCTGTAGGTGCTGCCTGAGGCAGTGGAAGGACATTCCCCAGGCCAGGCCTCCAGGTGCCACCAGGTGGGGTAGAGAAACTGGTGATGAAGTGACCTTTCTCCATTTGGGCTGCTGTGGCTGGAGAATCCTCTTTGTCGGTGATGACTGGCTGCTCAGTGTCTCTTGGTGAAGCAGGGAAGTATCTCTCCCTGCAGACAAAGGAACGATGGCACCATGGTGATTTTATGACTTCTTCTTAGGAATTAGGCATGCACACACACACACACACACACACACACATCTCAGAGAGTGAAAAAATAAATGATGCTTTAGTGATATTCATGGCAGCCAGGGCAACTGACAGCTAGGTACTAGAAAGAGGAAACAGCTGTCCACTGCTAGCTTTTTGTCAGGGGGCTTCTGATTCATCTCCTTGACAAAGGTTCCAGCTTGCCTGCTCGTACTGATTAGAAGGTTTTATCGCTGAAGGAAGGAGCAGCCCTGGACCTCCTTCTGTTTTCAGTTTGGGGTCAGAAATGCCAAGCCCGGTGACTGTCTTCTGGCCCTGGACCTCCTTCTGTTTTCAGGTTGGGGTCAGAAATGCCAAGCCTGGTGACTGTCTTCTGGCCCTGGACCTCCTTCTGTTTTCAGGTTGGGATCAGAAGTGCCAAGCCTGGTGACTGTCTTCTGGCCCTGGACCTCCTTCTGTTTTCAGGTTGGGATCAGAAGTGCCAAGCCTGGTGACTGTCTTCTGGCCCCGGACCTCCTTCTGTTTTCAGGCTGGGGTCAGAAGTGCCAAGCCTGGTGACTGTCTTCTGGTGGGTAGGAGGTCCCTGGACATTCTGCTGCTTTGTGTTCTGTTCTCTCAGTCTTGGGCTCTTCACCAGCTCTTCCTCTTTCTACCTTCAGAGTTCCCCTTTGGTTGCTTCTTGCATTATTTCCAGGGTTTCTGATTGTGTTTAGAAAGGAAGATAGGGGAAAACAATTTTGGTCTCCTTGTTCTTGTTCTCACAGTTTTGAGGTGAGGGAGTGGCTCTTGAGCTTTAGCTCATCTGACTTAACACATCTTCAGAAGCAGAAGTCAAGGCCATGTGGTTTCACTATTCTCAGTGTTTATGCAAGTTTAATGTAGATGCTTTGGCAACATTGCCAGAAAGCCTTCCTGTACTGGGCTCCTCAGCCCCAAATTTCTTGAAGGAACTCATTTCTAATATTCTAGCTCTTAATTGTCCAGGCTACCATAAATCTCAATAATATAATGTTTATGGATTCTCCACTCTTATTGAATATGTATACATATTTTTATGACATGCAATACGTTGTCACAAAATTTACCATAGCGTTATTAACTTTGGAAGATAGACGAGAGGTTCCTTTTAATGTCACATAGCCCCTTTTTCTTTCTTCTTTCTGTAAAGTTGCAGCCTTGTCTTTTATTTATTTGTATCTTACCTCCCATGCACCTTTTTCTTTGCTAAGATAATCTCCTGGATACCTCTCTCTATATAACTTTCAATTTCAAAGCTTAGTTAATGCACCATGTGGTCAAATGCTTAATTTCATTTAAAGTACCTATTAGAAAAATATTCAAACAATTTAAGATAATTATTTTTATATAACTGATATTGAAATTACATATGTGTGTAATTTGTTCTTTCAAAATATCCCCTAATGTCCTCTCCGATTTCCAGTTAAATGAAAAAAATTAACTTAAAGCTATGTCATATGAGTTATAAATACTTTAATTGGTCATTTCCACTGATTTCTCCTTTGGTTCTAATTAAAAACTTAGAGTAGTTTACTCTTTCCTACTGGTTTCTGTCTTCCTTCTAATTAAAAAAATAGAAGAGTTAAAAAAATTAAGCTTTTTGTGTTTGGTAGATTGAATCTCTGAGTATTTGTTATGAGTCTTTTTGTTAGCTAGATACTTTGGTTTGTGAACATAAAAAGGGACAGACAGTCCAGTGGAACAGAATAGAGAGCCCAGAAATAAATGTAAACATAAACAGTCAACTAATTTTTGATTAAGGGCACTAAGAGGACACGATGGGGAAAGGACAGTCTCTTCTGTAAATGGTGCTGGGAAAACTGGATTCCACATGCAAAAGAATGAAATTGGACACTTATCTTGCACCAAACACAAAAATCAGCTCAAACCGGATAAAATATCTAAATATGGGACAAGAAACTGTACAACCCATAGAAGAGAACACAAGGGAAAGTTCCTGGACACTGGCCTTGGCAATGATGTTTTTAAATTATTATACCGAAAACTCAGACCACAAAAGCAAAAATAAATAAAGTGGGCTCTCATCCAACTAAAAATCTTATGCAGGGCAAAGGACACAATCAACAAAGTGAAACAGTAAACTATGGATTGGGGAAAAATATTTGCAAACTCTTTATCTGATAAGGGGTCAATATCCAAAGTTTTATAATTTTATAAAAAACTCACACAACTCAATAGTGGAAAAAGAAATAACCTAATTGAAAAGTAGGCAAAAAATCTGAACAGATGTTTCTCAGGAGAAGACACTGAAATGGCCAAAAGGCATATGAGCAGATGCTCAACATCATTAATCAACAGGAAATGGAAGTCAAAATCATAATGAGATAGTACCTTATACTTGTTAGGATGGCTAGTATCAAAAAGTCAAAGATAAATGTTGGCAAGGGTGTAGAGAAACGAGAATTCTTGTACACTGCTGGTGGGAATGTAGATCGGTACAGTCATTATGGAAAACAGTATGGAGGTTGCAAAAGAAACTAAAAATAGTCCTACAATATGACCCAGCATCCAATCTTCTGGGAATATACTCAAAGGAAATGAAATCACCACCTCATAAAGGCATTTGCACTCCCATGTTCATTGAAGTAGCATTCACAATAACCAAAATTTGTGAACAACCTAAGTGTCCATTGAGGGATGAATAGATAAAGAAACTGTAGTACATATACACAATTGAATATTATTCAGCCCTGAAAAAGAACAAGATCTCACCATTTGCCACAACATGGGTTAGCCTGGGAGATATTATGCTATGTCAAATGAGCCAGACACATAAAGCAAATGGTTGCATGATCTCATTTATATGTGGAATTAAATATATATTATATATATATACATACGTACATACATACATACATACATACATACATACATACACAGAAATAGAGAGCAAAACAGTGGTTACCAGAGGCAGGGGAAGAGAGGAAATGGGAGATGTAGCTCAAAGGATACAAAATGGCAGCTGTAGGATGAATGACTCTCAAGATCTAAGGCACAGCATGAGGAATATAAGTTGTAAAATTGTACTGCATATAGGATTCATGCTAAATGAGGAGTTTTTAGCTGCTCTAGCCACAAAAAAGGTAACTGTGACACAATAGATAATATTAATTTGCTTCATTTTAGTAACATTTTTCTCTCCATGTGAATCTCGTAACATTATGTTGTATATCGGGGTCCCCAGTTCGTGGCCTGTTAGGAATGGGGTCACACAGCAGGAGGTGAGTTGCAGGCTAGCAACCATTATGGCCTGAGGTCCACCTCCTGTCAGATAAGTGGGGGCATTAGATTCCCATAAGAGCACAAACCCTATAGTGAACTGCACATGCAAGGGATCTAGGTTGTGTGCTCCTTATGAGAATCTAATGCCTGATGATCTGAGGTGGAACAGTTTCATCCTGTAACCATCCTGCCCCCACACACCCCCCTCACCCCTTGCCACTCCACAGCGATCCATGGAAAAAATTGTCTCCCATGAAACGAGTCTCTGGTGCCAGAAATGTTGGGGACCACTGTCATATAACTTAAATATACATGATACAACTTACTTAAAAAAAATATGTCAATTAAAAATATTTTACCTGGACCTTCCCACTGATTTCTCCTTCTTTTCTAATAAAAATTTGGAGTTGCTTACTCTGTCCTACTCATTTCTCTTTTCTCTGTCATGATAAAAAACAGAATATCTTAAAAAAATCAAGCTTTTTGTGTTTTGCCTGTTGAATCTCTGGCTATTTGGCATAATTGTCTTTTTCATTCTCCAGATTCTACGGTGCTGTGCACAGAACATTATAGTTCTGGCCAGAGCCTTCACTCTAGTATAGCCAGTCCCTCACAACTGTCTCCTTACTCTAGTGAATCTAAGGATTTATTTAAATTTCTATTCTAGAATCTGCCACATTTTTATCTCCTTTTCATTCTCTTTGCCATCACTATAGTGTAAGTCTTTTTCATGGACTATTGTAGTATTTACAGGATTAGATTTGTCATGTTATTCTTTCAAAGCTATATTTTTGTTATCTAATAAGTTTTATCATCTCATTAACCTTTTGGAAGTTCTCCTTTGATCATGTCACTCCCCTTTTCTGATTTCAGAAAAGAAAGTCGCTATTTCTCTAGAGTTTGTTTCTGACTTCCTAGTCAGATTTTACTTCTCACTGCCCAGCCAGAGTTCCCTATTCCAGTAACATGGACCACCCACAACATTGACCCCAAGTGATTTTTATTGAGTATATTTGTGTTGTTCCTTGTACAATATTTGCTGCCTAAATCTCTGCCTCCCACCTGTCCCTGGGGAAATTGTCTGCTCACAGTCCTACAGACAGAGGACCATGAATGAAGTAGTGTGGAAGTGACCACCTAGGTTGTTGTGATTGGTCTTTTAGGGCTTTTGAAGTAAGAATACAAACACATTAAACAACATGAAAAGATGAAAAGCAGCCTCCCCTCTTTATTCACATAGAATTTCCCAGGCAGCCCTTGCTTCTGCAGGATGGCTGGGCCACCGCACATCAGAACCTGTCAGACACTGCTTGCCTCTACCCTGTGTAAGTCCCATTGTTCCCTGAATCATGGCCTTCTCTTTATCAACTTGATTTGGGAAAGTACATGCTGCAGAAACAACCTAAGAAAGAGTTTGTGAGAGGTTTAAATTTTTGCTTTTGCATGTTTGAATTTTTTTCAACCTCAAGGTTTGATCGTAAATTTGGTTTCATGTATGAGTCCAGGCTGAAAAATAGTTGTCATTCATAGCTTTGGCTCCCAACCTTCCAAACAGATAGGAAGCAGCCTGAAACAGTTACTCAAAAGGCATATCTTCCAAGGATCTGGCAGTGACCAAGGAGTATGGGAATGGAAGGGCACTGGAAAGGATGGCCAAAGGACTGGAAAGCCACTTCCAGGGTGCAGAACCGAGCTTTTAAGAAACGACTGTCTCCTCCTTTTGGTTTATGGGACCTGTCAACTATCGAGGGTGAGGGTTTGGAACTCTGCAGACCAGTGTCTACACATGCTGCTCATTTTCTTTATTTGAGCTACGATGCTTATTTTGATGATCCTGCGCCTGTCTTCTCATTATGTTGGACACGTGGGGGATAGGTAGCTTGTCTTTAGATCACAAGCCTCTGGATGGAGTATAGCAGCAGCTGAATATCAAGATGATGTCAATCACAAGATCCTAACTTGAAGCCTGATGCTGGGATTGGTGGTAGGATTAGACTTCTAGGGGCTGTGGATGGAGGATGAGGATGATTTGCAGGTGGGGGACATGCGAGTAATTCGGGTGGAGGTCTGACCACTGGTGGCCACTCTATGTCCATGCTTTCGGCCCAGTGACTTTGCCATTCCCTCCCTCTCAGACTCTTAGGGTAGCTGTGGATTTGCTTTGACTTGGGGGATGGTAGAAAACCTGATGCAAGCAGAGGCATGGGTGTGTGTTTGTGTATTCTGCCTCCCCTCTCACTCCTCTGCTTTCATCTTGAGAACATACACACGTGAACTTGCTGGAGAATGTGTCACAAATGAGAAAGTCCAGCCAAGATGAGCAAAGTGGCCCAGTCAGCACACAGTTGACTGCAGAAGCTGAAACAGCCCTGTTATATTAGTCCGTTTTCAGGCTGCTGATAAAGATATACCCAAGACTGGGCAGTTTACAAAAGAAAGAGGTTTAATTGGATTTGCAGTTCAACGTGGCTGGAGAAACCTTGCAATCATGTCAGAAGGCAAGGAGAAGCAACGCATATCTTACATGGATGGCAGCAGGCAGAAAGAGAACTTGCGCCAAAAAACTTCCCCTTATAATAACCATCAGATCTTGTGAGGCTTACTCACTATCATGAGAACAGCACAGGAAAGACCTTCCCTTATGATTCATTTACCTTCCACCCGGTCCCTCTCACAACATGTGGGAATTCAAGATGAGATTTGGGTAGGGACACAGCCAAACCATATCATTCTGCCCCTGGCACCACCCAAATCTGATGTCCTCACATTTCCAAACCAATCATACCTTCCCAACAGTCCCCCAAAGTCTTAACTCATTTCAGCATTAACTCAAAAGTCCACAGTCCAAAGTCTCATCTGAGACTCCAGTTTCCAACAAGCTCTTCATCTCTATCTGAGACCACTTCAGCCTTGGCATTATTGTTCATATCACTATCAACATTTTTGTCAAAGCCATTCAACAAGTGTCTTGGAAGTTCCAAACTTTCCCACTTTTCTTGTCTTCTTCTGAGCCCTCCAAACTGTTCCAACCTCTGCCTGTTAGCCAGTTCCAAAGTTGCTTCCACATTTTTGGGTATCTTTTCAGCAACTCCCCACTCTACTGGTACCAATTTACTGTATTTGTTCATTCTCACACTGCTGATAAATATATACCCAAGACTGGGCAATTTATAAAAGAAAGAGGTTTAATTGGGCTCACATTTCTATGTGGCTGCGGAGGCCCCACAATCATGGTGGAAGACAAGGAAGAGCAAGTCACGTCTTACATGGATGGCAGCAGGCAAAAAGAGAACTTGTGCAGGAAAACACCTTATAATAACCATCAGATCTCATGAGACTTACTAGCACAAGAACAGCATAGGAAAGACCTCCCACTATGATTCAATTTATCTCCCACCATACCCCTCCCCAACACATGGGAATTCAAGACGAGATTTGGGTGGGGACACAACAAAACCTTATCACATGCTGAGCCAGGGCACATTCACTGTAATGCAATCAGACCCCAGCCTCATGAGCAGAAATGAATGTTTGTTGTGCTATGTCCTTAGCACATAGCAGAACAAGCACATAGGTCTGGTGGTTGTGTGCTGGTCACAGAGGTGCATTGCTGAGATCTCCTTGCAAGAAGGGACTCACTGAGAGAAGGGACTCACTGAGAGAAGTATAGTGAGCTGCCAGCATTTGCTGTCACTGCTGTGGGTATCTGTTGCAGCATCCTCCCCACAACTGACTCCCCCCAGCTTCCCCAGACCAATGAATGGGCACTGTGAGGGTGCTGGAATATTCCCTCCCCATATGGAGTGAAGACAATAAGACCAGAACATTTCCACCTCATATGGGATTCCTCTAATGATCATTGCTGTTCAGTGACTCCCTTCATGCTGCTCATGGACTCCCCAGTTTCAGGCTCTTCTTCTCCAATCCACTTCCTCCATCCCTTTGCTGGCCTCCCCTCCCTTGTAGCCCTCTTAGACATTTCCACAGCAGCTCGGGTATGGCTCATTGTGCCATGATTTGTTGATTGCCAGAAAACATGCACCAACATCTTGGCAGTGCAGCATTGTGGTGTCAATTGATGACTGGTGTGCTCTCATCTCTCAAGGAATGAAGTAATGCATTTTCTGGTGCTTAAAAATTCCACTGGCTTTTGTTTTTGTTTATTTGCTTTTGGTGTCTTTCTCTGTTCATATTTCAGAGTACACCCCTAAAAAGCCTATTCATAGCTCTGTGTGCTGGGCAGGGCAACCGAGGGCAGGGCTCATCTTCAGAGCAATTGGCTGGCAAAACAGCTGTTTCTTGGGCTGGGCAGGGCTTGGAAAGGGTTTTTTTTTTCCTGTGACTATTGGGTTTGTCTGGAGGGGACTCCTCCCATATCCTGTCTGGAGTGATATAAACCAGTGGCCAACACTTTAAGAGTTGATCAGGGAAAGGTTTTGAAGTCTCTGTGGTTCAGTTATAGAATTTAATCTCCCTGTTTTGGACCTCTCACCTCACCCAGGCTGCTGCTATGGCTGGTTGCTCAAATCCCTGTGCCTCCAGGTCAAGTTCTTCCACAAAACAAGCCTCCAGGCTTCTGGATTAGAGGCTAGTGGTGGTGTCTGTGGGAGAGGGGTCCCAGAGTGCAGCACCTCAGGAAGACCTTCTCCTCCTCCCAACTTCAGCCCACACTCAACCCCACTCCCTCAGTGCTGAACACCTTCAGACTCTCCTCAGAGATGTTTCTGAAAGACGAAACCAATGTCCACCCCTTCACCTAATGGTGTTATATTAGCCCATTTTCACACTGCTGTAAAGAATACCAGAGACTGGGTAATTTATAAAGGAAAGAGGTTTAATTGACTCACAGTTCCACATGGCCAGGGAGGCCTCAGGAAACTAACAATCATGGCAGAAGGCTAAGGGGAAACAAGGCATGTCTTACATGGTGGCAGGAGAGAGAGAGAGAGAGAGCACAGGGGAAACTGCCACTTTTAAACCATCAGATCTCATGAGAACTCACTTACTATCAGGAGAACAGCATGAGGGAAACCACCCCAGGATCCAATCACCTCCCACCAGGTCCCTCCCTCAACATGTGGGGATGACAGCTCAAGATGAGATTTGGGTGGAGAGACAAAGCCAAACTATATCAGACGTTAAAGAAAAATTATTCCATGCTACTTGTAAAGCATCCTGTTATGGTTTGGATGTGTCTCCTCCAATCGCATGTTGAAATGTGATCCCCAGGGTTGGAAGTGGGCCTGATAGGAGGTGTTTGGATCCTGGGGGTGGATCCCTCATAAATGGGTTGGTGCCCTCCTCACAGAAACAACTGAGTTCTCGCTGCTCTGCGTTCACACGGGAGCTGGTTGTTTAAAGGAGCCTGCCCCTGCCCCTTGCTCCCTCTCTCGCTGTGTGACATGCTGCCTCCCCATCACCTTCCACCATGACTGGAAGCTTCCTGAGGCCTCACCAGAAGCAGATGCCAATACCATGCTTCCTGTACAGCCTGCAGACCCGTGAGCCAAATAAACCTCTCTTCTTTATAAATTACCCAGTATCAGGTAGCCTTTTATAGCAATGCAAATGGACTAACACACATGGTGAGGCCGAGGCTGGCTTTTTTTTTTTTTTTTTTTGAGACGGAGTCTTGCTTTGTCGCCCAGGCTGGAGTGCAGTGGTGCAATCTCAGCTCACTGCAAGCTCCATTTCCCGGGTTCATGCCATTCTCCTGCCTCAGCCTCCCGAGTAGCTGGGATTACAGGCACACACCACCATGCCCAGTTAATGTTTTTGTATTTTTAGTAGAGACAGGGTTTCACCGTGTTAGCCAGGATGGTCTCGGTCTCCTGACCTCATGATCTGCCCGCCTCAGCCTCCCAAAGTGCTGGGATTACAGGCATGAGCCACCGTGCCCAGCCGAGGCTGGCTTTATTCAGGGTCATCATGATAGGTCCTGGACCACTGCAGTGGGGGCTTTCAGTTAGAAGGATATTGGGCTCAACTCTGAATACATCTCAGCAAGGGGAATTTATAGCCACAGAGCAGGGTAGGGGGTCTGTGGGTGGAAAATGCTGAGGAAACATCAGGGGCAAGGGGACTTTGGTTACACCCAACTAACAGGACTGTCACTGAAGACAGGCAAGGGTAAACAGACACCATCTGGGTGATGGTGTACAACAGAGCTGCTAGTGAAGGCAATATTCCGGTGACATTCTCATTTATTTTACTTAGTAAAATTGACTTTGATTTTAAGTCATATAGTTACTTATATAGTTCATATGCATGCATAATCTTATACTTGAATATTTGAATATGACTTCATCAGAAGTTCATAAAGTTTAAAGTTTAATTTAAGAGCCCTGAGAATGGGAAGGTTTCCATGAATAAAATTTCATGTTTCATCTTAAATGGGTAGCAGGAACTTTTCTCCAGGGAATAGGGAACATAATTTTTCAATCTACTTTTAGTGAGAGGTTTTCTACTCTCCCTTTCCTCCAGGACAATGTCTTTACAATTCTACAGATAGAAATATTTTATAAAACGTTGCTTACTAATGGTAGTTTTTATTTACCCTTTTCAAATAAGAACAGGTTATTTGACCAGAAAAATACACTAAATACAGCATGCACAAGTATCTCCTCTGTGTTTGTCTTTATTTTCATCCAGCTTGGTTGCAAAACTTCTTATGTTAGATTTTATTTGAAATCTGGTCACGTATAGCATATATTCCTAAATTTGGAATACCCTAAACATTATATGGCACTTCAGATTTTTGCAAGACTAAAATTTTCAGTTCCATATATATTGGCCTGTTTGAGAAGTGTTCCGAATGCATAGAAACTCTCAATCCTTCTCTGATTCTTATGCAATGGGACATTTATTCGGTAATCTCACTTCCAGAGGTACAATTTAAACTTGCATAGAGGTTAATACTATAGGGCTCTTGGGCTATGCAGCTGACAGCTTTTCACACACTTGAATTCTGATTTTCCTTCGTGAGGACGCTACATTTCCATTAACAGCTGATGCATATTTTACAGATGTAAGTGAGTAGCCTCAGGCGGTTGCAGAGGAAAATGGTTCTTTCTGATTTCATCTTGCCTTCCTGCTCACTTCTGCAAAGTTTCCCCTTCAGCCTAAGCAAAATTCCTCCACAGAGCAAGACAGTGTAAAGTGAAATCCAACAGTCATGTTCTTTCTCTACGATCACGTAGATACGTTATATTGGATTGGTTGAAAGTTTTTAGAGAACTGTAATTCTTCTCAGCTGTTATCTTACCAGCTGAATTCCTTATGAGGGCAATAAAAACCACAGTTAAACATAAAAATGAGGAACAATTCAAATTGCATTGTGTAATCTTGTACAAAACACACCCTACTTATATCCCTATTCTTAGATGTCTTTGTTGTATAAATTTATTTCCATTCCCTTCCAACTCACAGTTACAATGTTTGACACCTTCACTCCTGATACTACAACACTGAATGCTGAGGGAACCTGGAAAGTCACAGCATTTTTGAACAGCGTAGTGTTAATTGCACAGAAAATTATTACTCAGAGCACAGAGCACCATGACTGACACATCTGGCTGGAAAACGATTTTGGCAAATTTCTCTTGTAGTGGTGATTATGCCATAGACCATTATGTGGCTCATCTAGACAGCTTATATTTAGGAGGATTTTATGATGTCTGAAATTCTCTCACCCCCTCTCCTCATCAGCATCTTTCTTTCAATTTTGTCTGCAATTGATGAGTTCAAATTAACTGCTTCTGACTCCTTTTGTTCTTGCTTTTTTCTGGCATCTTTTACAGATTCGTCTTACATTTTTTCTCTTTCTATGCCAACCTCTTCAACCTTTCAGGCTGCTGCAACAAATTACCATTGACTGGATGGGTTAGAAACAACAGAAATTTATTCCTTACAGTTTTGGAGGCTGGAAGTTACAGATTTGGCCATCAGCAGATGCAGTTTCTGCTGAAGCCCTGCTTCCTGGTTCATTGACCACAGTATTTTCATTATATCCCCCCACAGGGTAGGGGAAAAGCAGCCCTGTGGGTCCTCTCCTATAAGGGCACTAATGGCATTGATGAGGGCTCCACCCTCATGACCCGCTCACCTCCCAGAGACCCCCACTTCCTAACAGCATCTCATTGTTGATGGGGTTTCAACACCTGAATTATAGGGAGACACAAACTTTCAGATTATATTAGCCAGAAAGCAGAGTTTAGTGGCCAGTTTTAGGACACAATTTGCTAATTGCTTGTGACAGAGAAAGGTATGATGGATTTTAATTTTCCCTCAACATTTATCTTTCTTTAGTACATTCCACTCTCATGCCCACACTGGCCACTCATAAACCATTTTTTGTTGGACTTGGTAGTAAAGGTGAGAAATATTTGGAAATTAAGTGTCTGAGAACACCGAGATTATCAAAAGTGCAGTGGAAGTTGGATTGGGCATGAAGTGCTGTACAAATCAGTGAGAATAACAGATTCTAGTTTGTAGGGAATTGTTAAGTGGTGCTATCATTAGGGTCACCATATTTAGCAAATAAAATAGAAGACACCTAGTTAAATTTGAATTTCAGATGAACAACAAATGATTGTTAAGTATAAGTGTGTCTCAAGCAGGATTTGCGATACATTTAAATGAAGAATACTAATACTAAATATAGACTACAGAATCATTCATTATTTGTCTGAAATTCAAATTTAACTGGGTGTCCTGTAATTTGGGTGGCAACCAGAGCCATTATTTGTAATGATTCCATGAAAGGCAAACAATATTAAACAAAATTGGATGAGGTCTGCTTACTCTTGTCTTTAATAGAAATTTATATTTCAGCCAAATGTTCTTTAAGATTCTTGTCGTGGAAATAATATTTTAAATTTTTCATTATATTTTTCTTTTGGTAATAATAAATTGTCATCTTCCTCAAGTTTCTCATAAAAAATTTTGATTTATATTTATTTTGCAGAGGAAGATGAGGAATACATTTTCATTAACCATCTAACAGTTAAGCTTTGTTTATATGGTTACTTGAATGATTGTTTGGATTGAACTGAAATTTTAATCAAAACTTTAGTCAATTTTTTTTCTGGTTGTCTTTTTGTAGGATCAGTACTTAATAATCCAAGTGAAATATTATGCAGTTATTAAGTATAATAATAACATGAATCAATATAATTGAAAACCATAATTAGAAAAATGATGGTGAGTGTCTACATGGTATAAATAATATCAATATTAAAAATATTTCTAATATAAAAATATAAAAGCTAAACTCCTGTGGTTGATACAAATAGGGCTCATGTCTTTATTCCCATTTAAGTTTCAGATATCTTTGCATATACTAACTTGTAAACGTTTTTTGCTTGATTTAACTCACGCAAACATCACAATAAATAAACTAAAATAAAAAATACCCCCAAAATATAGGAATTCTAGTTTTATGACAACTTCCTAACTCATTTGAAATGAGCTAGAGTACAATTGTTTTTCAATATGTTAGATTTCTTCAGAAATTTAAGAACAGCAGTTAATCCTACCCAAAAGCAAGAGAAGAACAATCAGGGGAAGAAAGAGCAAGACAGAGGAGGAGGAGGGGGGCCACGAGGAGGGAGAGAAGTTGAGTTAGAAGCAGCCTTCAGGCTGAAGACCCAGGACAGCTAGGGGTGCAGCTCCAGTCTGAAGGCAGTCAGCTGGAGAATGCCGCCTTATTCAGGGATACCAGCCTTATAAATAATTGCCCAAAGAAGGAAATTTATAGTTATTTATAGATTTATCATTATATATTAAAGTAATTACTCTTTTTGGAAATTTTGATTTTATCCAAGGACTTAAAACTCAACAACATAGCCGAGGACCAATGAGTAACTATTAACATTAGTGATGATCTATTGAGAAATATTTCTGGGTACAATGAACAGGAAGGATTTGCCACTTACCTGACTTGTCATAGAAATGTTTTCTGATACTTATAAACAATCATTTTATGGATAGAAGGTAATAATCAAAGTGAAGAATACTTGGCAGCTTGAAACCAAGCGGTAGCTTGATGGGCTCAGATATACCTACAAGGGTTAACCTTAATATTTGGCAAGAGCAGTTGTACATTTTGTGCTTGCCAACCTCCATAATTGGGTGAGTCAATTCCTTATAATCTGTTTATGTGTGTGTATCTATCTATCTATCTATCTATCTATCTATCTATCTATCTATCATCTATCATCTATCTATCTTCTTTATCTACCTATCTATACTATTGATTCTTTTTCTCTGGAGAATTCTAATTCTAATACCGTATTGAACCTTGTTTTTATGCTGATTTTCGAGGGATTCCGTAAAATGATTAGAAATTTTAAAAACACAAAAATTTTTGGAGTCACAGAAACTTAGCTTTCAAAGAAAATTTATTTATCCTTCCTTTTTTCCTTCCTTCATTAATCCGAAGATGATCGGTGTGCATGTAAAATGTGCCTAATTATTCTATCTGGGAAATGTGCCAGGCATACCAAACAAGGTTCCCACACCCTGGGCATGTTCTCCACCACGAGCATTCCTCACTTTGGCACCTCCGACGTGGGGATGGCCTATTCTCATAAAGGATGGCGCCATCAAAATGCTCTTGCTTTGTTGATCTCAAGTCAAACATTTCTGATACAATACAGTGTCTGAAATTTTCTCCATCCTGGTCAGCCTCCTCTGAATACATTCCAGTTAGGCAGTGTTCCTTATAAAACTTGGCACTCAGATCAGAGAGAGTGCTCCAGGTGAGAGCTGAGCAGTGCCAATAACAGAGTGCCTATGTCTTTAGCACTATATTCTTCACAATCTAAAATCCACATTAATTTTTAAAATCACTTTAAATAGTTGTAAAAATAAGAAAATTTATGTTATTCATAGATTTATTGTTATATATTTAAGTACTTTCTTTTTTTGGAAATTTGATTTTATCCAAGGACTTAAAGCTCAACAACACAGCCAAGAACCAATGAGTAACTATTAACCTTAGTGATGATCTATTGAGAAATATTCCTAGGTACAATGGACGGGAAAGATTTGCCACTAACCTGACTTGTCATAGAAATGTGTTTTCTGATACCTATAAACAATCATTTTGTGGATGGAAGGTAATAATCACAGTAAAGAATAGTTGGCAGCTTGAAACCAATTGGTAGCTTAACGGGCTCACATATACCTGTAAGAATTAACCCTGATATTTGCCAAGAGCACCTTATGGAAGCTCTTTGGTAAAATCAAGCTAACGTATATTTGGGGGTAGCTACACCCATAGGATACCACCCCGGTTGCTTAACATTGTAGATGCAAAATACATACTCACTCAAACAATACCTTCTTAAAGGCAAAAATTTTTGAAGAATAGGCCAATATTGACTGAAATTCTCTAAAGAAGCTTTGAGTGAAATTGGTACAGGTCTAGAAATCCTAGGAAAAAAGTTCCATTTGTCAAGAGAGATATACTAGGAAAATGACTTACTGGCTTGTATTGGCTGCTTAAATGTATGCTACTTATAATTCTCCAGGTAGAAGTAGAGTTTAGCAAAAAAGAAATGGCCTAGGATTGTGGCCATGGAAGTACACAGCATGAATTCCTGGTTCCTCTAATATATCAAAAGATATAAATGGAAAATGTAATTTTTTTTCTTAGTATGTCATAGCTTTTTGTTTCTTGGCGCATGTCTAGTATTTTTTGATATTGTTGAATATTTTGAATTTAAATTTGTTGAATGTTTGAATTGCTCCCATCCTTTAAAGAGCTCTGGGCTTCACTCTTGTAGGCAGGTAAATTACTTATGGTTTAGTTTGAGTCCTTCAAGCCTTGTTTCAATCTTTGTTAGAGCATGTCTAAATTAGCTGCCGACATAGGGATAGCATATACGGCTATTGAGGAGTGCCTTTTTGGGGTCTCTGTTGAATCAAGTGGATCAAAGCCACTCAACACTGGTAGGTGAGGACTTGAACATTATCAGTCTTCTGTGTGTTGAGGACTTGAACAGTTACCAGCCTTCTGTGTGTTGTAGGACAGTGTTGTTTACAGATGTCCAGCCATTCTTTGCATGAACATGCCCACGTTAGTATTAAGCAAAGACTCAGGGTTCTTTGGGCAGCATTTTTTAGTGTGAGTATTGGGTAACATTCTGTTCTCCAGAGTTCTTCTGGAACTTCTGGAAATGTCTACCTCCTCAGAACCCTCCTGTCCAATCTCTGTCTCCTCTACCCAAGGATACTGCTGTCTCGTTTTTGGGATTCCTCTCCCTGCTTCATGTTCAGAAATGTGCTTCTATGTATAAATCTGTTGTGAACATAAGAATCACCTTGTTTTCTTTCTTTCTCAAAGGGGTCATACATGGTCAAATGATGACTGTTGTCTAATATCTGCAAATGTTGATTCATATATTTTGTCCATAGGACAAGTGGAGGGCAAAATCTAAATTGTATTGCTCCATCATAGCTAGCCAGCAGTGACTACTCAATTCTTAGAATTACATGTTTAATGAACATTTTCAAAGAAGTTCCATAAATCCAAATAAGGTCTTGATTTAGCCATACTTGTGGTCTCTCTATGTGTTCTTTGCATGTGGTCCCTTTCTCCTTCTATGTCTTTCTCTCTGTCTTTCATACACACACACACACACACACACACATACACACAGAGAGAGATTTTCACTCACACATACACTACTGAGGTATTTTAAAGCAAATATCCAGATGTTGTATGATTTTACTGCTATAAATTTAGTATATCTACCTCTAAATACATGCACATTTCCTTACTTAACCATAATGTCTTTATCACATTTATCAAAAAATGAAGATATTTCTTTGGTACCATCTGGTATTCATTTCATACTTGAGTTTCTCTGATTATCTCAGAAATCATATTTTACATTTGGTTTATCTGAAGCAGATTCCAGAAAGTTCATCCATCATATTTGTTTGTTCCATCTCTTAGGTCTCTTTTAATATAATACAATCCCCCCATCATATTTTTTTCGTGCCATTGAATTGAAGTAACTGTGTCAGTATCCTTGTAGAATGTAACTGTTTCTGGAGTTATCGATTGCTTCCTGTGGCTATTGAACTTGTTCCTCCATCTTCTGAATTGACTGTAAACTTAAAGCAATCTTTAAAGGATTGATTAGATTGAAGGTTAACTTCTCAGAATGCAGAACACTCATGGGTGGGGCTGTGTACTTCACAGCATGCCTGGCGCACCTTCCAGCCATGCCAACATTGATCACTGGCTTCAGGGTGACACCTGGCACTGCCTTTAAAAACTTGCCATATTTCACCCATGGATAATCTGAATTTATTATTAGTGTGCAAAATGGTTATTTTCTTATTCTGTTATTTCTTATTTATCAGTGGAAATTTTTCCATAAAAATTCTCTCATGAGCTAGTGCTTTTTTTTATTACCTTTAGATACATTTCATAAAGAAGGACAGAAATATGTCGATTCTTTCCATTTATTTTCCCACTTAGTGCGGAGTTGGTGGCTATGGTGGACCCCGGGATGCCCAGGTTCTTTAGGCTGAGGCGGTTCAGCACAGGATTCTCCTCCTCCTAACCAGAATCTGCAGCTGCTTCCTGACAACCTTTGCTGATGACCAGATCTCACTTTGCCTGCACCACAGTGGAGCAGAGTGCTGCAGAATGAATGCTGTCAAGTCCTTCCCCATCAATAACCTTAACCAACACATGGCAGGAATGGGTGAACCAAGATCCAAGAACCTTTGCCCCCAGGTGGGACATCTCTGAGGCACTTGTTCTACACTGGTTTCAAGGGTTCTCCAGTGGGATTAAGGTCCCTTGACAATAACCAGCTTAGTAGCGGACATTCTATAAACTTCCTTTCTCCATCACTTCCCCACTCTTGCTGGTTGTTTCTCAAGTAAACTCCACACAAATCCTTGTCCCAGGGTCTGTTTTGTGGGGACACTTCAGTGATAAGTGGCACCTTTGGGTACCCTCACACAGTCTTTTTTCTTGTATCTAGCTCTTTTTTCCTAGTCTATTTTAAATCTTAACAGTCACCTTATGGGCATTGATGCATTCCTTGTATTTCAGTTTATTACAGTCATTTTGAAGATACTCAAATTGTCACATTTTTGGTCATTGGCAGCCTTTTTCATGTTATCTCTTTAATTCTTCCCGCACACATTTTTTTAAAAAGATTTTGTTTTTTAGAGCAATTTTAGGTTCACAGCAAAAATGAGTGGAATGTACAGAATTCCCATACGCCCTCTGCCACCACACATGCACAACCTCTCCCACGATCACATCCCCCGCAGAGTGGTGCATTGGTTACCATTGACAAACCTACACTGACACTTTATCATCCGGAGTCCAGAGTGTACATGACGGCTCACTCTTGGATTTGTGTATTCAACAGATTTTGACAAATTCAAAACGGCATGGATCCATCATGATGGTATTACACAGAGTACTTTCACTGTCCAAAAACTTCTTTTGCTCTGTGTGCTCATCCCTCCCACCTCACCCCAACCCTTGAGAACTGCTGAATTTTTTTTACTGTCTCTATATTTTTGCCTTTTCTGGAATGTCAAATAGTTGGAATTATACAGTATGTAGTTTTTTTGACTGGACTCGTCTCTTAGTAATTTGCATTTAATGTTCTCTCATGTATTTTCATGCCTTGATAGCTCATCTCTTTTTAGTGTTGAATAATATTCTACTGTCTAGATGTACCGTAGTTTATTTATCCATTTACCTACCAAAGGACATCTTGGTTGCTTCCAAGTTTTGACAGTTACACATAAAGCTTCTATTATCATTCTTTTCAGGTTTTTGAGTGGACAGATATTTTCAATTCACTTGAATAAAAACCAAAGAGCACAATTGCTAGATTGTATGGTAAGAGTATGTTCAGTTTTGTAAGAAACTGGACGACTGTCTTCCAAAGTGGCTAGACCACTTTGCATTCTCACTAGCAGTGAATTAACATTCTTGTTGTTCCACATCCTGGTCAGCATGTGGGGCTGTCAGTGTTTTGGATTCTGGCCATTATAACAGGTATAGAGTGGTATCTCATTGCTGTTTTAATTTGCAATTTCCTAATGGCATATGATATTGAACATCTTTTCATATGCTTATTTGCTATCTCTAGATCTTCTTTGGTGAGGTGTCTATTCAGATCTGTTCCCCATTTTTAAATCAGGGTTTTCATTTTCTTACTGTTGAGTTTTAAGCATTATTTGTATATTTTGTCCTTTATCATGTATGTGTTTTGCAAATACTTATTCCAAGTCTAAGGCTTGTATTCTCATTCTTTTTATTCACAACTCTTTTTGAGATAGTTTTTACTGAAGGTTAACACACATAAGGAAAGGCACATAAATCATAAGTATATAGCTCAATAAATTATCACATAGTGAATCTAGCCTTGTAACTGACACTTTGGAAGTTCTCACAATGCCCTAAATATTACTCTCTAGGTAACCTCTAAACTGAACTCTACGTTGAGTTTTGTACCATAGACTGGTTTGTCCTATTTTTTGAGAAGGAGTCTCACTCTGTCACCCAGGCTGGAGTGCAGGGGCATTATCTTGGCTCCCGGCAACCTCCACCTCCCAGGTTCAAGTGATTCTCCTGCTTCAGCGTCCTGAGTGCCTGGGACTACAGGAACACTCCTGGCTAATTTTTGTATTTTTAGTAGAGACAGGGTTTCACCATGTTGTCCAGGATGGTCTCAGTCTCCTGACCTCATGATCCACCCTCCTCGGCCTCCCAAAGTGCTGGAATTACAGGTGTGAGCCACTGTGCCCAGCCCTATTTTTAAACTTTATAGAAATGGATTCATTCTGTGTCTGGCTTCTTTCACTCAAGGATATGCTTATGATATTTATTCAGGTTTTAATGGATAGTGGTAATTCAGTCATTTTTATTGGTGCATTTAATTGTATGAATGTAGCAGGTTATATTTACCATTTTTCTGTTGATGGACATTTAGGTATTTTTCTAGGGGTTATCTAAAATTATGATTAATGATCTTAGCAATATTTTTAAGGACATAAATTTTAATTTTTACTATGTAAATAACTAGGAATAAACTTGCCAGTGATAGAATAGGTATAGGGTTTTATTGTATAAGAAAAAGCAAAATGCTTTTCCAAAGTTGCTATGACATTTTATGTTCCCGCTGGCAATAACGTTCCCGCCTCTATGCATCTTTGTCAAAATTTGGCGTTGTCAGTCTTTTTATTGTAGCTATTCTACTGGGTATGACATAGTATTTAAGAGTGGGCAGAGTTTGCATTTCTTTGATGACTAGTGATGTTGTGAGCCTTGCATAGATGCTTACTGGCAACTCACATTTCTTATTTGAAGTATGTGTACAAGTCATTTGTCGATTTTTAATGGGTGATTTGTCTTTTATTGTAGAATTATGGCAGTTTTTAATATATACTGGATGCAAGTCACCTGTCAAATATATGTAATAAGAATATTTTCATCTAGTGTATAGCCTTTCTATTAATTAGCTTACCTATTTATTTGATTCAGAAGTGTTTGATCTCCTTTTTCAGTGTTGTTGAAGTCTAAGTCATAAATTGTCTTTTATGGTTATTTGTATTTTCTAAGAAATCCTTGACTACTCCAAGATCACTACATACATAAACACACCACACTCTCTATATAGGTGTGTGTGTATATATATATACATATATATAATACCTATATAATGCATTTATCTATACATATGTAGGTATATTAAATATATGCAGAATATATAGCTTATATATACTCTTACTCATCGATATATTAACTATTTTAAGAGCTCTATAATTCTACAATTTATGTGTCATAAATTTATCCACTTTAGGTGTACAATTTAGGTTGTTTTTAGCAAAATTATAGAGTTGTATATCCTTCACCATAATCGTCTTGGAACATTTCCATCACCCCAAAGTGCTCCCTCATGTGGATCTGCAATCCATCTTCATTTCTACCTCCAGCCCCAGGTACTTACTAACTGCTTTCTGTATCTATAGTTTTGCATTTTTGGACACTCATATAAGTAGAATAATTTAATATTGTGTAGGCAGAATTTAGGGTGGCCTTTATGACCCTCACTCCTTGGAGTTACAATCATGACCATGGTACTTTTTATGATAAAAGTGAGATTATTCAGGTGAGCTTAAGCTAATCACATGAGCACCTTCAAAGCAGTGTGCTTTCTATGGTTGGGAGCAAAGGGAAAGGCAAGGGGATTTGCTGAGCCCTTCCTGGCTTCTGAGTTGAAAGAGGCCCCAATTGGGGACTGAAGGGTGGACTCTAGGACCTGACAGAATCTCCCACTGAGAGCCAGCGACGCAGTGAGCTGCTCAGTCTTACAACTTCAAGGAGCTGGGTCGGCCAGAAGTTTGGATGAACTAGAAAGCAGATTCTTCCCTGGGGCCTCCTGATGAGAGCCAGCCAGGCTGACCCTGGATTTCAGCCTTGTAAGACCCTGAGTGGAAGACCTAGGAGGCCGTGCACAGGCTGCTAACCTGCATAAAATGTGAGATGATGAAGTGGTCCTGTGCCAAGATATGACATGTGTGGTCATTTGTTATACAACAGTAGGAAACTAATGCAAACATGAACCCTTTTGCGTCTCGCTTTTTCACTTACACTGAAGTTCATCGATGTTGTAACATGGAACATGTTGTAACATTTTAGTCCTTTTCATTGCTGAATAGTACTTAGTATACATTTTAGTATTTTAATAACACTTGTTAAGTCTGAACAATGAACAATATACAAAGAAAAATCTTCAGAGTCTATATGCTATAGTGGGAAAATGTTCTTTACATGTTCAGAGGGGGATTGGGATAAATACACATTGAACAAAGATAAATGTCATTAGCTTTTAGATTTATAGTTTTAGCTTTTCCATTTAGGTCTATGATCAACCTCAATTCATCTCAGGTATGGTGACCACAAAAATGACCATTTATTGGCCAGTTCCTAACAACAACAGCAAACATTTAGAGGTGGTGGCTCTGGTCTCTGAGAGGTACAGGGGAATTCATTGTTAGAAATATGTATTTTAATTAAAATACTAGAATCTTGTTGATCAAATAAGACTTGCTTTGTATTTTAAGGCTTTATACTTTCATATCCCAAGTGAATTTAAGATCAGTCTAAATTTTTAGATAATATAACCTAATTATAACATAGAAAAGACTCACAATTTACCTCCATGATTATGTGTGCCAAGTTAATCTCGTGAGGCTAAAAAAAATAGAGGATATAAAGTTTGCAGTAAAGATGGAATAGGCAAACATCTTTGAAACCATAATAAAAAGTGCTGACACCAAAAATTGACGTCAAAAATGGGAATGTTGTTGATATTTAGTCTAGAATCATATGAGTCTTATCTGCTGTCACAATACTTTGTTTCTGAAGATATATTTATTGCACTTTTTTACACCCAGAGAAAAAATAATGTGAATTGGAACCTGAGACATCCCCGTCCGTGAATTTGGACTTGGAGTTGTTTCAACACTGTTTGTTGAAGGGACTTTCCTTTCCTGTTAGACTGTTTGATGCTTTTGCAGAAAAGCAACTTTTCTATTACATATTAATCTAATTCTGGACTCTATTCTGCTTCATAATATATTCATTAATCCTCATTCAAATCTTATCCTCTCTTGATATGTTGCTTTATCATAAGTCTTGAACTCAGCTGAGGTAACTTGCTCACTATATTATGTTTTCTAACATGATGATGGTACATATCTCACTTTAGTTAGGACTTCTTAAATTGTTCTCAACAAAGCATGAAATTCTTTTGAAGAGAGCTTGAAAATCTTCTGGTGGATTTATTTCTAATCATTTTATATATTTGAGATTATTGTAAATAGTAAATTGTCTTTCAATTTTATTTTCTAATTGTTTAATTCTTGTATATAAAACACAACTGACTTTTTTATATTGACCTGTAATTTTGCCACTTTGTACAATGTGGCAAAATGAGATACCATCTCACACCAGTTAGAATGGTGATCATTAAAAAGTCAGGAAACAACAGGTGCTGGAGAGGATGTGGAGAAATAGAACACTTTTACACTGTTGGTGGGACTGCAAACTAGTTCAACCATTGTGGAAGTCAGTGTGGCAATTCCTCAAGGATCTAGAACTAGAAATGCCATTTGACCCAGCCATCCCATTACTGGGTATATACCCAAAGGATTATAAATCATGCTGCTATAAAGACACATGCACACGTATGTTTATTGCGGCACTATTCACAATAGCAAAGACTTGGAACCAACCTAAATGTCCATCAATGATAGACTGGATTAAGAAAATGTGGCACATGTACACCATGGAATACTATGCAGCCATTAGAAAAGGATGAGTTCATGTCCTTTGTAGGGACATGGATGAAACTGGAAACCATCATTTTCAGCAAACTATCGCAAGGACAAAAAACCAAACACTGCATGTTCTCACTCATAGGTGGGAATGGAACAATGAGAACACTTGGACACAGGAAGGGGAATATCACACACCGGGGCCTGTCATGGGGTGGAAGGAGGTGGGAGGGATAGCATTAGGAGATATACCTAATGTAATTGACGAGTTAATGGGTGCAGCACACCAACATGGTGCATGTATACACATGTAACAAACCTGCAGGTTGTGCACATGTACCCTAGAACTTAAAGTATAAAAAAAAAAAAACTCTGATGAATATCAAATCTGCCATTTTGTTGTAACAGCCATTTTTTAAAAGTTGTGTGCATAATGGGCATGCTTTCTGCCTTCTATTTTACTGATAAGAAACTGAGAAGATGGAAAAACTTCCTATCATACTGCCATTAACCACTGTATGTTATTCAATCAGCTATAAATCCACCCCAGCAGACATCAACATTCCTTCATGGGCTTCAAGTTTAAATATTCCTAGTAAAAGTCCTTTGACATGACTGAATAATTAATGAAACAGCTAATATACAATAAGCACTACATGGATCTGCAGCTCTGATTCGCCATGTCAGATAAGACCATCACTGATGAGCGGCACAGATTATGGGCGTGAAACAATGATGGCCACATTAATCTGATAGACTACTGGGGAATCTTTGTCCACCTATTTATTTTTTGATTTATGAGAAGGCATTTATCAAATGCCCTTTGGGCATCTAGCCAGCAATGAACATAAATTTAAAATACAATAAACCCTTCTTCTCTGTAGAATTTTTTTCTAACATACTGAGAAAAGAAAATGCTACAGGGAAACAATTTAACAGAAGAAACCACATGAGCATTAGACAGTCATTAAAAGTTGTGCACTGGGAAATAGAAATAGGTTTCACTGAATACATAATCAAAATTAATTAAAAAGAAATCTCTCACAGGCTCTAATTGACTTTCTGTGTGTATCTCTAAACAGTATTAGATCCTGTGGCAAAGCAAGACTTCACTGGTACCTCTGAAGAATCTGCCTCACAATTGATTATTAGATAGTATGTATGTGAAATACCTGCATGAGGTTTAACTGTATAGGTACATAAAATTATAGCTGATGATATAAACTTTGCGGTATTATGAAAAGACCACAAATACTGTCAAAAATATTCTTTGTGATTTATTTTATGTATTTTTTTCTATTTTGATACTAGTAACCTAAAAATAGAGCTGTACTTCCGAGATTGCATTCAATGAGAAGGAATTGGGAAATGGACAAGGAGGGAGGAGAAGACAGTAAAACCCAGGCCTGACCCCTGATGCCCCCTGGACCACCCAGAGTGGGTGAGCCAGATGCTAAGAAGACACTTGATAGGGAGATGCAGAGTGAGAAAAGGGTGTAAAGAAAGCTATTGAGTGTCAAGGGTAATACTTCCTTTAATTACATAAGAGTTTCCCTAAACATCTGAACAATATAAATATAAGTGTGGACATAGATAATATAGATACTGATGTAGATAGAGATAAGGCAATAATATTTTGGATTTTCTTTACATCTTCCCTTTCCATTAATCCATAAACATAATTTTCAGTGCTTCAAATCTAATAAATATGCTATAATTTACTTAATCACATTTGTGTGAATTGGTTCCCCAGAAGATAAAATAGAACTAATGACAGACTTTTGGCAAGAGACCCCTAATTGTGGACTAGGGTAGACTTGTTGAAAATAGTATCTCTAGGGTAGAATATGGAGGTTACTGGGGGAGGTGGAAACTAATCATTTATTGGCCAGTTCCTAACAAAAAAACAAATTACATTTAGAGTCAGTGGCTTGTTGATTTTGACTTCAGGATGTATGGAAATATTTGATATTATAAATATATGCTTTATTCAAAAGACTTGGTTCTTATTGATAAAATAAGACATAATCTGTATTTTAAGATTTTATGTTTTTATATTCTTTAAATGGGAAATGCAGAATTAATCTAAGATTGTAGATAATACAATCTAATCATATTCATGGAAAAAACACAGCATTGCTCTTTGATGTCCTGTTTATCAAACTGCGGTAAAGATAAAATAAGAACATAATTATTGAACCATCATGGAAAAGTACCATACGTGATGCAAAAAAGAGGGAGGTTGTTGTTGATATTTAGTCTAGAATCAAATGAGAGTTTTGTCTGTTTACAGACAAGGCCATAACGCTGTATCTCCTTCTGAAAATGTATTTTCAGAAGATAAATAGATTCTATTTAAGGAAGGAGATGTACCGAGACATTTTTGGTTTTCACAGTTGCAGAGAGCTACTATTGGCATTTAGCAGGAAGAGGCCAAGGATGCTGCTAGCAGCCCACAGTGTACAAAGCAGAGCCCTCCACTCTTCACACCCAACAAAAATAATCTGACTGCAAATGTCAGTGGTGCTAAGCCCGAGAATCCTGATCTAGGGGAAATGTGTCTTTTCTTAATTTGCCTAAAGTTCTATATGGACCAGCAATGGGTCTGTGGTCTGCTACTGTGAACTTCATGAGTAGAGGTGGGAGGACATAAAGCACACATCCTCTTTGACAATGTTTAACTTTACATCACAGAATTTCCTGAGGCTTGCTCAGAGACAAGACCCTTGACTCTTTATATGGCAGACTGTCATATGATGTAAAGGCAAGCTTGCCTAAACAGGCACAAGGGAAGCTACCTGCAATAGTGGCTAAGATGAAGACGGCTTTACAATGTGTGAACAATGTAGCATTTAACCATGCAGTGTTTATTGCACAGTTCTTAATCACTAATGAATGCTAACATTTTCTTGCTGTTGATACCAGGGAGAAATAGACAAATTCATGTTGCTCAGCTGCCTCTGGAAAGCGTCTTACTAAACATAAACTCCAACCTGAAGAAGATGAGTCACCGTCTCTGTGGGAAAACAGAATTTTCTCCTGAAAATAACAGTTTGCGTGGGAATGGAAATATTTCACCTTTTTGAGAGAAAAATGTTCAAATATCAAGAAAATTTACCATACACAGCTTTAATTTTACTTTCTATATTGAGGCTCGCTTTTTACCAGTTGAGGAAAGAATTAATGCTCAGTTCACACTGTGTCCAGAGACAAGAACTCACTTCCAGAAGGAGATAGCAGCAAAGTGTCCATGTCTGTCTATGTGTGTGTGTGAGAGAGAGAAATTGGATTGCATGACTGCATAAATGTGTTTCTGTGTATGAATGTGTATGTGTGTGTACATGTGTGAATGTGAGTGTGAGAGTTTCTGTGGGTGCATGTGCATGCACCTGTGAGTATGGATGAGCTTTTATGTATGCGTATGTGTGTGAATGTGAGAACATAAGTGTGAGTGTGTGTATGTGAGTGTGCATGTTTGAGTGTGAGTTTGAGAGTGTATGTGTGCATCCACAAGGGTGTGTATGAGTTTTTATGTATTGTGTATGCGTGTGAATGTGAGAATATGTGTGTATGCACGTGTAAGCATGAGTTCATTGTATGTGCACATGTGCGGTGCATGTGTGCTGTGTCAGGAATGTGCATGTGCGTGTACATACACAGTCATGCATGCATATGCACAAGTGCTTGTGTGCACACACATTTGAATGTGTGCCTGTGACTGTGTACCTAGTACTGGAGAGCTGCTTCAGAGGAAGCAATCTATTCTGAACTAATGTCAAATTCTTTCTTTCTTTTATTGTTCTTTTTTTGAGACGGAATCTCACTCTGTCGCCGTGGCTGGAGTGCAGTGGCACCATGTCAGCTCACTGCAACCTCTGTCTCCTGGGTTTAAGCAGTTTTCCTGCCTCAGCCTCCTGAGTAGCTGGGATTACAGGCACCCACCACCACACTGGGCTAGTTTTTATATTTTTAGTAGAGACGAGGTTTCACTATGTTGGTCAGGCTGGTCTCCAACTCCTAACCTCAGATGATCCACCCACCTTGGCCTCCCAAAGTGCTGGGATTGCAGGAGCGAGCCACTGCTCCCAGCCACATCAAATGCTTTCTAAAAGCACATGTGAGAAAACGCCCTTTGGAAAATGAAGAGGTAATCAGTTTATTGGAAACCAATTCTGTGTGAAGCATTGCTTCCCTCCCTTGATGCTTTCACTGTGTCATCTCTGGAAATTGGAAGGAACTAAGGGGGCCATTGTCCAAGGCACTCGTTTTGGAATCGTAACTTATTCTACAGACGGGAGGGAACCATATTGGATTTTCATGCAGAATGGGGAAGGATTATATAATCATGTCTGTATTTTATAATCAACATTCTGGTGGCAGTTTCAGAGAATAGGGTGGAGGGATAGAGTTTCCTAAAGGGAAAGCCTATTTAGTGTGCATATGCCTCTGTGTGAATTAACATTCCTGGAACATGCTTATGGCCTTACATCTCTGCAGCACTTGTTTGAAACCATTCATCCCTATAGGCAGGAAGCAGTCTGAGAGCGTGGGCCCTTTACTTTCTACCTCCTTCCATTTCTGTTTCTTCTTGCAGTGGAATCTAAAATGAAAGCTACCACACAGGGACACCTGAAAGTACCTATTGTCTGCTAAATATATCCATTGTCTGCTAAATGCCAGTCAGTCAGCAAGCTAGGAACTGGGATCCCAACCATGAAAAAGACTGACCTGTCCTGTGAGGTGGCGGGGGCGGGGTCTCACTAAAATCTGCAATATGACGATGACTGCTATGGCCATGGACAAAGTCCTGCAGAGAAAGCTACAGGAGTTTACTTTGAGAAAGCTACAGGAGTTTACTTTGAGAAAGCTACAGGAGTTTACTTTAGAGTTATAGATCAAGACTTAATTGGGATTTTTTTTCTAGAAGAGAAAGGAAGAAAAAGAAGAATTTAAGACAAGAAAGACACAAGGTAGTTTATGGTGGCAAAAAAAGGAATTTGCTTATTTTTGGTACATGTGTCATCAAGAAATCTCTCTTTCTCTGTCATGTTTCAACATATCAGTCCATCTGTGCACACCTAGGCTGTTTGTGAAGGGTCAGTGCACCAATTATAGAATTGTAACTTACTCTATAGACAGGAAAGAACCATGTGCTGGAGTTTCATGCAGAATGGGAAAGAATTATATGATCATATCTGTATTTTATAATCAACACTGTGGTAGCAGTTTCAGGGAATAGGGTGGAATGGTGGACTTGCTAAAGGGGAAAGCCCATCTGATGTGTAGGAGATGATGAGGGTCTGAGCCGTGCAGCAGAAGAGATCTGCAGAGGAGAGGATGAAGTAAAGGGACATTACAGAGATTAGATAAATAAGACTCTCTGATTAATTGAATGAGGATTCTAAAGGGAGACTGAGTATTCATGGATATTTCCAGACACTGTAACTGCATGACTGGTAATGTCAGCAACTGAGATAATAAACGCAGAAAGGAATGTGAAATATTTAGAGAGAAAAAAGTGTCATTGTTACAGACATTGCAGTGTGGAAAACAGAGCTTGTGAAGGAGCTCTGGAATGGCAGTCAGGCAAATTGAAGGCCCCAGGGCTTTGTCTTCCCCAGGCATTGAGACCTTGGGTGAGCCATAAGCTCTGGCCTCTTGATCCATAAAACTGTGATAACTCAACATAGTTTCTGACACTGTTGCTGTCAGAGGCATCCAAGCCAGAGTGACTCCATCTTGAATAAAGCTCAAACAACTCCAGACCTGCCGGGTTCCATTCCTGGGAAGTCAGACTCTCTTAGTCACAGGATATTTATGGTTGAGGGAACAAGTTAATGATGCTAACCAACTAAATAAAGCCCCTTAGAGCAAAAAGCATTCCTGGTTGAAGAATAGGTTTCACTTTGAAGATAACAGTACACCCATAAATTCTTGCTGAAACCAATAGTTACACAAGAATATGACAATACTGACAGCCTGTCACAAGCTGATCACAGCCTTTGTCATAAGGCACACTGTTCCTCACCCTACTCTCCTATAGAAGCAAAAATTATGTTTGAGGAAGGGGCATTCCTCCTCTCGCTTTCTGAGGACACCCTACTCTATAGCAGAGATGCCTCAAACCATCGTAACTTAACTCTTCTCTGTGATTCACCCCAGATCTGTTCCTGTACAAGGATCCAAGAACTCACTCTTGGAGTCTGGGGAGAGACCTCTTTTCCAGTAACATTGTGACAATTAAATTATATTTCCTATATTTGTCTGTGAATTGTTATCTTTGAAGAATTTATGACTGTGACTAGCATGAAAGAAACATCCTATTAATATTAGCTATTGTTGCAGGACATTTTTTACTCTTATCATGGTGAAAACATGAGTGAGTATGCATGTATGTGACTTGCTGTAGGAAAGGCACTGTTCTCAGTTTTTCCACAGAGCAATTTATTAAATGTTCAGCAACCATCTCTGAGTAAGATACTATTATTATTCCCCCTTTAATGATGAGAAAAGTGAAATACAGAAAAATCCAGTAATGAGACTGAAGAGAAGTAGTCACGAAGCTATTATTTTACTCAGTGAGATAAATAGAATGTAGTGCCAATGCAAAGGAGACAAAGTATCAGGAAGAAGGAGATGACTCCGTATCAAGTAATGAAGACAGGTCAAGGAGGCTGAAGGCTCGGCAGATGGCTCATGTGGATGTGAGAGGAATTCCCATAGAAGTGGGAAGAAAGCAGACAGCAACTGAGGTTAAAAAATAAGTGGTAAAAGCAAAGATGACAAAACAAACTAGTTGAGGACAAGTTTAAAGGTAAAAGCAAGGAGAGAGGAAAAGGGGAGGTTGAGAAAGAGAATGAGAGTGGGTGAAGTAACAAACCTTAATCTTCTTATTTAATTTCTTAGCTAGTCTTTTGGTGAATTCTTCTCTTCAGTTTCCTGCGTTTTATAAATAAAGAAAATGAAACAAATGAGGGACAGCAACATGTTTAGGGCTACAGTATAAATCTATTCATGAGAGAGGTTTCTATTAATATTCAGAACTTGATATTTCTCAGTCCACCCCCCTGAGCCTCACATTTACCACTTTGTCATGAATTGGAAAAAAAAAAAAAAAAAAAGGAAAACTAAAAAACTTCACCGTTTAACGCAATTATTTCTCATTTAACATCTGTAAAATACATTTATTAGCAAGGAATAGCACAGCGTGTGTGCTTTGCATTCTAAAGCTATTGCCTTCAAAATACTTTCTGGATGATAACTTTGCAAAAATGGCTTATATTTTTTCTGTATGTATATCTCAGTTAACTTTTCTTCTGTATGTATTTAAACTGAAATATAATGCCATAGGACTTAGAATGAGTGTTAAAATAGGACTCTTTCTGTTTGGTTTTTATGAAGCCCTCAAAATGAAATAGCAATATAAGAACTGCCAGGTATCCCTCAGGTCCCAAGTAAAGATGATGAACTATCTATTCAAGAAATTCTGAGAGCCTGGGTGCTGATGTTGCCAGGATTAGCCTATTATTCACCTCCAGGCTATGTAAAGTGTCCCATCAATGAACTGGCAGTGAGCATCTCCTTGAGAGAAACGTCAGCATATCATTTATTCCCCACATTTTCCTTGCAGGGGGTAATTTTCTGTTTATTTGAGAACTGGTAGTTGATTCAGTCCAGAAGAGACTAAACATGAACGACTGTGCATGGCTAGCCAGTCATCATGGGAGGGCTGAGTAAATAGGGTGGCACTATGAGCAAGCTGCATGTCCTGATGCATGCTTTTTGGATGCAGTGGATAAATACTGCTCATTTGTACCACTTGGGTAGGAAAAATGGTGGAATAATTGAAGCCCATGAGAGGGGAGTCATAAGCTGGGAAGGAGCATTGTTCATGATGCCGGGGGAGGGAATCTCAAGGATCCACACAAGTTTCAAAATCATGCTGCTTCCGTGTACAATGCACCACCAGCAAATTACATTTGCCCCGGACGAGGGAAACTATGTTTCCTTCGATCCAGTGTGTGTTGGAGCTCAGGAGAGGTGACTGTGTGCATTTCTTTTCCTCCCTTATTGAGTGATGTCTCATTTGTAGCACAAAATCAGCCATTGCTGGCGTACTGATGCCCCTGAAATCAGCAAGCACTGAGAAATAGTCATTTTTGTTCTTTGGAGTTACAGCCATCACACTACTGTAATATCCTCTCCCCTTCACCCTGGCCTTGAGTGGTCCAAGAAAACAAGCAGCAAGGTGTAGAACAGGTGGCTAGGATTGAAAAGGGAAATGAAGACATGTTCCACAAATCGCTTTTGTTGTTGTTGTTGTTGTTTTTTGAGATGGAGCTTCGTTCTTGTTGCCTAGGCTGAAGTGCAATGGCATGATCTTGGCTCACTGCAACCTCCACCTCCCAGGTTCAAGAGATTCTCCTGCCTCAGCCTCCCACGTAGCTGGGACTACAGGTGCCCACCATCACGCCTGGCTAGTTTTTGTATTTTTAGTAGAGATGGGGTTTCAGCTTATTGGTCAGGCTGTTCTTGAACTCCTGACCTCGTGATCTGCCCGCCTCAGCCTCCCAAAGTGCTGGGATTACAGGAGTGAGCCACCACTCCCAGCCAATTTTTGTATTTTTAGTAGAGATGGGATTTCACCATGTTGGCCAGGCTAGTCTCGAACTCCTGACCTCAGGTGATCCTCCTACCTCGGTCTCCCAAAGTGCTGGGATTACAGGCATGAGCCACCACTCCTGACCACACAAATGGCTTTTAAGCCCAGAGTAGACCCAAGCTGGGGAAAGTAGAGAAACTTAATCATGAGTGGATTTTAGAGCTGTGAGCTTGTTATGTCAGATTGAATTTGATGAAAACCAGGAGGATCCCACAAGGCTAAGTGATCTGATTGAGATTTATTTCAGGAGTGAGAAATTAGGAAACTGTTTAAAGAGGATTTAGGGAGTATAGTGAGCAAACAATAAATTTATTTCCTATTGTTATATATTAAATGCAACTTTTTAAACTGTTTATAACTTGATGGGACTTTTTCATAGCTGGAGTCAGACCAGCTGTGATAATTATTGTGGTTTAGAAATGCATTGTTAAATATGACTTCAGATATCAGAGGACTGCTATTCCCTTCAGTTACTACAAAATATATGCTACCTGTAGCTTTCCCTTTGAATATTGAAACAATTATTTCTCTAAGAGTCTGTGGTTTAAAAGCCCTAAGTAGAAGAATCTGAAGATGATGCATGTGAAATATGCAAGGGGGCACTGAGTCCTCTGTTTCATCCTTGACAATAACTACAACCAGGGCAAAACAGAGAAGCAGCTATGCTTCTACTTAGCAGAAAGCTTCAAGAGAATGCCACTTTCACCCTAAGAATTAGACTGTCATAAAATCTACAAATGTACCTTTCCTTGAACCCATCAGAGTGCCAAATATTTTGTATTACGAAGCCTGGGGAGACCTTCCAAGGACAGCCAGGGTACATTGGCAGAGCACGGGAGAAAGAGGGGACCAACTTATATGTGGATAAGAAGAAATCAGATGCAATTTTGACAAATTCCTAAATGCCAAATGTGACAGTTTAAATTGGAAGCTCTGGATGTTAAGAGGAGTTCATACTTACTCTCAAATGCTTTCTCATAGACCTCCATTAGGTGTTGACAAGGAAGATCCCAGTAGGGCAGGAGACAGGGGCACCACTGCTGTGGCCGATGCAGGCATGCTGGCCATCATTGCTTCTGCTGGGCGACTGAGAAGCATCACCCACTTCCCCAGAACCTTTTTTACATGGAGTGAAAGCTTTAAGGGGCTGTGCAGCTAAACCTCCAACCTCCAAGAGCCCATGCCAAGTTCTCTGCTTCTGCAAAAGGAGTTCAAGTGAAAGACATCTGCAGCTGTGAAAGGGGGTAAAACCCTCCCTGCACCAGGCCCCAAGCAAGGATTTCCCTAGCAAGGAGGAAGGTAGAATCGAAAGACCTCTACCCTGGGAGAGGAGGGAGGGAAATCTCTGAGGACCAGGGTTATGCAACAACACAAGGGAAGTGCCTTCTGTTTCTGAGGTCAGGGGAGGAAGATCACTACTGCCCAAGAGCCAGCACAGACACAAGGCAGATCTAGACTGCCACGGGGCTGGGGTCAAGAACACTGAGAAGGCGCAGCTCGCAGCTCCTGAGGGTAGGGCTTGCCCCAAATGGAGGAAAGATCAGAGTGGACTTCTGAAAGTTGATGGCAGAGCTGAAACACCAAGAAGAAACCTCTGTCATCTGAGGCCCAACTGCTAAGCACAATGCAGCAGCAATCCACTGCTGAACAAACTTAAATCCTGTGGTGCATCTCAGGTAAGGAAAGCAACAGTGACCTTCATGTCCAACTCAACTGATGAGACTGAGCCAAACATCTACACTAATGGCCTTAGAGAAGAAGAGATATGCCCATATTTGATTATGAATAAAATTTACTTCAGTCCCTACCATTTAATCTATACAGAACTGTAGAATCAATAAAAATTATAAGAAAGATATTAAGCTACGATGGAGAAAAAAATCAAGTGTCAAGAGATAAAGCAATCAACAGAACAAGATTCAGAGAAGACCCAGATATTGGAGCTATTAGACAGGGACTTTAAAGTATGCTTATTGTGTTAAAAGATACAGTGGAAAGAAATATATAATTCAACATAAATGAATACATGGAGAATTTTAGCAGAAAGTTGAAAACTATAAGAATAAAATAGAAATACTAGAAAAAAGCCCCATAATGTCAGACAGGAAGAACTTATTTGATGACTAACCAGTAGGCTGAATATAAAAAAAAAAAAGGAATTAGTACACTTAAAGGTTAGGTTAATAAAAATTTTCAAGCTGAATTACAAAGAAAAAATAATATGAAAGAATAGAATGGAGCATCCAAGGGTCATGTGACAAATCCAAATTGTCTAACATAATTGGAATTAGAATTCCAAAAGGAGGAGAGAGGCAAAAGGGTACACAAAGGGTAGTGAGTAAACATTTTGTGAAATTAATGAAAGAATCTGAACCACAGATCCAAAAAGCTCAAAAACCTCCCTACTAAAAATGAAACAAAACACTTCACAACTAGACACAACATAGGAAAACTCTAGGAAACCAAAGATAACAGGTCAAAGCACAAGGGAGCCTTACATACAGTGGGGTGGGGAAGACTTACAGCAGTTTTGTAATCAGGAACACTGCATGACCAAAGGCAATGGAACAAATCTTAAACATACTCATAGGGGAGATAAACACAATCAACTCAAAAATCTCTATCCACTAAAAAATCCTTCAGTAATTAAGATGAAACATAGACTATTGATGAGAAACGAAATTTGAAATAATCCACTACCAGTAGACATGTACTAGAAGAAATGTTAAGAAAATTCTTTAGGCAGAAGAGCATGAAAGCAGGTGGGGATTTGAATCTAAACACTAGACCACGAGAAACAGTAAAAATAAAGATAAACATAATCCCAGCACTTTGGGAGGCCGAGGCGGGCGGATCACGAGGTCAGGAGATCGAGACCAAGGTGAAACCCCGTCTCTACTAAAAGTACAAAAAATTAGCCGGGCGCGGTGGCGGGCGCCTGTAGTCCCAGCTACTCGGAGAGGCTGAGGCAGGAGAATGGCGTGAACCCGGGAGGCGGAGCTTGCAGTGAGCCGAGATCGCGCCATTGCGCTCCAGCCTGGGCGACAGAGCGAGACTCCGTCTCAAAAAAAAAAAAAAAAAAAAAAAAATAAAGATAAACATAAAATATAGTTTGTGTTATCTTTAGCTGCTTTCAAAGATAATTGTTTAAATAAAAGTAGTTACAATCTATTAAAGCGCTTGTGTCATAGCTAGAAGTAAAATTTGTGAAAACAATAGCACAAAGTGTGGGAGAGGAAGTCGAAGTAAAATGTAAACTTCTTATTCTTTTTGTGAAGTGGTGTAATATTATTTGAAGTTGGACTGTGATAAGTTAACATGTATTTTTCATACCTTCTATCCACCACTAGAGATAAAATGAAATCATAAAATATTCATTCAATCTAAAACAATATAGATAAAGAAGAAAAGGTAACCAAGAATAGAATAGATGGGGAAATAGAAAACAAAGCAAAGTCATAGATTTTATTCCAACCATATTAATCATTTTCTTAAATTTAATTGACCCACCAATTTTACTCCTAAATATATGCTCAGTAGAAATTAAAGCTTATGCTTCCACAAAGACTTGCACATAAATGCCCACAGGATATAGGATGGTTCTATATATTAATGGTCATTACACAACTGTGTACATTTGTCCATACTCATCAACTGTAAAACCCAAAGAGGTATATTTTACCAAGTATAAAATATGTCACATCAAACCTCACCAAAAAATTTCAAATAGACAAAAATGTTATTCCAAGACCTTTAAAACAGAACAAAATACCAAAACATGGAAATGACTTTGTTCATTAAAATATTACATATTTCTAAAATTTAATTATCATTTATTCTAGATTTGTTATACTTTTATGAGGAAATGTAAATTATGAAGCAAATAATTTAATTAAAAATATGTTGACTGTTTCCTAGAGGTTACATATTTATCTTTAAACAATGCCATTGTTAGGAGAAATTAAGAAATAAAATAATTGTTGACATATTGTAATGATTAAAATTTTAAAAAATTCAACTTTTACAATCAATTTTTTCTTTAAAATGAATGAAATATAGATATGTAATTTTAATGTAATAGTTCCCTTCTCTCTGATAAAACTATTATTAGATAAATGTGTTTAATATTTTATGACATTTTAGAACTGAAGAAGGTAGGTAGTAATTCAAGAATGAAATGCTACATGTTTAATCTTTTAAGTGTACTTTGAATTAATTGACCACTATAGGAAAAGCAGAATAACATTATAAATGCTTTGCTATATGCATTAGGGTTTGGCCTCTCGTGATCTGTTCCTGAAGGGATGTGTCTTCTTTTTTGCCTTAGAACACTTATGTGGATTAATTTTATCACCCCAGCAGTGTAAGCCTCCAAGACTTATAAATTGAGTTTATTTGCCTTAGCTTTTATCAAATACCCACATCACATTCTAAAAATACAAGTAAGGAGTCCCATATGGTAAAGCATGACCAGTCTCAGATTAGATTAATATTGAATTGTTCTGTTCTTTCATTTTAGAACAAAATATCACTGATATCCGAAAGCCCATTGAAACAACACTGAAAACACCAAGAGGTAGTTTCCATGTGTTTGCTTTTGAGATTTGAAATGGACTCAGTCTTTATCATCAATAGCAGGTCACATTTTTAACTCCTTAGGGCTGGGGTATAATGCCACGTTCCTTCTCTCAAGTAGTCGCCTAACTGACCATATAATTCTATATGTACGCGATTCTCATTTCTCCTTTCAAACATCAACAGATTCTATATTGCATCTCGGAAAGATGATAAAACATTAAAACCAGGTTTATTTTAGTGATGAGATGAGATACTTTCACTATTAGCGGTAGAAAATAACTCTGATTCTGGATGACAGAGTCTGGGAATCATCCACCAAAAACATGGTCTCCAGTGGCAAACCACTGGAAATATGCCCTCAAGGGGGAGGAGCATAGCTCCTCGCTGTTTAAATCCTGGCTATGCAGTTATTTTCTTCCAAAGCATACAGTCTGAAAACAGGGAAAAAGAGTAACTTTAGGGTGGACAGACCTGACCAAAACTACTGCTGCCAGATGACGGAGGCCAACATCAACAGTGATGAGTCATGTGGATAGCATGTACCTGTGACAGGATGTGACGAGATTGGCACTTTATCACTGTAGTCTTCCTCCCCCAAACTCACAATGCCAGTAAAATGATGAGGAAACCTCAGACAAATCCCAATGGAGGGACACTGTGCACAATACTTGACCAATATTTTTCAAAATCGTCAAGAACATCAAAAGCAAGGAAGGCCTGAGAAACTGTCACGGCCAAGAAGACATGACAACTAAATGTAATGTGACATCCTGCATGGGTCCTGGGACAGAAAAAGGAAATTAGGCAAAACTATGGGAGTCAGATAAAAGTATGGCCTTTAGTTAATAATAAAATACTGATATTAATTATTATTCATACAATTATTACTTATTAATAATCCATTAGTGTCAGTTCAGTAATTGCAAAATATGTACCATATTAATTTGTCAATAATCAGAGAAACTGGATGCAGGTTTATGAAAAATCTGTATATTTTTATAATTTTCTGTAAATCTAATTGTCCTAAAGTTAAAATCTCATTTAAAAATAAACTTTGGGGAAACAATCGTGAACTGTGTCACTTCTTCATTCTATTTGGTTAAAGTCTTTCATGAGCATTCAATAAGTCATTTATTTTATTTTATAATCTTATTTTCATGTATTTTAAACTATTTCATATTTTCCACGTTGCCTCATTTACTTGCTGATGCTCAGTGTTGCTGGCATTAGCTATTGGCAGAAATTGTGCTCTTAGTCTCACCCATTGCCCTATTGTCATGGCAATATTTAGCATTGAGAGGTGACAGTGTGTTGGCAGCCCTCGCAGCCCTCGCTTGCTCTCGGCACCTCCTCGGCCTCGGCGCCCACTCTGGCCATGCTTGAGGAGCCCTTCAGCCTCCCACTGCACTGTGGGAGCCCCTCTCTGGGCTGGCTGAGGCTGAAGCCAGCTCCCTCTGCTTGCAGGGAGATGTGGAGGGAGAGGCACAGGCAGGAACCTCCAGCCTCTTGGGCCAGCACGAGTTCTGGGTGGGCTGTGGCCCCAGGCAGTGAGGGGCTTAGCACCCCGGCCAGCAGCTGTGGAGGATGCGCTGGGTCCCCCAGCAGTGCCAGCCCACCAGTGCTGCGCTCAAATTCTCGCTGGGCCTCAGCTGCCTCCTCGTAGGGCAGGGCTCGAGACCTGCCTGCCTCCTGCCATGCTGGAGCCTCCTCCCACCCTGGTCTCCTACGCAGCCCGAGCCTCCCTGACGAGAGCCGCCCCCTGCTCAGTGGTGCCCGGTCCCATCAACCACCCAAGGGCTGAGGAGTGAGGGCACACAGCATGGGACTGGCAGGCAGCCTGGCCTGTGGTCCGGTGTGGGATCCGCTAGGTGAAACCAGCTGGGCTCTTGTGTCTAGTGGGGACTAGGAGAACCTTTATGACTAGCTAAGGGATTGTAAATACACCAATCAGCACTCTGTGTCTAGCTCAAGGTTTGTAAATGCACCAATCAGTGCTCTGTGTCTAGCTAATCTAGTGGGGACTTGGAGAACTTTTGCATCTAGCTTAAACCTGAGGGCTATAATGCTTGTGAAGACCACATCCTCAGACCCAGAATCACAGCATCTGCTTAAGAGTGACTTGATCAGAACACCAGAAAATGCTCCCTCTGCACAGTCTAGTACCATGCAAAGAAGTGTTGAGAATAAATTGCGTGGAATAGAGCTGGAAGAGCTGCAAGGACAGTCTCTCTGGATAGCAGAGCAAAGGAAATGGCCAATGCTAAGCAGAAAGATGTAACTCGTAAGAAAAGACGTGCTTATGTCTAAGCATTAAAAAAAAATGCTTCAGTAGCTACTGTGTGACAAAACATGCCCAGTTGGAGGCAAAAAGTTATGAGGCACAACAAGAGGCAAGCAAAAACACAGTCTGAGGAGACACAACAATCATCAGAATCCATCTCAGATGTGACAGAAATGCTGGAAATATCAGATGTGAAATTTTTGAAAAGCTATTATTATGTTTTGTTGATTGACTGTGTCCTCACAAAATTCATATGTTGGCAAAGCTCTAATACCCAGTGTGATCGTAATTAGAGGCGGGCCTTTGTGAGGTGATTAGGGTGAGATGAAGTCATTGGGGAGGGGGGCCATAATGGGATTAGTTCTTAAAGAAGAGCTTGAAGGCTCTCTCTCTCTTTGAGACACACACACACACACACACACACGCACACGCACACACACATTCTGTCTGTTATATGAGGACACAGCAAAACCAAAAATCAAAACCAAAACAAAACAGAAACCCCGAAAAGGATACAAAATAAAGCTAGATTGGTTATATCAATTTGAAATGAAATAGTCTACAAAATGAGGACTCTCATCAGGGATAAAAATAGACATTACATAATGATACAGGGTCAACTCTACAAGAAAAACGTAACAATTCCAACATAAATCCTTATATCAGCAACTTTGACAGCCAAGATTTTTATGTAGTGCTTGTAAAGGTCACATGTGTTTGGAGCATAAATTCTCATACTTCAGCATTCGCACAGCCTTGCCTGTTGCTCGAGGTGTCTGTCACCATCACCGCGATAATGCTGCTGTCTACCTGAAGGCTGTGACCCCTCCCTGACGTGACTTCATTCTCTGGTTCCCATGTCCACATCTCTTCTTCTATACCTAAATCTTCTTTGCCTCCCTCTTAGACTGACACATGTGATTATATTTAGACTGACACATGTGATTATATTTAGGAACCACGGAGATCATCCAGAATAAACTTCCATCTCAATATCCTTGGTTTAATTAGATCTGTGAGGCCATGTGAGGTCACATCCACATGTTCTGGGAATGAGGATGTGGACTTTTTCATTTTTCAGCCCACTTCATTATTACTTCCAATAGCTGCTTCTCTCTATTTCTTTGTTGGTTTGTTTGCTTTATTTATTTATTTATTTATTCAGCTTCTGTGACACCTTTTGCCAACACTTCTCTTTTTAACCATATCTTTAATTCCAAAACATTGGCATCAATGTTGCTAAGGCCGTCTTAGCCAGAACACTTTCCCAGTCTCAGGAAAATCTCTGATTTTCTGCTTTTTCTGCTTCCAAGGGTGTTCCTGACCTCTCTCTCTCTCTCTGGGACAAAGTCATCTTAATGGGACTGGGCTTTAAGAAAAAGTAAAAGGAAGGAAGGAAACAAAGAGGGGCTCAAGGAAAAGGAAAGCCTTTGATTCCAAGCACCTGATTTTTTTTTTCCTGCCATAAATGTTTCCTGAGACAAAGGAGCATATTGTCTGGACCATGTACTTGAAATGGGAGAAGGGGAAAAACAAAGAGAAAAGATAAAAACACTTTAGTTAGAGTTAGAAATAACAGAGCTGAGTTTAAATCTAGGTTCAGCCCTGGCTGAATGATTTGAGCTTCAAGTATAAAACAAAGATAAAAATTCCTACCTCACAAGGCTGTTAATAAATGATCAGTGACTTGAAATTACCATGCAAATATAAATTATTATTGTTTTATATAGATGGGAACAAAACAATCATTAACTTCCTTATTTATTTCTGCTGTCCTTTTATTTCTCATTGTTTTTGACTTGTGACATAGACAGCCATGACTGATTGACTGGGAAATGTGTGTTTTTTCTTCTTTTAAAATTAAGGGGAACACACAGTTTTAAAGCCAATTTTTAATTTTCATGAAATAGCAGTGGATTGACCTCTACTAGATTATCGTGCTGCAAAGCCATGTGACGCTGACCTCAATGAGGCAATTGATTTTTTCATAGCTCCTCATGAAGCCCGTTAGGCAGGTTTCACTGTAGAGTCCATTACTGCAGAGAGAGCCATTGGCCCTTTTTATGACTGGCAATATAAAAAGGTTCATTAGCTCCCAGCACCTACACAATGCAGACATCCGGGGCTGAGGGGCCAGGGCAGGCACTGGATGCACTTTTTTCTTTCTGTGTATTAGCACCTTTTAATGGACAGTAAATCACCACTTTCACGTGTCTGCTGTGAAATCCTTTCCCAAGGAACAAACACACAAAGGGCATCAGCGACCTGCTCTTCCCCCCTCGGTGTGGTTATTAAAAGCTCACAGTGGCACAGACAGGAAACGTTTAGAGAGATGTACAGAAGGTCAGCTCCTAGCTTCAGTCCTCCATGACATTGAGATGTGACATGAAATGGTCAGTGAGCTGTCATTCAATGATCCAGTGTCAATATTTTCCAAATTAAGTATAACTATGTTTCCTATGTTTTAAGCTAGATTTTTCTAAATGAAATATAACTGGGGAGATATTTGAATTTAGAAGCATTACTAGAAATTACAAGCTGAGATATCACTTTTCTCCTTAACTGGCATACCAAATTTGGAGGGAAGTACAATTAAAATTCACTAGTGACACGGGAGCTCTCTAAATAGGTGAGTTCCCCAAATGGCAGGATGGAGAGCGAGGGCCTGAAACTCCCAGGGAGTTTTGAATTTTCATCCTATAGTTCAACATTGTGTTCACTTTAATTATTTTTAAATTATATAGGTAGTTTATCTTCTTTGAAAAAAATATAATGTTCAGAATAACACATAATTATAAAAGTATATATAGTACATAATTTTAAACATATTTTATTCATATATTTATCCACGCATATAATTTTTGTTTATTGTTCCACGTACATTAGGAACAGCATTTCTGATTAATGAATGACTATCTCTGTATTATCATTCTAAATGGATGCATAGTGCAAATTTGTATGGATTCACCATAAAGTCTCTGGTAAATATCTTACTGTCTTCAGCTTTCTTTTCTCCTTTTCTTTCTTCTCTCCCTCTTCCTTATGTTTTTGCTGTTTAAATATCAGTGCAGTAAACACACATAAAGTAAGGTATTATGGTATAGTATCTGTTTTTTCTTTTAAGAGCCTTATACTCTTTGAGAGGTAGATGTCAAGGACACAGGTGTTAGCTGATGTCATGGCTTGTGATGATTCTATTCCAAATGGGACAGTGAGAACCATGTGGATTTGCTCTTGAAAACTATATTTACATCCATTTTTTTCTTGGGTTTCTAATAGATCTTGCAATAATATTCTATATTACCGTGAAGATATAACAAATATTCCTGTATTGAACTTTTAGCAATGTAGAGGAATCATTTTTTAAATTTAGTAATCTTTTAAAGATATCAATATAATATGCTGTTAATGTAATGTACTATTAATATTGCAGCTTGTCAGCATCATTTATTGAAGAGGGTGTCCTTTCTCTAAAGCACATTCTTGGAGCCTTTGTTAAAAATTAATTGGCTGTAAATACATGGACTTATTTCTGGGTTCTCTATGCTGGTACATTGGTCTATGTGGCTTTTTCTACCAATTCCTTGCTGTTTTGGTTACTATCACATTGTAATAAATTTTGAAGTCAGGCTGTGTGCTGATTCTAGCTTTATTCTCTTTCCTCAGGATTACTTTGGCTATTCAGACAGTTTTTTGGTTTTATATAAATTTTAGGATGTTTTTGTCTATTTCTGTGAAAAATATCATTGGTATTTTGATAGGAATTGCACTGAATCTGAGTACTGCTTTGGGTGGTTGGGAAAACTGGTTATCTATATACAGAAATGTTCATCTAGACCCCTATCTCTCACCATATAAAAAGCCAAATAAAAATGGATTAAAGACTTAAGTGTAAGACCCAAAACTATTAAACTACTAGAAGATAATGTAGCAGAAACACTACAGGACCAGGACATTGGTCTAGGCAAAAATTTTGTGGCCAATAAGACCCCAGAAGCATAGACAACAAAAACAACAATAGACAAATGAGACTTATTTAAACTGAAATTCTGCACACCAAAGGAAACCATCCATAGAGTGAAGAGACAACCTGTTGAATGGGTTAAAATATTCGCAACCTCTTCATCAGAATGTTTACAGAACTCAAAGCAGTCAACAACAAAGCAAGCAAATAAACAATTCTAATGAAAATGAACAAAGGATATAAATAGATATGTCTCAAAAAAAGACATACGGATGGCCAACAAGTATATAAAACATGCTCAGTGTCACTGATCATCAGAGGAATGCAATCAGAACCACAGTGAGATGTCAGTTTAGCCCAATTAGAATAGCTATCATCAAAAACAAAAAAATATCAGATGCTGGCAAGGTTGCAGAGAAATGAGAACTCTCATACACTTTGGTGGGAATGTAGCTTAGTACAGCCATTATAGAGAACAGTATGGAGGTTTCTCAAAACTAAAAATAGAATGACCACACAATTCAACAGTCCCACTACTGGATATTCATCCAAACGAAAGGAAATCAGTGTATCAGAGGGACGCGTGCGCTCCATGTTTTTGCAGCACTATTCACAATAGCAAAGATATGGGATCAATATCGGTGTCCAATGGATGAATAGATAAAGAAAATGTGGTATATTTACACAAAGGAATACTATTTTGTCCACAGAAAAGAATGAAATCATGGTATGCAACAACATGGGGTTTTCAGAGAACTAGAAGTCATTGTGTTAAGTGAAATAAGCTAGACATAGAAAGACAAATATCACATGTAGTTATTCATATACGGGAGCTAAAAATGTAGATTGCATGGAGGTTGAGAGTATGATGATAGTTACCACAAGCCAGGAAGAATGTGGATATGTGGAGGATGGATAAAGAGAGGTTGGTTAATGGGTATAAACACACAGTTAGATAGAATGAATGCGTTCTCGTGTTTCATAGTAGAGTAGGGTGACTATAGCTAACAACAATACATTGCACATTTCAAAATAGCTGGAAGTGAGGACTTGAAATGTTCTCAATGAATAGAAATGATAAATGCTCATGGTGATTGATATCACTTGACTTGATCATCACACATTGTATACATGTCACAAAATGTCAAATGTATCCCATGTATATGTACTATTATGTATCAGTAAAACATTTTTTAAATTACAGGTTTTTAGATGTTAATATTGATATCTCTTTATATATAGGTACTTTTAAAACACGTTATAATCTTTTCAGTCATTTTTTAAAGTGGATTGTACATGAGTTGAAATTGACTAGTCTCCAACTAATCCATTACCACGTGGATCATTCTAGCCTCCACCTCTAACTTATATATAATCTTCCATCCCAATAGCAAGAAACCTGGTTTTCACCATCAGCCATCCAATTACTGTAGTACAGGTATACTGAACTAAATATGTGATACCTCAGGAGAATTTATACCAAATATAAATCTTAACCACAAGGGTTGTGTCTTTAATGCCATATAGGGAGAGAAGTCTGTGCAACAGGCTCTGTGTGAACAATAGTTAAAGTGAAATATGGAATTAAAGTTAAAGTGGATAGAAAAAAACCAAGTAAGTACAGCACACAAAATAAAATGCAATAAATAAGTTAAATATATTATAAATATTAATAAAGGTAAATGGAGTAATCAACTAGAATAAACTATATTATTATGAAACTTTAAAAAAATTCTTAATTAACGTCAGTCCTTCTCAACCTCTTTCAAATTCATTTTATGATGTCACCATTATTCTGATACTAAAGCCAAACAAAGATACTAGAAGAGAAAAATTATAGACCAATGTCCATGATGAACACTGATGCAAAATTCTCAACAGATACTAGATAACCAAATTCATCAGCACATTAAAATAATTATACACCATAACCAACTTGAATTTGTTACTGGAATGCAAGGATGGTGACTTAGCCCATTTTGTGCTATTATAACAGAATACCAGAGACTGGGTAATTTATAAAAAAAGCAATGTATTTCTCACAGTTCCAGAGCCTGGGAAGTCTGATATCAAGATGCTGGCATCTGGTGAGAGGCTTCTTGCTGCATCATCTTATGGGAAGGGATGAGAGGGTGAGAGAGATAAAAGGGAACCAAATTCATCCTTTTATAAGAAATTTACTCCTGCAATAATGCCATTAATCCCTTTTTGAGGGCAGAGCCTTAATGGCCTACTCACCTTTTAAAGGTCTCATCCTTTAATACTATTACAAAGGCAGTTATATTTCAACATGTGTTTGGGAGGTGACACACAGTCGAACCATAGCAGATGGCTTAACATGTAAAAATCAATTAGTATAATGTACCACATTGAGGAACGAAGGTCAGAAACCACACAATCATCTCAGAACAAAAATTTGATGCAGAGTAAGAATTTGATAAAACTTGACTCCCTTCATAATGAAAACTCTCAACAAACTAGAAATTAAACAAAATACCTGAACATAATAGAGGCCATACATGAAAATCACACGGATAACATTACACTCAACAGGGAAAAATGGAAAGCCATTCCTCTACGATCAGGGACAAGAAGGGAATTCCCACTCTCACTACTTCTGTTCAAATAACACTGGAAGTCCTAGTCAGAGCAGTTGGGCAAGACAAAGAAATAAACAGTATCCAAATTGAAATTGCAGAAGTAAAAGTATCTCTGATAGCAGATGACATAAGCCTATAGGTAGGAAACTCTAAAGAGTCCACAATTAGTTATTATAATTAATAAATGAATTCAGCAAAGTTGTAAAATCTGAAATCAACATGCAAAAATCAGTCACATTTCTATAAACTAACAATGGATAATCCAAAAAGGAAATTAGGAAAGCAATAACATTTACAATGGCATCAAAAAGAATAAAGTACTCAACAATAAACTTAACCAAGGAGGCAAAAGATGGACACTGGAAACTACAAAGCATTGCTGAAAGAAATTAAAGACAAATAAATAGAAAGACATTCTGTGTTCACAGATTGAAAAACTTAGTATTGTTAAAATGTTCATTCTACCTGAAGTGATCTACACATTCAACACAATCCAAGTCATGAGTGAACTCCCATTCACAATTGCTACAAAAAGAATAAAATACCTAGGAATAAAACTTACAAGGGATGTGAAGGACCTCTTCAAGGAGAAATACAAACCACTGCTCAAGGAAATAAAAGAAGACCAAAGAAATGGAAAAATATGCTCATAGATAGGAAGAATTAATATTGTGAAAATGGCCATACTGCCCAAAGTGATTTATAGATTCAATGCTATCTCCATCAAGCTACCATTGACTTTCTTCACACAATTAGAAAAAACTACTTTAACTTTCATATGGAACCAAAAAAGAACCCATATAGTCAAGACAATCCTAAGCAAAAAGAACAAAGCTGGAGGCACCACTCTACCTGACTTCAAACTATACTGCAAGGCTAGAGTAACCAAAAGAGAACGGTACTGGTACCAAAACAGATATACAGACCAATGGAACAGAACAGAGGCCTCAGAAATAACGTCGCACATCTACAATGATCTGATCTTTGAAAAACCTGACAAAAACAAGCAACGGGGAAATGATTCCCTATTTAATAAATGATGTTGGGAAAACTGGCTAGCAATTGGTAGAAAACTGAAAATGGACCCCTTCCTCACACCTTATACAAAAATGAACTCATGATGGATTAAAGACTTAAACGTAAGACCTAAAACCATAAAAACCCTGGAAGAAAACCTAGGCAATACCATTCAGGACATAGGCATGGGCAAAGACTTTATGACTAAAACACCAAAAGCAATGGCAACGAAGCCAAAATTGACAAATGGGATCTAATTAAACTAAAGAGCTTCTGCGCAGCAAAAGAAACTGTCATCAGAGTAAACAGGCAACCTACAGAATGGGAGAAAATTTTTGCAATCTATTCATCTGACAAACGGCTAATATCCAGAATCTACAAAGAACTTAAACAAATTTACAAGAAAAAAACAACCCCATCAAAAAATGGGCAAAGGATGTGAACAGACGCTTCTCAAAAGAAGACATTTATGCGGCCAACAAACACGAAAAAAAGCTCATCATCACTGGTCATTAGAGAAATGCAAACGAAAACCACAATGAGATACCATGTCATGCCAGTTAGAATGGTGATCGTTAAAAAGTCAGGAAACAACAGATGCTGGAGAGGATGTGGAGAAATAGGAACGCTTTTACACTGTTGGTGGGAGTGTAAATTAATTCAACCATTGTGGAAGACAGTGTGGTGATTCCTCAAAGATCTAGAGCCAGAAATATCATTTGACGCAGCAATCCCATTACTGGGTATATACCCAAAGGATTATAAATCATTCTGCTATAAAAACACATGCATATGTATGTTTAATGCAGCACTGTTCACGAGAGCAAATACATGGAACCAACTCAAATGCCCACCAATGATAGACTGGATAAAGAAAATGTGGCACATATACACCATGGAAAACTATGCAGCCATAAAAAAGGATGAATTCCTGTCCTTTGCAAGGACATGGATGAAGCTGGAAACCATCATTCTCAGCAAACTAACACAGGAACAGAAAACCAAACACCACATGTTCTCATTCATAAGTGGGAGTTGAAAAATGACACAGGGAGGGGAACATCACACACAGGAGCCTATCGGGGAGTGGTGGGGTGGGGGCTAGGAGAAGGATAGCATTAGGAGAAATACCTAATATAGATGACGGGTTGATGGGTGCAGCAAACCACCATGGCACATGTATACCTGTGTAACAATGCTGCATGTTCTGCACATATATCCCAGAACTTACAGTATAATTTAAAAAAATAAATAACAAATAAAGTTCAATGGCATTTTTTCAAAAATAAACATATAAAAATAAAATTCATATGGAAACTCAAAAGACCCAAATATCAAAATCCCACTATTTTGGAAGGAGAAAGAATGTTTTTACAATTTTATGCTTCAACTTTATATTCTGCACATTGACTACTATATAAACATTTCCTTGGGATCTAAATATTTGACTTGGGCAATATTTTGTCTGAATTTATTTGAAGATATAGATATACAACTTAGCTATTCTGCACAAAAACATCTAAAAAGATACCAAAAATTGAGAAAGCAAACGAAGCTGGAGGCTTCACAGTTTTTGATTTCAAAACACACTACAAATTTACAATAATCAAAACAGTAAGGTACCTGCATAAAGACAGACACATAGACCAATTAAACAGAATGAAGAGCACAGAAATAAATCTTCACATATATGGGTCAAACGATAGCAAGAGTGTGAAGAATACACAATGGGAAAAAGATAGTCTCTTCAACAAATGGTGTTGGCAAAACTGGATATCTGTGCAAAAAAAAAATGAAGTTGGAATTTTACATTGTACTATATGGAACAATTAACTGAAAATGGATTAACGACCTAAATGCAAGACATGAAACTATAAAATTCCTGGAATAAAACATCTGGGAAGCTTCATGATATTGGATACAGCCACAAATGTTTTGATGTGATCCTAACAGCACAGGCGACAAAAGCAAATAGAGACAAATGAGGCAATATCAATCTTAAAATCTCTGCAAAGCAAAAGAAACAACGGTGTGGCAGGAAATGAAAGACAATATTTGTAACTATTTTTATGATAAGGGGTTAATATCCAGAACATATAAGAACTCTTGTAACTCAAGAACAAATAAATGAATAAATTCTAAAATGGGCAAAGGGCTTAAGTAGACCTTTCTCCAAAGAAGGTGTACAAATGGCTAACAAGCAAATGAAAAGATGTTCAACATCACGAATCATCAGGGAAATGCAAATACAAACCTCAAGGAGATAGTACTGCACACCTGTTAGGATGGCCACTATAGAAACAAAACAAAACAAAACAATAAAACAAACCTAGAAAATAACAAGTGTTGGAAAAGGTGTGGAGAAATTGGATCCCTTGTGCTATGTCGGTGAGAATGCGAAGTCATGCAGCCACTATGGACAACAATATGGAGGTTCCTCAAAAATTTAAAAATAAAATTACCGTATGATCCAGCAATCTTACTTTTGGATATATATTCAAAAGAATTGAAAACATGATCTTGAAGAGATATTTGCACATCCATGTTCATTGCAGCATTATTGACAATGCAAAGAGGAGGAAGTAACTTAGATGTCCAGGATATACATGCAATGGAATATCGTTCAGCCTTTAAAATAGAAGAAAATCCTGCCATGTGATGCAACATGGATGAACTTTGAGGATATCGTGCTCAGTGAAATAATCCAGTCACAAAAACCAATGCTGCATAAGCCCATTTAGTCCAAGTGCCTAGGGTAGACAAATTCTGAGAAACAAAGTAGAGTGGTGGTAGCCAGAAGCTGGGGGAAGGAGGAAAAAGAAAGTTGTCGTCAAAGGATATCGAGTTTCAGTTTTGCAAGATGAAAAGTTCCAGAGACATGTTGTATAACAAGATGCATATCATTAATGCCAGTATACTCTACATACTCTATACTTAAAAGATGATTATGTTCTTGCTTTTTAACCACAGAAATAAGAAAACTGCAAAAAGAATTTATACTTGTTTGCCATTGCAGCGAAGTTTACTGCTTGGTTGTGAAATTTCATGTTTGTAATATAACTTAGAGTTTATTTTTCATAAAATTTTGGGAAATTGAACTTTATTTTCTTTGACAAAAGATCGCATTTTAAACATTTTTAAAAAGCTAAGTTGTGCTACCTGAAAGAATCTCACTTAAAGGAAAATATTTTTTTAAGTTGAATATTAGGGGATGAAACAGATATAGCAGGAAAATAGTAAGAAAAGGAAAGCTGTGGTGATAATATTACTATTATAAAAACGTTACTTATGGCAAATCACACTAAATAGGAGTAAAGAGAAACACCTCATAGTGGTGAAAAGGGAACACCAATGAAAAGCAGAGATCGTCATGAAACTGTGCAGTAATCAAAAGAGTTGTGAATACATAAAACAGAATTTTATGAAAAAATGACATTTCCACCGACCTAATAATATTTATTAATCTTCTCTCAAAATCTATGGTATGATTTCTTTAAGGTGGCTTTAGAGGAAGAATGAGTTTCTTGTAGCTGCACCTGCCCAGGTTTGGGGGAGTAGAGGGCAGTAATTAGGGTGTGGCTGTTTTCTCTGGAAGGAGACAGTGGTATCTTTGTGCCTCCAGGGTTCTGAGATTGAGCCTAAATTGTAGGTTTCCTGTTAATTTTGGAAGATACTTGATGTTTTTCAATATATCTTTTACTGCCTAAGATAAACAAATAAATACATGGACAGAGAAGTGAATAGACATAAAATATTAGATCAAAAATAACAAGATACAGAATGTTTAAATCGATTAATGAACAAACTATAATGTATCTATAAAATGTATTTATAAATTTGTTATTTATGTAAAATAATGTAGATACATTATTTTTAAAAGCAATGGGATATCTAGCAAGAATAAATGAGAAAGGACACAAAATTTCAATATAAGAAATGCATACAAGATATAATTGCAGATTCTATAAATATTAAAAGATCTGAAGAGGATACTATATACAATTTTCTTAAATTGAAAAGCTTTAAAGAAGTTGATAAGTTAATAAATGTGAATGGATTTACTGGTAAGTTTGTACCATCCTGACTCTATAATAACTGGTGGAATAAGTGAATTCTGGTCCCATTAAAGTCATCTCTGCACTGTTTCTTCTCAATATTGTGAATTATTAATAGTCTTCTTGAGCTTTACCTGATTTGTAAGAATTTCTCTGAAGATGATAGTGAGCCTCAGGTAGTAACAAAAACGAAAACAAGTCTGTTCAAATTAGAGTGATAAAGGGAAGGCCTAGTGCTACCTATTGCTTAAGTAGTTGATATTATCATGAAGTCATTTTATGCCGATTCTTTTCAATTAGTCTCCCCGCCATGATTTCTTTTTTATATAAATTCAAACGGAAAGGGAAATTATATACTGCAAATTACAATGAAAAGGGGGCCAACTCTAATCTTCTACCTACTATCTTTTATTTGCAAGTGACCTGGGGAAATTGTTTAACTCTGTTCAAAGTCCCTTGTTAAGTTTCAGTTTGTATGTTTTCTAACAGAAAATAAACAGACGACTTAGATAACATTTAGGATCGCTTTTAGTGTTAATATTTTAAGATTCGAGGAAAAGTAATTATTATATTAATAATTTAAGTATACAGTATTTTTTCATTGTTCAAACCACATTTATAAGTTGTGGAAATACATTTCAATTGTATGTACATATTAGTGTAAGCACAAAGTAATATATTACACACTTTAATAAAATAAGAAATAAATATCTAGTATATGTCTTATAGTTCTCACCTTTTTTCCCAGTGCTACCTCTCTCTCCAAGAGTAATCACAGATTATGCTTGCTTTTTCATGTTCTTTGAGGAAAAATGGCCTCACCAGTTCCACATACCAAACTGGATACTAAAAAATAAAAACTTTCAAATTTTATGTCTGACCCAGAATCCAGTCTTAAAAGAAACAGTGTTCTATTTTATAGTAATTAATGTTTAGTAAGCATAGAGTGTTGTTTAATTGTTGTTACAAATACAATGTTATAAGTTATAAGGAAATGGATACTTTCATTATTGATTTAAATCTATTGTTTAAAGATACAGTTTTTAATTTCTAAAAGTATTGTAAGCTGAAAGGTTACAAAACTGCCTTAAAATATAAATATTCTCAAGCATACTTTTCATATATATATATATATTTGAATACTATTGATTTAAAAGCAAGCATTGAGAAATGATATAATTGAATCCATATGAAATTGGTTTATAACTAAACTCTTATGTGTGCTTAAAACATTTATTGATGTGATCCAGGCTGTCATATTGAGAATTGAGTTCCTCGGTGGGACTGATGTAGTTACTGATGTTAGAACTCATACTCTGGTGAATGGTGAGATAGCAGAAGTAGTAAAATGAGGTCATGTGACATTTTAGGGAAGTTTTCTTTATAATGGGGGCAGTACTCCCTCCTTCCTTTACCCTGAAATATTATTATGCTACTATGGTTAAGAGCCACAGTATACGTTGTATCTTTCATCGTGGCAAGTGGAGCCCATTTCTTCTGGGCTCAGTATTTTTGTGGTTGCTGGAGGAATATAATCAGAAGAACAAATACACAAGCACTCACGTAAGCATACACATGAGTACAATTTTAGTCCTCACTTAACTTCTATCCAAGATGTCACAAAATTTCTTATATCTCAAAATAACTAAAAATCTGAATAGTTTCAACACATTCTGGGTCCCTTGAAAGCAGGAAACGTTCACTTGTATGGAGCTAAGACTTGACAAAAGGACAACTTGAAAGTTTTGCATGCAAAGCATTTTGCTCAGTGATTTATTTAATGCTAAGCATTTATCTTCCTTGCCCATTGATGCCAAAAATCATGATAATAGTTAGATTGAGATGTTGAATTCTTTTTGTAATTAAGAGCATTGAAACATTAGCTTTTGTTGTCTTCTTTTATAATGTAAAGACCTTCCATTTTCTCCATTTCAGAAGCGAATGACTGTTCAGGTGAAATACTTTCCCATAGTAATTGATAGTATTACTTGGAATCAATATATGTGATTACAATATTTCAGTACGTTACACACAAAATAAAGATTTAATGTACACATGTATAAACAATGTGAGGACATATTGTTTCTTTGTGGTAAAATATCACATATCCTTTCCTTCATGGGTTACTGGCTCATGTATTTCACACTAGGGTGTTATGGTAGCTAAAATGTGCACTCGCAGATGTGCCCAATAGGAGAAGCTGTGATCCACAGGTAGTTTACACGGTTGGTTATAGAAGCAATAGGAAGTAAACTACTAAGTAACTTGGGAAGCAGCAGGCTTTGATTTTCAGCTGAACGACTACCTTCCTTTGTAGGATTATTTTTCTTTTCTCTTCCGCCTGCGATTCAATTATAGTTTTCATCTGTGTTGCGCACATGTTGTATCCTTTTAGATTATTGCTTTTTATGGGACAAAATGCAGTGCACAGTGTTGTTTCAACCCACACTGGATTAACTTGCTTGCTTGTTTGTAAACTGCTGCTGTGTGGCATTTACATTCTCCTCATTACATTCTCTTCATTAAGCTCAGGTGCACAGGTTTGGAGCTCACAGCTACCCTACATGCTTGCGTATTGAAAAAGGGAGAGGAGCTGTAATTTAAAAGTGACAGTAAAGTGAAAAACTCTTAGTTTGTGAACTTTTCCCCAGTTCTTTTCTGATGGGATTTTCATGGCAAGTCATGCTTGTTTCTGAAGTTCTCTGGCAAATACAATCAAAGCAATTTAACACTTTGCTTTTGGAACATGAAAAAATGAAATGATTTCCTTTCCAGTATCTCCAACCTCAACATCTCCCTTTTTGGAAAACAATGGGCACAAGTTATTAAAATAATGTTTTAGATATACATGTTATTAAATAGTATCTTCGGAAAACTTGATGGTTTTAATTTCTTGCTATTATAAGGTATGATTTCAATAAATAAATATTTATATATTACAAAAAATGTAGACTTTTACCAGAGGATATATTTATAATAGAATCCACGTATTGATGAGTATATCTAATATATATTTGGGTTGATATTGCCAAATTGTGCTGTTTAGTCCAAGTTAGTTGATATCCTAATAATGAATACTTTGGTATGAGGCAAGTGTCATTGGGAATGCTTCCATTGTTTTGCCACTAAACATACGGTAAATATAAATATGTTTGAGTGTGTGGTGTGTGTGTGTGTGTGTGTGTGTGTGAGAGAGAGAGAAAGAGAGAGACAGAGACAAAGAGAAAGATGATGAAACTACTGATCTATTTTAATTTTGTTTGTTTTTTGCTTGTTCGTATTAATGTGTAAGAATTTTCTCAAATGCCTTCACAATATCTATTGTGATGTTGCACTTTCTCTTTTGACCTAATACTAAGAGTATCATATTAATCAATTTTCTAAACATAGAGCATTGTTGAATTTCAGGAATCTAGCTCATTTGATCAGGAATTTAGCTCATTATTGATCATGATGAATTAATTTTTAAATAATGCTGAATTTCATCATGTTCATTCATTCATTTATTCATTATTTTCCTAGGCAATCCTAAATGAGATTGGTTGAAATATTTTATTGATCTGCAATTTTCTGTGGTGAATAGTAACTGGGTTCCTTCCTTAAAAAATATAAAAACTGTTCCTTTTTTTCCTATGGTATGATGTGGTCGAATTAGTATTGAAATAATTTCCTGGTGAGAGTTTGAAATTATTTGTATATGAAATCATTTGGATCTTACTCTTTGAAAAGAGACATTAGCTGAATGCTTTTTCAATGCCTTAATATTTTTTGTTTGTTTGTTTTGGATTCCTAGTACTTCTAGGAGTAATTTTGGTAAAATATTTTTCCATCAATTAATCTGTTTCATTGAGGTTTTAATACATGCGCCTATTTAAAAAATTACTTTACAATGAGAACACATGGACACAGGAAGGGGAACATCCCACTCCAGGGACTGTTGTGGGGTGGGGGGAGGGGGGAGGGACAGCATTAGGAGATAAACCTAATGTTAAATGACGAGTTAATGGGTGCAGCACACCAACATGGCACATGGATACATATGTAAGAAACCTGCACATTGTGCACATGTACCCTAAAACTTAAAATATAATAATAATAATAAAAAGAAAAAAAATAAAAAAATAAAAAATTTCTTTGTATCTATAACTATATTCCTTTTTACTCTTTTGATTTTGCTTCCTCTTTGTATTTCTATATTTTTAAGAGAATTATTTCCAACTAGTAGCTGTTTCATTTTATTGCATTTTTTTGTGTGCTTGTTTTGTATTTTTTTGCTTTTTCGGTTTTCTCATTGGTTCTGTTTTATTACTGTAATGTTATTGCTCTTAATAAATATTTGTGCTACATGGTAACACTGTCTATTTAAAAACGCTCTTTGTTATTTATTTGTGCAGTTATTAAGACTAAATTTTCCTGTGAATATAGTTTTAGCTATATTCTTTATACTTTGCTGTATAAACGTTTTCATTATCAGGTAATAATTTTATATATCATCTTTAGTGTAAGTGTTGCTTACTAAGATTTCATAACTTCCAGATATGTTTCTGCTTTTTTTTTTATGAAATAACATAAATGATTTTATTTTTCTAAAATTCTTTTTTTTATTATTATACTTTAGGTTTTAGGGTACATGTGCACAATGTGCAGGTTTGTTACATATGTATCCATGTGCCATGTTGATTTGCTGCACCCATTAACTCGTCATTTAGCATTAGGTATATCTCCTAATGCTGTCCCTCCCCCCTACCCCCAACCCACAACAGTCCCCAGAGTGTGATGTTCCCCTTCCTGTGTCCATGAGTTCTCATTGTTCAATTCCCACTTATGAGTGAGAACATGCAGTGTTTGGTTTTTTGTCCTTGCAATAGTTTACTGAGAATGATGTTTTCCAGTTTCATCCATGTCCCTACAAAGGACATGAACTCATCATTTTTTATGGCTGCATAGTATTCCGTGGTGTATATTTGCCACATTTTCTTAATCCAGTCTATCGTTGTTGGACATTTGGGTTGGTTCCAAGTCTTTGCTATTGTGAATAGTGCCGCAATAAACATACGTGTGCATGTGTCTTTATAGCAGCATGATTTATAGTCCTTTGGGTATATACCCAGTAATGGGATGGCTGGGTCAAATGGTATTTCTAGTTCTAGATCCCTGAGGAATCGCCACACTGACTTCCAAAATGGTTGAACTAGTTTACAGTCCCACCAACAGTGTAAAAGTGTTCCTATTTCTCCACATCCTCTCTAGCACCTGTTGTTTCCTGACTTTTTAATGATAACCATTCTAACTGGTGTGAAATGGTATCTCATTATGGTTTTGATTTGCATTTCTCTGATGGCCAGTGATGAGGAGCATTTTTTCATGTGTTTTTTGGGTGCATAAATGTCTTCTTTTGAGAAGTGTCTGTTCATGTCCTTCGCCCACTTTTTCATGGGGTTGTTTGTTTTTTTCTTGTAAATTTGTTTGAGTTCATTGTAGATTCAGGATATTAGCCCTTTGTCAGATGAGTAGGTTGCAAAAATTTTCTCCCATTCTGTAGGTTGCCTGTTCACTCTGATTATAGTTTCTTTTGCTGTGCAGAAGCTCTTGAGTTTAATTAGATCCCATTTGTCAATTTTGGCTTCTGTTGCCATTGCTTTTGGTGTTTTAGACATGAAGTCCTTGCCCACGCCTATGTCCTGAATGGTATTGCCTATGATTTCTTCTAGGGTTTTTATGGTTTTAGGTCTAACATTTAAGTCTTTAATCCATCTTGAATTAATTTTTGTATAAGGTGTAAGGAAGGGATCCAGTTTCAGCTTTCTACATATGGTTAGCCAATTTTCCCAGCACCATTTATTAAATAGGGAATCATTTCCCCATTGCTTGTTTTTGTCAGGTTTGTCAAAGATCAGATAGTTGTAGATATGCGGCATTATTTCTGAGGGCTCTGTTCTGTTCCATTGATCTATGTCTCTGTTGTGGTACCAGTAGCATGCTGTTTTGGTTACTGTAGCCTTGTAGTATAGTTTGAAGTCAGGTAGCGTGATGCCTCCAGCTTTGTTCTTTTGGCTTAGGATTGACTTGGCGATGCGGGCTCTTTTTTGGTTCCATATGAACTTTAGTTTTTTCCAATTCTGTGAAGAAAGTCATTGGTAGCTTGATGGGAATGGCATTAAATCTATAAATTACCTTGGGCAGTATGGCCATTTTCACGGTATTGATTCTTCCAACCCACGAGCATGGAATGTTCTTCCATTTGTTTGTATCCTCTTTTATTTCACTGAGAAGTGGTTTGTAGTTCTCCTTGAAGAGGTCCTTCACATCCCTTGTAAGTTGGATTCCTAGGTATTTTATTCTCTTTGAAGCAATTGTGAATGGGAGTTCACTCATGATTTGGCTCTCTGTTTGTCTGTGACTGGCGTACAAAATGCTTGTGATTTTTGTACATTGATTTTGTATCCTGAGACTTTGCTGAAGTTGCTAATCAGCTTAAGGAGATTTTGGGCTGAGATGATGGGGTTTCCTAGATACACAATCATGTCATCTGCAAAGAGGGACAATTTGACTTCTTTTCCTAATTGAATACCCTTTATTTCCGTCTCCTGCCTGATTGCCCTGGCCAGAACTTCCAGCACTATGTTGAATAGGAGTGGTGAGAGAGAGCATCCCTGTCTTGTGCCAGTTTTCAAAGGGACTGCTTCCAGTTTTTGCCCATTCAGTGTGATATTGGCTGTGGGTTTGTCATAGATAGCTCTTATTATTTTGAGATACGTCCCATCAATTCCTAATTTATTGAGAGTTTTTAGCAAGAAGCATTATTGAATTTTGTCAAAGGCCTTTTCTGCATCTATTGAGATAATCATGTGGTTTTTGTCTTTGGTTCTGTTTATATGCTGGATTACATTTATTGATTTGCGTATGTTGAACCAGCCTTGCATCCCAGGGATGAAGCCCTCTTGATCATGGTGTATAAGCTTTTTGATGTGCTGCTGGATTCGGTTTGCCAGTATTTTATTGAGGATTTTTGCATCGATGTTCATCAAGGATATTGGTCTGAAATTCTCTTTTTTGGTTATGTCTCTGCCAGGCTTTGGTATCAGGGTGATGCTGGCCTCATAAAATGTGTTAGGGAGGATTCCCTCTTTTTCTATCGATTGGAATAGTTTCAGAAGGAATGGTACCAGTTCCTCCTTGTACCTCTGGTAGAATTCGGCTGTGAATCCATCAGGTCCTGGACTCTTTTTGGTTGGTAAGCTATTGATTATTGCCACAATATCAGAGCCTGTTATTGGTCTATTCAGAGATTCAACTTCTTCCTGGTTTAGTCTTGGGAGGGTGTATTTGTTGAGGAATTTATCCATTTCTTCTAGATTTTCTAGTTTATTTGCATAGAGGTGTTTGTAGTATTCTCTGATGGTAGATTGTATTTCTGTGGGATTGGTGGTGATAACCCCTTTTTCATTTTTTATTGCATCTATTTGATTCTTCTCTCTTTTCTTCTTTATTAGTCTTGCTAGCGGTCTATCAATTTTGTTGATCTTTTCATAAAACCAGCTCCTGGATTCATTAATTTTTTGAAGGGTTTTTTCTATTTTGATTATAATTTCACAATTTTATTTTCCATGATTAGAAAGTACAATCTACATTCTGTTTACCTTTTGGAATTTATTATTCTTCTCTTGATGATTGTATATATTTACAATTTTAATTAAATGTTTTATACAACTTAACATATATTTCTATCAAGATCCGTTTTATTGACTATTAGTTTAACCTTATCAATTATGTTGTTTTGATCCCTTACACATTTTCTTGCTTTTGTATCTTTGCTTTCTCAGAAGATTAGTAATCACTACAATTTCTGAAATGTATGGGTGTGAATTAGATTGTGCTAGATTGCTGCTATGTGGCACATAAACATTTTTGCATAAAACCTCATTAAACATTGTACTCTTCATTATTATACCATGCTTCGCTGGATCTCATTGATCTCACTCTGCCTGTGGAAAACCCACTCAGCTTTCTTTTTGTGAACATCTGCTTAGGGATTTCTTGTCTCTCTTTTTTTTTTATTTTGAGGTTGAATCTTTTGTGTTTAACATATTTTTTTTTTCAATTCAGTCTTTGAGCCAACTTTAATAAGTGGGTTTCTTATATCTTTATTGATATAAAATAGATATTTAGACTTTATTCAGATATCCTTACTACTTTCATTTAATGATATCGCATATTCCATAAGGCCAACTACTACACATCTTTTGGGGGTTGAATTATTTTTTCTTGAATGTATGAGCCTACTATAGACATAATACAAGTTCTACTACATGCAAGCATAAAATCAATTTTTCCAATGCGAGCATGAATGTTTCAAATTCGGCAGCTCTCACACTCCACACGTAAATCTTGCTTCCTACATTAAGTACTATGAGGCCCTGCTATGCAATAATGGTAGGTATTGCCTTATCCATTACATGAATATTAAATTTAATATTGGGGAAGTAAAGATGTCAGTTGAAGCACTTGATCAATCTTTCTATATCAAAGTATGTTGTTAGCCCTTTATTAAAAGTAGAAATCACATTCTGAAATCAATTTCCGAGATTATTAATGTTATATGCTATTAATCATGCTCTATTCTCCAAATAAAACATCGTGAATAATGGCCAAAACTTTGTTCCTGAAAATAGTAACAGAAAAATAAAATCTCTTTATTCCACAAGTAATTTATGGTGCTTTTGCCAATTGATAGAAATTTCCTGTTATTAAGTGTTAATTAATTTGTTGGCTAGTTTACTTTATAGACTAGCTGGATGTTCTCTTTTCTCATGCATATTTTATTAGTTCAGTTGAGTAATTAAAGTTTGCTAAATAGCTTGTGTTTTGCTGTTTCTGTAGCTTATCTATGAATTTCAATGAACGTGGTGTGAGTCTCTTTCAGGGAATCTATTTCTGAAAGCCACAAGCTGCACTAGGGAATGGCTTATAACTCTCCAATACCTGTCTACTTCCGCCACCCTATGCTGCTGCCTGTGACGCCTGGAGCCCAGGGAAGCCTGGCCTCCTGTTGATGCAGCCAGAATGAGGCTGCCTTTCCTGTTTCCTGAGTGCCTGTGATCCCATGGAGCCACCTGGAATCTGTGGCTGCATAGGGATCGAGCTTTCACAACACTCTGGGTATGGAAACAGAATTTGGGAGATAGTTCTTGGTGTCAAGAGGCCGAAGGGCACATCATCCTGTGTTGTGCTGTGTCAGCAAACAGCATCCACTCGGGATGATTCTCTGACAATTTGCTTTTGATTATTCTCACGTTCTCTTATTTGAATTTGATCATTGCATTTCAGAGAATTCATATGAATTATATAGGTAAATATCATTGCTGGGAGAGAGTACATGGAAGAAAATGCCTCAATGTACCGAAAAGACACATTTGAGACATGATCAAAATGCTAGGCCTGACTGTGAGGAGTAAATCATTTTTGTTGATTACTATGTTCTGTCCCTAAGAATAAACATGGGAGAAGCTAATGGGCAAGTAAGTCTTCCTCATTCTATCCATTCTCTGTTTGCTTCGCGGTATTAGTGCCCCTGGGCATAGGCTTCTAGTGTCCCTGGGTTGTACCTCATGGGCAGCCTTATCCACAGCATGGTGACAGCAGCTAGAAAGGCCAGTGCATCTACCTGAGGTTTGTCTGGTAATATCACTTCCGTATTACTGTTGAAGGTTTTTTTTGATGTATAAAACTTGCTTTGTTTGTTGTTTGTTTGTTTGTTTGTTTTTGAGACGGAGTCTTGCTCTGTCACCCAGGCTGGAGTGCAGTGGCGTGATCTCGGCTCACTGCAGCCTCCATCTGGGTTCAAGAGATTCTCTTGCCTCAGCCTCCTGAGTAGCTGGGACTACAGGTGTGCAACACCACTCCTGTCTAATCTTTGTATTTTTAGTAGAGACAAAGCTTCACTATGTTGGCCAGGTTGGTCTCAAACTCTTGACCTCAAGGGTTGCACCCACCTTGGCCTCCCAAATTGCTGGGATTACAGGTGTGAGCCACTGTGCCTAGCTTGAAACTTGTTTTTTATAGATAAATGAATAGTTAGTGTTGGGAGAAGACCTGTTTCATGTGTAAATAGCTAAGTATACACATGAGGCACTACTTCCACTTTATTGCAGGCGTCAGTGCTAGTTTTTGCTTCTCTTCTTAAAGCACTAGGATTTTTAATTGAATGCACCTTAGCTCTGAGTTTGATTTGCCGAAGCGTACAAACCACACACACACACACACACACACACACACACACACACACATATATATAGCAAATAGTCTTGTGATTCAGCCTTGATGTTATAATGTACTACGTAAATTATAAAAGCCACGTACAGAAGAGAGTGAGGCAGTATTGGTTTGTCCCGTTCATTACGAAGCTAAGTCTTGCTGGTTTTCTTTTTCCGAATCTGTTTCATCATTCATAAAATGAATGAGTGGATGTCTGATCAGCTTCTAATGTCAGTATCTGAGTCTTTCATTTTGTGAAAGAGACTCATTCCATTTTTTTTACATTAGACATCTAAAAAATATTAAGTTAGAAAATACTAAATAATGTTTAACATTCCAATGACATTAAATGTAACTTCTTTCAAAATTCAAAAAAGGGGGTACAATAGGCAACAGGAATCTAATAACTGAGGTTTACTGAATTATGAAAAATTATTCTCTGTAAAAATTCACAAGTTGAACATATGTATTTATAGAACTGACCTATAAATATGGACACATTACTATTTAATGTATATGAATATTTGAAGTAAATGAATGTTCCACATTTGAAATGAAATTTTCTAAAGAAAAATCACTGTTTTTAACTATAACCAATTGGAAAACTCATTCCTGTGAATAATTATAAACCTTGAATATGTGTTTATCTCATGCTTATTTATATTTTCTCTCTCATTAGCCCTTTGTTACATTTTTAGGCAATTTTTTATTCAATTATAACAATGCTAGTGGGCACCTTTCTATGAATTAATATTTAGCTACAAATTTCAAACATCTGGGCAGTGAGCAGCAATTTATTTTGTTGAACACTGATTTTTCATAAATATTCAATATGAAAAGTAATTAAAGAACAATTTCATTTGCCAGCTACAGAACTCTTCTATAGTATTTTTCTTTGGTCTTTACCTAATTTTCTTCTTGTAAAAGTACAACTTCTGACCTTCATTGGCAGCCTACTTTTCATAATCCTTTAGTAAAACCTGAAAATTTCTTTAAGAGTCCACATCTTTGAATCAAGAAAGAACTAATGAATTCCCAGATGAACTGATATCCTGTTGCCTCAGCTTAGTAAAAAATCCCAGACCTTAAAATAAACATGAGAAATAATATATTAAAATAATTATTACCTTCCATATACAAAAAATGCTACTTAAGGATGGCATCTGCATCCACCAACCTTGGTGGTTATTCAGGACATGTTTATTAAAACCTCCCAAAGTATCCTTGGAGCCTAGAACTAGCTTGTCTGAAGATTCTAAGTGGCAGCAAACTTTTGTCTCGTGTGTGTGTGTGTGTGTGTGTGTGTGTGTGTGTGTGCGCGTGCTTTAACATCCCGTTGCTACTTAGAGCAAAACGTGCTTGGTGGCTAACCCTAACACTATTTGGGATCAGAAATAAGATGTGCTTATAAAATAATGAAATTGACTTATTCTGTGTTTTATAAGCTGTTCCTAAAGTCAATTCCCTTGAAAACATGATACAATAACTTTGAACCATGGCAGCTTCATTATAACAAGTATATAACCTTTTTAAGTGAATAATTTAAATAGTGCTGTAAATGATAGAACATCATGGGTTGACTTAAGTAAAAACGCCATCTATCAGATCAAATGACCAAAGCAGCTGGCTGTAGCAACAGCTTGACCCAGGGGTGCAAATGTTACCTGCGCTTGTTTTCACCTCTCAGACTATCTTCAGTGATACGGACTTTGGTATCTGACTCCATTTAAGCAGACAGCCATGCATTCACGTCTGGCTGAGAAGGGTTTATCTCTACCTGGCAACTTCAGATAAGTCTTGGAATTTACTCTTACAAAATAAAATTGGGTCCCAGGAGATGTAATTGCATTATTTGGTGGATCCTAGGCCATGTATCTGTCAGTGAATCCATTGGGTAAAAAAGTTTAATGTTCCATTAAATGTAACCTTTGTCACATGCTTCATCCTTGGGCTGCCGTTGGAGCCCCACCCTAACACCTGGACCAGAGGAGCAAGATGCTTGTTTCCTCAAAGCAAAGCCACTATTAATGTAGAAAAGGAAAATGGATGTTGAGGTGGCAGGAACAACCTACTAGCCTACAAACTGATGCTTTTGAAATCAAATGTTGGCTCATGTTGCTGAAAAAAATTCTCATTATTGTAAGCAATCAGATATGAATGTAGATGTGAAGATCTGTAACATAACTCTGTGTGCACATCCATTTTCATTGCTATAAAAGAATACCTAAGCCTGGGTAACTCATAATTAAAAGAGGTTTATTTGGCTCATGGTTCTGCAGGCTGTACAGGAAGCATGGGGCTGGAATCTGCTTCTAGTAAGCGCCTCAGGAAGCTTCCAATCATGGTGGATGTTGAAGGGTGGCCAGTGTGTCACATGGAGTGAGAGAGAAATGTAACCTTTGTCACATGATTCATCCTTGGGCTGCCGTTGGAGCCCCACCCTAACACCTGGACCAGAGGAGCAAGAGAGAGAGAGAGGGGAGACGCACGCTCTTTTTAAACAACCAAATAACACATGAACTCAGAGTGAGAACTCATTCATTACTGTGAGAAAGGCACCAAATGACTCATGAGGGATCCACCTCTGTGACACAAACACCTTCCACTAGGCCCACCTTCAACATTAGAGGTCACATTTTAACATGAGATTTTGAGAGGACAAAACATCTAAGCCATATTGTTCTGTCCCTGGCCCCTCAAATGTCATGTTCTCCTCACATTGAAAAGTACAGTTATCCCTTCCCAATAGTTCCCCAACGTCTTAACTCATTCCAGCATCATTCAGAAGTCCAAAGTCTCATGTGAGACTCAAGGTAAATTCCTTCCACCTATGAGCCTGTAAAATAAAAAAATAAGTGGTTTACTTCCAATATACATTGGTGGTACAGGAATTGTATAAACATTTCCACTCCAAAAGAGAGAAATCAGCCAAAAGAAAGGGGCAACAGGCACTACCCAAATGTGAAACTCAGCAGGGCAGACATTAAATCTTAAAGCTCCAACATAAGCTTTGACTGTATTTGCTGCATCCTGGGCATACTGGTTCAAGAGGTGGGCCCCCAGGGCTTCAGGCAGCCCTGCCCCTGTGGCTTTGCAGGGCATAGTCCCTACCCCTGTGGCTTTGCAGGGTGTAGTCCCTGTCCCTGTGGCTTTGCAGGGTGTAGTCCCTGTGGCTGCTATCACAGGCTGCAGTTGAGTGCCTGTGGCATTTCCAGGATCAGGGTGCAAGCTGCCAGTGGCTCCACTGTTCTCAGGTCTGGAAGATGGAAGTCCCCTTCCCACAGCTCCACAGGCAGTACCATCGTTGGGACTCAGTGTGGGGGCTTCAATCCCACACTTTCCCTTGGCATTTCCCTAGTAGAGTTCCTCTGTGGGTGTTCTGCCCCTGTGTCAGACTTCTTCCTGGGCACCCAGGCTTTCCCCAACATCCTCTGAAATCTAGGCAGAGTCTGCCAAGCTTTCTTCACTCTTGCATTCTGTACATCTGCAGGCTTAATACCATTTGAAAGCCACCAAGGCTTATGGTTTTTTTCTCTTCAGAGTGGCGACCAGAGCAATATCTGGGGCCCTTTGAGCTAAGGCTGGGGCCAGAGCAGTGGGGATGTGAGGAACATCCTTATAGGGTGGCTCATAAAAGCTGTGCCCTGGACCTAGACCCTGAAACCATTCTTTCCTCCTAGGTCTCTGGGCTTCTAATGGGAGGGGCTATCCTGAAAATTTATAAAATGCCTTTGAGGCCTTTTTCCAATTACCTTGTATATTAGCACTTGGCTCCCATTTAATTATGCTAATCTCTCTAACAAGTGGTTGCTCCACAGCCCACTTATATTCCTCTCCTGAAAATGCTTTTTCTCTCTCTACCACATGGCCAGGCTGTGAATTTTCCAAACTTTTATGCCATGTTTCCTTTTTAAATGTACGTTTCAACTTTAAGTCATTTCTTAGCTCCCATCTCTGATCGTAAGTTATCAGAAGCAGCCATGTCATATCTTGAGTGCTTTGCTGCTTAAAGATTTCTTTCGCTAGATACCCCAAGTCATCATTCTTCAGTTCAACATTCCACCAGTCTCCTGCGCATGGACACAATACAGCCAAGTTCTTTGCTATACTATAACAGGGGAGATCTTTGCTCCAGTTTTCAATAAATTCCTTGTTTCCTTCTGAGACCTTGTCAGCCTGGCCTTGTTCGTATATCTATCAGCACATTGGTCACCACCACCTAAGCAGTCTCTAAGAAGTTACAAACTTTCTCTCATTTTCCTTTCTTCTTCTGAGCCCTCCAAACTCTTCCAGCCTCTTACCCAGCCTGTTACCAATTTCCAAAGCCACTTTTACATTTTCAGGTAGCTTTATAGCAATACTCCACTCCCAGTACCAACTTTTTTGCATTAGTCCATTTGCATTGCTATAAAGTAATTGCTAAGACAGGGTAATTTATAAGGAAAAGAGGTCTATTTTGCTCACAGTTCTGCAGGCTCTACAAAAAGTGTGGTGCCAGCATCTGCTTCTAGTGGGGCCTCAGGAAATTTCCACTCATGGCAGAAGGTGAAGTAGAGTCAGCATGTCACACAGAGAGAGGGGAGTGAGAGAGAGAATAGGGAGGTGCCACACTATTTTTAAAGAACCAGGTATCACATAAACTGAAAGTGAGAACTCAGTCATTACTGTGGTGAGGGCACCAAGCCATTCCTGAGGGATGCACTCCCATGACCCAAACGCTTCCCACTAGGCCCCATCTCCAACACTAGAGGTCGCATTTTCATGTGAGATTTGGAGGAGACAGCAAATCCAAATGATACCACCTAGCGTTAAAACTAGCTTCATTAGAAGGATTAAAAAATGGATTCAAATTCACAATACTGTATTATTCTTCTCCATTCATCATCTCCTGTAGGACAACTGTGGGTAATGAAACAGCCTCCTTTGTTATTACTGTCATTCTTTCAGGAAACTACCATTACCTACTTAGGCACAGCTCAGTGCTTAGAGATTTACCCAATTTGATATGCAAGTTGAGTAGTCTTATTTTTTTTCTTTAGTATCAATTTAATTAAAATCTGTAAGGTGTTCCACATATTTTTATGTATTTATCTGTAAACTACATAACACTGTTACAGAAAATTAAAGAAGATCTACGTAGTGATCCCATGTTGATGCATCAAACTTTATATTCTGAAATTAAATAACTCAAACTTAAAATAATACAAACTTAAAGCTGTTGGAACTTTAAATTATTCTGAGCCTTGAAGGAATGTGGCTATGCTACCTAAAGTAATACGCATTCAGCTGCAACTTCTGTCTTTTTCTGTAAATAATTAAGACTTAAGGGCACCAGAGATAAGATCTCCTCAGGTCACCACCCCTCCTCCTGGAGTAATAATATTCCTTGGAATGTAGAGATCGACCTACAACCAACCAACTCTGTGACTTGTGCCCCTGGTCTTGTATGGAAAAAATGTAATCCTGCTGGGACTTTTCCGTCTCCGCCTATAAAAGTGAAATCTTAACTTCTCCACTTTGGAAACACAGACCTCGTTCGTTTAGAGTCAGTGTTTTTCTGGGTGGCCATCTTCAAACTTTGCACTCTAGTAAACTCTATACACAGTCCTAGTCTCTGAACCCCATTATTTAAGGTAGACAATATATTTAAGGTAGTAACACACCCCAAAACTGATACACAGATTCAAAATAATTCCTAACAACATCCAAGCTACCTTTTTGTAGAAATGAAAAAGCTGATCCTAAATTCATATGAAATTACAAGGAATTCAGAATAGCCAGAGTCTTGAAATAAAAGAAAACTTGAAGACTTACACTTTCTGGTATTGGCATATAGCTGAACACCTAAATCAATGGAAGGAAATGAATGGAATTTGAAGTTCAGAAAAAAACATCTTACAGTTAGGCTCAACTGATTTGCAAATAGAATGCCAAGTCAATGCCATGGGAAAAGAGTCGTCTTTCCATCCAACAGTACAAGAGCAACTAGTATCCACTTGCAAAACAATGAAATTGAATACCTACCTCACAAATTATATACAGACTAACTCAGATTTGACTGAATACCTAAACCTAACAGCTAAACGAAAAACTGTTAAGGCAAAACATGGGAGTAAACATCCGTCTCCTAGGATTAGGCAACATTTTTTTTTTTAATCTGTGACAACAAAAGCAAAAATGATAAAAAATAAATAAATAAGTTGGATTTCATCAAAAATTAGAAATGTTTGTGTTTCAAAGGTTACCATTAGGAAATTGAAGAGAAAAGCTAAATATTGGGAGAAAATATTTACAAATTAGGTATCTAATAAGGACTATTTACTCAGAATATATAAGGAACTTATAACAATAAAAGGAGAAATAACCCGTTTAAAAATGGGCTATGGACTTGAATACATACTTATCCAGAAAAGATAAACAAATGGCCAATAAATACATGAAAAGATGCTGGACATATTTAGTCATTAAGAAAATACAAATCAAAAGCACAATGAGATATTACCTCATCCCCACTAGTAATTTACAAGCTGTAATTTACAAGGCTGACAAGTATTGTTGAGGATGTAGAGAAACTGGAACTCTCAAACATTGCTGATGGGACTGTAAAATGGTTTAGCCACTTTGAAGAACAGTTTGGAAGTCTCTCAAAATGCTAAACATATATTTACTGTACATCTCGGCAATCCCATCTCTAGATATTGACACAAGCAAATTGAAAATATATTCACACACAAAAATATCTTTATGGGAATGTACTGCAACATCACACATAAGAAGCAAAAAGTGGAAATAAATGTTCATCAACTGCTGAATGTATAAAGAAAACATGGTAGATCCACAAAATAAAACATTATTCACAAATAAGAATGGAGTATTGACATGCTATAACATGGATGAACCATGAATACATTATGCTTAAAAAAAGAAGTCGGGGCCGGGCAGAGTGGCTCACGCCTCTAATCCCAGCACTTTGGGAGGCCAAGGCGGGCAGATCACTAGGTCAGGAGATTGAGACCATCCTGGCTAACATGGTGAAACCCTGTCTCTACTAAAAAAATAAAAAATAAAAAAAATTAGCCGGGCATGGTGGTGGGCGCCTGTAGTCCCAGCTACTCGGGAGGCTGAGGCAGGAGAATGGCGTGAACTCGGGAGGCGGAGCTTGCAGTGAGCTGAGATCGCACCACTGCACTCCAGCCTGGGCGACAGAGCGAGAGTGAGATTCGGTCTCAAAAAAAAAGAAAAAAGAAATCGGAAACAGAGGAACAAGTACTATATGATTTAATTTATACAATCAGAATAAACGTATTTATAAATATAGTATGTAGATTAGTGATTACTGGCTTGAGGGAAGTGGGGAATGAGGCGTGACTGTTAATGGGTAGTGGATTTATTTGGAGGATCATGGAATGTTTTAAAATTAGATAGTGTTATTTATTTATTTATACAAATAAATAATCTCAGTTCTGTCACCCAGGCTGCAGTGCAGTAGTACAATCATAGCTCTCTGCAGCTTTGAACTCCTGGCTTCAAGTGATCCTCCCACCTCAGCCTCCCAAGTAACTGGAACTACAGGCATGCATGAACCACCACACTTGGCTAATTTTTTAATTTTTATTTTTGTAGAGCTGGGGGTTTACACCACCTTTGTTGTCCAAGCTGGTCTCAAAGTTCCTGGCCTCAAGCAATTCTATGAGTCACTGTTATTACAGACATGAGCCACTCGCATGGCTCATATAGTTTTATTAACCACCACCATCCTTCCCTGTTGTACACTTTAAAAAGTGAATTTTATGATGTGTGAATTATATATGTCAATAAAGCCTTGTTAAACTAAATTTGGCCTGAGAAAGCCTCTATAATCATATACTTGAGATCTAATGTAAGGGAAGGGCAACCTAGCTTACTACATAATAAAACCAAAAAACATTTTGGAGTATGCTTCTGTAATAGCTGAATCCCAGCCAATCACAACAGTAGCTTCAACTGATCACAGGTGGCCAACTCTTCAAACCATGTTCACATAAGGCAATGCAGAGCCGTACCCAGTCCAGCTGCTACTGTACCTCTTCCATTTCCTGTATGTCTTTCCTTTTTCTGTCCATAACTGTTATCCGACCATGCAGCAGCCCAGTAATGTCTCTGAACCTGTTCTGGTCTTGGGGGCAGCCTGACTGACAAATCATTATTTGTGCAGTTAAACTCTGTTCATTTTAATTTATCTAAAGATTTTCTTTTAGCATATTTTATTTTAAATGAAGTTAGAACCGTATCACTGACACACAAAAGTGTTTATATTTTCACTTTACTTATTTGATCAGCTTATTAGATGATGTACTCATGTCTGATTTCCAATGTCCATTTAGCATATATTTATTGGTTTATAAATCAGCAAAAAATCTCCTATGTAGTAAAAGTGTGCACATTTATCAGCAGCCATATTTAAAAAAATGACAGAGCATTATACCTGTGTCACCATGTCACCACTCCAAAGAGCAGTATAGTTTCAATCAGCCACTGTTTTGAGATTTAAATCTCACAAAAGGATAAACAGGTTGATGAGGACAGGCCTGCCTACCTCAGGGGGCTGCACCAGCTGCCTCCAGACTCCTATTTTTGGTATGTTTAGATGACATCAATTCCACACCTAAGCTTACTAACTTTGTTTTTTGACTGGAGCAAATTTAATATTAGGCTCAAGAAAAAAGCCCTTTGGAGTTAAGGTGCATGCTTCCATCTCATGGGGATTAATGGAGCAGCTGCTGATACATATCTTGGTTATAACTTCTAGGCAGAGAGGTCTGGGCACAAACGCAATGAGACGCAGGAACGCTATTCCATGATATTTTCAGACCAGTTTAGAATTAACACTTGCTCGAAAGTCAGACTGCTCACCTGAGCTGCTTGCAAAATAAAGCAAGCATACTAAAATTCTGTACAAAGAAAAGCTACTTTAAGAATCCAAAGGACCTTAGAACACAATCTGGAACTGGGTTTAGAAGCATGTAACCTGTCACATCCTAGTATTGTTGTTTATTTAATAATGAAGTCCAGATGTTATTTTAGAACCAAAAGACCCTTGGCTGGATGCCACAGAATAATTCAGTATGTGCAGGAATACACATGGGTGCTGTGAATGTAGAAAAAAAATGGTGATTCTGGAAATGGCACACCTATAAACAATTGTGTATGCTTTCATTGAAAGGCTAGTATGTGTGCTTGAAACCTGGAATATAAAAAACGTGATACCCAGTGGTTGTTCTCAAGGAGCTCAGAGTCAGGCAGAATATGGGTGTAGCTATATAAGCAAAGCATAATACAGTAAATACTATAACCAAGGGAACACAAAGAGCCGAGAAAATTACAGGCATCAACATTTAGTACTTGCCGGGTTTTCAGGGAGAGATACTGGACAAAGAAGTATTATTGAATGTGAGTTTCAGAAATAAGTTGACAGGGAAGGGAAGGACATTATCACGAGAAGATAGCTAACACAAACAGATGGAAGTAAAATGGATTTGTGAAAATAACAAGTAATAATATATAGGATGGCTGCCCAAGAGTCACTTTTGCAGCTTGAAGGCAGTCTACAAAGAACATTACATTGTGCTAAGGATTATTTTATTTATTTTTGAAAGAAATTAACAGCCATCTGTATATTTTTTTAATTATGGAAAATTACAAACACATAAAAACAGAGAAAAATATGCGACATACTTATAGCTTAAAACATTATCAACTCATGGTTAATCTTGTTTTATCAAAACAGAACAACACACACATACATTTTATCCATATCCAAGATTATTCAGAAGCAAAAAAAAAAGATTTATTCATAAATGTTTTAGTGTATACCCCTACAAGATAAAAGCTCTGGGAAAACATAAAAATTCCATTATCTCACCTAAAACAATAAAAATGTATTTTAATATTAATAACCACCTAATTGGTGTTTAATTGTCTTATTTATTTATTTATTTATTTATTTATTTGAGACAGAATCTCTCTCTGTCACCTAGGCCGGAGTGCAGTGGTGCCATCTCAGCTCATTGCAACCTCTGTCTCCTGGGTTCAAGCAATTCTTGTCCTTGTCTTATAAACTCTTGTGGAAAAATTGCTAATTGCATTCCTGTGGTATCTTTTAATATGTTCCTGTCTCCCCTGAATTTTCTGTAAATTAGAGCGTGAACTAAAGGTTTACTCTGAAAACAAAGTTTACCAAACACACTTCTTAGATGGTGTTGCCTGGTTCCTTTTATCAGGAAGCACAAATTTCAGTTATCTTTCTTTTGCAATGAGAGCAATTACTGATGTTTATAACCTTGTTCCACAGTTTCACTAGGTGTCATAAAATAGTAATAATCTGATTATTATTCATTGATATATTCTTCATTTATTATTTTGGTCGCTTCTATCAAAAAACTTCTCACTACCTTTGCTAATACTGTGATCAAGTTCATAAAGTCAAGGCGAGCTAAATGCTTGATTTATTTTTTATTTTTGTTTATTTATTTTTACCAGTTTTCTTTCTTTCTGTTCTTTTTGTTTTGTTTTTAAGACAGAGTCTTGCTCTGTTGCCTAGGCTGGAGAGCAGTGGTGCAATCTTGGCTCACTGCAACCTCCACCTCCCAGGTTCAAGCAATTCTCTGTCTCATCCTCCTGAGTAGCTGGGATTACAGGTGGGATTACCACCACACCTGGCTAATTTTTTTTTTTTTTTTTTTTTTTTGTATTTTTAGTAGAGATTGGGTTTCACCACCTTGGCCGGGCTTATCTTGAATTCTTGACCTTGTGATCCACCTGCCTTGGCCTCCCAAAGTGCTGAGATTACAGGTGTGAGCCATGGCACCCGGCCCTTTTTACCGGTTTTCAAACAAATGATTAGATTCCATATTATCCTGAGAAGGTGACCAAAAAGGTCAGTTATTTGTATCTTTTATATTTTTAAAAACTAAGGGAGTCAAACATATTGTGTATTCAATCCACTGTGGTTATGATACTTACAGATGCTCAATTTTTTACTGTTTTTGGCCAGTGAAAGCTTCTGTGGGTTTTTTCATAAGCATTTTTATGGGAATATAACATACATATACAATAGGCAATATTAGTGTATAGTTCACTGAATTTTCACAAACTAGAATGGTCAGATCATGGAACAGGACATTACTAGCACGCTAGAAACTAACCTATGATAACTGCTAAATATGGAAACTGTAGGGAGAGTAGCTGGGAATAAGACTTCTGGCCATTTCACTGAACAATTTTTTTTTTTTTTGAGATGGAGTCTTACTCTGCCACTCAGGCTGGAGTGCAGCGGTGTGAACTCAGCTTACTGCAACCTCTGCCTCCTGGGTTCAAGTGATTCTCCTGCCTCAGCCTCCCAAGTAGCGGGGATTTCAGGCACCTGCCACCACGCCCAGCTAAATTTTGTATTTTTAGTAGAGACAGCAATTCACCATGTTGGCCAGGCTGGTCCCGAACTCCTGACCTCAAGTGGTCTGCCTGCCTTGGCCTCCCAAAGTGCTGGGGTTACAGGTGTGAGCCACCACGCCCAGCCAACAATCTCTATTCATTACAGAGGTGGGTATCTTAGTCCATTTTATGTTTCTGTAACAGAATACCACAGACTAGGTAATTTAAAATGGACAGGAAATGTATTTGGCTCATATTTCTGGAGGCTAGGAAGTCCAAGAGCCCAGAACTGGCATCTGGTAAGGGTCTTTGTGCTGCGTCATCCCACGGCAGAAGTGGCAGAAGGTGGAAGGGCAAGACAGTGTGCAAGAAAGAGACCAGAGGGGCCCAAACTCACTTTTATAACAAGCCCACTCTCACAAGAACAGTCATCGCCCTCATGACCTAGTCTTCTCTTATTAGAACCCACTTCCTCTTACTGTTGCGCTGGGGATGAAGTTTCCAACACACAATCTTTAGGGGGCACGTTCAAACCATAGCAGGAGGTAAAAGTCGCTTGGGAACAACTTGGTTAAAACTCACGTGGTGGCATTGAAAGTCCAGGGTCTTCCTTCCATCAGAACAATCTGATATTGGAATGTGTCTACAGATTCCTAAAGGAATTCTAGGACTGGGAACAACGTTTGCAGATGATGAGCAATTATCTAAGGAGGAAGTTCTTTCCCAAATTGTAGGTTACAAGAAGAGCTCTCCCTTCTATAACCCAACCTTGACAAAACTTTAGCCCTGATATTTGAGTTGCAGCTTTGGATTACAATCCAATTGTGGTTTGCCAGCCTTATGTGTTTCAGGGAATGAGTTGAGCCTACATGAACATAGTCTGCTTAAGGAGTTTGCAAACAGAAACATAAGTTGTGATGAAAAGTGGAAAATTAATATTCATTAAATACTATTATGTCAGGGTTACCCTTTTAGTTCTTTATCTAAGCATCACAACCAACCTTTACCAGAATTCCTTAGGCAGGTGTAAATAGAAAAGCTGATGTTTTGAAAACAAACATGAGGTGACTAATTCGAGGGCAAAAAATTGGCAAGTGATTGACCCTGAAACTGAAATCCTTTCTACCATAAAACATATTTCTGTTAGAATACACCAGTGTTCTTCTTCACCTCAGACTAAGGGGAAAGGCTATATTAAAGACTCTTAAAACGGGCTGGAAGCTTACCAGCAACTGTTCTGATATCTTACTGAAAAAAATCAGTAACTGCCCACAAGAATCAATTCTATTAAACTGATAATCATATACCCTCTAAAGTTATCAATTCTTGTCTCTATCTATACGTAGTAACTGAAGATTTGGGAAAAGTCTAAGACAGATTCTGCACAAGCCTTTGTCTATGCAAGGCCTTTTACCCTGCTATCAATATCCTATAAGTTCCACGCCAAGGAGCTGTGGGCTCATACCTTTATAACAGATGTCACAGAACCAATGTCAAGACAGGCCCAGAAAGGGGATGTTCTCTTATGGCGCGAAACATTAACCTACTGGAAAGACGACTCTCCCAGGTTTACTTGGCAAAAGACAGAGTCACTGGAACCATGTGCTCCTGGATAATGTGGTTTTGAATTTTTATTTTACCACCTGAATGTCATTAAGGCTACACAGGAAAATCAGTAACAATTCTTATTTATGTTCATTGTGAGGCTCATATTACTCCCATCCTCCATAGTATCCAAAGATAACTCCACCAAAAGATGTACATTGCTGGTTGAAGTAACCAACACCAACAGAGAAGGCAGACATGCCTATTATGCAAGCCAAAGGTTACTGTGGTGCCATATTATCTATGACATTGGCTTGTTACTGCATTTTGCATCCCACAGCGATTTTGCCAATAATGTTTTTCACAGCAGTAAAGCACTGTTTTGTTGAAGATTTCATCATAGATTGATACTTTGATTGTTATCAATAACATACCGCTTTTAATAATTAAGACTAAGAGATATGTCAGAAACAAAATTTTGAACTTAACATTCTGTTTCATCAGGCCGATTCATGCATTCTTATTTAGCGAAATCAAAATGCCACAGGGAAGCCCTTTGAAGCAGGTGATGGAAACAGAGCTTTCCTCTCGATGTTAAAATTTGAGAAGAATTTCACCCAGAACACACAGCAGCCTAAACGCAGCACAGGCAGGCAGCCCACTGTCTACAAAGAACAGCTGCTGCTGCGTCTCACGTTCTCCAGGGACGGCAGCTAATACCTCCGGTAGTCCTTCTCTTCTATTGTAATTTGGTAACTGAAAATCAATTCATCCACCAGGAAATGGAATTGATGGAACATTATCTTTTAGATGCAAATGATCTTTGTGTTTTCATCCTTTAAAGAGAATCTCTGTCATCATTGTACATCCTTGTGGAGTATGTTCAAAGTGAGACATAGTACCAGATAATCTAGGCAATTTGTCCTTAGATTATCATATGTTTAACAGAAAGTGCAGCAGTACAAAATAGTTCCACTTGCTTTGATTGCATGATACAGAGCTTGACAACTTTATTTTTCACATATTCCTATAAGAAACCCAGAATTTGGACAGTTGAAAAGAAAAATATATAAACTCACTACCCTTTATCTCTTCCGCGGTGCCATGTAAATGTTCAAACAAATTGAAAAGTGAGAATAAATTATCTTCTTCCTTCATTATGAAAACTTAATCCCAGGAAAGATTTGTAGATTGATAGAGAGGTACGAGTGACTGATAATTTTATAACACCTTCTGGATTTGCCTTCCTTTGGATAGGTGACATAACTTTAACTAACTATATATATTTAGGAGATATATATATCTGTATCTATATATATTTATATCTATATATCTATATATGTATATAGATATATATATCTATACATGTGTATATATATCTATATATATCTATATATGTATATATGTATATATATCTAGATATCTATATATGTATATATCTATATATATCTAGATATCTATATATGTATATATCTATATATCTAGATATCTATATATGTATATATCTATATATCTATATATATCTATATATGTATATATATCTATATATCTATATATCTATATATGTATATATATCTATATATCTATATATGTATATATATCTATATGTCTATATATCTATATATGTATATATATCTATATATCTATATATATATCTATATATCTATATATGTATATATAGATATATATCTATATATTTATATATCTATATATCTATATATATCTATATATGTATATATATCCATATATCTATATGTCTATATATCTATGTATGTATATATATCTATATATGTATATATGTATTTATATCGATATATATATCTATATATGTATATATATCTGTATATCTATATATATCTATATATATCTATATATGTATATATCTATATATCTATATATATCTATATATGTATATATCTATATATCTATATATATCTATATATGTATATATATCTATATAACTATATATGTATATATATCTATATATGTATATATATCTATATATCTATATCTATATATGTATATATACCTATATATCTATATATGTATATATATCTATATATCTATATATGTATATATATCTATATATCTATATATATCTATATATCTACATATATCTATATATGTATATATCTATATATCTATATATATCTATATATGTATATATATCTATATATCTATATATGTATATATATCTATATATCTATATATGTATATATATCTATATATCTATATATGTATATATATCTATATGTCTATATATCTATATATATCTATATATCTATATGTGTATATATATCTATATATCTATATGTCTATATATGTACATATGTATTTATATCTACATATCTGTATGTATGTATCTATATATGTATATACATATATGTATCTATATATGTACATATGTATTTATATCTACATATCTATATGTATGTCTCTATATATGTATATCCATATATGTATCTATATATGGATATACATATATATATCTATATATGGATATATATCTATATATGTCTATATATCTATATATGTATATATGTCTATATATCTATATATGTATATATGTCTATATATCTATTTATGTATATATGTCTATATATCTATATATATCTTTATGTCTATATATGTATATATATCTATATGTCTATATATGTATATATATCTATATATGTATATATTTCTATATATATCTATATATGTATATATTTCTATTTATATCTATATATGTATATATTTCTATTTATATCTATATATGTATATATAGATATATATCTGTATATGTATATATATCTATATATCTATATATCTATATATGTATATATATCTATATATGTATATATTTCTATATATATCTATATATGTATATATTTCTATGAATATCTATATATGTGTATATTTCTCTATATATCTATATATGTATATATATCTGTATATCTATATATCTATATGTCTATATATCTATATATGTATATCTATGTATATCTATACATGTATATATATCTATGTATATGTATATATGTATATATAGATATATAAAATATATCTATATATGTATATATAGATATAGAAATATATGTTGATATATATACATATATCAATATATATGTATATATCCATATATAGATATATGTCGATATATATCTGTATATGGATATATATATCGACATATAAGTATATATCGATATATGTATATATATCGATATATAAATGTATATCGAGATATGTATATATATCTATATATCTATATATGTATATATATCTATATATCTATATATGTGTATATATCTATATATCTATATATGTGTATATATCTATATATCTATATATGTATATATATCTATATATCTATATATATCTATATATCTATATATCTATATATGTATATATATCTATATATCTATATATATGTATATCTGTATATATCTCCTAAATAGCTTTGGGAAAAGCCTGTCCAGTTAAGGATGTATGTTAATAAGTGGCTGCCTGGGCTGGGTGAAGTGGCTCACACCTGTAATCCCAGCACTTTGGGAGGCCGAGGTGGGTGGAGATCGAGGTCAGGAGATCGAGACCATCGTGGCTAACATGGTGAAACCCCGTCTCTACTAAAAAATACAAAAAATTAGCCAGGTGTGGTGGTGGGCACCTGTAGTGCCAGCTACTCGGGAGGCTGACTCAGGAGAATGGCATGAACCCAGGAGGCAGAGCTTGCAGTGAGCTGAGATCTTGCCACTGCACTCCAGCCTGGGGGACACAGTGAGACTCTATCTCGAAAAAAAAAAAAAGGGGGGGCTGCCTGTTTTGCCCACTTAAATATAAAAAGTACTTTCACATTCCTAACATCTTGGTATTGGTCTGTACAGATAATCTCTCCAAACGCTCTCAACTTTCTGCATTGAGTTTATCATTCCTTTTTCACCTTGGGTTAACTCTAGGAAAATACATATCACCCTCTATTGATTTATGTGCACTCAGTCATATATTGTCTTTTGTATATCTTCAGGGTCTGATGGAGACTTGTAGATAATAAAATCTAGAGACTGTCAGATTTTCAACTAGTGCTATTTATGTTATCTCTGGTATATAAAAATACTTAACAGCAATGTTAATTCTACAAAATGTTAGTTCCTAGTGTGTCACTGATTTTGGTCACTTGGCAAAATAATCATATTGAATAATTGTGTCAAATTAAAACACAAATATTTGGTTCTTGGTCTTATTGTTTTAGTTGTTTCTGTCATTCCGACATTAGTGATTGACATTGACTTAGTAGTATCCATTTAACAAGCCTCAGATTTAAACCATCTAAATTTACACAATTGTAAGACAGCCTCTGCAGAAGAGTTGTTTCCTTTGCCATGTAATGGGGATGACATATTTTAATATTGGAGACATAGAGAAAGGCGTACACCTTCACCTTACTTCTTACTCTGTATTATTCAAATGACTTTAGAAAGTCTTTGATCATTTGGAAATTGAAACAATAATTGGCCCTTTGCACCTGTGAGGCTTCTTTTTAAAATGCATTTTCCTCCTTCTTTGCATGACCAGATTTTTTTCTTTGTCCTTCTGGTCTCAACTAAAATATCATTCTCTCCCCTAATATAGTCACTTTTCTTTTTATTTTTCTGTTTTAAAATTTCTTTGTGTCAACATATTTCTATCTGAATTGATCCTGTTATGTTTGTTTTGTTGTGTCTTGCCTGTTTAGCCCCTTTAGAATGTGAACTCTAGGAGAACAGGTTCCTGTCTACTCGTTGCTGTTTGCACAGAGTGTAGACCAGTGTGGGCACATAGTTGATGCTCAATAAATATAGATGGAGGGATATGGGGCTTCTATTAGCTTTATCTTCATAGATTTTAAAAAATTAATAGACTTTATTTTTTAGAGGAGTTTTAGGTTTACAGAAAAATCTGGAAGCAAGTACAGTTTCCATATACTCTTTCTTCCCTGCCCTCACAGTCCCTGTTGTGGATATTTGCATTGATGTGGCACATTTTTGCATTGGTGAACCAGTACTCTTCAATAATTTTTAACTAAAGTCCACAGTTCACTTTAGGGTTGCCTCTCTGGGTCGTAGGTTCTATAGGTTTTGCCAAATGCATTGTGTCATCCTCCACCATGATAGTCTCTTACAGGTTAGTTTCACTGCCTTTCAGAGTCCCTGCGCTTCGTCTATTTCTCTCTCCTCCCCAGCTCTAGCACCCACTGATGTTTTTACTGTCTCCACAGTCTTACGTTTTCCAGAATGTCATATAGTTGGAATCATACAGTAGGTAGCCTTGTCACAGGGCTTCTGTCACTTCACAATGTGCATGTAAATGTCTTTTCTCTGACTTGATAACATCAAACAGTTTCTTTTTATCACTGAATAATATTCCATTTACGGATATACCACAGTTTGCTGAGCTCTTCACCTGTGGAAGGGCATTGCAACTGCTTTTTATTAATAATTATTTAATTGTTATTTTGTTCATAATTTTGAAAAGTATGAACAAAGCTGCTATAAACAGTTTGTGCAGGTTTTTGAGTGGACATACATTTTCATTTATGTAAATACCTAAGAGTGTGATTAGAACTCCTGACCTCAGGTGATCCACCCTTCTCAGCCTCCTGAAGTGCTGGTTTTACAGGTGTGAGCCACTGTGCCCGGCTTCCCATTGCTTTTTAAATTTGCAATTCCCTAATGACATATAATATTTTGCATGTTTTCATACCCTTATTAACCATCTGTATTTCTTCTATGGTAAAGTATCTGTTCAAATTTTTGGTCTGCCTTTTAATTGTTTGTTTTTTTGTTATTGTTTTTACCATTTGGTTTTAAGAATGATTTATATATTTTGGATACAATGCCTCTATTACTTATGTGTTTTGCTAATATTCTATCACAGTCTGTGGCTTATCATTTTACTCTCTTAACAGTGACTTTTAAAGAACAGAACTTATTTTAATGAAGTCGAAGTTAGTGCTGTTTCTTTCACAGACCGTGCTTTTAGTATTGTATTTAAAAATTTTACCAAACAAAATGTCATTTAGACTTTTTTCCTATTTTATCTTCTAGGAGTTTTTAGTTTTACATTTTGTCTAGATTTATTTATTTTGCATGTGGATGTTCACTTGTTTTAGTACCATTTGTTGAAGGACTAGTGTTTCTCCATTGAATTGTGACTGCTCCTTTGTCAAAGATGAGTTGATTATGTGGATATTCATGTGGAGATATTTCCGGGTTCTCTGTTCTGTTCTCTATTTATCTCTGTCCTTTTCTTCATTAAAACTACTCCATCTTGATTACTGAGGCTTCATGCTAAGACTTAAAGTTGGGTAGTGTCTGTTCTCTCACTTTATTTTTCTCTTTTAATATTATGTTGGTTATTCTGCTTCTTTTTTCTCTCCATGTAAACTGTAGAGTCCATTGGTAAATATCCACAAAGTAAAGTGATGAATTTTTGTATTGGGATTCCACTGAATGTATATTAGTTTGGGCAGAATTAATAATTTAAAAATATTGAGTTTTCCCAATCATAAATATGGAATATTTTTCCATTATTTGGGTAATCTTTGATTTTTAAATTTTTCCCCACATAGATCTTGTTCACAATTTGTTAAATTTATACAAAAATTTAACCAATGTTCTTAGTGTTTCATTTTTAATGTTGATGGTTAAGAATTTATCAATTTTATTAATCTATCCAAAAAATCAGCTTTTAGTTTTGCTGATTTTCTCCATTATTTTCATCTTTATTGATTTCTGCTCCAATTTTGGTTATTCCTTTTCTTATGCATACATTGAATTTAATTTGCTCTTCTTTCTCTAGTTTCCTTAGATGGAGGCTGCTGTAGTTTGAATGTATCCTCCCAAAAAGCATGTGTTAAAAACCGTCCCCGCTGCAATAGTGTTGGGGGTGGCCCTAATTGGGGTGTGTAGGGTTAACTTGGGTTATGATGGGTCTGAGACTGAAAGCTCAATCTCTCATCCTCTCCCTCTTTCCTTTGCCCAATCTCTGGCCTTCTGCCATGGGGCAACACAGCAAAAAGGACCTTGTCAGATGCTGGCACCTTGAAATGAGACTTCCCGGCCTTCAGAGCTGTTAGAAATAAATTCCTTTTCTCTGTAAGTTACCCAGTCTCTGATATCTTGTTATAGAAGCACAAAATAAATTGAGACAGAAAGCTGGTACTGAGAGTAGTGTTATTGCCATAACAAATACCTGACAATGAGGAAGCAGCTTTGGAACTGGGTCATGAGTCAAGCCTGAAATGGTTTTGAAGTGAATGCTAGAGAAAACCTGTTTTTCCATGATCTGAGCATTAAGGGTAATTGAAGGCTTAGAAGAAGGGAATAGTTGTAGGGAAAGCTGGAAACTTCTCAGATATTACTTAGGTTGCTATGATCAGAATCTGTGTTGAAATATGGATGGTAAAGGCAATTCTGATAACGTCTCAGACAGAAATGTGGAGCAAGGTATTGGAAACTGGACTAAAGGCCATTCTTGTTATACGGTGGCAAAGAACTTAGCTGAATTATGTCCATGCTTTAGGGCTCTATGGAAGGCAGAATTTAAAAGCAATGAACTAGGATATCTGGTGGAAGAAACATCTAAGCAGCAAAGCATTTAATGTGTTGTGTGTCTTCTTTTAATGAAATGAAGCAAAACTCCAGAGATAAAAGATAATGTAAAGATGAAATTTATAATTAAAAGAGAAGCAGAACAGAAAGATTATGAAAACTCTCAGCCTGGCCATGTGAAAGTATAAAATGCTGTGTTTAGGAGAGAATACTAAGGGTGTAGCCAAGAGACCATTTGCTAGAGATTTGTATGGGAAAAAGGAAACCAGATTCTATTCATCAAGACACTGGAAGAATGACCCTGAATGCATTTCAGAGATTTTCCAGGCAAACTAGAACCTTAAGGCAAGGTTTCCAGAAAAGTGCCACTGGACGCCAACATTTGCTTTCTTGCAACACCCCAAGTGTCTGCTTCCTGTATTCCGGTGTGGTGCTCCTTGGATCTGTCAGCTGTGGATAAAGCCAGCCCAAGTGTGCCTTAGGCCAACACTCAAAAAGGTACAAACTGAAGCCTTGGCAGCATCCAGGTAATGCTAATTCTGCAGGTGCACAGAATGCAGAGTCTGTGGTGGCATGACTTCTTGCACTTAGATTTCCGGCCGGGCGCGGTGGCTCACGCTTGTAATCCCAGCACTCTGGGAGGCCGAGGCGGGCGGATCACGAGGTCAGGAGATCGAGACCACGGTGAAACCCCGTCTCTACTAAAAAATACAAAAAAATTAGCCGGGCGTGGTGGCGGGCGCCTGTAGTCCCAGCTACTCGGAGAGGCTGAGGCAGGAGAATGGCGTGAACCCAGGAGGCGGAGCTTGCAGTGAGCCGAGATTGCGCCACTGCACTCCAGCCTGGGCGACGGAGCGAGACTCCGTCTCAAAAAAAAAAAAAAAAAAAAGATTTCAAAGCATGTTGGAGACAGACTTGGGGCCCAGCAACGTGTCGGGGGCAGCTCCACTCCAGAGAGTCCCAATCAGGGTAATGCTTAGTGAAGCTATGGAAGTAGGACCACCTGCAAATTGCAGAGCTGCAGAGCCACTAGCACATAACTTGAACCTGACAGAGCTGCAGCAGGAGAAACTAACCCAGGAGAGCTGATACATGGGCTGAGCCCAGCAACACCATAGGGAAGGGCTGCCTGAGGCCTTTGGGATCCATTATTGTCCCATTATGCCCAGAAGGCAGAACATGGAGTCGAGGAAGATAATTTTGGAGCTTTAAGATTTAATGTTGTTTTCCCTATTGGATTTTGGACTTACTTGGGCCTGTTACTCCTTTATTTTCCCTGTTTCCTCCCTTTGGAATAGTGATATTTATCCTATACTTGTCTCACCGTTGTATTGTGGAAGTGCATAACTGGATTTATTATCACAGGTTCACAGCTGGAGGAGAATTTGCCTCAAAATGAATTGTGCCTTGAGTCTTGCCAATATCTGACTTAGATGAGACTTTGGACTTTTGAGTTGGGGCTGAAACAAGTTAAAACTTTGGGGCTTTTGAAATTGAATGAGAATATAATTTAGGGAGGCCAGGAGTGGGATGCTATGATTTAAATGAGTCCCCCAAAACGCACATGTTACAAACTTAATCCTCAATGCAATACTGTTGGGAGGTGGGGCCTAATGGGAGATGTTTATGCCATGAGGCTCCACCCTCACAAACGGATTAATGTTGATTATAACAGGGCTTCTGGCTTTGAGTTCTATCTTTTGCTTTCTCATTCTCCCTCTTGCCTTCTGTCATGGGATGATGCTGTAAGAAGGCCCTCACCAGATACTAGCACCTTGATATTAAACTTTTCCACCCTCAAGACTGATAAATTGGTTCCTTTTTTAAAAATAAATTATCTAATCTATGGGATTCTGTTAAAGCAGTACAACATAGACTACAATAGAAGCTTAGACAACTTAGTTTATTTTTTTTCTTCTCTTCTAACATATGCATCCAGTGCTATAAGTTTCCCTCTAAGCGCTGCTTTGGCTGTATCCCCACAAATTTGATAAGTTGTATTTTCATTCTCACTTAGTTCAAAACACTTTTAAATTATGTTTCAGACATCTTTAATCTATGGATTTTGTCAGAAGTGTACTGTTTAATAACCAAATAATTTGGATTGTCCTGCTATCTTTCTGTTATTGATTTCTGCTTTCACTCCATTGTGCTCTGAGAGCCTATTTCGTGTGATGTCTATTCTTTTAAATATGTTAACATGTGTCTCCTGGCCCAGAATGTGTGATCTCTACTGGTGAATGCTCCGTCAGATAACCGTTAGGTGAAGTAATTAGTCAGTTAGATCCTGATGACTAACTGTGCTTTCAGTTCAGTTACATCCTTATAACTTTTCTGTTTGTTGGATATGTGCATTACTGATAGAAGGGTGTTAAAGCTTCCAACTATAATAGTAGAATCTATTTCTTCTATCATTTCTATCTGTTCTTGCCTCATGCATTTTTACACTGTTTTTGGCCACATACACATTAGGGTTTTTATGTCTTCTTGGAAAATTGACCCCTTTACCATTATGTGATGCCTCTCTCTATCTCTGTTAACTTCCCTTGCTCTGAATTTTTCTGTCTGAAGTCAATACAGCTGCTCTCACTTTCTTTTGATTTGTATTAGCATGGTACATGTCTCTTCATCCTTTTACTTTCAGTCAATCTGTGTCTTTAAAGTGAATTTCTTGTTGACAATATGTACTTGGGTCTTATTATTTGTATCCACTCTGAAAGTCTCTGTGTTTTAACTGGTGTACTTAAACCGTGCACATTAAAAAATTATTGACATATTTGGATTAATATCCTCCATATTTGCAACAATGTATTCATTGTCTTTTTTCTTTTTTTTAAATTGTACTTCCAGTGATTTCATGCCTTCTCTAGTTTTAGTTGAGTACTTCCTATGATTCCATTTTCTTTATTCTGTTGGCATATCAATTTGTTAAAAACTTTTTTTAAAGTGGCTGTTCTAGAGCGAGCTTTCTTTCTTTCTTTCTTTCTTTCTTTCTTTCTTTCTTTCTTTCCTTCTTTCTTTCTTTTTGAGACATAGTCTCATTCTGTCTCCCATGCTGGAGTCCAGTGGCACGATCTCGGCTCACTGTAACCTCTGCCTCCTAGGTTCAAGCAATTCTCCTGCCTCGGCCTCCCAAGTAGCTAGGACTACAGGTGTGCACCACCACACTCAGCTAATTTTTTTGTATTTTTAGTAGAGACAGGGTTTCACCATGTTGGTCAGGCTGGTCTCGAACTCCTGACCTCAAATGATCCACCAGCCTTGGCGTCCTGAATTGCTGGGATTACAGGCATGAGCCACCATGCATGGCCCTCTAGAGTTTTCAATATACATTTATAATTAATCCAAGTCCACTTTTAATAACACTATAGTGCTTCATGTTTAGTGCATGTACCCTATAACAGAGTATTTTCTGTTTCTCCCTCCCACCTCTTATAACATTGCTGTCATTAATTTCACTTACCCATAAGCTATAATCATTGAATTCATTGTTGTGATAATGATTTTGAACAAACTATTCTCTATTCAATCAGTAAGAATAAGAAAAATGAAATGTCTCATTTTACCTTCATTTATTCTTTCTAAAATGTTCTTCCTTTCTTTATATAGATCTGAGTTTCTGACCTATATCATTTCCTTCTCTCTAAGAAGCTATTTTAACATTTCTTGCAAGGTAGTTCTACTGGTGATATACTGCCTCATTTTTTTTCTTTTTCAGAGCGTCTTTCTTTCTCTTTCACTTATATGTTGTAATTTCACTGGATACAGAATTCTAGGCTGATGTTTAAATTTTTTCTCTTTCAACTCACTTCAAATATTTCACTCAACTCTTTTTGCTTGAATGGTTTCTGTAGAGAAGTCCTATGTAATTCTGATTTTTGTTCCTCCCTAAGTATGGTGTTTTTTTTTTCTGCCTTGTTTCGAGATTTTATCTTTATAAAAAGTTTCTGCAGTTTGAATATGACATGACTAGGTATAGATTTTTGGTATTCATTCTATTTGGTGTTCTGTGAGCTCCTTGGATCTGCTGCTTTGTGTCTATCAACTTTCCAAAATGCTTCACCGTTATTTCTTCAAATATTTATTATTTTCCTTTCTTTCTTCTGCTTCTTGTATTCCTGTTATGTGTATTTTACACCTTCTATAAATTGCCCACAGTTTTGGGGTGTTCTCTTCCGTATTTTTCATTCTTTTATTTTTGCATTTCAGTTTGGGAAGTTTCTATTGACATATCTTCAAGGTCACTGGTTCTTTTCTTGGCCATGTCCAGTCTACTGATGTGGCCATCAAAGGCATTCTCCACTTCTTTTACAGTGTTTTTCATTTCTAACATTTCCTTTTGATTCTTTCTTAGAGTTTCCATCTTTTTGTTTATATTATCCATATGTTTGTGCCTGTTGTTATTAACTTTTTCATTAGTGTTGGTAGCATATTAATCATAGTTATTTTGAATTTCTGGTCTGATCATTCCACAATCTCTGCCATATCTGAGCCGGCTCTGACTCTTGGCTTGCATTTTTTGATGTTTTTTCGCCTTTTGGCATGGCTTGTGACTTTTTTTGTTGCAAGACAGGCACGATGCACTGGGTAGAAGGAATTAAAGGAGATAGGCTTTGAGTGTAAGATTTAGGTTTACGTGGCTAGGAGTCAGGCTATGTTTATTGTGGTATCAGAAGTTAAACATTTCCTCTATCGTCTCTGTGTTTGCCTCTCTGGTTTTCATTGAGTGTCCTTAGAGACTATGAAATAGGGTCCAATGCTAACAGTTCTTTAACTACAATTCTTTATTACTATGCTATTGATGTGGAGGAGCCCTATTGATTTGGAGGTGAGCTGTTGGGAGAAAGTAAGCTGTTGGGAGAAGGGAAGCTTCTATACTCCTAGGATTAAGTTCTAGTCTTTTAAAAATTTGACATATTTAAGGTGTACAACATGATGTTTTGGCCTATATATACACAGTGATATGATGCCTACAAGTAAGCAAATTATCATATCCTTCACCTTTCATAATTACCTTGTTTCAGTCTTTTAATGAGCCTGACTGGGTATTTTCTTTCCCTCAGACTGGTTAGGTTTTATAAAAAACCACGGTAGGTTAGGCGATAGTACACTAATTGTCCTTGAGGGCAGGTCTCCAAGGAGAACAGAGAGCTCTGGGCTTATTTCAAAATAGTTACTTTTCTTCTGCTTCAGAAAGACCTACCAGGCACTTTTTCTCTGATTTCCTCCCAGAAAACCTGGGAGGCTTCTGGAGGTAAAACTCAGGAAAGTATGCCCATCTCCTTCCCAACCCACCCACAAAACTGGGATTTTTAACTTTCAAGCTACTTCACATGGAGCCTTCAGCAATTTACTAATTACCATTTAAGGCATCCCTACCTTAAACTTTGAAGTGGTTTCAGCTGTGGGCTTCTGCTCAGGTTAGCTGTGATTTTCTGTGTCCACCTGTCTGTCTCTCCAGTTTTTCAGGAAGCAGTTTGTCCTGTGACCTCCATTCTCTCATGGATCTAAGAAGAGTTGTTGATTTTCAGTTTGTTCAGCATTGTTTTTGTTGTAAGGATAGGAGTGATGACTTCCAAATCCTATAACATGTCAGACTGGAAACCACTCTGCATGGATTTTTTATGGGAATGACTTAAGCACTCCATGTAATTGCTTTCTTTCCACTTAATTACTGTGGATGCAGCAGTGGGATCAAGGTGAGTAAAGATGTGTCATCTATGTATGGAGCTGAGGCCATACCGCACATTCTCCTGTGACGTGTGTAACTTGTGCTGACAAATCATACAGATCTGGAAACATTGTTTAATTTTAAATATTTCTAAATTTATGAATAAAACTTAGATCATATTTGTACATGTGTTTATAAACAAGCTATATTCATACATACTCCTTCATATTATATATTGATTTTCATATATATTTTATATTATATGTTTTTGCATATTGTTCATATAGATTTAATTCATATATATTTCACTATTTATCACCTTCTATCAAGGGAAAAGGAATTATGACAGCTATAAGTCAGTATACCTATTAAATATACCTGTTGAAGGAAACAAGTCTAAAGCCATGTTCCCTTCCATCCCAATATCTCTGCTAGTCAATGGCAGTTTCATAGAGGTGGCCTATCTTGATGGGTAAGAGCACATACTTTGGATTCAGACACACATGAGAGCAACTTTCACATATAACACTTATAAGTTGGGCAATCTTTGTTAGCCACAGTTCATTGTTTATTTGATAGCCATATTAATAGCACCCAACATGCCTGATTCATTATTAAGTGAGCAAATGCATACGGGTGGCCAGAAGCCCAAGGCACTCATGTTATTATGGTTGATAACATCATCAGTGGCATCACAGTCATTGCCCTTTTTATTATTATTACTGCTCCTTATATGTTCTGTCACTTTCTGCTCAGCTTTAAATAAATTAAAAGCACAATTTAGCAAATAATCTGGGTGTGCTACCCAGAAACTACTGGCATCAACTCTCCTGTTTCCTGATAACTTTAAGATGAATATCTCCATCCCAGAACTTTCTTCTAAACTCTGGAGTAACAGTCTCATCTCTCAATTCTTCTTCTCCATCTGGGAAAGTGGGGAGATCAAACTGATGGCCCATCTTTCTCCAGAAATCATTTTTTGCTAAGTCAAATTAGCAAAGATTGAAACATACAATGAAAGTTGATAAAGGTATACTGTGTTAGTACTTTTTTATACTGCTTAAGAGAGTTCATGTTTATTTATGAAAGCATTTGGTTATATGTATTAAAATCATTTAGGTATTCTTAATATTTATGCCAATATTTCTACTGCTGGGAATTTAGCCTAGGAAAACATTCAGAAATGTGGACAAATATTAACGTAAGATTTCATTAATTATGCCTCCATTTATAACTGGGAAAATGAGGAAGAATCTGAAGGTCCGATTATTGAGTAACAGTTATATATATACACACACACACATATATACACATACACTATGGGGGATGTCAGCTATCCAATATCAAAGTGAAAAATTAGAAACCACAATCCATCTACAATAGTCTGTGAAAGTAAACACGTATGTATGCATGCACACACAACATACTCACAGGAGAAAACTGAAGAATCCTAAATTAGTCAATATGTTATGGCTGGAAATTGAGATGTTGTGAATTGTCATTTTCCCCTTGATACACATCTCTAATTCTACATTTTATAATTCTGATAAAAATAAATACTAAATTACTATGGAAAAAAGAGTAGGCTCACAGTTTGGAAGTGTTGTGTTTTATAAAGTCTATCTTCTTTATTATTAATTTTGTTCAAACTTGAACTGTTGTAGATTCATGTGGTGTACTCTGTGATTTGTCTGTGGTAGATTTTTAGGGTTGTTACTTGAATACTTGAATTCTTATTTAATGTAGTAAATGTTATTTAATGTATTAAATGTTACTTAATGTATTAACTGATTAAATAATACAGGCAGAATAGTACACATCACACCTCACTTTATTCTAGAGACGAAAGTGAAAAACGGTCTGAGAAAAATGAACGTCATCAGAAGATGGTGCGGGCTGGGCTCCTAGGATGGCAATGCCCGGTCCTCCAGTCGCTTGCTCTTTGGGGCTCTGAGGCCGTATTTCTAGAGTGCGTGGAGACGCCGTTTCCCCCTCATCCTGCCAAGGCGCCTGCAGCATTTCCTACAGCTGCTTTTATAAAGGCCAGAGGGAACAGAGCCGGATGCTCTGGCAGTAAGCAGGATGGGGGAAGATATCGCTGCTGCATGAACCCCAGGTCCAGGGGCTCACGGACAGACAGAAAAGCAAACTAGGGAAGCCAGACCTGCCTTTCATTTGTATTGTTCTCATTGCAAGGCCACATTCCCCCAGCAAGTTAGACATATTGTTATTTTTCTTTTACCCACGAGGGAAGGAGGCTCAGAGAACTTGTGTAGCCTTGTTAACTTTATGTGGCTAGGAGTTGGCAAGGCTGGGATGTGGACCCCAGATGTGTAACTGACATCTCATGTTCTTGTAGTCGTTCCCTGCTGCACTGTTGGGGATAATTTAGGGATACTGTCCCCTATTCATACCACTTCAGGGGAGTGACCGTATGCAGGCACTGAGGAGATGGGGGCGGGGGTGATTCTAGGAGGTTCAGATGGTCTGTGTGATGGTTAATACTGAATGTCAACTTGACTGGATGAAGGATACAAAGTATTGATCCTGTGGGTGTCTGAGGATGTTGCCAAAGGAGATTAACATTTGAGTCAGTGGACTGGGAAAGGCAGACCCACCCTTAATCTGAGTGGGCACCATCTAATCAGCTGCCAGCTCGGCTAGAATATAAGCAGGCAGAAAAATGTTAAAAGAGAAACTGGCCTACACTTCCCGCCTACATCTTCTCCCTGGCTGGATGCTTCCTGCCCTCGAACGTCAGACTCCGAGTTCTTCAGTTTTGGGACTCGGACTGGCTCTCCTTCCTCCTCAGCCTGCAGACGGCCTATTGTGGGAGTTTGTGATGGTGTGAGTTAATACTTCATAAACTCCCCTTTATATGCATATATATGTATATAATGTATATATACATATATATATATGGTTATATATATGTAGATATATCCCTGTAGATAACCATATATATGTATATGCATATATATATATGCATATATATATGTATATTCCATTAGTTCTGTCCCTCTAGAGAACCTTAACGAATACAGTCTGGAAGGGAGAGAATTAGGCCTGTGGATCAGTCCTCTTTCTCCAGTACCACAAAACCTCAGCTTGTTGCAGTTGTGATACTCTGGTAACTGGTCACCTCCCTTCTCTGTAATAAGTTGTATACATTGCTGTTGGAATACAGCACTGAGTGTGTATTGACCTTGCACCAAAAACACTGGTGCCTGAGGGATTAAAATCCTAATCCTGCCTGGCACTCAAATCTCTCCCAATTTGGCCTCAAACAACATTTACAATTCTTAGTCACACATATTCTCCTGCATGTACCCTCAAAAACGGTCCAATGACGTGGACATCATCTTCCTCTTCTCAGACTTACCTGTTCTGTCACCTCCAGACACTTACTCAAGGTCTTCCCTCTTCCTGGAACACATCTCCACATCTCTCAGGAATTAGCGATGTTGTCTCCACCCAGCTGGGAGAAATTTCTTCCACCTCTTATACTCTCAAGATATTTAAATGATAGAACTTCCAGGGCTCAATCACTTTCTCTGTTATGGAATGGTGGGGGCAGAGGGCAACAGGACAAAGCCCAGTGGCTTCTGAGTCCACAGTGAACATGCAGGCTTCATCACTCTCCTTGTGTGACCTTAAACACAACATTTTAACTTCCCTCAGACACAGATCCCTCACTCCCCAAATGCAGACATTAGTATCAATCTGACCGAGTTCTTCTTGGTATTAAAAGTGATATTTTCTTATACCTGGTTATGGCAGATGCTCAACAAATCTAAGTTAAACGAAATAACAGCTACAACATTGAGCAACTGTACCATTCTCAACTGCTTTCCGGATACACGCTCATCTTAGCTTTATAACTGACGTTTGAGAGGCGCTCTGCCGCCATTTCCCTTACCATAGAGATGAGGAAACTGGGGCCAGAGAGATTAATGACTCCTCCAAGGTCACTCAGCAGCGGAAAGGACAGCTTAACACTCACTGTCTTATGTTCTGATTGGAGAACTAGACTAGAGCCAGGCTGGGCCTTCCCACAACCCTGTCAGCCCGGAGCCATCTTGACCCAGAAGGACCTCAGGAGAAGGGAGAAAATAGGAGTTAGACTTTTTTAGCCCTAGTATACACATTAAGCAGAAAATGTGAGGACTTAAAGAAAAAAAACTGAGTCTGGCGTGTTCTGGAATATGAAGACAGCATTGTGGTGCTCTTCTGCAGCGAAAACAGTGCATATCACAGTGCAGACAGGCGTAGAACAGTCCTAGCCCATCCTTGCCTGTTTGCAAGAAAACAAATGCCATACAACATGGTAAAACTACACCTTTCTCACAGTGTCCATTCCAGGAATGTGCAGCTGTGTTCATTGCTTAATTATTCTATAGGGAGAGGGTAGCATTGTGACTAAATCCTGGCCCTTTTTACTAAATATTTCTCTTTAACTCCTCAGCTGGGAAGAGAGTTCAATGCATCCACCACGTTCATCATGGGTTTGACACAGCACTGCCTGGCTGGTCTGTCCTGGCCAACTGGGTCTCCTCCGTGATTTTGTGTCCTTGCTAATGATGAGGGGTGTGCAGTCCTAGTCTTGCTGGCTCAGCCCCAGGGGATATCTAGCAATCCATCTTATCCCTTTCTCATGCAGAGGACATCTCACTGATGTAACTTAATTTTATGACATTAATTTTAGAATATATTTTTTCTGTTCTAATATAAATATTCATTGGCCAATAATTCAGGAAAAATAAACAATAAACCAGGATAAATGCACAAAATAAAAAAGTGAGCCCACTATATATTTTATTGGAAATAGCTATACAAAAACTAGAAATGAGAATGATTTGACCTCTAGGTATTTATGAGCTCTTAAAACATTATTTTCCAGGGGAGGCCTACGCCTACCTTCTATTTTACACAGGGAGTAGTGGTGTTCTGTCTGTGAAACTCTTAGTGTTGGTTCTCTCAGCTCACCCTGTTGGATGGCATCACAACATTAAAATATCTGTGTCTTCCATGAAAAGACCTCAAATATATTCCTTTCTCCCCTTCACACAGCCCTGAATGCAGCTCAGGAAGCAGTGGGACTTGCAGCCTCATCCCACTGTAATTATTCCACTGGCTTCCAGAGCGTCCTGAGGTTTGCAGGCTCTTTACAGATAGGTTGCTTTCATTTCTCATGCAGTGTGATCCAGCAGCACACCCCAACAAGGCTGTGAAGGCAGCCCAGGGCTCGCAGCGTCTCTAGTGCTCCACCAGAGTCCTGCCTGCGTCGGTAAAACTGCTTAAGGCAGCGCTAATTAATTTCTCCTGCTTATCCTGCACCCCCCTGGCAGGGTATCGGGTCTCAGAATCGACTTCCTGGACTTGTATTCATTCACAATCCAAATTAGCTTAATGCACGACAGAAATCTCATCTCGACCTAGAGGTAGCAGTGAGTCTCTAGGGAGAAATCAAATACTGAGTCAATTTAAAAAAAAAATAAAATAAAATTAGACCTACCGCATCAAATTTATTTCCAGCACCCTTGAGATGGGAAGGAGAGGAGGGGAGGCAGTGACTCTTGGTTCCTGAGAGAAGCTGTGTGTGCACACTTGGAAAAGCAGCTCCCGAATGCATTCCCGGATTTTAACTAAATCACGTTAGTGTCAAAATGCAACGTATGCATTTATTGACAGCATAGGGACAAAGAAAACAAATCGTAAAGCAACAAGTTTAGATAATTACCTCAAATTTATCGCCAGTTCTGTCTCCTAGTTTCCCCCTCCATCTCATGCCTATATTGTTTAAATGTATCAGTTGGTTAGTTCAAATAAAGCACCAATGTATATTCAACATGCCACCCGTGTTCAGGATATATTTCCCTGAGTTCCTGCCAGTCTTTGGCACGTCTGCTGCTGGAAATGAATCAGAATACAGGGAGAGGGCTAATTGACAGGTCTGTGGATGTCGAAGGTAAGCTGCGACCTAAAATGAGAACTGGTCTCTTGATGAGAGACAGCAGAAGCAAGTGTGTGGCCGCGCACGCTCGTGCCTCGCCGCGGCCAGCAGATGGCAGCAGAGCCTTGGAAGCCGGCGGGCACCAGGCTCTGTTGAAAACGCCCTCCTTCATTTCCATTCATCTTCACTTGCCAGAGTCTTATAAGTGCTTTCTGTAGAACTGACCCTGAAATTGCATCATTTAATCTATAATCATATATTGCCAACATTTCTCCCTTTTACTGCTTATCAATGACATTAATTCAGAGGAAACAGGGACCACTGATAGCTTTAGGCAACTCTGCAAAAAACAGATATTCCTAACACTGCCAGGGACAGCCAGCTTGCCCGAAATAAGGGAATGCATTCTAACAGAAACGGGGGAGCACACGAAAAGAAAAATCATTTACACTTTGTCTATCTTTCTTCCTTTGCTTTTCTTTAGCACACTTTACTTTGCACTCAAAATCGATTTTTGATTTAAGGTGCATTTGCTTAACCAGTTGAATATTTCCCCATATTTAATGAGATTATTTTTTATGCAACGTTTTAAAATACTCTTTCTCCAGGATATATAATCAGAAATTGATGTCTAGGACAGAATTTCACATGGTAAAAACTAGGCCCTATAATGCCCCAATTACTTTCAGCAATATCTTAGTGGTCCGATGATTGCAAAGTAGAGGCGTTTCTGGGAAATGAAAAGATTGTGTAGGAGTGATGGCTGTCAGCATACATAGATTTAATGCTTTAGAGCTACACTGATGAAATGAAGATAGTACATTCTTTTTCTTCTCAAACCTCTCTAAATTCCTCGGAGAGTAAAAGAATGCTTTGCTTATTAGAAAGATTGTCATGATCTGCCAAGACTCTAGATGGTACTATGGATTCACCCTGTCGTTTCTATACTAATGTTTGTTAAGATTCTTCTTTTTATCCACTTTTTAGGGTGTATGGGATACTTGCATGAGAAAATACACAGAAAAGAGCAGATATAAAGAATAAAAGGCAATGCAAGTTAAATCATGAGAAATTGACAGTGTCTGAAGATGATGAGATAGATGTGTGTTTAATTTTAGACCCTGTAGTTAGATTGAATTTCAACTGAGTATAACAGTCAAAAATGTTCTAGAAGTACTTAATGGCATCGCGCTGCCACAATAGCGTATTACGCTGAACTGAAAGGAGGTTTTCCTTTTGCAACTCATTAGCAAATAGAAGGAGGCATCATTTGTCAGGAAGCAGGCTCCAGACTCTTCTCTCTGTATCTTGCGTGTGAGTGTGTGGTGTAGGCATGTGTGAGTGTGTGGTGTTTTGTGTGAGTGTGTGGTGTTTGTGTGAGTGTGTAGTGTAAGCACGTGTGTGTGATGTTATGTGTGAGTGTGTGATGTAGGCATGTGTATGATGTTATGATTGTGTGTTTTGTGTGAGTGTGTAGCTTAGGCATGTGTGAGTGTGTGGTGTTTTGTGTGAGTGTGTGGTGTTTTGTGTGAGTGTGTAGTGGTGTTTTGTGTGTGTAGTGTAGGCATGTGTGACTGTGTGATGTTATGTGTCAGTGTGTAGCTTAGGCATGTGTGTGTGTGATGTTATGTATGAGTGTGTGGTGCAGGCATGTGTGAATGTGTGGTATTTTGTGTGAGTGTGTAGTGTAGGCATGTGTGCATGATGTTATGTGTATTTGTGTGAGGTTTGTGTGAGTGTGTGGTGTAGGCATGTGTGGGTGTGTGTGATGTGTGTGAGCGTGTGGTGTAGGTATGTGTGAGTGTGTAGTGTTATGTGTGAGCGTGTGTTGTAGGCATGTGTGAGTGTGTGTGATGTTATGTGTGTGTGTTGTAGGCATGTGTGAGTGTGTGTGATGTTATGTGTGTGTGTTGTAGGCATGTGTGAGTGTGTGTGATGTTATGTGTGTGTGCTGTAGGCATGTGTGAGTGTGTGGTGTTTTGTGTGAGTGTGTGGCGTAGGTATGTATCTGCATTTGCATTTTAATCTTCTTTTAACGAAAAGCGGCTCGGTGTTTCCCACTGCCCAAACCCCAGTGCACACATATGTGCCTGGAACACGCCTGGACCCCGTTTCCTCAGACATACCCGCCGTGGGTACTATTTGACGATCCTTCTGTTGCCTTCCATGAGAACAAAGTGGAGACATCATGCCTCCTGTTGTAGGGTGAGGTGAGGACGAGGAAACCAGCTACAAAGCTGAACTGGAGTAAGGATGACTCTTCACAGAAAATATCCTGTGACTATTTATAGAGCTGGTCAGTCAGAAAAAGGTGATGTCCCGTACCTTACATGCCAATGGCCCTGGGGAAAGGGCGCCCCTCTTAGCTCTGTTCCGGGCATGCTAAACGGTGGCCGTTGCCTTCACCTTCGCAAGGCATTTAGAGCAGGGGTCTTTGGAATGCGCCCCAAATTCCTTTTCAGGCTCTTTATTCTGCTATTGCCCGCCCACCTCCCTTCCAGGCACCCTTAACCACGAACAAACTTTACCTTTCCGTTCATGGACTATTCTTCCCCTTCCTTCCAAAACGCATACACAGGCACACGCACACACAGGCACACGCACACACAGGCACACGCACACACAGGCACACGCACACACATCTGTCGTTGCGTGTTCACTGGGTGCCAGATCCCGTCTGTAAACACTGCACTGCGTGGCCTCAATCTCACCACACACCGCCCTTCCTCAGAAGACATCATCCCCACGGTACCAATAACAACAGTGGGTAATCAGCTCGCCCCAGGGCTCTTAGCCAGGAATAATGGAAATTAAAACCTATTCCCATCTCATTCTAAATCCTTTGTTGTTAGCAGCTGTGTTAACAGGTCTTGTCATAGTGTAGCAAAATCTATCCTATTAAAAATGTACATTAACAAAATCCTAATAACCTAAAACCTCTTCCTGGGTCCTTCATCCACTGCCATCTAGTACTGCCTCATCCTCGTCGTTAATTCATTAGCAAAATCTCCTGCAGCCCCTGCTTGGTGTGGTCACAGTTTTCTGTGAGCTCACAGCCACGGGAAGGCAGCCACATAACGCCACTGATATAACCAAGAGCGCCAGTTATGTGTCTGTGTACTTAGCATGCCTCCAGCACATATGGCTAAGCTGTTGTGTTCTGTCCGTCTAGAGAATTGTCATGGACAGTCATGCACAGTGCAGCTTCTTTGAAAATTAAGGTCTCCATTTCTGTGCGTGTGTCACAGCTATTGTCTCTAGTTATGAACCTTTGAGTTTGATGTTCGGAATGTCCCATATCAGGATGTCACGTATCAGATTACACAGCTACAACAGATACATAGAATATACATGTTTGTTGATTTATCTTCATGTTCCAAAATGAAGAGAAAATATTTTTCTTTCCCTCATGATATTTCGCAAAAGAAGCATACATACACACAGGTAATAATAGCACAATATACCCTTGGAAACAAAGCCCTTTGGGAAAGGTAGGTGGGGCAGCCTCAAAAAAACAAACACCCCGCAGTTGTAATGGGGACAGAGGTCTCCACTGAAAGTGAACACGCACCCATTCTCCATGAGTGACTTTTTCCCTTTGGAAACCTGGGCTTTTTCCATGGAGCAATGCTTATCCCAGCCTGGGCAACATATTTACTGTTAGGAGATTGCTTTACACTAACTGATACATCCAGATATCAAGAAATCTATTTTTCCTTGAGGGTAAATTACTTTTACTATCAAAAAAATTAATTATGAAACATACATACAAAACAGGGAACATTCCAGCAGTTTGAGAGTCGGAGGTGGGAAGACTGCTTGAGCTCAGTAGTTCCAGAGCAGCCTGGGTGACATGGTGAGACCTGATCTCTACAAAAAAACAAAACAAAAAAACAAACAAACAAAAAACACAAAAAAATTAACCAGGTGTGGTAGCACACACCTGGAGTCCTAACTTCTAGGGAGGCTGAAGCAAGAGGATCGCTGGAGCCTGGGAGGTCAAGGCTGCAGTGAGCCGACTGTGCCACTGCACTCCAGCCTGGGCAACAGAGTGGTTATATGTGCTGTAAATATCCTCTCCAAAAATAAATGTTATCTTTTCAGTTTCTTATGGTGTGTCTAGATATGAAACTAATTTTTATATTGGTGAAACTAATTAATCAGTGTCTATTTTGTCATTAAAAAAATAATTCCCAAGATTACAAAGATACTCTATAATTTCTTTCAATATTTTAATGTTTTTAAGTATTTAATCTATACAGAAATAATTTTTGTATTATTAGAGTGTTATATACAAATTAAATTTATACAAATATAATTTTATATTATATATGAGTGTTATATACAAATCCAGTTACATTTTTTCTGCTACATAGCTAATTGTAATGGCATCATTATTGACTGCTGTGTAATCTGCACACCATTCTGTAATTTCACTTCTATATGCCTGAATTTTCCATATATATGAATATCCTTAGCTGTTTTTTTTTTATTGTGTTTTATCATCCTTTGCACTCAGACTTCAATCTTAGATACTATAAATTTATAGAACCTTCTTGTCTGGTAGGAAAAATCCACTTATATTTTTCTTTTTCAGAATATTTTTGAGTGTTCTTAACTCTTTATTGTTCTATGTAAATTTCAGATTCAGCTTCTTAAGATTTCTAATATGTTTGTAGATGCTTGCAAGTTTTCTACGTAGAAATAGGACAATATAGACACAAGACAATCCCTGTAATACTTTTTTTTTCTTGCTTTTGTGTGCTACTTGGGACCTTGATACAATGTTGAATAAAAGTAGTGTTAGCATACACTGTTGTCCTTTCACTGGTCTTAGGGGAATTATTTTAGACTTTTTATAGTCATACTTCTGTGCTGGAGTTGTTTTTATTGTTGTTTGTGTTTTTGTAGTAACCTTTTCCAAAGTTAAGGGAGATGTCCTTACCCCTAGCTTTCCAGAATAATAAATTATGAGCAAACGTTGAATTTTGTCCAATACTATCAATTTCACTAATGGATTTTTTAATTTGAAATAAACATTAAAATTCTGAAATGAATCTAATTTGAGCATAATACATTTATTTTATATATTTATATATTAAATTGTATAATACTCTTTTTAGGAGTTTGTATTTATGATAATGAATCTGATTACTTAATTTGCTGTCTCTTACCATCCAAGTTTGGCTTAGTATTATGGTTTTTCCATACTCACAAATTGGAAAACATTTCCTCACTTTTAATTCTCCGGAAGGGCTTATATACAATGGAATTAATTTGTCTTGAATATTTTGTTAATTCTGTTGAATAGTAAGGATTTGGTGTTTCATGTATGAGGATAAATTAAATCATTATTTGAATTTGTTTAAGGAATATAGGACTATTCAGATTTCTGTATCCTTTTGAGTCCCTTTGGAAAGTTTTATTACTATATGTAAGTGTTTGTTCCTTTCACCTAACTTTTCAAATTTATTGATGTGAAGTTGTTCATAATATCCTTTATTATCATTTAAATATCTATAGCACCTGTTGGGTTGATCTCTGTTTAATTCTTAATTTTTTTTTCTCTTTCTCTCTCAAAAATTCTGATCGTTAAAGGAACAATTTGTATATTTTAGGAACAAATTAGTTTAACTTATAATTTTATCTTTATTGATCATTTATAATCAACTTTTTTATTGCTTTCTGCTTTTAGTGTTATATACTTATTTTTACTTTATATAAATTTATTATATTAATTATTTCCTATCCTGACTTCTTTTTTTCTTCTTTGTTTTTTTTTTTTTTTTTGAGATGGAGTCTTGCTCTGTCGCCCAGCGTGGAGTGCGGTGGTGCCATCTCGGCTCACTGCAAGCTCCACCTCCCAGGTTCACGCCATTCTCCTGCCTCAGCTTCCTGAGTAGCTGGGACTACAGGCAACCGCCACCCCGCCTGGCTAATTTGTTTTTCTTTTTTTTTTCTTTTTTTGTATTTTTAGTAGAGACGGAGTTTCACCATGTTAACCAGGATGGTCTCGATCTCCTGACCTCATGATCCGCCCGCCTCAGCCTCCCAAAGTGCTGGGATTACAGGCATGAGCCATCACGCCCAGCCATGTCCTGACTTCTTAAACAGATTAACTTCCAATGATAAATGCAGCTAAACAATAATTTGAGGCAAATTTATCACTTTGAATATGTATGTGTGTGTATGTTTACTGATTTTTTTTTTTTTTTTTTGAGAAGGAGTCTCATTCTGTCACCAGGCTGGAGTGCAGTGGCGTAATCTTGGCTCACTGCAACCTCTGCCTCCTGGGATCAAGCGATTCTCTTGCCTCAGCTTCCCTAGTAGCTGGGACTACAGGTGCATGCCACCATGCCCAGCTAATATTTTTTATTTTTATTTATTTATTTTATTTTATTTATTTATTTTTGAGACAGAGTCTCGCTCTGTCGCCCAGGCTGGAGTTCAGTGGTGCGATCTCGGCTCACTGCAAGCTCCGCCTCCCAGGTTCACACCATTATCCTGCCTCAGCCTCCCGAGTAGCTGGGACTACAGGTGCCCGCCACCATGCCTGGCTATTTTTTGTTTTGTATTTTTAGTAGAGACGGGGTTTCACCAGGTTGGCCAGGATGGTCTCGATCTCCTGACCTGGTGATCCACCCGTCTTGGCCTCCCAAAGCCCTGGGATTACAGGCGTGAGCCACCACTCCTGGCCATGTTTACTGATTTTAACCTAAGATACATCTTTGGTATGTGTTATAAAAATAATTTATTAATTTCTAGATACTGATTTTTTCTCCAGTTAACATTTTATGTTTTGATCTAGTTTAATCACAGACTGGCTAATTTTCAGTTTTTACAGTATCACAGACACTTAATTTTCAGTATTATTTCTTTGAATCACTTTTGGCTCACAGATTTTGTATGGTTCATTTTCTAAACTTTGCTTTTAAAAGATATGATTTGTGCCTGTGAGTTACACTTGGTCTCTGGGCAGCCCCACCATACCCACCCACAAGGCCAACTCTTGCAGCCCTAATCATCAGGCACCCATAGACCTAGCCTCTAGGCTGGCTCTTGTAAATATAGGCTGCAGGCTGCCTAGTGCCAGGCTTCCCTTGAAGCCCATGACTCCAGGCTGGTATCTGTGAACTCAGCCTCTAAGCCTGCCCTGGGACCAGCCAGGATTCTTCAGCATCAGGTTCCAGGGATGCCCTGTAAAGTCAATCTTTGGGTGAGCCCCAGCACTGGGCTAGCCCTCACAGCCTCAGGATTCAGGCCCTCCCCAGCACCAGGCTGGCCAGCATGACTCTAGATTAGGTTGGCACCCAAAGGCCGAGCCTGCAGGCTAGTCCCTGCAGATAGAGTATTGATGCCCCCCAACCAGTGCCAAGCCAGCTCCCGAGGCCCCAGGCTTCAGGCCTGCCCGAGTGGCACCCTTGGCCTCAAAAAGCAGGTGAACACCCATAGACACAGGCTCCAGGAGTCCTGAGGACCAGGAAGGTCCCCACAGCCCACACTTCAGGTTGGCCCCTGCAGCCTCACAATCTAGCAGACCCAGGTTCCAGGCCTGCTCCAGCAGACCAGGGTAAAAAGCTGTCTAGAACTGGAAAGTCCTCCTAGGACCCAGGTTCCAGGACCACCCCTGTGTTCCCAGATCCCAGGCTGGCCCCTGAAGACTCAGGACCTAGGCCAGCCCCCCCAGTCCTCACTTCAATGCCAACACCAATGGACCCAGTCTCCAGACTCCAAGCCAGCCCTAATGGCTCCAGGCACCAGGTTAGTGCTTGTGGTCTTAGGTACCAGACCAGCCCTCATGGGCCCAGGTTCCATGCCAGCCCTTGCTGGAGGCTGACCCCAAATTCAGGGCAGTCCTCATTGCTCCAAACTTCAGAGGACCCATGGTCCAAGCCTACCTCAATAGACCCTGGTAACAGGCTGGACCCTGTGGACTGAGGTTCCAAGACTACTTCTGTAGAACTAGGCTCCAGGCCAGCTTGCATGTACCAGGACTCAGAACTTGGGTACATGGTACATGGACTCTGGCTTCAGGCTTCTCTCAGTGGTCCCAGGAATGAAGCCGAGCTCAGCATCAGACCAGCACCCATGGACCTAGGCACCAGATCCACCACGGTTAACCCTGGTGCCCATCTAAGGGCATTGCTACCCTTGCAGATTCAGGCTCAAGGACTACCCCATTATAAGATCAGCCCCTGTAGATCCAGGCTTCAGACTGACGTCCATGGATAAAGGATCCAGACTCACTCTCCTGAACCCAGGTTCCAGACCCAACTCCACAAACCCAGGTGCCAGGTCCATCCACCTACTTAACCCAGGCACCAGGCCACCCTGCCTGAGGATTCTAGTAGCAAGCCCATTCTTAGACTATGCCAAACCACCTGCCAGGAATATCTGGATAGGCTGACAAGTAAAGGTCTTTCTTGGACAAAGCCCTGTACAAAGACTAAAATAATGTCCTACTTCTTCAAATGCACAGGCAATAATGTAAGGCAAAAAATACATAAAAAGCCAAAGAGACATGGCATCACCAGTTGAACACAATAACTTCTCAGTAGATGATCCAAAAGAAATGGAGACAGACAATCTGCCTGATAAAGATTGAATATAGTCGTTTTAAAGTGGTTCAGTGAACTTAAAGAAAATAGAGAGAAAATATTTCATAAAATCAGGAAAGCAACAAAAGTCCAAAATGGGACATTTAACAGAAAGATTGGACTTATTTAATAAATCATATAGACATTCTGGAGCTAAAAAAAATACAAAGAATAAACTTTTTAAAATGCAATGGAGAACATAAACAGAAGAGTTGACCAAGCAAAAGAAATAATCTGTGAACTTGAAACAGATTATTGAAAAATATATAGTCAGAAGAAAAAAAATTAGATAAAATGAAGAAAGATTATGGGATTCATGGGACAGCATCAAAACAGCAAATGTTGGAGTTATAGAAGTTTTTGAAAGAAAAACAAAGAAAAGCTTACTAAAGAAATAATAGCAGAAAACTCCCCAAATTTGGAGATACAAATATTCAGATATAAGAATGTCAAAGGTCTCTAATCAGATTAAGTCCACGTAAGACTTGTACCAAAATATATTATAATCAATCTGTCAGAAATGAAAAACAAAGAGAGGTTCCTAAAAGCAGCAAAAGAAAAGAAGCAAATAGCATATAATATAGTTCTTATAAGGCCAGCAGAGAATTCGTCAACAGCGACTTTATAAGCCAGGAGAGAGGGGGAAGATATATTCAACGGACTGAAGGAAAAAAAGCAATACAAAATTGTCAACCAAGAATACTGAACAAGACAAAGCTGTCTTGAGGTTGCCTTCAGATATTTAGTGTGAATGATAAAAGACAAAACTATCAAAATCAATAAGTTATAATAATTTCTGAAGAAATAAAATTTAAAAATTTAAATTGTGACATCAAAATTTTTAAATGTGGAGAGGGTGGAGTGAGAGTATGTTTTTAAGCAATCAAAGATAACTTGTTATTTGCTTTAAATAGCCACATGTAACATTCTTGTTTAATTATTGCAACAACCCTGAGAGACCATTTTATTTTCACTAATATTTCCGTTCCCAAAAATCTCTTCTGCTAGAACCTTCAGAATTATATGCTTTGTTTTTGTTGTGAAGTCCAGGGCCTCATGACGATTTAGCAACTTTATGCAGCCTGCTTACCCATATCCAAAGTCACAGGCTGTCTGTGAGCTGGAGAAGAGGTCTTGGTGTGCTTTTGGAAGCAGCAGGTGTGGCTCACACAAACGTGCCTGGTGAGTGGCTGATTATCTGCCAAGAATGTTTTGACTTAAACTTGCCTTGGCATTGTAATGCTTCCCTAGGAGGTGAAGAGTCAATGACCCCGCATTACAATTGCTGTTTTTCTTCTCCTGGCTTATGGTTAACACCTTTCTTTAGCCAGTGAACTGCTAAGTAGAGAAAGTGCAGTACTTCCGTTTGTCATCTTCAGACCAACTGGAGCCCTTGATGTGTGTGGAAATGGAAGAAGCTATTACTTGACACCTCCAAGATCCATTGATCACCTGTACTCCTGTTATCAGAGCCAACATGTCTTTCAGCTCTTGGCTAAAGGCATGAGATAACACGTGAAGATTTGCACAAGCAATATAATTTGCTTGCAGTTGTTCTTCTGAGCAGTAATTTTCCCAATCATATCTCCTTTCTGGGATTAAAAAATGAAATAGCTATGAACTGATGTGTCTGATGTCAGCAAAGAAAATATAAAACTGGTAACTATTCTGCAGATATAAGAAAGAAATCACAGCAGTCCAATAAATTCTGTGGTTCATTATTTGTTATTCATCACATAAAAAACACAAATGAAAAGACCTGACCTTTCCTGGGCAGCAGCACTGCTCTGACAATATAGTCAATAGTAACAGCTAATAGTGTGCAATTTAAGATCTGCTGTATAATGATGCATTTGTAAACACATTTTTTTTTTTACAGAGCAAAGTGAGTAGCAATCTACTGGCAGCAGGTATAAAAATAAAATATCTCCTTCCTGCTGGTTGTTATCCCCTCTCCTATAGTTAGAATTCATGGGAGATTCATCCAGGGACACATGAGGCCCAGGGTTGGAGGAGGCAGTGGAAAGAAGGTGGTTGCAGTGGATATCCAGGCCCTCTGTGTTTTCTGTAACCAAGCCTTTTACCAACTAAAAGTCGATGCTCCCAAAACTATTACGTTGACTATTGGAGAGCTGTGTAGATGTTTGTGATGAAGGAGATGCAAAAAAATATATGTGTATATTAAAAGAAAGTGGCAGAGGTGACAATGATATGGTTAGAAATATAGTCTGTAGTCAGATTCACTTTCAAGTCTAAGATATTATATCTCAGTCTATTAAAATTGCTTGCTACTTACCCTACTTTTCAGCAGTTATTTGCTGACCCCTTTGTCAATATCCACATGCACATGAAAATACTCTCATAAAAAATAAAATACCTATTTTTGTCATTTTAGAGGTGTGAATTTTATAGGCTGTCTCATTTCTCCACGGATATAAGCTGGCAGTCCCTATTCCGATACCTGCACATCTGGTACTTCACCAGGAAACCTGCCAAAACCATCAGAAATGCTTAACACACGGTTTAGGCCAACTGTGTGCTATCAATTCAGAGAGCAAAAACGGAAAAATGAAAGGAAATGAATGGTGCTAAATTGCATCAGACATTTAATTACCCTTCCTCCGCACATCCACACTCACGCATGCAGATACACACACACACACACACACACACACAGGCATGGTCCAGACACTTGCAGCTACTCACTAGAAGCTTCAAAATTAAATAACATCGTAGCTCCCTTTTTTACTCCTCAACTCCGTAGTCTCCCACGCCCACACACACACAGGCATGGTCCAGACACTTGCAGGCCCTTTGCCAGTGCTGCAGATAAAGATGGCTCTGCCCTGGACCCCTCACAGAAAGAATCACAATCTAGTGGGAAAAACAGAGCAGAAAAAAAAAAAAAAAGTAACATACCTCCTTGAATAGACATCTCCAGAGATAAAAGTGGAAGCAGAAGTGAGGATCTATGCAATTTTGCCTCTAGAATGAGAAACAGCGTGATTGAGAAGGCATCTGTTGAGCAGTCTCATCTACACTGTCAATGTAGATGCAATACCGGGGCTTGGAACAGCTGGAACAGCAGCTGGGGCAGATGAGGGAACCGTGAATTTTGCCTGCTCTTTCTAAGGCTTACACTGGGCATGGGAACCCTGTAAGGGGTGAGAGAGGAGCCAAGGCCATAAGCCATGTCACAGTGGCTTTTCCTGCCCCAAAGAAGAGCTTGATCTCTAGTCCACAGTGGAGACAGCTCCCAGCTCTCTTGACTTTTTGACTCTTGGGAATAGCCTCCAGTTACTCACAGTGATGACTTGATTGATCGCACATGTGTTATTGGCTACCTTCCTTCCCTGTCTCTCTTTTCCACCTCTGATTTCTCCAAGATAAAGCACTTGTACCTAATTTTTTTTCTTAGTATTAACTTTGGGGAACATAATCTACAATAGTAAAGAAGGCTGTGGGAGTGCTTCTGTGAATAATGTTCAAGAGAAAGAATCGTCGGGCCATAGCTGATGTTTGGATTCGTAGAGTAAGGGCAAGGGAAAGGACTAAGATGAACTCTAGGCTTCTGAGTAGCATAACTTGGTGAATGTCATTACCATATGGAACGAAGGACAAAGAGCAAAGTTGAAAAGGAAACGAGGCATATGAATTTGGAACATGTGGAATTTCAGGAACTCTGGAGGCAATCAGAATTCATATTAATAAATAGGCATCTAGGACCAAGGCTTAGAGGGAATTCTGAACTACAGAGAGATATTTGTACATCATTAATATGAAGCTGAAGTCATGGAAGAAGAGGCTTCAAGGTGAAAGAAGAGAAAGCGCCTGAAGAGATAACCATGAGTTATTCCAATTTTTAAGGCGGAGAAAGAAGAGAGTCATGCAAATTAGAAGGAGAACAAGTGCCAGTAACATCAAATAACTGGGGCATAATTACGCATAGTGAAGAGAGAACGTCAAGAGGTAAGGAGAAGACCAGTGCATAATATACGCTTGGTGGTCAGCTAAGACAAGAAAGAAAGAATTTGGGGCCTGTGGTGGACAAAGGAGGATTTTGATAGGGTGATCTTATTGGAGTGAATGGGCCGAAGTGAAGATTAAGCCAAAGATGCAGAAGCAGAGGCAGGGTTTATGCAGCAGAGATATTCAGATGTTTAACGACCCCTAGGGCTGAATGCAGAAAATCTGTATAGATGGATGTTGGCAGGGGCCTGATGCAGGCTCTTCAGACCAGACTGGGCCAGGAGTGTCCTTTCCAGCTGCTGGATCATGACACAATCCAGTTTTGGAGGAGGAGCATCATAGTGAAGGGGACTGGGGAGCTTGAGGTGGCCGCTCTTTACCAACAGAATCACACCAAGTTGTACTTGCCCACTACCAGTCCTGCGTACCCTTGCACTCTACATGCAAACCTTGCAAATACAGGTTAGAAACACTCTCCACCGTGCAGTTGCAGAAAGGCCCCAGTGCGGTCAGCTGTTCCATCGTGGGGTATGGCTGCTGGTGCAGCGGGTGCTGACAGGAGATGGGGGTGGAGGGCATACAGGGTCAGGGCAGGGGTGCTGTGGGGTCTACTGAGAAGGAATATTTGCAAAAAAGGGAAAGGAAGTCTAGGATGCATAATTACATTTGGAAGAGAGAAGATGATTCAAATTAGTTAAGTGCTGATGTGAAATCAGACACTTTGGAGTCAGGGTGTCTATGTACTATGCACTGTGTATGATCTGCCAAGGAGGACTTAGAGAGAATTGGCACTCTAATCTCTCCTTGGTTGATATCTGAGGGACTTGTTCTGCTCTTTTTCAGGGAATACAGGAGATGTTTAACACCGTTCCCTCTCCTGACCCATGCGTTTCATTGCAGAGAAATGTATGGACCCAAACTTGTGGCCAGTTGTCTACTTTTCTGGCTAAACCTAATTTTCCTTGATGAAGTGAGTGAACAAAGTCTCCTCAGTTCATCATTGTTAGCAAGGCTCCTGGAGTAACGGGGAAAGGGTCAGCCCCTAGGTGTGCAAATTCAGAGGTGTGCTATAGTGTGCCATAGTGTCCATGTGTGTGATGCCGAGCAGCTTCCCAGGTGCGCTTCATTGTATATGCTCCCAGATGTTCTATGGTGTTCAGGTTTTCAGGTGTACAGGCTCTCAATTGTGCATGTTTCCAGGTATGCTATGGTGTGCAGTTTCCCAGTTGCGTACGTTCGCAGGTGTGCTAGGATGTACAGGTTCCCAGGTGTGCTATGGCTTTTGGTTCCTAGGTCTTCAGATTCCAAAGTGATCAGGTTCCCAGGTAGGCTATGTTGTGCTGATTACAAAGCCTGTCACATTGTGCATGCGCCCAGGTGTGTGTAATCCCAGGTGTGCTATGTTAAACATAATCCCAGGTGTACTATACTGTGTGGGCCAGGTGTGCTGTAGCCTGCAGAATCACAGATGCATTCTTTTGTGCAGGTGCATAGATATTCAAATTTCCAGTGTGGTGTGGTTTTTCTCTTCAAGCCAGGTAGAGTCTTGGCTGGCAATTCAACTCTCAGGAAGCATAGCGAGTACAGACCTGTTTGTCCACCCCCAAAGTTCACAGGTACATATTGAGGATAATGGAGATTCACACAAAATGTTTAAGTGCTCAAATTGTGGGGAGTCACTTTAAAATTCGCTTGTCCTTTGGGGAAATGGATTGAGCAGCTGCCACACTCTTTTCCAAGAGAGGAGGCTTTGTGCCCCTATATAGAAGCACTGGCATTTTTCCAGCTCATGGCCACATTTAGCAACAATATTAATTTCAGCTTCTCACAGTTGCAGCTGTGAACAACTAAAAAAGGTCATTTTTCTATACTTGAAATATAGAACACATATTAATTTTCCAGTAGATTAACCTAATGATCAAAACTGGAAAAGAAAAGAAAATACTTTTTTGGGACAAGGGAAGGAAGACAGCCCTTTCTTTACCTTGAATCTGCCTATTTGACACAGTTTTTTTTTCCTGCAGAAGTCCTGTAGTCCATAGCTGACAGCTACATTCAGATTGTGTACAACCCTGTGATTTGATTCAGAATAAGCTTCTGAGGGCCTGCCCGTGGTGGTCAGGGGAGGGGCTGCAGAGTACACTTTTATTATGCGGAGAGAGACATGGGCTTCAAAAGAGGAGATTTTAGGCAGTAAATTCCCAAAGGTGTTGCTACCACTAATTGTCACTTTTGCCTTGAAATCTCTGGAGTTCTTCTTCTTTTCTTTTTAAATTAGAATACCAAGATCTGGGCAATTTGAATTACTTGACACACTTTTGCTGACCACTCTCACTTCAGTAACTCCCTCCTTTGATTTTCCAGGATTCTCACAACAGAAACACTTCTACCAATTGCCATTTTGAGAATGGCATTGAAATGATGATAAAGTTGTGTAAGCATTTTGATCAAATCCACTGCCAAATATTCTTTTTTAATTCAACTGAATTATCTAGTCACTTCATAATCTCGTTGCTCAGTTGGGGAATTCAACCAAAGGGTTGAAAATACTTGAGTACCTACATTATCTTAGCTACTGCGATAAAATAAACAACGATAAAGGAATACAAGAAGTGACAGAGTAGAGTGTGTACAGAAAGTCAGTGTTATGAATAAGATCCCTGATCATGATATTGAAAATGAAAGCAAAAAAAAAAAAAAAAAGCAGGGTTTTGAAAACCAGGAGATAGTCATGTGAAGGAGGATAGTATCTTACTCTCCTTTAAAAACTCTTTCTTGCCATACAATCTCTTTGAGATACTTCTGTCTTCTTTTATTCACATCCTTTTGACCTACATGACTGGCACATGGCCGAGATCACGGTAAGTTAGCCCTGACCATAAGACGATGCAAGTAAATGCCAGTATTCTGCCTGCAGAAAATGGAATTCAGTTTATCTGATTTCTTATGAAGATTAGAGAGAGAATAGAAGGGAAAGACTTTGTACCAAAACCCCAAATTATGGGTAATCACGGAATTATTTATATGCACCCTCCGTTGGGTACAGACATTTTCTGTGTTGTTCTTCATTTTGCCTTTCTAAAAATACTTCCTGCATTTTCTCTCTTCTATCTTCCCCCAAATGCTGGCTTTACATTAGAAAACTATTTTCCTCAATAATATTGCCACATTTATTACTATAATCTACGTAATGTCTAAGTTTTTGTAACTCAGATGTGCATATTCTCTTACATTTACAACTATTTTCCACAGAGAAAATGAGGTTCAAGCATTGAAGCTCCATCCTTTAAGACTTCAGGCATGCCTGTATTTGCATATGAACTTCCCTTATATCTGCTTTGTTTGTTTATTTGTCAGTTTTGATAAAAAATTCCTGCTGGGATTTTAATCAAAATTGCATTAATTCTATTTATCATTTTGGGGGAGAATTGACATCTTAGCTTTATTGAGTCATCCAAACCACATACGTGAAATATTTTATTTAGGCCTTAAATTTCTTTCAGCAATGTTTTGTAGTTTTCAGTGTTTGGACTTTTTGTATTTTTGTCAAATTCATTGCTTAACATTTTTTAATGCAATTGTACATGGAATTTTATTTATTTCAATTGCCATTTGTTTATTGCAAGTACAGTTGTTTCTTGGTATATGCAAAAGATTGGTTCCAGGTTACGCCCCAAAACCAAAATCCATGTCCACTGAGGTCCTACAGTCAGCCCTGTGGAAGCTGCTTATACAAAAAGTCTGCCTTTCACATGGTGGGTTTCCCATCCTGTGAATACTGTGTTCCGGATCCAAGTTTAATTGAAAAAAAATCTGCTGTAAACATGGACCTGCACAGTCCAAATCCATGTTGCCCAAGGGTCAACTGCCTATAGAAATACAATAGAGTTTTATAGTAATTTTCTACACTGCAACTTGGTAAACTCACTTATTAGATCTAGCATAATACCTTCTTTTACAGTCTGTCAGATTTCTTTTGTGGATGGTGTTGTAATCTACAATGTAAGAGTTTTTTCTTCCTTTCTTGGGAGGATGACCTTATTTCTTTTTCTTGGCTGATTGCACTGGCTATGGTCTCAGCATAATGCTGAGTAGTGGTTGAGAGAGAAAACATTTTTGTCTAATTCTGATCTTAGGGAAAATCATTCACTCTTTCACCATTAACTGTAACGTCACTTTCACATTTTCTAAATGACCTTTATCAGGTTAAGGAAGTTTTACCATATTCTTCTTTTTCTACTTTGCTGAGAGCACTTTCCACAAATGGATGTTGGATTTTTGTCAGATACCTTTATGCACTTATTGAGATGATCATGTTTATTTTTAGTTTTTAATTTTTTTAATATATTGAATTGCATTGACAGATTTCTGAATAGTAAACCAACCATTTATTGCTATAGTGAACCACATTTGCCCATAATATATTTTCTTTTTACATATTGTTGGACAAATTAGCTAAACTTTGTTAAGGATTTTAGCACTTATGTTTATGGGGGATATCAGACTATAATTTTCTTATCTGGTAATGCCCGTTTTTCTGGTTTTGGTATCAAGTTTCTGGTTTCTGGCCCTACCAAAGGGATTGGAAAGAATTCCCTCCACTTTAATATTTTTGAACAGTTCAAATAGAATATATTCTGCTATTAGGTGCATAAATATTTGGGATTGTGATATCTTTTTCAGTAATTTACTTTCTTATGGTTATAAACATATCTTCTATATTTCTGGTAATGTACTGTAATTTGAAATCCTTATTTGGTGTTAATATAACCTATCAGATCTCTTTTTGACTAGGGTTAGCATGATTATATCTTCTCCCATGCTTTTCCTTTTAACCACTTTTTCTTTATTTTTAAAGTACATTTCTTGTAGGCAACACACAGTTTGGTCTTGCTTTTTAAATCCGGTTTGGCAATCCTTTTTAATTGAAATATTTAGACCATTTATATTTCAGTGTGACTATTGATATATGCAATTATATCATCATATTTCTTTCTAAACTATCCTGTTTGTTCTTTGTTACTATTTTCTCCTTTCTTCTTTCTTTTGGAGTAATAGAGCATGGTTTATAATTCCACAGTATCCCCTTTATTGGCTTATTTTAGTGTTTGCAGTATGTCTGAAAATGTCTTGGTTTTTCATTTTGTTTTTAAAGATTTTTTTCTTCATACAGAGTTCTAGGTTGACAGACTTTTTTCTTTCAGTACTTTAAAGATGTTGCTCCATTCTCTTCTCACTTGCATTGTTTCCAATGAGAATCTCCTATTTTCTTTAACTTTGTTCCTCTCTACACAATGTGTATTTTTTTCTGTCTGCTTTTAGTATTTTCCCTGTTCATTTTAGTTATTTTAAATGATTTCTTTCTCAGCATCAGATACTTCCTGTCATATAAACGCACTGATTGATACTCTGCTAAAAACTTGAGAGGGACCCTCCGCA